>NC_090931.1:1481786904-1483285654 GCF_040938575.1 Ambystoma mexicanum
GCCAAGGAGTTATTGGAATAGAGACTTACCTGCTTACTCCGGTCCTTCCACTTCAGCAACTTCCATCGGATCAGTGAAGTAAATTGATCCTGGAACGACAGTATAACCGCGCCCCTGCCAGAGTGTGCAGGACGGAGAGCTCACCCATTAAAAAAACAAGGTGAGCCAGAGGAAGAGAAGGAAAATCAGAAGGAGGTGAAAACCAAAACCAGCTCCATTCAGTTGGCTAATATCTTGTTTCGACTTGCAGGCGAACATCTCCTGAGGCAAGAACGAAGGGAAGATGCAAGCTAGCACCCTCATTTAAGCAGAGCAACACCAGTGCAGACATCATCCTGTGAACACGAGCACACCCCCATAGAGACCAGGTGAGCGTGACAGATGGGTTGCCGTCCTCTGTCCTTCTTGGGAACCAGAACATACGTTGAGTACAAACTGTGGTATTGCTCAGCTACTGGTACCTTTTTCATGGCACCTTTCGTCTCTAGCAGGGAGGGAATTTCCTGCAGAGGGGGCAGGTCTGGTTCTCCAAGAGACTGTTTGCTCAGAAGACAATCTAGAGGTCTATTTATATTAAACAGAGGCAGTACCTTTGAGCTACTGTCTGAGGAACCCAAGCATCTGAAGTAATGCATTGCCATTCTTCGAGATGCTGGGTTAACCAGCCTCTCACTGGAGAATGGTGAGTAAAGTACTCACAGCGGTTTTGGGGTAGTAGCTGTGGCAGCATTTAATGAGGCAGTAGCTGTTTGGGCAGCTCCTCCTCCATGACCTCATGCTCCACGTGGAAATCTTCCTTGACCACTGTAGGCAGTGTGTCCTCTGCATCTCTGTCCAAAGGAGGAATATAAACAAAAGCAACACCCTATCCAACTGTGAGAGGATGATTGATGTTGGTGAGGTTGGGGAATAGCCACCCCCAATGATTTTGCAGCTGACTTGGAAGCTTGTAACTTGTCATGGCTCTCATCAGCATTAGCCCTAAAAAGGTGTGACCAACAATCTGGATTGCACATCAGGAGCGATGCCTGATTTACAGACCCATGCAAACCTCTTTGCAACTGTGCTAGCAGACATGAAGCGACCAACACAATCTGTTGCGTTCATTTCTGACTGTAGAGACCGGCATGCCACCTCCATGCCATCTTGGATAATGTTAAGGAAACCGTCTCTCATTTGCCCTTCGGGACATGTTCAGCAGCATTGAAGATAAAATCCCATAAAGTGTGGGTGTACTTAGCCAATGTGCAAGAAGCGTTAATGGCTTTCAGAGCCATGCTGCCAGCAGAAAACACCCTCTTCCCCAGCACAACATATTTTCTTTTATCATCCTTGTCAGTCTAGAGAGGAATTCCGGGTCAATGGCAGATGGTTTGGATTTTCAAGAAGGTTATTCTTTAAAGAAGAATGAAATGACAGAACAGGTTCCTTAGGGTGTCCTTTGTGGAGGATGTCAGTAAGATCATCCTGCACTATGTCCTTGGCAGGACCACTTCAGGCAAGCATTCAGCCGTCTTTTTCATAACAGGCCTATATGCTTCACTAGGGTGTTCAGTCGGGTCTGCAGTGCCCAAGTCTACTGGCGAAGTGTCCAGCCCACTGGCATCTCTCAAGCACGTATTCAAATCCTCTAGTCTGGAGTCTGCTGAAATGAATTCCTCTGGGACATTGAGCTTGCCAAAAAATTCTAATCCAAAAGGTGGATTATCATCCTCTTCTTCCTACTCCTCGAAAAAAGAATGTATAGACTTAAAAGTTTCCTTTATACAAGAGCTTAAAACCCATTCATTTGTTGGAGGATGATGCATATAGCTTCGACGTCAAAGGCCTCAACTTCTAGTCCTTCGATATTGAAGAATAGGAAGCCAGAGGCTTTGGCGTGTCTCGTGTCGACAACGCTGGCAACGCCACTTGAGAAATATTCTCTGGCTTTCAACCTCTGCTCTTGGGCGCGTGAGAAGAAGCCTATAACAACTCCCTTTCGTCCTTATGAGGAGCAGCAGGGTGTTTTTGTTTTTTTGCCTCTTCTGAGGGACCACGTGGGGCCACATTCGAAAACACTGCCATAATCTGAAGACGGAATTCTTCTCAATCTGTTTTAGTAGCCGATTTATGTGCAAAACATACTTTCTTTCTGTCAGCTGAGGAATCCGAGAATGCCGAGTAATGGTGCCTCTTCTTGGATTTTCACTGAGAAGACGGAGTGCCGCAAACCACTCCTGGACCTCGAGCACTTGAATCGCTTTTTCGATCTCGGAGGCGACTTATCCTTCAGACTTCTATCTTCGGACGACATCTACGAAGGAGTGGATGTTGGGGATTTTGACGCTGACCGACCTATGGTGATCTTAGACTTCCTCTCCTTTCAGGCCTTGCTGATCATGGACTAGCATGACCCGCAATTGTCTATTTGTTGCACCTCACCGAGACACCACAGGCATATTCTGTGCAGATCTATGATTACATCTTCGAATCACAGTCCACACACCTCTTGAAACCTGTCTTCGGAGTAGACATACTCAAAGATTTAAACTATGCAACCGAAATTTGTTCAGGTGATTAAAACGGTTTCGAAGCGTGCTGTGCATGCAGACAAAATTTCACTGAGGCAAGTGGCGTGGTGCGTGCTATTTATACCAATGTCGACAGCATGACTGAGCGTGGGGATGAAAGCCACCAATGGACTTAGATTCAACAATGCACCACGCTCTCTGCTGTCAAAAAAGTTTTCCGAAGCTGCAAGCAGGATATTGGTATATCAAAGATGAAGAATCCGTGGGAGGGCACAATCCATTAGAACAGATGTCTTCAAACTGTGGGACGTGCCCCCCCCCCAGGGGGGCACAGCCGCATCCCGGGGGGCGGGGGTTGGGGGTGCGAGAGCCCAGCATGAAATGTGTAAGAAAAAAATAATCTTTTTTCTTTTTTTTTTTTTTTTAATTGGAGGAAATGGGCACGGGCAGCTCACATGGTCAGACTGGACCATAAAACGTCCTTAGGCACCAATGAAAAAGTGGCCAGCAGTTGCAAATGGATATTGAGTCCTTTAGTCACTGACTGTTTGAATAGTACCCAAGGGTATTTTTTTTTGTTCAAATGTAAACAAATTGTGATATTTAAATAATGTTTATTCAGCAATAATGGTCGAAACTACTAGCTGCATAGTGAAGCAACTCCTCAAACTGGCCCATATTGGCTAAAAAAGTGGCCCATTTTGACTGGCCTACACTAGCATTTTGCATTTTTGGTACAATCATCACCCTATTGCCCTATAGGCCAGTCCAAGTCTGGTGGCTCATCCATAATGGGTGAGGGGGCGTCCACCCACTGGCCCCCTCACCCATTATGGAGGAGCCGATGAGCCAGCCCAGTGAAACACTGAGCACTTCCTCAGCTGCTTTTTCCAGCTGAGGGAGTGCTGAACGGTCAAAGGAAAACACTGTTTGCCTTTGACAGTTCAGTTCCCCAGCCGCACATGATCACTGAGCCATGCAACACTGGGGGTATTTTGCTTCGCCAGCCTTGCATAGCTCATTGGAAATTCTGGCTGGGGCACTGCATGTATGTATGTGCGAGAGGGTGCTCCTGCGCCTCCTCGCACATACGGGCAGAGCTAGCTGGAGCGGGGCATTTTAGCAACCACGCGCATGCCGCTGCAGAAGGTAACTTTATGGTGATTTATTTTTTATTTAAATATGTGTATGGATGCGTGTATGATTGTGTTATGGGATTGTGGTGGGAGCAGGATGGGTGGCAGCACTGGGATAGTGGTGGGAGCAGGGTGGGGAGAGGCCAGGGTCTGTACTTGGAGTAGGGTGCGTTGACGGTGCGCAAAAGTTCATCTGGCACATTTGGGGGGGCCCGGCTTGCCCAAATTTTGCTCAGGGGGGGCCCAGGCCAAAAAAAGTTTGAAGACCACTGCATTAAAAGGAATACGGTACTTAGCTGTAACTTGTGCTCTCCAGCATTGGTATCTTTCATAGATTCACATGCTGTGAATATTTCCCGTCATTAGGCTGGGAATCCTCGGTAACATAGAGCAGTTTGAACTTAAACTGAATACTTCAGTCACTTCTGTGCTCTAATATAGTCACTTTTGGGTCACACTGCCTACAGCCAATAGGACATCTCCCTTAGCTCCTCCTTTGTCAGCCATCTTCAGAATTTGGCAAGCACACGTGGCAGTATGAGCCAAAGAAAAAGAGCCAGAAGGGTAGCGGCAGGGTCGCATGTGAATCTATGACATATACCAATGCTAGAGAACAGGAGTTAGAGGTAAGGAACTTATTCCATCTCTACTATTGGAGCTTTCATAGATTCACATGCTGTGAATAGATTACAAAGCAGTATTAAAACATTACATATGGGCGGAGGCAAGCTCCATGCAGAGAACTTACCACTGGAGACTAACTAATCTCACGCAAACAGGTTCCAAAGAACCGACGGGCCAATACTGAACTCTGCCACAGAATCCCTGTCGACACAGAATCTGGTGACCGTGCGCACTGATCTCTAGATGGCTGCCCGCCAAATGTCCAGCAGCGGAATCCCAGAGAGGAAAGCAATAGTAGTTGCCACTGCACTGGTGGAGTGAGCTTGGTGCCTGCCTGGAAGTGGCCTGCCAGCTTGTTGATAGCAGAAGGAAATGCAAGCCGCAATCCACCTTGACATGGAAGGTTTAGAAGGACAGCTCAAATGTCACAAACAGTTGTACTGTTTGACGGAAAGACTTTGTACGTGGCATAGTACTTAAGGGCACATACTACGTCCAAGAATTGTAATGACCGGTCGGTGATGCAGCTGTGCCAAAGAACACTGGTAAGACCACTGGTTCATTAAGGTGGAAGTTAGACGGCACCTTTGGCATAAACAGGGCTACTGGGTAGTCTCCTGGCCGATGTTATGGCTAGCAAAAAGGTAGTCTTCCAAGAGAGATATTTGAGGGCCGCCTTGTGCAGAGGATCAAAGGGTGGTTTCATCAGCCTTGACAAGACAGTGTTCAATTCCCATGCTGGTGTTGGATGTTCGACAGGTGGAAAAGACCTGAACAACCTGTGCAAAAATTCTTTCACCAGCCGGTGTGTCCAGACGGAAGGTGGACAAGGTGACAGTTGTATCTGAAAATCGCAGCTAAATGCACCTTGATGGAAGAGTGTGCCAAACCTGATTGCACCTGGGACAGTAAATATGGTAAAATATCCTGCAGTTGGATGGTGTGAGGCTGCAGATGTTGGCTTCTTCACCATACAGAAAACCCTTCCACATACATTTGTAACATGCTAAAGCGGATGGGGCCCTAGCACGAGCTAAGGCCTCCTGGCAGTCTTGCAGTAGTGAGATGGATCCAAACTCTAAGAAAACAGAAGCCAGGCTGTCAGATTGAATGAGTCTGGGTCGTGGTGAAGCGCTGCTCCCTGATTCCTGGATAGCAGAGCCTGTTGCGGTTTCAACCCGAGTGGAGTTGCTGATGAGAGGTTGTGGTGGGCTGAGTACCAGAACTGTCTTGGCCATGCAGGGGCCACTAATATCAGTCTGCAACGATATAGTCAGAAAGTGTTGAGAAATCGCGCCACCAACGGGATTTGGAGGAACGTGTACAGGAACTTCCTTTCCCATGGAAATGCAAAGTCGTCCTGCAGGCTCGCCAGATGGGGAAACCTGCTGGTGAAGCATTTGCACTGTGCATTGTTGTAGGATGCAAAAAGGTCCATCTCCGGCATGCCCCAAGTCTGGAAAAAATTGTCAAGTTGTTTGCTGTTCAGTTCCCACTTGAGGCAAGAGCGCGACTCCCTGCTGAGAAAATATGCTAGGGTGTTGTGGACAGGTGGAGGGGAAGCAAAAACATGCAGTGTTGCAATGCTCAATACCACGGGGACTGGGCCTCCTTAGACAGCTGTGGGGATCTCGTCCCTCCCTGCTTGTGGAGTGGCAGTGATTGCTAAAACGTGATTCCAGTTCTTTGAAAGCCCCAGCATTTGTGATGGTTGTGAGGTATTGCATATGAAACTCACCCCTTCCCTTTGCAGTACTCTTAACCTTATTGTAGTGTACCATCCCCGTCAGGAAATGCCTAACTTCAATGGGGATTTATTCCAAATTTTGAAATCTATCAATGGGCCAAACTGTTCCACGCTGGTGGTGGGCGATTTCAATCAATGGCCCCATAATCCCAAAGACAGAGAAGCTGTCGCCCTAGAAGAGGCTCTCCTCGAAACTGACTTTAAGGATGAGAACAGCAATCTCTGGAAATATCCTGCATTGGGTGATCTCTAGAAATCGTAGGGTTAAAATGAAGAGTACCAGCCCGTCTATATGGTCGGATCATAGTGTAATCGAGTTTAACTTATGCCTGGAAGATACACAAATATCTCCACCTAACCCGGCCATAGTGGTATGCAACAGCAATTTTAAGAAGGTGAGACCTCAACACCTCCAGAGCTGCCTGGGGGATATCATGTCCTCCACGGACGAATCCAAGTGATTTGACCGAATGTAAAATTATCGAGGATGAAATATCCGAAAACAAAGTGCTCGAATGACCAAAAGTCCGAACACTTTGTTTTCGGACATTTCAGCCCCAATAATTTTCTAAAACACATATTCTCCCACACATACACACACACACACACACACACACACACACACACACACACACACACACACATGACACACCCATTACACCCCCCCACCCACACCCCCAGCATACACCCACCCACACCACCAACATAAACAAACCCCACTTACCTTCATCTTCATGCTGGTTCCTGCAGCGCCAGTTCCCTTTCACTTCCGTGATCGGGAACCGGCGCTGCAGGGTCCTTTTCTTTTCTTTTTTTTTAAACAGACGGCTGTGGGGGTTTCCCCAGCAGCCCCCGCTCACTATACCATAAAGTATAGTGAGCAGGGCAATGCGGGGGACACCCCCGCAGCCCCTGTTTTTATTTTATTTTTATTTTTTTATTTTTTACACAGACGGGTGCGGGGGTGTCCCTCGCAGCCCCCGCTCACTATACCATAAAGTATAGTGAGCGGGGCAATATGGGGGACACCCCCGCAGCCCCTGTTTTTTTCAATTCTACAACCAAAGGATCGAACTTTTGGTGTTCGATCCCTTGGTGGGAGCATTTTTAGAACTTTTGGTCGTTTCGACCTTTTATTTTCGGTCATTTCAACCTAAACCTCCACGGACAGCTCAAATACCCAAGAACTACTTGTAGAAACATACAACAATGTTATGATTAAAATGCTGGATAAGGTTGCCCCCATGACGAAGAAACTAGTGAGGGAATATTGTAACCGCAAAAAATGGTTCACCCTGACCTTTCAAGCCTGAAAAAGTGCTGAACAACATGGCTCAAATATCCCACTGCCTCAAACAAGGAAAAATTGAAGGCATTTGATATATGATATGATATGGGATTTATAACACGGTTATACACAAGTGTTTCAAGGCGTGACGAGGCAAGGGAGGGGGAACAGACGGAAGACAGATACAATGATCTTACTAGGCCAGGTGACATTGAGATCACGCAAGTGCAGCGGGGGGAAGGGGAAAAGTGTGGGGTGAAGGGGGAGAGGACAGTGTAGTACATAGGATAACAATAAAATAAATAAAGAGTGCGGCCAGCTGGTGGCAAGTGCAAGGGTAAGTGTAGACATCAGGTGTCAAGTGCTGGTAAGGGGATGTAGGGCTACAGAAACAGTCCCCAGGTGCAATGGTTGCCAGGGGGGAAGTGCAGGTGTGCAACTGGCAGGGATGGGACTTGGGACAAGGATCAGAGGGTAGCCAGGTAACCAGTGCAGTTTCAGTTTCAGCCAGGAGATCAGCGGGGGAGAGGAGGAGAGAAAGCAGAAGCAAAGAGTAAGGTCTTGAGGTGCTTCCGGAACCGGAGATGGTTCTCGTCAAGTTTCAGAGAGACAGGGAGGCTGTTCCAGAGGGAGGCCCTAGCAGAAGAAAGATCTACCATCACCTCGTTGCTTGGAGAAGCGACTGACCCCGAGGGAGGTGGAGGCGGATGAGCGAAGAGCTCGGGAAGGAAGATATTTAGGAAGAGGGAGTTGAAGGTATTGAGGCCCCAGGCCACAGAAGGCCTTGTGGACAATGCAGAGGGTTTTGAACTTAATCCTTGCCGCCACAGGGAGCCAGTGCAGAGATTTCTGTCCTGGAGAGATACGATCCCTGGGCTTGAGGCCAAGGACAAGTCTCGCAGTCCTGTTTTGGATAAGTTGTAGAGGGCGGAGAGTAGAGGCAGGCAGATTTAGAAAGCGGGTGTTGGGGGGCGTGGCGAGCGAGCGTACGATGAGGACGCGATTCCTCTGAGCTCCCGGAGCCGCCAGCTAAATCCTGTTTTTATCCTGTGAAATTGGGCAGTTATCAAAAAAAAAAGACACCCATGGGTGGCGGAACTTTGCTGGGACGGAGCACTGCACTGGCAGACTGAACCGGAGCACAGACGGTGAGATAATCTCTGCAAAAGGAAACGGCGTTCGTGGACTGTGCAAGCCCAAAATGGCCGCTGCATCTGTGGAGCGGAGAGGAGCGACGCGGGAGAACTGAAGAGACACAGCCGTGGGCGCCTGTGGCTGCGCCTGCTCGCTTGGCACTGAGGCCAGGAGAAGAAAGTGCTGAGCGGGGAAGGCACGAAAGCGGGCGACCACTGGCGGCTTGAGCCCCGCAGCGAGGTGACTCGATCTAGTCTGAAGGCATCGGCGGAGACAAAATTGGATGCAGACTGAGCGAGAGCGAAGCCCAGCCTCCCCACACCTCTCCCAATACAGAGCGGGGCCTCCTGTTGTGGTGCTGGGCTGCTTGCCTGGTGAAACCTGATCCCAGAGGTACTACAGCGCTCGAGACACGAAGGGCACGTAGCACACCCTGGAGCTGCGTCCTGAAGCGGAGCTGGAGCTGGCAAAGGCGCACGCATACCCAACGGCGTGAGCCTGCTAGCAGTCCGAAGTCCACCACGCAGTTCTCCTTCCCGCTCGCCCTGCTGGTCATCAGATGATGTAGAATAAATAACTGGACGCAAGTAAATTCGAGCGCTGCATCTCTGACCCGGAAAAGGCATAGGATACCGCCGTGAACGACCAAAGCGTGTCTCCTGATCTAAATCCTACAGACTACGCTGCAGCACGCCGTGGGTCACTCATCTGTAACCTAAAGATAAGCTGCCGCTGTGCAGCATCCAGCTCTCAGAATGGTCACTATGGACATGTAACAGACGAAGGGAACGACCCTGAGGCGCTGATACCAGCTAAGGGGAGCAGTGATGGGGGCACCAGCTGGTCTCTGTGACGGGTGTGATACGTGCAGCTCCCCACCAGCATACTTCCTCTTGCGCTGGATAAGGCGACAGGGCTGCCGCAGCCCGCTCCGGTGGCATTGCTGCTGCGCCAGGAATGGACCAACAAATCACCAAGATCTGCAACAAGATCACGAGCGCTCCGGAAGGCGTAGTGCGCTTGCTGCGGCCCCATTGATCCTGAAGCAGCGCTCCTGTTGCCCCGCTGTCAACGGAGGTCCACAGCGGTAAGGAGTGGAGGGTAGCGGTAATTGGGGTGCTGGTGACAAAAAGACAAGGCATTGCCCGCCCCCCCCTGTTGTTCCCGCATGAGACAGTGAACCTACTGTTACAGCTGAACCCTTCTGCAACGGGGGGCGGGCACGGTGTCACTGACCCAAGAGTCGGGAAAAGAAGCATGCCGCTGATGGTGTAAGACAAACACTGGGCCCTCCCCAGGTCCCAAACAGGAGGTACAGGCCCCTAGGGGGAAGGTGTGAATGCCCGAAACTCTAGCGTCAGTCCAAGCACGTTGCAATACTACGCGCGCACCTCAGCCATAGGCACCCAGACAATCCTCAGCATATTGTCCATACCAAGCAGGTGTGCCATAGCAGGAGGCTGCACAAACAACCGCACGCCATGGCCTCAAATAGACTGTTACAGCTCATAACAAAGGCACATCGCGACGGAGGCAGCTGCTTTCCCCCCCTCGTTGTGAAGCACAGAACGGAGCTCAATGCATATTGGAGACATACCGACACGGGTCCTCCCGATGCAATCCGTCATCACAAACAACTAATCAGCAACTGAGCCTGCGCCCATAGTGGGAATCGCATCGTATCTCCGACCAGAAATGCGACGATCACGTTAACTAGAACAATAATATGTGCAAGTTCATATCTAACGCATCCCCAAGCGAAACCTTACGTCCTGTGGTCATCCTAGCTGTAAGGCTTAAATCGAAACATTACAGACATATCTGACGCGGATCTACGTGACCACCGTCCATACCGCACCAAAGCATAGTGTATTCATCACTGGCCCCCCCCAGAAACATCTGCCTACCCACTCTGTCACTGTCTTCCCCCTCCAGGCAAGGCACAAATCTCCAACGCCACCATATCAAGCACCCGGAAATGGGAAAAGATAAGCCCAGGAAAATCTCCACACAAAGCAGAATTGAGCAATATGCAACCACACCATTGACTCACTCCCCCGAGCGGCTGTCACTACCCGAAACAGACTGCATGGAGGAAGATATCTCCTTCAGTGACATAATGAGTGCCATTGCCAGCTCTAGAACTTCAATGGAGAAGAAGATGGACAGTATCGGCACGCGCGGACATGTCCCTACTAAGACATGATCTGCAAAAGCTGACCTCATGTACGGGGGAAGCGGAGGCACGAATCTCGGAAACCGAAGACATCCTACGACGGGTGAACCGCCATATGTCCGGTATGTTAGCACGTATTAAACTTCTGGAATCGAGAGTGGAAGACAGTGAGGGCAGGTCTAGGCGAAACAAAATTTGCATTCTTGGCCTCCCCGAGAAGGCAGAAGGGGCCTGCATGGAACTGTTCCTTGAGGAATGGCTTGCAGACACATATGACGCACAGTCCTTCTCCAAGTTTTTCTCCATTGAGCGGGCCCACCGCATCCCAACCGGCAAAGTCAGACCCGGTGCACTGCCGCGCACAGTCATCGCAAGTATCCTAAATTATAGGGATAGAGACACGATACTACAGCTGGCAAGATCAAAAGGGACAGTCAAGTATAATGGATACAAAAATTGCTTTCTTCCCTGACTTTACCAGGGAAGTACAGAAAGCACGCCAATACTTTGACCCGCTTAAGAAACGCCTGCAATCAATGGGAGTTAAATATGGGCTAATCTTCCCTGCCCAGCTCAAAATATTCCACAAGAACACTACAGTGCATTTCACAGACCCTAAGGAAGTGTGGAGCTGGGCCGAAAGACATATAGATGGAGATTGGAGCTCTGAAAGGAAGAAGAGAGGGGAACACATCAGACCACCCCCTGAGCGGCCACCGGACCTGGATCTGCAACAGCAACAACAAATGGAGAATCTGCAGAAAGAAGTCGCATAATAGGTTGCAACATTGCTCAAGACGACTAAATTACTGCAAATGAAACGCAAAGAAGCCCACGCTTCACATGGCATATTTAGGTGCAATGCACAGCACGGCTGGCGGCCAACCGAACAGCCGCCCCCCCAGACAAGGAAGCGTATCCGAAGCACCATAAAGTGGTGTTATACTGCCCCACCCTAAGCTATATCCGAACTGCAGTACCCGGCTAACACGGGACGGGCCTATATGCAACAAAGTTTAACTGTTTGAAAGTTTATGTTGGGTCGACAGATGCTTCAATGGGGGGGGAGAGTTGGTGATAACCTTTTTATTCAATGTTTAGAATACAATGGCACTGTGAGCACAATTTACAGGGCAAACGCTGTGAAATCGGTGCAAATACAGCCTATGAAACACACATGTGAACCTAAGCTCCAAACAACTGATGGCACCTGAGACTGCTTCATCCAAAAAACGTCTAACGCTAATGACATGGAACGTGAATGGGCTGGGATCCAGTATCAAAAGAAGACTGGTACTGCAACAAATAAACAGGCACTCCCCGGACATAGTCTTCCTGACTGAAACGCATCTTGCGGGAAATGCATGCAAATTCTTCCAAAGATCCAACTACCGCACAGCGGTACATGCCGGTTTCTCCATGGGAGCGAGAGGGGTGCTTATACTGATTCATAAAAGGCTTCCACTGGAGACCACGCATATAACGCAGGATAGAGGAGGTCACTATGTACAACTGCAGGCAAAGCTCTGGAACCAGACCCTGGCGCTCATGGCAGTATACTCCCCGCCAGCCCTCCTTAACACTCTGTTAACCGATATTACTCCCATCCTGATGGCAAACTCCGCAGACACATGGGTAATAGGTGGGGACTTGAGAGCCAGAAACCCTGCCACCACCACCAAACTGGCCGCCTTTGTGTCCGCACTGGGACTGCGTGATGCGTGGCGAGACCTACACAGCAACGATCGAGAATACTCCTTCCACTCTGGAGTACATGCCTCTATGTCCAGAATAGACTACTTCTTCCTACCACATCAAAACATTCATACAGCATGCACCGCATCCTTCCTCCCACGAGGAATCGCCGATCACTCCCCACTATTACTTGAATTAGAAACAGAGAGGCCACGTCCTCCTGCCACATGGAGACTGAACTCCTACTACCTGGGGTTCCCAGATCTTCAAGAGAAGATAGAGGCGGCCACCTCCAACTACTTCAAACTAAATTCAAACTCGGTGGATGACCCTAATATATTATGGGAAGCATACAAACCAGTTCTACGTGGCAAAATCATCTCGTGGACGTCGGCAAAAAAAAATGCACAGCGCGAACAGATCATCGAAGCCGAAAGAGAGGTTGTGTCCAGAGAATTAGCACACATCGCCAATGACACCCCCGAGAAGAACAGAGCCCTTACACTGGCACAGAAAAAGTTGCATAACCTATCACTCGACTGCACCAAAAAGGCACACATCGCCATGAAGGCCCGCTTGTACAAAACGGGGGACAAAGCGGGCAAAATGCTTGCATGGTTGGAAAGGCGTGATGAAGGGCGACTGCAGGTGAAGTGCATCAGGACATTGAGTACAGAACTAGTCTCCTCTGGTGCAGGGATTGCAGAATGCTTCGCTGATTTCTACGAAGATCTCTATAAACCCCCAGCTGACGCAGCAGCAAGCACCATACTGGACAGTATCGATCTCCCAACACTCACCACGGAGCAGGCCAGTATGTTGGATAATAAAATAAAAAAAGCGGTCTTTATGGCCTTCATTGATTTTGAAACTGCTTTCGACTCTGTTTCAAGAAAATTGTTATTTAACAAGCTAGTCAATAATGCATGCCCTGAATACTTAATTCATTGGATAATCCAATTTCATTCACAAACCTCAGTACAAATTCGTCTGAATATGGATGGCTCTCTGTCGAGAGCAATCAGCACGCACAAGGGATTAAAACAGGGATGTCTTTTAGCTTCAACCTTGTTTAATTTCTTTATAGCAGATGTGGTGCAGGATTTTAGAAAGGTTTTGTCAGATGCTCCGCGTCTAGGGAAATGTGCTGTCCCTTGGATGTTTTATGCAGATGACCTGGTTCTACTCTCCAAAACATCCTGTGGATTACAGAAGCTACTCGAACAATTGGGAGAATATGTTAAACAAAATGATCTGGTCATAAATGTGTCAAAAACTAAAACTTGGAAAAATTTACCCAATAGAAATTCCAGTGCAGCGCGGTTCTCGTGGTCGTTAATGGCGGCGCCATTAGAAAACGTGACGCAGTATAAATATTTAGGGTTAAATGTTAATACATACAAGACTGATTTCCCCTACTGGCAGGAACTGAAAAATAAAGTTAATACGTCAATCTCCCAGGCTTCCATTATTAAATACAAATACTGTTCTTTCTCCATGAAACCTATCATCTTGTTTTATTGTCAGAAAGTAGTACCGACAATTCTTTATGGTGCTGAAACTAGATTGTGGAGAAATGAACTGGCCTGGTCAAAAATGGAAGGCAAATTTTGGAAAAAGATCTTGAATGTTCCCAAATCTTTGCAGATATGCCTGTTGAGATATGAACTGGGATTATCTTCTCTTTACTGCATGTATATGTGTTAGACGATCCTCTGCACACCAGTTCACTACACATCAGAACACTGCTCACATTTCTCCACCATCCCCTCCCACGGTTCCAGGCTCAGGTGATTCGGTTAACCCAAAGAACCGAAAACCCCGTACCAGCTTTGGTGTACGGGCTCGATTGCAACCCTTTCTGCATTGGCAATTGCCTTGGAGAGCGTATAGCAGAAGGGGCGGTGTTACGTCACCACGTCGGTCACGTGATCCAGAGTCACGTGACCTTGTTGGACGTCACATGATCCAGATACGTCACATGACTCCCAGACACACAGTATAAAGGTCTGAGAGACAGAACACTCATTGCTTCTCAGCTGGCTTCAGACCCTGTTTGGCGTTACTACTTGCTCCTTGCTATCTTGATCACGGAACTCTACCTCGGACTCCCTCGGACACCCCTTTTGTACCTTTGCTTGGAACTGTTGACCTGTTGCCGGATTTTGGACTTCACCTCGACTTGTCTTTGGATCATCCCTGGTTACCTTGCTGAACTTCTACGCCCTTTCCCTTCTTGGGATTCAAGTCAAGCCCTCTCTCCTACAGGTGGCTAACCCTTCATCCACGCTAACCTGCGGTTCTACCATTCCAGGGACCGCCGCATCATCTGAGTCTCGAACCTCTCTACTAGGTTACCTGGGTTACCCTTACACCAGATAGGTAAGACATTTTAGATCCTTTTGTTTATCTGACTGTATTGTGATTGCCTGGTACTTAACCCCGTTCCTTCTCGACAGCAGCATCGGTGTTCCAGAGGCTCCGTGGATCTGGGAAGACATCTCCCACCTGTGGCCTCAAAGGTCGCACAGCGGGTTTCTATTAAGTTCCCCTGTGCGTCACTTGGGGACAGAGGACTCATCGGTCTACACGACACTCAAGTCAGAACAGACTGAGAAGCCGTTTAGTCGTGTTTGACGATGCAGGGATCCACGGAAGAACCCATAGCTGCTTTAGTCCAGGCAATTACAGTATTAAGGGCAGATATGGCAGCCGCGAACACAGTGATCCACCAAAGGTTGGATTCCATACAGAGTGTTCAGCATTCCCTTCCTGCAGACCCTGAGTTTGGAGATGCCAGCTCCTTCACTACACCCCCTCCCTTGGCTACTTCTACAGTCCCAACTCCAATGATCCTCCCAACTCCTTCCCCCCTGGCTGCTCCGGAACGCTATCAAGGTGACCCCAAGAAATTTAGAACCTTTGTTAATCAGTGCAAGTTACACTTCTTATGCAGACCTTTGGCTTTTCCTACTTCCACTACTAAAGCCGCCTTCGCCCTCTCCCATTTAGCCGGAACGGCTGCCGCTTGGGCTAATCCCCTGCTAGAGAATAATAGCCCAGTCCTTTACGACTTTGATTTGTTGGTTCTAGAAATGTCTCGAGTATTCGATACCCGACACAAGGCGCAGTCTAGGGATTTGGAGTTTTTAGAACTGACTCAGGGTAGAAGGACTTTGATAGAATACATCGCCCGTTTCAATCAGCTAGTTGCAGAAACATCATGGCCAGAAAACAAGCGGGCGGTGGTCTTTTATAGGGGGTTGAGTAACACCATGAAAGATGCTTTATCAGTGATCCCTTCTATGCCTACTCAGTATCAGGAATTGGTTGATCTCGTCTTGCAGGTAGATGCACGACGATCAGAGCGTAGAGCTGAATTGGGGGTCTCTTCCCATCCTACTCTTGCTAGTACTCCTGCTTCCAGTACAGAAGAACCTATTCAAGTGGGAGGTTTACGTAGTCCTATCACAACATCAGAGAGGGAACGTAGAAGGGTGGACAATGCATGCTTTTATTGTGGCACCACTGGACATATTGTGAAAGAGTGTCCTCGACGTCCCAAGAAGAGCCAGGTTTTTCGGATGGCTCGACCTTAGATCCGGAGAACAGGTCGAGTGTCCCGTCATCCTCTCCGGGTACCTCTCTTGCCTTTGCTCGTGTCCAACCCATCTCTGTAAAGGCTACTCTATGTCCCTCTACAGGCCTTCTTCATGCAGTCAATATCATCATTGATTCAGGTGCCACTGGTAATTACATAGATATTGATTTGGCCCATTCCCTCAACCTACCTTTAGTGGTAAAAACACGACCGGAACATGTCCAAGCCGTAGACGGCTCTGCATTAGTTTCTGGTCCTGTTAGACACCAAACTGCACCCCTCTTGTTGAACATACAAGAAACACACACAGAAACTTTAAGTTTTGATTTAATTACCACACCCCAATTCGGTATCATACTAGGAATTCCATGGTTACGTGAACATAATCCACTGATCAATTGGCAGTCAGGCACTGTACTCTTCGAGTCCGAAGTCTGTCAGAATTATTGTCTCCCGGTCCATCAAGCCTCTGACACACCTTCTCGGGCCTTGGGAGCTTTAGCTCAACTCACTGTTGATGATCCAGAGATTGTTCATTCACATACTGTTGGGGGGTTGGTGTCTGGGATTCCGCCTGAGTACAAAGCATTCGAATCGGTTTTCGATCGGGGCTCTTCCGAGGTACTTCCTCCACATAGACCATATGACTGCCCAATCGAAATACTTCCTGATTCCACTATCCCTTCGGGCAGGATCTATTCTTTGTCCCCTTTGGAGGAACAAGCATTGAAAGAGTATGTACAGAACGCCTTACGTTTAGGACACATCCGTCCCTCCACTTCACCAGCAGCAAGTCCCATATTCTTTGTACCCAAGAAGGAGGGGGATTTACGCCCTTGTGTGGATTATCGACGTCTTAACGCTATCACAAAAAAGGATAGATATCCAATCCCGTTAATCACCCCACTTCTGGACCATTTAACTCATGCTTCCATTTTCACCAAGCTTGACCTACGTGGCGCATACAATTTAGTACGCGTTCGCGAGGGAGACGAGTGGAAAACGGCTTTCTGTACTCGTTACGGCTTGTACGAATATTTAGTCATGCCTTTTGGCCTATGTAATGCCCCAGCCACATTCCAACGATTCATGAATGACATATTCAGGGATATTCTGGACGTTTACATGGTTGTGTACTTGGACGACATCTTAATCTTTTCTCGTGATCTTGATGACCATGTAAAGCATGTTCGAGAAGTACTATCCCGTTTGAGAGAACATTCCTTATTTGCCAAACCTGAGAAATGTCAGTTCCATAAAACTTCTGTTGAGTTTCTGGGTTTCCACATCACCCCTGGGGCGTTATCCATGAACGAATCTAAGGTCAAAGCAGTATTAGATTGGCCAGTACCTCAAACACTCAAGTCCTTGCAGGCCTTTTTGGGATTCGCCAACTTTTATAGACGTTTCATTTCTTCTTTTTCCACAATTGTTGCGCCGCTCACGGCTCTGACTAGTCCTCAGGTACCCTATCATTGGCACGGGGAACATCAGGAGGCTTTTGAGGCTCTGAAAACTGCTTTCACTACCGCACCGGTACTCCAGCACCCCAATCCTGATCTTCCGTTCATAGTAGAGGCAGATGCCTCTTCTTTTGCTCTCGGTGCGGTATTGTCACAAACGTGTCCTACAACAGGCAAATTACACTCAGTGGCATACCATTCCCGTAAGTTCTCCAGTACTGAGACTCATTACACTGTTACGGAGAAAGAACTCTTGGCTGTCATGGATGCCTTTCGTGTTTGGCGCCATCATCTTCTGGGGGCCAAACATCCCATCACTGTATACTCAGATCACCGGAATTTACAGGATCTGGCCTCATTGAAGTGCATTAATAGCAGACAGGTCCGATGGCATCTTTTCTTTTCCTCTTTTGATTTTCGTATTATGCATCGTCCTGGCACTGCACATGGAAAAGCAGACGCCTTGTCACGTTCCCCAGGGGGGGGTCGAGTTGCCAACCTTTCCTGACACTGTTCTCGGAAAGAGTCATGTGATTTGTCTTTGTACACCTTCATTGTCATTATTAGACTCGGTCCGATCCTGGACTAGCAATCATTCCGACCAGTTGCGAGAATGGGACCCCGTGTATTCTGATGGGTTGCCTTTCGTACATGAACGTCTATTCCTTCCCACACCTGACACTCGTAATCTGGCCCTTGAGTGGTCTCATGATGCCCCTTTTAATGCCCATCCCGGTCAAGAGCGCACTTTAGATCTTCTCAAGCGCTGGTGTTAGTGGCCCTCTATGAAGCGCGATGTAGACTGCTATGTCAATTCATGTGCAGTGTGTGCTCAGGCTAAACATCGGAGAGGCCGACCGGTTGGGTTGCTACTTCCGCTTCCAGTTCCTCCCAGGCCTTGGCATACACTGACTATGGATTTCGTTACCGATCTCCCCAAGTCACGAGGCTTTGACTCCATCTGGGTAGTGGTGGACACGTTTACAAAAATGGCTCGTTTTGTCCCTTGTAAAGGTATTCCTTCGGCCCCGGTCTTGGCGGACTTGTTTTTTGAACATGTGTTCATGTTATTCGGCCTCCCTTCGGTCATTATATCCGATCGAGGATCACAGTTCACCTCTCGGTTTTGGAGGTCGTTGACTAAATTGTTGGGCATTGATACCAGGTATTCTTCGGCATATCATCCTGAGACCGATGGGCAGACCGAAAGGACGAATCAATCTATGGAGCAGTATCTTCGCTGCCTTATATTGCAACATCAGACCTCCTGGTTGGCCGTTTTGCGGCTTGCTGAGTTCGCGTACAATAACGCGGCTCATTCAGCTACAGGTTATTCTCCTTTCTACGCCCTCTACGGCCAACATCCCAAGGTCTTGCCAGTCCCTGATGCTTCTAGTTCTTCGAATCCTGCGGCCACGACGTGTCTTAGGGATCTGTCTGCTGTACATGCTAGTACTGTGGTTCATCTCACGGAAGCAAAGACTGCCATGAAGGCCCGTGTGGATGGCAAACGTCTGGCTGCTTCCCCTCTGGTGGTGGGTTCTAGGGTCTGGTTGTCTTCACGTCACCTTCGCCTAGTGGGTTGCCGGAAACTGCTACCTCGTTTTGTCGGCCCGTATGTAGTCTCACAGGTAGTGAATCCGGTGGCTTTTCGTCTAGTGCTTCCTAGTTCTTGGCGTATCCATCCTGTATTCCATGTATCCCTCCTCAAGCCTTGCCCCGATTCTGTCCGCCTTCGTACCCCTGTTGCACCGGTGTCCCTGTCCTCTCCTGATGTCTTGGAGGTGTCGGCCATTTTAGGGTCCCGATGGTTTAGGGGTAGGCTCCAATATCTGGTGGATTGGAAGGGTTACGGCCCGGAGGAGCGTTCATGGGTTTCCGCCTTGGATCTGAACGCCCCTCGGCTGGTGGCCCGCTTCCATAAGGATCATCCGTCCTGCCCACGGGGTCGTGGGCCGTTGGGGGGGGGCTATGTTAGACGATCCTCTGCACACCAGTTCACTACACATCAGAACACTGCTCACATTTCTCCACCATCCCCTCCCACGGTTCCAGGCTCAGGTGATTCGGTTAACCCAAAGAACCGAAAACCCCGTACCAGCTTTGGTGTACGGGCTCGATTGCAACCCTTTCTGCATTGGCAATTGCCTTGGAGAGCGTATAGCAGAAGGGGCGGTGTTACGTCACCACGTCGGTCACGTGATCCAGAGTCACGTGACCTTGTTGGACGTCACATGATCCAGATACGTCACATGACTCCCAGACACACAGTATAAAGGTCTGAGAGACAGAACACTCATTGCTTCTCAGCTGGCTTCAGACCCTGTTTGGCGTTACTACTTGCTCCTTGCTATCTTGATCACGGAACTCTACCTCGGACTCCCTCGGACACCCCTTTTGTACCTTTGCTTGGAACTGTTGACCTGTTGCCGGATTTTGGACTTCACCTCGACTTGTCTTTGGATCATCCCTGGTTACCTTGCTGAACCTCTACGCCCTTTCCCTTCTTGGGATTCAAGTCAAGCCCTCTCTCCTACAGGTGGCTAACCCTTCATCCACGCTAACCTGCGGTTCTACCATTCCAGGGACCGCCGCATCATCTGAGTCTCGAACCTCTCTACTAGGTTACCTGGGTTACCCTTACACCAGATAGGTAAGACATTTTAGATCCTTTTGTTTATCTGACTGTATTGTGATTGCCTGGTACTTAACCCCGTTCCTTCTCGACAGCAGCATCGGTGTTCCAGAGGCTCCGTGGATCTGGGAAGACATCTCCCACCTGTGGCCTCAAAGGTCGCACAGCGGGTTTCTATTAAGTTCCCCTGTGCGTCACTTGGGGACAGAGGACTCATCGGTCTACACGACACTCAAGTCAGAACAATATGTGGAAACTATGTAGTCTATATCGTAAATGTCTAATGACTCATCAAGACAACTCTCTTTTGCATGTCCTGTCTGTTTATATGGAAAAAAGCAATCACAAAGTAATGGCCAAATGGCGTCTGCAAGTTGAGAAATTTTTATTAATAACTGAGGTTTCTAAGGAAATGCTGACATCTAACCCATGCAGAGCGAAACAGAAGATCATAATGTGGGACTGGATTAATACTTATGAACATTGCCAAAAGACCAAACATGCATTTACTCATAGGATAATTGTTAACAAAATCAGAACAACTGAGAGTTATTTGTTGAAGTTCCCTGATGCTAAAGCTAGACTTTCCTTTTTAAGATTCAGAATGAATTGCTTGCATACAAGGAACATTCTGGCCAAACGGAGCCTTATATCTAAGGAAGAGGACGTTTGTCGATTTTGCAAAATTCCTAATGTATCTGAAACCTTATTTCAGTTAGTCGCGGAGTGTCCCTTGTTACTGTACATGAGAATTGAACACTTTAGGAAACACTTTTGTACATATACACATGTATCTACTGAACTCTTTTGGTATAGAATTTTCAATACTCAGCTAACTACTGTGAGAATAGCTATTTTAAATTACATGAAGGCTTTGAAGTTGAAGGAAAATATCTGTGAATCTGACTTGAATTGAGTATACGATACTAAAAGATATTGGCCCTCATTACGACCCTGGCGGAAATCGAAAAACGATGGCGGAAATGCAATACCGCCATCGAATAGCGCTCGGTGCGACTATGACCCGTCACCGCAAAGTACGAAGCCATTAGCGACACCGTAGTGAACGCCAACGCTAACTGCACCAAGCACGCGCGCGCGCGCCATGCCAAACCGCAAACACCACCATGGTGCAACGGTACGCCAATTCCGACCCTAGCGGACATGTACCTAACGCCATCAGGCATGGCGGAATGTACCATTCCGCCATGGCGAGAAGTACGGCATCGCGAATCAACCGTAAACGGCCCCACTGAGTGCCTGTACACCGCTCCCTGCCCACAAAGTACAACTCCCGGTAGGTGCAATGAAGTCACAATGCAACCATTGAAATGTACAAAGCACCCATGCATGCCAACGAACAAAAGCAACACAAGAGGGGCCAATGGGAGCTGCAGGTCACAGAAGGCACGAATACAGAAGCCATCCCAATGGACATGACCACAGTCCCCCACCAAGAAACGCACGCAAACACAGGCACCTGTGCCCAGCAACATTCCGAAAATCACATCATTCCACCAGTCCACCTGGCTGACCGGCATCTGTTACACAAAACCCAATCCCCCGCCCCTGAGCATGACAACATTCAAACTGTCATATAGGCAGCCCCCATCCCTGACCTCACGGGCTCAGTAGGCAAACGCGCCCAGTACAGTACCACGCAACTAAACCCCGAAGCTGGAACCCAATGCAGATCTCCTCACAATACATCGCCCCCCAAATAGGCATATGCCACATCACTTGCAAAGAAAAACGCTACACGGGCCAAATCAGAATAGCAATTTATGCACATCAAAGACACCAAGCCCATACAGCCATCAGGCCATGAACTCCAAAACACTAATCACCATTGTGGGCTGCATCCGCAAGAAATGACCAGCCACTACCTGTGTGTCGCCCTGTACCCCCATGGTACACAGAGCCACATTCACGTACGAAAAGGCAACATGGAAGCGCACAGAACCGCAGGGCTGTCCCAATGGGGAGGCACTAGTCCAGCTGAAAGGCCGAAATGTTGCTCCGAGACACCAGTACTGCGTAAGGGCATGTGGGCCATTGGCGATCGTCCCATAAGATCGTAATGCTGCTCCACCGATTAACACGAAGCAGCAGGTGTCGGGAGTAAAATCCATCTGCAGGAGTGGCATACAGATGGCAGTGGCAAAAGGGGAGGAGATACCTGTCAACCAAAAGAAAAGAAAAAGAACAGAATGGCCATCAGAACTACATTCGAACAACTCACTTCAATGATCACACGAAATCCACAGCCATATGCATGCTAGCCCACTCAAAAGGATCATCACCACCCCAAAACCACTTGCGACTCATAACCATCTATATCGAGGTGCAAACACCATCACAAACGAGTGTACCTGTGCATGCGTCTGTCAAAACAGAATCCATCAGATGGGAATGTCAACGTGCATGGACACAAGTGTCTGAGGGCGCCTCGAGACAGGGAGGGCTCAACAAGGCCAGATAGACGATGGTCCCACTATGGCAGCCCTGCATCACATAGCGTAGGGGAGGCGGATAGATCCCAAGAAGCCCTGTACATGGCAAACTCTGTATCAAATCACCTGCCCATGCATCCATTCATCATTCCCTCATCCCGGGATCAAAACGCCTGAATAATTACTCACATGACATTAGAAACATCCATTGAGTCTGTGCGTAATGCAGCCTGCAAAATCCACAGTGCCCCAGCCCGTAATTCCAGTGTTGTGAAGTAACATGTATTTGGGAACGGCCGGCCTCATCGCCCACGTAGCTAATGCGCATCCCAAACTATTCATATCAACCATTGCTCCCTCGCCATGGGCCCTGTCTCAAGGACATTGAACAATAGAACGTTATATTTGCAGTCAGACCTGTGGGCATCTCCTCGCCGCCAGCTGAAGACCGAAAGCGCCGCCCTTCGAATTCCTCATTTGCAACACCACGTCGGAAAGGCATCTGTGGCCGTTTGAAATCACTAATTATTCCATCGAGTGCGGCTGTGTGTGAAAATGGCAACTGCCTTCACCCACAAATGGGACGCCCCGCCCGTCGTTGCAACTCGGTACAGTGATGCATGAGGGCCCACCGTTACTCGAGTACTACGTTCCACTGACCCTTCACAAGTCTGTTCGCGACTGCACAGATAGTATGTGAAACAATGGGACCACAGCAGAATGAACATATCAACCAATCTTACACGGCCATCGGGTACAAATACATGATTGCAATAGCAAGATACCATTCCCCGAATTGCAGCGTTGTGCGCGGGACGTGCTCGGCCAAAGGGGAGAGCAGTTTGCACAGGTGGAATTAATCACCACAGGTGGAGGCCATACAGCCTGAAAACACATAAATTGCACAGCCAGTCTCCTCCCACAACCACACCGAAATGCTACCGGCAGGACTCGCGATGTTGGCCCTGGGGGACCTGATAGCACTGCAAGTGCTCCAACTCCAAGAGGAAGACGAACACCAACTACAACCGGCCGCACGGAGGAGACGCAGGAGGAGGAGGAGGCCAAGGCAGGGCCAGCAAGGGCCGCCAGCACAGCCACTACCACCACGCAGGCAGCCCGCAATCCCACGCCTCCGAGCACATCCGTTCAACCTCACTGATGAGCAGATCCACACCCTCTACCGTTTGGACCGGGACACCATAGCCGCCATTGTGGACATGACACAGGCTGACCTTGTCAGCATGATAGATAGCCCAACCGCCATCCCACCCCTACTGAAGGTGGTGTCTGTACTCCACTTCCTGGCCACAGGCACCTACCAGCACACAGTCGGACAGTTGCATGGCATTTCTCAGCCACTGTTCTCACGGACACTATTGCAAGTGCTCGATGCCCTCCTGCAGCACGCAGACGACTACATCTCCCTACCACGCTCGGAGCAGGAAATTACAAACACGAAAGTGGGATTCCATGCACTTGCCGGCATACCGGGTTGCATTGGTGCCATCGACTGCACCCATGTGGAATTGGTCGTCCCACATGCCATGGAGGCCCAGTACCGCAACCGAAAACAATTCCATTCCCTGAATGTACAAATGGTGTGTGACTCCAACAGGATCATTACACATTGTTGTGCCCGATTCCCTGGATCAACCCATGATTCTATGGTCTTGAGGAACTCCACAATACCACGCTACATGGAGCGACACGCAGGGAACAGATCCTGGCTACTCGGTGAGTCTCATTACATGCATGATGATGTGGGGTATGTGAATTGGCAATGACCTGGCAGGAAGGGGGGGGGTGTGCGTACGTATCAATGGCATTCCACATCATACGTTTCTCGTCCACATACAGGTGATGCTGGATATCCACTGAAGAGATGGCTCCTCACACCAGTCCGGAACCCACGGGACCAGCATGAGGAGGACTACAACCATGCCCACTCACGTACCCGTGTAGTCATAGAACAGGCATTCGGCCTACTGAAGACTCGTTTCCGCTGCCTCAGCAGGTCTGGCGGGGCACTCCTGTACCGCCATGAGAAGGTTGCAAAGATGGTGATGGCATGTGTCATGCTCCACAACATGTGCGTACGTAGAAATGTGCCCATGCCCCCTGACGCAGAACTGCAAGCACCTGAAGATGGTCATGATGAGGGTGGGGATGTGGCAGCACCTCATGGAGTCTGCGAGGCACCGGAGGCCCGTGACATTCGTCAGCATCTCATTGATGTATGCTTCTAGCACTCACGCCTGGTGGCTGATACATGGACACGGGACTCGTGGCACTGCGTGTGTCTGGGACATGCACAATATGGACTGTACGCCTATGATGGCCTAGTACACAAAGATCAATGTCCACACATCTCATTGGTTGATCGTGCACTTTTTATGGCATATGTGATGTCATGTTGAACACCCTATCGACCCGCCACCCAAGTGAGCCCAACACACCCCCTCCACCCCCCTACCTCCCCCCCGAACACCAGTGTCCAAAGATGCTCATTGTCAGTGGGCTGTCGCTATTGCAAGCCCCCTCTGCGGGTATCAGGGGCACCCCTGCCTGTGGAGCGCAGGTTCCTTCCAGATCTACGTTGGGGGCTGCCCTGGACGGAGCTTGCAACGGATGATGTGTCTGCCTGCTCACGTCCATGCATGTCCCTAAGGGTTTGCGAGAGCTCAGTGAGCACACGGCGCACTGCGGCAAGTTCGGCACATACGTCCTTGGCCGTCGCATGCAGTTCCCCCCTGAGGCTCTCGGTGCTTCTCTCCATTTGGACTCTCAGGCTCTCGGTGCTACTCTCGATTTGTGCCCTAAGTGTCTCAGTTGATGTTTCTATGTCTGCCTTAGTGGCCCCACATTCATCAGCATGGTCCTTGAGGAGCGTGGCCAGTTGCTGCTGTTGTTCGATCAGCTGGTCGAGGGACTGTTGCCTCTGCTGGGCCATGGCCATTTGCGGGGGTGTCACAGAGGGGCTGTTGTCCTCATGTTGCCTTGCCACAGGGCTTGTGGGGGATGGCCAGTCGTCGTCTTGTGGGTGCACCTGCGTGGTATCCTCATGTTGTACGGGATGGGACAGACAGGGGGATTGGGACAGGTCATGGATGGATCTGTCTTCGACATCCCCGTCTTCTGTGTCGGAGCATGCTGCCATCAATGGGGTGTCACCTATGGTGCTGCTGCCACCAGAGGCAGTGCCTTCTGTGGCATCCATTGGGGGGACCTGTGGTGGTGGTGTTGTGGGCATGCTGGCTGCTGGGGTGCCTGTTGATGTTCCCTCCTCTGTGCTGCCACCTGATTTGTGCTGCTGCCGTGTCTTGATGCGTGCAGCTGAGGTGGAGGGTCTCTGGCCGTTGGTCTTGGCCCTCTTTGCAGGTGTGCTGGTAGGGGTGTCCTGTAGCTCGTCGTTTGGATCGGACCCTGTGGTGGAGTAGAGGAGGGCGAGGGTTATTGGTGGGTCTGTGGGAATTGGAATGGCATTGTATCACATGCATTGGGGTGGTACCTGAGGGTGATTTGGGCCGGGGCCTTGGAGGTGCTTTGATTTGTGTGTGGAGTGAGGGTGCAGTTGTTTGGCAGCCTGCAGTTAGGGTGTGCCTGCTGCACGTGTAGTGCGTGTATTAGGGGTTTTTAATTATTTATGTATTTATTGTGGGTTTTAACGTGCGCTATCAGGCCGATGTGTGTGGACGTTCTCCTGGACATGTGTTTCTGTTGCACTATGTGGACGCATGGTACTTCACATGGATGGACTGTGTGGATTTGGCATTGTTTTTTCTGGCCCACCTACCTGTATCTTCGGATGTCTGCACTCCTTTCTCCATCCCTCCGACTCCCTCTATGCTCTCCATTCCGATGGTGGAGGCACAGATTTCTTCCCAGGGGGTCAACTTGATGGGTGATTCAGGACCTCCCCCGGTGGCTGTGGCAATGTTGCGGTTGGCAGAGAGTATGCTGCGGACGCGTATCCGCAGGTCGTCCCATCGCTTGCGGCATTGCTGTGGGGTGCGGGGTGCGGTCCCCACCGCACTTACCCGCTGTGCCACCAGAGCCCATATGGCCTTCTTGTTTGCAAGTGCCGTCCTGGTCATTTGCGTGCAGAAGACGACGGCAGCATTCTCCTGGAGGGTCTCTGTTAGCACGGTGAGTTCCTCACGGGAGAAGTGGACCTGCCGCTTGCGGTCGCACGCTTTCTTCGCTGCTTTTCCCATTATTCTTGGTTTCGCTAGGGTGGTTGACGGGTTGGGGTGTGTTTCAGGGTAGTGATTTTAGTGGTTGTGTGGTTTTAGTGTATTTATAGGTGTACGCCGGGATGTTTCCCGTTCCGGGCCCATGTTTTAACTTCCGTTTCCGTATATTTCCGGGCACCGTACTTTCCGGTAGGCGCACACTGCGGTGACCGCTAAGAGGGGTGGCGGTATTGCACCTGGGGCGCCGTACGGCGGCGGTGTGGGCCGTTTTGGGGTCATTTCCGCCATCGCGGACTTTGCACTTCCGCCATGCCGTGGTGCTCGTGCCCGATGGGTCGGAATGGGCCGCACTTTGCTCCTTCGTGCAATGGCGGAAACGCTATTTACGCTGTGGCGCTCCGGTCAGTCGCTTTCCGCCAGGGTCGTAATGAGGGCCATTGTCTCATTTTATCTTTATTTATTGCAATTATTATGTGTTAGTATGTTTTAGTGTTTATATATATTTTTTGGAGTATTGTCTTAAATGTGTTAAAACAAAATTGTGATACTTTTATAGATGTGAAAATGCTGTTAATCTTGTGTTTTATATTTCTTGTTTTTTTTGAAAAGTTGATGTTTTCAACTGTGTCAATAAAAAAAAAAAAAAAAAAAAAAAAATAACAGCAGACGAAATATCAGCAGCCATCACCCAACTCCAAACAGGCAAGACCCCAAGTCCCAATGGCTTCCCACTTCACATCTGGAAAAAACTAAACCACCTAGACATATCCACCCATCTGCTCAACATGTTTGAGCACTCCCTAACAAAGGGCGAGCTCCCATCAGACCTCCGCAAGGCCACCATTATAGTGATCCCCAAAAAGGGCAAACCCCCAGATGAATGCAGCTCCTACAGGCCCATATCCCTAATCAACAGTGAAGCTAAAATACTAGCCAAGTTACTAGCTAAGACTACAAACGGTCATCACAGCATTGATCCACCCGGATCAATGTGGTTTCATGCCTCAAAGGTCAACGAGAATGAACATTTGCAGGCTGCACCTGGTGCTGGAGAGAGCACCCGCCCTACAACAATCGCTGGCACTATTAGCCATAGAGTTAGAAAAAGCCTTTGATTCAGTTTACTGGGAGGCGTTATGGGCAATAATGCGAAAGATGCAATTCGGGGAACCATTTATAAAGTGGGTAATAGTGAATGGATGGCCCTCCCGCAACATTCAACTGGGGAAAGGCACCAGACAAGGATGCCCGCTATCGGCAATGTTGTTCGCATTAATAATAGAACTGCTAGCAGTCGTCCTGCGGGGCACGACCACGTGGACCGGCTTTCGATGGAACTCAGAATGGGAGGACAAGATATCCCTTTACGCAGATGACCTCCTAGTATACCTGGGTGATCTGGCAATCTCCTGCCCTATAGTCACTCAAATACTGGTAAACTATGGAACCTTTAGCGGCCTCAGAGTGAACTGGGCTAAATCTGTGCTCTTTCCGGTGAAAGGAGTGGACTGCATACCGACACTTGGATCCCCATACCGTATCAAAACCACACAGTTTCGTTACCTAGGCATCCTAATCGCAAATAGGCTGTATAGCTACGTGACTCAGAACCTGCATCCATTAATTAAAAGATACGCACAAGATGTAGCCCACTGGGTAGCACTACCACTGACATTGTTAGGCAGGGCAGCGCTCTTCAAGATGCTGGCCCTATCCCGGTTCTTGTACATCCTCCAAAACACCCCTCTCCACATTCCCACTGCAGAATTCCGTAAAATAGATAGATCAACACGCAAACTCCTGTGGGGTGTGAAACACCCGAGGATAGCTCTCAAAACCCTCCAAAGTTCAGTCTGGGAGGGGGGAATAGGGCTCCCGAACATTCAAGTCTATTAATGGGTGACCCAAATGGCGACGGTAAACGATATATTACATGGTAACCCAATAATCCCCCATATAAGGGCCGAAATAGCTGCAAGACACAACGTGTCCCCGATTAAAAGCCTCTACAACCGGCAGAACCGCCCTCCCGAATGCACGATAGTAGCGCATACAGCCCATGTATGGAAGGAGTGCATAAACACATAGGCTGGGACAATAAAATCACTCCAGTCCAACCCATCTGGAATAATGCCCACCTTACAGGTCTCAGTAACCTCCCGAAATGGCCAAACTGGGTAGCAGCCGGTATACAAACCATCCAGCAAATATATGCGAACAATCAGATTATACAGTTCGCCGAGATTTCAACAACATACGATCTACCAACCACCAAAAACTACCACTATGGACAACTACAACACGCACTTACTGAACAAAGAGCCCAACTGTTGGACATGCCGGAGTGTACGCCCATAGAAAGAAACATAGTTACAGACAGTGTGAAAAACAAGGTCACTTCTACCATGTATAATGCTATTTCCTCGTTTGCCACGAAGGAGCTGTTGAGCCTGAAAACGAAATGGGAAAGGGATGTGGGCCCAATATTACCTGAAGAATGGCTCTCGACCTTGATGTATCCCAGGGACACCGCAATCTCGGCAAGAATCAGGCTTATCCAGCTGAAAATACTTCACTGAATATATTATCCCCGTGTAGCATTGTACAACTGGGGCAAAACGACCGATCCCAAATGCCTACGCTGCAAACAAGAGGAAAGAACCTTCTACCACATCCTGTGGCAATGTACACGAATACAACACTTCTGGCATAAATGTAGTGAAAGACTCAAGGGTCATGTGCAGACCAATCCCAACAGACCCCAAACTCCTTTTCCTGGGAATTGAACAAGAAGGAGACATGTCTCGCTTCGTAAAGCTGCTACTCTCAACGTCCACAGGAATAGCCAAAAGAAACATTGCGCAAATGTGGGGCTCGGAAACAACTCCAAAATATTATCAATGGATATCAGACGTAGATGCTATCATCCTAATGGAACGCCAAGTCTACCAAGCAAGAGGCTGCCCGGGAAAGGCAGACAAAATCTGGGGGAAATGGGAACAGACGCTGTAAACCACGTACAGAACAAGCTAACAGACCTTGGGGCATAACCTTGCCGCGACCACAGAATATAATGTCATCACCTGTCACCACTTGAATGAGACAGTCAAGAAAGTGCCAGTTGTTGTTTTTATGTTTATTTTTATTTCAATTCTATCTGTATCTTAATTAATCTGTGTTTCTATATATGTACATATCCATGCAGCACCTGCTCACACTGCTCCGTCATTTGTATGCCAAGTTATACGGGTGTGTATTGTACGTCTTTGTATTATGGGACGAAAATGCAATAAAATTTGTTATTAAAAAAAAGAAGACTGGCCACCAGGGGGTGCACACATGAGTCCAGCCTTTGTGTGAGCTCCTATGCCTCTGGTCCTTGAGACGTGTTGAGCCCCCGTCTCATGACCCCCCTATGGATGTGAAACGAGGAGCTGATCGATAAAGACCCCCCCCGACACCCACGAGAAATCACGGATGAAATCGGACACGTGAAAGCGGAGAACATCATCCGAAGAAACCCGCCTCCCAGTGCACGGGAACCGAAAGCAAAACTTGGGCCGACCAACGCAGCTGCCCCGCGGTGGTCTCCACGAAAGTCTGAGGCCCAGACAGCCAACCTATGCAGTGTCCTCCCTGGCCTCCGACTCTATGCCCATCTGATAGCGCAAGCTCTGCTGGGAGTGCGCGGAGCCTGTGGAGAGGAACCACAGAGCGCCTTGCAGCACGCCGTGACAGCGGTGACCGACGGCAACCCGCGGGCGATCACAGGTGAGGAGCTTATCCGCGTACCCGCGGAGCTGCGAGCGGTGTCAAACGGCGCTCCTCAACGGGCGTCTGCAACCCATCTGCTCGCGGCCCCCGCGGCTGGAAATCCCCCGCGGGAGGGCTGCTGCTCCCTTTGGGCCCCGAGCCAAGGTGCCCGGAGACGGGCTGATACCACCCGAGGCCCCCACCCGCTATCATACCCTGGGCCTCTAGGCGCCAAAGCCCACCAGCGCCCTCACTGGCAACGCGCCCTGGGCACTCCTACATAGGAAGTGAGCCCCCTCTCTTGTAGAGGGCTGCTCACGGCACCAGAACGCATTCCACATCGTCCCCAAGCAACAGAGGCTAACAACACCCAAACGTGGGGTTCAGGTTCCTCCACCTCACACACAGCCTGATCCATCACGCTGATCAACGAGGGGGATAGAGATTCCCCATGCTGAAGATTTTCACAACCTCCATACTGAGTGGTACCAGGCATGATGTTCCCCTGATATGCTGATCATAAGTGCTCTTTACTAGATGTCTACACGCCAGCACACCAAGGGACCTCGTCGGCCCGTCTCCGGACCTCCCTGTCCATCACACTCCACTGTTACTCTGAGGAAATGTGCCCCACCCCCTTGTGGGAGGTACTTTGAGGTTCCTGACGCTGCTAACTAACGGCAATTTCTCCACGGATTCTGTACTAGAACTGGACACCGTCGATCCCCCCCCCCCCCACAGAGCACAATTTTGGGCGTACTCTCCAAAGGACTGGCCTCATGGCCTCACAGAATGCTCATTGCAGAGACCAATGACCTCACGTCGACTTGCATGTGGTGCTAAATATAGGAGACAGCCCTGATCCTACCGTCCTGCGCAACTCTGAAGAGGGTAGGGCCCCCGATTCAGGGGCGTGTGCCTCTTCTGACCTGGGTCTCATCGTATGGACCTACAACACAAACTGGCTAGATTCGCCTACGACCCATCCCCTTCGCTCATCAGAAACACAGCAACCATGGCCACAGACACCTCAGAAGCAGGTGCTGCGGCTACCAAAGGGGACATTGCCGCCTTATTAAGCGAGATAAAAAACATGGGGGCCAACCTTGGTGGTAAGATCGATAAAATCACCCAGAGAATCGACAGCTTTGAAGAACGGCTGGAAAGCGTCGAGAACAACCAGGCCTCGAGTGACACCCTCGAGACTCAAATGGACATGAGGATTCAAAATATTGAAAAAAGGGAGGTGGAGGTGCGGCTCAAGATGGACGATTTAGAAAACAGAGAAAGGAGGAATAACCTCTGCTTTTTTGGTATTCCAGAATGCGAAGGCGAAACTGAGAAAGACCTCAAAGACACCATCCATGATATCATAAAAATATTAACAGCGGATGAAGAAATTGATGAACCTAAAACTGAACGAATACATAGGGCGGGTGGACCACCTGGCGGTCCACATTCAGTCTTGGCCAAATTCCACCGATACCAAGACAAGACCAGAATTCTCGAGAAGGCTAGGTCCGGAGGCCCACTCACAATGGGAGGCGCCCAAATCACCATTTTTCAGGACTTATCCTCCCTTACATTAGCGCTTAGACGCCTCTGCAGCCCCTTGACGAAATGGCTCAAAGACCAGGGCACACGGTATAGATGGGGATATCCTTTCTCGCTCACCTTTGAGCACGGAAGCAGGAAAATCGTCCTCCGGTCAGAGGAAGAAATCAAAGACTGCATCGCTGACCTCCTCGGTATGGGCCAGAGGGATAACGAAGGTGCCGAAAATGAGCGGCCTGGATCACAATGGGAACTCCAGGGCCCCAGACGAAAGAGAGTGAAGGGATCAAGGAAATACAGACGTCCGAACAACACGCCCAACAGTGAAAAATGAAGATATGTCCTGTGGTTCCTGCGAATCGGCATAGTTACAGCTACGGCTGAAACATGGGACACCGACCCCCCACAGAGACCAAGAGTCAGCAAGATACACGACATGGGTGTCACCGGAGGCGGTGCACAACTCTGGACCGAGAGGGGATACGAACTCTCGCGGGAGGACCCTGAGAATGCACGTAACGTTATACTTTTATATGTCTGTTGTTGCTATGGTTGAATTACACAATGTTGGGAGGAGGGGGAGAATGGGATAGGGGCTCACCCTTAACTTGAGATGGTATGTTTGATTGGGACCGTGAGGCAACGGTCCCCACTGATGGTCCGCCAACGGACTGCACACTGTCATCCAGTCCGTTCCGGACGCTGTCAAAAGCTGCCGGTGCAGCACCCTCAGTTCCTGAGCTCACACGAGCACCACCAACTATGGCGGAACAGGGGGATAAAGGGGAAGGGTAATATACACTTGGGAAACGTACTAGCATTATTTGGTTTATTTCAACACACCACAGTCAATGAGACACTAAGAGATTGCATATCTCTCTGGCCGCCGAAAGTGAGTGATCCCCCAACACAAGCCGCTGATGGCATCACCCGACAAGTCTAAAGGCAAGGGCCTCCTCAGAATTGGGACCATTAATGTGAAGGGATTGGACTTGCCAACTAAGAGGTCACTGGTGCATAGAGAATTCCGCAGATCTGACACAGACATTCTCTTTCTCCAGGAGATGAAATTTGCAAGGGGAGAAGAGCGGAGCATTCTGGGGAAGTGGGGAGGCATGGAATTCTGGGGCTCTGGTCCACTAAGGAAAGGAGGGGTCGGAATCTTGATCAAGAAGGGAATTGGATTTGAGCTGGAAAAGACCTGGTCAGATGTGAGTGGACGGGCCCTGCTGATAGTGGGAAAAGTTGCGAAAGAACTGCCAGATATTGGTTGAACAGCCAGGGCGAGAGGTTAGTCCCCTGGGGAACACCACAGGTAGAGATAGAGGAGAGGAGAGGAAGGAGCCAAGCTGGACCTGGGAGGGTAGATCAGAGAGGAAAGAAGTCAGCCAAGCCAGGGCCTGATCAGCGATACCCAGGTTATCACGGAGACGGTTAAGCAGGATGGCATGGTTCACTGTGTCAAAGGCAGAAGAGAGATCAAGTAAGATGAGGACACATGGGTTGTTGGAATCAAGGTTGGAGAGCAGGTCTTCACGGATGTTCAGGAGAGCAGTTTCCGTACTTCTGGCAGCTCTGATGCCAGACTGATGGTCATGGAGACCACCAACAGATTCACCTATGCGGCCTATTAAGCCAAAATCATTGAAGCAAAACAGAACTTCTTCAATGTAGAAATCTCGGGCGCCAAAAATAACTCCAAGAAGCTCTTTCAGATTTTTAAACTGTTGGAGAAGCCCAAAGCCTTAGCGCAACACCTACACCCCAAAAATCAAGATTGTGATCATGTCCAACAAGCATTTGTAAACAAAATTAGAACTACCCGAGCCAAAATTTAGAGTGATATCGGCTGTGGCCTAGGACAAACAACCCAATCAAACATGATCCTTAGACAAAAGCATGATCCACCAAACTTTGCCTTTCAACATGTGACTACTTCTGAGACTGAGGCCATGATGTTGTCACTGCATCCTACCTCCTGTCGAGATAATATTGTCCTGGAGAAACTCATTTTAGATCACATAATGGAGTTTGCCCCGTTCCTTACCAGACTTGTTAACTTTTCGTTTGATCACACCTTAGTCCCGGGAAATGATAAAAGTTGTCACAGTTACACCACTGGTGAAGAAAGTGGGGCTGGATCCCAAAGATGTAAAAAAAAGTAAGGCCCATCACTAATACACATTTCCTACTGTAAATCCTGGACAAATTGGCGATTACAGGCCCATTTTGAATCTGCAGGGTTATTTCATCTTAAACTATCTGGGTTTAGAGCTGACCACAGCATGGAGACAGCCCTCCTCAATCTGCAGACAAACATGCTAGAGGTGGTGGACCAGGAAGAATGGTCTCCTGGTCCTCCTGGACTTATCTGCACCTTTCGACTTGCTGGACCATGAGCACCTACTCACTGCTCTGGCTAATATAGGAGACTGTGCTCCACAAGCAACAAGCTGCATTAAATCCTTTTTGTCGGTTAGACAATCCTCGGTAACATGGGAAGGTGCTTTCTTAATTTCGGCACCTATTCACTGTGGAGTCCTACAGGGAGCGTGTATTTCGCCTACCCTCTTCAATCTGTATCTTAGACCTCTCTGTCAGTCCTGTGGTTTTTTGTTTACCAACTATGCCGACGATACCCAGTTGATACTGAAATTCAGTGGGGATTATGAGCGTGACACTAGGAACCTGAATGCAATCTATAGGATTATTGAGTAATGGATGACAGAGAACTGGCTCTGGCTCAAAGGAGCTAAAACCAAATTATTATTATTCGGCAGCCCGGAGGCTATAGTCAAACTGTGGACCGAATATCGTAACTTTTACAGCAAGGACTGCCCCATTGTGGTGGCAGAAAAAGTCAAAATGTTGGGGGTCTTTCTTAATGCCTATGAGAGGGCTGAAACACAAGTTAGTTACTTGTCCAAAAACTGTAAGTACTACCTGAGACTCCTTAAGAACATTAGGCCCTTTATCTCAGAGACAAATTTGCCTCTATTGGCCGAGCAATTATACTATCTCGACTAGATAATCGCAACTCACTGTTCTCTAGGGCCAAAAAAAATGCCTGCCCCAGTTGCAGGTGCTCCAAAATTACTCTGTGCGCATTATCACAGCCATTCTAAGGCGAGATCACATAATGGCAGGGAGGGTCTTGCTTCATTGGCTCCATATTCAGGCCTGTATTTATTTTAAAACAGCCACTCTAGTGCACAAATGTCTTTATGGAAAGGCCCCAGAATACCTGTAGACCTGTATAAGTCTATAAACTCCCAGGCACGCTCTCCATTCTGCTGATCAGGGAACCATTAGTGACCCAAGGTTTAACAGGGTGGGTGGTCTCGGGAGTGCATTTCCCATACAGGCAGCCCAGGTATGGATCTCCCTTCGGCTGGACAAAAATCAGAACACTTTCCGTGCCTCTCTGAAAACTTTGCTTTTTCAGTAAAGATTATTTTTTCCTTTTGGAGTTAGATGCGTGCCTAAGTTTTGTATGATTCATGTATGTTCTGTTTTCTTTGGTTGTTCCCTTGTGTTTATGTTGGCTCCCTGATGCCTGCGGGTTCCCGGAGATCTATAATAAATAAATAAAAATAAAATATCGACGTGGTGGTGTTTGTAAATATCCGTACCACCTTTCCGGTCAGCAAAGGGAGGAAAGATTTGAGGGCCCAAAAAATCGCCTTCAGTTCCAGCAGATTGATGTGCAGTAACTTTTTGTCTTGAAACCAGAGACCCCTTTAGTGTAGGTCTTGATAGTGGAACCCCCAGCCTTCTAGTGAAACGGCTGTCGTGACAGTGGCCTCGCTGGCAGGCAGCTGGAAAGGAGCATCCTTTACAAGGTGGACTTTGACTGACCACCAGTGAAGGCTGCACCCGAACTGCTTTGTCAGAGTGATGCGATTTTCCAAGGATCCTGACACCTATACACAACGTGAGTCTAGGAATTGCTACAGAGGCTGCATATGCAGCCTATAATGAGTGATCAGAGGGATGCATGACAACATCATGCCCAACAGGGACTTGTAACTATGGACAGACATCGTCAGAGCCATGCCAAGATGGTTTACATTATGGCAAGGAGTGAGGACCCCCGATCGTCCGATGGTCTTGCAATGTAGGACAAAGTGTCAAGCTTCGCTCCCAGGAAAAGAGCTTGTCTTGCTGCTATCAAGCACAACTTTGGGAAATGTATGGAAAAGCTGAGGAATTGCAGACATTGGATGGTGGATGCTATGTTCCTTGCTGCCACGGAATAAGACAGGGCTCTCATTATCCAGTCATCTAAGTATGGGTAGACGTGGATGCCTATATGAAATAGGTGACCCACCACTGGAGTGAAGCATTTGGTAAAGACCTACAGGGCCAAGCTAAGGGCGAAGGCCTTTAACAGGTAGTGCACCCCAGATACTACCAAATGCAGGTACCCGAGGTGTGAGCAGCGAATAGGGATGTGGAAGTATGCGTCCTCGAGGTCGAGGGACACCAGGAAATCACCTTGCTGTAGTACAGACAGGACCTCTTGTAAATTATAAGTTACTCACTGTAGTGACTAACGTACTCCTATTCCATAGTCCCCTTTCCTCTATACTGTATGGGATGTCCCTCGCTAGGGACGGGAGACAACCTTTTTCACCAGAAAAATCATCTTCCCCATTAAATTTAGATGCATGCAGGGGCGCAGCACTGGGAGCATGCGCTCCTCTGACTCCGCCCACCTGCGCCACTCCTCAGTCCTCCTTGACGCGTCGACAATATTAACATTACCTAATGACACCAGTTTTATTAGGGGGGAGGATGGTGAGACGTATGGAGGAAAGGGGACTATGGACTAGGAGTACGTTAGTCACTTTGGTGAGTAACTTATAATTACCCCTACGCCCCACCCATTTCCTCCATACTGTATGGGGGATTACAACTAATGTAGCCCTGGGTGGAGAGTTTCCACTCTTAAGAGAACAAGTTCCTTAACACTGCCTGACCAAATGCCACGTCCGACTTGGTGCTGGCTTCCAAACAGTAGTGCTTGCAAAAGGCAGAGGGAGTAGCCCACGTTGCCGCTTTGCTGATAACGTGCCACGGAAGGTGCCTTTGGAAAGCTGCTGCCGTGGCTTTAGCTCTGATGGCGTGGGCATGCATGTTTGCTGGCAATGGCCTGTGCTGCCCATCATATGCCTCCTTGATGGCCATAACCATTCGCCTTGCTATAGAAGCCTTGGAGGCCTGATAGCCTGGTTTTCATCCCCCAAAGGTGACGAATAGGGCATCTGATTTGCAGAAGCTCTTGGTTCTGTCCAGGTAGAATCTTAGCGCCTGTCTGACAACTAGACAGTGCGGTACCTTCTGGGTGTCATCCGTAGGGTCCGCAAAGAAGGTTGGTAACACTATCTCCTCATTAAGGTGAAAGGAGGAGATGACCTTAAGCAAGAAGAACAAGTTACTTACCAACTGGTAACGTTCTTTCGACTGGATGTTCCTCCAACGTATTCCACATCTTTGACATGTAATTTCCACAGCTGTGCACTTTGGAAACTTTTTGAAAGTGCCTGCAATTCACTCACTCTGCAAGCGGAAGTAACCGCAACCAAGAACACAGTCTTGAAGGAGGACAGTAATCTCAAAGGACAAGAGTGCAAATGTTCAAACGGAGCACCCATGAGAAATTTCAAAACCAAATTCTAATCCCAAACCGGCACCTGGAAAGGGGATGGCGGGAATACATTAGTCAGTCCTTTAAGAAACAGAGAAATCAAAGGAATCTTAAAGTAAAAACATTCTTCAGACAAGCGCTCAAAGATAGACAGCGCCGCCAGGTAACCTTTAATGGTACCCACTTGAAGGCCCCTGTGGGCCAAATAAAGTAAGAAAGACAAAACCATAGGAATGGAGCACTGAAAAGGATCAACATTGTGATCTCTGCACCAGTCGCAGAACTTACGCCAACGGCAAAGGTACAGGGATTTTGTTGCAGGCCGCCTGGCCGAAAGCAACAACTCCATCACGTCATCCAGGAGGTCCCAATCCTTATATCTCAACCTTTCAGATACCAAGCGTGAAGGTTGAGTGTCTTGACCTCTGGATGGAGAACCTACCACCCCCTCACGTGAGAGAAGATCCTCTCGGCAGGGAAGACGGTGTGGAGGGCAGATGGACATTTCTAGAAGGTCTGGGTACCACGCTCTCCTGGCCCAATCTGGAGCAATGAGGATCATGTGGGAACCGAACCTCCGTAACCTCTGCAATACTTGAGGAATGACGGGTACTGGAGGAATCGCATACAACAGTGGGAATTACCAAACCACCACGAACGTGTCTCCTAAGGCTCCTCTTGGAGGAAATTCACTTGAGCAGAATCTCTCACACTTCCGGTTGACACTAGTGGTGAAGACTTGCGGGGTTCCCCAAAGGGCAAAGAACTCCTGAAGGACTTCCTGAGCCTCCCACTCATGAGAGATCGTACTCTGCCTGCTCAGAGTGTCTGCCGCTGCATTTTCGTCTCCAACCAGATGAACTGCTGAGATCAAAATTTACTGCTGGATAGCCCAGAACCAGAGCTGCATTGCCTCTCTGCACAACGGGAGTGACCCTACCCCCCCTTTTTTGTTGAGGTAATGCATGGCCACTGTGTTGTCTATCATGATCAGGACACTCTTCCCCCGTACAGAAAGCAGAAAAGCCTTCAGGGCTAGCCTGATGGCCCTCAGCTCTAACAGATTGATGTGGAGTTTGGACTCTGACGGAGACCAACGACCGTTGGCTGTCAAATTGTTGGCATGAGCGCCCCAGTCTCTGAGGGAAGCATCCGTCACTACAGCCACCTCCGGCCACGGTTGCCAAAACAGTTCCCCCCCTCATCAGGTTCCCTTTGTTGGTACACCACAGAAGATCCTGGGAGACCGAGAGTGGAATCTGAACGGGATCTGACATCTTGCCAGAGAAGTGTGACCCACTGCAGGGATCTCATCCGCAGCCTGGCCTCTGGAACCAGAAAAATGCAGGATGCCATGAGGCCGAGCAACCTTAAGAATTCGAAAGCTGGGAGACTCTGTCCCTGTTGAAACTTGTCCACCATCTGCACAATGTGATGAGCCCTTACCTTGGGAGGCAAACACTTCCCCAAGGACGTGTCTAACACAGCTCCGATGTACTGGAGCTGTTGGGAAGGTATCAGATGCGACTTCTTGAAATTCAGGGAGAAGCCCAGTCTGTGGAGGGTGCGGCAGGTGAGACCGAGATGATTCAATGCTTCCTCGGGAGAGCGCACCCAGATCAGCCAGTCGTCCAGGTAGGGGTAGACGTGAATCTCCCCTCGCCCAAGGTACGCTGACACCACCACCATTAGCTTTGTGAAGACCCTCGGGCGGAGGTCAATCCAAGCGGCAGTACCCGAAACTGAAAGTGCGAGTCGCCAGCCGCAAACCTCAGGTACTTTCTGTGTGTGGGATAGATCGGTACATGAAAGTAAGCATCCTTGAGGTCCAAAGACACCAACCAATCCTGAAGGTGAAGGGCGTGGAGGACTTGAGAAAGAGTTACCATCTAGAACCTGTCCTTCCGGAGAAGTTTGTTCAACCAACGCAAGTCCATGATGGGTCTCAATCCCCCGTCTTTCTTTGGGATAAAAAAATAAGGGGAATACCATCCCTTGTTCCTCTCCGCTACAGGCAACAGTTCTATAGCGCCTTTCTCCAGCAGTGACAAGATTTCCTGTGCAAGGAGCGGATCCGGAATCTTCAAAGAGTTTCCCCGGTGGATTGTCGTGAGGCCGCTGAAGGAAGGGAAGGCAGTAGCCGTGGGCTATGGTATCCAGAACCCACGCTTCTGAAGTAATGGCTAGCCACTCTTCGAGATGCTGAGACAGTCTGCCCCCAACCGGTGAACCATGGGACATGGCCTCATGATTGTTTGGAAGCGGCTACAGCAGTGCCTGAAGGCAAAGAGGCAGCTGCCTGAGTGGCTTTGGCACAATTTCCCCGACCAGCACGGGTACTTTTTCGCTGGCCCCTCTCGTTCTACCAAAGGGGGAGTAGTAACGAAAAGAACCTCCCCTCCATTGCTGTCCCCTAGGACGAAATGGCAGAGGTTGATGCGCAGCTGCGCTCAAAGATTTAACGGCAGCTTTCGAGGTCTGCAACCTCTCAAGCCTCTCAAGGCTCTCGTCAGCCTTGCTGCCAATCAAATGTGCGTCATCAAAGGGCATGTTGAGAAGACGGGTCTGCACACCCGGAGCAAAACCCGACTTCCGCAACCATGCAAATCTGCGTGTAACGTTGCTCGCCGCCATGGATTGAATGGATTCGCACATGGCATCCTTGCCGTCCTGTCCGAGAGCAAGGAACCCATCCCTTTCTTCCCCCTCGGGAATATGCTCAGCTGCTAATGAAACACAGTTCCACAGAGTGTGTGAGAACCTTGCCAAGGGCCAAGTGGAGTTGGCCGATTTCAATGCCATACTCCCAGCAGAAAATACGTTCCGGGCCCAACCGTCGAAGCGCTTGTCGTCGCTATCCAGAGGGATAGTAGGGTACGCCGCCTGCCTCGAGGTGGCCGTAGCCGCCTGAACCACCAAACACTCAGGAGTGGAGTGAGTAGAAAAATAGCTGGAGTCGCTAACGGAAGGGCAATATTTCTTAGTCAAAGATTTATTAACAGCCGGAAGAGATTCCGGGGACTGCCAAGCAGCTGCCACCCTTTTCTGCAAGGTGAGATGAAATGGTAAAACCGGGCAGAGGACGGACCTTGATGTAAGATGTCCATTAGATCATCCTGCACAAAGTCTTAAGGAAGACTGGACCAGCCCAGATACTCTGAGACCCTCGCCATGACCCTCCTGTATGACGACACTGCATGAGCCCCAGGCTCAGGCCTTCCAAATTCCACTTCCGGGGAAGTGATCAACCCACTGGCATCATGGAGGGTCTGCCTCAACTCCTCCAACTGACTGTCTCTAGAAAAAAGTGGAGCTTCATCAAGGTCACCAGGGTCCTCAAACTCAGACCTTTCTCCCTCTTCATAAATGTCATTCAGATGGGGTTGAAACCCAGGCCTGGTGACAGAAGAGGCCCTGGAGGCAAAAACAGGCCGCACAGACTTCCCAGTAGCCTTCCTTGGAGGATCCACGAGGATTTACTCCAAAGGTAAATTTCAAGAAAAAATCCCTGAAGGCGCTGATAGCGCTGAAGGCTTCGACATTGTGAGCGCCACAGGTGCGACGGTGCCGTGGGCTGGTACGATGCCGGCATCGAGCCCTCAGTAGGTAGCTGCAGTCTCGCTGGGGACGAGGACCGAGACCTAGAGACACGTCTCTTGCGACTTTTCGAATCCTTGTCCGTACGGGACCTCAAAGGCTCCCTATGTGAGTCACATCACGGACCCGAGCCCGAAGGTGTGCGAGCCACGGTACGAGACCGATCCTGGCCGGCTTCGTTAGAAGTTGCGACCGGACCCATGCGCTGCGATTGAAAAATCGCTAACATTTGTTCTTTAAACGCCACCAATTCCTCCGGAGTCGAGGACTTCGTTGAGCACGCTACCTTCCTCGAGGCACCATCCGAGGAGGAGGACGAGGAAGGAGACCGATGACAGCGCTTCCTAGAGTGCCGGGACGAGGAAGAAGAATGGCGGGAACCACTCTGGGACCGAGATCCCAGGACTCCTTCCGACGAGGAGAGTCGGCCCTCGAGTCGTCGGTGGAAATCCCCTTGGACTTGGATTTCGATTTTCAGGACTCAACAGGCTTAGAGCCCCTACCTGCCTGAAGCTTCCCCTTCCGCTCTTGCAAGATCTTAGCAGTTAGCGACTGGCATTTCGAACAGTCGTCGGTGTCGTGCGACTCACCCAGGCACCACAAACAAATGTGGTGTGGGTCGGTGAGCGACATCTTGGACTTGCAGTTCCGGCAGGTATTGAAGCCAGACCGCGGAGTCGGAGGGGTCGAAGAGAAAGACATCGTAATGATGAACACACGAGGTGCGCCGAGTAACACGAAGCAACACGTTCGCGGAAAAAACGGAACTGGGGCTATGGGCGCCGTGCGTCCTATTTATAACATCCGGTGACGTCGCCCTCGACGGAGGCCTCCGAGGGACATCGCCCCAACGGCATCAACACAGGGCGCCCTCTGCCGAAAATTTTCCGAAGTGCACAGTTGTGGACATTACATGTCAAAGATGCGGAATACGTTGGAGGACACAATACATTTGAATGTGGGGTATGTTCTGAGCACCACCTTGTCCTTATGAAATGTAGTATATGGCTCTGAAGCCACTAGCGTTTGGATGTCACTGATTTGGGGTGCCGAGGCAAGGCCCACTAGGTGGGCCGTCTTAATGGTTACTACTCTGATGTCCACAGACGCCATTGGCTCGAATGGTTTATGTGCCAGAGCACCCAGGACCACATTGAGGTCCCACACCGGGTGCGGTTTCTTGATAGGTGGATATAGTCAAGTCAGGCCCGCTAAGTGCCTCTTAACCACTGGATTCGAGGATGAGAATACCTCCTCCTGAGAGTTCTTGTAAGCTCCAATGGCCACCAGATAAGATGTTTACTTGCACGCCTGAGTGTGCGAGGTGTGCAGAAAAGGAGAGCACGTCTTCCAACAGGCAAGTCAAAGAATCCATTTCCTTTGATTCTTCCCTGTGACAGAACCTGATCCACTTGCTTTTGTACTGGCTCCTAGTGGCATCACTCCTAGCCCACTGTATAATGGCCAGGTTAGCCTGTGACAGGTGCCGATGCTTCAGGGAGACCTGTTCAGGAACCACACTGCGAGGGCTAACTTCTGCAGGGAGGGGTGGATGACTGTGCCCCCCTGCTGAGAGAGTAGGTGTGCTAGGCCCAGCAGGAGGTGTACGGGGGCCTGGTACAACAGGCTAAGCAGCTCTGAGAGCCAGGGTCCTGCTGGACACCATTGGGCTATCAGGATGATCCGAAGGCCCTTCGACTCCCTGATCCTGCAGATGACCCTGTGCACAAGGGGATTGGGGGGAAAAGTGTAAGCAGTCATGTTGTTCCACAGGATCTGCATTGTGGCACCCAGCAAACCCCTGCCTTGTCCCTGCCAGGAGGCAAACTGGGGGCAGCTACGGTTGGTACTGGTGGCGAAGAGATCCACCTGCTGATGACCCACTTGTTGAAGATCCCCTGAAGGACCTGCTTGTTCAACTGCCATTCATAGTTGTCCGCGCCCAGCCTGCTGAGCCTGTCTGCCTCTAGGTTGGACTCCCCTGACAGGTGTATGTTGTTCAATAGAGCCCACTCCCAAATGTCACCGCCAGCCTACAGAGGGGAGGGGTGCGGGTGTCATCCTGCTTATTGATGTAATACGTGCAGGTGAAGCAGTCTGTTTGAATGAGAAGCACCCTGCCGGTGATAATAGGTAGAAAGGCTTTGAGTGCCTGCCAGATGGCCATCCTCTCGAGCCAGTTGATGTGCGCCAGCTGCTCCTGCCGGGACCATACTCCATGGATGCTGTGGCTGTCCAGGGTAGCTCCCCATCCCTCTAGGGATGAGTCTGTGGTAATGGTGACCTGCAGTGTTGGTTGCCTGGAAGGTCCTGCCTATCCGCAGGTTACCAGATCGGATCCTGGTGGAGCTGTTGTGCTCTGCTGTCCTCTGCCTGAGAACCTTCTCCTGGTTCCACAAGGCTGAGAACTGTAGCTGCAGCTGCCTCACTTTAAGCCTCGAATGTGACACTGCAAGAAGACATGCAGCCATAACTCCCAACAGGTGTTGGTACCACCATACCGAAGTCACTGCTCTGCTGAGAAAATGCCCAGTGGCCCTCTTGATAGCCGTGATCTTGTCCTCTGAGGGGAAGATCCTCTCGGAGCTTGTGTCCCAGATAAGTCCCCAGAAGGTCAGTCTCTGTGTGGGCACCAACTGTGACTTTTTGAGAGATTGATAGAAAATCCCAGGTCGTATCCATGAGGGTGGATGCCGTATGTTGGACCACCTGCGGAGATCTCGCCCTGACGAGCCAGTCGTCTAGATATGGGTAAATATGATGACCTTGCGCGCTGAGTAGGACTGCCACTGCGTTCATTAGCATTGTAACGACCCTGGGGCGGAATTGAGTCCAAAGGGTAGAACCCTGTATTGAAAGTGAAAACCCATGATCCTGACCCTCAGGAAGGACCAATAGGGTTCCCAAATCGGGATGTGTAGTTAGTCATCCATCAGATCCAGTGAGCACATCCAGTCTCCAAGGTGCAAAAGGTCTAACAACTCTCAGGCCAGCCTGGTTCTTTTTGTGTATGACAAACATTTGTGAATAGAAGCACATGCCCTGCTGTGAGGCTGGGACTTCCTCCACGGCCTGGCTCGCTACTAGCGAGCGTATTTCCGCTACCAGAGTTGCTGTACCAAACTGCGGGAGACGGGGAGAGGAAGGGGGAATGAGGAGCAGTAAGCCCATGGATACTACTGAGAGGATCCATGGGTCCGTGAACCTTGTCCGCCAGCGGTGGGTGTGTGAAGGGTAAGCCTGTCCCCACTCCGCTGCCGGACACTCGTGGATCCAGATGGGCCTGGCACAATTTCTTCCCCTCTGAGGCTGGGGCTGAGGAGGGGGGCTTGAAAACCCCCTTGTTAGCCGCCATGGCTGTTTGCGCCTGTGCTGGCTAGGGGATCTGTCCGGTTGTCTTGGCCACCTCTCCTGAAAGCTTCTGAAGCCTCCGAAGGACCAACCCTTGTCCGAGCACTGGTGCATTTGGCTGCAGGTCTTAGTAGTGGACTTGGTGAGGATCGATAAAGATTTCGCTGTCTGCAAGCTATTCTTTTTCTTGTCGAGTTCCTCGACCTGAAGTGTCAATGAGGACCACCGTGGACTCATTATGTCTTGTGCCACGATTTTGGCCTCAGCCAGCCCAGCCTTGAAGCGAGCCTGGCTGTGGGTAAAGAGCTCAGGAAGGAAATTGGCGATCTCCCACCATAGCTTCTGGTTGGCAGCAGCCAACATTGCATCTGCGTTGGCCTGGCGCAGGTGGAGAGTGGCGTTGGAATACAGTTTCTTCCCAAACACCTCCAAGATCTTTTCCTCATTGCCCAGGAGTGCAGAGGCCAAAGTCGTTGAAGAAGATTGTGGGTTGTAGTACAGTGATGCTGTCGCTATCACCGAGGAACGCGGTTGGCGGTGTGCTAATAATAAGAGGGGGTCCCCTTCTGGTTGCCTGTATTTAGCGTCGAAACGCCTACTGGTAGGCTAGGTAGAGTGAGGCTTGAGCTACTATGTCTTTCTGAAGTGGGATTCCCATTCTAGCATTAGGGCGTAGCGTGAGAACTTTAGCCAGTAACCCCGCCTCTGGTTGTTCCACCTGTGGCTGCAGGATTCCTAGGTACTCAGCCAGGCCTGCCAGCCACTCGTGAAAAGCTTTGGCGGACGATGGATTGTCCGGGTCCTCCTCCTCGTCTGTGTCCACTGTTGTGTGCTGCAAGTCCGGGGGAGCCGGAGGAGTGCTGGGGCCAGGCAGCAATGGCGTGCTGATTATCAGTGCCGGAGGCTTCTGAGGTGGCAGAGCCAGGGTTGCCGTGACTGGTACAGACATGGGAGCCGGAGGCTGAGCTGGACCCAGGGGCGGTGTGGCCATGGGTGCTTGCGGCTGAGCAGGAGGGAGCATGTCCTTGACACTTATATACCGAAAATGTGTCATATATGACGTCATACTACGTGGAAAACTAAGAAATCCTACGGGGGATTGTGATAGGACAAAGGGGAACATCTAAGTATACTTTAAGGGATTGGGTTGTGATTGGATCTTTTCATCAGGTGGATAACTTATGCCCACCCCTAGTGAAAGTCATCTTCATCAGTTACTGGATACACGGTTCACCATTTGCTATCAAACTATAAGGCCCTTCGTTAAATGGCCTTCTGGAAAGTTTGGCTCACTAGGGTCACGTAAGCTGGTACCCCAGGTGCCAGCGGGTGGACTTGACTGTCTCCCCGCCCAATTAGCCCAACATCTCTCATGCCATCTGCCATTCAGATTGGCTTTGAACTTGTCGTTGCAAAGTATCACTGCTCCTGAGAATAAAAGGGAGTATAGGCACACTCTTATCCTAGTTCAGGTTGGTACGCCCAACTCCTATTTCTATCCTTGACTCACGTGACAGGAGACCATATTTCGGCCTGTTTTGCAGCATTTCATTGTCTTGAATGAATAAACTTGGCACCCATGATGTTCTTTCTTGCACTGTGACAAGGGCTGATTCAGCTTCTCAGGTTCACTGTTTTTCAAGGATAGATAACCGGTTCTTGGCCGCTCCATCCTTTGACAACAGGCCAGACAGCTATTCCAGGCCTTTCCTCGATATTCAGCTATTTTCTTGCTGCGACACAGCCCTCTGATCCTTCTTTCTACACGGGTCTGAGCTTACTAAATGTGTGACACCGATGACCAGAATTCTTTATAACGGCGGCACCACCTCCAGTCTATTCACTACATATATCTAGCCTTTCAGATCAACTAGTCTACTTGGGTTGCTGCATCTGTACAATTATAAAACGGCCTGCATTTTCTGCAGTGCTCTTCACACGTGCAATCTTCATTCCGCATATGAAAGTTTACTCGATTCTTTACTTCTTCATTAGATTCTATAAGGTCTATGCATCTTCTTCTTTGACCATTCTTCTCAGTGTGTCACGCTCCTTCCTTGTGACGTCACCAGCCTCTTTTTCTCTCATATTCATATTCCTCCGGGGATATCCTCCAAGAGATTGTCATCTCTACGAGGGTATATCATATAGGGTCTTCTCAATGGATACCTTTTCTCAAAGACTCACCGTGGAATAGGCACAATCTCTGGTGTTGTGCATGTCGCAATTCCGGCTTCCAACATATAGGCAAGATGGGGGCGGGACTTCCTGCAGAGGCATTCAGCTGTTCTTCTACAAAGAGACAGGGATTTACCAATCTCACCTAGAAGCTCTTTCCCCTGCCTGGTCTCCAAAGGGAAAAGGCATCGGGTGAGCCACCATTTTGTCTGGCCCGACAGCCATTTTGTTTTGCTCCGTGCTATGTGCCTGTGTCATGGACATTGCTGAGCTGGGACTGGCTTCCATCAGTACGCTGATCAGTGGTGGTTGAGGCCTACCCTGCACCTCAGGTCGGGGCCTAGTAGGCGGAGTGCCCTCGGCTGTGGTGGCGGTAGTGCTGCGTGCAGGCGTCCCCTCAGACATGGGTCCGGTGTTAGGGCACAGCCCCTCGGGTTGGGACCCGGTAATAGAGCCTTGCGGTCCCTCAGCACTAGCACCGGTAGGATCTTGAGACACCTCTGCCTGGTAGCTGGTAGCTGGAGCAGCCTGGGTGTTGTTGCTGGTCTTAGGACTTGATAGGTCCCTCCCACTTGGGCGCTTCGTTGGGAAGGAGTCACCCTTGTGGGGTGTGGAGGATAACAGGGCACCTACCTTGGACCTGGTCTTCTGCTTCACAAACGCTTTAAGGTCCTCTGGAGGCGATACAGCCGTCCCAGCCGTGGTCTGGGCCAAGGCACCGGAGTCAAAGGGCTTGGGTGTTGGACGTTGGGAAGGGACGCTTGCAGGCTGGGCACCCGCTGAAGCCCACCGTGGTCAACATGCGCCGGGGAGGATCGTGGCTCCAGAGGACAAAGCAGTACCTGAATTGAAAAGTAAAAAGAAGACAAGAATATTTCTCTGGGGAAGAGCGTGTGGAATTACTAGGCCAGAGGCCTAACCCAGGAGTGCTGGTGAAAGTGGTCCGTTCCCGTCGATGCGGAAAAGAGGACTGGGGAGTGGCGTCGGTGGGCAGAGTCAGCGGAGCGCATGCCCCCAGTGCCACACCCCCACACGCATCTAAATTTAAAGGGGAAGATGATTTTTCTGGTGAGAAAGGTTCCGTCTCCCGTCCCTAGCAAGGGACGCGCCATACAGTATGGAGGAAAGGGAACAGGACGTATGAGTATGTCACCATACCAAATGTTTGCACTTTGAGGAATTTGTTGAGTATCCTTAAATCTAAGATGGGCCTCCAACCACCTTATTTCTTGTGTAATGCCTTTTTCCTTACCAGGAGTAGACCCCTGTCGATAGTTCTCTCTCAGGGCACTTTCTACACTGCCCCGTTGGCCTGCAATGCTCGCACCTCTTGTAGCAGCAGATGGCATAATTTGTCTGGCTTGTTTATGAGGAAAATGTCTGGCGGCATGCTTATGAACTTCAGTAAGTGGCCTTGCTGGAGAAGGGAGAGCACCCATTTGTCGGATGTGATGGCCTTCCATTCCCTGACTAACTGTGATAGTCTCGCACCAACTGGGGCACTGAAGTGGGGGGCCTTGACCGTGGCCAGTGTCAGAGCTGCTTGTTCGACTGGCCCCTGGACTGGGAGGACCCACTGTGGCGCTGGTTACCTCAATAAGATTGAGACTTTCATCTGTACTGATCGGATGATGAGTATGTCTGCGTCTTGTAAGAGGAGGAGGATTGGTAAGAGGGACGATTGTCCTGTGAAGTACTGTCAAAATGGTTCTTTCTTTTGCAAAAGGACTGGTGCCTCTGATGCAGCATGCCCAGGGAACTCAGTGTCCGTCTTGATAGAGAGCAGAGTTTCGTCAAACTTCTTCCCAAAAAGATTTATGCCGTTGAACGACATGTTGAGGACATTTGCTTGCACCTCCGGCTTAATATAAGTTGCCCTCAGCTGACCTTGTCGGCGAAGCACCGCCCCATTGCCCAGTTGGTGGAATCCCTTTTTGGCGTTGTCTACTGACACTGAGATGGCATGATCTGATGGCAACTCACCCTCGTGGAATATATTAATTTTCTCTTGCTTTTTGTCGTTTTGCAAAAATTCAAGAATAGGGCGCAGCATGTACCATAGCATGCGATCGTATCTTGCGAGAATGGCCATTGCATTCGCAGCCTTGATGGTTGTGGCCGTTGGGATAACTTTTTTCCCAAAGGCATCCAGGCAGTCGCCCTCTTTGTCTGGAGGGATAGAGCAGGATGAGGAGGGATTAGCAGATCTTTTCCTGACTGCATCAGAGACCACTGAATCAGGCGTCGGCTGTGTGCAGAGCTAGACAGGAGCAGTGTCAGGGGCTCTGTATTTTTTTTAATCAAAACAGTATTTTTTTGCTAGCGCCAAAGAGGGGTGCGACATGGTAACAAGGTCTGCCTTCCAGATATCTTCCAGGAGTGTGATGGACATCCTGGACTACCTGTGATGTTCCCTTTGCTGGTATAGGAGGCTCTCTTTACACTGCTCCTCTGGAGCCAGCCTAAACATTTTGGACGCACTACCCATGAGCATGTGGAATAAGCCCACTTCGTCTGGGGCCGAGTCTTTTCCAGGGACGTCATCTGGCTCAGCATCTGCTGGAATGTATTCCTCAAATTCATCTGTAACAGATGTATAAGTTGAAGCCACATCATCCTGCTGGTTTGGATCAGTGTCTGTGTCAGTCAATTGTAGAGGGCTTGTTAGGTGTATTTCCTCCCTGGAGGGGCATGCAAGGCCTTCCACCGGGTGGGGCGGAGGGTCATGAAGGGCCAGGGGTGCATCCAGAGCGCTGATGACTAGGGTCTAGGGTTGGTGAAGGGTCCGGAAGCCTTTGTTGTAGGGTGGACACTATTGTAGTGAGGGTAGTAAGAATCCATAGAGATATCCCTTGCAGGAGCTGGAACCAATGGTCGAGACAAAGGCAGCCTGATAAGGTTTGATTACCCACGTGTTGATGTAGGCTTCAGTGGTGGTGTTGGTGCCCTGGCAGGGCTTGGTCTCCTTTCTGGTGAGACAAGTCTTGATGGTGGTTTGCCGGGCTTCTGAAGAGGAGAACTGGGGTGGAGGCATAATACCCTCCTCAACTCCTTCATCAGAAGAAGACAAGATTGGTTCCACCACTATTGCTGGTTGCACTGGCAATCCAATCCCTGGTAGAGGGTATGAAGGGTGTGGACGTGCTGCCAGTGTAGACACTGAAGAGTTAATGGTCAACAATGAGGTTGTACGCAGCGCTGAAGGTGCGATGGATGCGACCAGTTTCGATGTTGTTGCCTGTTTTGTCATCGACGGAGTCGTGGATGACCTTTTCGACGACAAAGATGTTGGTATGGTACATGTCATTGGCCGTGTCGTTATCGATGTTGTCGTCAACGGTGTCGTAGTCGGCTTTCTTGTCGTGGTCATTGACGATTTAGTCGTTGATGGCGTAATAGAGGACGATTTGGTTGTTGACGGTGTCGTTGATGGTTTAATGGTGAATGACGAAGACGGTGTAACAATTTTGGTCAACTATGCCATCTTAATAGATGGTTTGGGTTCCAGTGATCGAGAGGAAGGGGCTGACACCCCCTAGTCCTGTGCAACAGCTGAGGCACCGACCTTGGGTGAAGTAGGTCTCTCTTCCATCCTGTGAGACAGTTTCGGCCTGTCTCTGGATGCTTCTCTGTGCACCTTTTTCCTGCTGCTGGAAGGCTCATTGTGCGACCTAAACCTCTTACCAGAGGTGGTCCACTGGGTTGTCCTATCCTGCCAAAGTGAGGCATGACGCCAATTTGATTAGTTAATTCACTCTGCGGCTTGTAGTTTTGACCAGTGTTGCTGAATAAATATTCTTTAAAATGCGCAATTTGCACCATACTTTATAAAAAAGCTCTTGCTTGGTCACTATTCAGTGTCACAAAAGGAATTAATTTCCATTAGCATCTGCAGGCCACTTTTTCATTGGTGCCCGAGACAATTTTATGACCCATACCGAACCTGCATCGAAAGATGGTTTTATTTTCATTAAAAGATTAAATATAAGAATATTTCTCAAAGTTATTAGTAGAGACAGATTTTTGAGGACTCCCAGAAAGAAAGTGCAGTAAACAATCTGAAGATGGCAAGCAGAGGAGGAGCTAGGGGAGATGTTCCTATTGGCTGTGAGCAGTATGATCCCAAAAGGAACTATACTAGAGCACAATAGTTACTGAAGTTTTCAGTTTAAGTTTAAACTGCTCTATGTTACTGAGGATCACCAGCCTAACGACAAGGAATATTCACAGCATGTTAATCTACGAAAGATTAAGTGCTGGAGAAATATTGTTTCTCTGCATTGAGCAGTGAAGTGCCATAGGAATAATGAAGAGTGGTCGGTCAGTCGAGTGAGATCGTCAAATTAACTTTTTTCCACCAGAGAAGTTAAGCTTTGTGGAAAGAAGAATTACAAGAGAGAAGAGAGAGAGAGTGCCAAGGCTGAGGAGGTTTATGAGATGGAAAAAAGGGACAAGAAAGAAAAAGCAAGTCCAAAGAAGAATGAATTGTGGACAGTTGAAGAAGCATGGTCATTGGAGAGTGTAGAAAAGGGTTTGATAGGAGAGAGAACATAAGATGTGAACTTAGAATGGGAAAAGGAGCATATATTGCAGTGGTAGAAGGGAATGGGAGAGGGAGAAGGAGTACAAATAGGGGGAAGATGAAAGGAAAATGAGAGAAGGAGGTGATCCGAAATGTAAATAGGATAGGGATGAATGAGGGTAGTGAGAGGAATAGAGGAAAACCTGAGGTCGAGACATGACCTAGAGATGTTGGACTACCATATAACAGAAAATATCATTGAATTAGATCAAAACCTCAAGCGTCAACTTGCAACATGGATTACGCATTCTACCCAAAAGCCAACACTGCAGATGCCAACTTTTCCATTAATTATACCTGTTAGCGAACAGAGCAACACATCAACCCCAACTTGCACCACCCATTACACCTTCTACCAAATAGTCAAAAAACGGACACCCGATTATCACAAATCATTTCACACAATAACCATGGAAAACATTTCAGAAAAATATAACTAACACCCCCACCACAATTTACCATAGTCAAAACCTCCAACACCAGCAAACACAATCAAATATACACATCCATTAACACTGTCAACACCGGGAACATCAACCAATATGGCTAGGGGCATGCACACTAAAAACATACTCATGCATATTAGTAAAACTAGGGTTTGTTAAAACACATACCTGAAATCCTAGAGCACGCATTTCCAACTGTGCAGAATCAGAGTGACGTATTGCTGCTGTACCTTTGGGCCATTCCCTGTTATGTTCCTTTGTGAAGTGACTATAATGCAGAAGGGGGCCTATGCCATTGAAACTCCTGGCCTGTGTGATTAGGTCATGAACCGAGCACTGAACACAATTGGCTCCATTGTATTATGGTGATATTAGTTTATGAAGTGAAACAGCTCTACAAAACCACCAGAGACTTTAGTGGCTCTAAAAGCATGATCCACCCCTACCTTGAAATGCAGGAGCCTAACCTAGTGTGGAACCTGTTACACAATCCTGATATTAAGTGAAACCCTTAGATAAATGAGCGTTCAGATTCTTCTTTGGCTCCACACAAACTGGCAAAGGGCCAAAGGCCACACAGGACGTGACCTTCTCCTCTCCGATTTTCAATGTACCAGAAAGTATTCAGACTTGCGTTTTTAGGCACTCCCCAACATGAGAGCAGGACTATTTAATTAAAGCAAGAGTATATGTGCATAGTGACCAGTGCCCTGTGTTCATGGAATTCTATTCAGTCAGAATATACATAATGGACTCAGCTGTGGCACACCCAACTCTTGGTGTAAGAGATGGTATGGAGTGGTCGTTTTTTATTTGCTCCTCTAGAGAGTGGACACGAGGCTTCAGAGTTTGCCCAGTATCCAGTAGTAGAGAGTAAATAGAACAGTGAACTACACACATATGTAAATACCACAGATACAGCAACATAGTGTCTGAACCCTTCCCATCATGCGTTGAGAAAGGAGCATGGTTGCACCATAACACATGTCGGCTCTGGGTACTTGTAATTGTAATTATTCATTGACTTTGTAAAAAGGTAATGTTTCTTGCCTCAGATGCAGCATAAAAGCTGTGTGATTTTCTACATTCAGCTGTGCAGCTCAATTTGTCTCGAGTGCCTCGTTTTTGAACAGCGTGTACATAAAGGGCACATGAAGTAGTTTCAGTTATTTTTTGTCCTGATGAAGGTTGTTGTAAATCAAGACTGGAAGAGAGAGAACTCTCCTTGGAGGCCGAAATGCTTTGTGATGCAATGTTTGTTTTGTTTTGTGCTTGAATTGGCACAGAATGTTATTTGAGTCTGCATCACATGGACCAGGCCAGGGTGGCCGTGTGTAGATCAAACAGGTCAGAGAAGGTAACATCCCACAAAAACACTCACATGTATCTGGGTACACAGTTTGTAATACTCTAGTTTGTCAGCCACTTTTTGTAGATAAAAAGATGTTGTGTACTTGCCTGTCGTTTGCATACTAATGCAACACTATCACTCTTCAGCATTGCTTCCCAGGAGTCCTCTCTTTCCTAAGGTCAGTTGGGTTCGGATAGCAGGGGCTTATTTTGGAAACTTGGATTCAATCTGCATTGGGTGAGTCCACTGCCCTCTGTGTCCTTTATGTCAAACAGGCTCCATCCACTTTTCCCAACCAGCAATACCTGCTCTACCCATCAGGGCCCGCAACATCCAAACACCAAGTCTCTATTACACCGAACCAAAATTTCCCTGCTCACCACACCATACTAACTGTGTCAAAAGCACTAGACCCAACTGCCAATGCCCACTACACTGAACCGTCATTGGCAACTACAACCACCTGTCATTGCCCCTGATATTAAACTATCAGTGCCATTCCACCCAACCACATACCTGCCAAAATACCTACTCCACTCATGAGATGCTAGTCCAGTCCTGGTTTTGAATTTGTATTCTAGGATTTGTAGTCCCGGATTTCCCTATTATAAACTGAGCACTAGAAATCTCAGAATGCAAAATTAAAATCAGGACTGGACTAGCATCTCCTGACTAGAATGGGACATGTAGGCATGTATGCGACTGTTAGTAATGACTACACCCAACTGTAAGTGCCCACTAGCTTCAATTGCCTGCCAACTGTTTTGGCCATCAACATTCATCAGTGCAAACCGACTACACGCACCCATAAGCGACCACTATACCAACGTGCCATTGAGCAAGAGACCAAACTGCCTGTGACCATTAGCCACCATGCTCACCAAACCCAGCAACACTGCCACTAGTGTACAGCCTGCTACCCCCAATGGCCTGGCCCAGATCTCCCCTTATTGACCACTGCTCACTAAAAGCGAACTAGAGGCAATCATGTGTGCCCTACCATGTCTACTCACATCCTCCCAATCTGCACCGCTCCTTTTTATGTGTGAATGGGTGAAGCATCCCACTGACACTGCCTCACCTTGTACCACTTCACGTCGCCCATGGCACGTGACAGCTCACACTCCATGCTGGCACTCGCTGTCTCAGGAACCCCTAGATCCTGGGGCTCTTTCACAATGGTAATCGGTGGCTCTGTAGGAGAAAGAAGAGAGATGTTAGGCATTGAAGCATGAACGTCAGTTCAAAAGGAGACAATATATTCAATTAATTATTCTAGAGCACTGTGCTGCTCAAAGACGCCACCAAATATGCAGCCATCAGATGATACAGCCACCAGCTGTGCCCATTCTCATCACATACTAATACCTCCTGCAATATCTCTCTCACACACACACACACTTATTCACACATGGCACATGCACTAAACACACACCACACACACCAATAATCTCACACAAAAGCAAACACACACATACCACCATTTACCACAGCACTTGTACTTCTCCAGTAGGCACCATCCCATACACCCACCCCACCTCTCAATCGTTCACACACATCACTATCCCACCCCAAAACACACATACATTCTGCAGATTTGACACACTACATTCTCACATACTGACCACACATGCATGTTTCACTCACCAACTGCATACTGTAACCCACACGCACCATCCTACTGAACATTCTCCATGCACCACACTCAGACACACATAAACACATCCCACTCCCCCACGTCACTCCCATAGCCACTGCACAATCATTGCAGACAGCCGATATATTTGCAGCCTTCTCAAGCCTACACCCATCACACCACCATTTACATCTAGAGACGATACACACAGATATCCCTATCATACACATCCCACAAGCTGTCCTCACGCCTGACCCGCCTCTCATACAATGTCCACATTTACAACATCAATTCACAGCATACATGCATCATACACAAACATCCTAAGAGAAGCACGGATTAGCCCCCTGCAGTGAAGAGGGATATAAGCAGTAAAGGGCGGCACCTGAAGTGAGAAGGCACTCTTTAGTGAGGGTTGGTTCCTTCATCAATGAGATAAACCTGAGGTTTTGATTAGGAATAAGGTGCAGGGAAGTAACTCCACCAAAAGCCTTTAAGTGCAAAGAAATACAGACATTCAATGACATTCAATGTGGGACAGGAAAGCTCAGATTGTCAGACAAACAGGGAGCTGCAGGACATGAAGAAAGGGTCAGGACCTGCAAGCGGTGGTAACAAGGTGGATGCCCTCTGGTAATGGCCAAGACGTGCATGGAGGGGAGGGATCTACTGTGAGAGGGGACTGGAAGGGTACACAGGTGTTCTCCATGCTGAAGACACAGCTTTGGGACTCTAAACAGGATTTGTATTTGCATTTGTTTAGTGCAAATTAGGACACGTGAGGGTTGGGTGCTCCAAGGATGGGTCACTCAGATGTATGCAGATGGGATTTGCAAGGGCAAGCCCCACAGTGAGAAACAGGTCATATACAGACAGTCTGGATCTGCAGTGAAGTTTTAAGAGTTGCAATGAGGTGTGGTGCTTTCACTGAGTCCATTTACATATGACCCACCTTTCACTCTTAGTCTGGCTGATGAACGAACATTGTCGGTGGTGAAGATAATGCTGCCTGAGTCTTCCAGGGTAAGGTCAGAGAGAGTCAGGCTATGCACGCATCCACTGGCACTTATCCGGTACACATTGCATGGCTTCAGGCGGAGGCCATCTTTGGTCCATATCCCCTCCACATTGGGGTGAGAAAGCTCCAGCTGGAAAGTGGCTGCTTCCCTCTCAACCGTGTCCACGTCTACCAGTGGTTTCCGCAGCACAACATTTCTGGCTGAGGATAGTGGGAGGAAGAATGGACAAAAGAGTGAGTACGAGAAGCTTCAGGTTGCAACCATTACAACTATAATTGAAGATAGGTTTCTGAATGGTTGTAGCTCCGTAGATGTAGGTGTAGTAATGTAGGACATTGACAGTGGTAGAGACGAGATATAGACATAAATACAAATAACTGAAAGGGCATATTGCTATTGCAGGCAAACAATATCAATATTTACATTTGGGACATGTTAGTCTTACAACTACAGCGTGGATAGGCTGGGGTCAGGTGGATCAAATGATACTACTGTCCCCACAGACAGGTCCCCAGGCCATATCCTTAGGGGCAGTATTTCTGCCCTCAGAAACAGCTCCCCTGGGCTTATTGTACAATTGGTTGTATGATCAAAGCAGCACTTGCCCATTTCTTACCATAAAGGTATGACACTACCAACTTCTACACAGATCCTCTGGCTCTAATTATGCAAGAATATGTTTACTGTACAAGAGTTCATTTTGGCTTTTATCATGATAAGGAATCCTTTTTTTTCAAGCACTCGGAGCTTTTCTTGGATCTCAACTTGCGAGGGAAGCACCCGTGTTCCCCTCCAAAATGTGCAGGGTAGATAGGGAACCTAGGAATCCAAAATGGAGGCTAGAAGCATGAAAGGGTCCATCACGTTGGGAATCGCTATAAATATGTCAGACAAATAGATCCTGTTGAAGTCTGAGCAGTGAGAAATTGGGGTGTGATTGTGTGAATGAGGGATTGGAGCCCAGATGTGTCATGAATTGCAACAAAAACAGCAAGGTGGCTTAAGGAGGAAACAGTTAAGAGGCTCCCTGTCATGTTGTCATATTACTTGCAGTTGGACAAACTCCGACATCGTCTGGGATGAGCATCAGTTACACAGAAGTGCGCACTTTCCCACAGCTCTAACTTCACCGGTACTACCAACCCCTGCAACATCGGCTGCCATATTTTAAACAAACCTAATAGTCTCAAAGGGACAGCGAAGCTCGTAGTGTTGTCTCTGTGTCCTTGTTACGGTGAAAGGTCAACACAGACTCGTTTAGGATGCACTTCTTCAAATGAGTTGCCCTTGCAAAGCCCCCTGTACCAATTAACCCCTTGGTGAAAACATGTAGACTGCCAAACCTACATTGCCCCTGATAGTATAATTTACTGTGTAGAGAGAGGAAGAGTAGCTGTATCTGGAATATTCTACACCAACCGATCTCTTTCCTTCTTTGCACACCCTTTTTCTATCTGACTCCTTGCACTTTCTCTCAATCTCTCTCTCTCTCTCTCTTCTCTGACATCCTCTGTCTCACTCTGTGTATTAGTCACTCTCTCGCTCTCTCTCTGGGTGGGAGTTGCATTGTCAAGTGTGCTCTCTCAGTTTCCTCTGTCTGGGCAGTCCATCTCTCTCTCTCTCTCTCTCTCTCTCTCTCTCTCTCTCTCTATGACAATGCGATCTGGATCTCTCTATCTCTTCCCCTATTAGTCTGGTTGTGGGCTCTGTTCTCTCTGTCTTTTTCTTTCTATCTCTGTCAGTGCAGTATGGTACATGTGCACTCTGTCAGTACAGACTGATTTTCACTCTCTGTATCCCCCTCTTTCTCAATATCTCTTGCCCACTCCCTCACTCTCTCCTTCTTTCTCTCTCTATCCCTCTTTATATGTCTTTCTATCTGTCTCTCTTTCTTTGCATACCCCCCTCTCTCTCTCTGTATGTGCATACCTCTCCCTATCACTGCCTATGTGTAAAGGATATCACTGCAAGATGGGGCAGTCTGGTACACTTCTACTGTTGTCCTTTGAAATGCCCATGTGAGCGAAGGCAGGAGAAGAAATAGCACTAATGAAAGGAGGTCAAGGGGGTGATGACCGGAATATCCTTATCCAAAGAAAAATAAAGGAAGATGTACACTAAGCCTCGAGGTTGATGAGCCAAAGCTCTGAGTGGCCCTCTAGGTGGGGCTAATGTGGACCCAAGTTGGAAGAAACAGGGAATCTATTTTGTTTCCAAAATGATCCCTGAACCTTTGTCCTTTTCCTGGAGACATTGATTCCGGGAGGGGCGACCTGCAAGGGAAAATACAGTAAAGGATTTTGGCTTAAAATAAAGTGAACAGAGAAACACCTCTCTGAAAAAGCAAGAGAGGTGCTATTCACAAAAGTAGACTTCCTGTTGGATTGCACATCTTACTTGCTGTCATGGTAAAAAGAAGCCTGTTTAAAGTGTGAGGTGTCAACCAATGCGCGCGCCCAACAACATTTTAATAGTATGAAAGTGATTTTTGCATCGCAATCATTTCCGAGGCCTGATTTTATACTTTAAAGAAATAACTGGTATTCACACACTTCTTTAACCATTGCCTGAATCAAACTTTGGCGTGTATTTACATCCCAAAAAAGATTCAGTAGGGCTAAGGACACACGTTAGAGCTTAAAACCTCAAGAAAAACCCAATTGTGTTACAAACAAGTCATTTGTTAAAAATTATGATATTGTGCATGTTTCATTTTAACTAAAATAATGTAAAAGGTTACACAGAAGAAGCAGCATTTAAATGTCCCATCCCATCCCATTTTATTCTGCATTGTATGTATTTCACTTGGAATCACATTGTGTATATAAAACTAGGAAAATACTTGTCCAGACATATTTCTGTAGGCGCTTGGGCGGAATTTGAAACGGTCTGAGAATTCACCTCACACTAGAAACCCCATTTTAGGAATGCAGCATCACAAGACATGAGCACACACAGAACCATTCATCAAGTGTGTTAAAGAAGGCTTCTTGGGAGACAGCCCAGTAAACTCACCGTCAGCCGGCGGCTAATAGGCTTGGGCTCTAGGCTTCAAAGAGACCTGTCACGATTTGTCAAAACAAAGGCCTCATAAAAGTCCATTAGCTGAATCCATGCAGCAGTGTATCTGATCTTCAGGAGAGGTCAAAGAAATTCTACATGTACACATATTGATAACATAAAAAAGGTGTATGCCGGAGATGTATCAACAGTGACCTCTATAGGATGAAAGTAACATTTCTTCACTTTCAAAGGGGATGGGCAAATGCATGTTACCTGATAAAACCCCAAAACACCAAACTTTAATTATTACAAAAAATCATATCTCTATGATTTGAGGTCTGATCAACACAAAACAAATTGCATTTTGTAGTTAAAAGAAATATCTACCAAATCATATAAAAATGCATGTACAGTGTCATATAAGGACTAGGTGACAAATGCAAAAAACACCTATCTCCTGAAATATTTGACGCAATGATATTCCACGTCTTTAATCGTGTGCACTGATATCTAGATTACAATGATACTATTTTTTATTAAGCTTGCATTTTTCATTCCAAGGTTGTATAAAAAAAATTGGGAATCTGAGTGGGCACCACGTGAGTAGGTATGTACATTTATGATTGATTAGCTTGGATCTGTGGTCCTGTCGACAAAAGTGCTCGCTTTTCACTGGTAGCAAACTACAATGTAAAAATTGGTCCTGACAGTTTATGACCTCACAGAAGAAATCCTGTCTAAATTCGATCTACAACGTTTCAAAATAACATCACAAAGACGGATCCAGTTAATTCCAATGTATTGTCTCAGGTGGTTATAAATCTGATATACAATCAACAAAAGTTCTGATTTCAACAATACAGACAATAAGTATAAAACTTAGTCCAATGCATTTTGGACTATAAGTTCATCTTCAGGGAGAGCTTTAAGAAAATATACGTAAAGAAGGTCCAATCAGTCATCATGAGGTGATCAGGTAATACGTAAGTATCAACGCAATATCATGACTTTCAAGCTATTCTACCTACCTGTTCTCATTGAGTGCTTGTTCTTTATAGTGTGAGACTAGTGATTTGAAGAAATATACTGTATATGTTTCTTACTATCGCACTGTAGAAATTAACCAGGTTACTCACCGTAGTGACCACCTTACTCCTAGTCCATAGTCCCCTTTCCTCCATACTTATGGGACATCTCTCCGTCCTGTGGGACGGTACCAGAGCACTTTGTAAAAAGCATCCAAAATTTTGCAAAAATGTGTCCTTCCTCTTTCTTGCGCGGGGCCCGGCACGCGGCCGTAACCCTGCCTACCTCGGCTCCGCCCCGCGCATCGCCCATCAGTCGCTTTCTATCCCCAGGTCTAAGACCTATTAGCAATAACAGAGGAACCTTATTAGAGGGGACGGCGGGCGGGCGTATGGAGGAAAGGGGACTATGGACTAGGGGTAAGGTGGTCACTACAGTGAGTAACCTGGTTATACTCCTACGTCCCGTCCCCTTTCCTCCATACTTATGGGAGATTCCCAAGCACTCCTCACAGGAACTACGGGTGGATGGAAATACCCCTTACTGAAACAGGTTCTTCAGCACAGCCTGACCAAACTGAGCATCAGCTCTTGAGCTCATGTCAAGACAATAATGCTTACAATAAGCAGATGGGGAGGCCCAAGTAGCTGCCCTAGCGATGGACTCCCAGGGGATATATTTCTGAAAAGCAACCGCAGGTGCCTTGCCCCGCACCAGGTGTGCATGAATACCCTTAGGAGGCTATAGCGCTTGGACGGTGAAAGACTCCGTAACGCAGGCGGCGATCCACCGAGAAATAGTCGCCTTAGATGCCTGCTTACAAACAGTTGAGAAGAACTCCTAAGCTCGGATGTTCTGTCTAGATAGAACTTAAGAGCCCTTCTGACATCGAGACAATGCAGAACCCTTTCTGCCTCTGAGGTAGGGTTAGGAAAAAAGACCGGCAGGGAGATCGGCTGATTCAGATGGAATTCAGATACCACCTTCGGCAGGAAAGCAGGATTCGTCCGTAGGACTACCTTATCCTTGTAAAAGACCAAAAAGGGATGCTCCACCGACAAGGCCTGGAGCTCACTCACCCGCCTTGCTGACGTAACGGCGACCAAAAAGGACACTTTCCAGGACAGGTACTTGAGGTCCACCGTGGCCATTGGCTCGAAAGGCTTATGACACAACGCCGTCAGGACTACATTTAGATCCCACGACGGGTGCGGACTACGAATTGGACGATAGAGGCGTGTCAAGCCTGCAAAGTGCCTCTTAACCACTGGGTTACTCACAGAGTAAGAGCATTGGTCCGTAGAAAGGTAAGCGGAAACCGCTGAAAGGTAAGTTCTGCATGACAGAACATGGACACCCGACTCTGCTAAGAAGGACACAAAGGACAAAACCGTGTCAACTGTAGCACCCCTTAGGTCCAACTGCCTGTTTAAACACCAATGACAGAACCTGAGCCATTTGCTTGTGTACTGGGAACTAGTCGAAGGTTTCCTGGCTGCCTGGATAATACGCATGTTATCCGCAGACAAGTTAAGATGTTCTAAAGACTTGAACTCAGGCACAATGCTGCCAAGCTGAGCGATTGTGGGGAGGGGTGCCACATCTGCTGTTCCTTCTAATGAAGAAGATCGGGGTTCACTGGTAACCTGATCGGCGGATACACTAACAGGTGTTGAAGTTCTGTGAACCAAAACCTGGCCGGCCACCACGGGGCTATGAGTAGAAGGGAACAGTTCACCAAATTCTTCAGCTTCCAAATTGCGCTGTGAACTAGAGGTTGAGGCAGGAAGGCGTAAGCTCTCATGTTGTGCCATGGAATCTTGAGAGCATCCCCCAGAGAGGAGGATTCCAGCCCCCCTCTGGAGGCATACCGAGGAAGCTTCTTGTTTACCGCCGTAGCGAAGAGGTCCACCTCTGTTGTGCCCCAACGCAAGAAAATCCATGAGAGGACCTCCGCCTTCTACTCCCACTCGTAGCTGGTCACTGTCCGCCGGCTGAGGGCATCCGCTGTGACATTCAGCTGGCCCGGAATATGCACCGCAAGCAGCCAAACACCATGAAGCACAGCCCACTCCCAAATCTGGATGGACAGGTCCACGAGAGGGGGAGACTTGGTTCCCCCTTGCTTGTTGATGTAATACATCGACACCACATTGTCCGTACGTATGCGGACCACCTTGTTGGCTATGATCGGTCTGAATGCCCTGAGCGCTAGGAAGATCGCTAGAAGCTCCAAATGATTTATGTGGAGGAGCTTGTCCTAAGGCGCCCAGAGATCCGAGACCTGAAGAGGATCCAACGTTGCACCCCACCCCAGGAGGGAGGAGTCCGTCGTGATCATCACCGTAGGGGCTGGGTCCTGGTACTCCGCACCCACCGACAGGTTGCTGAGAGCTCATGGAAACTGGAATCATTATCAGCTTGGAATCCGGGTCCACAGCCTGACGCCAAGAACTGCGAAGAGCCATCTGAGTCCGCCTCATCTTGAGACGAGCAAGAGGAAGAGCCAACACGCTCGAGGCCATGAGGCCCAGAAGCCTCTGGAACCACCAGGCCGACATGCTCTCCGACTGTGCAAACATCTGACACGTGGCTAACAGATCCGCCATTTCATCCCCAGTCAGGTACACTCTGCAGTCGATTGTGTTCCAGCGAAAACCCAGGAAAATCAGGTCCTGCGAGACTGTCATGGAAGATTTCCGCCAGTTCACCGACAGCCCAAGATGGAACAGGAGCTGAAGGAGAGACTGAAGATTTCCCGCTGCTTTAAATACGGATACACATGGATACCCTGCAGACGAAGATAGGCCGCAATCACCGACATCTTCGTGAAGACACGCTGCGCAGAGCTGAGGCCGAAAGGAAGCACTCGAAACTGGAAGTGCTCCTCTTCCAAAGAGAAACGGAGATATCTCCTGTGTGGATTCTAAATCAGAATATGCATATACACATCCTGAAGATCCACCACGCTGAGCCAATCGCCCATCTGCAAGGAGGACCATATCTGGCTGGGCGTGATCATCTTGAATTTCTCTTGGGGTAGGGAAAGTTTGAACTGGGAAAGGTCTAGGATGGTGCGCAGGCCAGCCTGGTTGGGTTTGGGCACTGTAAACAGCCGGGAGTAGAATCCCTCCCCTCGCTCCCCAAGGGGAACGGGTTCTACAGCTCTGAGGTCCAGAAGTTTCTGGACCTCGGCTTTGAGTGAGGGCGAGCCCGACAGCTGAAAAGGAGGGTTGAAGGGTGGGCTAGGGGGTAGGGGTAAGCGGAAGCCCGCCCGAGCGACTGACAAGACCCATCTGTCTTCGGTGATGGTCTGCCATGCCTCCCAATGAGACGCAATGCGTCCTCCCACCGGGGTCTCGTGCGAACGCAGAGAACCCTCATTTTGTAGTTTTTTCGGTGGTGTTGCCTCCTGAACCCGAGGAGGAGGCCGAGGAGCGGGAGAAAAACCGAGTCCGTTGTTGCCTCCGGCGGTTATTCCCCAAAGGGGTATCCACTCTGCGAGGTTTCTGGTCTGGGAAGCCCCTAAAGCCAGAGGAGGGTCGACTTTGCGACAACGATCTCTGGGTTTTGAAAGGGGTCTTAACAAGGACCGACAAGGTCTTAGCTGTCTGAGTGCTATCCTTCGTCTTGGTCTGCTGAATCTGTTGTAGAATGAAAGAGCTCCTTACCATCGAACGGAAGGTCCAACACCTTGTCCTATACTTCTTTTGAGAATTTGGTTGCATGCAGCCACGACTGTCATGAGGTATCAACCCCCAGCATGATGCCCCGAGCCGAGGTGTCTACGTGATGAGCCGCAGCCTCCAGGAGATCCTGGGCCGAGACCCTGGCGTTGGATAATCCCGCTTTAAAGTCTTCCAGCTTCTCGACTGAGATGAACTCCTCAAACTCTGACAGACCTTTCCACATCCGCATATTAGCCCCCGCTAACACCAGTTCGGCATTGGCCTGCCTGAGCTGCAAGGCCGAATTGGCGAAACTCTTTCTCCCAAGGGAGTCAAGAAGCTTATCCTGCTCTCCCAGAACCCGAGTAGCCGTCGTGGAAGAGGATGCTGCAGGCCTGGACTGCAAAGTGGCCACAGCCACTACTGTGGCGGAGGGGGGCGGACAAGATGACAGGGCCACCTCTTCCGAAGAATGCAGCCTATATCGCACATCAATTTTCTTATTGACGAAAAGTCCAGAGTGTGGCTTTTCCCAGACCCTGCAGACCTCGGCCAGCACGTCCTTCTGCAAGAACAGCCCGGTACGCTCCAAAGGAGACAGGGTGAACGCCCCAGAAAGCACGGCCTCCTGCGGAGTGGGTGCCTCAGGCACCGGAACATCCAAGAAACACATGTCCAGTACCCGGTCATGAAAAGCTCAAATAGAGCGGGGAAGGTCTTCGCTAGTCCTGATCGCCTTGCGTGTCATCCGACAGGTCAGGAACCTGCTGAACCGTTCGGCCGCTGCCTTGTCCACGGGGGTGAATGGGGGCAAAGGCGGAAGAGTCGGGGAAGGCACCATAGGCAAGGGGAGGCGCGGGCGAAACCACCGGAGGAACAGGTGGGGCCAGAGGCGCAGGTGGACATATCTCCCTAAAAAGCCCTTTGAAATATTCCCTCATGGGGTCGGTACGCATGAGCGTCTGAAATTTGCTGAAAAAGGCGTCCTCCGGGGAGATTTTTGGAACCAGAGGAGGCCTCTCATGAGGAGAACAATTCCAGGAACGTAACGGGGAAGGGTGCCACACCGGTCCCTCCACCGACGTATCCACATAAATCAAAGGTGCTGACCCCGCAGGCAACGAAACACTGCAGAAGGGGCATCCGAGCATTCCAATCATAAACTGACCGATAAGGATGAGCACAAGGATCCCTATGTGCACACAGGGAACCAAGACCTACACCTGAAGCTGATGGCGTAGTTGTAGGGGTAGCACCCAAAACGGCCGCCGCGGTCGTGGCGGAATCGGGCGCCATTTTGTCATCACCTGAGGGGAACTGCGGCACATGAGAAAGTGAGGCAGGGGTCCCCGTCGATGGATCAGGGGTCTTAACTTAAACCTTTAACATATTGAACCTCGGCTGAATCGGTACTATGTGGCCTGGAATGTTTCTGCGACATAACAATCGCCAAATTAGCCTTCCAGGAAGGACCTCGCCACTGCCGGTAAAAGAAGAACTTTCCTTCTTTGCCCCCTCAACAGATCTGGCGTCGCCACAAGAGTGGGAGCGGTGAGAAACAACCTTCACCGATAAGGCCTTGCCAGGCCTCTCAGAAATGTTGGTAACTTTAGCCTCTGTGCGAGGGACCTCGGACCCAGGTCCGGTAACAGCCTTACTGGCGCAGGCCTCGAACATCCGTTCGGTAAAACCAAGCCCCGCCAAGGCCTCGGGGCAAACCCCAGTCTTATTTTTGAGGGAGGCCAACAGAGGGGCCTCAGAGCAAGCTCCGGTACCACACAACCCAGTAGGACTGGGTCTACAAGCAGCCCCAACAGGAGGGGCCTCGGAATGTACTCCAGTATCCACAGGCCCCTTACGGAGACCCTCGGAGAAAACTCTGGTATATTATTAGGCCCAAAGGGCACCTCAGGGGGCTAACCCCGGTGACAGAGCGATCAACGCCTCTCACGGCCCGGGAGGAACCAGGAAAGGTGTCTCCCGGCCAGGGTGCTCTGAAAAGTAAAGAACTTACCGGGCATCTCTTCTTTTCGTCGTTGAACGTTTGAAAATGCGAAGGAGGAGTTTGTCGGAACACTTCGGTGATCCGGACACAAACACTCTAAACAAAGAGGATGGGGATCCGCCCTTGCGAAGCGTCGGTGACACGATGAACAATTTGGAAAGTCTAGTTTGAACGACATAGACAGACTAGTACAATATCGCTTGCGAGAGCCAGAGAGGAAAAAAGGTGGGCAGAGTTACGTCCGCGTGCCGGGCCCCGCGCAAGAAAGAGAGGAAGGACACATTTTTGCAAAATTTTTGATGCTTTTTACAAAGTGCTCCAGCCCCGTCCCACAGGACGGAGAGATGTCCCATAAGTATGGAGGAAAGGGGACAGGACGTAGGAGTAAATCAAGATACATGACTACATGTCGAAATGCCACATGCCTGTGTTCCATGACCACAGTTCATATTGGTTAGAGGTCTTGATTAGAAACTCATGGTTTGAACTGATACTAGAATCAGAAAAAAGGCCAGTGTAAGTATGAGTACAGTTTATCTTAATTGCACCAAAAATAACAATAGAATTCTAGTTCCTTACCTCCTGAGGGGAGTGCCTGTCTGGAAGCCGGCAGCTATACAGTAGCCGCTCGTGCAACAATGTGTGTTAACTAATGAGTTTCTATGAAAATAAATGCCCCATAATAGTGAGGACGCTCAAGGGCGCAATGACATCACAGATGGCATGACATCATTGCATATATTGCCTGTGCATGTCGGCAGACATTACTTGCCAAGCAAAAGAAAGCTATTGATGTGCGACAAGATGACAACAAAAGTTGGGAAAAGAAAAAAATAGGAAACTATGGTGTGATGATTTCTATGACTCCCTTGTACTGCTGGTGTACTTTAATGGTAGATCATATGTAAATTATTATTGGTTAATATATGCGTACAGTATTAATGAAAATACAGTGGGTTCCTGCTATGTTAGCATGGCCACTTTGTGCAGAGAATGTAGAAACAAATAGTTGGTATAAATACTACTTTAAGGAGATGTGTGTGCAAACCAAGTATCCATCCATAATACCTCCTTGATCTTGAATTTCAGAAAATGCAATAGATTAAAATTATGAATTGGGATATACAACAATTACAAATAACAGCTATAATTACATTCTTCAATAAGTCCTGCCGGATAGAGAGGATTAAGATGATCTATGCAAAAAGTCTCTCTTTAGTTAATCATTCTCGTTAGGTCTTGTTCATGCGACTTGGCAGTCATTACTTCGGGCACTCGGAACTTCATCTGGGATACTTGGTAACCTTCTTCTAGAAAGTGTCTAGTTACTGGTGATTTCAAGTTCTTTGTCCCGCTGTTTGAGCGATGTTCATTCCATGTTAGCTTCACCTTTCTTGTAGATTTCCCAACATGATATTTGACACAATGGTATCTAATACTGTATATTACATTCTGACTCACACATGTTGCATAATCCTTCAGTACACATTTTTGGCCTGTATCAGATGATGCCTATAACCTGCCTCTGTGCCACACTTCCTCTGCCTCCATCCTAGCACTTTACCCATCATGGTCATGTCCCGAGCACAGCTGGCCATACCGCCTACCTAAACATTTCCAATGTTGGTTGTCCTTAATCTATGTATGTCGACTTAAGTATTATCCCCAGTGACTGTTCCATTTACTCCCCTCCACAACCGTGTCAGAATGTCCCTCAGACTCCCCCCATGGTAAGAAGCTCACACCTTCCAGTCAAATCTGATTTCTTATCTATTGTACGTTCTTTTGTGATCAAAAGAGCATTGTTCCTCCTGTATATCAATAAATAAATTAATGTAACAAGTTGCCCTTGACCACAGAGCTGCAATTGGTGCATTGCAAGCATGTGTATGTGGTGTTTCTGGTGTCACTCTTAACTAGCAAATCTTTAAGAGTCTTACTTCTTGTGTATGCAGATATGGGTGGGTTCTTGAAAAGGGAGCCTAAGGTGGAGTCCTGGGATAAGATAGGCCAATGTTTCTGTACAATCTTCTTGATTCTATGGCTTTGTGTGAAGTATTTTGCTACATATACTAAGGATGGTGCTGTTTTGTCAGTAAGGTCTGTCTAGATTGTGTTGCAACTCTATTTTATTTTATTTATTTGTAAAGCGCCAAAAGCCCACAAGCGCCAGTGTGCTACATATACACAAAGGACTTAGAAATATGAGACAACACACAAACGTTCAGAAAACTGAGTAAACAGATGTCAATCAGATGGTGATCAGTCAAACAAATATGTTTTTAGACGTTTCCGGAACGCTAAGTCGCATGTTTCCAATCGGAGTGCCAGACATAATGTATTCCAAGCTTGAGCTTTAAGGACAGGAAAACAGCGTTCAAGCCCTCTGGCTTTGTTGGATCTGGGAACAGTAAGCAGTGGAACAAAGTTGCCTGAGGAGTACATAATGTTTAATTTGATCATTTAGGTAAGAAGGAGCATTTCCGTGGACGCATCTATGAGCCAGAGAAAGGGCCTTGAATTGTATTTTTGCCGGCACGGTTAGCCAGTTTCTTCCTATCTAGAGAAACATGCTCTCTCTTAGGAATATCATAGATGATACGAACTGCTTCATTTTGAAGTGTTTGGAGTCTCCGTATAAAGCTGTTACTCGCACCAACGAGAATGACATTACAGTAGTCAAGGCGAGGCCTAATAATTGCCCTAACCAGAATTACATGATTTTTAAGACAAAAGTGATTTGGCATGTCTTAACACCTTCAGATGGCACTGCAAACTTACAACTACTCCGTCAATATGAGCATCGGAGCGGGGCGTGGCCAGCACGCATGAAGTGAAGACTGAACTCCACGAAGCTCCTGCCCATGATCCTGAAACGTGAACTATCGCGGCCGAAATAATGCAGCTCTGATGCTGAAACTCAGCTGAGCCATAGACGAACCACTTCTGGGGCATCGACGAAAATACCGGAGAAAATCGGAGCGGGCAACGTCGAAAACGAAGCGCCCTGAGACTCCCCCCTATGACGTCCAAGATGGCGGCCTGACCAAGGGACCCACAACGCTACGGCCTGTCGGGAGCGTAGGATTGAAGGGCGGACTGCGGCCACAACCACACTCCTCCACCGAGCGCAGGAGGCGAGTGATCGTCGGGCCCCTGCTGCACCGCCCCGCGGAGGGAGAAAGCGGAGAATCTCGCGGCGACCAGAGAACGGAGAGAGGCGGCGGGCGGTAGGACCCTCGGGGATCCTGCGCCTCCGATCCCTGTCCCCGCCGGCCCGCCGGCGCGAGCACACACAGAAGCGACGCATCTGGGTATCGGTGAGGGTCCCAGCCGGAAACCCACGGATCCCCCAGCCCGGGACAAGGCCCGGATTGGAAAGGGCAACCGCATCCCCGACCAGCATACCAGAAGTAAGTGCCTACCCTTACGAGCGGGCACACGGTCCCACACCATCACCCACCGGCGGGGGCCATCGCCCACCCCACCAATTGCACTGTGCGCCAACACCCAATGCATTGCGGATAACGTTGGGGGGGAGACCCAAGAAGACGGGGACACAACAGAGGTCGCACCTCGGACCTGCCCCACACCACCAACTCCCGGGGAGGGCTGTCGTCCACCCAGCTACCCGAACTGTGAGGCCACAGACAATCCGCTGTGGATCGCGCCGGGAGGGCGCCACGGGCGGACGGTGACACGGTTGTAGCAGGACCGCGGATCCACCTAACCACCCCTCACGGCCAACGGGGAGAGCACGAACACCAAACTAAGGTGTGACCCAGCACTGAAACGATCCCCGGAGGAGAGATCCCTACAACTCATTGGGGCTACTAACCTAAAACCGACACTGGCAAAACCAGAACCATCAGGCGGTGTAATGCCTCCTCCCAAAGGCAGATCAAAAAGTATAACGATGGACTCATTCACCACTTCCAAACCAAAACAGCAGATACCACACGCAGAGAACAACATGGCAGAGGCACCACCACCGGCGGCGGACCCCCGTGACTCACAGATCCTTCAGGCAATCGCAGCACTGAGAACAACGGTGGAGGACATGAGGGGGGAAATAATATCAGACCTCCAATTGATAAGGCAAGATGCCCGAAACCTAGCTGAAAGAGTCACCGCCACAGAAGTCACCACACGTGAGACCTCAGAGGCGACGCAGGGGCTACAAGCGAAAGTCAAAGCGCTAGAAACAACGGTGGCAAGACTAGAAGCAAGATCCGAGGAAGCAGAAGGCCGGGCCCGACGGAACAACGTTCGAATCTTGGGAATCCCAGAGGGCATGGAGGGCTCAGACCCCACAGAATTCATAGAATCGCTGTTGCTACAGGAAATTGGGGCAGGCAACCTCACCCAGGGGTTCTCTGTGGAACGTGCCCACAGATCTCTCCAGAAACGGCCACCCCCAGGGTCCTACCCGAGACCTATGATTGCAAAAATCCTGAATTTCAGAGACCGAGAGACCATACTGAGGTTCTCCAGAGAAGGGGGAGAGATCAAAAGAAACGATGCATTAATAGTCATGTACCCTGACTACACGCCGGTGGTGCAGCGGGCAAGAAATTCCTTCGTACCTATAAAGGCCAGACTACGCAAACTGAATCTTAAATACATGTTGCTGTACCCAGCAAGACTTAAAATAATACACAAAGGGAAGGCGATCTTCTTGGAGACCCCAATCGCAGCAAACCTATGGCTCGAACACAATAACCTAGCGGAAGACACTGAAGAGCAGGCGAAAAGCAGCAAATGATGATCCCGCAAGAATCCAATGCAAATGAAACCGAACGCAAAGATCGAACCCAAACCCGCATCAAGGAAACAACAAGATTGGGCAGGAAACAGGAGCCCCACTCACAAGACAGCTGCTGAACCCCCCCGACCGACAAGGTGTAGTCAACGCAGCTACACACTGCCCGAACCCGAAGACCTGGAGAGGTATGGAAGGCTTGGGAGCCCCCGAGCGTTGTGAGTTTGAAACAACTGCTGGGGGCAGTTTCTTCTTGTTGATTTGTAGTGTTAATCCATTCCCTGGAATGGTAGTTGAAATAGTTGGTAGGTCTCCAAATGAAAAAGCACAACTGGAGGGCCGGTGGGCTGGGACGGCGGCTGAGAGGGGCGGGAACCCACGAGCAAGCAATGACCTTGAGGTCCTAGATGAGATTGCAAACATTTCAGGGAGAAGCAAGACCCTCCCGTGTCTTCAACATAACCTAGATGGCAACGCACATTAGGATACTAACCTGGAACGTGAGGGGCCTGGGCACTTACCTTCGTAGGAACAGAATCAAATCCTACCTACGCAGGAAAAAAGTAGACATAGCCCTGATACAAGAGACACACTGCAACACGGAAACAAACGCTAAGCTTAATGAGCACTGGGGGGGACAGGGCTTTGGAGCACCCTACTCTAAATACGCCAGAGGGGTTTACACTTGGATCAACCCACGGACACCAATCCACCTGCATAAAACGGAAACGGACCCAGAGGGCAGATACCTCATAATATGGGGCACCCTCGAGCACAGAGAGATCTGCATAGTTAACTCATACTTCCCCAATAACAACATCCCCAACCACCTGAAAACATTAGGTTCCAAGATGGTGCAGTACAGGGAGGGCTTCTTTTTATGGGGAGGTGACTTTAACTGTGTCCATGACTCAGTACTGGACAGATCCTGGTCCCCACAGAAGGGTCCCTCCGCAGCCACTCTATCCCTAGTCACCTTATTAAAGGAACTAGATCTGACCGACACGTGGAGGGAATTACACCCAACCGAAAGGGCCTACTCATACTATTCATCACCCCACAAACTCCACACCAGGCTCGATTACTTCTTCATAAGCAAAGAACACCTACCCCAAGTAAGAGATACGCAATACCTAGGGAGGACTATCTCCGATCACTCCCCTCTTCTGCTAGACTGGCAACACAACAGCCCCAGACCACCCATCCCCATGTGGAGAATGCCCACCGAGGCCTTAATAGATCCAGCCTTCAGGGAGGAACTACATGAAGTTATAGAGAACTACATAACGGAAAACTCAGGTAGTGTCGAACATGCCAGCACACTATGGGACGCCCTTAAAGTAGTCACGAGAGGGGAAGTTATAGCGAAAGCCGGAGGAATCAGGAGAACCTTAAAGACCGCACTTGAACAGAAAGAATGCGAGATATTAAAACTTGAATCCACCCCAGTGGATACCCCCGGGAGGGAAAATAACCTTAGAACTCTTAGGGAGGATTGCTCAGGGGCATGGGACAGATTAGCCAAATTTGATTTCATAAGAAGAACAAACAGAACACACTCAGAAGCTGACAAACCTGGCCGGTTACTAGCCTGGCTTTGTAAAAGAGAGCACCCTAAACACATAACCACGATACTACAGGATGAACATGGTGTAGAGCATAGAACCCAACAGGGCATCAATGATACCTTTAAAGCTTACTATGCCAGACTGTACTCACATACAGAAAAAGTCCCGCAAGAACAAATACTGGACACCTTAGAAGAAATAGGACTACCCAGACTATCGCCAACACCTTCCGACACCCTAGACTCTGACATCACACAAGAGGACATAACAGAAGCCATTCGTTCCCTGGCCACATGTAAAACCCCGGGGACCGATGGGCTCCCCCCTGAGTTCTATAAAGCATTTGAACCTTCCCTGACCCCCCTACTACACCAGGTCTTTTTAGAAGCCTACGAAGAAGGCATCCTACCAGACAGCATGAGAGAAACCCTGGTGATACCAATGCTCAAGCCTGATAAACCTCCCGATAAATGCGACTCCTACCGACCGCTCGCTATGCTAAATTATGACGTTAAAATATTGACGAAGATCCTAGCAAACCGACTCTCTAAAGTGATTGGAGACGTCATACACATAGACCAGAATGGCTTCATACCAGGCCGAAGCACGTCCCTGAACTTGCGAAGGCTTCAACATATCATAGCCCAAACCAACACATGTGATGAACAACTAGCACTACTATCTCTGGATGCCATTAAAGCGTTTGACTCCATATACTGGGAGTGGCTTATAGCGGTTTTGGAGGGATTCGGAATTGGCCAAAGGTTCATCAAATGGGTTAAGATCCTATATAACAACCCGAGGGCTAGGCTTAAATCCGGGAAATACGTGTCGGAAGCCTGGGACATCCAAAGGGGCACTAGGCAGGGCTGCCCACTCTCTCCCATGCTTTACGTTCTGGGATTGGAACCCATAGCAATCTATCTTAGAAAGCAGTTCTTCGATGCAGGGATTAGACTGGCAGGAATAGACCACATCATCTCAATATATGCCGACGATGTCCTGATATACGTAAATAACCCCCATAAGAATGTCCCGACAATATTGGATGTTCTTGACAATTATGCCAAATACTCTGGCATTAAATTCAGCAAAACCAAATCCTGCTTGTTCCCACTAGCGGGATTGAAAAATAGAAGTACTGATGAACTTCCCAAGGTGGGCGTTGAGTGGCGGACGACGGCTTTCCGTTACCTTGGGATCCTGGTAATGCACACCCCGGAGCTGATGCATGAGCACAATACGAAGGCTGCGGTACCCATACTTCGGAAATCCATAAAATTCTGGGCAAAGCTCCCATTGTCTATACTAGGAAGGGCCTCAATAGCTAAAATGATCATTCTCCCCAGATTCCTATACGGATTTCAAAATGTGCACTTCTACATCACAAAACCCTTCTTCCAACTCCTTGACGCAATAATCAAGGAATTCCTGTGGGGAAATGGCAGACACCGGGTGGCCTTATCCACGCTGGTCCTGCCGTACGAGCAGGGCGGAATTCAACTACCAAGCTTAGAAAAATACTACCTGGCGGCCCAACTGAGCCATGTATTCAAATGGCTAGCAGACGATGTCACTTCCGAGTCCCCCCTGCTGCAAGCGCTGATAAAGCCGCTTCGGCTGAAAGAACTGATCTGGGCCCCCAAAAACCTTATGTGCAGACCACCATTCCTGGCAGACCTGGGTAAGAAAATATGGCACAGAGCCATGATGATCCAGCATCTGAAACAACCATACTTCCAAGAAGTGCCGATACTGTCTGGCCTGAACGAAACAGACGTTAGCCTGAACAACATCAGATCGTGGGAAAGGAAGGGGCTATACACTTGGGGCGACCTCTACATGGACGGCACGTTTAGAGAATTTACCGAAATACGGGAGAGGGAAGATATCCACGCCGGACAATTCCTGTGGTACCAAAAGCTCCGGAACATAGCCCGATCGAGATGGGCCACCTGGCCTGAAGAACCGGAGGCTGATCCCTTCTTGACATTGATGTACAACCTGAACGATGGTGGGAAGGTGGTATCACAGATATACAGTATTTTGCGCAACATCTCCAACCCTCGAAGCGAAGCAATGAGGATCCGTTGGCAAACGGACATGGGACAGGAAATGTCTGACAGCGAATGGCTCAGGGCATTGTCATTCCCGAAGGAGGTGTCAAGGAACCAGAGATTCCGATTAATACAAATCAATGTACTGTACCGCACCTACCTGACCCCGAGTAAAATAGCAAAGTTTAATAAGACCAATCAAGCACAATGTAACTGGTGCGGGACGGAAGGAGCAGATCTGATCCATATGCTATGGAACTGTGTTAAGACACAAACTCTCTGGGCAAAGGTAAAGCAGACCTGTGAAGCAGCTGAAGTTACAAGATACAAATGGACCCCAGCAGAATGCCTCCTGGGCAGTTACCCCAGGCTAGCTAAACTTAAACACGCTGTGAAATTGATGGACCTGCTATGTATAACAGCCAAAAGGACTATCGCCATGGCATGGAAAAAACCTGCAGGTCCGAGTTGCAAAGCTTGGCGCATCGAACTGGAAAGGTGGGCAAACGCTGAAACCAGAGCCTGGGAAGACAGCATAGCCAGATCCACTGAAGAATCAAGCATGGCACTGGAGGCATGGAAAGACACTATGTCTAAAATACTTCGATCCCCCGATGATAAACCCCCTTGAACAATGAACCCGAATAACTTATTGACCCACTAGAATGGACAAATACCGGAATACGGCCCCCCGTCAACCAGGACATCTCAGGAAAGATTCCCGATGACCCCCCAAAGCCGGGTCGACCGCCCACCACCCCCTCCAGAGACAGACTAACCTCCAGCTATCCCCCATAAGGAGACAGTTAATGTTATTTTGTTGTATAAATGTTGTTGACCGTTTTTGAATATAATGGCATGTTAACTGCAAGTAAGTCAGTCAACCTGAGTTAAGGACCTGACTAATGAAAATGTACAATGCATATAACCACAAATGCCAATAAATAAATTTTTAAAATAAAAAAATATGAGCATCGGAGCTAAGGGAGGCATCCATGCACACACCATCTTTATATTATTGTTATCGATGGTCATGTGTGAGTATTCAGAACCTAACTTGACTCAATCATTAGGTCAGACTTGGCTGGATTCAAACACATCCAATTACAGGACATCCACCCCTTCACGGGTACATAGATGTTATTAAGCCAGGCTGAATCAGACCCGTAATCTCCATTCAACTCCATAAGGAGTTGAGTGTCATCCGTATAATTAGTGAAGTGGATGACCTGGGTAGTAAGAAGGTTACAGAGAGGCCTGATTTACAGATTAAACAATGTTGGGGACAAACAGGCTCCCTGAGGGACACCACCATGTATGTGCTCAGTTTTTGAGGTAGCGTCAGCCCAGCACACCTAACTTGGATTTTAAAGGGGCCACTCTATCCGGAAAGCAGTTTAATGGAGCATTGTAAACAGTCACCAGACCATAAGGAGAATCGAATCCCTAAGTATGGACCATGACCTGGATGAGGCATTGTTCTAATTCCTCCAGATTGATCCTTTTTAAATTCCTACTGACTGATATATTTAGTGAGATGTGTACTTTCTGTAGTTTGCTAGGGAGACTAAGGAGTGATCGGACTAGGGACAGGCTCTAGTATTAGTGATTTCTATGGACATATTTCTAGAGACAACCCAATCTAAAATGTTACCTCCTGAGTGGGTTGGCTCTGTGTTAAGGATTGTGAAGTCCATGCTTTTAAGGAGTTTTTCTAACTCACGGGAGTCCTTGTTGCCAGGGTTCCCCAGCCAGCGATTTAAGTCCCCTAGTAAAATGGTGGAACAATTTGGTTTATTGAGAGAGGCCAGTAGGTGTAACAAGTCCTCATTAAATCCTGGCATAGTCTCAGGTGGACGGTAGATCAAAATCACATGAATGCAACCATTTTCATTAGGAAGAAACTTTAAAAGGATGGTGTCACAGACGGCACAATCAATGGAGCATTCAAAGAAGTGCAGGTTAGATTTTACCAGGGTAGCGACACCACCACCCATTCCATGTACACGAGTTATCCCAAAGAAATTAAAGCCTGAGGGAGAGGCAATGCTTATTTTAGGGCTGCAGGAGTCCTTCAGCCATGTTTCCATAACACACATTAGCAATGACATTTTAGTAGCAACAGGTTCTGAAGAATTAGCTATAAGCCTAGTTTGTTGTTGGTCTTTTATGTCAACATAATAGAGTCACCAGACTGCAGTATAGAGGGAGGGGTCCCAATGTTTTGGCTTGCTTTTTTATGAAGATTTGGTTGAGGATAAACTGTTTGGACATCGATTAATGGTTCAGAAAATTGTGGAGAATCTAAACAAGCTGTACGGGCAGGCGCGCTGCAGGGGTAGAAAGGGACAGCATATATGGAGCATCCACAATCAGTCCTGGAGCTATTACTGTGTTGAGCTCCTCCTGAAACCATCTCTAGCATAAGTCTCTCACACTCATCATCATCTTCTTAAATCGAAAAAGATGGCTATAGGGATCTCATCAGCCTGCTTCCCACTGGGGTGCACGAGTGGGGGCCCGATGTCTTGACCGGTTCAGGCTTGCTTGGGCGCCGGCATCCTGCCCTTCAGGCGACGGCAACGCTGTCCTCCGCTACTGTAGGCCTGGGAGGGGCCTCTATAGGCTTCTTGCGTGGAGGACCGGAAAGACTGTCTGTAAGACGTGGAGAAACCTTTTGATGACCTGCTCGATTTTCCCCTAGAGGAGAGGGAAGAAAATGAAGGGTGCTGCTGGAGGGTGCAGAGGGAATGGGCTGTCTCTGTATCGATCTTAATGGCCGGGAGAGACTTGTCAACCGCCTTCCCAAACAGATTCTCCCTGTCGAAGGGCATGTCCAGTACCTTTGCCTGGACCTCCTGACGGGAGTTAGTGGCCTTCATCCATCCCTGTCGACGAAGGCAGACCCCGTTACCCAACTGACGGAACCCTGTGCTGGCGATGTCCACTGCCACTGTGATTGCATGGTCCGATGCCACTTCTCTTTCCTGGAAGAGGGCGAGGGCTTACATCTTCTTATTCTTATCCAGAATCAGTCCTACCACAATTCCCCGTCGTACCTGGCTAGGGTTTCCAGGGCGTTGGCCGCCTTGATTGTGGATGGCGCTGTGTAAATCACTTTCTTCCCCATGGCGTCCATCCTTTTCCCCTTGCTGTCCGGAGGGCTTGACGATGATGAAGACGGGTTACCCGATCGTTTTCTCGCAGCAGACCACACCACCGATTCCGGTGATGGCTGCGACCTCAGGCACTTGGGAGCAGAGTCTGGCACCCTATACTTCTTCTCTAGCCTGTCCCGTTTGGCTGGAGTTGTGCAAGGGTTCTTCATGAGGGCCAGGCCCTCTTCACAAATATCGTGCAGAAAGGGTACCACCATGATCGTCTTCCTTTCGGCCTGTCGTCTTTGATACAAGAAGGCCTCCTTCTTTGTTTCCTACGGTATCAGCTGGAAGAGCTTGGATGCCCTGGAGTGGAAGAATCCCACCTCGTCCAGTGGGGAATCCCTATGATGAACATCCAAATGTGGCGATTCATTGTCCGCTGGGACAAAGTCTTCATCCTCATCCGTAGTCGTGTCTGTATCCGTCCCTCTACCCGTATCGGGGTCCGCTGGGGGAGTTGTGGCCCGACGTGGTGGAGGAGGTTGATATGGGGCATCAAATGACACTTCCTCTTTTTCATCAGTGGTTGATTGGGGACCTGGGGCTCTGCAGTTACCGGTGCCGGGGGCCATCCTCTTCTGTATCTCTGACACCAAGGTGTGGAGAGTCAGAATGTCCAAGGAAATATCCCTCAGCTGAGAAGGCAGAGAAGGAAAACTAGGCCCTGCGCGGTCGTCACTGATGCCGTCGTCATCCTTGTGGACCGTATACATAGACACTAAATCCTCGTCGTCCATGGACGAAACCTCCATAATTTGAGCGGCGACCTGAGAGGACTGTTTCGGGGCCTCCTCGCCCCACCCCTATTTATCCCCCCTGACGGGCCTTAACTGGGACCTGGGCTGGTGTCTTAATCCCTTCTGGGGTGCCTGCAGCCTTCGCCAAGGCTTCTGTAGCAGTGTCATGCCATGGTGGCAGGGACACTTTCTGCTCCGTGGGAGCCACCCACGTAGATCAGCGCCCACAGCTGCCGTGGTAGTGGTAGCCATCAACGAAGTAGCAGACAAAGACTTTGACTGTGCCGGTTGAGCCTGCTTAGGCTTCGTGGCCTTCTTCTCCTCCAACCTTATCTTTTCGGATCTCTCCTGTAGCTTTGCCGGGGTGGATGACTTCCTCTTCTAAGAGGAGCTTGATGGTAGGGTGGCCATGGAGGCAGACAGTGATGTTGATCGCGTCATATCCAACTTGGGCCCCGCATCAGCAGCGAACCCATTGGATTTGGACTTGCAGATCTTGGCCTTATCATGGACCCCCACGGATGGGGCACCCTCAAAGGACTTAGAAGACTGCTCCTCGAACCAGCCGGTCATGGATAAGGCATGACCATGCTCAGAGCCCAGTCAGAGGCCTTGGTCGAGTTAAGACATGCCGCCAGCCTACTGTGCCTGTCTTTCGCTGTCTTCTTAGAAGAAACTTGGCATATCTCGCACTCTACCTCCTTAGGGTCCGGGTGTAGGCAGTAGAGGCATTGTAGGGGCTTGTCTTCCACATACACATTCTGTAGCCCGCATTTGGTGCAGCGCCTGAAGAGGAATCTTCCCTCCTCCTTTTCTTCCAACATGGTCGGAGGGCATGATGTAGGCCCAAGATGGCCTTCTAGAATCTTCGATGAATCTTCGCTCTTGAGGGATGTTGAACTTCACTGACAACGGATCCCCGTTGCCAGAAGATGAAGAAAAGAGTAGACAGGCTCCTTGGAACAATAATTGAACTTTTCTCATAGAAAAACTAGAAACAATGTACAAATAGCTCGGAGAGCAAACTAGAGGACTCCCAACACTGAAACGTGCAGTAAGAATTTGAAGATGGCTGCCAGAGACGGGGCTTAGGGAGAGCACTGTCATTGGAAAACGGAAGGACATAACTCGACAGAAAACGTGGTCAGAACATGTTAAAACATTTTATTTAAAAAACAACATATCAAAAATAAAACATGGGGACATCTAGCCAGCAAGGCTAGAAAGACTGAGGAACACAAAAACCAACAGCCATAGTGGGTGGCAGAGCTGAAATGCTTATACAATAACAACTGATGTTAGGCAAATTGATAGTGGTGTTAGTACCAATGTTAATAGCAATTCATTGTAGATATCGAAATGGCGATTCACTGTGGGTGACAACACGTAATGTGTTTCTAGCTAGGCAGGGAGAACGGTATCTAGCATCAGTTCATTAGGCAGTTAAACCCTCCAAGCTGTCATCTGGACACGCTGGCTCAAGGTGGTATGTTGAAATAATTTGCCCGTTGTGGACATTATCTCCCGACAAATACTACCGACAAATATCAATAATAGAGATTTTAAAACTGACCACTCGAAGGTCTCGTGTCTATTTACCTTGTAGATAAAAGCTGATTACTCAAGTGAGAAGCATTTCCTTAAAGCCCAATGTATTTTGTATTGGGATCAACGTTTAAAACTGAATGCTTTTTGGAGCGTCTAAAATGCAGAATTGCTTTTGTTAAACGTATGCACCTCTAAAAAGAATCATGGACTCATGCCAGCAGAGAATTACACAGGGTATATTGTAGTAGCCCGACTATTGCATAGTGTGCTTGATATCCTTATCAAGCACATTTGCGCCCACTGCAGACTAGTAATAATTGATGTTTGTGAAAAAACAAAACTAATGCAGGGAACCTATCCCATTCTTAGTAATTAATACAGTCCCTTATCTTTTAATGCATAAATAGACCCAATGCATAAGGTGATAGGGAAAGGATGTTTTAACATTGTAAATTGTACTGGGTGTATCTCCTGCCCAACATTCAGGGAGACTGAAAACTACACACAGGCATATTAAAAGATGTGCATGCATGTAGATTAGTGCACTCATGTTCAGTGAAAGTCAGACACACACACACGCGTGCATTGAAAGCTGCACATACATATTCTGAGAAGACCACACACATATGTTTTCAGGGCAGCGTGCAAGTATCTGTGAGAGTATTGATTTTGAGTCCAAACCTCTGCAAGCTAAATCAAACTGGCCATTGTCTACATTGAAATGACCTGCATATAGCCAAGTTCAATGTACAAGTGAATAAATGTATATGTGTAAATAATTTCTCAGATAACATACTTGTTTTGATACTGGAGAAAAATCAAGTGGCTTTGAATTTATTGTAGACCAGTAAATAAATGTGTTGGCCGAAAAGTGGCAACGTTATCATGAACATGTGCTGGGCTGTCTAGATACAAGCAAACCTAGAAGGAGTGTAATAATATGCATAGTAGATTTAAGGGTATAAAATATATAAAGAAAATGTATTGGAAGTGATCACTTGTGTGAAGACGAGCAGTAAAATTCATAAAGGCAGATAACATTTGTTTAATTGATTAAGAATATATGAGTCCATAACATTGTGGTTAATTCTATGGGGTAAAGCCGGAGACCACCTTAGTTGAAGTTACTTTATTCTTTTAAATACATTTGGTGTTTTGAGAAATACACTGTATGTTTCTTGCCCAGAATTGTGGGGTGGAACTGTGTACAGGGGGCATGAAATTAGCCATGCCACATTAATAGGACTCTGGAATTTAAACATGTCAATATAAATATATTTCTACATAGCTGTACCAGGAGTATCCTATGTCAAAATCTCTCACCCTCTCTCTCTGCAGTCCCCTTTTCCCTGTCTCCTTTGAGCTTGCTCTCTCTCTCTCCCTCTCTCTCATTCTCACTCTGTGCCACTCTCTGCCTCACTGTGTATTGGTCTCACTGTGGGTGGGAGTTGCATTGCTAGCGTGTCCTCTCAATTTTTCTCTCTCTGTTGGCGCAGTCTGTCTTTCTTTGTCAATGTGATCCGGACCTCTCTACCTCTTCCCCTGTTAGTGTGGTTGTGGGTTCTGTTCTATTAGTCTCTCTCTCTCTCTCTCTCTCTCTCTCTGTGTCAGTGCAGTATGGTACATGTGCGCTCTGTCAGTACAATCTGGTTTTCACTCTCCCTATTCCCTCTCTCTCAATAGCTCTCTCCCTCACTCTGTCCCTTTCCCTCTTTATATGTATCTCTATCTCTCTCTTTCCCTCTCTCTCTCTCTCTCTCTCTCTCTCTCTATCTATATATGCACATACCTCTCCCTTTTGCTACCTCTGTTTGAAGTTTATAACTGCAAAATGGCAGCCTGGTACACTACCAGTGTTCTCTTTTGAAATGCCCAAACGTGCAAAGGCAAGGGTTTAATTAGCACCAGTGAGGTCGCCTCTTTACATAAATCAAACAGCATTTTGGAAACATAAGAATAACCACATATCTGTCTATGTGACAAATATGTCTGTGATAAATTAGATTAATGATTGTCTCCCTATGTACAAAATGTGCACTGTGCTTGGTACAGATTTAATTTCACAACACATACTCCACAAGCAACGTGTATATAACCATGAAGCATATGTAATCATTTGGACACCCTCAGCAGTTGGATGGGATGTTACAATGGCCATAACATCTGTCACTACATTGGGGTCTGAGGGCCATCCTCCTTCTTGGCACCAGAGATGTTTCCTCTGCATAAAACTGGGATGCGGAAATCTGGGTTTCGCAACCTCGCTGAATTTTAGACGAGGAGGTGAGGGGCTGTGAAGGGAAGTCTGGTCTCAGGATAAAGACATCTATGCATATGGGTCTGTGTGTAAGTCCACATCGTACAGACATCCTAGAGAGTTAGATAGACGGATGACTTTGCCAGATCAATTATGGCCAAGGCATTCCACCCATAGTGTTTCTTGAACACTGCAATGAATATGGGGCATAGAATGCCCAGGAATTGACACACTTGTATTCTCAGGCATTAGATCATTACACTTGTATTCTCAGGCATTAGATCCTTAATATATTTTAAAAAGTAATTGGCAGGATTCGGGGTGTACATTTTGTTGTCTTTGCTCATTAATGATTTACCTCTAAACCAGCTTAATAGTCCAAGATCTTTCCCTGCACAAGCTCCTCCACCCATTATTTTATCAGTATTGATGTCTGGAATTGGTCATGAGGTTCAAACAGAGAAGCACAGAACACACTGGAAAGGGGTTCAATTAATGAGGGACTAGGGCATTGTTGATGCCATTTCAGAAGTAAGTGCTGAGAGTGCCTCCTTCTGGTAGATGGACGCTGCATGGGTGGAGAAGACTGTGCAACTGTTCATGGCCTCTGTCTGTATGAATAAAAAAAGGGGTTGTTTGCATGCAAATGATTTGTTTTAGCTTTAAGCCCGGGAGATACCATTTTCTTCGAAGATGTAGGAAATGGGTGAGAGATTGGAAGCATGCCCCTGTGATGAGTAGAAGGGTGTGCATGTGTGCTGAGTCTGTATGGGAGGGGCTAACATATTTCTCCTCTGGGTGAGCCACAGGGAGAATTGGCTGACCTTTGTATAGGCGAAGCCCCTCAGCAATATGTCTGGAAACACCAATACTTGGCTCGCATTTGTAGTGAGGCCTGACCTCATAGAGGGAGAGAGAGTCTGGATTCTTGCATATTGAAGCAATGGGACTTTTTACTTTTGAGTTCTTAAAGTGTTCTTACATATTATTGTGGCTGAACTCTTCACCAAGTCGTCATTCACAGTATACAGACCCATATCTCTAGTATGGTCCAGTGATATCTTGATGTTTCATGCACTATACAATCACACTCATGCACACTGTCCCAACAACCCATGCAGGAGTTTCTGCCCATTGGAACACCTTTTATGCTGGGATGGTACTATAAAGCACATTTTTTGTATGACTGTATTTTATTGGCCCTTGTCTTCCCCCTCAATATTTCACAGCCTCAATTCTGAGCTCAGGCTGCTCTTTATAAATCTCCTTAACAATAGGTTGCAACCTTCTAATCTAATCTGCATGGTCTCCTAAAGTTTCAGATACATTTCTATGATACAGTTAAAGGACAGCTGAATGAAGCTGCACGTGACCTGTGTTATCACCAAGCATCTTATCAACCTATGTAGAGGCATGAGGATCATGGCACTATCTTCATCCTTTCCTTCACCCTTCTTTTGATTGGCTGCCTGGTTCCCTCTGAGATTTTTGCATGTGTTCAAGTGATATCAATAATAACGGTACTTACCTTTCTGGTAGAGTTTGGCCTGTGCCTTGTGAAGTATTGACAATACTTACCAACAGCACAGACTGATCTGGCAATGTGACGGCACTTACTGTTCCCACACTGCTAGGGATTGCTGTACCTAACTTTCACAAGTGTTTCCCCTGGTTGTCCCCATTTGATGGAGCTACTTACCTTCTACAGATAGTTTGGCCTGGGTCTTGTCATGTAAGCTCTCACAGCGGTAGCTGCCACAGTCGGAGAAGCGGACACCGTGGATTGTCAAAGTGTGTCTCCGTCCTGACTCCTCCAGGGTGTACTTGGGACCAGGCTGTATCACCACACCGTGCTTCATCCACTGCACTTCAGCAGTGTCCGTGCTGACCTCCACCTCCAGGGTCACATCCTCCATCTCCTCCACTGACACGTTTTGCAACTTCTTCAGAAACAACACTTGGGCCTCTGTGGGATTCAGAACCAAGTGTGTCAGTACACAGAGGTAATGCATTATATGCCAAGCAAATACAAAGCAATGAGAGCAGAACTAAGGTCATGTCACTGAGCAGCAGCTGGAGCAGTGAATAGGGACACTGCACAGGTCAGTGACTGATGGGGTCAGAACAAAGTGACAAAACAAAGTGCAGAACATATGCACCAGCAAACACAAAAAAAAGTACTGGCCAAAATGCTACCATACAAAGAACCAATGCATAAAGCAAGCTATATATAAAAAACAACCCAGTACAAGTCCTTCCAGAACAACCCAAGCCCTATAAACAAAGAGAAACGTATCACAAATAATTAACGACTGTGGATGAAACGACGTCGTACCAACAAAATAATGCCTTACGTAACCTCCAACATGCAAGCGTATATCCAGTTTTCCAAGCTGCACTGACACAGGGTGGAAAGATGGCAATGAATGGGCATAGTGCCCAGAAGGTAGGCTCAATTGACTGATTGGAAGCGTGTGCAGTTCTCCAACTGTGAATGTGGCAGCAGACTTGCATTGGATCACATTGAATAACAGCACTCCTGATGGGGGAACCGGGTAAGCCGAGAGTGGGACTTCCCTTGGGAGGGTTTGTATAGGAGACCACTAACCCCTAGTCCAGAGACTCATGTTTTGATATTGGTGGAATAATAATACCCTTTTATACAGCTGCCTTACAATTTCGGATTCACCCTCATTTCCTTTTGGTTTCATTGCAAACGTTGGACACTGAGACCTGCTCAGGCAAATCGGATTATGTGAGGTGATGTTGTCCACACTTTGAATGGACATGAGCTGGTGGAACAGCAGAGAAAGTATGAGTCTACTGTCTACTTTTCATGTGGCTACGCTTCCCTTCTGCCCAGAGACAGGTTTGCCATTGACAGGAACTGGCACAAGTGGCACAGCTCCAGAGCTGGCAGACACGGAGCTACTCATCATTAGCTTGGCTGGGAACCAGAGTCAAGGGCAACGGACGAGGGGGCAGAGGGGGGACGCCTGCGGCCGGGCCCTAGTGCAGTCAGTGGACGGTGTCCTAACAGACAGGTTTGAGAAAGAGAACTGACTGAGCGATGGCGAGCAGGATGATTGTTGGAACTGAGACAGGAGCAAGACTAATCATTGAGTTGGGTAAGAGTCTCCCTGGGCGAAGACCATGGGGCAGGAGAAAAGCACTGAAAGCGAAACCGGATGGAGAGGATCACTGAAAAGCTGAATTTGAATACAAGGAATTACTATTTTTGTTATTATATATTTTTATAGCACAAGCCCAGCTCGGTAGCAATGAACAGGCCATAGAGAAAAACATTGCCACAGCTAATGTCACCTGCAATAGTCTAGAACAAAAGACTTCTGACGCCAGGATCTACTTGATGTCCTGCAGGGCACTTTGTCACATTGCATTGCGTGCTGGGACTTGTCTTTCAAGTTCATAGCGCCTCGAGACATTTTATATCAGGGGAACTATTACTGGAACTTGTGGTACAGGTTCCTAGAGTACAACTAGAAAGCGATGCCCAGGCAACGTGTGCATGATGGAAGTGGGATACAAAATTCTAAGAGAACATTGAGATAGAGGCCAAACAACTGTTGCATGCTGGCACTTGGAGTAACGTTTCCAAGAGTATTTGAGAGTAACAGAAGACATTTGAGCTATTCCTCAGGGATACTTAGTAATGTCCTAAAAAAGGCCTGTGACATGTCCACTTCTTCACAATTGAATACGTTCTCTCTGTAAAGCCTAACTATCACAAAAAGCAGGTTTATCAATTTCAAAAAGTTATTTTATTCAATGCCTGAAGTATATGAGGTGTGGTGTGCAATCTTTTTCTACTCGATAGGTGTTTTGTGCCTCCATGACCTACATCAAGGCTGTAAGACTAATTATTAATTGAGCGACTGCTGAATATCAAATTAGGAAAGTAATTTTTGATAGATTTATTTATTGGACATTTGTAAGGTGCCTATACAACAAATGGTGTTTCAGGGCACCACACGACAAAAAATGGGGTGGGAAGACAAGGGAAAATGATAACAATGCATGTGTGGGCCCGGGGACAACACTTTCTTTAACCTTATCTCACTAAATACTCTCCCCTCTAGACCACTATGCTCCTCTGGCTCCAACTCACTGTGTGTAAAGCGTTTCGCTACACAGAGGGCAGGTGGTCGCTCGCTTTCCTCTGCTGGCTCCCTCCTATGGAACAGCCTCCACCCTTCCTCGCCTTTAGCAGGATCTTCTTAAGTTCTGGAAGCTCCTTAAGACTCTCCTCTTTACCTCCTCCTTCCCTTCTTCTCTCCCCCGATAATCCCACAGTTGCTGCGATTGGTGTTCTGGGCTCTCATTTATCCTCGGGGCCCTGACCTCCCCACCCAATTGGCCCAGCTTCTGTATATCCTTTGCACATGCACGTAACACCTTCTGCCCTGGAGACTCGCACTTAAACCCCTTGTGGCTCCAGGCCGTGTTTCACTTAACACCCCAAGCAGTTCATCTGTGGCTCACCCATGAGCTCAGACTCCCCTGCACTTACCCCCATGCTCTCTTCCTTGCTGCACTTGCACGTTCTGAATACTCACAAGGCATAGTAGGTACGTCCTCTTTTTCCTTTTTACCCCTCTGCTCTGAAATATTGTGTTTTTATGTATTGCAATGTACCTCCCACCCACGCTCGCTCAATTGCCCTGTGGGCGCTTTGAAACAATATTGTCTTGTTGTATAAGCACCTAACAAGCAAACAATAAATAAACAAATAAACAATAATGGTACTACTAGGCCTTGTGACACTCGGATCATGCAAGTGCAGTAACAAGAAGTGCGAGGGATCATGGGGGAGGGAGTGCCGGTCTACGCGAAATGCGAAGTGCAAGGGTGGAAGGGGAAGTGCAGGGCAAGAGGGGAGAGTGCAAGTGACAGGGAGTAGGAGGGGGGAAGAGGGCAAATGCTAAGGGGAGGCCAGGAGGGCAAGTGCCAGGGATTGCATGGTGTGCAGGGTGTGAGGGTCCCCATGCTAAGTGCAAGGAGGTGGGTGGACTGGGCAGGGGGCCTGGTGCCCTGTACAACTCAGAGGGAACCAGGCAGCCAGTCGCTGCGGCAGACAAGGGTGTTAGCAGGGAAGGGGGAGGGGGAGAAGGAAGGAAGAAGAGAAAAGGAGGGTCTTGAGGAGCTTCGGAAACTTAAGAAGATCCGACCCAAGCCTGCAAAGGGCAGGGAGACTATTCCAGTGGGATGCTCTTGCGGAGGAGCGAGATGTACCCCCCCACTCTCTGCTTAGAGAAGTTGAAGCTAGATAACCGGAGGGTTCTAGCAGGGAGGAATTTAGGGAGAAAGAATTGGATGTAGAGTTGGATCTAGCGGGGTCCCAGGCCCCAGAAGGCCTTGTGGATGATGTAGAGGGTCTTGAATTTGATCCTTGCAGCCACTGGGAACCAGTGAAGAGATTTTAGGGCTGGAGAGATGTGGTCCCTGGGCTTGAGGCCAAGGATAAATCCTGCAATCCTATTCTGGATTAGTTATAGGGAGCAAAGGGAAGCTAAAGGGAGATTGAGGAATAAGCTGTTCCCCCAGCCTAGGGGGAACCAGAGCTCCGCAGACATGGAGTTTCTGGGGGAAGGTGAGGAAATGGAGAATACCTCTGAGGATTTGGAGCTGATAGTGGGCCTTCTTGGAAAGGTCCGCAATGTGAGGAGAGAAGGAGAGAGAGGAGTCAAAGAAGACACCAAGGTTTTTTGCTTCACAAGAGGGTGAGGGGAGGGGACCCATAGAGGGTGGCCGGAGGGTAGGAGGGAGCAGGGTTCCCAATGAGAAGGCTTTCAGTCTTACTGGCATTAAGGCATAGTTCATTGGCAGTACACCATGCCTGAATGGCAGTCAGGCAGTCAGTAAGGAGAGAGGAGGAAGAGGAGAGGCAGTGAAGGGAAGCATAACACTGGAAGTGTGGAGAGAAGGAAGAGATCAGGTAGGCAAGAGGGGCAAGGCAGATGTTGAATTGCTGCTGCAAGAGTATAGAGCCTTGAGGGATTCTGCAAGTGGAGAGTGTGATAGGGGAAAGAAAAGGGCCCAGTTGAACCTGGGAAGGTCAGTCGGAGAGGAATGAGGTCAAGCAGTCCAGTACCAGACCCATGATTCCAACAGTGTCACAGAGACGACTTGTCAGGATGCCATAATTGACCGCGTCGAAGGCAGAGGAAAGATCCAGGAATATAAGTACGGATGGGGAGTTGGAGTCAAGATTTGAGAGCAAGTCATCATCATGGGTGTTCAGTAGAGCAGTTTCCGTGCCTCTGACTGCTCTGAAGAATTTTATGAAGCAGACTTTCTTAATTTGTACATTTATTGAAAAATATATCTAATTGAAATTGATGCACAAAAGACAGACTAGCGTGTCATTTACAGGGTTTCCAAAATTCTCGTTTGCCATTTTGTATCCTCTTCGTCAACAATCCAGGAGCAACTCTATGCGCTTTCATTTCAGTTGGCCCGAGGTTATAGAGGACATATCCCACATGTTTTGCTTATTGCAAGAAACACAACATAGCAAGTCATATTTGTTACAAGCAGCCAGTATATCTGTCAGAGCAGGCCATGAAACAGGAACAAGGTCCCCTCTTTTCCTCACAAGCATGCATGAACCTAAGCCAGATGATGACCCGATACCTCACTCACCTTGCACGTTCAATCTGGCCTTGGCCAAGAGACCTTCAGCATCTAACGAAACGATGGTAGCATCGCTGATTCGGCACTGTCGGATGGTAAGGGAGTGGCACAGCCCATTCCTGGTCACCTCTATCCTGTTATTGGAGGGTAGCGGAACGCCGTCGAGCTGCCAGGTTACAGCGACATCTTCTGGCGACACGACACACTTGAAGGTGGCATCGTCTCCTTCCAAAACAGTGACACTTCGCAACTCACTGATAATCTCCACCTCTCTGGGGACTGAAGAGAGAGACAGTGAGCAGGAGAAAAGGCTTTAAGTAGAGTGGTGAAGAGAGGTTAGGGAGGGGAAAGTTGATGGCGTAGAGAGGGCAGGAGGTGTAAAAGGTGTGAAGGAAGGAGATGGCAGTGGAGAGAGACGGACAGAGTGTATTGAGGCAGGGGAGAAGGATGAAGAGAAGAAAGAGACAGGTGAGAGAAAAGAGATTAAAAGACAAGTCACTGAACACAGAAGAAAGAGTGAAAGAAGAAACAAAGAGAGAAATAGATATTTAATGAAAAGGAAAGTGACAGAACAGTGGGAGAGGGAATACAGAAAAAAGAGCGGGAGAACGTTGCAGTGAACAGGAAAGGGAGCGAGATGGAAAAGGACATGTGAAGGGATGGACTTTTTAAAAGGTATAGAGGCATTAGAAAATCTGAGGGTATAGGAGAGGTTCACTGTTTTAGAGGAGCAGTGGAGGCGAAGTATGAGAGATTTACTGGAAATAAGAGTGTGAGAGATGCAGGGGAGGTAAAGAGTGCAAAGGTACGGGGGTCGAGGCTGTGAAGGGCACATCTAAGGAACAAGTGTTTCTTTGATGGACAGTGCAATTAGTGCCGTGGTGTAAGGGAGGGACAGAGTCTTAGAGTTACTGCGGAGGTAGTGGGCATGAGAGGGGTGTACGAGCTGTAGTTTATGAGAGGGGTACAGTAGGTCGAAAGTGTGGGAGGTGAAATGGAAGTAGGTATATGGAGAGTGTGAGAGGTATTGGAGGTTCAAGAGAGGCATCAAGTGTGAGAGGTTCAGAGAAGGTGAGATCATGAGAGGAACACAAGGGCACAGACCGCCCACAAGGACTCTACTACTATCAATGCTTCCTGTTATCATTCTGTTTTAATTGTTCGTTTAAAGTTGTTCTTTGCAGTGTTTCTGGATTTATTCCACATTCATTTTAAATGCTATATGAATTGATGGTCATGTGTTTTGCAGAATCCATGTTCAAACTCCTATTTTTCACACATGCCCTTTTCATACATTCTATTGTTGGTCTACCTGCACTTTTCACATACCTTTATTATTTTTATTGGTGAGGTATATAGTGCTTCCATCACACTTAAGTCTCCACATGAACTTCTCACACACTCAAAGTTTTTTTCACATTCTCTTTCACACATTCAAAGTTTCCTTCGCATTCTCTGTCACACACTCAAAGGTGTCTTCACATTCTCTTTCACACACTCATGTTTTTCAGTTGCATCTTCAGCGCGGAGATGTAGCCCTGACGAGCCAGTCGTCAAGTTATGGGTGGACGTGAAGGCCCTGCGCTCTGAGGAGGGCAGCCACAGTATTCATGAGTCTGGTAAAGACCCTGTGGGCCGAGTTGAGGCCAAAAGGAAGGACCTTGTATTGGAAATGGTAGCCCATGATCCTGAACCGGAGGAAAGAACAATGGGGCTGCGAAATTGGGACGTGTATATACGCGTCCTTCAGATCCTGGGAGCACATCCAGTCTCCCTTGCACAATGTCTCCGCTATAAAAGCTGGCGTAACCATCTTACATTTTTGTAGGGGTAAGGAGAGGTTGAGGGTGGAAAAGGTACAGCACAACTCTCAGGCCCGCTTGGTTCTTCTTCTGAATGGCGAAAATCCTGGAGTAAAAGCCCAAGCCCCACTGCCTGGCTGTCTACGAGCGACCGGATCTCTGCCAGAAGAGTTGCTGTCCCAATTTGAGGGAGCGTAGGGGAGAAGGGAGGAGAGGCTTGGATGGGTAGGCGGTACCCCGTGGATACTATGTAGATGATCCAGGGGTCCGTGAAATTCTGGCGCCAGTAATGTGCATGGAGAGCAAGCCTGCCCCCCACTGGAGACACGTGGACCCGAACGGGCATGTCATGCCTTCTTTCCCTCTGAGACTGTCACGGAAGAGGGGGACTGGAAAAAGCCCTTACTGCCCTCCCTTTTATTGCTTGCGCCGGTTCAGAGAAGGTGAGCTGTCCGACTGCCTGGATCTCCGTTCCTGGAAGCCGCGGAACCCTCCATATGTACGCCCCCTGTTGGAGCGCTGCTGTGACTGGATGTACGACTTGGGCGTGGTCTTTATCAAGATGGATAAAGACTTGGCCGTTTGTGAGCTGTTTTTCTTCTTGTCCAGCTCTTCGTCTGTGGTGGAGTGGAAGAGGTGCCCCCCCAGAACAGTCATCTAATATGCATTCCTGGATGCCTGGGTTGAATTTTGTTGCGCGGCGTCAGACTGTCCTTCTCATGTACGTGGCGATACAGATGGCACGGACAGAGGTCTCAATATGGGCCATTGTGGATTCCATGAGGTCCTGCGCCACCAGCTTGGCCTCAGCCAGTACCGCCTTAAAACGTGATTGGCTCTGCGTTCTGGGAGGAAGTCTGCAATTTCCCGCCATAACCTTTGGTTAGTGGCCGCCAGCATGGCATCAAGGTTGCTTGACGAAGATGTAAGGACGCGTTGGAATACAGCTTCTTCCCGTACGCCTCGAAGATCTTCTCCTCCTTGCCTAGTAGCGTCGCTGCTGTGGAGGTTGATGACGACTGAGGCTTGGAGTATAGTGATGCCGCAGCGATCACTGAGGAGTGTGGCTGAGGATGGGTCAATAGCAAGACCGAATCCCCCTCCATCTGCCTGTACTTGGGGTCAAGGCATCGATTGACCGGCTGGACCGAGTGGGGCTTGAGCCAACCCTTCTTGGCCAGGGAGACTACATCGGTTTGCAGTGGAATCCCCGTTTTGGCAGAGGGGTATTGCGTGATGACTTCAGCCAGACCCCCCTCTGCCAGCTGCTCAACCTCGGGTTGGGGTAGGCCGAGGTACTATGCCAGCCCTGCAAGACTTTTGTGGAAGGCCCTAGCTGAGGATGGTGTGTCAGGATCCTAATCCTCCTTCATATCCTGTGGATCAGGTGGATCCTGTGGAGGTGGAGGAGTAGCTGGAGCCGGAGGCAGGGGTAGCTACGTTTAGGCGCCCCCTCTGATGTATTGCTGGTACTGGGGCATAGCCCCTCGGCCATAGTGCCGGTAAAGGGCGGAGCTCCTCAGATGATAATCCGGTACAAGAACCTTCCGGTCCCTCAACACTGCCACTGGAGGATCCAAGGATCCCTCGGCCCGAAGGCCGGTAGCTGCAGCAGCCTCGGTGCACGTGCTGGTACAAGGACCTGAATGGTCCCTCCCGCGCGGGAGAATCCTTGGGAAGGAGTCCTCTTTGCGGGGTGCGATGGAAAATAGCAGCCCTACCTTGGACCTGGCTCAGTGTTTCACGAAGTTCTTGAGGTCCTCTGGAGGTGACTTCTGGAAGTACACCCTCCACCTGGCTAGTCTGTTCGTCAGCGATTTCGATGACAGCGAGCCACACGCTGTACAAGCTTGCCAACCATGGTCTGGGCCAAGGCAACGTAGGCAGAGGGCGTGGGGGTCTGAAGTTGGGATGAGCCCGTTGCAGGATGGACACCTGCTGAACCCTGTGGAAGTCGAAATGCGCTGGGAAGGAGCGTGACACCTGAGGACCAAGTACCTGAATGATAAAAAGACAAAAAAAGACAAAGAAGTATCCACGCATGGAATTACATGGCCGGAGCCAAACTCAGGAGCTCTGGTGATTTATGCCCGTTCCAGTCGCAGCGGAAAAGGGGGCTGAGGTGTGACGCCGGAGTCAGGGCAGCGCATGCTCCCAGTGCCGCGCCCCTGCGTGCCTCTAAATTTAAAGGGGAAGAAGGTTTTTTCTGGTGAAAAAGGTTCTGTCTCCCGTCCCTTGGAAGGGATGCCCATACAGTATGGAGGAAAGGGGACAGGACGTAAGAGTATGTTATACATCTCACCCAATTATTGTGGCTGCACTGCAACTTTGTGTTTTCTAGTGACTGTATAGTATAGTTGTGGTCGGTGTTGGCTGGAAGATTGGGGTGTGGATTGTAGTAGTTGAGTGTGAAGAATTTTAAGGGTTTCGGGTGTGGCATTTATCAGTATTAGTCTGCCACAGGACCTCTTATCTGTCCTTAGGTTAGGTATAATATTCCTGTTTTGTTTGTTTATTTTATTTCTAGCGCGCCTTCGCCAAGGCGCTTTACAATATTTAATGAGTTGGCAAATACAACGAAATTATGACAATTAATACCAGACAAGAAAGAAAACAGAGAAAAATGAAGGCATAAAGAAACCAACAAGAAAGCAATAGCAATGATAGTTCTTAATAGTTCTTAATACAAGGGTCCAGCAACATAATTAACAAAAAAGTTGCAGGACAAAAACAAGCCACCCCACCAACAAAACAGCCGTGGGAGGGAGCACGTCTTAAAACGCTAAAAAAGAACAAGCTACAGCCACAAAACTATGCTGGTCAATGCCGAAAATGTCAACACGGATTCCAAGATGGCCGCCAAATAAGGAAGTTGTGTAGGAGATCGCTCCATCCTCCAAATGCGGTTATGCCACAATGCAGTGGCTGTTATGGCCCCTTTTAAGCCCTAACAGCATTGTAGAAGCCCTGCAGCAACCCCATCACCCTAATCAACGCTAGATGGTGGTGGATACAGCGTGGCAAGAGCGCCGAGACTGGGAACCCCGCCCTGACTACCTTGGCATCCAGACGGCTACCGGAGGAAGACGTCGGCTGTGGGCTTCTCTCCATTTCTCATCCGGGGCAGAGGCAAGCTTGGGACACGCCACATTGATCAGGCAGTAAGTTGGCAGAACAGGGGGCCGGATGGAAAACAGTTAATGACACGCGCGAGGGTGTGAGAATATTGAGGCTCCACGCATTCATTATAGCATACGGCCAATAAAGCAAAGTTTACCCTGTACAGGGAATGTCGATCACTACTCGCTTCAATTTGCAGAATCCTACACGCATTTCTATCCACACATCAGACAAGCGCTAGCCTCATGAAGTGGCCGCGGCTCATGGTTGACAGTACTAAAGTCAGAGAAATGCATAAGAGGAACGAGATATCTACTTTAAAAAAGGGATATGATGTAACTCCTGTGCTCTCCCCAGACACCCAAAGGGACAGCGATATTGGCTATATCATTGGCCCCATTGGACTAGTTAAGAAAGAAGCGCATATAGGGTGGCTTGCACCCACAGAACCACATTTTCAAATAACCAAAAGACTTATGTCTAGTAGCAGGAAGAAGCAAACCCAACCTGGGCAAATGGAATCTCTGCAGAAACAACATAAACGCTTGGACTCGCTTTGGGCAAAAAGTAAAAGCCTTTTAGAGGCCCAGATCAAACCAAAACTGCACATTTCCCCAGAAATAAGATTGTGAGCACTTGACCTGGCGGCATCCAAAGAGGACTTTGTTAAAAGCTTCCAGGAGTTCTAAGACAAATTTGTCTCATACTTCCAGCTGCAATTTTCAACTTTCACCTCCGAAATCAGAGAGTCACTTGCAGATTTCAGCAAAGAAATATCTACTCTGGCATAAAGGGTAGACACCAACGAACAAGCTATTCAGGAACTGACGGAAGGGTGTAGGCAATCCGACATCACTCTCCAAGAACTGTCTAGAATAACACATAACTTGGAACTGCAATACGAATACCTTGAAGACTGATCACGACTTTCCAATATTCGAATAAAGAATTTACTGGAATCAGTGTTGGATGCAGAATTGAAAGAAAATGTGACAAGCATATTCGCAGACCTTATAACGGAAGCTGAATCCACGAATATTCTCCTGGATAGGGTGCACAGGATGGGACCCAAGAGGTCGGAACCCGGTACCCACCCCTGAAATATGGTGGCAGCTTCTGAGCTCTATCCGCAAAAGGAACACATACTTAGGGAAGCAAGAACTGCAGCTACAATTACGCATAACAGGGCAGAGATTAAACTATATCAGGATTTGTCCAGGTTGACCCATCAAAAACGTCGGGATATGTACATTGTGGTAAAAGCTCTTCAGGTATGAGGTATAAAGTACAGGTGGACTTTTCCCTTTGGTTTACTTTTCAATTTGAGTGTCAGGCAACAAAGGATCACATCAAGGGAATCAGGAATGGCTTTACTACACATCGAGGAGGATATCCCAGGAGGGTTCTCTGTAGGGGTTCACCCTACATCGGAACAACAGGTGGCCCTCCTCAAGGCAGGGGAATAGAAGTCTACGAATTGACAAAAGAGGAATTGCAGGGGACCGCAAAAGGATGACTGGAGAGCTCGTCTTAGAGGCCCAACCCACAAAATAGGCACGTCATAGGACTTTGCGGACAAAGCTTCAATATTCGCTTTCAAGAAGCACAGACTCGGCTAAAGAAAATTCAATAAGCAGACTAAACGGACAACGACATCTTGGATTCTATCTGTTCAGGTAATAGATGGGTGAGCTAGGACTATCCACACTTGGCCCTGGGATAAAGGGTGATTCCAAGCGGGCTGAAGGTCCCGGGATACAATAGGTACTGTGACTCACACCAGGGAACTGTTCAGGGGAAGGGGTAGAGGGCTGGCTTGACAAAGTTGGTAGGGAGGTTAAGGGGCTAGTAAGGGTGCGGGGGTGGGGGAGAATTCTGTTAAGGGAGTTGGGGTTTTCCGTTTTGCAGAAGAAATATTACGAGGCTGTGTTAAAAGTGTGCCCGAATGTATTTACTCCAAGATGCAATAAGTATATAAAGAACACTTCAAGTGCTTGTCATGGAATGTAAGTGGGCTTAACACTCCACAGAAGCGTGGGAAAGTTGATTCTTTCTTGTGGCAGCACCATCCGACAACAGCTTCAGCTACATATTGAAGGGTAAGCACGATCCTCCCCTTCCAACCCCATTGGCGCACAAACTTGCCACCTGCCAACGCCGCCCCTGATATTGTACATTGACAATTGCCTTTAACTGGAGGACTATACACGGCTACACTGACCGCTTACCCACTTTTCTCACCAGCGATTTCAACTATTGCCTTCGAGTGCATTTGCCCACCGTGAAGCATAACCACGTAATTTGAACAATACACATGTAAATTGCACCTGCGCCCATGTATGTAGTTGATAACCTGGTACCATGCCCGGTTAGCACTGTGCATTATCCTGCCGTAGCTTTGTCATTTGACCAATTCGGCACGCACTGTGCCTACTGCAGTACGTATTATTGATCTAACTTACTACATCCCCCTAGTCTATCAGCCTAATGTGATAAGCGCACTACTACTTGTATACTGTTACCTTGCTTATACGATGTGACCGTGGCCGGCACTTCACTTTGCATGCCTGTATTGCTAGAATTGTCCATAGCGCACAGTAGCGTATACTAACTTTAGTGAACTATCCTCGGCCAAACACATTCTGTTGAACTAGACTATACCAAGAGATCTTCTATCTGCCACATATACTGGTAACACCTTTGCCAAATGCATTTTGTTTAGGTAACGCTTTGCCATTTGCAGGTAGTTCTACGTCATGTCATCCTTGCCGGCAACGTTCTGACATTTGCACTCTGATACTTTTAACTGTATTACGTAACTTGTGTCCCTGCCATACATGACTGAAACTTGAGCTATTCCAACATTGCTTTTTAGCCTCGCCAGCATAAAGCGTCTCGCTCCTATAGTCTTGCCAAACTTCTATAGTCACCATGCTGACTATTCGCCAGTAAGCCTATACTAACAGTAAACTCCCTATACAATCTGACCCCAGTATATTACAGGAAGTGCCTAGAGTGTCTAGTCATGCCTATGCTACACTTCGCTTTAGCATCCATCATAATCTGCCTCACAAGTACCTATTTGTCCTCCCTCGCCACCACTAGAACTAGCCCCCTTCTAACCTGCACTATGGGTCTTAACCCAATTCATAGATCGTCATGCATCCGCATGTCCATGACTTTAAGCTTACCTTTATCTGCACATATACCACCTACAAGCTTCTTACCACCATGCCTTCAAACTGATCCTAAGGATTTACTAACGACCCTAGCATTTGCACCTACTACGCCACTCCCCACTGTCAACCCTTTGCACTTTACACCTGTACTAAGACCTCACCAAGCCATATTAACACCATCAGTCAACAGTCCATGTCAACAGTCCATGTACTACCAGCTATAGAAATTCTCAACTAGGTTCTAGATTCCCACTGTTGCACACCGCTGCTATCCTCAAACGCACAACCTTGGCAGCCAACTCAAAAAAGTCAGTATCCTCTTCACCTGCACCCATACAGAGCACCCCACAATCTAATTGCAAATCGGACAGCTCTACATCGGCAATTAAAGGTGCCATTATTAATGCCAGATCATTGACAGCCCATGCACTAGACATTGCTGATTACATTACACTACATGACTTCGACTTTATAGCCATTACATAGAATTGGCTACATGCCGCATCAGGACCATCTCTTGCCCTTGCTATCCCCGACAATGATTCCATAATCCGGCACAACCGAGATTCAAATCTATCCAAAGGCGGTTGTATTGCATTTTTATTTAAATATTCACTTGGCTTAAGAATCGTGGTCAACCAAACTATGCACTCTGCAGAACTATTATCCATCAAACTACCCACCTCACCATCACGTGCTATTACCATCCACCTTATCTACCGACCCCCTGGCCCAACTACTACATTCGAAGACGATATCTCGCTCCTCCTATCGGCCAATACTAAAACCAAATCCCAAGTCATCCTTATGGGCGACCTCAATCTGGGTTTTCAGGACCCCAAAGACCCAAAGGCATGTGCCATTGCTGACACTCTCACTGAACTAGGATTTTTACACTGTATAACTGAACCAACACACAATAAAGGCAGAACATTAGAATGATTAGTTGACCTTAACTGTGACATAAAGATCCAGTCCAACTCTCCCTGTGCATGGTCAGACCATCATCTAATCTCTTTCACCATAAAAATAGGCAGTCAGCCTAACCAACTGTCACGATTGTGCCACTGGTGCACATCGTGGACTATTTGGGAATCATTTGTTTCCATAATACTCCCTGGACAACACTTATTCATATTATTGTCTTTACTTTCCGTTTGCAAGGCTTTGGAACTTTCTTATTTACTTTTTCAAACTACATGTCCCATAATGCACCTTGTGGCAGTTCCCATTTCCTGGCTATTCCTATGTAGCGGTTCTAGCACTACAATCCCCAGAAGCCTTAGAGAACAGTGCAGCTTTCGCTTTCCCAGGACTAGAGAGGGCGGAGGCCAATTACATTAAGGTGTGCTGCTCCAGGTGCTGCTAATTAGCCTACTCCAGCACAGGGCAGGCCAGTATTTAAGCAGCTGCATGCAGGAGCACAGGTCTCTTGCATTGAGCTTTCCACCAGCCCTTTGTTAGGCAGAAACCTGTGCAGTTCCCTTAGGGACCACTGCAAAAGATTTAAGACTACAGGTGTTGGCAGTAAACCCACTTGGTAGCAGTCTGTACCACCCAGATTTACCTGGTAGCTGTGGCTGAGCAGTCAGACTTCCCTCAAGAAGAGTTAGGCAGTATGCAAAGTATACTCAATAGGCACTCAGATACAATAATACAAGCAGACACTGACCAGAGCTTTGGTAGCAAAGTATATAATTATTTATTTAAAAACACACAGTTGAAACACTCCAGCACTCTTATTGTAAAATATTCTAAACACAGTTACTATTATGATATATACACCCTTTTTTCCCTATTAGAAAATCACAGAAAAACACCACTTATTTTCATACAGAGGTAAGCGCTTAACTAGATTGCACTCTAATAAGTTTGTGAAAAAGGGAGGGAAAAAGACAGAATAGGAAGAGGTACACCACTCTACGATTCCAGAACACTGTTAGCAAGGCAGAGAGCAAAACGTCACTGGTGAGTCAAAGTCCAAAGGCTGGGCCCACTCTTAGAGAGAGCAGAGCACAAATGCGCCCAAGATCACACAGTTACACTAGGCTTAGAAAGTCTTGCAGAGGGTTCAGAAAAGCGTTGCGAGAGGCTTAGAAAAGGTTAGCCAAGGTGTCCCAGGCTAACCCAGGTTCGAAAGCTGGGGGCTAAATCTACCCCGTACAGTCGGTAGCAAGGGAAGCCAGGTGGGACACGGTACGTTAAGTGGGAAGGATCCTCCAGCGGTGGCAGTTGTTCCTGGTAGTGGGTGCAAGTTGCGTCGTCGTCCAGGGGAAGAGAAGATCTCGAATTGGAGGAAAGATGAAGGTCGTTGCACTACCAGGGCAGAAACCAGCCGCAGAGTTTTCCGGTTAAAGGTGGTACCTTTGTCTCGCGGTCGTGGTAAAACGTGGTATCCCGGTTGCCGGGGTGCTTGGCACGGGCAAGGCGGCCACAAGATACGTCGGGAAAGCGAAAAGACGGTGAAACTGGTTATCCCCACCAGTCAAAGGAAGAAGACTCTCCGGCGGGAGATCTCCTCTGTCGTTGGGAAAAGTGGTGAGGCAGTCCAGCAGGGCTCCACCGGTGGTGTTGTCGTGGCAGGTCGGCTCAGCTTCTCCCTCGTCGGATTCTTAGGTCCTGTGGCGACTTCTGTAGTTCCAGTCCCCAAAGCCCTGCTTTTATGCAGCAAACCCCCATTCACTCAGCCTAGCTGTCACTCAAACATGTTAAGTGGTGAGCCGGCCGGCTCACCACTTGGGCCAATCAGGAAGGAGTGCGACTTGAGTTGCCTAGGCAACTCAGTCCAGGGTGCCTACATTTCCCTCCACCCCTCCTAAGTACCCCAGACAGAGTGGCACCACTTTGGAGGGCTTCTGTGGAGAAGCCCGCCAAAAAGTGGTACAACGGGCTCGACTTGGGTTTTAGAATCAAGTTTTGGCAAAAAATACCAACCGGAGAATTAACATTAATTAAATAAACCGGCGGCATGTTCGAGGCTACCGTAAATAATTAAATAAAGGTAGTAGCCTAAAACAATGGGAAATCCCATAGGAAAATATTTGCGGTTGAATATAAAAAGTAGTATCCACTGCCACCAGCCAAAACTCGATCAGGGGGGACGGAGACGTGCCCCCTCGACTAAGAGACCCCGGGGCAAGTGAATTGCCCCAGCCAGTACGTCCACAATATGATGGTTTGTACTGGTTCTGTTCAGAATTTAAGACTAGTAAAGTCAATGGTGACTTTACATGCCCTGGGAGACAGTAGTCAGTCCCAGGGTATGGAGTCTATACTGGGGGGTCACTAGGACACCCCTGTGTCACTGCACTGAGGGTGCTGTGTAACACACATCACAAAAACACATGAAGCCCTATGGGGTAAAAGACCCCATAGCCCATTAAAAACATCTAGATTCAAAGAAACACACTCAAATCATGCCCAAGAGTGAGGGTACAAAAGTCTCACTCTTGGCAGGAGAAAAAAATAAACCCCAAAAATCCAGCAAAGCTGCTGGCGGACTCACTAGGTTAGGAAATTCAGCCTAAACAGAAAATTCTCCCTAACCCCCTTTGTTGCTTTATTCCTTTGAAAATTGCTGTTTCCTGAGCCCTGTGCTTCCTGCCTTGCAGGCCGGCTTCTCAGTCTTCTCTCCCCTGGCTTTTGCCTGCACCTCTGTGCTTCCCATACTGCAGCCCTGCTTCCTTGTTTGCAGCCCTCTGTTTCCTGGCTGCAGCCCCTTGCTCTCTTTCTTGTTTGAAGCCCTCTGTTTCCTGGCTACAGCCATCTTGCTCTCTTCCTTGCCTGCAGCCCTCTGTTCATGATTCCCTTCCTTGACTTCCTTGAGTCTTCAGTCCTCCCCTTTGGTTATCCACTTCAGTTGTACTGTTTCCTTAATTTCTCTCTGCTAGCTTTCTCTTGTCTTTCCAGCCCAGAGTTACCGTTCTTGATTCCCGTGTACTGTTTTCCAGTCGCTGTTCCCTGCATTTAGATACTAGTTTTCTGCCCTTCCTTTCTTCCGGTTCTCTGTCCTGAACCTTGTTATCTTTGACTTCCTTTTCCCTGGATATTTCTGTACTTGTCTTCACTTGTGTTTTATGTAATTCCTATGTACAGAGTTTGGCTGCTGGATTTCCAGCAGGCAATCTCTGCCCCTTCCCTTGTCGCGTTTTAGTGTTGTACTTCGTGTCATTGTTTACAGTGTACTGGTTCCTGTTTCAGGAAGCAGTCATTGTTCGGTTCCTGCTGGACCTGTACAGGCTTCAGTCTTGTGAGTACTGTTACCTTGTTCGTGCCTTAGGGTTCAGATACAGACACCCACTGTGGTTGCTCCTAGCCATGGGCATTCAGAATGGGCCCCTGTAATAGTAATCTGTGCAGATGGCTGGAGTTTCCCAAGTTCCGTGGAACACTCTTTCCCCATTCTGCGTACACCCCAAGAGGGAACCCAGCGTGTTTGTTATCTTTGTATTCCCTGCCCCTTTTTGTTCACAGCCTCTATTGCCTATCCTTTCTTGTCTACAGGACTCCTTGTAATCCAGCTTGTGTGCCCTTCTTCCTTTGGCTTAGTGGGCACGCCTCTACCCCCAGGCCCCTCCTGACAATATGCAAGAGCAACATTATTCTGCTTTCCCAGTAAGGGTAGACACATTTAAGTCTAAGGTATCTCAATCCCTGCAAAAGAAACCCATGCCTAAGACTGTAGGTTCACGCACCTTTGCTGAGAGAACTGCTAATCATAGGGAGACATATATTCACGAAAATTACTTTTTGCGTGATGCTTATTACACACACTGGCCCTCATTACGACCCTGGCGGAAATCGAAAAACGATGGCGGAAATGCAATACCGCCATCGAATAGCGCTCGGTGCGATTATGACCCGTCACCGTAAAGTACGATGCCATTAGCGACACCGTAGTGAACGCCAACGCTAACTGCACCAAGTACGCGCACGCGCGCCATGCAAAACCGTAATTACCACCATGGCGCAACGGTACGCGAATTCTGACCCTAGCGGACATTTACCTAACGCCATCAAGCATGGCGGAAAGTACCATTCCGCCATGGTGAGAATTACGGCATCGCGAACCAACCGTAAATGGCCCTACTGAGTGCCTGTACACCACTCCCTGGCCACATTGCACAACTCCTCGTAGGTGCAATGAAGTCACACAATGCAACCAGTGAAATGTACAAGTCACCCATGCATGCCAACGAACAAATGAATGTAGGGGCTCCAAGTGCCTTGTGAGTGGCCATCCATATTTGGCATGTCACCATTGCCGTACTGATGCAGCACAGGCATGTGAAGGTTCAAGTACAGCAATATGAACTGAAATATGAGACAAAACAACAACAGGCCCCCATCGCTTGACACCAGTGTAAGGCAACATTCAAAGCAGTATCCTGAGGGAGACTGCACCAGCCCTGTACTCTTGCCAGTAAACAAACCAACCATCAGCATAAGCATGTACCACACAAGTTGGCAGAGTGACTGAGCAGCCAGGCTCATCTCAAGAGGGGCCAATGGGAGCTGCAGGGCACAGATGGCACGAATACAGAAGCTATTCCAATGGACATGACCTCAGTCTCCCTCCAAGAAACGCACGCAAACACAGGCACCTGTGACCAGCCATATTCTGATAATCACATCATTCCACCAATCCACCTGGCTGACCGGCATCTGTTACACAAAAGCTAATCCCCCGCCCCTGAGCATGACATCATTAAAACAGTCATAATGGCAGCCCCTATCCCTGACCTCACTGGGCTTCGTAGGCAAACGCGCCCAGTACAGTACCACGCAACTATACTCAGAAGCCGGAACCCAATGCAGATCTTCTCACAATACATCGCTCCACAAATAGGAATATGCTACATTACTTGCAAAGAATAACGCTACACGGTTAATATCATAATAAAAATTTAATGCACAACAAAATCACCAAGCCCATACAGCTATTAGGTCATGAACTCCAAAATATATTTCATTATTGTGGGCTGCATCCGCAATATATGACCAGCTTCTTCTTGTGTGACGCCCTGTTCCTTCATGGTACACAGGGGCTACATTCACGTTCAAAAAGGCAACATGGAAGCGCCTAGAACCGCTGGGCCGTCCCATTAGGTAGGCACTAGTCCAGCGAAAGGTCGATATGTTGCTCCTAGCCACTTGTACTGCGTAAGGGCATGTGGCCCATTGGCGATCGTCCCATAAGATCGTAATGGTGCTCCACTGATTAACACGAAGCAGCAGGTGTCGGGAGTAAAAGCCATCTGCAGGAGTGGCATACAGATGGCAGCGGCAAAAGGGGAGGAGATACCTGTCACCCAAATGAAATGAAAAAGAATAGTATGGGCATCAGAACTTCATTTGAATTACTCACTTCAATGATCACACTAAATCTACAGCCATATGCATGCTAGCCCACTCAAAAGGATTATTCCCACCCAAAAATCACTTGCGAATCATAACTATATAAATCGAGGTGAAAACACTATTACAAACGAGTCTTTGTGTGCATGCGTCTGTTAAAACAGAATCCATTAGATGGGATTAGTAACGTGCATAGACACAAGTGTTTGAAGGCGCGTCGAGACAGGGAGGGTTCAACAAGGGCAGATAGACGATGGTCCCACTATGGCAGCTCTGCATCACATAGCGCAGGGGAAGTGGATAGATTCCAAAAAGCCATGTACATGGCAAACTCTCAATTAAATCATCTGTCCATGCATCCATACATCATTCCCTCATCCCGGTATGAAAACGCCTGATTATTTACTCACATAACATGTGAAATTTCCATTGAGTCTGTGCGTAATGCAGTCTGCAAAATCCACTGTGCTCCAGCCTGGAATTCCAGTGTTGTGAAGTAACATGTATTTGGGAACGTCCTGCCTTATCGTCCACTACGCTATTGCGCATCCCATACTATTCATATCAATCATTGCATTCTCGCCATGGCCCCTGTCCGAAGGACATTAAACAATAGAACGTTATATTTGCAGTCAGACCTGTGGGCGTCTCCTCGCCGCTAGCTGAAAACCGAAAGCGCTGTCCTTCGAATTCCTCATTTGCAACATCACGTCGAAAAGGCATCTGTGACCGCTTGAAATCACAAATTCATCCATGTAGTGCGGCAGTGTGTGAAAATGGCAACTGGCTTCACTCACAAATGGGACGCCCCGCCCGTCGGTGAACCTCGGTACAGTGCTGCATGAGGGTCCACCGTTAATAGAGTACTACATTCCACTGACCCTTCACAAGTTTGTTCGCGACTGCAAAGATAGTATGTGAAACAATGGGACCATAGCAGAATGAACATATGAACCAATATTTCACTGCCATCGGGATTAAATACATGATTGTAATAGCAAGATGCCATGCGTCAAATTGCAGCGTTGTGTGCGGGACGTGCTCGCCCAAAGGGGATTGCAGCTTGCACAGGTGGAATGAATCACCACAGGTGGAGGCTATACAGCCTGAAAACACATAAATTGCACACCCAACCCCCTCCCACAACCACACCCACTCCAAAATGCTACCGGCAGGACTAGCGATGTTGGCCCTGGGGGACCTGATAGCACTGCAAGTACTCCAACTTCAAGAAGAAGACGAACACCAACTACTACAACAACCGGCCGCACAGAGGAGACGCAGGAGGAGGAGGAGGGCAAGGCAGGGACAGCAAGGCCCACCAGCACAGCCACTACCACCACGCAGGCAGCCCGCAATCCCACGCCTCCGAGCTCATCCGTTCAACCTCACTGATGAGCAGATCCACACCCTCTACCGTTTGGACCGGGACACCATAACCGCCATTGTGGACATGACACACGCTGACCTTGTCAGCATGATAGATAGCCCAACCGCCATCCCACCCCTACTGAAGGTGGTGTCTGTACTCCACTTCCTGGCCACAGGCACCTACCAGCACACAGTCGGACAGTTGCATGGCATTTCACAGCCACTGTTGTCACGGACACTATTGCAAGTGCTCGATGCCCTCCTGAAGCACGCAGACGACTACATCTCTTTACCACGCTCGGAGCAGGAGATTACAAACACAAAAGTGGGATTCCATGCACTTGCCGGCATACCGGGTTGCATTGGTGCCATCGACTGCACCCATGTGGAATTGGTTGTCCCACATGCCATGGAGGTCCAGTACCGCAACCGAAAACAATATCATTCTCTTAATGTACAAATGGTGTGTGACTCCAACAGGATCATTACACATTGTTGTGCCCGATTTCCTGGATCAACCCATGATTCTATGGTCTTGAGGAACTCTACAATACCACGCTACATGGAGCGACACGCAGGGAACAGATCCTGGCTACTCGGTGAGTCTCATTTCATGCATGATAATGTGGGGTATGTGATGCGGCAATGACCTGGCAGGAAGGGGGGGGGGATGCGTACGTAGCAATGTCATTCCACAAACATCCTTTATTGTCCACATACAGGTGATGCCGGGTATCCACTGAAGAGATGGCTCCTTACACCACTCCGGAACCCACAGAACCAGCATGAGGAGGACTACAACCATGCCCACTCACGTACCCGTGTAGTCATAGAACAGGCATTCGGCCTACTGAAGGCTTGTTTCCGCTGCCTCAGCAGGTCTGGCGGGGCACTCCTGTACCGCCATGAGAAGGTTGCAAAGATGGTCATGGCATGTGTCATGCTACACAACATGTGCGTACGTAGAAATGTGCCCATGCCCCCTGACGCAGAACTGCAAGCACCTGAAGATGGTCATGATGAGGGTGGGGATGTGGCAGCACCTCAAGGAGTCCGCGAGGCACAGGAGGGCCGTGAAATTCGTCAGATTATCATAGATTCATGCTTCTAGCACTCACGCCTGGTGGCTGATACATGGACACGGGACTTGTGGCACTGTGTGTGTCTGGAACATGCACAATATGGACTGTACGCCTATAAAGGCCTCGTACACAAAGATCAATGTCCACACATCTCATTGGATGATTGTGAAATGTTTATAGCATATGTGAAATTATGTTACACACCCCATCGACCCGCCACCCAAGAAAGCCCAACACACCCCCTCCACCCGCCTACCTCCCCCCCGAACACCAGTGTCCAAAGATGCTCATTGTCAGTGGGCAGACGCTATTGCAAGCCCCCTCTCCGGGTATCAGGGGCACCCCTGCCTGTGGAGCGCAGGTTCCTCCCAGATCTACGTTGGGGGCTGCCCTGGACGGAACTTGCAACGGATGATGTCTCTGCCTGCTCACGTCCATGCATGTCCCTAAGGGTTTGTGAGAGCTCAGTGAGCACACGGCGCACAGCGGCAAGTTCAGCACATACGTCTTTGGACGTCGCATGCAGTTCCCCCCTCAGGCTCTCGGTGCTTCTCTCCATTTGTACCCTCAGGCTCTCGGTGCTTCTCTCCATTTGTGCCCTAAGTGTCTCTGTACTTCTCTCCATTTCTGCCCTAAGTGTCTCAGTAGATGTTTCTATGGCTGCCTTAGTACCCCCACATTCATCAGCATGCTCCTTGAGGAGCGTGGCCAGTTGCTGCTGTTGCACGATCACATGGTCGAGGGACTGTTGCCTCTGCTGGGCCATGCCCATTTGCGGTGGTGTCACAGAGGGGCTGATCACCTCATGTTGCCTTGCCACAGGGCTTGTGGGGGATGGGCAGTCGTCGTCTTGTGGGTGCCCCTGCGTGGTATCCTCATGGTGTACGGGATGAAACAAACAGGGGGATTGAGACAGGTCATGGATGGATCCTACATCGACAGCACCGTTTTCTGTGTCGGAGCATGCTGCCATTAATGCAGTGTCACCTATGGTGCTGCTGCCACCAGAAGCAGTGCCTTCTGTGGCATCCATTGGGGGGACCTGTGGTGCTGCTGTTGTGGGCATGCTGGCTGCTGGGGTGCCTGTTGAAGTCCCCTCCTGTGTGCTGCCACTTGATTTGTGCTGCTGCCGTGTCTTGATCCGTGCAGCTGAGGTGGAGGGTCTTTGCCCGTTGGTCTTGGCCCTCTTTGCAGGTGTGCTGGTAGGGGTGTCCTGAAGCTCGTCGTTTGAATCGGACCCTTTGTTGGAGTAAAGGAGGGCGAGCGTTATTTATGGGTCTGTGGAAATTGGAATGGCAATGTATCACATGCATTGGGGTGGTACCTGAGGGTGATTTGGGTCAGGGCCTTGGAGGTGGTTTCATTTTTGTGTAGATTGAGGATGCAGTTGTTTTGCAGCCTGCAGTTAGGGTGTGCATGCTGCACGTGTAGAGGGTGTTTTTAGGATTTTTGATTATTTATGTATTTAATGTGACTTTTAAAGTGCGCTATCAGGCCAATGTATGTGGACGTTCTCCTGGACATGTGTTTCTGTTGCACTACGTGGACACATGGTACTTCACATGATTGGACATTGTGGATTTAGCATTGTTTTATTTGGCCCACCTACCTGATTCTTCGGATGTCTGCACTCCTTTCTCCATCCCTCCGACTCCCTCTATACTCTCCATTCCAATGGTGGAGGCACAGATTTCTTCCCAGGGGGTCAACTTGATGGGTGATTCCGATCCTCCCCCGGTAGCTGTGGCAATGTTACGGTTGGCTGATAGTATGCTCCGTACGCGTATCCGCAAGTCGTCCCATCGCTTTCTGCATTGCTGTGGGTTGCGGGGTGCGGTCCCCACCGCACTTACCCGCTGTGCCACCAGGGCCCATATGGCCTTCTTGTTCGCAAGTGCCGTCCTGGTCATTTGCGTCGAGAAGACGACAGCAGCATTCTCCTGGAGGGTCTCTGTGAGCACGGTGAGTTCCTCATGGGAGAAGTGGACCTGCCGCTTGCGGTCGCACGCTTTTTTCGCAACTTTTCCCATTTTGATTGTTTTCACTAGGGTGGCTAACGGGTTGGGATGTGTCTCAGGGTAGGATTTTTAATGGTTGTGTTGGGATTCTGATTTTATAGGTGTACGGCGTGCTGTTTCCCGTTCCGGCCCCATGTTTTTGCTTCCGTTTCCGTATATTTACGGTCACCGTATTTTGCGATTACCGCTCATTACGGTGACCGCTATGATGGGTGGCGGAATTGCACCTAGGGCGCCGTACGACGGCGGTGAGGGGCGTTTTGGGGACATTTCCGCCATCGCGGACTTTGCACTTCCGCCATGGCGTAGTGCTCGTGCCCGATGGGTCAGAATTAGCCGCACTTTACTCCGTCGTGCAATGGCGGAAACGCTATTTACGCTATGGCGGTCAGGTCAGTTACTTTCCGCCAGGGTCGTAATGAGGGCCACTGGCTCATTGATCCAACAATGTTAGATTACAATGACATATGTGATTACGACCCTGAGCTACTATCTACCGAGGAATTGCAAGATGAAAACCACTTTTTACAGACATTAATAGCACAGCCCATGGGAAATTCCCATTATAGCTTTTGTGCTTCCAATGCACACATCAAGTCAGAACCTTATGCCAATTCCGTACTTGCCTCTCAGAGCCTGCGTTCCACTGAGCCTCTCCCAGAGCACACTACTCCCCATTTGAATATACTTGAATCTCCTTCTCCAGGCACTTCTCTTACCTCAGAAAGCATACCACAGCAATACATTAACGGGATCCCTGTTGCCAAAGTAATTTTCTCTAGATCAGCATGGCTAGCTGCACAGTCACTCCAGGTTGCTAGAAACACTGATTCAATAGGACCCTGAAACCCCCTGATCCCAGAGAAGGACCGAGTCTGGGACCCTGACCTCTGTATACAAGGGGCCTTAGCTGAAGCTGTCACCAGGACCGACAAACGGGTCTTTGTTGTCCACATAGCATGGAAAAACTGCTCAGCCCCAAAATGAACGCTCCCAGCACCAGTCATCATGAAAGTTGGTGTAAGATGGTTATCCAAAATGGCTGCCATGGACCAAGGAGGTTGTGCCTCCATTTAGTCAAAACCTGAGGAGAACTGCGTCATAGGAGAAAATGAGGCAACTGTCCCCTCAGGGGAGTCAGGGGACTTAAGAAACACTTAGCCTTGAAACAAGGATCCTCGGCCAAGCCGGTGCTGGCAGATCTAGGATGTTTAGTGGACATCCTAGGAACTGACCCAGAATTAGCCTCCAATGGAGGAACCTCGGCAGAGCCAGTACTGGAAGGCCTGTTGCTGATCACCTTCTTTGCCCCCTCGACAGAATCGGTATTACCACAACCCCAAGCGTGGGACGGTTGAGGAATGTACCCTACTGACAGGACCCTTAGAGGATCCCTCGACTCTGACGGTACTGTATTTAGAGGAACCTTGGGTTTTAAACCGGGACATAGAGCTCCCTCAAGAGGGGCCTTGAGCCGTGGCTGGGTGTGACAAACTCCAGAATTGGAGACCTCAGGGCAAACCCCCGTATCAGAGCCAAAGACGAACTGAGCTTAACCTTAGCACCCAAATGGTGAACCTCTGAAACACGTCTGTTTTTGGCAGGTCCTCTGAGGGATCCTCAGAGAACACTCTGGTGTGCCTATTAGGCCCTTGAGGCACCTCAGGGGAATCCCTGGTAACAGAGCTACACAAGCCCCTCCCGGTCATGAAATGCTCTCACCGAGCGGGGCTGCTCATAGCTGTCCTCATCCGCTTAAGGCTCATCCCAACGAGGCAGGAACAGAAGACGGGTCCTTCACGCCTACCGCCTCAGGTTTTAAAAGAAAAACCGAATCGGAGCAGCCGGGGCCGGGGTGGAACAGGAGTGAAAAGACGCTTGAAATACATCCTCATAGGGTCAGCGTGCATGAGCATCTGAAACTTCCCAAAAAACTCATCCTCAGCCGAGGGCTTAGGTGTTGAAGAGGAAGAAACTGCTCTTAAGGGACCTACCCCCCACGAACACAAGGAGGATGGTTGCCAGGAAGGTCCACCACCGGCCAGGTCCACATAGATCAGTGGAGCAAAAGCAGGAGGGAGCGAGACAGTATGAGGCAGCAGAGCCCACGCACGCCAGTCAATGAAGGGCGGAACGGGTTACTATTGCCGAAAGGAATGCTCCCAGCACCAGATGTTGCGAATGTAGGTGTAAGGGAGGTATCCAAAATGGCCGCTGTAGGCCACGCAGGTTGGGCCCCCATTTTGTCGTCACCTGAAGAGAACTGCGTCACATGCGTAGCAGAGGCAATTGCCTCCTCAGGAGAGTCAGGGGACTTAAGTAACACTTTAGCCTTACAAGGATCCTCAGCAGAGCCAGTACTGGGTGGTCTCAGATGTTTAGTTGACATCTTCGAACCAGTCTCAAAATTAGCCTCCAACAGAGGAAACTCGGAAGAGCTGGTACCAGAGGGAATGCGGTCCGTGACCCCCCTCTTTGCCCCCTCGACAGAACCGGTACCACCACAACCCTGAGCGTGGGACGCTTGAAGACAATACCTCACCGACAAGACCCTCAGAGAAGGCCTTGCAGATCTGTCGATATAGACTTTAGCCGCCACACGAGGACTATCAGGTTTCAACCTGGTACGTAAAGCTCCCATAAAAGGGGCCTCGAGTCGGGACTCGGTACAAACTTTAGCCTCCACAAGAGGAACCTCAGGTTTCAACCTGGTTACAGCGGGGAAAGCTCCATTAACGGAGACCTCATGGTAAACCCTGGTATCCCAGCACCCAGCCGAACTGGGCTCAACTTTAGCACTGTGATGGTGAACCTCGGAACAATGTCCGGTACTGGCAGGTCCGTCAGAACCCTCTGAGGAATCTCCGGTACGCCTGTTATGCCCTTGGGGCAACTCAGGAAAAACCCTGGTGACAGAGCTACAAGAAAGGCCCTTAAAGTACTCCCTCATGGGGTTAGAGTGCATAAGTCTCTGAAACTTCCCGAAAAAGGCATCCTGTGATGAAGAGGCTGCCAGGCAGCGAGACCGTATGCGGTAGTGGCATCCAAGCACGCCAGTCATAAGAAGGGCGGAACGGGTTCGCACTGACCGTGGAAACGGTTGTTCACCAAAAAGAAGGTTCCTAGCACCTGACGTCGATAGCGTGGGTGTAAGGGAAGAATCCAAAATGGCAACCGTAGACCACGCGGGAAGGCCCGCCATTTTGTTAACATCTGAGGAGAACTGCTTCACATGTGTGGATGAGGCAGGCATCTCCACGGACTGGTCAGGGGACTTGATTGAAACTTTAGCCTTGACACAAGGATCCTCGGCAGAGCCGTTCCTATGGGGCCTCGGATGTTTACTGGATATCCTGCCACTTGAATTAGCCTCCAAGAGAGGAACCTCTGCAAAGCCGGTAACAGAGGAGTTACGGTCAGAGACCTCTTCTTTTGCCCCCTCAATAGAACCAGTATCACTGCGAACTCGGGAATGTTGAGGAATTCACCTCACAGACAAGACCTTGACAGGTCTCTCAGTTCTGTGGGTACACACCATAGCCTCAAAAAGAGGAATGTCGGAATGGAGTCCGGTCTGAACAGTTCCCCCGAGAGGGGCCTCGAACCGTGGTTCGGTACAGAAAGCCTCAACAGAGGATCAGGGCACACCCTGGTGTCATGGGATGCTCCAGACAAGGAGACCTCAGAGCGAACACCAGTACCCAACGCCTCAGAAGGACTGGGATGACTATTAGCACCTGATTGGTGAACCTCGGATTGTAATCCGATGTCGGCAGGCCCCTCATTGGAACCCTCAGAGAAAACCCTGGTACGCCTATTTGGCCTGCGAGACACCTCAGGGGAAACCCTGGTAGCAGAGCTCTTAAAGCCCCTCCCGGACCTGGAGGACCCTCGGAAAGGAGTCTCCCCGGCTGGAGTGCCCTGAAAAGTAAGAAACTTTCTGTCGATGAAGAGTTGAAAATGCGGTGGAGGAATGCGCTGGAAGACTTCTTCCCACTGACGAAGACGACGCTGAAGTGCCCGGACCGAAAGGGAGTCGCAGTAGAAACACGAGTCCCAACGGTGATCCGGTCCCAGACACTCCAAACAAAGAGAATGGGGATCCAGCCTAGCGAAACGACATTCGCAAGAGGAACAAGATACAAATCCCAAACGATCCGGCATAGACGGAGGACTACGCAACCGCAGAACCGGAGCAGGAGAGAAGGACAACGGAAAGAAGTAAAATGTCTTTCCGGTGATGCAAGTGCATCCAGCCCTGACCGCGTGGAGAAAAGAACTGAAGGGCGATGCGCGGGGTGGAGCTAAGGAGGGCGGGGTTACGGCCACGTGCGGTATCCCGAGTAAAAAGAGAAGGACACATTTTTCAATTTGATGCTTTTTTACAAAAGTGCTCTGGTCTCTTCCCACTGGACGGAATGTCCCAAAAGTATGGAGGAAAGGGGACGGGAGGTAGGAGTAAGAGCTTGTCAAAATGGCCGCCGAAGACTGCATAGGTGGAACTGACCTTTTGTCACTGTCTAAAGTGATCTGTTTCACAGGTTTCAGTGAGTCCATTGTCACTACAGGAGTTTCAGGGTTTTTTAAAATCCGTTTTAGCCTTGTGACAGGGAACCTCGGCAGAGCCAGAAGTAGCAGATCTAGAGCGCTTATGAGCCCCTTTGGATTATGCAGAAGAATTAGCCCTCAGTGGGGGAACCTCGGCAGGGCTGTTGCTTGAAGACTTAGGGCCTTTGCCCTCCTTCTTTGCCCCCTCAGCAGGATCGGTATGACAACAAGCTTGTTTGTGGGAAGGCTTAGGGTCACACCTGGTAGCCAGAGCCCCTGAATGAGGCCCCTCAAACTTGCCGGTTTTTATTATAGCCCTTATTCGGGGATCCTCAGGGTTAAACCCGGTACCTTTAGTCACTGTACAAGAAACCTCGAGACTAGGCTCAGTACTTTTAGTTCCGGACTTGGAAACATCGGGAAAACCCCCAGTCAAAACAGCCCCAGAAATGTTGGGTTTAGCCCCCAAATGGGGAACCTTGGATGAAAATCTGGTCCTGACAGCCCCTTGACAGGGTGCGTCAGAGAAAACTCCAGAATCCAGGTTAGATCCCTTTCGGGACACTTCAGGGAACCCTGGTAACAGAGCCAATTGGGCCCCTCCCAGACCCAAAAGACCCCAGGAAGGAGTCCCCTGGCTGGGGTGCCCTAAAAGGGAAGGAATTTACGGACGCTTCCTTTTTTCGTCCATTAACTGCTGTAAATGTGGTGGAGGAAGCCGTTGGAACACCTCCTCCCACCCGACGAGCCTACGCTGGAGTGCCCGGACAGAGAGAGAGTCACAGTAGAAAGACGAGTCCCACCGATGTTCCAGGCCCAAGCACTCCAGACAAAGAGAATGTGGATCTGCCCTCGCAAAACGAAGTTCGCACGAAGAACAGGACACAAATCTCTGACGCTCCAGCATAGACAGAGGAAAGAAGACTGTGGGACCAGAGCAGGAAAATGAAGGACAAGGGAACAAAAAAAAGAAAATTTGCTACGATGCAAGTGCGTCCAACACCGACCTCGTGGAGAAAAGGACTGAAGGGCGATGTGCGGCACGGAGTTCAGGACGGTGAGGCTACTGTCACGTGCGTTGGCCCAGCGTAAAAATAAAAGAAGGACAAAAAGTAATTTTTCATGCTTTCAAAGTGCTTCAGTACCGTCCCGATGGACACAATGGCCCTCATTACGACCCAGGCGGTAAGGGGTTTACGCCGGCGTAAACTTCGCCGACCCTTACCGCCTGAGTACGAGTTCCCGTAGCGCCATGGTGATTTTAACGCCTGCTTTTTGCAGGCGTTAAAATCCATGGCGCTAAGGGACCTTGTTGTTAATTACGCCACCGTAATTTACGGTGGCGTAATTAACGCCTTCCCCACTCCCATTATGCCCTATGGGGCAATAATGGGAATGGGGAAGGGTAAATGGGGATTGGGGACTTACCGCCCCGCCAAGGTCGGAATGGGGCGGTAAGTCCGCCAACCACCATGGCGGAGTTGGCAACTTAGCGCCATGGACCATGGTGCTAATAGCACCATGGTTCTCCGCCAAGGTCGTAATGAGGGCCAATGTCCCAAAAGTACAGAGGAAAGGGGACGGGACGTAGGAGTATGTGAGCAATACATAAGTGACTCACAGTGGGAATGCTGGCATGTATTGTGTGCACACCGTCATGAAAGTGATAATGATGAAATATTGTGAGTGTAACTTCATGAAAAACGTTGTAAAATGCTACTGTGTACGGTTGGTGATCTGGCATCTACTGATCGTGTTAACACCAGGGAGCCAATTATAAAATGTAAGCTTTTTACCCCTTATTTCTCAAAACTGTGCTGTAAAATGCACTATTTCAGGCCCATTGTTTTAAAAATGTTTACAAATGTTCTGAGGATGGAGATGCCCACCCAAGGTCTCCTACGTTGCTTCGGATTGGCTCGCTATGTGCAGTCACTCACACTTTCTATTGGGAAATATGTATGCCCATCCAGTTAAACTCATTTGCCGCCAGTGGTGTTCCTGATAGCTTGATCCATAAATTGTCCTTTTTTACAGTTCTAAAACATTTATAAACCTTTCATTTCACACAATGTATAATGGCTTCATTTTGTATGATTAGATGGATTGTTTGCTTGAGCACGTTTCCCAGAATATGTCTGGACATTCCGTAAATTTTATGTTTCGCCCAGAATTATTGTAGTGACTGTACAGAATTTGCAGCAGTGTCAGTTGTTCACCTTAAACTGTGGTTTTCAAACTGCAAATATGCAGGCATTATGCAAAATGGAAACATACTGAGATTGTTTATCTGGGAGTAGACTTGGATAGCAGAGGTTCCATTTGTTAATAACGAATTAAAAAATAAAGAAAATGTTTATAACGAATTTCAAATGTCATTTTTTTCTTCAATTTGGGTGTGCTCCCTCCCCAAACCCCCAATTTGCCTATTTTTACTACCCCACCCCAACACCCTCCCACCCGTTTTAATACCTTACCCCACCCGCACATACTTTTAACATAAAATTCGATATGTTTTCGGGTTTTTTTTGTTTCGTTATAAAAAACATTCGTTATTGTTAATTCGTTATTAACACTGTATACCATAGCAGAATACTAGGATTTAGAAAACTGTGATGATACTGTAATTACCAAATTGGGAATATACGGATATAGTGCAAAAAAACGTAACTGCAGTGTACTGTTTGGAACTGCTACTTTAAACTTCTTTAAGAGAGCAACATTGTAAACCCCGTTAGGAAGCATCAGATACATTTGCTGAGAACAACAGAGCTAATATTCATGCCAAAGTGTTAAGAAAGCAGCTTACGCCTTAAGAAAGAGCTCAAAAGATTTCTCTTCATGAAATACCTTAGAGATGAACAATGGATAGCCAAAAGCCAAGGAATCAAGCAGTACCATGAACAACGTTATGGCCTGACAGAATGACAAGAACTATGTTGCTACTAATGTAGAGGCATATGTGTTTGCCAAGCTTTTGAAAGGCGCAGTGTGGTGTGTATGACATGCATGGTCGACCTATGTCTCAGGGTAGATTAGTTGTACATGACAGTGGGCCTCATTACGACCCTGGCGGAAATCGAAAAACGATGGCGGAAATGCAATACCGCCATCGAATAGCGCTCGGTGCTTTCATGACCCGTCACCGCAAAGTACGATGCCATTAGCGACACCGTAGTGAACGCCAACGCTAACTGCACCAAGTACGCGCGCGCGCGCCATGCCAAACCGTAATTACCACCATGGCGCAACGGTACGCGAATTCCGACCCTAGCGGACATGCACCTAACGCCATCAAGCACGGCGGAAAGTACCATTCCGCCATGGTGAGAAGTACGGCATCGCGAACCAACCGTAAACGGCCCTACTGAGTGCTTGTACACCGCTCCCTGGCCACATTGTACAACCCCCCATAGGTGCAATGAAGTCACACAATGCAACCAGTGAAATGTACTAGTCATCCATGCCTGCCAACGAACAAATGAATCTCAAGAGGGCCCAATGGGAGCTGCAGGGCACAGATGGCACGAATACAGAAGCTATACAAATGGACATGACCTCAGTCTCCCACCAAGAAACGCACGCAAACACAGGCACCTGTGACCAGCAATATTCCGATAATCACATCATTCCACCAATCCAACTGGCTGACCGGCATCTGTTACACAAAAGCTAATCCCCCGCCCCTGAGCATGACATCATCAAAACAGTCATAATGGCAGCCCTTATCCCTGACCTCACTGGGCTTCGTAGGCAAACGCGCCCAGCACAGTACCACGCAACTATACTCCGAAGCTGGAACCCAATGCAGATCTCCTCACAATACATTGCTCCCCAAATAGTAATATGCCACATCACTTGCAAAGAAGAACGCTACAGGGTTCATATCAGAATAGAAATTTAATGCACAACAAATTCTCCAAGCCCATACAGCCATTAGGCCATGAACTCCAAAATACATTTCACCATTGTGGGCTGCATCCGCAATAAATGACCAGCTACTTCTTGTGTGACGCCCTGTTCCTTCATGGTACACAGGGGCTACATTCCCGTACGAAAAGGCAACATGGAAGCGCCTAGAACCGCAGGGCCGTCCCAATAGGGAGGCACTAGTCCAGCTGAAAGGCCGAAATGTTGCTCCTAGCCACTAGTACTGCGTAAGGGCATGTGGCCCATTGGCGATCGTCCCATAAGATCGTAATGCTGCTCCACTGATTAACACGAAGCAGCAGGTGTCGGGAGTAAAATCCATCTGCAGGAGTGGCATACAGATGGCAGTGGCAAAAGGGGAGGAGATACCTGTCAACCAAATGAAATGAAAAAGAATAGCATGGCCATCAGAACTACATTTGAATTACTCACTTCAATGATCACACCAAATCCACAGCCATATGCATGCTAGCCCACTCCAAAGGATCATCACCACCCAAAAACCACTTGCGAATCATAACTATCTATATCGAGGTAAAAACACTATCACAAACGAGTGTACCTGTGCATGCGTCTGTTAAAACAGAATCCATCAGATGGGATTGGTAACGTGCATAGACACAAGTGTCTGAAGGCGCGTCGTGACAGGGAGGGCTCAACAAGGCCAGATAGACGATGGTCCCACTATGGCAGCCCTGCATCACATAGCGCAGGGGAGGCGGATAGATTCCAAGAAGCCCTGTACATGGCAAACTCTGTATCAAATCATCTGTCCATGCATCCATACATCATTCCCTCATCCCGTAATGAAAACGCCTGTTTCCATACTCACATAACATGTGAAATTTCCATTGAGTCTGTGCGTTATGCAGCCTGCAAAATCCACTGTGCCCCAGCCCGTAATTCCAGTGTTGTGAAGTAACATGTATTTGGGAACGTCCGGCCTCATCGCCCACGTCGCTATTGCGCATCCCAAACTATTCATATCAATCATTGCATCCTCGCCATGGCCCCTGTCCCAAGGACATTGAACAATAGAACGTTATATTTGCACTCAGACCTGTGGGCATCTCCTCGCCGCTAGCTGAAAACCGAAAGCGCCGCCCTTCGAATTCCTCATTTGCAACATCACGTCGAAAAGGCATCTGTGGCCGCTTGAAATCACAAATTAATCCATCTAGTGCGGCTGTGTGTGAAAATGGCAACTGCCTTCACTCACAAATGGGACGCCCCGCCCGTCGGTGAAGCTCGGTACAGTGTTGCATGAGGGTCCACCGTTACTCGAGTACTACGTTCCACTGACCCTTCACAAGTCTGTTCGCGACTGCAAAGATAGTATGTGAAACAATGGGACCATAGCCGAATGAACATATCAACCAATGTTACACTGCCATCGGGTACAAATACATGATTGCAATAGCAAGATGCCATTCGTCGAATTGCAGCGTTGTGTGCGGGACGTGCTCGCCCAAAGGGGAGTGCAGCTTGCACAGGTGGAATGAATCACCACAGGTGGAGGCCATACAGCCTGAAAACACATAAATTGCACACCCAGTCTCCTCCCACAACCACACCCACTCCGAAATGCTACCGGCAGGACTAGCCATGTTGGCCCTGGGGGACCTGATAGCACTGCAAGTACTCCAACTTCAAGAAGAAGACGAACACCAACTACAACCGGCCGCACGGCAGAGACGCAGGAGGAGGAGGAGGCCAAGGCAGGGCCAGCAAGGGCCGCCAGCACAGCCACTACCACCACGCAGGCAGCCCGCAATCCCACGCCTCCGAGCACATCCGTTCAACCTCACTGATGAGCAGATCCACACCCTCTACCGTTTGGACCGGGACACCATAACCGCCATTGTGGACATGACACAGGCTGACCTTGTCAGCATGATAGATAGCCCAACCGCCATCCCACCCCTACTGAAGGTGGTGTCTGTACTACACTTCCTGGCCACAGGCACCTACCAGCACACAGTCGGACAGTTGCATGGCATATCACAGCCACTGTTCTCACGGACACTGTTCTCACGGACGACCACATCTCCCTACCACGCTCGGAGCAGGAAATTACCAACACAAAAGTGGGATTCCATGCACTTGCCGGCATACCGGGTTGCATTGGTGCCATCGACTGCACCCATGTGGAATTGGTCGTCCCACATGCCATGGAGGCCCAGTACCGCAACCGAAAACAATTTCATTCCCTGAATGTACAAATGGTGTGTGACTCCAACAGGATCATTACACATTGTTGTGCCAGATTCCCTGGATCAACCTATGATTCTATGGTCTTGAGGAACTCTACTATACCACGCTACATGGAGCGACACGCAGGGAACAGATCCTGGCTACTCGGTGAGTCTCATTTCATGCATGATGATGTGGGGTATGTGATGCGGCAATGACCTGGCAGGAAGGGGGGGGGGGTGCGTACGTAGCAATGGCATTCCTCAATATTCCTTTCTTGTCCACATACAGGTGATGCCGGGTATCCACTGAAGAGATGGCTCCTCACACCAGTCCGGAACCCAAGGGACCAGCATGAGGAGGACTACAACCATGCCCACTCACGTACCCGTGTAGTCATAGAACAGGCATTCGGCCTACTGAAGACTCGTTTCCGCTGCCTCAGCAGGTCTGGCGGGGCACTCCTGTACCACCATGTGAAGGTGGCAAAGATGGTCATGGCATGTGTCATGCTCCACAACATGTGCGTACGTAGAAATGTGCCCATGCCCCCTGACGCAGAACTGCAAGCACCTGATGATGGTCATGATGAGGGTGGGGATGTGGCAGCACCTCAAGGAGTCTGCGAGGCACAGGAGGGCCGTGACATTCGTCAGCATCTCATAGATGCATGCTTCTAGCACTCACGCCTGGTGGCTGATACATGGACACGGGACTCGTGGCACTGTGTGTGTCTGGAACATGCACAATATGGACTGTACGCCTATAATGGCCTCGTACACAAAGATCAATGTCCACACATCTCATTGCATGATCGTGCATTGTTTATGGCATATGTGATATCATGTTAAACACCCTATCGACCCGCCACCCAAGTGAGCCCAACACACCCCCTCCACCCTCCTACCTCCCCCCCGAACACCAGTGTCCAAAGATGCTCATTGTCAGTGGGCTGTCGCTATTGCAAGCCCCCTCTGCGGGTATCAGGGGCACCCCTGCCTGTGGAGCGCAGGTTCCTCCCAGATCTACGTTGGGGGCTGCCCTGGACGGAACTTGCAACGGATGATGTCTCTGCCTGCTCACGTCCATGCATGTCCCTAAGGGTTTGTGAGAGCTCAGTGAGCACACGGCGCACTGCGGCAAGTTCGGCACATACGTCTTTGGACGTCGCATGCAGTTCCCCCCTGAGGCTCTCGGTGCTTCTCTCCATTTGTACTCTCAGGCTCTCGGTGCTTCTCTCCATTTCTACTCTCAGGCTCTCGGTGCTACTCTCCATTTGTGCCCTTAGTGTCTCTGTACTTCTCTCCATTTCTGCCCTAAGTGTCTCAGTTGATGTTTCTATGGCTGCCTTAGTACCCCCACATTCATCGGCATGGTCCTTGAGGAGCGTGGCCAGTTGCTGCTGTTGCACGATTACCTGGTCGAGGGACTGTTGCCTCTGCTGGGCCATGGCCATTTGCGGTGGTGTCACAGAGGGGCTGATCACCTCATGTTGCCTTGCCACAGGGCTTGTGGGGGATGGCCAGTCGTCGTCTTGTGGGTGCCCCTGCGTGGTATCCTCATGGTGTACGGGATGGAACAGACAGGGGGATTGAGACAGGTCATGGATGGATCTAACTTCGACATCCCCGTTTTCTGTGTCGGAGCATGCTGCCATTAATGCAGTATCACCTATGGTGCTGCTGCCACCAGAAGCAGTGCCTTCTGTGGCATCCATTGGGGGGACCTGTGGTGGTGGTGTTGTGGGCATGCTGGCTGCTGGGGTGCCTGTTGGAGTTCCCTCCTGTGTGCTACCACTTGATTTGTGCTGCTGCCGTGTCTTGATGCGTGCAGCTGAGGTGGAGGGTCTTTGGCCGTTGGTCTTGGCCCTCTTTGCAGGTGTGCTGGTAGGGGTGTCCTGGAGCTCGTCGTTTGGATCGGACCCTGTGGTGGAGTAAAGGAGGGCGAGCGTTATTGATGGGTCTGTGGGAATTGGAATGGCAATGTATCACATGCATTGGGGTGGTACCTGAGGGTGATTTGGGTCGGGGCCTTGGAGGTGGTTTCATTTGTGTGTGGAGTGAGGGTGCAGTTGTTTGGCAGCCTGCAGTTAGGGTGTGCCTGCTGCACGTGTAGAGGGTGTTTTTAGGATTTTTAGTTATTTATGTATTTGATGTGAGTTTTAAAGTGTGCTATCAGGCCTATGTATGTGGACGTTCTCCTGGACATGTGTTCCTGTTGCACTATGTGGGCACGTGGTACTTCACATGATTGGACATTGTGGTTTTGGCATTGTTTTATTTGGGACACCTACCTGAATCTTCGGATGTCTGCACTCCTTTCTCCATCCCTCCGACTCCCTCTATGCTCTCCATTCCAATGGTGGAGGCACAGATTTCTTCCCAGGGGGTCAACTTGATGGGTGATTCCGATCCTCCCACGGTAGCTGTGGCAATGTTGCGGTTGGCAGAAAGTATGCTACGGACGCGTATCCGCAGGTCGTCCCATCGCTTTCTGCATTGCTGTGGGTTGCGGGGTGCGGTCCCCACCGCACTTACCCGCTGTGCCACCAGGGCCCATATGGCCTTCTTGTTCGCAAGTGCCGTCCTGGTCATTTGCGTGGAGAAGACGACGGCAGCATTCTCCTGGAGGGTCTCCGTGAGCACCGTGAGTTCCTCACGGGAGAAGTGGACCTGCCGCTTGCGGTCGCACGCTTTCTTCGCTACTTTTCCCATTTTTCTTGGTTTCACTAGGGTGGATGACGGGTTGGGATGTGTCTCAGGGTAGTATTTTTAATGGTTGTGTGGAATTTGTGGTTTTATAGGTGTACGGCGGGATGTTTCCCGTTCCGGGACCATGCTTTTACTTCCGTTTCCGTATATTTACGGTCACCGTACTTTCCGGTTGGCGCTCACTGCGGTGTCCGCTGAGATGGGTGGCGGTATTGCACCTAGGGCGCCGTACGGCGGCGGTGTGGGCCGTTTTGGGGTCATTTCCGCCATCGCGGACTTTGCACTTCCGCCATGGCGTGGTGCTCGTGCCCGATGGGTCGGAATGAGCCGCACTTTGCTCCATCGTGCAATGGCGGAAACGCTATTTACGCTATGGCGGTCCGGTCGGTTGATTTCCGCAAGGGTCGTAATGAGGGCCAGTATGTTTTTTACTTTCTAGGCAGTAATGTTTGCATTAGATGATAGGTTATTTAGTGCAGGGCAGTCCTGAAAAACATTATTCGTTCAAAACACATTTTTTATGAGTGATTTGGCTTTAGAAGAATGATGGCAGGATGCTATTTGCCACAGAAGCCTAAAATGTGCCGCACTGCCCAATAGAAACCTGGGCATTCACTTCAGGCCAGTGGGACATGCTTGCAGGGTTATACCTCCACTAGAAAGACAAATGACATTTCCTTTATATCTGTAAAGGCTGGAGAACCATTCAGGACCTCCACTAAATATTTAAAATAAAACATTTGTTAGCATGGGTTGCAAGTAATTCAAACAGAACACTAATTCAATTATTAGTGTCAACCTGTTTGTGATAGAAATTAAAAAAGTACCTTTTCTAGCGCTGGTGCCACGTGAACTGAGACTCCTAAATATCGCCTTAAATTTACAGTGGGATTCTGTGCCTCTGGCAGCTCTAAAGCCAGACTTGTGGTTGTGGGGCAACCAACGGATTCATTGTAGTCGACAAGCTGGCAGATGGCCAGCTTCTCCAAGAGTTTGCCCAAGAAGGGGGTAGTGGGGATACGGTGTTTGCTGACAGGATGGATCAGCAGAAGGTTATTTGAGGAGAGGGTGCACAAGGGAGTGCTTGAGAAGTGAGGGGAAGCATCCAGCGGCAAAGGAGTGATTGCAGAAATCGGCCAAGGGTGGAGCAAGGGAGACAATGTTGTCCTTGATAGTTCTGGAGGAGCAGGGGAGCACCTGTTTGGGAGAAAAAGAGGCAAATAGAAGCAGAGGCAAGAGGGGGGCCAAGGGAAGCCTGGAAGAAGGGGAGGGAGAAGGATGTGGAGTAGGAGAGGATGTCCTGCGTTTTGGACATGAAGTGAGAGGCCAGAGAAGTGCAGAGTTCCAGGAGTGCAGAGGAGAAGTGGCGACTGCAGTATGGTCTGCGAATTCCTTGCACATTTTGAAAAATCCAGCCGTATTGTTAGTGGCCGCAGAGATGCAGACTTGGATATAGGCCCTCTTCTTAGAGGAGATTGTGAGTCTGTATTGCCTTGTTAAACCCACTATCTGCTCAATCCAAATCAAACAGAACAGGCCAGGCCAGTTTGTCAGAGGATGTGCTTGAAACCTGCCACTTCCACTAAGCTACTCTGCACTGGCGTTTCAGAGAGGCCAGATCGGACTCATACCAGGAGTTGCATTGGGACGCAGGGGTCAAGCGTATCCTCATGGCAGGGGCAAAGCTATCCAGAGTGTTGGAAATGCAGCGTTGAAGGTTAGAAGGGCTGTGTCAGAGTGAGAGTCAGTGGAATGAGTAGGAGGGGGTGAGTGAAGGGGCAGCAAAAGCAGCAGCTGACACTCGCTTTATCGGTCTAATAAAGGAGAAGAAGGCTGACAGTAGCTTTGATGTAGCCATCTGAAGGCTGCTACTATATCAAGGTTGTACACTGAGTTCGATCATGAGGAGAGTCTTCCATTCTATTTTATTTGGATTGAGCGGATATTGGGTTTAACAAGGCCCTTTTGTTTCTTGTAAAATAGGCTGAGGCAATTGTTAGAAAGGATATGTTTTTGGTATTCTTCATGAGATTGGAAGACAATGGCCTTAATTTACTCTGGAGGAAAGTTCCATAAATCTTTGTTTTTCAATTCCTTTGACCATTATAATAGCTGGTGTGCTTCTGAGATTGTTATGCAGTTTCCCAGTTTCCAAAACACCTCATTAATCTCTATTACAATGGTTAGGAAAAGCAGGCTATTGTTTCTTGGAGCTATACTGTTTAAAACAGGACTACATCTGAAAAGTAAGCATTGATTCAGGCACTATCCCGGTAGTGGAGACTATGGAAGAGCTTTGATCCTTAACCTAGGAATGTCCTAGTTTTTGTCCTTGTGTAAATATATATGCAGTTCCTGAAGCTTTAGATGCTATAGAATGACTAGCCTCATTTCATGGTAAAAATCAAATTCATCTTCTTTATCTCTATTTCTCTAAATTATATGATGAAGGCCCTGCAGGCTATCAATGTTGTGGGACCCTGTTTCTGATACCATAAAGGAGAATGTATTCATAAGAAATGCTTTGGGCTGATATTGCTGCGGAAACCAGGCATTCATTATGATCTAAACCAAAAGATAATCCAACTCTCTTAAAGAACTCAGACGGTTACTCTGTAAAGCTTCCAATGGGGTACATGGAAAGCCCCATTTTGTTTTCCCAAATTCTGAAGAAAGATTTGTAATCTGTACAGTTTCCAAGAGGGGCAACGCTGGTGCAATATGTAGATGATTTGCTCCTAGCTTCCCCCTCCTTGGAAGCATGTGAGGAAGACACACTGGTTCGGTTGACAGTGTTCACTGATAAGGATCACAAGGCATCTAAGGACACATTACAGTTATGTCCGCTCCGGGTGCGGTATTGGGAAGGATACGTGTCCCAAGATCGAATTTCAGTGATCCAGAAAGTCCCTAAGCCCCAAACCAAGATACAGATGAGAGGTTTCCTCGGGATGGTAAGTTTCTGCAGGCAATGGGTGCTGGGTTATGTGTCCATAGTTAAGCCCTTTCAAAACCTCACACATGATTCAATCCCTGAACACCTGCCATTATCTCAGGAAGCGGAAGATGCCTTTGTCATCATTAAGCAAGCGTTTGCAATGGCTCCAGCCTTAGGTTTGCCGGATTATAGCAAACCCTTTGTTTTGTTTGGCAAAAAAAATAAGGGGTTTGCTCAAGGTGTCCTGACTATGTTGTACGAAGACATGCATCGGCCTGTATTGTATCGTAGTGTGGCGTTAGATCTCGTAACTGCAGGATTTATAGCGTGTCCGCAAGCCATTACTGCTACTTCACTATTGGTGGAAAAAGCAAACTCCCTGGTAGAAGGCCATCCTGTCACAGTGTCGGTTCCTCATGCAGTATTGTCGTTGTTACTTAAGGGAAAGACACAGCATGTGCCAAATTCCTGTCTGACACGCTATTAGAAGTTGCTCTTCTCTGCTGCCAATGTCACCCTTAATAGTTTTTCCGTTCTAAACCATGCTTCACTCTTACCTGCGCCGGAGGATGGGGAGCCTCATGACTGTCAGGTTGAAGAGACAATGTTTTTTTCTCCCGTTGATGACCTGCCTGATGTACCGTTGCTCAATCCTGATCTGATTCTGTTTGTGGATGGATTGTGCATTCGTGTGCTGAAAATTGGGAATTGGTTTCAGGGTATTCTGAAAGTACCCCCTATTCTGTACTAGAAGCATACCAATTACCTGTGGCTAGGTTCGCTCAAGTGGCCGAGCTTGTGGCTCTCATCCACTTGTGTACGGGTGCTCAGGGTAGATCGGCCATGATCTACACCGATTCCAGTTACACCCACAGGGTGGTCCGCAACTTTGGAGTATTGTGGAAGCAGCGAGGGTATTTAACATACACAGGTACCCTAATCCTAAATGAAAAATATGTTGCAGCCCTACTAGAGGCACTGTTACTCACTGCAGCAGTAGCTATCGTAACATGTAAAGGGCATGATCCCTCACAATCATTTATGGCCCATGGAAATTATTTGGCTGATGGTGCAGCTCGCTCAGCGGCCTTGAGAGGTTCCCTGGTTCCTAACAAAGGTCTTCTTTGTGTTGTAGGTCCACGGTCACCTATACCTTCCATGGCCAGTCTGGCAATACTGAAAGATCAAGCTCCCGAAGCTGAAAAGGTGACCTGGATGCAATGTAAGTGTACACTGGGAGATGATTGTTCCCCAGACAGCCGCTTGGTGGCACCCAAGGTACTTCTCCCCTACTTAGTCTGTGAAGCTCACTGCATGGCCCATTCAGGTAGAAATGCCATGATAGTACAGTTACAAAGGGATTGAATGTCTCCTGGGTTAGCCACTATGGCTCAGAATCATTGTGGGTATTGTATACTATGTCTAATCCACAATATTGGGAGAGCGGTGCCTACGAAGCTGTCTGCATGTCCTGTACGGGATCAATTTTTACCCGTGCATGTCATATCTTTATTGTCTGGTCATAGTGAATGTGATTTCTGTGTGGGTGGAGGCCTATCCTCGTAGGAAAGCAGAAGCAGTCACTTTGGCCAAGAAATTGTTAGCCGATTATATACCTCAGTTTGGTTTGCCCTCATACATAGCCAGTGATCACGGTACTCACTTTACTGGTGAAGTTAACAGGGAGGTGTGCAAAGCTTTAGTGATAAGACAACAATTCCACTGTGCTTATCCTCATTCCAGTGCACATGTAGTACGCTGACTGTCGGCCCACAAGATTCTTACTGGTCGTCCTATGAGGATGTGAATTGCACCACCAGCAGTCCCCCACATGCAAAGTCTCTCACTAGAGGATGACACCTTGATGACATATTGTAGCATGTTAATTAAAACGGTTTGATCTCTACATTCTCAGGTTTGTGAAGCTCTGCCAGAACCGGATATGGGGCTCTGCCACCCACTGAGCCCAGGCCACTGGGTCCTGGTGAAAGTTCATCAAAGGAAATCTGCACTTCAGCCACAGTGGCGCGGTCGCTTTCAAGTTTTGCTAACCTCCAACTCAGCCGTAAAGTGCACCAGCATCCCAGCCTGGATTCACACATCACATTACTGCAAGGTCGCTGCCCCAGCTGATGACATCACCTCGCCGGCCACTGACTTTCCGGGGATTGGCCCCAGTTCCCCCACAACCACCAACACCACCGCCAGTGACGCCGCCAAGTGTGTGTCAGATATTTCCGGTGTTTCTGGAACAGAGCAATCAGTATCAGAGGGCGGGGGCACGGCCCTTGATCAGGCAATGTGCCTACTTACTGAACTGGGATCTGTAGCTTCTGAACCTATTTTACACAGTAAAGTCGCAGAGGGAGCTTTTGATAAGGCTCCTTGGTCCGGCAGTCGAGGCCCAGGAAACGATGACTCTGAGCCAATTCCCATTGTTGGCATTGTTGACATACCATCTCCAGTGGCTGCTTCCGCTGGACCTCTCAATGCAACCAGCCAGAAGTAGGCACTGCGATCCGAAAGTTAGTAGTTCTGACCAAAGGGACAACTGGCCAAGTTATTCACCTCTGGATTTGTCTCCCCACCGATAATGAGTGCCCCTGAGGTGACAGTGCAATGGCAGAGAGCTGCTAATTACCCCGCGTCTGCAGATTATGGAACTTGCTACCATCATGTATTGGTAATGCTTTTCGTTACCATGTCTGATTTTGTGTGGCTCTGGCACTATCAGTGTCTGTAGCTTGACTTGTAGGTGGAAAAGTCGACTATAAAGTGTGAGCCAGAGATTTCTCTGTCTGGCACTTGACAAGCATGGAGGAACCAGAGGACAATGAGGCTTGTTGTGTTGGTGAGCATAAGGACTTTGGATTTGAAGGTTGGGACAGAGAACAGTTTCAGCCTGTGTGTTGTACATAATCTTAGGTCAATAAACTAGGGTATAGAACTTTGTCTGCAGGCCACAAAAAGTTGTCCTGAGGGTGCAGCTCAACGTCCGAAGTGGATCATCAATGGATAGAACCAGTGGCACAATGTTATACTATACTTCTGTTAGTATAAAAGTTCTTAGAATGTTGATATGTATTCATTTTGCAGTTACTGGGGCTTTTCGAACAACATGTTGGGTCTTATCGGTTGTGTAACACCTGCTCTGAAGTGTCACAGCCTGTACAAGTGCTTTATTGTCATGTTGACAAAGATATAAAGTCTTATAATTCGATGGAATGTGATGTTTGTTCCCCCAGAGATGATTGTAACACGATTGGAGTGAAGGTCTCGTAGGAGGGGTCTGTGGGGGAAAAATGAGGAAATGAAAATGGTATATACTCTTGCTTGTCAATGCAGTATTATGGGGAATTGGCCCTGTAACCTGCCTTTTTTTATTATCATTTCTTAATGTGTATGCGAGGCGAAGTCTGTAGGATGTACTGTGAATGTGTCATGGCCACTAACTTGGGGCCATCACTTTCATCCTCCAAGGGGTCCAGATGGACCCTGTCCTGGCGCCTTTGGCGCCAGGCTCATAATAAAGTGTGCTCTGCACACTTTGTGTCCAAAGCACGTGCATTCAGGCCAGGCGTAGCCATTGGAAGGCACCTGCAGAAGTCTATGGGAGTGGTGAGGTGGGGCCACAAGGCGGAGCTAAAGGGGAGTGGCTGGGGCCAGGCCATTTAAGCCAGCCCCACCCGCGTGTAGAGGCTTCGCGTTAGTCTGCTGTGTGCAGCGCAACGCTTACCGCCGTCTGAAGCTCTTATCTGTTTCCAGCTCAGCACGCACCTCATTAGGTCCTGGACACCATCTTCAGTGCGCACCTTACCTGAATCCAGCTTGCATCTACAGCGCGCATCTTACCTGAATCCAGCCATACCATCACTCACAGCGCAGCTATTTCAACTCTACTGCTGCAACACGCATCTTACCTGAATCAGACATACCATTGCTCACAGCGCAGCTCCTTCAACTCGACCTTTGCGACACGCACCTTACCTGAAGCAGCCACACCATCGCTCGAAGCGCAGCTATCTTCAACTTAGCATCTATAGCGCGCATCTTACCTGTCTCTGCGAATCCATCGCCTGCAGCTCGTCTCATCCTCACCTCTTCGAGCGCTGCTACGCAGGAGTCTTCTTCTCGTCCAGCATCCTCTCGAATCTTCCATCTGTCAGCTGCTGACAGGTTCTCGGATCGCTGCACTCCATCATCCGACGCCAGGCTGCCCCTGCAAAGGAAAAGGAACGCACAAGGTTAGAAACTGCATAAACATTTAACGCTTGGCCGCGCAATACCTACGCCTTGCGTACCATCTTGAAACCCTAATTACCTTCTAGTGGGGCTGCTCCATTTCCCTCCTGGCTCCGTGTGGACTCGCGTCCAACTCCGCGACACAGCTTGGCCATCTTCACACCTATTGGGAAAAGGAAAAGACATTATAAGAATTACAGACAAGAATCATTGGGAAAGACTTTGCAAAGGCATATGGACAACAATCATTGTTACGAACACTTACCTCCAAAGTGGATTGGTCACAGCCGGTCTGGGCCATCATGTATACGGACCAGTGAAGCAACTAGGTCTACCTACAGCCACCCTGCTGAAGAGAAGCAGGACGGAGAGCACATCTTTACAAAACAACAGGTGAGAGTTTATGGGAAAACACATGCTCCTCTCATTCTGGCAAGAGGGGTTTGAGGGGGATCGCAATTCAGCTGCAGCCTTTTCACTGCCTCTTACCTTCTCCCAAGGGCATTGACAGCGACCAGAGAAGTCCACACTACAGCAGCTGGGGCTAAATCCGTATCCACGGGAGCCAAGGCCAGGAAGGGCTCCAACCATGCCCCAACGCCCCCCCAGAGATCAGATGAGCGCAACAGAATGTCTTTGTAATGAATGCCTCTCGTCTAGCATGTTGGAATGCCCACTTTCTCATTTCTTGCTTCCGATATGCAAATAGGGCTTTAGCTCTCGCTTTCTTGAGAAGAGTGGCACTGAGGGGCGGAAGCTTACCTCAAAGTGCATGGGAATCTTTAAGTAGCATGGAGTTATGACAGGTTGACCTCACTGATAACACTGGCTTACATGAAAGAGCGCAGCTGGTATCAAAGGTTGATATAGTTAAGCTTTGTTCTTTGCTAGCAGGATGAATTTAGTATGCAACCTTGACCCGTTGGGACCACCCCTTTTATTGGAAAGCATGTGACTGGTTGGATATAAAGGCATGGGGATCAGAGGGAATGGGAGTTGGATTTTGGGTGTCTTGTGTTGCTGTTGGATTTGTGCTGTCACTGCTTTCTGCTAATAAAGTGTTCACCAATCCATCTGAGTGGTGAGTGATAATCTTTTCTCAATAGCTGTTAGGCAGTTTGTTTATTTTATTTGTAAAGCGCACCAGACCCGCAGGTATCTGGGCTCTGTTAAGTAAGCAGAAGGTTACACATTACAAGACTTTAGCTAGGTGCATGAGTCATTTAATGCATGTTACAGTCATTAGGATTTGCAGGTCACATAATGTAGATCATACAGGTTAGTAAAAAAATGCAAGGCATTAGATTCAACATACATAAATAGGTAAAAAGTATGAGCAGGCTAGGTGCAGCGGCTTGTGAGGCCATAAGATTAGTTCTTATTGAGTAGCCAGGTGACGGCACATCTTCTGAATTTATCGAATTTATCGAATACTTGGATAGTTTTTATGTCCTGAGGGAGTGTGTTCCATAGTTGGGCAGCTAGGACAGGGAAGCTAGAGCCGCCAGCTCTTTTGAAGTTGTATCTAGGTACCAAGAGGCAGGCGGTGTTGGATGCTCTAGTAGTGCGTGTGAAGGATCTCATAGTGAATTTGTTAGTCAAGTATGGAGAGGCTCTGTGGTTCAATGCTTTGTGTGAGGCATAGAGTTTCAGACTGATTTTATCTTGAATGGAAAGCCAGTTACATATCTTTCTAGTAGCTGAGAAGTGCTCTGTTCTAGGTATGTTTAGGGCCGCTCTAAGAGCATTCTTTTTGCAGAATCTGCAATTTGTTCAAGATGGACTTGTTGGCACCTACGTAGAGACCGTTACAATAGTCCAGTTTGGATTGTATAAGTGCTCTGGCTAGAGACAATTGTTGGGAGATAATAGAGGTCCGCACGCTCCGATCAGCTTGCCTGTATAGGCAGTAGCTGAGGCAGTCCTATTTACATGTTTAGCAAATTTAGAGTTTGCGTCAAATTAAAAACCTAGCGTTTTTACATCTTTGGCAATGGGTATGTTATTACCATCTATGCAAATGCTGGAGTAGTTGGGGCTGAGCTTCTGAAGGTTAGTATGAGAGCCAACCAGAAGAATCTCTGACTTATCATTCAGGCATAGGCCATGGAGGGCCATCCATGCCTGAATGATGGTATAGATTTCATTAATCCTGGCTACGTCAGAGTCATAGGTGCCGATAGGGGTAGGAGTATCTGGGTGTCATCTGCATAATTAGTGTAGGTGACACCCAGACAGGGACGTCATTTCACCAAAATGCCAGGGGTAGCGGAAGTGACTTGACACGACCTATGACCTCTGATGACATCACAGGAAGTGATGTCATTTGACACTCCCCACCTCGAAGTGACATCACAGAAAGCAATGGGACATGACCTTTCACCCCTTAACAAAACAGGAAGTGACATCACATATTGTTCTTAAGTACACTATGAAAAATATGGTTGCGATATCACTATAATGTTATATACATTTCATAAAAGAATGGATCACCATATGTATCGTTAATATCAGTGTGTATAGGCCTATATTACCAAATTATTGTGAATGCGAGCAGACGTCCAAGGCCAAATAATAATGATATGTTATTATATAGCACTTTATATAGAACAAATATACAATATCACCCAACCTGTGTTGGTACTCATTTATCGCCCCCTGAAGTGTGTCTGGAAATAAACCTGTACAAGTCTAGCAATTATTGGATAGAATTCCAGAAAGACAAATTATTTGTTATTCCTATTTTTTCTTATTTAGGGTCACTGCTCAAAGTGTTACACTTGTGGAACCCTTTATTTTTTTGAGAGGCCTGAACAAGAAAATAAGCCACTCCAAAAATAAAGAGCCACATGACACTGGCCACAGGTCAGGAACTTACATTTAAAAAAAATAATAAGTTTGAATAAAAAAAAATATATATTTATTTTTACTAGGGGTAGCAAGGGAGACCTCAGGGGTCGCAACTGTGACCCCTGGCGACCGCCAAATGACATCCATGCACCCAGATGGTCCAGTTTATCAGATAACGGCTTTGTAAATATATTATACAAAGTGGGCGAGCCACATGAGCCTTGTGGTACGCGCAGGTAATGGGAATGGGGTCAGCTGCTGCCGAGGGTGAGAAGACCCGCATGGTCCTATTGTCCAGAAATTATTGAATCCACATGATAGCTGAACTCGAAAAGTGGGGAGCTGATGCGAGGTGGTCGCAGAGTACCTTGTGGTCGACCAAGTCAAAGGCCTCCAACAAGTCTAGGAGGAGTAGGATGGCCACTCTACCTTTATCTTTTAGTTCGGCAATCTGGCTGTTGAGTTCGACAAGGGCAGTTTCCGTTCCATGTTGCGGTCTGAAGCCAGATTGTCGAGAACCCAGTCTTTTGTTAGTTTCCAAGTAGTCTTGGATCTGCAAATATGCAACTCTGTCTCATATTTTTAGAAGAAAAGGGACCGTAGTAATCGGTCTGTAGTTTATGGGTATCAGTGGGTCTAGCGTTTGTTTCTTGAGTAACGGGAGCACCCAAGATTCCTTTAAGTTACAGGGTACAGCATTACTAGAGAATGAAGAGTTGATTAATTTGGTGATGAAGGGTACCAGATCTCTGGCTGCATCTTTTATGATCTGGGCTGGGCAACTGTCACCTTTGCAGGTGGACGGTTTCAGTGAGGCTATAATTTTTTGTACCTCTGGTACTGTTACATTAGTAAATTTAAAGCCTGAGTCCATGTTTAAAAGGGGAGTTGTGGTCGGACTGGGAGGATTGCCAGAAGTTATCTGGTGTCTTTTGCTAGCTATTTTGGTCTGAAGACCTGTGATTTTACCTGTGGGTGCCTTTTGGATGCTAGTGCACCAAGGTTTATCCTTTAGGCACGTGTCTGCAGGTGGGTTAGGATTTTCCAATTATCTTAGAATATTGATCAGTTCTTTGGAACTGGAACTTGCTTGATTTATCCTGTCATTGAAGGGTTTCTTATGTACGGATAATCCCTCTTTTGTACGTAACAGTGATGTTTGCTAGGTTTGTTTTATTCTCAGTGGAGGGGGGTGTTCTTCCAGTGTGTTTCCAGTTTCCTCTTTTCTGAGCTTAGTAGTTTAAGTTCAGGGGTGAACCATGAGTTCAGATGTGCTCTTGGTTTTCCCTTGCGCATTTTTAATGGGGAAATAGTATCTAGGGCTTTGATCATAGATTCATTGTAAAGATCTACCATTTGGTTTGGGTCGCTCGATGCAGGTAAAGCATTGAGTATTGGGATGACTAGAGGTATGATGGCCTCAGCTGTGATGTTGCGTTTATTTCTCGTGATGCAAGGTGGTGCATCAGGATTTATTATCCACTCTAGGTTGCTAACGTTGAGCTTAAAGGAGAGGGGGTGGTGGTCTGTCCAAAACAGGGGTGAGATTCCTTTATTATGATATTGCAGTTTAGGTCCGCTACCCAGTCGAGAATCCTGCCTTTCGCATGGGTAGGTTGGGTGATTTTTTGTAGGAAGCCATGTTCTAATAGGGCATTCTCTACCTAAGTGGCAGGTAAATCATTAGGATCATTGTAACTGAGGTTGAAGTCACCTACAATAATGTTTTGCGCTGTACGTTTGGTGTTGTCCGCTGCTATGGCAGAGATGTCTTCTTCAAATGACCCTAATGGGCCAGGGGGCCTATATATAATTTGGAAGGTAATAGTGTTTTTCTGTGAAGTTTGGAATTTGACTCATAGGAGTTTGCATGACGTGACTGGAGGTGCAGTGGCTAATCTTATGCTTAGTGATGATCTGAAGATGATGGCTGTGCCTCCTCCTCTAGAATTGGGTCTTTCGGCTCTGAGAATGGAGTAATTATCAGGGACTGCTAGGACAATAGAAGGACCAGCTGCATCGTGCAACCAGGTTTCCGTCACTACGAGGAAATCAAGATTGTTGGACAGGATAGTGTCTGCAATCTCGGTCGCATGGGCCACAAGGGACCTGGCATTTAGCAGAGCCCCTTTTAAAGGGTGCTTCTGAGTGAAATGGGGGATCGTAGTGACTGGGGTCTCTTTAGGTCTGCGGTGATGACTGTTGCGGTTCAATTTGTGGTTAGTGTGTTCTGTGGGTGATTTAGCAGAGGCCTTAGTATTGTGATTATCTGGTCAACTGTGGGTCGTGTGGAGCCTGGTTCTTAGTCTATTGTTTCTGTCAGTAATATTAGGGTGGACAGTGGGTAAGTTAGTGAGTAGATTAGGTGTGGTATTGTCAATGGTTAGGGTAGTCAGAGTATCATTGTTCGTCCACAGTGAGGCTATGTCAAGGTTGGGAAAGAATGGAGTGGGCCTAACGCTTAGGTTCTGACTGAAGGTTCTCAGTGCTGGTAGGAAGGGAGTAATCTTAATCTTAGGGGTGACGGTAGGCGATGAACTTTGGTTGATGTCCAGCGGGTATTCCATCAGGGCAATATTACCTGAACAGGTGTCAAGCAAAGTGGTCGGTGGGAGGTCTAACGGGAGTATGGGCTAATTCGACGTATCAACAATTTCCCCTAGATCTATGTAATATAAGCAGCGGGTGGTCTAGTGGTACTTGGTCCAGCTAGGCAACTGAGTGGCTAATTACGTTTGGCAGAGGGTGGCTACAATTAGAGTAAGACAGTGGCAGTGATAATCGCAGTCCGAATAATAAATCTAGATGGCACGGTGCTATGAGAAGGGTGGTTCAGAGTAGAACAATAAATGCAGAGCAGCAGTATGCATAAATAGGGCTAGATAGCAAAATACAGCAGTATCAAGAACAGTAGCATATACAAAGTTCAGCAATGGCAATTAAACAACATTAGCCCTTAGTAAGGCTAGGCATCCAAGTGGGGCAACTTTGGTGGCAATGTTAGATATAGTGATCAGCAGTGTGAGTCTAACCATACCGAGCCTTAGTAGGGCTGGGCAATGATATGGGCAGAATTGGAGAGCAATAGATGGTGCAATACGCATCAAAAAACAATAACTCAGTCCTCTGGAAGAGTTCATCAATAAATCACTAATTGAATTGAGTTCTGCTTGACACTCTTCAAGATTCGGTTGTTACTCCTTTGTTGAAAAAACCTTTTCTGGATACATTTGTTCTGGACAATTATTGTCCCATTGCTAGTTTACGCTGGCTCTCAAACATTCTGGAGCAAGTTGTTACTGGGCAACTTTAGGAATGTGACCCTAAACATGGCACAGAGACTGCTTTAGCGGTCTGGGATGATATCTTGTCAGATGCTGATGCTGGCAGATGCTGATGCTGGGGTTTCACGTTGTTGGCGATGTTTGATATTTCAGCTACATTCGACACGGTACATCCTAGAGTGCTGCTTTCTTGACTATGCCATACTATTGTAGTCTCAGATGCTGCTATTAAGTGTTTTCAATTGTTGCTCTTCATCACAGAATGTTTATTTTGGCCCCTTACAATTCTATTCTAGTGCAGGTTGATTGTGTGCCCCTCAGTGCTCCATCTGCCCCCTTTGTTGTTTAATAGATGCCTTGCAGCATCCCATTCTTTGAAACAAAATACTTACATAAAATGGCTGCCAAGAGTCTGCAGCAGCCGCTGAAAGAAATCAGATAGGTTGGGGTGGGAGTGGACCGCAGACCCGAGTGGAAAGGAGGGAATGGTGGGTGAAGATTGCAGGGTGGGGGAAGCAGCCATCAGGTTACTTGAAACACGGGCCTGGATTGCAGGATTCAGCCCTCGGTCCAAGCAACCTTATTGGTTGGCTACCCGGGTTCTTATGTATTTTCTTTTATGGAACATTTTCTGAAACAAACTAAGCTTACATACAATTTGTATGACAAGGTCACTTCATGACCACCAATGGGCTAACAACTTTGGACTTGGTATTTGTATCTAAGAACAGGGTGTCGTTTGAAATGGAGAAAGCAACATCTCTTGGAGTTGTCGGCTTGCAAACCTGGTGCATCGCGTGAACACTTCAGAGAGTTGTGTGTCATTGAGTTCCCATTTGTGACATTGTGTGGCCGCCCTCTTGATCCCGGCTGCCAAAGTGTTTTGGGCCCCTTGGAGGTGGTAAGCTTGCAGGGATATGCAGTTGTTGATCGGCCAGTGCCATAGTTGTTGAGCCTCCTGTGACAGGGTATTGGACTTGGTTCCCCCTTTTTTCTGTATGTTATATATTGTTGTCGTGTTGTCTGTAGCATGACCGCATCAGACTGCGTCCACCGCCCTTTGATGTGGAGGTGATCTACATGTGCAGACAGGGAGGTATCCACGACTAGGGTTCTGTGGTGTGGCTGTTCTTGTCATGGCATGCCCTTAGTTATGTAGTGATCGGTTGACCACCATTTTAGCCTTTGGGTCAATCTGGGTATGACTTTGACCTTGTTGCCCCACAAGCCCATTATTTGAGACCATCTGTTGGTCATGAATTCCTGAAATGGCCTCAATTGGAGTCTGCAGTTCAGGATCAATAGTATGCAAGAGGACATTGTCCCTAGAAGCTGCATGCACTTTCGAATGGAAACCCACCATCCTGGCTTGAAGGATGGAGTCATTGTTGTTAATGACTTGACGTTGTCTGGTGACGGACGAACTAGTACATCTGTCATGAAGAAAGCTGCCCGAAGGAACATCTGCTGTTTTGAGGACTGTAGACAGGATTTCTTGTAATTGATGGTAAATCCGAGATGTTTCAGTGTCTTCTCTGTATGTAAAATCGACTGCTTTGCCAGATCTAGTGCAGGATCCTGCACTAGTTACTCATCTAAGTACGCGTATATGTGGTGACTGTGTTTCCTTAGTCTTGCGGTTGCACAGCTCTTATGTCTTGCAGGGTAATCATTTTATATTTCTGCTTTTTTATGAATTTATTTAGACTCTGGAGGTCAAGGAGTAGCCGCCATTTGCCACCTGTTTTTTCACAATGAAATACCTTGAGTAGACCTCCGTGCCCTCTTGTTTTAGGACCTTTAGATGGGATTGCACAAGCGCTTTCAGCAGTATATTGGGGGCATCTTGGCAAACTCCAGGATGTGACCCTGCTGGATTACATCTAGTACCCATCTGTCGGTTGTGATCTTGTTCCATCCTGTTATGTAGTTTGTGACGTTGCCCACTACTTATGCCACCTGCTCTTCCCATGGAAGTCCTGCTTTCGGTTTGTTCTGCCTCCCTCCCTGCGAAGAAGAGGGGGCCATGCGCTTTTGTGGTATTCTGTCTTCCTTTGATTTCTGATAGCCGTGGAAGTTCCTCTTAAACCCCTGCGAGGAATAGGAGCTGTGATTGTAAAATCTGCCAACCATTGTGGATGAGGAGGCTCTGCCCAATATCCCCCAGAAGGTATGAAAAGTATTTCTGCCTTGTAGGGCTGTAAGTGACCTTACGGTATCTAGGTCAGCCTTCATTGCCTTTAAGGCCTTGTCAGATTTTTTACAGAACACGTTTTCCCCTTAAAATGGCATATCAAGGACTTTACTTTGCACCCCCAGGTGAAATTCAGTGCAGCTAGGCCACCCCTGCCACCGGAGTACTCCCCCATTGCCTATTTGCTCAAAGCCTGTTTCCGCAATTTCTAATGTTATGTTGATATTGTGGTTAGAGGCTTCTGCCCCTTCTTTTAGTACTGGGAGGGCCTCCTTCCTTTTCTCCTCTGACAAGTGTTCCAGGGTCCGGGCCATTTTGTGCCACATCTCTCTATCATATCTTGACATGATAACGAGCGCATTTGCCGCCTTGACAGTAGTGTCCCCAATGGCAAGTACTTTTTCCCCAAATGCATCCACTTTCCTTCCTTTATTCCTTTGAGGGACAGGGCATTTGGGTGACTGAATTAGCTTTCCTTCCTGCTGCCGCTGAGACTACTGAGTCAGGTGTGAGTTGCGCGGTAAGGCATTTCAGGGTGCTGTCTGGGGCCTTGAATTTCTTCTCTAGCCTTCCTTTAAAGGACGTCCCTGTGAATGGGTGGTTCATGGTGTGGAGGCCTTCCTCCCACACGTGATGTAGGGTGAAGATGGAGAATACTGCTATCCTATGTTTATTAATGTGATCAAACAGGAAGCAGTCTTTCTTTTCCTCTGTCGAGGTCAGGCCGAACTCCTGACTTGCTTTAGTGATCATCGCATGAAAGGTCCCAACTTCATCCGGTGGCTATAGCTTTAGGGGCTCAACTGGTGTGTCTTCTCTGGGGAAATCACCTGTATAACAGTCATCGCCCTTACAGGATGATGACGTCGAGAACACTGTGTCGCTTGGGTCGTCGATTCTATCCGTATGCAGCAACTCGCCCTCCTCCTGATACTCCCTTATGCCTAGGGAATACAGTGGCTGGCATTTTGGTGATTTTGATGGACTTGCTGGTGACCTATGAGGTCTTGGTGATGTACGTCTGGGTACAATTTTTTGTCTGTGCCGCTGAAGAGATCTTAAACTCTGTGCTGGTAATGCCACCCTTAGCAGTGGCGAACGAGATCTATGTCTCAGCGGCTGAGATTCCTGTAGTGGCATTGCCTCCTGCTGTGGCGTTGCAGGAACAACTGGGAGTGGTAGTCTCGTACGGAGCCGAGACACTGAAGTTTGCAGTGAAGTCAATACCTGCACTGAAAGGAGCATTTGCGGGTGAATTTAGGGTTGCAGTGTAGGGGCAGCAATTCGTGGAGTTGGAGCTGGCATCCTTGAAATTAATAGGTGCTGAGGTGAAGGAGGTGGTCTCTGTGGTGCTTGTTTGTTTATTTATTCATATAGCACCCTAACCCCTCAGGTATCTAGGCGCATTACAACATTACATATAAAGTTACACAGGCAGAGATGATCATGTACAGGAACTTATTTACAAATACATTACAGATATATACAAAATTGACATGTTAGCCCATTAGTTAGAGTTCTTGAGAAAAGCAAGGATTTAGCATTTCTTTATGAAGCCATGGAAGGAGTGTTTGTAGTCTGCCTAAGGAGCGTTTGTAGTCTGCCTTTGTTCCTTTTTGTGGGGTGGTCTTCCTCCAGAATCACTCCACAGACTTCACAGAATCCAAGAAGGTTGCAGAGCAGCTTTGACGTGACTCAAAATCAGAGTCTATATGGTGTTGAAATATCCTGTTAGGCTGATGCCTCAGATATGATTATCTGAGTATATTAATGGTGTGATAGGCTATATTTCCTCTTCTACTATGGTAGGTGGTCTCTTAGGCACAGCTATACTTGTTATAGTCTTTCCTTGCATGGGTGGTACTTTGTCCTTCGCACTCACAGTTACTATGGGCCACAAGGGCACTTGCTTTGGTGGTGCAGTAGACTTTTCTTGCTCCATCGACTGGGCTTTTTCTTGTGAAGCCGTCGCCAACATCTTCAATGACCAGTGTACCAACGCTTTCATTGACGACCAGCGTTTAGATTCTGTCTTTGACAAGCAGTGAGATTCCTTCATCGATGATCGGCCCATCGACGACGCTGTCGCCGGTAGTTTTATTACCATCGTCCACGGTATCTTCAATGATGTAGACGACGAGTTGACAGTGACTTTGTTGACGGTGAACATGGTTCCAGTCCTGTGCCCTTCTTGTCGGTATTCGTTGATGACCCTTTCGCCGTTGAGGGCCATTGAGTGGTCGTTGACAACCTGGCTGTCGTCGAGGTGCTCATCAACGGTATTTTAGGTGCTGCAGAGAAGCTCTTAGATTCCCCATGGTAGGTTTCTGCTCCATATACGTGTTACATGGCCTTTCTTCTGACCATGGCCTTTAGCTTGGTTACTGCCAAACTTGTGGAAGATTCTGCCTCCGAGAGTGGATATTTTCCCTCGTTTTCACCAGCACACTAACCTCCTGTGCCGGTCTCTCCACGTTTTTGCACTGAAACCTTGGCAGATGTTGCATTCTTCAATGATGGGGTTAGGCTATAATCAGTAGATGCAATCCTCATGCTTGTCTCCTTGAAACACGTTTTCAACCCACAAGTGGAGCAGGCCCTAAAAAGGGACTTCTTTGATCTGCTCTCCATTCTGCATGCATTGAAAGTGAAAATGACTTGTCTGAATCCAAAGTTGTTTGATTCAAAGAAAACATTTCTCTTGAGAGAAAGGTGTGAGGACTCCTCTCAGCACGATGCACAGTTACAATCTGAACATGGCCTCCAGGGGAGGGGTTCAGCACTCAATGCCACTTTGGCTGGGACAAAAACACCCAAAATGAGGAGGATAAACAGAACACACTTTTTTTTCCTATAGTAAAAGTAGGAAATGTGCAACCGAGGATTCCCAGCCTGATGACAGGGAATATGCAAAGCATGTGAATCTATGAAAGATCCAATGCTGGACAACATTCCTTCCCAATGGAACATGAAGGCGTCCTGCAAGCTCCCAGCATAATGGAATCTGCTGGTGAACGCCACACATTTCTTGTTCGCCATTTTTGGGAAGAGGTTGATATCTGGAATTCCCCACCTGTTGAAGATCTGGTGAACCTGCTCATCCAGAATTTCCAACTCATGGCAGGACCGTAATTCCCTGCTGAGGGAGTCTGCCACTGTGCTGTGTATGCCCGGCAAATGGAATGGAAAAAGGAAAGAGATTATGGGTTATTCCGCAGTGCCCGAGCTTCCTTCGACAGAATAGAGGACCGGGTACCGCCTTGTTTGTGGATGTAAAACATTGTGGTTGTGTTATCGGTAAACACACGGACCACTCGGCCTTGAAGTTGCAAAAGGAAAATCATGAGGGCCCAGAAACCATCATGCAATTCCAGGAAGTTGATGTGCAATGTCTTCTCCTCTTGAGCCCAGAGACCCCTGGCATGTAGATGGCCTGTGTGAGCTCCCCAGCGCTCCAGAGATGCGTCCGTTGTGACTATGACCTGATGGTCTGGCAGAAGAAAGGCTGCTCCTAGGGTGAGATTGGTGCAGAGCATCCATCAGCGAAGGGCGTCGCAAAAGGGCCGCATCAAAAGAATCATGTATTCCCAGGTGCTGGAGACTTGCTACCATCATGCAACAAGGAACTCCTGGAGAGGTTTCATCCGGAGCCTACAGTGCTGAATTAGAGGAATGCAGGACGATGTGTGAGAAACCTGAGGGTACTCTCACATCTACTCCCCAGGTATCTTTTGTTCAGGCAGCCAGGCAGGGCCATTGCTTTTGGATCCCGACCCTGGGGGTGGACAAGTGAGGGAGGATCACCTGGGTGGAGGGTCCTTGGGGATTGGGGAGAGAGTGCCTGAGGGTGAGACATTGTATCCCCCCTTTCCTAACACTGACATATCTGCCGGTCAGATAGCGGAGCAGGACGATTAGGCGCGGCCAGTTCGGCGCGGGCCGATTCACCGCGACCGATTCGGCGCAGGAGACAATTGGGCGCGCCCAATTTGGCGCGCCCAGTTCGGCGCTGCGACATTTGGGCGCGGGGATGTTTTGGCGCGGGGGGTGGGAATTGTCATTGTTTTGCATCGTTCAGTATTTTTTATTGTGAATTGCCCAAAAAAAATAATACAGCATTTGATATGATATGATAGTTTATTTATATAGCATATCATATCAAATGCTTTATTATTATTTTTTTTCTTAGACTGTTCAATCATGGGAGTTAAATATGTAACTTTTGCTGCCCCAGGCACAAGGCCAGTTTGGTCTTGTGGTTAAGTTCCAAGCCTCACAATCTTGCAGGCCCTGGTTCGTGGCTGGGCTAAAGCTTTTAATTTGATTGTATTTGCAAAATATAACATTATTTTTATTTAAAAGGGGAAATTAAAGAAAGGTTCAGTTTATCCACAAACCATGGCCTGCAAGACTCTGGGGTAGAGAACTTACCGCAAGGCCACTACCTCCAGCGAATCCCTGTAATCCCTGGCATGGGGAGAGAGGTGGTAGTGGGCAGGTGGTTCGTGGCATCTTGCGGGGGTGGAGGGGGGAGGTGGTATCTGACAGGGGGTTACAGGTGGTAGTGGGCAGGTGGTGGGAGGGGGGAGGTGGTAGTGGGCAGGGGGTGGGAGGGGGGAGGTGGTAGCTGGCAGGGGGTTAGAGGTGGTAGCTGGCAGGGGGTTACAGGTGGTAGTGGGCAGGTGGTGGGAGGCAAGAGGTGGTAGTGGGCAGGGGGTTCGTGGCATCTTGCGGGGGTGGAGGAGAGAGCTGACAGGGGGTTAGAGGTGGTAGCTGGCAGGTGGTGGGAGGGGGAGGTGGCAGGTGGTGGGAGGGGGGAGGTGGTAGTGGGCAGGGGGTGGGAGGGGGAGGTGGTAGCTGGCAGGGGGTTAGAGGTGGTAGCTGGCAGGTGGTGGGAGGAGGGAGGTGGTAGTGGGCAGGGGGTGGAGGAGAGAGGTGGTAGCTGACAGGGGGTTATAGGTGGTAGCTGGCAGGTGGTGGGAGGGGGAGGTGGCAGGTGGTGGGAGGGGGGAGGTGGTAGTGGGCAGGGGGTGGGAGGGGGAGGTGGTAGCTGGCAGGGGGTTAGAGGTGGTAGCTGGCAGGTGGTGGGAGGGGGGAGGTGGTAGTGGGCAGGGGGTTCTTTTTTATTGTGAATTGCCCAAATGCTTTATTATTTTTTTATTAGACTGTTCAATCATAGGAGTTAAATATGTAACTTTTGCTGCCCCAGGCACAAGGCCAGTTTGGTCTTGTGGTTAAGTTCCAAGCCTCACAATCTTGCAGGCCATGGTTCATGGCTGGGCTATTCTATTTGCCAAATATCACATTATTTTTATTTAAAAGGGGAAATTAAAGAAACGTTCAGTTTATCCACAAACCATGGCCTGCAAGACTCTGGGGTAGAGAACATAACGCAAGGCCACTACCTCCAGCGAATTTACAAATACAAGAGGGAGGGATACGCAAAACCCAAAACCCAAAGTCTCACTGGCCAGGGCACTTCAAGAAATGGCACACAGATAAAAAAAAAACACCCCAATGAAATTACGACAACACAGGACTGCACGGATGAGATGTTTAATATTGCAATGTGCACAAACACCTTAAAGTAGCGGGAAATACATCTGTGTCTACTCCATTAAAAAATTGTGGGCAAGACCGCGGAGGTACCCCAAAACATCACGCTCTCCATAGCTCGCCACAATGTTCTGCACCCTCCTGCTCTGGTCCAGGTATCTCTTGCGCTTTGCAGGTGGGAATTCGCCACAAATGTATTCCTCGTACAGTTGGTCTCTGCCCTTTTGTATGAACCGTACCCCATCTACAAATTTCCGCAGAGTAGGGTGGTCCATGCCAAACTCAGCCTGCATCCTGCGGTGAGCAGCTTCCGCAAAGTTGTTAGTTCGTGCCTGGTCCAGGCGAGTTCTTTCGTACACCGACCACATCTCTGGTGGGAACACAGCGCGGCGGCGGCTACGGTCAGGGTTCTGGCGGCCCATGTAATTGTCCTCGAACCAGCGCAGGACTGGCACCAACTCTTTAGGCATTGCGTTGTCCATTATGACCACGGCTCTGTCCAGGTCTTGAATTGGCACAAAGGCAAGCGCAATGATCATGCGTGCTGCCAGTGCGAATTCCGGTTCATTGTTGTACCTTGGGAGCAGACCTCCAGCAGCGACCTTCTTGCGGACATTGCGGGCTAGGTGAAAGAGGCAGCCATGTAATTGCGCGCCTGGAAATGTTGCTCTTGCAGCCCCAATGGCAGCCTGTTCAAAATCCATTGAAATGGATGCCGGATCAAGATTAGGCCACATGTCTTTGACCGCCTCAAACATGCGCTGGTAAGTGCCCCTTTCCTTGTTGGGCAGCAAGACATAGAGGACCGGCAGCACAAATCCTCCCCGCTCTGCCATCAGTACATAAATCTGCGCAAAGAGCGCTGGAGCCAGGCTGAATGTTCCATCCACATACAACTTCTCCATTTCACCAGCCCATTCCCTGTGCGACTCACGGCCAAATATGAGAATGCGGTTCTCATCATTCTCCCGCGAATCCCAAAGGAGAAAGCGTTCCTGCTGATTAGGTGTGGCATGGTAGACCCTGTAGGCTTCTGGTATCCTGATTGCCGCTCGGTGTTGTGGTTGAGGTGGTACCCCGTGGGTTGAATTGCGACACCTCTGGATCACCTTGCGAATTGCGTCCTTCCTTGGCATCTTCCCTTGCACGGCTGTTGATGTCCCCTGCAGGGCTACATTGATGATCGACGCTGGCGACTCCCCTGTCCCCACCGCCCGCTCCTTGATCCCTGATAGGATGCGGCAGACTTCCCCTTTTGCGGCATCACTGCCATGGCTATGCTCATGCATCCTACTCAACACCTGGTCATCCAGCGTTGCTGTGTGTAGGCGTCCTTTGCATTCGCCTTTTTCCTCACAGCGCCAGAATATCAAATGGATCAAAATGGAACAGTGTGGGCCCTTGCACTGGTAGACAAATATCTATTTATGTTTATACATTAATTCATATAATGTAGTGTTCCTAACAATATTATGCACATATACTCGGTGTACATGTACTTATATGTGCTTTACAGATGCAAACAATATTAAAAAAGTAAATAAAGAAATATCCACTTGCTTCCTATTTATTTATTTATTTTTGGGGGGAGCTCAGTCTTCTACAAGCTAAATATGAAACTAGGTGATGTTACATCATTGTACTGCCTTTGGCCTAGTGGTTAGGTGTTGCAGGTTGAACTCCGGAGAGCCAGAGTTCAAGACTGCACAGATCTATAATTTAATTTCTTTCTTGCGCTCATTTGGCGCTTTACTTTTCGGGCCAGTAGCTAAATGTCGGCATTTAGCAGCTGGCCATGCCACCCGCTGGGATAAACGTCCCAGGTGCGGTGGTTCATGCTTTGCTAATGCAGCACGTTAACAGGCACTGTACCTGTCAACGTGCCGCATTTGCAGAGAATGAAACTTTGGAATTTTTGCTAGCTGCTAAAAGCCAGCATTTAGCAGCTGGCCATGCCACCCGTTGGGATAAACGTCCCAGGCGCGGTGGTTCATGCTTTGCAAATGCAGCACATTAACAGGCACTGTACCTGTCAATGTGCCGCATTTGTAAAGAATTTTGGCGTATGAAGGGGGTCCTTCGCAGCTTGGAGGGCGGGAGGGTTTGCATTTCTGGTACACCTGTTTAATAAGGAGCAAATCCAGACATTCGAATCATGGTAGAAGAGAGGGAACGCTACTATTACTGGCAGCTGCGGCACTGGGCTTTTCAGCCGTATAATAGAGCGGCAGCCAATAGGGATCTCACAGAGTTTGAAAGAGTGAATTTCTCCATGTCAAACTCGAGAGGATTGATATCCCAGTGACCCCAAATTATTTTCAAATGCAACACGTTGTCAGGCACAGTTCCTGTCAACATGCTGCATTTGAAAATAATTATGCTTTTAAATTTGGCGTGAGGAAGTTTAGACGTGGCTGCAATGTCAGCCACGTCCAAACGTCCCTCGCGCCAAATCGGCGGCGCCAGAAAGGCTCCCGCGCCGAAATGGGCGTGGCGAACTGGCCGCTGCGGCCAACTGGCCGCGCAGAACCGGCCCGCGGCGAAACGGCGGCGCCGAAAGGGGGTGTACCCTCAGATAACACAACAAGGTGAGCAACTGTTACTGGCATCTGTGTGCAGCCTGCATATGCAGGTTTGAATCCCGGCAGGGCCAACTCAACCTTTCATCCTTCCGAGGTCGATAAATTAAGTACCATGCCATAACACGCTGTGGGATAGTAATATCAACTGCTATCTCAGCGCTATATAAAACTAGATATTATCTTACCCATCCTCAGCCTTTATGGGTTATTTGCAATCCCAACCCATGACTCCCCATTCACCCCGATCTGGCAATGAGATGAAGAGAAAGGAACTAGGAGTAATGCACACTTCCTATAAAAACACCACTATAGTACTGGGTCGAAGAAGAGGAGTATGCAACCATCCACTACTGAAGGTCAGGCATGTCCCAATAATTGTATTGTTATGGTCAGGTAATAGCAACTAACAACATACACCTGAGACCTGTTAATAAGGCTCAGGTGTATAAAAGGTGAAACCCAAATCAATGCGGGAGGAGAGAGAGGCCTTGGTGCAGGGAGAGTGAGCCACCAGGAGATCCGGAGGTCAGGAGACTTGCCACTATCCCGGAGGACCCACAAGACCAGAAGTGAGCGAGTCGCATGGTGTGTGCAGGACCGGGATCCCATTGCAGTGAAAGAGCACAGCAGGAGCTGGCAAACGAAAGAAAAGCAACACTGCATACCGCAATCTCTCCTTTCACCGGTGTGTGTAGAGAAGTGCCTGGGGAGGAGGAGAGGTAAGAGCGGTCCGCGTCCCAGCTGGCCAGGAGGTGAGGGGGAGCAGCAGCGCCTGCTGCGGTGGAGCAGGAGGAGCCGGTGAGGGTCACAGGATTCACAAAGTGCTGGAGCGCTCCCAGGAAACCTCAAGCAAGTAGCAGTTCACAGAATTTAATGAAATGAATCAGTCTTGAATACTAATTGAACGGAAACCACCGCCTGAAGATAATTACTCAATTTTGAATACCGAACTGACCGAAAAGGCCAGACTGAATGAAAAGCACTACTTGAATGTAATTGCTTAATCTTGAATACCGAACTGAACGAACAATACTGTTTGAACGCAATTACACAGGCTTAAATACAGAATTGAATGAGAAGTATAATGTGAATGAAAATATGCAATATTAAATACCGAGCAGGAAAGAAAGTATTGTTTGAAGTAAAATCAAGGCATATTAAATACCGGCATATTAAAGACTGAGGGAACATTGGCAAGTAAACTGACAAGGAGTGTCAGACTGAACAAAAGCAGTATTGCACACAGAACTAAAGCAAAGAGGTTAACAAACCAATGTGCAGAAGACTTGCAAATGACTGATGTACAAGAGTATAACAACAGTGGCAAAAGGGGAGGAACCTGTGATGGATGGACCATGTGGTCTGACAACTGAGTTTAGACCTGAGAGTTCCCCACTGTGAAGTTCACCTCCACTGCGAATCAAGTCAAGGATAAGCACAGGACTCCTGGCTGTGTGATCTTTGATTTGTTGACCTTGTGGTCTGACAACTGCGCCAAGACCATGGGGCCCTAGATGGTGAGAAGCCTGAGTTTTTGTGGCAAGTCATTTGTGTACTACAGAGGGTTCCCGAGGAATGGAATCCTGAGAACCTAAAGAACTAAGAAACACTGTTGTGGGGAAGAGAACCTCAAGACCCCCTATTTGTGAACTGTGCTAAACTGAACTTGGGGAAGGGAACCCAGAGATTTCACAGAACATTGGTTAGACTAACAACTATTGGAACTATATTAAGCCCGAATTATAAGGCCCAGGAAGAACTTTAGCTGAGAACAGCTGAGACTATTTTTTAACACTATTTTGGTTAAGAGAAATCCCACACTATTTATTTATAGATGTGAGGGCACACATAGGTTTTGGGACACAGACAGAATGTTTGATTTGGATTTGCAGAGTCAGACTTAATTTAGTTTTCTTTAGGATATAGAATTCCGCACCTTAGTTGTTGGGCAAGTTAGGCCTTACACCATCCTGACATTTTAATAAAACTTGTTGAAACTTGAGTTCTGTTGTCTGTGTCGTCTCTCTTGATACCATGCCTGTCTCACAGATGTCATTACTCTGTCCTACGATGAGGTAGCGATGCAACACTGCATGTCCAGTGGAGCTCCTAAGAACAGAGCGTGTTGCGAAGGAGGTCAAGCAGGATTTGGCATAGTTGGTAGAGAACCCCAGCGATGTCAAGCAAAGTAGCATTGTCTCTATATGCAGAGGAGCCAGAGGAAGAGCCTCTGCTGGCACCAGTCAAGTCCAATCGTACCACTGTCTTCCAATTTGAAAGTCTAGAACACCAAAAGTAATGCCATGTTACATGAAAGCTCACTCAATCTCTTAAGGCTGCCCTATGCAATGTACCATAATTTTAACTGGTGGATGTGCACATGTATGAATCATCAGCTGCAAAGATCAAAACCATTACAGAAAAATACCTACCTATCCTAAAATATGATAAATAAATATCACGAATGGGGTGGGGAGTTAACGGGCGCCGAAGATGTCCGCCTAATTTGGCCGCTCTGTCATCGACAGGGGAGCAGGAGCCGCAAATGTGTACATCGTGGCCACCAACCTGCTGATTAAATGAGTGCTATGTGCAGAGAGCCCCATGGCAACTCCCGCTGGTTGATCCTGCCGGGAACCGAAGCTATCCGCTCCGCTGCAGGAGGCCGCGTGAGAACTCGGATAGGCCTGTGCTGACCACGCTGCTGGAGTGAATCTGTGTCCCGAGACGCCAGCTTTGCCAGCATCCGGGGAGCCTTCTACCATCCGGTGGTCATCGCAGCTCCCGTGGGCTTCAACACAGGCAGGCAAGTGCAGACACGGCGCCTGGGTGGTGGTGGGGGCGGCCCCTTCCTGGAGTGCCTGGACACCCACTGTATCGGGGCACTCGTGATCTAGACTGCAGCGGTACCTTGCAGTGGGCCGAGCCGCCTGACCCCATCGGCCGGTGTTTGGAGGAGCTGTAGCTTTGTCAACCACGGCTGTGTGGAGGTGGGATAGTCCCTCTGTGGCTCCAAGGTGGGCAATTTAGCCTGGTTATTCAGGCGCAGTGCGCTTATGATGCTGAAGTGAAGCGCAACCTACACCAGATATGGACAGGCTGAGCTGGGGAGGCCAATTGTGTGTTCTGCATAACGAGGCACCCAGCAGAAGTGAACAAATCGAACATCTGCCTTCAGATACTACACGCCTCAAAGGTCACCCTTTAAGTAATGCCATTGCCTTTCCCCCCATCAATACCACGGCAGACAGCCGCAGCAGCAGTGCTTCCCCTGTTTAGCTGAGCTCAGCAGCTGTGGTGAGCTCTTCTAAGATCTCCAGCACATGGGAGTCCATACACAAGACTGCTTTTCGGGACCAGCGGAGGCAGAAAGTGTGTTTAACTAATCCTGCCATTGCCAGTGCATCACGCACTCACACCAACAGGGGAGGTGAGCTGTTGTCGGTGCGGTGGGCCTTAGAGAGGCAGGGGGCATACAGTCTCCCATCTATAGGTCACTGGCATAGCAAGACAGGAGAGGAGTGGTTGGTGTGCAGCACGTGCCAAGGACAATTTGTGGGCAATCTGGCACTGATGAACGAAGCACAGCGGAACTGCAGAGGCCGTAAGTGCAGCGCGCCATTGCTGGATGCCTGGTGGTGCGATCTGCGCAAGAGCACAGTGGATCTTGCCATTAGTAGCCTAGGCATCTGTCCAGTGACAGGAGCTAGGAGTGGCTGTGCGGGTGAAGTACAGCTAGAGAGCTGTGATGCTGGTGTGCTCTAGTGGCATCTACAGGAAGATCCAGGACCGACAAATACTACAGGAAGAAGGTGTCCACATTGACGGTATTAAGTCAGCGGATGTCACAATGCAGATTGTCGTGCCAAGTCCCGCAGGATCAAACCCTGAGCAACCTGTGGGCTACCTCTGAGCAGACAGCAGGAAAGAAGGAATGGAGAAAACAACACAGGCTTCCCCTGCAGGGATCTCAAAGGCGGATCTCATAGACTGCCTTCAGAGCCTTAAAACAGATCTGAGAATGGAACTTACACAGTCCATAAGGGCGGAGATGAAGGCCAATACTGAGGAGCCCACAATATCAATAGCTGATCTAGTCGAGGACTCGAAGCAACTCAACGCCCAAGTGGGGGACAATGAAACGTCATTACAATTTCTGCAGCAAGACGTCCTCCACCTCCAGGGAGAACTTGCTAGCACCTAACAAGATATGTCGCTCTTAGTGACAAACATAGAGGACCTGGAAAATAGGCATTGATGGGAGTACCTCCGCATACGAGTTGCACCAGAGGGAGCAGAGGGATCCAACCATCGCGGCTGGGTGCAACAAGTCTATAAAGCCATAGTCCGGGAGGTAGCCACTGGAGGGATAACCCTGGATCATGTCCACCATATGGGCCATCTAAGAAGAACCCTGAAAGCCCAACCTAGGGACATACGATGAAATTCAACTCATACGCTACGAAGGAGGAGATTCTTTGTGCATCAGGAAAGATGGAAGCCTTACATTTTCAAGGCCTGCTCCTACTAATCTTCCAGAACATAGCAGCTCTCCCCTTGCAGAAGAGGCAGGCCTTTTTGGCAGATCACAGTAAAGCTACAGAAGGAAGGGATTCGCTACAGGTGGACATTCCCCTTTGGACTGGTATTCACCTGGAACTCCAGAGAAACAAGATGCACGACTCCCGAAGAGGAGGCTCAGATACTAGGTCTGCAACTGGAAAATGGACAAAGTGACTTGAGTGACGGGCAGTGGTCCACGATCCATCAGCGCAGATACCCTCATGGCCCGCCAGACTCAGGAGGAAGGCTGAACACACAGCCGCGAAACACACAATCACTAGAAGCTCGATGAGGACAATGCAGGAAGTGGCCTACGACAAATGAAGCAGCTTATCTCTCCCTGCGGTATCGAATTGAGGGCCTCTGTTGTACCCATCGCCAAGGAGCTTTGAAAAGATGGGTGGGGTGGAATGCCTCAAGTTTTCACCTTTGATGCAGGTTGGGTGGTTGGGATGGGATACTGGGGTAAGGGGTTGTGCGGGTGGGGGGACAGTCCATAGTCACAGGATATATCCACGGGTGTACTGATGGAGATGAGCAGTTTGGCAGATCTCAGTCGAGCTTAGTGTGTCAACCAATGGGGCAATGTCCTAGAACCAAATTAGATAAGAACGGGTGGTTTCTCTTCGTGGAAGGATGGTTTGATGGAGGGCTTCTCACTATAGCCTCGGTTTACGCGCCAAACTTGGGCCAAAATTAATTCTGTTGTGCATTATTAAAAGAATTAGTAGGGTTCGCATCTGGTAAGATACTGCTGGCAGGAGACCTCAAAATGACCTTTGATCCTAATTGGGATATCTCAAGAGGCACAAATATGGGCGCAACACAACCATGCAAAGCACTTCTTTGGGGGCTGGAAGAGGCGGGCTGGTGGAGAGCTGGAGACATCTGAATCCCACGGGGCACGATTGATCATTCTACTCACACATGCACAAGGTTTGCTCCAAGTTAAACTATATCATGGTAGGGCTACACAATGCAGCCAGAGTGAGGTCAGTAGAGATAGATACGATCACACACTCAGATCATGCCCCAGACATATCAATTTAGACACATCTGCACGGTCATCTTAAAGCATAAATCACATATGCAGTCATATGTAGGATAATCTTTAACACTGACTCTTTGTTCCATTTGTGCGTGTTATAAATATTCACCTTTTATTGCTGTATTTTATTCAGTGTGCACAATTGAACTAAGGGAACAGGGCCTTCTTTGGTGTGGAAGAAAAAGTCTGTTTGTTGATTGTATCATATTTGTCACCGTTATGTAGCCCAAATAGTTGTGATATTTGCATGTGCAAATCATGATATATTTTGCTATTATTTGTGATATTTCTTTTTTTGTTCAATTCTTTTTTATTAAGGGTTTCGAAAGAAATAACACAAAGAAAGGTAGAGTCACATCACTCAGATTCATAGAGTGCAGTAGGTAATATTATCTTACCAAAACTCACATTGCAGCTTAACTTGTTAACTTTGAACTTACAACAACCCCCTTCCTCCCACCCCTCAACCCTCCCCGAACAACCCCCTGCTACCCTTCCACCACCCACCCCCCTGTCCATAGCACAATTTACTAGTTGTTCATGAATCTCCTGCCGCCCGTCATTGGATAGCTCCTCTTACGCATAATTCAAGAGTCCTATTGCTCTAGGTCTGGGAGCACAGGTATAGTCCTTATTTGCATCCTTGATGTATTGTAGAAAGGGTGCGACGTCCTTTCATCAACTGCAATTGCAACGCCAAGCATTTAAAAGTGTATATTATAACGAGGGGGCGGGGGTGGGAAAGGGCAGATGAGGGGTTGGGGGATAGGCAATAGGTCAAGATGGGGGGGAGGGAGTTGGGGGGGGAACACCCCCACCCATAAATAAATTAAAAAAAAAAAATGTGATTAACCTTTTCATTAGAATGTACACGTTCTAATGCCTCGCGTTGTAATTGCAGGCGATGAAAGAACATGGTAGCGTAGAAAGACACCCCACTTGGTGAAGAATGAAGGAGTTGTATTGTGCAGGGTATAAGTAAGCAGTCTCCACATGCCTCTTACCCAATAATCTAATGTAGGAATTTGTGTGGACTTCCACAGAGCTGCGATGGCGTTTCTGGACACCAGTAGCATCAACCTGAGCAGACGCAGCAACTGTCTTTGGCTGCTTGTATTCTTGGTTTGGTGCAGGGACCACCAGCCCAGTAAGCAAAGTTCTGCAGTACATTGCAGCGGGCGGCTCGTTATCTGATTTAAAGTGTCTGCCACCAATTCCGAGTATGGTCTCAGCTTGGGACAATTCCACCAAACATGTATGTAAGTACATGCAGCTGCGCAACCTCGCCAACACAGTCCCGATTCACTGAAACCTATGTGCGAACCTCTCACCGGGCAGATATATCACCTCAGTAGCATTTATAGTTCTGCTCGGCCTACTGTGCACTAACTCTCCTTTTTGTGGCTCCCTGCCATATCGCAGCACATTATCTTTGCTCTAACTCCAAATCTAGGCCTTTATGCCCCCTTTAGCATAGGAGGGAAGCTTGGCTAGAGCCCGTAAATTGAGGCAGCGATACAGCTGTGATATGAAGCCAGCTGACCCTCCTGGGGTAAAGATCATCTTGTACCTCCACTTTTATTGCCTCAGTGTAGGACCCAATGACGTATTTTCATATATGTGAAACATTCTCCCTCTGAAACCCTAAAGGTGTCTTTGCACTGGAAAGTCCTAATTTTGTCTCCCTCAAACATACGTTCAATGTATTCGCAGCCTCCCACCTGCCAGTTCCGGAATGTGTTGTTACCATATGCTGACGTGAAACTACTGTTGTACTGAAGTGGGGTAGCCGGGCCTGGGAACAATGTGAGTTCTAACCACCTCGCAACTGCCTCCCAAATTTTAAATGTTGTGGACGTAGATGGCAGTTCATACCAGAAGATAGGGTGATCCCAGCATGGGATCCACAACATGTATCGTAGGGGCCTGCCTGCTACGTGTTCCTCAACCTGTTTCCACGGTTTAGTGAAATGTGGATCTACCCAGTCTTGCAGGACCCACAGCTGAATTCCCTGAAAATATTTTCCGAGATTCGAGAGAGTTAACCCTCCCTCCAATCTTGGCCTACAAAGTGTAGCGACTGCCATCCTGCGGGATGGTTATTCCATACGAATGTAACTACATCTATTTGGAGGTTTTCTAATATCTTCCTGCGAACCACTACGGGAAGTGTCTGAAATAAGTACAAGACCTTTGGCTGGATAGTCATTTTAATAACCGCTATTCTGCCCACCAGTGCTAGCTCTTGCGAGCTCCATTTTAACAGGTTGTTCTTGAGCGCTGATGGTCCGCGGATAGTTTGCTTTGTACAGGCCACTTGCTCACGCCGTAAGAGATATGCCTAGATACTGAATGGTCCTCTCCACCCACTTGAACATGGAAATCCCAATCATGCCTCGTAGCGCAGCATCTTCCAGGGATATATTCAGCGCCTCACATTTATCAAGGTTTATTTTAAACTCGGACACGGCTCTATACTTTTCAAGGAGCTCAAGTATCTGATGGAGCGAGTCCTTCGGTTTAGATAGGGCTAAGAGAATATCATCTGCGTACAGCACTATTTTGTGCTCGGTCCCTCCATATCTGATCCCCTGAACTTCCTTTTTGCCCCCTACTTGCTCCGCTAGCGGTTCCACCGATAGTGTAAAATGTAAGGAAGAAAGCGGGCAACTCTGCCGGGTCCCCCTGCAGACCCGAAAGTCCTGTGAGAGCTGTCCATTAACTGCCACCTTTCCTGTTGGGACATTATACAAAGTGAATACACTTGATGCAAATTGTTTGTCCAGATCAAATTTATGCAGCACCGCCCACAGGTAGCCCCACTCCACCCAGTCAAATGACTTTTTGATGTCTAGACCTACCAACATGAAAGGGGTATTTGTTTTATGTGCAATATCAATGAGATTCATGACCTGGAGGGTGTTGTCTGCCGATTAACTCCTGCCACAAAAAAAAAAACGATTGATCTGTCAACACCCGTGGGGGTGAGGTGGGCAGGACCAGATCCAGCCTGCCCGTGAGAATTTTAGCATACATTTTTCTGTCAGTGTTTAGTACTGCTATGGGGCGATATGATGCACATTGGGTTGGGTCTATGCCCTCCTTGACAATCACTGAGATCCTTGCCTCTTCCATTGAGCTTGGGACATAGCCCCCCCTCCATGTTGCATTGAATAACGTGTGTAATAGCCCCAGCAAACACTCAGCTTTGCACAAGCCTGCCAGGATCCAAAAATGAGTAGTTTGGTTTTACTGCCATTTAGGCACATCCAATTCCTGGTCATTCTAGGCACACGATAGGTTGATGGAGTCCTGAGCGTAATCGCTGCTCACCTCTAGGTCCAGCTGAGTATCTTTGGCATAGTTCGTAAAGAATACACCAGTATCTTCGAGTAGAGAGCACAGTGGTTGAAGGTATATGTTAAAGAGCACAGGCGCACACAACTCATATAATGGGGCCAGTGGGGAGAAGGCATCACTGCAATGAATTTCGGACCTTCGATTGGAAAGAAGAGTGAATCCTTTTGACCACCACGTTGGAGCAGTTACCTGCATGTTCGAGTGACCATAGGAGTTGGTCATGATCCAGCAGGTCGAATTCTGTGGACAGGTCGAGCAAGACCAGTACCCCAGCCTTCCCCAGATCCATGATTTTCAACATGTGAGTCTGCAAATCAATGAGAGCCGTCTCAGTACTGTGTCCTGGCCTGAATCCTGACTGTTGTTTGTGTAGGATGGTCTACGCTTCCACAACGCATTGGAATTGGCCCGTAGCGCACTTATCGAGATTTTTTTTTACAAATAATTGCAGTAAGTTATCGGTCTAAAGTTGCTTCGATCTTTTGGATCTAGAGCAGGTTTTCTTGACAGGGGAGTTACCGTGACAACTTTAATTGATTCAGGTAGGAAATTGTCTCTGAAAGACCACCACTGCGTGAAGAATGGAATGAACAACCCTTAATGTTCCTGAATAATCCTATGGGAAAGGATATTTTTATCACAAGAAGTGGGTTGCATGGTGGACAGCAGGGTTCTCATGTCTGTGGTCGTGATCAGTGAAAAGATAACTTTTCCCAGATCAGGGATCTTGACATTATCAGTCGGAGGTCCTGGAGTCAATTGGGAACGGACTAAGGTTTCATGAATTTTATCCCTGGCTTTAGTGGTTTTGACTTCGAAAGTGACTTGTACTTCCACACAATCCGCAGATGTAGGCTTGACTGTAGTGGAGAAGGCTTTCGGCTTCTCAAGTGATTTAAGAATCTTGAAAAGTTTCCCGGTGGAGTTAGGTGCTTTACTAATTTGGTCATTGTAGAAGTTTGATGTTTAATTCATAACGTTTTTCACGCGTTTTCCATTTGTTCTTATTTTCAGCAGAGGGGCATTTTAACCACAAGTCCTCCAGCTTCCTTCATTCTTTCTTTTAGGTTCTAAGTGATGGTGTGAACCATTTTTGATGCCCAGGATTGATCCAGACTAGTTTCGACCGAATTGGGGCTGTTTTGTCCACCAATTCCCGAAAGGTGGATGTAAACGTGAACACCAAGAATTCCCATTCCCATTTTCGGTTGTCTGGGCCATGAGGCTATGTAAACTGGTTGCAATGTCGGGGAAGACCTTATTAAAGTTCCTACTTAGAACCTTTTTGGTGGTTATTAGGGGTTTTAGGAATAGTGCCCTGTGGCTGGATGTGAAAGTCAATGCGGTAATGGTCAGACCATATACAGGGCAGAGTATTATCGATAGTGGTCACAAGGTTCTGAGACACCACCCATTAAGTACATTATTATTATCAGTAGTGGGATCATTGTTAAGGACTACATAGTTAAGGTTGTTAAGTAGTCTTTCCAATTCCAAAGCTTCTTTGTCCTAGGGATTGCCCCTCCAACGGTTCAGGTCTCCTAAGAAGGGTGGAACAATTTGGTCCATTGAAACTGCTCAGCAGGTGAGCTATCTCCTTGTTCAAGCCTGGCATCACTGATGGTGGCTGGTAGATCAAAATAAAGTTAATGCATCTTTGATTGGTCGGGGTCATTTATATGTGCAGAATTTCACAGCCCTGACAAGAGCAGGAGGTTTGAAAGAAGTTATACTGGTTCTTGGTGATAAACACCACTCCTCCACCGTGCCTGTGTTCCCTATTTCTGCAGAAGATGGAGTATCCTTCTGGGATGGCCATTTCAATCATGGGACAGTTGGAATCCAATATCCAGGTTTCAGTAAGACACATTATGTTCATGTCTCTATCTAAAATCAGATCGTGGATATTGCATGCGTGTTTGTTCAATGTCCTCATATTTTCTTCAGGGTTCTCTGACAAGGTGCCGGTCTTGAGAGGATAGCTCAGGGGCACCGTGCTCGCCTTGGAAGCAAGACGACATGGACCAACACAGGTTCGATCCCTGGGTCTGCGCTTAGAAATCTCCGGGTATTAAGCGTGTTATAAATAACCTATCATATCATATCATATTATGATCTACTTCCTTCTGAGATAGGCATGTGAATGGTGTATATTCCTCACTACTGTTGTCCTGTTCCAACTGGTGAGGGTTGTGTTCGGTTGTGTCAGAAGGACGGGGGGTAACCTGTTCGTTCACAGTTAGTTTAACAATATCCTGAATAGAGGGTTTGGTATTGACCTGTGGCCTCTCAAGTACTTAGGGGTGGTAGAACCTTTTAAAGAAAGCAGAAGGTTATTCAACATTATTGGACTGGGCTGTAAAAGACAAGATAAGCTACTCCCTAACTTTTCCATTACAGGATGCCCAGTTGGGGGGGATCTTCACACAGAATTGTATATCTAGTCTAAAGAAAGTATTCTGCCACTGTTCATAACTAACCTTACTCTCTTCCCTATTCTATGCTGAAACACCTCACGTAAGAATTTGCATGCCTATTTAAAACTGTCTGCAGTTAGAGCATCTATTACTGAATGTAAGTATTGTGTGGTACCCTATAAAGTTCATATATTTGGCATTCTTTGAACAAGTATTTCCGAGAAAAAAAGTGTTATTAGTGCTTTGGATTCACTGTACTTAAGAACCAGACTGCATTACCTCCTGAAAGCTTAAGCCTGGCTGCTCGTCCGTTGCTACTAAATTGAGAGCCTTGGCTGGCGTGTTCTGTGCTTTTACCCTACCATATAGAGGGCAGAAGTACAGATACCCCTCTCCAGTCTCTACAATTGCACTATGCACGAATTTGGGGAATTGATGGAGAATGCAAGCAGTTGCAGACACTGGATGGTGGACTCTGTGCTGTCTTACACCAGTGGACAGGAGGGGCCTTGAATTTGTAGTGCACTCCTGCCACTACGAAGCGCAGGTAGCGCAAGGGATGTGAAAATAAGCATTCTCGAGACCGAGGGACGCCGGAAGTCTACTTGTTGCAGCTGGGACAGGACCTGCTGCAGCATCACCATACAGAACATTTGTACTTTTAGGAATTTGGTGAGCATCCTTAGATCTAATATTGGTCTCCAACCTCCTGACTTATTGTGCAGTGCCTTTTTTCTTAGCAGGAAGTAGCAGGAGTAGACTCCTGTTCGTCCTTTGGCACCTTCTCCACCCCCCCTCTCGCTAGCAATGCCTGTACTTCTTGTAGAAGGAGGTGGCGCAACCTCTCCGGCTTGTGTGGAATGTCCGGTGGTGAGGGGGGAGAGGGCCCCCATAATTTGTGGGACAGGCCCCCCAATGGGTGCGGCAGTAAGGGTTGGGCATCCTGGGGCCAGATTGGCACACCAATGTGCCCCTCTGCGCCAAGGCAAGTTTCGTAAACAAAGAAAAAAATGGAAAATGGTGGAACGCAGTTTAGGGGGGGCTGTGGGGCACCCCAAAGGGGCGGGGAATGTTCTAATGGGACGGGTTGGTGACCCCATTTCCCCCACCCGCAATGGAGTGGGTGCCATGTCATGCAGTCCTCCCTGGGACCAGATATCTGCTCCTAGGAAGGGACGCCTGAGCCCAGGGAGGAGAGCAGGACACCCCCCCTTATCTGCCCCTGAGGAGGGCTACATGAGATGCGCCGCCCCTCCAATTGGGGTGGGGGTGGAGAGGTGCACCGCCCTTCACATTAGAAAATTCCCCAGCGGGGTAGGGGGCCCCTTAGTCCCAGCTAAAAGGCAGCCTGCCATTTGTTTACAAAAACTGCCTTGGCGCAGAGGGGCACATTGGTGTGCCAATCTGGCACCGGGGTGCCCAAACCTTACTGCCCCACCCACTGGGGGGCCTGTCCCACAATTTATGGGGGCCCTCTCCCCCCCACCACAAATGGAGGGGGGTGAACCTCACACAGCTGTTTGTAGGAGGCCCAGGGAGGCCTGCATGAGGTGCCCCTGCCACCCATTTGGGGTGGGGGGGAGAGGGCCCCCAGAAATGGTGGGACAGGCCCCCCAGTGGGTGGGGCAGTAAGGTTTGGGCACCCCGGGGCCAGATTGGCACATCAATGTGCCTCTCTGCACCAAGGGGAGTTGGGTTACCAAAGGAAAAAAGTGAAAATGGTGGAACGCTTTTTAGGGGGGGCTGTAGGGCACCCCAAAGGGTGGGGGAATTTTCTAATGGGATGGGGCGTTGGCCCCCTCCCCCCACCCGCAATAGTGTGGGTGCCATGTCATGCAGCCCTCCCTGGGACCAGATATCTGCTCCTAGGAAGGGACGCCTGAGCCCAGGGAGGCGTGCAGGACAGCCCTCCCCCTTATCTGCCCCCGGGGAGGGCTACATGAGATGCGCCGCCCCTCCAATTGGGGTGGGGGTGGAGAGGTGCACCCCCCTTCACATTAGAAAATTCCCCAGCGGTGTAGGGTGCCCCTCAGCCCCGGCTAAAGGGCAGGCTGCCATGTTGAATTATTTTCTTTGTTTACCAAACTTGCCTTGGCGCAGAGGGCGCAGCCGTTTGTAGGAGGCCCAGGGAGGCCTGCATGAGGTGCCCCCACCACCCATTTGGGGAGTGAGGGGAGAGGGCCCCCAAAAATTGTGGGACAGGCCCCCCAGTGGGATAATACATTCTGGCCCGATTTGCATAAGTCAGACATCTGTGGATTCCCAGTGGTGGTAGGCCATTTGTTGTTGGCAGTGTGTTTCAGTGGGTGGCCAGAGCGAAATGTCTGAGAATGGTCTTCATTTCCAGCCAATTTCAGAGACATTTCCCTGTGACACTCACCGAAACACGTCGCCAACAACAGATGTCAGACCTTCTCTACAGATCTGGGCCTAGGGTGTGGAAGCCAGCAAGGAAAACAGAGAACCCCATGCATTTCCCAAAAGAGGACACCCGTGGGAATCCACAGAGGTCTGACTTGCGCGAAGCGGCCCAGAATTTATTACCCAGAACCCCAGACAAAGTGAACATTGTGTTTTTTCCCCACCAAATATCACACTTTGTCGGGGATTGTGGCTAATAAAAACTGGGGCAATTTGCACATGGCAGACCTCTGTGGATTCCCACAGGTGTCCTTTTTTGTGAAATGCATGGGGTTCCCTGTTTTCCTTGCTGGCTTCCACACCCTAGGCCCAAATCTGTAGGTTGCCCACATGAACAAAATGGGCTCTGCCGAAAGGCTTGGGGTTACCAGTGGGTTACCCTTTTCCTTTTGCGCCCCCTGTAGGTGCACCCACACATGTGAGGTAACGTTTTCATCGGGACACCTGTGGGAACGCGGGACAGTAGGCCATGTGTTGTTGGCGGCGTGTTTCGATGGGTGAGCCGAGAGAAATGTACGGAAAATGCGTTTTTTTCCCACATTTCAGACTTTGCGGGGGTGTCTGGGTAATAAATTCTGGGCCGATTTGCGCAAATCCTCCCTCTGCGGATTCCCACGGGTGTCCTCTTTTCGGAAATGCATGGGGTTCCCTGTTTTCCTTGGTGGCTTGGACACCTGAGGTCCATATCTATATGGTGTGCCCGTCTGCAGAGAGTGTGAAATTCAGGTGTGAAAACAGACTTGGGGTTACTTGTGTTTTAGGCTTTCCCCTTGGCACCCAGGTAGGTGCACCCACACATGTGAGGTACCGTTTTCATCGGGACACCTGTGGGAACGCGGGACGGTAGGCCATGTGTTGTGTTTTGTTTGTCATCAGTGGTTTTCATAACGTTTTGACCCATTTGCTGGTGCCCTTTGTCACACAACCCTTTAATTTCCCAAATGTGCCCTACATTTAGTCGCTGCTTTAGGCACCATACACTTTTGTAACCTGCACAAGTCACCTACCCTTGAAAAGAGGTTCCACATCACATTGGTTTTCCTGATTTACACATGCTAAGTGTGTCTGTTCAGGACATAAGCATAAAACTCCTGTGTACCATGGCTCAGTGTTTGGCTTGTGGTATTGCTTGTTTTGTAAAACACTACAAAAAATGTGCGCTTTCCTAACCGCAAAGGTCGGGGGAATGTAGCGGAGCATTGCTTTTCTCAAAATTCATAGAAGCCATTGCCGTACCAAGCCAACCATATCCAACACATACCTTTTTTTTCAGTCATTTTCCCGCTTTTCCCCCCAATTTACAGCATTTTCCCCTACCACGTTGTTGCCCGATCTACGAAAATAACCCCTTTCTGAACTTGGAATTTTGTCGACTTTTCAGAAATATATGCCTTTCTGTCCTCCAATTCGGCTTTCCTACCCTTTTCTTCCATTCCGTCCATGCATGTCCAATTTGCCAAAATGGCCAAAATCGCCTACTTCTCACAAAACGGTTGATAACCACATCAAAATAATGTTTTTTCGTTTCTACTCAACCTGTTCTTGAAAGCCAGGGAATTAGGGAATTCAGCACAGCAAACCATTTGTTCCTAGCTCTTACAAGGAAAAAACCACAGGCTTCTTTGTACATCATTTTATTGGCATTTTTTGAAATAACCCAAGATTTTCACCCTTTTTGCTTATTTTCTCTCACCCCCTACAGCAACCTAGGATTTCTGGGTGGCGTTACGACCGCCTACATGTGGGAAAAAAAGGAGACAAATTTGGCTCATGTAACAAAAAAGTTACAAGCCATTGAATGGCCACATACCGAAATCACCAAAAAGGCCTTGGCACTGGAGGGGCGGGGGGGGGGGGAATACCCATGGCACTTAAAGGGTTAATTCCGCCCAGCGCATCGCCCATCAGTCCTTTTCTATCGCCAGGTCTATGACCTTTAAGCAATAACAGAGGAACCTTTTTAGAGGGAACAGCGGGTGGGCGTATGGAGGAAAGGGGACTATGGACTAGGAGTAAGGTGGTCACTGCGGTGAGTAACTTTATTATACTCCTACGTCCCGTCCCCTTTCCTCCATACTTATGGGAGATTCCCAAGCACTCCTCACAGGAATTACGAGTGGATGGAAACTCCTTACTGAAACAGGTTCTTAAGCACATCTTGACTGAACTGAGCAACAGCCCTGGAGTTCAAGTCCAGACAGAAATGCTTACAAAAAGCCGATGGGGAGGCCCACACAGCCGCTTTCGTGATGGTCTCCCAGGGAACATATTTGGAAGGCAACGGCAGCTGCCTTGCCCCGCACAAGATGAGCAGGAATTCCCTTTGGGGCCCAAAGACCCTGAATGGTATACGCCTCAGAAATACAGGCAGCGATCCACTGAGAGATGGTCGCTTTCGAGGCCGGCTTCCCTTGCGGATTTCCGAAGGTCACAAAAAGTTGCGAGGAGTTCCTGAGCTCAGATGTTCCATCCAGATAGAACTTAAGGGCTCTTCTAACGTACAGGCAGTGCAGAACCCTTTCTGCCTCTGAGGCCAGGTCTGGGAAGAACACAGGCAAGGAAATCGACTGATTCAGGTGAAAATCAGAGACCACTTAAGGAAGATAGGCGGGGTTCGTTCGCAGGACAACCATATCTTTATGAAAAGTAAGGAATGGATGCTCAACCGACAAGGCCTGAAGCTCACTTACACGCCTTGCCGAAGTCACAGCAATCAAAAAGGACACTTTCCAGGAAAGCTACTTAAAATCGACAGTAGCCATGGGCTCAAAAGGCTTATGACACAAGGCCGTAAGGACCACATTCAAAATCCACCTTGGATGCAGGTTGCGAACAGGAGGATAAAAATGCATCAGGCCAGCAAAGTGTCTTTTAATGACTGGATTAGACAGTGAACAGGAACACTGGTCAATGGACAAATAAGCGGCAACTGCCGATAAATATGTCCTGCAGGACAAGACATGGATGCAAGACTCTGCCAAATGTGAGACAAAAGCCAGGATCATGTCGATAGTAGCCTCCCTGGGGCCTAGCTGCCAGGCCAAACACCAGTGACAGAAGCGTAGCCATTTACTTTTATACTGAGATCTTGTTGAAGGCTTCCTGGCCGCTTGAATAATGCGCATGTTATCCGCAGACACGTTGAAACGCTGTACAAATCTGAACTCAGGCACCAAGCCGCCAAGCTGAACGATTGTGGGGAGGGGTGCCACAGTTGTTGATCGCTCTGGTGAAGCAGGTCGAGAACCAGTGGAAGCTTGAGTGGCGGGCACACTGATAGATGCTGAAGCTCCGAAAACCAAAACCTGGCTGCCCACCAAGGGGCTATGAACAGCAGGCAGCAATTCACTGTGTTCCTCATGTTTCAAAGCACCCGATGGATCAGAGGAAGAGGCGGAAAAGCATAGGCCTTCATATTGTGCCATGGGATTTCGAGAGCATCCCCGAGTGAGGAGGCTCCAAGCCCGTTCCTGGAGGCATACAGGGGAAGCTTCTTGTTTATAGATGTCGCAAAGTGGTCCACTTCTGGAGTGCCCCAACAGTGAAAAATGTCAGCGAGGATCTCTGTGTTCAGTTCCCACTCGTAGCTGACAATTACCCGTCGGCTGAGAGCATCCACAGTGACTTTCAGCTGGCCCGGAATGTGAACCGCTAACAGCCAGATATAATGCCGAATGGCCCATTCCCAGATCTGAATGGCAAGATCCACAAGAGGAAGAGACCTGGTACCCCCCTGCTCGTTGATATAGAACATGGACACCACATTGTCCGTGCGGACACGGACCACCTTGTTGACAATACCTGGTTTGAACGCTTTCAGCGCCAGGAATATAGCCAGAAGCGCCAGATAATTTATATGAAGCTGTCTGTCCTGTGGCGACCAGAGATCTGAAACGTGAAGATGATCCAGCATCACCCCACCAACCCAGAAGGGAGGAGTCTGTTGTGACAGTCAATAGCGGGCAAGGGTCCTGGAAGGGAGCACCCACCGACAGATTGCAGAGAGACAACCACCACCAGAGGTCCGTCCTCATGAACGATGGAACCAGTATCATTTTGGAATCTGGATCCACTGCCTGAAGCCATGAGCTCCGAAGAGCCATCTGCGTCCGCCTCATCTTAAGACGAGCAAGAGGAAGAGCAAGCATGCACGAAGCCGTGAGACCCAGAAGTCTCTCCAACCACCAGGCCGACATGCTCTCTGACTGCATAAACACCTGACACCTGGCGAACAGATCTGCCATTCTGTCCCCAGTGAGGTATACCTTGCAATCGATCGTGTTCCAACAAAAACCCAGGAATGAAGTCGTGAGAGACTGTCATGGAGGATTTCTGCCAGTTCACCGACAGCCCAAGGTGGAAGAGGAGCTGGAGGAGAGACTGAAGGTTGCTCGAGGCTTTCAGTGGACAGGGACTGCGCAACAGCCAGTTGTCCAGATACGGATACACATGGATACCCTGAAGCTGAAGATAAGCTGTGATGACCGACATCATATTCGTAAAGACACTCAGTGCCGAGCTGAGACCAAAAGGGAGCACACGAAACTGGAAATGCTCCTCCCGCATGGAAAACTGTAGGTATTTCCGATGCGGGCTCCAAATGAGGATATGCATATAAGCATCCTGAAGGTCCACCACGCTGAGCCAATCGCCCTTCTGAAGAGAGGACTTTATCTGGCTGGGGGTGATCATCTTGAATTTCTCTTGGGGAAGAGAAAGGTTGAACTGGGAAAGGTCTAGGATGGTGCACAGGCCAGCCTGGTTGGGTTTGGGCACCGTGAACAGACGGGAGTAGAACCCCTCCCCTCGCTCCCCTAGGGGAACGGGTTCCACCGCCTCGTGATCCAGAAGCTTCTGGACTTCGGCTTTGAGGGAGGGCGTCCCTGACTGCTGGAAAAGAAGATTGAAGGTTGGGGTAGGGGGAAGCGGAAGCCCGCCCGAGCTACTGACAAGACCCACCGGTCCTCGGTCATGGTCTGCCACGCCTCCCAGTGAGACGCAATGCTCCCTCCCACTGGGATCTCGTGTGAGGGCCAAAAACTCATTTAGCGGGTCTCTCAGAGGCAGGACCCCCAGATCCTGAGGAGGAGGCCGAGTACTGAGAGAAAAAATTGCCTTGCTGCTGACGCCGGTGGGAATTTCCAGCTGGAGGATCGACTGTGTTTTCCGATCTAGAAACCCCCGAAAACCAGAGGAAGACTGAGGCTGCGAAGGTGTTCTCTGAGCCCTAAAAGGTGGCTTTACCAGAACGGACAAAGACTTGGCCGTCTGAGTGCTGTCCTTTGTTTTAGTCAGCTCTTCGTCCATTGAGGAATGGAACAGTTCTTTGCCCTCATGTCCAAAACTTTATCTGCACCTTCTTGGAAAACTTTGTGGCGTAAAGCCAAGCCTGACGAGACGTGTCCACGCCAAGCATGAGGCCCGAGTCGAGGTGTCGACATAGTACGCTGCAGCCTCAAGCATATCCTGGGGCAGGACTCTGGCATTTGACAAGCCCACCTTAAAAACATCCAGCTTGTCCGCAGGAATTAATTCCTCAAATTCCGACAGACCTTTCCACATTTTCATATTTGCCTCAGCTAAAATGAGCTCTGCATTCGCCTGGCGCAACTGCAGAGCCGAATTAGCAAAGATCTTCCTTCCCAAAGAGTCCAGCAGCTTGTCCTCTTTGGCCAGAACCTGAGCCGGCGCTGTAGATGATGCTGGAGCCGGTCTGGATTGAAGTGTAGCAGCCGCCACCACTGTGGAGGAAGGAAGCGGGCAAGACGCTAAGGCTACCTCCTCCTAAGTATGAAGCCTATAACGAGCGTCAATCTTTTTGTTAACATGCAGTCCAGAGTGTTGCTTATCCCAGACTTTGTGGACCTCGGCCAAAACGCCCTTCTGAAAGAACAAGCCGGCGCGCTCCTGAGGAGACAAGGTGAACGCCCCCGAAAGCACCCCTTCCTGCGGAGGGGATGCCTCAGCTACTGGAACATCCAGAAGAGTCATCGGGGGGGATGCCTCAGGTACTGGAACATCCAGAAGAGTCATGTCCAGTACCCGGTCATGGAAAGCCCTAACAGAGCGGGGCTGGTCATCCCCATCCTGATCCCCTTGCGTGTCATTCAATGCGTCCGGATCGACCTGCGTCACATCTGGCTCCGCCGAAGACTTGTCAATTGGAAACAAGGGTGGTGGAGGCAGAAGGGCTGGAGATGGGCCAACTGGTAGAGGTGGAATAGTTGGCGGAACAACCGGTGCTGTGACGGGAACCGTTGGAACGGAACCGGAACCTGGAGGGCAGTTTCCTTAAAAAGACCTCTGAAATATTCCTTCATGGGGTCGGAATGCATTAGCTTCTGACTTTTTCGAAGAAGGCATCCTCTGCCGAAGGCTTAGACACTGTGGCAGGAGGAAGCCTCTCATGAGCGGAATGGTTCCAGGGCCGCAAAGGAGAGGGTTGCCAGGAGGGGCCCTCACCAGCCGGGTTGGCGTAGATTAATGGCGCAGATGCCACAGGGAGCGAGACCGAGTGCTGTAATGGCATCCGAGCGTTCCAGTCATAAACTGGACAAAACGGTGTACCATGAAAACGCTGTTCACCTGAAAAAATGCTCCCAGCACCCAACGCCGATGGCGTAGGTGTAAGGGAAGAGTCCAAAATGGCCATTGCAGTTCGTGCGGGAACGGGCACCATTTTGTCAACGCCTGAAGAGAACTGCGTCACATGTGTGAGTGAGGCAGGGGTCTCCACAGACAGGTCAGGGGTCTTGACTTTAGACTGGACACAAGGAACCTCGGCAGAGCCGGTACTGTGTGGCCTAGGATGTTTCTGAGACATACTAACAGCCAAATTAGCCTCTGAAAGAGGAACCTCGGCAACGCTGGTAACAGAGGAATTACGGTCAGCGACCTCACTCTGTGCCCCCTCAACAGAACCAGTATCCCCACTAGAGCGGGACCGATGAGGAACCCACCTCACCGACAAGACCTTAACAGGCCTCTCAGTTCTGTCGGTCACCTTAGCCTCAGATAGAGGAACCTCGGACACGAGTCCGGTAACAGCTCCCTCACAAGGGGCCTTGAACCTTGGTTCGGTACAGAAAACCTCAATGTAGGCCTCGGGCGCTCCCCGGTGTCTGTATGGGAAGCCCCAGATAAGGAGACCTGGAAGCAAGCTCCGGTACCCACCGTCTCAGTAGAACTGGGCCGTTGAATAGCCCCCACAGAAGGGGCCTCGGATTGCAATCCGGTGTGAGTAGGCCCCTTACGGAGACCCTCGGAGAAAACTCTGGTAATTTTCTTAGGCCTAGAAGGCACCTCAGGGAGACCCCCGGTGACAGAGCTTTTAAAGCCCCTCCCGGATCGAGAAGACCCCAGGACAGAGTCCTCCGGTCAGGGTTCCCTAAAAACTAAAGAACTGACAGGGCGTCTCTTCTTCTCGTCGATGAAACTCTGAAAATGCGGAGGAGGAACACGCTGGAACACCTCCTCCCACCGTCCCAGACGACGTTGAAGAGCACGGACCAAAAGGGAATCGCAGTAGAAGCATGAGTCCCACCGGTGATCCAGACCAAACACTCTAAACAAAGAGGATGGGGATCCGCCCTAGCGAAACGTTGTTCGCAGGAAGAACAATTAGGAAAATCTAACTGAAACGGCATAGACGGACTACTACGCGAGCGCTAAACCAGAGCAGGAGACAAGGACACTGGAAGGAAAAAATCTTCCGAAGATGCAAGTGCATCCAGTCCCGAACGTGCGGAGAAAAGGACTGATGGGCGATGCGCTGGGCGGAGCTAAGGAAGGCGGGGTTATGGCCACGTGCGGTACTGCACGTAAAAAGAGAAGGACACATTTTGAAAAATGTGATGCTTTTTACTAAGTGCTCCGGTCCCATCCCACAGGACGGGGGAATGTCCCATAAGTATGGATGAAAGGGGACGGGACGTAGGAGTATTTGTTGATTTGATATGATATGATATGTAATATGTGTTATGATGATGTTTTTTATGAAGATGTTTATATTTTGCTATGATTGTGATGTAGCTAGATCACACAGTATTAATAATAAAATACATGTTTAGCAAACTACGTTGCAGACATGTGCAAAGTCATGTCTTCAGCACTAATATATAATCATATTTCTCAGGTTAAAATAAAGTAGAAAATAGCTACAATTTCATATTGGTAAATTCTATTTCCTGTGGAACATTTAATTAAGAAAACAGGTTTCATATTGTATGTGGACATTTTTGAGACACCATAGAATGGACATTTTTGAGACACTACAGACTTGAAAGTAAATGTTCTGGAACCATGTTTGAGACCTGAAAATATCTTTCAAATAAGACCATAAGAATTAAAATCTGTACATGTAATAACAGAGATTGTAAAGATTTTATGAACTTTAATGATGGCCATCTTGATGACATCAGCAATCCTACACACCATACACCAAAGAGTGACACAATGAAAAGTATTAATCTATTGATACTTTCTAACGATACAGTCTCACCTTTTACCCACTAAAACTGCCAGGAAATTATAAATGCTCCCTTGATTTTCTGTTTGCACTGGTGCAATTATTCTCCTAGTGCTAAAACCATATACATGTACACTTGCCATTGGGCAAAGTTTATGTAATCTGGCACCTGTGCGCCTCTGAGTTTTATTTTTTTGTTTTGGGGTTGTGTAATGTGCAGCTACCGCCTGATGTCGTTGAGGTGCTTCTGAAGAGGAGAAGGGCATGTTAAAGGGGAGAGCCCAGGCAAAAGGTAAAAAAGGACCGCTTGCCGATCACGGGAGATTAAATAAATGGGCCTCAAGTTGTTTCATAAAGGCAAGCAAGTCGTTCTCTTTGCATAATAGCAGAGGGAAAGAATCCCACTGTCTCGCGTCCAGTAACGAGAAAGACCAGCCTCCCAGTTTCTCTCTTCTATAAGATGGACCAATAATGGTCTGTCATGTAACATTGCTCCATTGTACCTTCTTATGAATGTAACAAGTAACCGAGTATCCAAATGTAACTAGTGCCGGGATACTCGAGGGTTTTGTGCACTGTAACAAATGAAAAATAAAACATAAAAATGGTCCTGTTGACGTAAGATTTTAAGAGCTATTTTGTGTTTGGGGCATTGCGTTGCAATTTTAGTGATAAAGGAGTTGCATCTGGATTTGAGAACCAGGCACATATATTTTGAGATAATACAGTTTCTTACTGGGAGCCATTGTAAAGATAATAAGCCAGTGGTGTGTTCAAACTCGCTCAGGTCGAGCACGGTTCTTACCTCCACATTTCAGACTCATTGTAACAGTTAAATCAAAGTACATTGCAGTCCAAGGTGGATCTGTGGTTATAGTCCATGCTGGAGGAAATTAACACATTCATTACCATGACCTGGTGGGGAAAAGTTAGCTCTCACTACTGGATCGGACTAATAAAACAGCTGAAGAACCTCTGATCGTGCATGTTTTTGCATAGTGAGAAATTCGACATTCAGCGTTATTTACAAAATTAGATATTTCTCACACACATTTTTAACACACTATAGTGTTTCCCATGTGCAGCGTTCACACAGTCCAGTCTTTTCCATGCATACTTTTCACAGACACATTTTCCAAAGGCGTTTTGACTACATGGTGGTATAACTACATTAGTCACACTTCTGTGTTACCCTTGTGAGCCATGTGTGTTGTACGTACACTTTCTGAATACTCAGGTGCACATAGGTTTTGGAAATGTATCAACGCGACAAATCCTGATTTAAGGAGCATGAAGGGGTAGCACATACCTATAGCATGAAAGAAAAGGGATGGGGAGGTACAAGGTAGCTGCATTGCAGTGAGCAAGACCACGTTTACTACGTTGCTGCCTATTGGCTAGAAACGACTGTAGCCGCCTGGGAGCAAACAGATAAACGTGGCACACCAAGGCCAACATCTCTAGGAAGATAGTCTGGTCGGTGCTAACAAAGCTCCAGTGGGCATTCATGGAACAGTAGATTGCCAAGGTGCTCATGGACAAGCACACTGCCAGGGTTCTCGCGGCCAGCATGCTGATGGCCATGCCATACCAAAATACGCCCGGTCTCAGGGCTGTGCAATGAATGGAATCCAGATCTATTGGCATAGGGGCAGCGATGAGAGTCCACAAGGACTGGAAATCTATCTCTCTAGGTTATATGCTGTTTGGGAGAGGTTGATGATTGGTCAGTACTTTTAGGGTTGGATTTTTAACAGTGTATTTAGTGTATTTTTGGACAAAATCATGGCCAAAGACCCATGAAAGGATTTCTTTTGTTGAGATTTGTTATGATGGACAGTGACTTAGAACCGCATGTAAGGGCTTGATTAACCTGAGGTCGGTTGGTTCCAAGCATGTCAGAAAACTGCATTTGGATTCTACTCTGACTTCCAAAGAGAGGGCATAAGAGAGAGACAAGGGGAAGCGAAAGTAGGGAGAGGACGGAGCAGAAGACAGGAACTTGAAAGTGTAGTCTGGTTAGTGCCCTTCTCACACATTGCTGTATTTCAATGTTTCCTCACATGCACTTTGAGCAAATTCCTCGTTTGCCTATGTGCCCTTTTCACAAACTCTGGCCTTTCTGTGTGAAGTAATGTGTTTTTATACAACACTCCCAGCCCATACGCTGGGAAGAATAACATCTGAATGTAGTTGGGTACTGGGAGCCTTGTCTCACTCAGGTTACAAAGACTGAACACAAACATCCTATCAAGCAAAAGCAACCTGTATTTTTATTTAGCACTTTTTCCATCCCGTGTTTGGAAGCAGGCATGTATTTGAATGCATGCACCTCTATTTTATGTAGTACATTTATCGGAATGCATCACACTTCTGATTGACCAATGTGCATCCACATTGAAGGATTAAGCACTGAACATAACTGAATGCATGTTCTCGCCAAACTCTAAGTCAAGTTTTCAGTTGTTTATGGTCTGTATGAGAAAGACAACTGCCTTTAATGGAATATGAGATTTCTGTGCAGCTTTGACAACCTTTCACCCTTGACCCCCAGGTCCCACTCACTCTCCACGGTGAGCATGGCCAACGTTCGGTCGTCTTTGGACTCGCATGAGTACTCGCCCGCATCACTCGCCTCCACGTGCAGCAGCGTGAGGGAGCGCTCCCGCCCATCTGTCTTCATAAGGCGCCTGCGGCTTGGTTCCAGTGGTTGTCCATCTTTTAGCCACATCACATCCCCCTTCACCTTGCACAGCTCACACCAGAAGACTACGGAGCCACCCCGTGTAACCTGAGTGTCCGAGAGACCCCGCACAAAGGTGACTGGCAATCCTGGGGGTACAAGGAGACACAAGGATTACTTTAAACAGGCTTACTAACCTTAAATTCCCTAAGGCAATGGTCTGCCTCAAAATGATTCACTTTTGGAAGGAAGCAGCAGAGCACTGTAAATAGCCCAAATTGAATCAAATGCCTCAGAGTTTTTTCTTCTTCCAAATTTATTTCAGGTTATACAGATTGGAGTCCTTTTATCACTTATGAAGTAGTCTTTGCACTACCTTGTTTGCGCTCTCTTCTAGACTGTCTCTGATCAGTAGTAGTCTCTAAGCCTGCACGTTCTCCCCGGCTTTGGGCTACATTCTTTCCACAGCTCTGGGCTTGCCGTATCTTTGTCTGCACTTTCTCCCCAACTCTGTGCCAGCACTCTCTCCATCTCTGAACCCTCCACATCGCTCTTGACCGGCATACTCTCTCTGGACCCTTTCAGTACTCTCAGACCCAGGTTTACACCTTAACAGTTTCTCTCTGGAACTGAGTCTGCATTCTCTACCAGGCTCTGGGCCTGAACTCTCTCCCCTATCGGACCATTCTCACTACTCTGAACACGCCTTCCGCAGCTCTTAGAATGCACTCTTTCCCAACTTCTGGCCCCAACGCTCTTCTCCAGGTCAGCAAAGAGGGTATTGGCTGGAACACACCCTCTGCTGCTTTGAGATTGTATGCCCTCCCATGCTATGGGTATGCACTCTGCCTCCTCCCCAACTCTTGTAATGCACCCTCTCTGCAGCTCTGCAACTAACCTCTCAGATCGGGGACTGCACCCTTTCAGCAGGTCAGAAGGAACACGTTACTAACCTGTAACTCTCGTTCTCCAGCATTGGTATATTTCATTTATTCGCATGCTCAGGAATATTCCCTGTCGTCCGGCTGGGAATATTCTGTAATAATAAAGCAGTTTTGCTTTAGACTTAAAAAACTGCTTTGTACTTGTATAGCCTATTGCTGTCACTTTGGGTCATACTGCCCCAGCCAATGACAGTGGTCCTCCTTAGCTCCACACCTGGTGGCCATCTTCAGATTTAAAAACGCACGTAATGTAGCAGTAGGAACCAATGAAGAGCCATCGAGCGGGAAAGAGGGAGGGTTGCATGTTAATCCATGAAAGATACCAATGCCGGACAACAGGAGTGACAGGTAAGTAACTTGTTCCTCCTCCAGCATTGGATCTTTCATGGATTCACATGCTCATGAATACGATTATATGGCAGTACATACACACCAACCAATGGGAGGCGGTAGAGGTCTCAGCAGAAGCAATGAAACTTACCCCTGGAGCACTCAGCTCAAACAAAAAGATTACAAAGCACCTCCTGCCTGACACAGAACTCCTCCCTGGAATCCCTGTCAATGCAGTAGAATTTCATGAAGGTGTGGGTAGACCTCCACGTAGCAGCCCTGCAGACGTCGAGCAGGGGAACAACAGACAGGAACACTGTAGTAGAAGCTCCAGCTCTGGTGGAATGTCCCCTTGGTCTACCTGGCAGTGGTCTGTTGGGCAGCTGGTGACAGTAGGCGATTCAGCCAGATAGCCACTTGGAAAAGGAAGCCTTTGACAGGGCCTTGCCTTTTTCACCAGGACCAATGTTACAAAAAGTTGTGTAGTTATGCGAAAGTCTTTTGTGGTGCGATATAAAACTTGAACGCACAGGCAAAGTCCAGTGAATGCAATGCCCTCTCTGTTGGAGAGGTGGGAGAGCCAAAGAACTCAGGTAGGACCAGCGGTTCGTTCAGGTGGAAAGTTGATGGAATCTTTGACACAAATGAGGGATGAGTTATGTTATGTTACTTTGCATTTATATAGCGCCTTATGTACCATTGGTATGGTCTCAAGGCGCTGGTAGGGTGAACGCCCTCGGGAACCGAAGTTCAAGTCAGTAGAAAGAATAGAGAGAGTCAAAGGTGTGTGTGAGCACCGGATATGTGTGCAGCTGGTGTGGCATTCGTATGCAGCACCACCCTGGATTGATGGAAAGTCAAATACGGTGGCTTGCAGGAGAGAGCTTACAATTCCCCAACATGTCTGGCCGATGTAATTGCCACTAGAAAAACAGTCTTCCATGATAGGAACTTTAGAGGGGCCCAATATAGAGGCTCAAAAGGTGGGCCCATGAGCTTGGAGAGTGCCACATTGAGCTCTGACGCTGGAGCTTGTGCTTTTATTGGAGGAAAAGTCCAGAACAGACCCTTGAGGAACTACTTAAACAGCCTAGGAGACCACAGGGAAGGCTTGCCTGCTGTGTGAGTGTAGCGGGAAACAGCCGCCAGATGGAATTTTGTGGAAGTGTGTTCCAGCCTTGCTTTTGCCAATGACAGAAGATATGGCAGAATTTGATTAGCTTTGATTCGGAGAAGTTCTAACCCTTGTGAATGACACCATATAGTGAAACTCTTCCACTCGTGCTTGTAGCGGGAGAGAGTGGACAGAGCTCTGACCTTTGTCAGAATGTTTCTGCAGTCTAAAGGTAATGTGATATGTCCAAATTCTAGGGCTGCAGGAGCCAAGCCGTCAACCTCAGGGACGCTGGTTCGTGGTGTAGAACGGACCCTCCTTCTCTGGAGAGCAGGTCCGGACGAGGAGGCAGGTTGATGGAAGTGCTACCAACAGATTCAGAAGGTTGGAATACCAAATCTGCCACGCTGGAGCAATTAGGATCATCTTGCATCAGCTCTGTTTGAGTGCATTGATTATTCATAGAATAAGAGTAATTGGAGGTAATGCGTATAGGTACCAGCCTTTCTAGGGTACGCAGAACACGTGATCCTGACACCTCCCTTGCGGGAACTGGCTGGCTAACTGGTCACACTTGGAGTTGGCCGCACTTGAAGTCAATCTGTGGGCAGGCCCAACTTGAGAAAAGATGACAAACATAATCCTGATGGGAGCTCCCATTCATGGCAGGATCGGAGTACCCTGCTGAGGGAATCTGCGACACTGTTGTGGAATCCCTACTAGGCGAAAGGGAATGAGGATAATGCTGTGTTATAGCGCCCAGTGCCACAGTGTCTGTGCCTCCTTGGACAGAACAGGAGAGCGGATCCCTCCCTGCTTCTTGATATAAAACATTGTGGTGGTGTTGTCTGTGAAAATGCGAAACATCTTGCCTTGGAGCTGGGGTTGGGGAAGGACTTGGGAGCCCAGAACACAGCTCGGAGCTCCAAAAATTGATATGTAGGAGCATCTACATCGGCTATCAGAGTCCTCTGGCATGGAACCATCCGGTGTGCACCCCACAACCCTCCAAAGAAGCGTCCGTTGTCACCGTGACGTGATGTGCTGGTGGCCGAAAGGGGGCATCTTGCGTGAGGTGCTGTCGATGAGGCCAAACACCAAGCTGCGTGAGATCTTGCTTTTCCAGGAGGCCGATACCTGTTTCCACCTGGCATCTAGGAACTCCTGCAGAGGTCTCATACTAAGTCTGCAGTGAGGCACTAGGGGGATGCATGAGGACATCATCCTGAGTAAAGACTTGAGTGAGCAAACCGTTGTCAGTTGGAGGGAGGACAGCTGCTGAATCTTGAGAAGCACGGCCTTGACCCTCTCCTCAGAGGGGGTAGCCAGGCACTGCAGCATGTTGAGTTGTGAGCCCAAGAGCAGTGTATTCTGAGATGGTGACACGCATGACTTCAGAAAGTTTACGGAGAATCCCAGTGAAGTCAGGCATTGGATGGCTTTCTCAGTGTGTTGGAGAGCCAGTGGGAGAGACTGCATGTGGATTAGCCAGTCCTCCAGGTAAGGGTAAAGGTGAGGCGCAGATGGGCAGCCACTAGTGCTAGGCACTTAGTGAATACCCTTAGAGCTGACTTTAGTCCAAACGGCAGGGCCTTGAATTAGTAGTGCTTCCCCTACACCACGAAGCAAAGGAAATGCTTGTGCTTCCGATGGATGGGCTTGTAGAGGTATGCATCCTCCAAGTCCAGGGACGAGAGGAAATCCCCCTGTTCCAGGTTCTTCAACACTTGCTGAAGCGTGCATGCAGAACATTTGTGATTTTAGAAACTTGTTGAGGTCCCTGAGGTCTAGGATGGGTCTCCACCCACCAGACGTCACCAGTAAATATCTTGAGTACACTCTGGATCTCCAGAGGTGCGATGGAACGGCTTCTATGACCCCTTTTAGCAGCAGGGACTGGACCTCTTGTAGGAGGAGTGGCAGTTGTTTTTGCCTTTGTAGTAAAGCAATTGAGGGGCATTTGTCCAGAAATTCCAGCGTGTTTCTGTGTGTTGAGCACCCATTTGTCACTGGTGATGTCCCGTCATTGCTCGACAAACTGCGATAGCCAACCTCCCACTGGTGTGCTGCAGTGGGGGCTCGAGACCTGACGTTGGTCAGGCTTGTTTAGGGGTTTGCGTTCGGGTGGAAGAACTGCGTCCCCTCTGTATATCCATATACACCTGCGATCTTCCTTTGTATGCTGCCTGGGAACTTTTGCGGGATGGTTGGCGATAGGTAGGCCTATAATCTCTGGAGGTTCTGGAGAATCTGCCCTTTCTGGACTGAAAGGACTGCCTTCTCTGCTGTAGGGTACGAAGGGATCAAGCAGTATCTATGTCCGTCTTGATGGCTAACAGTGTCTTATCTACCTTATTCCCAAAGACGTCCACCCCATCAAAAGGCATGTTCATAACCTTCGTCTGTATCTAAGGACAGATGTTTGTGGCTTTTGACCAATTCTGGCACCTGACTGAGTGCGAAGATGTTTTGAAGCAGAATCTCTAACTTTACAAATCTTTTTCAGTTGGTCTTTCTTTTGGGGGTGCTGAGGAAGGGTTCTTCATAATCAGCAACCCATCCTCCCAGATGTTGTCAAGTATCGGGACAGCAACTACAGATTTTCTGGAAGCTTTCAGCCACTGAAAAAGGAACCTCTCCTTTTCGTTGTTCCTCTGGAACCAGGTCAGAAAGCTTCATAGCTCAGGCAAGCAGAGGATGGAAAGAGCCAATTTCATCTTGAGGCGAATCTCTGGAAGGTATCTCTGGCCCCCATCATCCGGTACCAGGTCGTCATACTTGTCAGCAGTAGTATGCATGTCCGCAGATGCGTCCGTATTCCGGGACAGTATCTGTGTCTGTGAGAGTAGCTGCGGGGTCAGCAAATAACTGAGCAGTTGGTCTTGGAGGTCGTGGTAGTGGAACCACTGCCTCATGTGGAGGCCCCAGAGGAGGTCTTCTACTTGGCCTACTTGGGCTAGCTTGTTCACCTTGCTGACAGGAGGAGGAAGGCGCTGCTGCAATTCAAAGTTTGTAGAGTAGACAATATACACAGACAGGTCTCTGGATGATGCTGGAGTTCGCATAGGAACAGTAGGAGCAGCCACTGGTGGAACAGCCACTGGTGGAACAGGTACTGGTGGTGGAGAAACCACTGGTGGCCTGAGTGTTGGCAGAGTTGGGCCTGGTTCTTACCCCATTTCCTCATGCTAAGAGAATGAAGCCTCCAGAGGCTCTTCATCTCCTGAGAACACACTCTTCTGCATCAGATGGGCAGGAGGGTGGGCTGGCACGAGGTTGAAGAGTAGTTTGGTCTTCGTTGGTCGCGGTAGGGAAGAGAGGGGTGGTGCTAACTCCTTGTGCACACCTGTGCCTCTAGCAAATGGAGAGCACTGGTGCTTGTGGAGTCGACGACGGGGCCATAGACGACAATGGTGCAGATGTTGGTCTTGGAGGCAGAGCAATCCTCAGTACTGTCGTAGTCATCATCAACGTCATAGACGAAGCGATCGTTGACAAATCGGTCGCTGGCGAGGTGGATTTTCATTGATGGAACGTCTAAGGGGTCCTTGACAGGGAGTGTTGATGACTAGGTCGTGGACGAAGTAGCTGGCATCAAAGGAGCCCTCTTCTCCGACGAGAGGGACAAGTGTTTAGTAGTCGCCAGAACCATGATCGTAGATGACATGGCCGTAGACAGGACCGGAGATGGGGCCGCTGCCAATGTTGTCGATGGGGAGGCAGTCGAAACCTGCGACTTATGTCCACTTTTATGTTTCTTCCCCCAGGTAGTGTCGTCATGGGATCTCAACCTCTTCATAGAGGAAGTCCGATCTACGAGTCTGTCAATCCTGGCAGAGGCATGACAGGAATGAGCCTGAATCAGAGGTCCTGGCCCCTTCTTCCACTCAAGCCGCCAAACTTCTATGGCAATCCTTCTGAGTCTTCATAGAGAAGACCTGGCAAAAGGAGCACTCGTCCATGTTGTGCAGGTGCAGGCAATAGAAGCATTTCTCGTGTCAATCGTCTACAAAAATATTGTTGAGGCGACAGGCTCAAAGGCTCAAAAAGGCTTGTCTTACTGGTGTCTGCCATGCTTACATGGGGAGGGCCTGAACATCGAGAAGAGAGCCTCTCTGAAGATCGTCGATGTTCAGATCTTCACTGGCAACGGCTCCCCATTACCGGCAGTCACAGCCGGTGAAAAAGTCGAATTTCGGGAAACAAAACAAGGACTCTCAACACCTAAACGTGCGGTAAACATCTGAAGATGCCCCTCAGGGGGTGGAGCTAAGGAGGGCCACTGTCATTGGCTGGGGCAGTATGACCCAAAGTGACAACAATAGTCCATACAAGTACCAAGCAGTTTTTAAGTTTAATGCAAAGCTGCTTTATTATTACTGAGGATTCCCAGCATGACGATGGGAAAAATACATGAGCATGCTAATCCATGTAAGATCCAATGCTGGAGAACCTTCCCACTCTCTGTAGGTCTGCAGTCTTTCTGAAGAGTTGAGACTATTTCTGTATCCTTAGGCATGCACTTGCTTTTAGGGCTGGGCATGTAATCACTCTGCAACCAGGATACAGAACTCTCTCCCCAGGATTGAGAGAACACTCCCTCAGAAGATCTGGGCCTGCACTTGTTTTTCAGTTCTGGGCCTGTACTCTCTCCAAAGCTCAGAGTATGTATGTACTCTTTCCCCAGCTGTTGATTAACATTCCCTCTGAACCTGCATACTCTCTTCAGTTCTGGGCTTATTCCATCTCTGCAGCTTGGAGCCTGCAATCGCTCCCCAATGCTGTGGGACAATGCCCCCTCTGTAGCCCGGACCTGCATTTTCTTTCCGGTTCTGGGCCTGCACTCTCTCTGCAGCTCAGAGAGTGCACTCTCTCCATAGCTGTGGGTTTACACCCTTTCTGAAGCTCCAAGCCTACACGCTCTTCTGTTTTGGGCTTGTACTCTCGCTGCAGTTCAGAGCCTGCACATTCTCCCCAGCTGCGGTTGAACACCTATTCTGAATCTCCAAGTCTGCACTCTCTTCTGTTCTGGGCGTGTACTGCCTCTGCAGCTCAGAGTCTGCACTCTTTCCCCATCAGGCGGTCAATGCTCCCTCTGAAGGTGTGGGCCTGCACTCTCTCTTCAATTCTGGGCCTTCACTCACTCTGTATCTCAAAGCCTGCACTCTCTTCTGTTCTGGGCGTGTACTGCCTCTGCAGCTAACAGTCTGCACTCTCTCCCCATCAGTGGGTGAATGCTCCCTTTGAAGCTGTGGGCCTGCACTCTCTCTTCAATTCTGGGCCTTCACTCACTCTGTAACTCCAAGTCTGCACTCTACTGCGCAGCTGAGGGTGAAGGCTCCTCCTGAAGCTCTGTGCCTGTGCTCTGGCTCACAGGAAATAACGGCAATCCCCACGCCTTATCACAAACAGATCAGCTCATTACCCCCACCTGACAGCAAAAGGTAGGCATACGAAGGTCCATATACCGCAGCATGTGTGCTCTCCCTGAAATCAAGGGCATCACAGACCTGTTATGGTTAGACCTTGTTACAGTGAACAACCATTACATCTGTATGAAGTTGAACTTCGGCAGCAGGGTTTGTTTGTAAACAGTTGGAGCTCCAGTAGGGCCATTCCAACCTAAATGGGGGCAATCCAAGTACCCCACAAGGCCATTCAATCAGTAGGAGGGATGGAGGCATGACTTAATCAATGTGTGTTTATGACCCGCACTTGAATTTGCATATTCTCCAGGGCTCAGATTTAAGCCTAAACCTTATCCCCAGCTGTCGGCTTGTACTCTCTTCCTACAACTCTGGGACTTTACACTCTCTGCAGCTCTGGGCTCATGCTCTCTTAGTGGGCCTACACTTCAACCAAGAGCATGCCCTGCACCTTCGCTGAAGCGCTGAGTACGCACTCTCTCTAGCCACTTCTGAGATTGTACTGTCTTTCTGCGGCTCTGGCTTGCACCCTCTCTGAGGCTGTATCTTGTATCCTCTCCCCAACAAATATCATGCACGAACCCTCCCAAGAGCTCTTCTTGAAGCTGTTGTTTGCTCACCTTTCACTCTCACATCGAACTGCATTTCATGGTCCTTTGTGTGGCAGATGTAGAGGCCGGCATCCTCCTTGCAAAGATTCTTCACCGTAAGAATGTGCACGCGGCTTTCCCGTCCCATCTCATATTTGTCACCAGCCTCAATAGTCTGTCGGTGGCGGGTCCAGGTCACCACAGCGGGGATTTTCGAAACCACAGCAGAGAGGACAGCACTGGCTCCCTCCAGGCCCAAGACATCCTCAGGCGTATCCTTCTTATTCATGAACATCACAGGGCCATCTGGGAAAGGAAATTGAGTAAGATAGTGGCAAAGGGAGAGCAAAAGTGAAAGCTGAAGCAGGGAGGACAAGGGAGAGAAAGAGAGCGACACTGTGAAGTCGATGCAGAAGGCGACTGCAGTGTGTGTGTGGTTGCAAAATAATATGAGCCCGAATCGGCTTCTTTGAAACCTCTGTGAGCAATGAGACGTGAATTATGTCTCATCTTTTCAGGAAGTAACTTTCCTAGATTAGAGCCATGTACTTTTGTCCATGGGGGCATTTTCAATCAATATGCTTTTTTACACAAGGTATATTTGAACACTAAGTATATAAAACATGTCTCTCTTCGCAGACACAGAATGAACATTTTCGGAACACATTACCTGTCTTGGAAGAATTTGAATTCAATGGAGAATTCCCACATTGAGATACAGGCCGAGCTGAGTGGAGACGCTGTCTGACTAGTGCTAAAAGGCTCAATGTACAACTACTCTTTTTGCTGCAATCTTCCCCAGCAGTTTGTTTCCATCCAGCATGCATTGCTTTCCTTCAGATCTAGTTGCTTCTCAGAGACCACTACTTACATGACGTGTGCAGCATGGGGTAGACTCGGGGCAGGGGTCTACCCCATACATTGTAATAGGAGCAGCTAGGTCCCGACTCAGGAGATCCACACCCAGGATCCCACAAATACTCTAATGTGTGAGCAGATTATCCTATAGTGTAAAGAGAGAAGCTAGGTGGCAACTCAGGTGTTCCACCTCCAGGATCCGAGAAATGATGTAATGTGTGGAGGCAGGAGCAGAGAGGTTTCCTGTACCGTGTAAGGAGAACAGCTAGGTCCACATGCAGAGCACCATGCATACTGTAATGTCTCAGGGAAGTACTGAACATAAGGCAGTCATATACTGTAAGGAAGGCAGTGTCTACCACTGTTCCAAAATTACCCATTCCTCTGCATCTTTTCTTACCTTTAACCTTGACGGCGAAGTGCATGTCATCATCCTGGGCCTCACAGGTAAAAATGCCACAGTCATGCAGCTCAGCGCGGTGTATGGTGAGCACACGAGACGTCCCTTCGCTTCTGATACTGACTCTGTCCCCAGAGATGACGTCACACCAGTTCTTCAGCCAATGCACCACTGCTGTCTCTCGTGACACCTGGGCAGTCAGGGTGATGGTCTCTCCTTCAACGATCTCGACTGGGGTCTTCGTAGCTTCTTTATTCACAAACTGAACGGGCGGCTCTGTGAATAGGAAATATTAGCGAAGTCAGCTCTGAGACAGACACTTTGCAGTACCAACACAGGTCAACAGGAGGTGCTGTGGGAGTGATGTGGCACTAACACAGGCCAAAAGAATGCACCTATTTCTTCAATGATGTTATGGGGAACTTGCAATGTTTTTCATGGGGTGGAGAGTTGGCTATCTTCTGTATTGCTCTAATTGGTTCCTGTGGAACACATGGATGTGTTCACACAAGTAGATGTGCCTGGATTACTCATGGTAGTCTACATTTAGCACAGTCTCCCCCCTGGTCATAGTACGCACCTGAGGTCTCCTTACATCCTGACGGAACTTGATACCCAAAGTTTCACTTTTATCATGACCCCTAACCACACCTGGCCACATCTTACTTGGATTTAGAAGGACAAACAGACACCGGACCAAATCCAACAAAATATACCATCAATGTTGCAGAACCTTGGCAGGCGAGTCAGAGCGATGGGAGTAGTATGACGAGGCACGAGACTCAGCATACTGGAGAATACCACATGCAAGCCAGGCATTTTCCTTGAGTTACTTCCCCATTGCATTCCTTACTTAATTGTTGAAATACCAAATGTTCCTTCATGAAACATGCCATTATAAAACCTACAAACAAGTCTGGCCAAAATACACACCAGCAGTATTTTTTAATCGTACATATTGAAAAAGACAATCAATCAAGATATATTACTCACAAAAGGGAACAGCTCCCCCAAGTTCTCTGGAAAAAACAACCTGATCCTGTGTATCTACCAAAAAGAGTGGAGTGAGAAGACCAGGTAGCTGCCCTGCAGACCATCAACCTGAGCACAACCACAACTCCCACCCAAGAGGGAGGCCACTCCTGGTGGAACGACCATTAGTAAAGAGCGGGGGGCGAATGAGGTTCATGAGCTCAGAAGATTTCTCAGTGGCCAATCAAAGGATCAAGATGGACACGAAAGGCCTCCAACTCTTATGTCCTTTTAGAAAAATGGACAAAAAGATGACATGTCTTCCTAAAAGCTTCAGTACTTTGTACATAAATCAATACTGTCCTTATATCATCTAGAGAATGGCGAGTCTATCCCTCAACTACTTAAGGCCGACATACGTACCACTGTATGATACAGATTAACTTCAGAGCAACTTTGTGGCAGAAAACCTGGATCTCGTCAAAAAGATCAAAACATTGGGAAACATCTCACACTACAGAGTCAATAGTGACAGGGGCTCCCGATGACTTAAAAAGATGGATTGACTCCAGTGGTACTAGAATCTTGATCCTATTGAACTTTTTTGTGGTGTTTGACACCGTGCATAACATTCTTTTTGGTTGCCTGTATAATATGGGCCTGAGGGGAATCCCTTAGAAGTCGGTTGAATCATTCCCGGGTGAGAGAACTCATTGATTTCACTGCCCCCCTTTCAATCTTCTCTAAAATCCATCCCCTACGGTGTTAGGCAGGGTTCATCTTTGAGCCTGCTTCTTTTTAATCTTTATATGAAACCTTTGGTGGATCTTATTTCCACTGCTGGGCTGCAATTTGATATGTACGCTGATGATACCCAACTTGTTCTACGTTTAGATGGTACTGAGCCAGACACTATGGAAAGTATTAACGCTTGCATTGAACAAGTTGGGTCATGATGTCACTAAATCAACTGCTACTTAATTCACACAGAACTGAGATCCTGATTTGCAAACATAATCCCCTACATTTCCTGGGGACATCGATCCCTACAACTTTGGAAGAAATGGATAGGCTTCATTTTTGGCCCACCTCGTTTGGCCCTTGTCCTACCCCTGTTTCATCTGTCCGGAACCTTAGGGTCTGTTTTGACTCTGATCTCTCTTTTTCAACCCAGATCAATAAAGTCACTAGCAGCTGTTTTTTTCATGTAATATCCTTGACACGGATCTTCGATTATATTAGCTTCCCTGCATGGGTTAAGTTGATGAATGCTTTCATCTCAAGCTGCCTTTACTATTGCAACTCTGTATATTTGGGTCCCTCAAAAAAAGAGACCTTCAGACCACATCTTATTCTGCATGCCTCCTTTTCCATCTAAACAAACTGGCCCATGTCTCTTCAGTCCTTAAGAGATCTGCACTGGTTACCCGTAGGCATTATGATGTTAAGACACGGCATATGGTCCATAAAGCCCTCCATCCAATGGACCAGCTTTTTTCCATGATTGTCTAACACGCTACACTCCCAGCAGACAGCTTAGGTTGTCCTCAGCTAATCTGCTGGTAGTGCCGAAGATCAAATATCAGCGATGGGGTGGCACATCTTCCGGCTTTCTTTCTCCTAAGCTATGAAACCATTTTTTGCCCTTTCTACGGGCGATGTCGAATCATATTGAGTTTCAACACAGGCTGAAGACATTGCTATTCCCAAGATAGAGGCCTGATTATTGGCCTGATAGCGGTCTGTCAGCTGGTATCGTTGTTTGCTGTTACCGCCTCAATGCCTCCTTCGAGGCGATTAGTTGCACTTTACAAATCTACTACCATACCATCTGAAAATTAGTAAAACGAAAACCTGAGACCCTACACTTCCTAATCTCTTGATGGAGCACAGAGGCAGCAAAAAACAGATCCTATGAAAGGCAGTCCAAATCAGAGTCGTAAAGAGGTTGAAACGGAGAACCCCTAAAGCTTTCAACAGCAAATTAAGGTCCCAGGTCAGGAAATAACGCTTATTTTCGGAATGAGCGGTAAGAGGAGGAAAGAAGATTAAAGTTCTTTCCGCCAAGACTGGAGGGGGAAAGAGATAAAGAAAGAAGTTGATGGTGAGTGGCAGGAGTAGAGGGAGATCAAGAGATGGAAGGAAGAGAGAATCAGAGATGAAGAAAGAGAGAGAAAGAGAGAGAGAGAGAAAGAGAGGGAGAGAGAAAGAGAGAGAGAGAGAAAGAGAGAGAAAGAGAGAGAAAGAGAGAGAAAGAGAGAGAGAGAGAGAGAGAGAGAGAGAGAGAGAGAGAGAGAGAGAGACTTACTTCACACCACGTGCCCTAGGATCCAAAAACCCAAGTGGAGAGCAGGGAAACCAGTATATTCTCTTGAGAGGCAATCATTGGCACCCCATAGATCTCACAGGTTGGTAGACATACCTCCTCTGAGGTGCACAACTCACAGGATGATGTAAAGACTCTGCTTAGATAGTCCCCCTGCTGGCTGTTCACGCCATAATGTGCACTACTGCCAGGGAAGGGAGATTGTGTACTGCACATAAAAACACGTAAGGCCTTATTTCAAATTTCCTGGTATGGCCACCCAATGCAGCAGAATCACCACCAGATTACGGGTGGCAGTACGGTGGAGAGAGCTCCCCATTCATGGGGTCCATTGAGCTGAGCATAGGCTGAAGGGAAAGGCCTTGAACTGAAATGGTTGTCCTGCGATGGTGCATCGTATGTACCTTCGTTGCCAGAAACGGATCGGGCGTGAAAGTACACATCCTCCATTTCTAAAGAAGACAGGAAATCCCCTTCCTGCAGATGCATCAGAATATGCTGCAGGGTGACCATCTTGAAGGTTTGGGCCCACATGAACTTGAGGAGGTGTAGGTTGAAAATGAGTTTCCAACCCCTTGACCTTTTCTTTGCGAAAAAGTATCTCAAGTACACTCCAAGGCCTTGCTGTTGGAGGGGGACGCGCTCAATCGCTGCCTTGGCGAGAGTCTGAATTTCTTGCATGAGTAATGGCAAGTGCTTCTCTACCAAGAGAGGAATGGAGGGAGGGTGCCATATGAATTCCAACATAAGTCCCTGCGGGATTAGTGACAACAACCTATGTATGTGTTTATGGAATGCTACTTTTCGATGAAACGTGAGAGTTGTCCTCCCTTGGGGTGTGACAGTGGAGGGGCGAGGGCAGAGCCTGGTCAGGCCAGTTTGGAGGCCAGGCCCCTAGCATTTCAGGAGCAGAAATGTTTCTAATCACCCCTGTATGCCTGAGACTTCTCTTTGCAGTTCTTAGATGCTAGGTAGGTGTAGGACCGGTATGACTGGGACCAGTAAGAAGAACAAGTTACTTACCAACTGGTATCGTTCTTTCGATTAGATGTTCCTCCAACGTATTCTTCATCTTAGATGTATTCCATCCAGCTTAGCTGCTTTGGAAATTTTTTCTCAGCAGAGGGTGCCGTGCGTCGATGTTGTCGAGTCGATGGTCCCTCGAAGGCCTCCGTCGAGGGTGACGTCATAGGTTATGCAAGTAGCGGGCGCAGGGCGCCCTTTAGCCTCAGTTCTGTTTTTCCCCTTCTTGCTCTACTGTGTAGATTGTGCCGGTAGTCAGGTATCAGCCTTGCGAGAGTTGAAGTGGCAATAACCCAGAAAATCTACAGAGGGGTAGGATGGGAGGGCGATGAGGAATACCTTGGAGGAACATCCAATCGAAAGAACATTACCAGTTGGTAAGTAACTTGTTCTTCAAATGGATTGTGTCCTCCAACGTATTCCTCATCTTAGATAGACTCCCAAAGCAGTATAGAACACTCCCTGGAGAAGGGAGTAGATTTTTGATACCATTATGTGGTGGAATATAGCACTGTTTTACCAAAAGCAAGCTCCTTAGACTGGGAAGCATCCAGAATATAGAATTTTGAAAAAGTGTGCGATGACCAAGTTGCTGCTTCACAAATGGATTCTAAGGGAATACCTCTTTGAAGGGCTGTCGAAGAGGCAGTGCCTCTGGTGGAATGGGCCCTTAAGCCTTCTGGTGGGTCTTTTCCAGCCAATCTGTAGCATTCTGAAATGCAAAGCACAATCCAACGTGATATGGTTTGTTTTGACACTGATTGACCCAATTTCCTTCCGGTGTAGCCAATGAAAAGTTGATTATCCACTCTAAGCTTGGAAAGCCTAGAAATGTAAAAGCTTAGAGCTCTTCTCGGGTCCAACCTGTGCAATTCTTCCTCCTTCTTACTAGGATGAGGTGGAGGGTAGAATGCGGGTACAACAATTTTCTGATTTAAATGAAAACCGGACACAACGTTAGGTAAAAATTAGGGTTTAACCCTTAATATCACTCTGTCCCTATGGAACACAGTACAGGGTGGCCCAGAAGACAGTGCCTGCAATTCGCTCACTCTTCTTGCAGATGTTAAAGCAACTAGGAAAACGGTTTTCAGTGTTAGTAATTTTAAGAGACAAGTGTGCAGGGGTTCAAAAGGGGCACACATTAAGAATTTTAGAACCAGATTAAGATCCCAAATTGGTACTTGGAAGGGATAAGGAGGAAACACATTGGTGAGTCCCTTTAAGAATTTTACGAGTAAAGGAATTTTGAAATAGGAGCATTCTTCCGAAGAGCGCTTGAAAATGGAAAGCGCTGCAAGATAACCTTTAATGGTCCCAACAATTAGACCTCTATGTGCTAGGGACAAGAGGAAGGACCACACTTTCGGAATGGAACATAGAAAAAGATCAACATTCTTTTCTCTGCACCAGTTGCAAAACTTTTTCCAACGGCAACGGTATAGAGATTTTGTTCCTTGCCTTCTTTCCGAATGCAACACCTCCATGACGTCATCTGGAAGGTCCCAATCCTTGTATCTCAGCCTTTCAGATACAAAGCATGAAGGTTGAGAGTTTTGACCTTTGGATGGAGAACCTGGCCCTCCATTTGTGAGAAAAGGTCCTCTCTCTGAGGAAGACGTAACGGAGGACAGATGGACATGTCTAGAAGGTCCGGGTACCACATTCACCTGGCCCAATCCGGGGCAATTAGGATCATGCGGTTTCCGAACCGTCTCAATCTCCTGATGACCTGAGGAATGACGGGAATCAGAGGGAACGCGTATAATAGTGGGAAGTTCCACTCCACCACGAACGCGTCCCTTAGGGCTCCTCTCGGGGGAAATTCCCTTGAGCAATACCTTTCGCACTTCCGGTTGATTCCGGTCGCAAACAGGTCTACTTGAGGGGTTCGCCAAAGAGCGAAGATCTCTTGAAGGAATTCCTGAGCCAATTCCCACTCGTGGGACACCGTGCTCTGCCTGCTCAAAGCGTCTGCCGTCATATTTTCCTCCCCGGCTAGATGAACTGCCGTTAAGGAGATTCCTTCTTGAATTGCCCAATACCATAGCCGCATTGCCTCTCTGCACAGAGGTAGTGACCCTACACCTCCTCTTTTGTTTACATAATGCATGGCCACTGTGTTGTCCGTCATTATCAGGACATTTTTTCCTCTGACAGATGGCAGCAAAGCCTTCAGCGCTAGTCTGATTGCTCTCAGCTCTAAAAGGTTGATGTTTAGTTTGGACTCCGATGGAGACCAACGACCGCTGATTGTCAGATCGTTGGCATGAGCTCCCCACCCCATGAGTGAGGCGTCCTTCACTACTATAATCTCCGGCCATGGTTGCCAAAGATGTTCTCCGTGCAAGTCCACCACAGAAGATCCTGCTGAACCTTGTTCGGAATCTGAAGAAAATCCGTCATTTGACCTCAGAACTGGGACCATTGAGTCTTTAGAGCCCATTGAAGGGATCTCATCCTCAGGCGTGCCTCTGGCACTAGGAAGATGCAGGATGCCATGAGGCCGAGCAACCTTAAGATGTCGTAGGCCTGGAGATTTTGGGCATTTTGGAATTTGGAAACCATCTGAAGAATGTCTTGAGCCCTCGACTTAGGAGACAAGCTCTTTCCCAAGGATGTGTCCAATACAGCCCCTATGTACTGGAGCTGTTGGGAAGATGTCATTTGTGACTTCTTGAAATTGAGGGTGAATCCCAGTCTGTTGAGGAAGTGGCAGGTGACTTTCAGATGATCCAGTGCTTGTTCGGCAGAACGTGCCCTAACCACCCAATCGTCCAGGTAGGGGAAGACGTGAATCCCCCCTCTCCTGAGGTGTGCTGCCACCACTACCATTAACTTGGTGAAGACCCTCGGGCGGAGGTCAATCCGAATGGCAAGACTCGAAACTGATAGTGTGAGTCGCCAACTACAAACCTCAGGTATTTTCTGTGCTTGAGATGAATTGGCACATGAAAATAAGCATCCTGGAGGTCCAATGGCACCAACCAATCCTGAAGTTGAAGGGCCTGAAGGATCTGAGAAACAGTGACCATCTTGAACTTGTTCTTCCTGAGGAACTTGTTCAAGCTTCTTAAGTCCAAGATGGGTCTCAGTCGCCCGTCCTTTTTGTGAATCAAAAAATACGGGGAGTACCATCCCTTGTTCCTCTCCGCTACAGGTACTGGCTCTATAGCACCTTTCTCCAGCATGGTTAGAACTTCCTGCTGAAGGAGCGGATCTGAAAACTTCAAAGGGTGTCTCCCTGGTGGATTGTTTTGAGGTTGCGTTAGAAAAGGAAGGCAGTAACCTTGGGCTATTATTTCTAGAGCCCAAACATCTGAAGTAATGGCTCGCCATTCTTGCAGATGCTGTGACAGCCTGCCTCCCACAGGTGCCTTGTAATGCAAGTCCTCAAAGTGGTTTTGTGGCGGTTGCTGCGGCTGCTGATGGCAAAGAGGCTGCAGCTGGCTTTGCACGTTTTCCTCGTCCACCACGAGTGGCCATTCTCTGGCCCCTTTGACTGGCCATTCCTCTCGGCTTTCCATATGAGGAGTAGTAACGATAGGATCGTCCCCTCCAAGATTGTCCTGACGCACGAAAAGGCTGAGGTTGTCGAATAGCAGCTCCTAAAGACTTGGCAGCTGCTTTTGAGGTCTGCAACCTCTCAAGGCTCTCCGCAGCCTTGTTGCCAAAAAGGTGAGACTCGTCAAAGGGCATGTTCAGAAGACGGTTTTGCACGTCTGGTGCGAAACCCGACTTCTGTAACGACACAAATCTGCGCATTACTGTGCTATTGCCCATGGACCTGCTCACACTATCTGCAGTGTCCAATCCAGACTGAAGGGATTCCTACATGGCCTCCTTTCCATCTTTAACAATGGCTAGGAATCCTTCCCTTTCTTCCCCTTCTGGTATGTGCTCTGCCGCCATTGCAATGCACTGAGTGTACGAAAATGTTTGTTGCCAAGGCACATGTAGAGTTGGCCGATTTTAACACCATACTCTCAGCTGAAAATACCTTGCGTGCCCAACCATCCACACGCTTGTCATCCCTATCCTTATTTGAAGCTGTGGCTGCCTGGACCACCAGACTCTCGGGAGTAGGGTGTTTAGACAGATAGCCGGGGTTGCTACTGGAAGGGCAATATTTTGAAGTAAGGGATTTATTCACCAGAGGAATAGAATCCGGAGTCTCCCAATTTTTGGCCACCCTATTTTGCAAGGCTACATGGAAGGGTAAAATCGGATCTTTGGTGGGACCATGATCCAATATATCGGTCAGATCATCCTGGATGAACTGAGTTGGTGGTCTAGCCCATCCTAAATATTCAACCACCTTTGTCATTAGTTGACGGTATGAGGGAATGGCATGTTCCCCTGGTTCTGGCCTGCCAAAATCTGTTTCAGGCGAAGTATCAATACCACTTGCATTATGCAAGGTTTCCACCAGGTCCCTCATCCTGCTTTCCTCAGAAATCAGGCATTCTGGGACATTTGGGGTGCCATATTCCAGTCCAAAAGGAACATTCTCCTCATCCGACCTCTCCTGTTCTCCAAAAATTGAAGTTAAGGATTTGAAAAATTCTTTCCTTGGAAGAAGTTTAAAAACCTTTTCTGGGAGAGGTGGGAGGGGTGGAACCTGAAGGCATTACAGCCTTTGCAGCCTTCTCTTTTGCTATTATTTTTACAGCTTCTTGCTGAGCTGGCTGAAATGGAGCCTTTGGAATATTTGGCGCTGAGGGCTTCGGGGTCGACGTCGACAAAGGCGTCGATGGCGCTGATGAAATATTGGTCGTCGACGGAGCTGGCTTCGAAGGGCATCGAGGCGCTCTTCGAAGACTTGCCCTTTGAGGTGCGTCGGGTTTCAGACGGCGTCGGTGACCTCGAATGGTCGACTCGAGCAGTCTTTTTCGTTCGGTGTCCTGGAAAGTTCCAGATCCTTCCTCCTTCGATCACCCGGGCTCGAGGGCGCGTGAGTGTCGGAATGATAACGCTCCCGGCCGGCTTCCGAAGAATGCTTCCCACTCTCTTCGTAGAAAGAATGTTTTGTGGGGCATTTCATCCTTTTTGGGGATTCGTCCGAGGACGAGGTGGAAGGGGACCGGTGGCGTCTTTTTTTGGACTTTTTTGTCGAAGACGAAGAGCGATGAGAATTGCTTCGGGACCTAGACCGATGCCTTTTGCGTCGAGGTGATTTCTCCTCACAGGACCTCGACTCGACGCTAGAGGCTTTTCGGTCGGTTTACAACCTACCTGCAGTTTTGTTTTCCCTTCCTTTCTCGCAAGGCCTTCCCCGTCATCACCTGACACTTCGTACAGGCCTCCATGTCATGGCCTTCCCCGAGGCACCACAGACATTCCCGGTGCGGGTCCGTGATGGACATTTTCAAACCGCAGGATTTACACTTTTTGAATCCTGATTGCAGGGTCGTAGTCGGGGTCGACGACGAGGACATATCGAATATCTTCAGTTATTTACTGCGCCACAGAACTACTCGAGGCGTGCCGAGTCTCCGAAGCAACAAATACTGCGGAAAAACGGAATTGAGACCAACGGGGGGCCGCGCGTGCTACTTGTATACCCGATGACGTCACCCTCAACGGAGGCCTTCGAGGGACCATTGACTCGACGGCATCGACGCACGGCGCCCTCTGCCGAGAAAAAATTTCCAAAGCAGCTAAAGCTGGATGGAATACATCTAAGATGAGGAATACGTTGGAGGACACAATCCATTCGAATTCCTGTGATTGAGGGGCGTCCTTGAAAAACATGCCTTGCCAGACCAAAAGGACTGGCACTGTTGCTGCAGCCTGCCATGGGCACTGGCGGTGCTTTGATGGCTTGCAGTGTGTCGTCCACCTTCTTGTCGAACAGGTCTTTCACATCAAAGGGCATGCCCATCACTTTTGATTGCACTTCCGGATGGAAATTAGTGGCCTTGAGCCAACCTTGCCGGTGTTAAACAGCTCTATTTCCCATATGCCCGAAGCCAGTGTCCGAAATATACATTGCCACTGAAATTGTGTGATCCGAGGCGGCCTCACCTTCTCGAAGGAGGGCAAATGCTTCATCCTTCTTGTCATTAGGAAGGAAATCCAATATTGTGCCCTCCTTGAACCCCAGAGTGTCCAAAGGAAGACCCATACAGGTAATGTTAATTTCACATAATACGTTTTATTAATAGGAAAGGCCCAAACACAGGTCCGTCCGCTGGATGTCAGTTGCCTCTAACATGAGGAAGCCTTAACCGTCACAACTGTCAAAAAGGGAGCACGCAATGGCGTTCTAAAATAGAACGTTGGAGTACCATTGCGTGCAAAATAAGGAAGGAACAAGGCCAGCACGCAATAGCATTTACATGAATTACAGATGTGCCATTGCATGCACAATGGATTCAACATAAGCTTCCTCTTATACTTAACAGGTGGGATTCACAGTATCCAGTGATAATAGAGAATACAATGACAGAGTATGCTATAACAGAGAAACAAAAACAGAAAAAAAACATCAAACATTTGTAAAAATAGATATGGGGTGGGAGAAGGGGGTAAAACGGGTGGGGTTGGTTTAAGCATGTAGAGAAATTGAGGCAATGAGGGGGACTCCCCCACCCCCAAAAAAATAATTTGATATTTTTACAGTTATTGTTTTTGCTGATAAAGCATTCTCTGTTATGCATTCTCTATAATAGCTTAGAACTGGGATTCACCTATATATATAACTGAGAAATGAAATGTATGCACAACTGTTATGAAGGATATACACTTGACATTACATAATCATTACACTTTGAAGGTCGTCTTCTGAATCGACTAGACGTGGTGTCTGAACTCCTTCCCTCATTCAATCCATAATTCCCTAGAATCATTTCATTTCCTCCCTGTGCCCCAAACAGGACCTCCTCTTGAGTCCCACCTACACCAACATCATTGGATGATGAATGCACAGTCTCGCTACTCACCCTGTTGCCTTCCCTGTCATAGGAGGCTTTATACCATTGATACTCCCCATTCCGCAAAAGATGCCCTCGCCCCTCATGATCATCAGTCACCATGAAGTCTGGATGCCGTATAATGGCAATTCTGTCCATACTCCAACACCTTCCATCGCTGGTCACCACATGCTTTTTACCCACCCTCACAACTTTTATGGGCTTGAAGTAGTGTGAACACTCTTTCAGTACACTGAATGGTTTCTTTACACGTGCCATATCCCCTACACGCATCAGCCTCCCTTCAGCAACCCTTAGCTTACATTCACTTTTTTTGTCCTCTGTCAACCATTGAGGGAACAACTGTGAACACATTCTCATTTCCCTCATTTTCTCGAATGGTGACACTCCTGTTAATACATGCGGCGTGTCGATGTGTGCTTTCATCATTTCCTGCACACATTTCTTCTAATCTAACCCGTTGGCAAACGCCAATTGGATGGTCTCCTTGATAATGCAATTAGTGCGTTCAACTAAACCGCTGGCCTTCGGATAATAGAGTGCAGTGCAGTGATTCTCAATGCTGTGAGCTTCCATGTACCCACACATCTCCTGCAACACCAACTGCATGCCATTATCCTTAATCATTACACTAGGATATCCTTCTCTTGAAAACAATCTTTTCATGAAGTCAATTACGGACTTTGTAGAGATGCTTTGCACAAACTCTACTTCAAATTACCTTGAGGCCAGTGGTGGAAAAGGAAAAAATGTGGAGGGGGGTGCCACGGGCCAGTGTGGGGGTGGAGTTTGGAGGGGGCGGAGTTCATAGGGGCGGAGCTGCCAGTTGAACTCTGATGAATGGAAATGTTCAAAATAATAGTTCAAAATGGCACAATTTCTTTTATTGCTTGAAAAGTACACAGACCATAGTAAGCGTATCTTACTATGGTCTGTGCACTTTTCAAGCCATCACAGCATGCGTCAAAATGTATTTTGACATCACAAACTACAAATACCAGAGTTCATTTGGGAAAGGCAACGCTCAGTAATTATTAGGTTTTCCAAATGGATTCTGCTTTCTGTTCAGTCACAGGGTCTTTGACCCTCGGCGAACTCAGAGGCTCGCCGTAGTGATGTAATCTGCTCTGTGCGAGCACATTGTGCACACCGGCTGTGCAGTGCGCTTGCACAGAGCAGATGTCACTGAGGCAAGCCCACGGGATCGCCGAGGGTCTGCCATGGCTGAGTGCTCCTCTGTTCTTCTTTCAAATGCGCTTTATGGGCAGAGACTGGCCGCATCCCGAGATCTGGCTAGACATCCGATGCCGGATCTCGGATTGGCGAGAGCCGGCCCATTGGCCAGTGCTGCTTGAGGCATAGTCCACGACTACGATAGCAAACCTACGTTTCAGCCCCAGTATACTCATGGGACCCATAAAGTCGATTGCCACTTTTCCCCAGGCCTGCTCGGGAAACTCTACACTGCCAATCTAAAGTTTCTGGGTCTTTAGTGACTTGTCACTGGCCCCACAAGGAACACAAACCCTACCCCCTCATCCATGATGCTGTCCATGCTTGCCCACCAAAACGTGGCCGTCAATCTGCATTTTGTTAAGCTTTTAACCAAATGGCCCTTATGGGCATGCTTGACAAGCTCTAACCGAAGGGACGCTGGGGGTGACCAACCTTTCCCCTTGTGCTAATACCCACACAGCGCAACTCAACTTGCCCTTTACTTTGTAAAATGGTGAACTGACTTTCTTACCCTAACGCCAACCACACTCAGTTCTGGTGATAGCCCCCTTTAATTCCACAGCATACTCAATTCCTTCAAGCCACACTTCTTTTCAACATACACTGTTCACTGTATTCCCCACTAGGGCAATCCACTCATCACATAGCCCTTTGACTTCAACAACGCCTACACTGGGAGATCACAACAAGCAATCTGCCACAGGATTGCAGCGGTCAGGTATAAATTCCACGACAAAGTTAAAAGCTTGTAATGCCGACAACCATCTGGCTATCCTGGGAGTGGCTAAACTGGAACCCATGGTGGTAAATAAATGAGTCAACAGCTTATGGTCACTCCTTATAACGTAGGGAATTCCCCATACATATGTTTTAAAGTAATTAAAAGCCCAATAGCATGCCAGGGCTTTGCTTAATGGTGGAGTACCTCAACTCTGTCGTTGACAAAGCCTGTGAAGCAAATTCCACAGGCGCCTCAATGTCATGTTTGGACTGAGCGAGTACAGCGCCCACCCCACTAGAACATGCATCCACATTATTATCGTCTCTATCAAAGAATCAAATCTATGTAATGTGAGGTAATTTGACCATTCTTGTTTTATCCTTTAAAATACATCCTCTTCCTTCCTTTGCCATAGAAACTCCACTCGCCCCTTCAACAAATCTCTAAGGACTGCACACTCTGCTGAAATATTTTCCACAAATTTGGCATAACTTTTCAACAGTCCCAGGAATTACCTCAACTCATCCTTGTTTGACAGAGATTTGATGTCCAAAATGATGTTTACCATCTCCGGGTGAGTCTCCAAACCATTATTGGACAACCTGTGGCCCAAAAACAATACTTGGTGAACTTTAAATTGCCATTTCTCCTTCGCCATCAACCCACCACCTCAATCCTCCACAGGGCCTCTTTTATTTTGGCATTGTTTTCCAACTCATGCTTTGCGCCCACCAAGATATCATCTTGGAAACACCTTTCCCCCATTATTTCCCCTAGAAGATCTTCCATAATCTTCTGAAAAACAGAAGACGTTGACCCCAAAAGGCAATAATTTGAAATGATATGCCCCCATGGGCGTAATGAAAGCCGTCAGCGCTATGGAAGATTGGTGTAGATCCACCTGGTGGTAGGCGGACGATAAGTCAAGTGTGGAGTACCACACTGCCTCCTCCATTGTAATAAGCATTTCATTAACTTTGGGTAAGGGATGTCTGTTGACCAGAATGTTTCTATTCAAATCCCTCAAATCTACGCACAGTCTGATCCGCCCATCGGGACGCTGAGTCACTACAAACGGAGAAAGCCATGCACTACTTTCAATGGGTTCAATGACCCCTTGTTCGCATTAACTTTGTAACTCTGACCTTACCTACTCTCTCACACCAAACGGGAGATTCCTCACCTTATGCACGCTTGGCTTAGCATTTTCCACCTACTGGATCCTAGGAGTGTAACCACATAATCTACCAATCCCTCTGCGGAACACATTACTGAAACTCCTCCCTACCTGAGCCAAATATTTCTAAGACTTGTCTTTCCTAACCGGCCGCACTTCCAATTCCTTTGTAGGGTGTAATTCCAAGTCTAGCTTTCCATGATGCTTCCATCCCAATAAGCAATCACCCTTGGCAGCTACATAAACTTTGGCATGAATGTGTTTTCCACTGTATGCAATATTGCATCACACAAAACCCTGGATGTCAATCTTGCCCCGCCATATGCATTTGGCTGAATATCAGAAGTGTGCAACGTGTGGCTCTTGTCAAACCATATTTCCCTATATTTCTCCTCAGACATTATGGTGTATGGTGACCCAAAGTCCGCCAGGGCTTTCATGGCACATCCTGTCACCACAATTTACACCTCAGGGGGAGTGTATTCCCCTTCATCACCCAACCCCCACAACATGAACAATTTTGCTGGACCACTCTTGTTTCTCCCGTGACACATTTAACCCGATTCTCACTATCTGATGTTGCATTATTAGCTTTGTACAACCTGGCAAAATGGCCCATTCTACCACACTTCCTGCACTTCACTCTCATGGCTGGACACTCTCTGGGATTAAGTGTGTGTTTTTTCGAACCCACACCTTGGGTAATCCCCTTGCGCATCCCTTGTTGAGGAACTTGATTACTTCCACTTGGCTTGTTGAATCTTTTCACTGCACATACATTTGATTCCTCCCCAGCTATCTCCTCATCATCCTCATTCTGTTTCAGCACTTGAATATTTTCTTTACTGTTTTTCGCATTCACCTCTTTCAAACGCCTACTGGTTAACTCCATCCTTTTGGCAATGGTCTGCTTCCTCTAAAGGGGGGTTTTCACCTGACACAACCTCTCTTGTAGTTTAGGATTGGATGTTTGCATCATAAGCTGATCCCAGATGTACTCATCTTCCCTCCCCGTGAACTCACATGAAGCCAATGACACTCTTAGATCAGCTACAAACGAGCCCATAGTTTCACCAATCCCCTGCTTCTTGTGGTGCTACAAAGAATTTCTATCTTTCTAGCACCACATTTACCTGTCTACCATACTGAGCCTCCAGGTTCCTGATAGCCGTCCTATACAGGCCATCACCATCCCCACGCCCACCCTCTTCTTCATCAACCCGGTGTACATCAGGCAGTTTTTTTTTATCACTCTAACCGCCTCAGCCCCCATGCAACACATGAGGGTTGAGAATTTCCTTTCATCAGGAAATCTTTCAAAACTCGATTCAACAAAATAAAACTTAAAAGTGGTCTTCCCAACCCTAGAATGTTGGAGTGCCATCACGTTCACAATAAGGAAAGAACAAGGTCAGCATGCAATACCATTTACATGAGTGACAGATGTGCCATCACGTGAACAATAGATACAACACGGAGCTCCCTGTCGTAGCAGGACAGGATAGCCATAGCATTAGATGTTTTGATGGTAGTTGCGGCTGTGCAGATGATGTGCTTCCCAAAGGAGTCCAGCTGTTTCGCCTTTTTGTTGGGTCGCACTGAACAAGGCGAGGAAGGATGCACAGAATGCTACCGAGCTGTCGTTGATACTACAAAGTCTGTACTGGGCTGTGTTCGCAGACATTTAGGTGCTGAGTCAGGAGCCTTGTATTTTTTCTCCAATCTGTCCTTTTTTAGAGGCGTAGAAGGGGGATTTCTCATGATGTCCTACAGGACAGTACTGGCCTCCACAGACTTTCTTGGTTGCTGGTACAAGAAGCATTCATTTTATTGCTCTTTTGGGACGAGATCAAGCAACTGGACAGCCCTGGACATAAGGGTGTGGTAGGAGCCAAATTCACCAGGAGGCAAGTCACGAAGACGAGGATCCTCTGAGTTAGTAATGTGGGTAGACAAATCACTTCGGAGCTGTAATCCTCCTTTTCCAAAAAGGTTGCAGGAGGAAGAGCAGGTGTGCGGGCTTGTGAAGGTTGTCCAGCCGGTAATGGAGGAGCTGGCAATGGGCCAGCAGGGAGCTCTTGGGGTGGAGGCACAGGTGGGGCAGGAAGCCTATGCTCCAACTCTGGCACCAAAGGTTGCAGTGTTTATAGGCTGTCCAAGGAGAGGTTGTGCAGCTCTGGTTGAGTGGGAGCCAACCTAGGACATGGCTCAGCAGGATCAGAGAGCGCCCTTGCTGGTGGCATATTTTTTGAAGATCCAGCCCGAGCAGATGGTAGAAACTCCTCTTGAGTGCCGTCCGTGTGTGTGTCATCGGAGACAACACCTCCTTGCTCAAACTATGCATCACTGACAGGTTGCAATACCTCCTCTGTGCACTGTAGCCTTCGCCAACTAAGTCATTGTCGGAATTGGAGTCAACAAGCTTGTCGACAAGGTCGTCTTCGTAACAGAGGACTTGGACTGCTTGTGAGTCCTCAACAGTGTTCGCAGGCAATGATGTTGTCGACTATTGATGTGTGGACGAGTGCTTCTTGGTCGATGACTACAGCAGATCATCAGAAGACACTGATGAGCGCTTTGTTGCAGAAGAAGAAGCAGCCTTCATGGACGAAATCATCACTGATGAGTCCACAGGCGATGATGTTGTGAACGAGGTGGCAGCCCGAGCTGGGGTCGAATGACCCTTTTTAGCTCTTTACCTACAGGAAGCGTCATCATGGGACCTTGACTTCTTTGATGAAGAGGTGCGTTCCAGGGGCGTCTCTGCCTGGGGGAAGCATGACTACAGACAAAGGCCCTATCAGAGGCTCCATCACCGTTGTCTAGCCAAGTCAGTAACCTTTGGTGATTGTCTTGGTGGGTCTTGTTGGAGAATGACTTGCTGATGGGATAGTGACCGATCTCGTGGTCAGGATAAAGGCAGTCATCATGGAAATCCCCCACATAGACTTTTGTAGACGACAGGTAGCACAGGACTTGGAAAAATAAATTGTGGTTTGGGTGCCAGCCATAACTATACAGACGAGTCCAAGGCCTAAACAAGACAACACCAAAACGGTATCTCCAGAGGAGTGAGGAAGCTGAAACGAACCCACCGGCGGGTGGAGGAAGTTCCTGGTGTCGTAGAGAGTCAATGATGAGTAGTCGTAAAATGTGTTGAAATAGTAAACAAATCAGTAAAGAAATTGAGAGATTTTTGAAGACTCCCAGCACTGAACTTGTGGTACAAAATCTGAAGATGGCATCTGCTGGAAAAATATGACCCAACATGACTCTGATAGAGTGACAGCAGTTTTAAAATGTAAATATAAACTGCTTTACTGTTACCAAGGATACCCAGCCTGATGGGGAATATTCAAACTGCATGTGAAGCCATGAAAGATCCAACACTGGGGAAAGTAGGAGTATCATACTCACTCTCCTTTGTTCCGTCCAGCCTCTTCACCTAGAGAGAATGATAAATACAGCCACACATGTGCCAGGACTTCTGGCTGCTTTTCCTTCATTAAGTGGTCACCCTTTGATCCTTTATCAGGGAAGCGTTGGGCAAAGTGGTTGTTTTTACGATGCTTACATACTAAAAATGCTCTTGCCTCTTTGGTAAATGTTTGCAGTTAATCTCTGGTTTTAGGGAGGCCATACGAGCACGGTCGATCTCCGGGATTATCACTGCTGTGATGAGCAAGACTGGATCTCTTTTTATTAGAGGTAGGAGAGCCAGACGGGGCTCGAGCTAGCTCCGGTCAAGTTGCTCCTTGGAGCTCGACCCGAGGATCAAGCCATAGTGCCCTCGGAAACCGAGCTGAGAGACCCTCCTGAGACCAACCTGCTCGCCCAAAAAAATAATTGACAAGACAATCTTGATGGTGTTTATTCTCTAGAGGCAGGTGGCATCTCCGAGATGTTCAGTCCCGCATCCAGCAGAGAGACTCATTATGCCAGAGTCCGAGTCCCACACACACGCCCCACTCACCACTGCCAGGAGGAAGCTGCACCTGTTTTGAAATTCCGGAGCTCAGCCTTAGTGCTCATCTTCTGCATAAAAAAGAGCCTAGCAGGTCCTCCCTAAAACCGTTTTAGCACCTTGTGAATGTTGCTTTACTTTCGAGAATTAATACAACAAAGCAGGCGTTGTTTGGGGTGGAGAAGAAACAGGGAGGATGCCTGGCCATCATATCATGGCGGTGACAGACCCTGCAGTGAACTGCACTCAGCAAACTGGGGAACAATGGGAAAAACTCCACAGCTAGGTAAAATTCAGCACCATGTTAAAATGCATTAGCTTCTCCTTTTTAAAAACATGTTTAAGCAAATGCAAATTGTATGTTTCAATATATTGAAACCACAGCTATTAATCAAACTACCGCTAGAGTATATATTAATATTGTATATGTCATAAATATTCACACTTTCTAAGTCAAAGTTATCACAGTTTATAACTAAATTTAAATTAAGAATGTATGTGTAACTAAATCAATAAAATATGCAAGATTGCCCTATTTGGATTGTAAGTGTACAAAAAAACATTATGGAATAGCCCCATATTAAAGTGTCTATGGTGGTGGGCAGGCATCCCTGTCAATCCACTCACATGTTTGGTTATGACAAAAGCTAAAAGGTGTGTGCGACTCACACAAAGCTCATAACACTGGAGTGATTGCCACAGGCTTCTCTGCCTTCTTACTATGGACGCCATGTAAAAATGTTGATTCAACAGTAAGTTGAAAAAAGTTGCCCAAGATCAAACTCCTTGGTTAAGTGGTGAACCTGAGATGTGAGCCCAGTCTGGGATTTTGGAACTTTAACATGTCTTTCCAGCACTATGATTAATTTTTACAAGTGTGTTTGTGATTGGCAAAATACTCTATTTAGGTTTTATGCAGCCATTTTTCTGGCTCGGCTCGTGTTTGGCCCTGAGAGCCAGGCCAAAACCTCTGACTCGGCCCTGGCTCGGCCCTACACATGAATTCCCTGGCTCTCCCAGCTCTACTTTTATGATTCTCCCCTGTATTATGTCAATAGTTTTTACCATTGGAGTGATCACGTTCGATATCATGAGGGATGATGTCAGGGCCTTTCAACCGTTTCAAATGAAAGGGTCCTAGAGCGTTAGGGGTTGGGCCACAGCCACTGCCCCCATATTATCAGTCAGCAGTCTAATAACACAACAATATAATCCTTATGGTCTCAGTTGCTCACAGTGTGCACTTTGCAGCGCTCGCCATACAAGCTACCTTTGCTCGAGCCCGTCTGGCCTCAATTCCATTGGGGAACACAGACGTGTTATCACCTTGTTAACTTTCAACACTGGTTCCTCCACGTCAGCCTCTGTTATGGTTGTGGCCGGCTTCCGGACCGCAGTGGCACAGCACAAATAACCATGGACGTGGAGGACTTCATTCACACGTCTGCTTTTTTTAACTTAAACAAATTGCTCCTTCCCCCGCCCCTCCCGCATCACTTCCCTTCCCAAGTCAGTTCCCCTCCAACTCCCGCCCACCGTTCCCAAGGCGACATCAACGTGACACACACTTGCTTACAAAGAAGGATTTATAGCTATTCAGCAGTCATTCAAAATCTCCCTGCTGGCTCGCCGTCTCGTGATAACTGGCAGCTATTAACCTTGTTTTTTTTCGTTATAATGTATTCCCTGACTGGTGCGTCGCACTGCTTTCCGCTCCGAGCAAGGACCCTAAGCATTATGTTGAAATGGACTTCCACACATCTTCAGCCGGGCTTGGATATCATGCCAGTGTCCTGAGCTGTCAGAGAGGAAAGAATGTGCTGTGGGCCCCTCGCACATCTGGCGAGAAGACGTACATCTGGCGAGACGAAGATTCTTGCATAATCTTTGAAGCATCACTGTCACGAGGGAGCATAAACGAACACCCACTGAGCCGAAAGCACCTCGCCAGGTCCATGCCACATTACCCCATGGAGTGTTGGAAAGGTGTGCGTTTGCATTGAGCAATGAGTTGCCATTGTAATGTGCTAAAAGATCACTAGAAAGGAATGAGCCTAGAGCATTAGCATCCCCAGCGGCTCGGTACCAGTTGCAGTAAAGGGGTTTAGTGTTAATCGTTGCTGTTAGGTCGTGCTGTGTCAAGGTTGCCTACTATTGGCCCTGGAACTGCAGCTTGCCCTAAAGTCCTCCCTCCGAATCCATGGACTCTGCAGCGGCCTGGCACCACCAACCCCTGCATAAACAACACATTGCACCTGTTTTTCCGTCCCACCAGCCATGGAGCCGCCCCTGCAAGGCCCTGCTGACGCCTCCTTTATTCCACCGCCTCCCAAAGACCCCCACCCTAAGACATATCATTGCAGGAAGACATGCCAGGCTCTGCAGGCACCTGTTCTCTCCTACCCACCCCCCAGTGGGCCCTCCCTGTGTTTAGCCCCTATAGAAAAGCATTCCAGGACCTGCGGACGAACTGTGAACTCCACTTATGGGTGGATCACCAAGCAGGGGAAAGCCCCTTCATAGAAATAGCTCTGAATTAGCACTTCACGCAAAGGGATCAGATGTGAAAGCTCAAAGTCATGGCCGATGGAGAAGGCAGATGAGCTGGAGGCAGGGAAAAGGGTGCGGGGAGAGAAGGAGGGCGAGAGAGAATGGGAAGGAGAAGGGCGGGCCGAGTAAGAGAGGGAGAGATACAGAGGGGTGCTGAGAGGGAGACAGAAGGCGGAAATGTGCAGGAGACAGGAAGAGCGAGCGTTTGAAATACAGTATGTAAAATTCTGCTTTGTCTATTTGAATTCTTTGTCAAACGCCTATATGAATAGCCCTGAGAAAGTTACTGCCAAAGGCCGGGAGCAGGTTTACAGAGTCGGATCATGCCGTGTTTTCCGATAGTGTTGAGCCTTGCGAGGCGCGGCAGTTTTTTGAAGCTGTCGTTAGCCAGGTCCAGCAAGGACCAGATGACCTGTGGAGTTTCATAAGGTGGCGATGCCCTGATATATATGTCACAGTGTGGAAAGGCCGGTATTGCACCAAAGATGCCAAGTTCAAAACTTGATTTTGCTTGCCTCCAACTGCAAACCCATTAGCCCCCAACCCACAAATTAAAAAGATTATTTTCGAGATTTACATTTTGGGAGATTTCTCACAAACTTGCATAAAAAGAAAGGGTGGGGGGAGAAATACACTAGTTTTTTTCACATGCTTTCAGACACGTGAACACTGGGGAAACGTTATCTATCTCAGAGTTATCAAAACACAGCCAAATACATATGTCCCAGGGCATAATTAGCTGCACATATGCATTTTACAACACTTCCTACATTGCCCCTCTTCTTAGCCAGCAGTACCATGGGCATCCGTAAAAAGACGAACAAGAATCCACCGGCCTGTGCTCAGCCATGAGTTCCTCATAAAGAAACACGCAAACATAGGGCCTTATATCGAGTAACCTGGTCCGGAGAAAATGCTGGTAAAACGGCCGGTACTACAGGCTCCGGTATTTCTTCAGGACCGGCTTACTCCGAGTCCGCCGCTAGGGGCAGTGAACAACTGACAGGCCAGACCTGCTGGTAGTTCAGGCCCCTACCGGCAGACAAATCACGGAAGCACCGGCACCGTTACCAAAGGTGCCGGTGCTTCAGTAGTTTCCATCCCATGGAGTCGTACGTGACTGACTCCATGGAATGGGAACTTACCGGCGTTGCCGGTGCCCATAATATCCCAATAACACTGGGATATCGGGCGCAGGTACCGACAGTCTCGTAATGAGGCCCATAGTGTCCTGCCTAGTTATGGTCTTTCTGCTGGGACTAATGTTTGAGGTAAGTCGGGCGATGATATTGCCTCTACGTAGGTTGGAATTAAGGGAGATGTAGGAGACTCAGAGTCGTGGAGATGATGGACAGAGGGTGTGGGGCGTGGGGCTGGGTGATAGTAATGCCTGCAGCATCGGTGAACACCCCATCTCCTCGGAGATCCCGTCCCCGGGGACTTCCCCCTTGATTGGGCGACGCAGGCGGTAAGGCCAGTGAGGGACACCAGACTCAGATATTCTTTGGAAGGCATTAGGCGGAATTTATTCTATTTCATACAGCAGTGAAATACGACAAAACCGTGAATGTACATCACCATTAACTGTTACATCATCAATCTCATCATCATTACATCATCACGTCAGCAATTGCCTACTTGAGCGTGTGGATGAGGTGGCACTGTGCCCTCCCTCCCCAAGCTCTGGGAACGGGCCTGAAGGAAATAAGTGACCCTCTAACCGGCCAGACCCTCAGTCCCGATCCCTCCCTTTGCACGGAGGCTTGAGGGCTGCTTAATGAGCCCATGGCCTGAGACCTCACCGGTCAGCGCTGAACCTTGGACCATACCATAAATCAGCAATCAATCTCTCCTCCAGTGACCCAAAAAGGTTGAGGCCCTAACCAAATTCAATGTAATGTACCCCAACCTGCCGCCTCAGGGCCGCTGAGCTACTGGTCACGGACACTCCCCTGCATACCCTAACAGTCCCTACACCTATCCGCGAGAGCCGCTAGACGCAATGACCACTTTGCCCTGGAACACTTGTTCACCATCAGTACCCCATCCTACATACATAGAAACAAAAGCAATTCCCACAAATTCCAAAAGGGGCCCGTGGCAGAAGACGCCTCGTAATTTCTTGGATGCCCCCCCGTCGTGTTGGGCCGGCCACCGCACTCTTCTTCAACCCTCTATGCGTCCCGCAGATATTAGCACCATCCAATGTCACACCTACCCACCCCTCCACCCCCACACAAACAATGCCAGTGCTCATTCTTTAGGGCTGAAAAGATGCGGTTGCTGGGCTTGAGGCCAAGGATAAGTTTTGCAGTCCTGTTCTGGATTTCTGGAAGAGGGCGGAGGGAGGAAAGAGGCAGATTGAGGAAGAGGCTGTTGCAGTAGTCCAGCCTGGAGAGAACCAGAGCTTTGGAAATGTTGAGTTTCTGGGGGAGGGTGAGGAAAGGGAGAATGACTCTGAGGAGGTGAAGCTGAAAGTGAGCCTTCTTGGCAAGGTCAGCACTATGAGGTGAGAAGGAGAGAGAGGAGTCGAAGATGACACCAAGTGTTCAGGAGAGCAGTTTCCGTGCCTCTGGCTGCTCTAAAGCCAGACTGGTGGTCATGGAGACAGCCAACAGATTCAGTGTGATGGATTAATTGGGAGATGACCAACTTCTCCAGTAGTTTGCCCAAGAAGGGGATGGTGGAGATAGGGCGTAGTTATCCCTGCAGGAAGTGTCCACAGATGGCTTTTTAGGAGGGGGTGCACAAGGGAGTGCTTGAGAGGTAAAGGGAAGGGGCCAGTGGCAAATGAGCGATTGCAGAACTCAGCCACAGAGGCAGCGAGGGCGGAAATATTGTCCTTGATAGTTCTAGAAGAGCACGGGAGCACCTGTTTGGAGGAGACTTGCATAGAGCAAACAGTCTGGGTGACCTCATCTGATGCTATGGGTGAGAAGGAGGAAAGAAGGAGGAAGGAGAGCGAGGGGCAAAGGGAGGCCTAAAAGCAGGCAGAGGAGGGATAGGAGAAGCAGAGAGTTAAGACAGGATGTCTTGAGTTTTAGTTGTGAAGTGGAAGGCCAAAGCCATGCAGACAGCTTGCGAAGAAAGAGGAGAAGTAGAGACTGCAGTAGGATTGGCAAGACCCTTGCAGATTTTGAAAAGTTCTGCCGTGTTGTTGGTGCCCCGAGAGATGCAGGCTTGAATATATGGGTCGGCTTCTTGAACCGGGTGGAGAATCTGTAATGCCTTTGGAGCAGGCAGCAGGCCAGTTTGTCAGAGGATCTGCGAGAAGCCAACCATTTCTGTCAAGCAGCTCTGCACCTGCTTTTCAGCAAGGCTGGGTCACAATCATACCAACTGTTGTACTTTGAGGCAGGCATCATGCAGATCCTCATGGCCGGGGCATGGATATCAAAGATGTTGGAAATGGAGAGGTGGAGGTTAGCAAGGACAGAGTGAGAGTCAATAGCAGGGGTAGGGGGGGAATAAAAAAGGCGGCAAAGGTGGCTACTGACACTCACTTCATCGGTCTGATGACGGAGAAGGAGGCAGGCAGTGTGGGAAGAGCCGAGGAGCTCCAGGTGAGAGGAGAGGAGAGAATGATCAGACCAAGAGAGAGGGGTACTGAGAGGGTTAGAGAGAGAGGTCAACTGAGATGAGCGCATCAAGAGTGTGCCCGGCTTAATTAGTAGGACCAGAGGAAAGAAAGAGTCACAGAGGTTGTGGAAAGGTAAGGCCGCAACAGTGGAGTCAAGATGGATATTGAAGTCTCTGAGGAGGAGGAGCTTAGAGGTAGAAGTTAGGAGAAAAAAGGTGAAGTCGGCCCACTCTGATAGGAAGAGGGAGATCGGCGCAGGGGTCCTGTAGATGGTAGCAAGAGTGATCGACAGGGTAGGAGAGATGCAAAGCTTGCAGACAAGACATTCAAAGGAGGAGTAGGATTGAATGGGTATGATAGAGGGATAGGGATCCATTCTGGGAAGACAAGGGCCACTCCGCTTCCAGGGCGGTTGGGCTGGATTTGGAGAGGATCTTGTAGCCCTCAGGAAGAAGGGTGTCAAAAGCAGTGACAGAGCTGGCATTGAACCACGTCTCGTGAGTGTGAGGATGTCAAGGTCAAAGTCTTCAAGGAGGTGACAGATGTCAGAGGAGTGTTTGACAGCAGAGCGGGAATTGAGGGCAGCTAAGTGAAGCTGGTTGCCACCTTTAACGGTTTTCCAAGGAGGGGCACAGGGATGAGGTACCACCACGGGAGGGAGTGAGGGAGAATCGGCGTGGAGGATGGAGGGGTGGCAGGCCAAGGGAAGAAGTTAATGAGAAACAGAAGATACCTATCAAGAAGGAGAAGGTTGGGCCGAGAGCCCTGGGCCATGACAATGCCATTCAGATAGACATTTATGATGGACCTGGATAATGGGAAGTGTGCCAAGAGCACTTCCCATCTGGTTTCACCATTAATGGATGAAGAGGAGAACGGGGAGTGGACAGAAACCGTATGGCGAGTCCATAGGTCAGGAGAGGGAACGACAAAGAGAATGGCAGTAATAGTCTGCCTGGAGAGAGCATTGACATAGGTATCAGCAATGGACAGACTTGGTTTGAAACCATGAGACCCTTCGCAAACTTTTTCCTTCCAGGCTTCCAAAGAGAGGGAGGATAGGTAATACAGTAGCAGTTAGAATAATGAAGGGAGATGGAGAGCACCATAGTGGTAGCGGGGGGGGGGGACGGGGACAGAGGGATACCCAGGGGTGGGAGACAGACGGAGAGCTACAACAGTACACAAATAACTCACCAAGTGGCCTAGCAGCCAAGCAGGTACAGAGGAAACAGGTACTTTACAAGACACTGAGGCAGATTTTGAAATGCCCTGATTTGAGTTCAACCATGCATGTGAAATGCTAGCATTTAGAGGCCAGCAGGTTTTTTAAGTTCACCCAGGTTTGGAAGACAAGAAGCAGGGAAAAAGGAACAATACAGCACTGGGAACAGAAAATGTCAGTATGCCCAGATTTGGAACTAACAGAGACAAGTAAAATGCCTAGATATTAAAGGAAGAGCAGGAAGCGAGATGGGAGAGAGAGCGGGATAGGGGGGGACAAAGAGCTAAACAGCCATAGAAAATTGTACAAGTGTGCAGATTTGGCTATCCTATAGGAGAGGAAGGAACATACTTTCAATAAAGCAGAAATATGCAAGAAGGCAGGTTTCAATTCCTAGCAAGTAAGTTCAAGCACACTGATCAATCAGGAGCACCAGGCAGGGTAGGAGGTCTGGGTTTCCTAACAAGCGAGCAAAACACATACTTTCAAATGCAAAAACTGCAATACACCAGTGGGCAGATTCGAAAATCCAAACAGGTGAGTAAAACATATGTTTTCTGATGCACACAGCAATATACAGGTAGACAGATTCACAATTACATATAAGTGAGTGAAAAACAATGTGGTAAGGAAGGCATTGTGCAGGGTGTATAAGAACATGGTGAGAAGTAAAGGGCAATGCCACACCGAGGAAGGAGAATGGCCTGTGAGTGGGGCGAGGAGCAACGTAACAGCCTGCAGGGAAGTCACTGCCAAGGATATAATCCATCACCACGAACGGCGCGCAGGAAGACATAGAGGCCCAACGCAGGTGCAAGCGAGGAGTTGCGGGGGACAGTGAGAAATGGGGTGTAAGGCAATAGAAGTGCAACCAGGAGTGAGGGCGAGGAATTTAAGATGGGGAGATCAGCAAGATAGTTTGTACAGTACCCAGGAGCGGTCCAGCAGAGCATCTGGGCAATGCTGCAGGGCCGCCCAAAGTGAGGCAGGGTAACTGCTGGTACCATCCAGCAAGCATGGGAGAGGGGCAGCTGCCTTCCCCCCAAGCCTGCTCCCCTCTCCCCCACAACACAGAGACACGCAGTCTCCTCGCACTACAAAGCACAGGAAGGCTGAGGTGTGAATAACACCTCACCCTTCCGCAAAACAACAGGGTGCCAATCACCCAGAGGAAACCAACAGGAGGCAGGAAGGAGTACAAAGGCCCCCCCCCCTCGGGGGGGGCAAGACAGTCGGCTACAGCCGGCCTGGGGCTGGGCCAGCCCCCACAGCTACACACAAAGACCCAGGGCTACCCCTGGGTCTTATATAAGAGCTGCACAGCTCACAGAAAAATACAAACTGTTTGTGGACCCTGAACGGGGACCCAAACAGTCAGGAGGTTCGCTGTTCACTCAGCGTCCTCCACTCTCTTTCTTCTTTTCCGCAAAGCCCTCCCACCCTAGAAAAGAAGGGAGAAGAATAAGGAAGAGAAATACAGGACACTGTACGGTGACCACAACAAGACGTGGAACAAGAAGGCGGCACGGGCCAGAGGGGGTAACCTCAGGACCCGGTGCCCAAAGGTATGATATTATTAAGATATGCGATTATTGTTATCTGTAACAATAAAATCCTACAGCCTTTTATTGCCAACACTTGACAAACGTGTGGTCTAACCTTTCTCAGGGGAGGGAAAGGGTCCCGGTAGCCCACAACCACCGTTACGAAGCACTAAGGTAAGTTGCGTGCATATGGGTCCAGCAGTTATGCTTAGCAGGTTGCAAGGCGTTGCTGGGCCATGTGAGGGGGCTCACAAGAGGCACAGAGAGAGGAATGCTTACCAGCTATATGTGCAGTGGTTGATGAGAAGGTCAGAGTCGGCGGGAAGCAGGGTTTGTGTCCATCCGGGCCCTCCAGGTTCCCGGGTCTGCTGAGGGATCTAGTGGACACGCGATTAAAGCTCCAGGAAGCACGGATCAGCTGCGAGGAGGGCCGATCAAGGCAGCCATGATAAAATACACACTCTTTCCGTTCCCCCCGCGCACCACTTGCATGATCCAAATGATACAAGGCCTAGTAGGACCTAGGACCGTTGTTGTTTTCTCCCCCCCCTTTTTTTTGTCTTGTGGCGCTTTAAAACACCATTTGGTGTATAGGCGCTTAACACACAACCAATACATTTATCAAATAAATAAACTACACAGAGCTGTTCAAAGCTATGCATTGCATGGGTGTGGCAAAGGCATGCACATCTGTGCCAGTTTGCCACAACGAAGGGCATATGGGTCTCCACTCTGCTGGTGCCCAGCCTTCTTTATACTTATACAGTGATCGGACCTGCTACTTGCCAAGTAATCTCTGCTCTCCTCAGCAGACGTCATGCAAGTTTAGTGACACTATCATTACTTTCTTTAAAATGGAAGGGAGGGCGAATCGTGATTGTGAAGCACACCTCTGTCATTTGTTGTTGGCCTAGCTTCCCATAAAAGACACCGGCTCTATCCGTGCATTGTGCACGCTACTGGTGGACACTCACTCGACATATTCTATGTGATAGACACAAGGGACGTTCTCTTTCTCTGTCCGATGAGAACCTGTCTGGAAGAGGATAAAGTGCCTGTCATTGGCAACCGAGAAGCTGGATTTTCTATAAACAAGACAGCATCTGTAGACATTGTTCTTTATCCGACAGTCTGTACTGAGCCCTACCCCTCCAGTGCAGCTGTTATTGGCACATGTAGACACTCACAATGTTGTCCTCTTACCTGCCCCTTTGCTGTGAATTGTTTTGTGAGATGCATTGAGTGAGTGTACTGTACTTCTATGACCTACTGTACTTCTATGACCTTCAATGGTTTTGCAGAGGCAACAATGGACTAATCTGGGCAAAGGATAATCGCTCCCTGCCACCCCATATCTTTCTACCAACTTAGCCGGCCTAGGCAGGCAGCCGTTTGTCAAGGGTTTGACCAAAGTCTCCGTTTAAGGCTGCGAATGATAGTTCATTCTGCACGACCCTCCACGTCCACCAACCCTCCACCCATTATCAAGTCTTCCTGATTCCATTGTTAAAGCATTGATACCATTGTAAAACTAGACGCCCCTGCTCACAGGACCTATAAAGCATCCAAGCGAAAAAAGAAACTCCTACCCACCAAAAACGTAAAAGATGTACATATCAGAAATGGAAGGATGCACACATGTGTTTTCTGTTCGGGAATTACAAGTGGTGTAAAGTGGTTCGACAAAGGCAGAAAGCTGGTTCTTGTGCTCAAGTACGGTCTGATGGGAGGGGGCAGTAGGGAATGGAGAATGCCAGGAGCATAACTTTTAAAAACGTGAACACGCCACAGGTGTAGGCCTCAACAGCATTAAATGAGGTTGGTCTCTAAAATGTATGGGACGTGGACGTTAAAAAAGGAGGCATTACACGTGAGATCCCATCATAAATACATATCCTTTTTAGCTATAATACTAAACCAAATTTCAGCGAGTCACACTCTCAAGGTTTTTACTCACATATTTTCACAATAGTATATAGTAGAACGTTTATTGTATACTTGTTCTTTAATTCCAATTATATCATATACAAAAAGGAAGACAGAGTTCATTCACTTATTTAATAGTATATGACCTATTGTGACAATTTTGCTGCCAACACATATTTTGCGCCAATGGGCCCCTTTAAAAGGCTTTGAAATAATCAACTCTTTTTCATTATATTTTTTTCTTTTGTGTACCCAAATAGTTTCACTACTGATGAAAAGATCGAGTTCAAATGAAGCTTACTTAGCAATGATTACCTATGAGTGTATTATTGCATGAAATGTCACTTGACACTATAGCTCATATAGTAATAACACTTATAACCCATGTTAATCTTTTTTTGCTAAAGGTTGCTTGCAAGCATGTACTTTTGCACACATTTGGAATGTGGTGGAGTGTCTGGAGTACAATGGGAGTGTGTCATACTGTCCATCGTAGCATGCTGACTTTCCGTTAGAAAAGGATTGATATAATGGAAAAGATTTGTGCTTTGCAGACTGGTACTTACATTAAATTTTTGTCAATTTGGGAACCATTCCGTGAAATGGTAAAGGACAAAGAACCGCATTATTTTAGACCCAGGATACTTAGAAATCCAGACTCTTACTAAAAGAGAAATAAGAAGGAAGTACTCGGAAGGACGCACCGGACTTTTCTCAAGAGCAAACAAGATGGAGCCTGAATGAGTTGGGCGGTGGACAGGGTAGGGGGGGAAGGAGTTGTGGGGGGAGGGGAGGCGGGAGGACGGGGGATGTTTGTAAAGTTAAAACCCACCGACCTAACAGACCGAAGTAAAGGGAATATGCAGATGTAATTATTGTAAAGGTAATGTAATATTCTAAGCAGTGATTGAAACTATGTTCTTGGTATGAGTCTGGAATAAATAAACCTTGATAAAAAAAAATTCAAAAAAGAAAAGGATCGATATGGTTGTTCTAGGTTTTGATAATATGCTTTGTTCAGTAAAATGGTGTGACATTTTTTATTATAATTAGAATATGTACTGTAAATGATTATTAAACATGAGAACTGTACATTTTCAAAAGGAGTCAGAATACACAGTGCAAATAAAGAATTCCATTTTGCCGAGAATACACACCATTTCGTCTCTTTAAATGTCCTTTTATCTTGGGATGGGTCATGCACAGATTAAAACCAAGGTAATGTTTAGTTTTGCCTGTTGTCCACTGATTGCTGAACCTGCACATCTGTTTAAGTATGCACACACATTAACACTTATAAAATCTATTGAAAATAGCCTCCAGTTGGACTTACTTAAGAATCATTGCACACACAAAATGACTTGGAATTACAGTGGGAGGGCACTGTGAAAGGTCTTTACTGTGCCCACATCCCTCACAGTTGCAGCTGGGAATCACTCATGGCCCAACGGGCGAGCAGGGGAGCCGGAGACCGCAACTGGGGAGGCACAAAAGGAGGCGGAACAGAAAATGAAGGGTGTTTTCAGGGTGCAAAGGTAGGGCAGAAATGCAGACAGCAGATCCACGACAAAAGGGATACAAACTTCGTGAGCAAGGGATTTGGGCAGCTAGGGGAAGGGGAAGAGGGCAAGCAGGGCGGAGTTGTAATATACAGAGAGTGGAGGCAGGAATTTTGCAATACACACTTTTGCAATGGCTACAATGTAAAAGCCACGCATAAGACCGATAAACACACTGGTAAGCCATGCTGCCCAGACTGCTGTTCCCTTACTCTGCCTGTTAGAACGTCAGAAGCCATGCAGGCCCTATTTTTATCCCCTCAACTTCCCCCATACAGACAATGCACCCTCAGTGCAATGGTGACATTCCTGCAGAACATACATGATGACAATGTATATTTCAACCTACCTGGCCGGTCCACACCGTGGGGGTTCCTCTGTCACTACTGCTCTCATTCTACTGTACTAATTCCCCACCCGCCACTACTAGATATCTGTGGTTATTCTGTTGTCATCAATGGCTGATGTGGTTCTAGCAAATACACATCTGAAAATGTGACTGAAGCCTGCAGAAAGCAAGACAGAGACAGAGTGAGAAAAAAGAGTGCAAAGAGAAAAGGAGAGAGGGAGAGCGAGAGAGCCCTAGATTAATGTGTGCTATGCCAGGAGGAGGCAATTATTCTGATTCCAACACAGGTGAAGTGGAACAGAGGACTTCAAGGGGGTTCAAATGCTTATTTTCCATCATTACCAGGGCAGCATATGAAGCTATGGAGTGTGACTGGAACGAAGAGGCAAAAAAAGATCATTGGCTACCTTCATTTCTTTGCTTTGGGGGGGGGCTGAAGTTTATTATGACTGCTGAGAACCAGCACATATTAAGCTTCTGCATTAGACATGAAGTTCTTGTCTGAAAGGCTACTGGCCTGATGCTCAACACTAGCTGTTGCTTTAGAAATGGGAGGTATTTCTATCTATCCATCGATAGAATTTTTATATCACGCCAACATGCCCAAAGGCCTCAGGGCGCTCACAAGGACCAACAACAGAGAACAAAGAATAGAACAGCAAATTGATATCACAAGGCATTAATCTGCTCCTCGGTCAAAACAAAATGTTTTTAGGCTCTTTTTGAATTCTGCCAAGGCTGGGATAGATCTGAGCAAGAGCGAGAGAGCAATCCACGTACAAGAAGCCCATGAGTCAAAGCTAGACCCTCTGATTTTCTTAAAGGAGGTACGAGGTTGAGTTAAAAGAGCATCTTTATTAGAGCGCAAAGTGCGCCTAATAGGTGCTCTCTCAATTCGGGAACGAAGATATTGAGGGGCATCACCAGCCAGACATTTGTATACAATACTTGATGCCTTGAAAAGTATTCTCTGATTGACCGGGAGACAGTGCAGTTTCCAGCGAACCCTCGACACACAAGCCCGTCGATCCACACCGCAAACCGCCGGAACTGCTCCATTTTGGATAACCTGTAGCTTTTTAATGTTTGCCTGAGTGGTGCCTACCAAAAGGCTATTACAGTAATCCAATTTTGTATTTATAGTGGCTGCTGCAATCAGGGCCCTAATATTTTCAGAGCAATAAGGAAGAATTTGCCATAATAAATGTGTCATGTAAGCGCAGGAGGAGCTCAAATGATACACGTTTCTTAAAAGTTAATTAGGAGTCAGAAAAATACTGAGTGTTTTTACGAACTCAGAAACATCAATATTGTAACCTGCGATCGAGAAGCAGCTACATTGAGGGTCAAATTTCTTCAATTTGGTACCTGCTCCGAGAATTAAAATTTTGTTTTTTTTTAATCATTTAGGGCAAGTGAGTTCATCGCCATCCAGGATTTGATGGCCTCAAAAACCTCATTTAGATTGCATAGTGGTCTTGAATAGATGTTGAACAACAGTGAAAGGCATGAGCCCTGAGGTAACCCACAGTAAAGAGGGACCTGCTGGAATTGAAAATCATCCTCAACCACTCTTGTCAACTTGGGGCCAATGAACGATTTGAACCACTGAGCAGCTATATTTGAACACTTACCAATCCCGACCAATCTATCTACCAGCAGTCCGTGATTAACCAAAGCAAAGGCGGCTTAAAGGTCAAGAAGAAGTGGTAGTACTATGCCACCTTTATCTATAATTTTGACCATACTGGACTTCAAGTCTAAAAGTGCTGGTTCAGTACCATGCTTCTTATGAAAACCTGATTAACCCAAGGCAAGGATTTCACATAGCTTCTTGTTCCATTGTCACTACCAGTGATAAAGACACTGGCTTGAAGAAGTACACCGCTATATCCACCCATCGCGACCCTTTCTATGTGTGGGACTTCAAACCACATTAACGTTGGCTGAAATATGGCTGCCCTCAGAGTTGAGGACAATAGGAAGGTCGACTTCCCCCTGATGTAAATGTCATTGTAGCGACCCATCACTAGTTTTGTTATGCTTCTCTTGCAATCTTGAAAAGGTACAAATGATAATTTCTAAGACTGTTTCAGTCTCCAATTAGCTCATTTCTGGACTGGAGGTAAAATAAGTTTCACATCGCTTTGAAGTCTCTGGGAATCCATATTTCAGGCATTCACTTTTTCCTTTGGCCAGGGGAAAGTTCCAGGGATTAAATTCACAATTGAATCAGTTTTTGCTATTAAAAACAATTCCCCTTTGGAGACATTGATCTTTCATCCTGAAATGAAACTATACTTTTCCAGGAGGTTTAACAGCTCTGAATGGATGTCTCTTTTTTCATACATACATACCTTGTTATCTATTTTAAGGTGACTCAATTACACCACATCAATGATATACCACTTTTCCAGTCCCCGAATTTGAATTTACAAATACAGATGCATTTTGAGAGGTGGTGTGGTTTTAGGTATCTTCAAATAAAGAAATTGAGCTCAAGCACCCACTACCAGTGATTTGCAGAAGAAAGCCCCGGACTGGATATGTGGTGTCCCATTACATGGAGCCAAGTCTCTGCACCAAAGGGACTAAATAAGGATTTGCTGTTTCTCCTCATATTTCTCCATACCAATGGCCCATTAAAGCATGCTATATGTCATTATTAGTCACCCCTCTATAAACCTATGTTAAACAATTTACTTTTGATCTCCTCTCTCACTTCTGCTTGGAAATGGCCTTAGAATGTAGAGGTGGCTTCTTCAATTGTAGCGATCACTTCTGAAGATTGCAGTGCAATGTGGAGATGACTTGTGAAGCTTGCCTTACCATGCGTAGATCATTTTAGAAATTCCATACAATGTGCAGTTCATTTCTGAAGATTACCGTACACTGTGAAAATCACTAATGTTAACTTGATTTACAGTGTGGAAATCACTTGTTTAATCTTACCTTCAGTGTGGCGTTCATGTGAGGTGCATCTTACTGCAGTTATCTGCAACTTCTGGCTCTCCAGATGCTTTGGGCTACAACTCCCATCAGCCCCAGTCATAGGCAACGTAGACAATGATGTGGGATCATGGGAGGCATAGTCCGACACATCTGGAGAGGGACAGGTGGCACACACACCCATGGCTCTCGAGAAGCTTGCCTTTCAGTGTGGATATCCATGAAGGTTGCCCCGTACCGTCGGTTGATTTTTGGCATTCTCCCATTTGCTGTTTAGTAAATAGATTATCCAAAGAAAAGTGTCATTGTCATATGTGTTGACGTTTCTTTTACTCGTCTACTTAAGCAATATTAAGGAACACATCTCTACAGGCCCAGTTTGGATGGACGGGGAGTGCTGCAAAGGGCGTAAAGTGCCAGAGGCCGTGGAGCTTTTGCATTCAAAGGTTTTTTTAAATGAGATATCTGACTGCTACGGGAACAGCCCTTGGTGCGCAGACAGCCATATGTGGTTAACAGGATGCTGCTTTTAAGCTCCATCCCCATTTTCATTTTGTGACACATATTAACGACACTGCCACGTGCTGCTAAGGGCACAGGCAGGTCCAGGTTCTGCAGTGGCTGTTGATTTTGCTGCGTGCATGAATTCGATATCTGAGGTTCAGGCTCTGGCACAAATGGGTTCAACCTCAAGGGTACAACATGAAAACTCAGCGGAAAAGAGGTTTCCAGAATGAGAACGGTTTATGCAGAAAGACAGCCCCTAACTGACATGAAAACAAACATAACATGACATTTTAGCGGCTCTAGGCAACACATTCATTGATTCATTTACCAGAGCACTGACTACAAATCAGACCATTAGGAATGCCTAAGGAGGGCTGCTGAGACAGAGAAGCAGAAAAATGTATTGGCAAAATACTGCTCAAGGGTTTTTCTGAGAACAGGTGGTTTAGACACTTCCAGTGCTTATATCTCCTCTGAGATTAAAATATGGATCGAGATATATAATATACTACCAATGGCCTTCTTAAATTTCTCTAGGGAGCCCTCGGACTTCTGGACGAAAAGTAAGTTGCCCTCAAAGTGCATGTCCAGCAATCTATTCTGGACGTTTGGCGAAAAGCCTGAAGACCATAGGTAGGCCTGCCTCCTCAATGCTACAGCCGACCCCATCGAACGGCCTACGCAGTCGGCCACGTCCAGGCCCGTTTGCAGAGACTGTCTTGCCACCTCTTTCCCATCTTCCACCAGCTGTACAAAGCTGTCTCGCAGCTCCCCCTCAGGGATGTATTGGGTTGCCTGCTGTACTGCCTTCCAGAGGCCAAAAGAATATTAAGCAAATCCACAGACTAGTTAGTGCTTTCAAGGCCATGCTGCCAGACGTGAATACTATTTTTGCCATTGCATAAATCCTCTTACCTTCCCTGTCAGGAGGCAGATTCGAGGTAGAGGAGGTCGCTCTGGTGCAAACTGTGGCTGCCTGCACAACAAGACCTTTGGGAGAAGGGTGAGAAGACAAAAATGTCAGGTCTCCTCTTGCCGGCCTGTACTTCCTCATCATAGTGGAGCTGACCAGAGGAATGGAGCAGGGATGCTGCCACAAAGATGTTACTGGATCAGTGATCGCCGGGTTCAGTGGCAGAAATCTCGTCCAGGATTTCTGTCAATGTATATCCTTGGGCTGGCACTGCCGCAGCATTTAGCCCTAAGGTACCAACCACCCTATCTTCTAGTGCCCGAAATTTAGTATGGGTGTAGGTGAAAAGCTGGCTCTGCTCTAGTTCCACATCTAGGGATGTATCCAGCCTGTTGGCGTTGTGGAGCCCTTGTGCCAATGCCAGGAGATCTGCCTGGTCATCGAAATAGTCGACACCCCCCGTTACTGCATACACAGGATCGATGTCCCCTTGGTCATCTCCATCATCAGCGATGAAGATGGATTCCATAGAACCGAAGAAACCATCCGGGAGAGTGGGACAAAAGAACTGTTGCTGATTGTCGGCACCAAGGGCTTATCCCTCGACGTTGGTGGAATGACTGTTGGCGTCGAACGGGGCTTTGGTACTGAAGAGGCGTCAAAGGCACCCGAACCCTGCGCCTTGTGGGAAGGCACTGGCATTGATGGTTTAGGTGCCTTTCTCGGCATCGAGCCCGAAGGCTTTCCCGACGCCGATGGCATCGACAATGGGGCTTGCGTGGGGTCGGGAGTACCCAGCGCCACTGCTACTGTGAGGCCTGCTGCGTGGGGGGGCGCACCCACACCTGCAGCTGTGTTTTTCGAACATAGCCAGCATCTGGCTTTTAAACTCATCCCACTCTTGCCGAGTGGTCGTCCCTGCTGAAGGCTTAACCCTTTATGGGGAAGAGTCGGAATCTTTTTGGTGCCGGTGGCCCTTTTTTTCTTATGAGACGAAGAAGAGTGGCTCCTCGAGAGAAACCGCTTCTTCGTCTTACGCTGAGGTTTCTCTTTTTCAGGAGTAGACCCCTCAGTCTCAGCCTCAGAGGACCGGACGTTCGACCACGCAGGAGATTTCGACAGCGGTCGGCTGAAGGCGACTTTGGCTGTCCGCTCATGCAGCGATATCGAGTTCATCTTCGCACACAACACACACCCCTCAGTGTCGTGTCCTGTGCTGAGGCACCACACACCTATGTCATGTGGGTCTGTCACCAATATTTTAGAGAGCAGATATCTTGCAGTCGAGAACAACCAAATCTGAGGAAAATATGTCAAAAAAGAGTTGAAGACTGGATACCACTATGTTCTTCGGAGCAGCGCGTAGAGCGCTGAAAAAAGCAACTGAGGTATGGGGCATAGTGACATGGTATATATACGACACCCGACGTCACGTCCGGAGCCGACGATCGAGCACTGAGTAAGACGGCTCGATGGCCGGGTCGAGGTACACTACGCCCCCTGTTTAAGATTTTTTCCAAGCAGCAGAGCTGGATGAGGATATCTATCAGGTGAGAAATCTGCAGGAGAATGGAAATCCATTGAAAATGTATTGTTTGATTGTAATAATTATTTGCATGAGATCCATATGTCAGGGAAAAATGACCCAACTATCATTGAAAGGCTTATCAATAGCTCGATCTGCTGAGACTACTCCCCTAAAAATCTGACCTTCGGAGCTAAAGTTATAATTTGAAATGTGATTGTAGTGTCCCAGAAAATATCACAAAGCAGACATTTTGGAATATTTATTTATTTATTTTTACATTTGTTAAGTGCATTTAGCCCAGGGGCATCTAGGCGCTGTTTACAAGAGCATGATGGTTAGATGATTTCTTATATTGCTTATGGTTACACTTTTGCAAAGTATTTACAGCACAGATCTTCGGGTACATTGGTTGTGCTGTTTACAAATAGTTTCTCAAGTTTCTTAAGGTTACAGAGTTACAGAGGGTTTGCAGTGGTCATTCAGGGGTACAGGATAACACGCAGGGGATCTAGTTCATTAATATTATACAGTTGTGCGGTTGTCACTAGTTCCCTAGGTTGCATAGCCAGGTTTTTAGTTCTTTCCGGAATGACCAGAGGGTCGGGTCAGCTCTCAGCACTGGTGACAGGGTGTTCCAGTGTTTAGCTGCGATCACTGGGAAGCTACTTCCACCAGCTTTTTGCTGCTTGAAGCAGGGGATGTCCAGGCAGAAGGAGTAAGCAGCTCTGGTAGATCTGATGGATTGGGTTTTGGTGATTTGGTTCGACAGGTAGCTAGGGGTGCTTTTTCACGGGCATTTGTGCGTGAGGGAGAGGATTTGAAATGTTATGGGCTCCCTTATTGGTAGCCTGTGGAGTTTCTGTCTGGCTGCAGAGATGTGCTTCCTTCTAGGAATCTTGAGCGCTGCTCTTATTGCATTATTTTGAATTATTTGGAGTTTTTTTGATATTTTTGGCATTGGAGCCTGCAAATAGAGGGTTACAGTAGTCAATCCTGGATTTTATTAATGCTCTGGCGAGTGTGACACAGTTATCAGTGGTCAGAAACCGTCTGCTGGCATTGATCAACTTGGCTGTGTAGGTTGCTGCTGATGTGATAGCATTGACCTGACTGGTCATGGGGAGTGAGGAGTCTAGGTACACTGCAAGTGTTTTAACCTCTTTGGAGGTGGTAATGGTGTTACCGTCAATAATGAAGGCTTTGTAGTCGTTGGATAGGTTGTTAATTTGAGAGTGGTTGCCAATGAGTAGGATCTCCATTTTGTCATCGTTTAGGCAGAGTTCGTTATGAGCCATGCAGGCTTGAATGGCGAGGTAGATTTTGTTTAGTGTGTTAGAGTCATGGCGGTGATTGCCAGTGATAGTTACCAGTATCTGGTACCAGTAGAATATAGTAGCTTATGAAAGTAAAGAACTATGTGTAAAATGTAGTGATACTGACTTTATAATTTTTACAGAATTCACGAAAAACCAGCATTTGAACCTGCAACATCGTGTTGAGACGAGACATTTTTCATTAGGTCCGGCCTGGGCGGCCGTGTTAGTCATATATGTATTATTATGCTTAACTATAAATTACAACATTTCACCATGTTGTAGTTTTAAGTGCAAAACTGCCCCTCCCGCATTTAAGCTGGGTAAACTGTAGGGCCAGATCAAAGAAAAGAGGTTTGGCTTTGAATAAGGGGATGGGAAATAGTTGTCCAATTAAAACTAAAGAACAATGAGGTGGCATGTCATCATTTAGACATTTTTATTGGGATTGGTGAAAGATTCATAGGGTACAGATAATGGAAATCAGGAGGTCTGCCGCAAATAACCTGGGTACGAACTGCTGATAAGATTGATGGAGGAAACCAGGAGAGAGGACAGTGGCTTGGATCTATGACCAAGGAGAGGCAAAATAGAGGTATTGAGCCTGATGTTGGATTCCAATGGTCCCTGTCCTGTACCTGAAAGATGACCTGAGCCTTGATGTCTTTCCCTGAGCTTAAACCCAGAGATATTTATATAAGTTTACTTTTCCAACCAAACCAAGTCTTGTGGAGATCTGTGTGATGTAATTGATCCCTTTATTGATTGGGTGGGCTGGTTAAAATACATCCTTAGCATTTTATTAAACAATAATGTACTAATAATCATTTTTTTTACAGCTTTCCCCAGGCCTGAGATAAGTTTACTAGATTCCCTGAAGCCCTGAGGAGACCCTACTTTCGCTCCCTATATAATTTCAAAAGCAGGTGTAGCACGGCCTGCACGCTAGCCCACAGCCTACTTGTCGCTTTCTTCCCCGGCCTCATCCCGCCTCCCAGCCCGCCCCTGTAACCTGATTGGGCATCCCTCCTTCCAACAACAACGGCAGCCTAGGTACCTAGTGCTGCAGGCGACGAGCGCCATTTACAGCTTTCCCCAGCCTGAGGGGAGTTTACTAGAAGCCCTGAGGCGACCCTACATTTGCTCCCTATGTAATTTTAAAAGCAGGTGAAGCGCGGCCTGCACGCTAGCCCACAGCCCCCTTGACGCTTCCTTCCCCGGCCTCATCCCGCCTCCCAGCCCACTCCTGCATCCTGATTGGGCCTTTTCACCACATATAAATCGGCATTATGGGCAGCCCTCTGCCCGTGCAGCCCCTGCAGCTAAGGGGCCCAAGGCAAAGGGCGGCTCCCACAGAAGCGGCTCCAGGTTGTGTCTGCAGGTGTCAGCAGGGGAAACCAGTGGCCAGCTGTCAACCTGCAACGACTATTAGAGCGAGGAGTAGAGCAATCACTCTACCCTGGAAACCCTGCCACAGCAAACTCACATACACTGGGATAGTACTGTGTTTATTAGACTGTGCCTCTCTGGGATAGTACTGTGCTTATTAGCCTGGGGCACTCAGGGATAGTACTGTGATTATTAACCTGTGCCTCTCTGGGATAGTACTGTGATTATTAGCCTGTGCCTCTCTGGGATAGTACTGTGATCATTAGCCTGCGTCACACCTTGAGAATTTGTCCCTATTGATTTGAATCACATCTAGAAAGCACCACACCAGCATAGTACTGTGATTATTAGCCTGTGCCTCTCTGGGATACTACTGCGATCATTAGCCTGCGTCGCAGCCTTAGAATGTGTCCATATTGATTTGAATCACACTGAGAAAGCACCACACCAGGATAATACTGTGATTATTAGATTGTGCCTCTCTGAAGTAGAACTCTGATTATTAGCCTGTGCCTCTCTGGGATAGTACTGTGATCATTAGCCTGCGTCACACCTTTAGAATTTGTCCATATTGATTTGAATCACATCTAGAAAGCACAACACCAGGATAGTACTGTGATTATTAGCCTGTGCCTCTCTGGGATAGTACTGTGATCATTAGCCTGCGTCGCACCTTTAGAATTTCTCCATATTGATTTGAATCACATGTAGAAAGCGCCACACCAGGATAGTACTGTGATTATTAGCCTGTGCCTCTCTGGGATAGTACTGTGATTATTAGCCTGTACCTCCCTGGGATAGTACTGTGATTATTAGCCTCTGCCTCTCTGTGATAGTACTGTGAATATTAGCCTGTGCCTCTCTGTAACAGCACTGTGATCATTACACTGCGTCACATCCTTAGAAATTGTCCATATTGACTTGAATCACATCTAGAGAGCACCACACCAGGATTGTACTGTGATTATTAGCCTGTGCCTCTTTGGGATTGCACTGCGTTTATTAGCCTATGCCTCTCCGGGATAGTACTGTGATTATTAGCCTGTACTTCTCTGGGATAGTACTGTGATTATTAGCCTGTGCCTCTCTGGGATAGTACTGTGATCATTAGCCTGCGTCACACCTTTAGAATTTGTCCCTATTGATTTGAATCACATCTAGAAAGCACCACACCATCATAGTACTGTGATTATTAGCCTGTGCCTCTCTGGGATACTACTGCGATCATTAGCCTGCGTCGCAGCCTTAGAATGTGTCCATATTGATTTGAATCACACTGAGAAAGCACCACACCAGGATAATACTGTGATTATTAGATTGTGCCTCTCTGGATTAGAACTCTGATTATTAGCCTGTGCCTCTCTGGGATAGTACTGTGATCATTAGCCTGCGTCGCACCTTTAGAATTTGTCCATATTGATTTGAATCACATCTAGAAAGCACACCAGGATAGTACTGTGATTATTAGCCTGTGCCTCTCTGGGATAGTACTGTGATTGTTAGCCTATACCTCTATGGGATAGTACTGTGATTATTAGCCTGTGCCTCTCTGGGATAGTACTGTGATTGTTAGCCTATACCTCTATGGGATAGTACTGTGATTAATACCCTGTGCCTTCTGTGATAATACTGTGATTATTAACCTGTGTCTCTCTGTGACAGTACTGTGATCAATAGCATGCGTCACACCCTTACAAATTGTCCATATTGACTTGTCACATCTAGAAAGCACCACACCAGGATAGTACTGTGCTTATTAGCCTGTGCATCTCTTGAATAGTACTGTGTTGATTAGCCTGTGCCTCTCTGGGATAGTACTGTGATCATTAGCCTGTGCCTCTCTGTAACAGCACTGTGATCATTACACTGCATCACATCCTTAGAAATTGTCCATATTGACTTGAATCACATCTAGAGAGCACCACACCAGGATTGTACTGTGATTATTAGCCTGTGCCTCTTTGGGATTGCACTGCGTTTATTAGCCTATGCCTCTCCGGGATAGTACTGTGATTATTAGCCTGTGCCCCTCTCTGATAGTACTGTGATTATTCGTTGTGCCTCTATGCAATAGTACTGTGATCATTAGCCTGCGTCACACCCTTAGAAATTCTCCATTTTGATTTGAATCACATCTAGAAAATACCATACCAGGATAGTACTGTGATTATTGGCCTTACCTCTCTGGACAATATTGTGATTATTAGCCTGTGCCACTCTGGGATGGTGATGTGATTGTCATCCTGCGTTGCACCCTTAGTAATGTGTTCATACAGATCTGAATCACATCTAGAAACCACCACTCTAGAATAGGACTGTGATTATTAGCCTGGATCTCTCTGGGATAGTACTGTGATTATTAGCCTGCATCACAGCCTTAGAAATGTGTTCATATTGATTGAATCACACCTAGAAAGCACCACACCAGGATAACACTGGGATTATTAGCCTATCCCACTCTGGAATAGTACCGTGATAGCCTGCGCCGCATCCTTAGAGATTGTCCATTTTGATTTGAATCATATCTAGAAAGCACCACACCGGGATAGTACTGTGATTACTATCCTGTGCCTCTCTGGGATAGTACTGCAAACATATTAGCCTGTGCCACTCTAGGATAGTACTGTGATACTAGCCTGTGCCACACTGGGATAATACGGTGAACATTAGCCAGCGCCACACCCTCAGAGACTTGGTAGCAGGGCCTTAAGTCACATCTAAAGAAGTGCCACACTGGGATAGTACTGTTGAATAGTAGAATGTGCCACATTGAGATAACACTGGATATTGGCCTATGCGACACTGGGATATTACTGTGATTATTAGCCTGTACCACATTGGGATAGTACTGCGAATATTAGCCTACGTCGCACCCCTAGATAATTGTCCATATCATCCTGAATCACATCTAGTTAGTACCACACTGAAATGAGTACTGTGATTATTACCCTGTCCCACATTGCAATAGTACTGTGATTATTGGCCTCTGCCACACTGAGATGGTGCTGTGTACATTAGCTGGAGTCACACCGTAGGGAATTGTTAATGTTGCCTTGAGTCACTTCCAGAGAGTACCAGATTGGGACAGCACCTGAATTACCCCAGCTATATAACCGCAACTAGAACTTCCCCCACAGCCACCAAATACACATAGTCTGTCTCACGTTAGCCACATATTGAACCAGACACAAGCTATTTGGCAATCACACCACCAGACAGCGCCCCAACTTGTATCGGACAAACCCACCTCACCCAAACCAACCCCACGAGACAGCCAGACTAAGCACGAAAGACTGAATATGCGCAACACGCCTACAATCACAAACAACGAAGCAACGCACTGAACAAAACCAATTGAAGAAAAATGCATGCAATCGTACAATCATAACAATAACTGAGTCAGCCAGCAGAGCACTGCACAAGGGCTACCGCCCCAGCAACCGCAACCTCAACCCTGAAGGAAACCCAAAGGAAAGTTAAACCTGACACCAACCCCACAGCCGCCTGCCAAATAACTCAAAATGCTGCGAAAACAAACTGGACCAAAAGGAAGACAAAGGGCAGAGAGAACAAACCCAACTGAACACCACCAAAGATCCACAACTGCAGAGCACACGCCCATCGACAAGTACGAAAACAGAACCAGCGCAGACAGAAGAGAGAAATCCCTATACCTAACACCATATCTCATATATAACCACCCAACGGAACAAACTAACCCAACGAACGATTAAAAAAAGAGTGACAACCAAACACAACTGCGCAGAAGAAGAATGTACAAAGGTAGAGGTAACAAGAACACGATTGACGCCCTAACCCCATATATCACCAAAACAAGAGGACCCTCCCTTCAACAGCCACAGAATTTAGAAGAGGAACCTGATGAAAACAAAAACCTGAGACTTAACCTAGAAGAGCTATTTGACGACGAAACAGAAACAACTGTACCAACACCACAACAAGAGATCAACTTGGAAGGAAACCAAAGCACCAGTCAGAAGACAACACAGATAATAAAGCACAAACCAAACTATTCCATAAAAATCTACAGCAACCTAATCAACACAAGAACCATGTCAAAACACTCAACAGAGATCTGCGACCTGCTCTGAGACAATGGTATCGACATCCTATTCATCACAGAAACATGGCTGGACAACAACTACAAAATCACACTCCAAAGCCGACTCCCCACCAACATCAAATGTCTTCAGTTAAACAGGAAAAAAAGGAGGAGGCCTCGCAATAGCATTCAAAGAACACCTGCAAATAAAAACTGACAAACCTCTTAACATCATGAACTGCAAATCCATGGTCATGCACCTATCAGCGAATCCAAAAACAAACCTTAAATCCATACTGGTTTACAGACCACCGACATACGATGCAACCTTTATCAACAACTTCATAGAAACCATCACCAACATAGCCATTCAACATGAGCATCTGATAATCCTACAGGACTTCAACATATGGTTCAAAGAAAAACACGCCAACTCACAAAACTCACTAATCGGACAACTAACAACCATGAAACTACAACAGGTGGTCAAAGGAGCAACGCACTCAGCAGGGCACATTCTTGACTTAATCTTCGCCAATAATAAACTTATCACCACCACGCCGCCGATACAAATACTACTTTGGAGCGACCATCCCATCATTCCATTTGTGATCACGCTACCGACCAAAGCTACCATCCAGCCCCTCAAATTCCCAACCACCACAAAAAGAAACTGGAAAACCATCAAAGCAAGCAATCAACCTGATAGAACAACTGCACCTGACCAAACCTTCCACGACAGAACTGGAGAGGGCAGACCTAGACGGGAAAATTGAGCTACTGCATAAATGAATTTCCGATACAATCGAAAACATCTCCCCAGAAAGACTGTTTACCCCCTCAAGAAAAAGAGCAATGGCAAAATGGTCCACCGCACTATTAAGCACAATGAAAAAGAACAACAAGAATCTGGAACTAGAATGAAGGAAAGATAAGAAAACTCAGTTCCAGAGACAAATCCAATCGTACAAGAAGGAAATTCAAACAGCAAAGAAAAGGCATTATGACGACGGAATCACTAAAGCCACCAACACACAAAAACAAAGGTTCAACATCATAAACAAAATGAGAAACCCACCAAGTTGCGACAACACTTCAATAAATTCACAGAAACCATGCAACAACCTGGCTGACCATTTCAAAAACAAAATCAACGACATCAGACAAATCATACAAAACAGACCGACCAATCCTAACACACAACCAACCAGATCCGAAGAGGAGCCAGAGCACAAACTCCAAAACTTCCCGAAAATATCAATACAGACATTCGTCAAGCTGGTAAAACAATGCAAGAAAGCAGGATCGCCCATGGATCCCTGGACCAATACATCTACAAATCAATCGTCACACAAGGAACGCCATCTGAATATTACAGTAATCTCCTGAATCTGTTGCTCGTGACAGGGACCGTACCACGATCCTTCAAACCAGCATATATTAAACCACTTCTTAAGAACACAAGTGGCGACATGGAAGACCCCGCCAACTACAGGCCGATTTCAAACATTCTCTACCCGGCAAATCTCCTAGAAACATACGTATACAAACTAACCCAAGAACACATAGAAAAACACCAGTTGCTAGACAGACCAAGCACAAGTCGGCTTCAGACCCGCAAGAGGAACAGAAGCGGCACTTCTATCCATTTGGGACGACCTAAAAACAAACACAGACTCCAACACAACCTCAGCCTTGATTCAGCTCGACCTCTCAGCAGCTTTTGACACAGTAAGCCATGACATCCTGATCAAAAGATTAGAAGATATAGGTATAACAGACATTGCACTACTCTGGATTAAATAATTCCTAGCAAACAGAACAGAAACTGTATGGATAAAACCCTTCAAATCTACTCCACGAGTTAATGACTGTGGAGTACCACAAGGATCCTCACTATCACCACTCTACTTCAACATCTACCAGACTCCGCTAATCAAGATTTTCAAAAAATACAACCTTACGGGCTACAACTATGTAGACGACAGTCAAATCATCTACAAAATCGAAGATACACAAGCAGATCACTCAACACTAGGAGAATGTCTAAAAGAAATATATAACTGTATGAATGCCAACCAACTAAAAATCAACCCAGGAAAGAGAGAAATCATGATTATATCCAAAAACAAAGAACAACACCTACATACCCTGGCTGATACAATTGGGAACCACGGCCACACCATCAAAGGTAGTCAAAAACCTGGGAGTCCAAATGTACAATGCACTGACCTTAGAACCACAAGTAAACGCAATCATTAAGAAATGCTTCTTCCTCCTTCACTCAACAACAAAAAATCCTACCTTTCCTGTCCTTCACCCATAAAACACTGACAATCGTCTCACTCACCATGTCAAGAATCGACTAGGCAAATAGATCTACCTCGGGATGCCGGAACACCTCCTGAAGAAATTACAATGCATCCAAAATGCAGCAGCTAGAGTCCTCCTCAAACTATCTAGAAGAGATCACATCACTCCAGCGCTATAATTGTTACATTGGCTTCCAATCAAAACGTATCACGTTCAAAACATAACACATAGGGAAATCAACAGACGAGGAGCAGAATTCCTACAAAAGCAAATAACAATCTACAAGCCAACGAGACTCCTCAGATCATGCAATGAACTCTGCATGGATCCAAAACCATACGCCAGGAAAAAACTAGGGGGCTCCTCATTCTCCCATCTGGCAGTAAATACCTGTAACAACCTCCCAAATGGAATAAGAAATAACAAAGACCACCTAAAATTTAGAAAACTACTAAAAACCTGGCTCTTCAACGCCTCAGAAACAAAAGGAAACAACTAAAACAAGCAATCAGAAAATGCAAAAGAACAGGTTGACAGAATCAAGGAAGGACGGCACAGACAACAACTAGAACCGACTACGGGAAACTCAGACAAAAACAAGAGATACAATGCTAGGTGGAACCGACTATGAACGACAACCCTATCAGGAAAGAACAATAACAAACAAGCCTAACAGAAAAGACACAACTACCAACCTTACCCACTGAGACAGGGCATGGTACAGTCCTGGGTCACAAGTAAATTGATCCGAGAGGACTAGTTAGCACCAACCACAAACTGGGATGTAGGGGCTGGCCAAAACAAAGATAGAAATGCAAAGACTAGCTAACTTAACATAATGACAGAGAGATGAGAGACAACCTTATCATGCCGAAATAGATCACTGAAAGGAAGACATCCATGTCTAAATCCCGAAAGACACACAATAGGAGTGTGCATTTCTCGGGAGAACAATGCTACTAGCCAAACCTACAAAAACTTCTAAAAAACCTCACCCCTCTTCACACACCTCTCACACGCTAACTAAATACAACCACACTTCTTAAACTGCAGCAATCTGCACACACTTCTCCACACCTAAACAACAAACACCACACAGACCCTCACACAACAGCACACAATGGACTCGGACCATAGACCACACCAAAAAAGCTCAGCGAATGGTGTCAACCGAACTGAAGCTGCCAACAGTACATCACAGCTCCCTTGCTCCTCTCCAAACTTTTCCTGCTAACACGCCCTAACCTACCTCCCTTTTTTTCTTTCAGATCTGCCAGAGCGCCAGGGGACCACTCTGGTGGTGATAGTGCATGGTACAAATATCCTTTAACATTAACATAGCCAAATTACACAGGGTGATTTTGTTCAAATTCAAAATTAACAACATCGCTTCAGTGTGGACAAAACAATATAGCCTATTAAAGTAATTGGGTACTCCTATTTCTTTTTGCCAAACCCAAAAATTCCTGATAAAGATGGGTGCATTAAAAATGAAATTCCCTACTGCTTCCCCTGAACCCTGCATAAAGGTAGAGGGGTCCCATTGATCAACTGAATGCCTAGGTTTTGTGCGCTGGGATAGAACTGTGTCTTCCTAAAGTTCAACAGAGTGGAATCACTGATTTAAAGGTACATCTCTGCAGAAAGTGGGAAAGTGTTTCGTGAGAGAAGGGATATTTTGCATTACAGAGTGGTGATGAAAATGGGTTTCCAAAAATAAATTTAAAGTGTTTTTCTTTAAGGTTGGTTGTGTTATGAGACTGCTAGCATTGCGAAGAGAACAACGCCAGTCAAAATTGTTTTACCATTTAAAAATGTTACATGTGATTTAAATTAAAGCCTATGAAAAGGATTGTCAAGCAAGCAGGGGGATACAATACAGGTCGCTGCATGGGTGAAATTGTTCTTGCAAATGGTAATGTGTTGCATGTTATTTAAATTGAACTACATGTAATGGGTCTTTCTAATTGTATGATCTGGTCATGTATCAAGGTCCTAAATGTTATTAAAAGTATACATCATGCAAAGTGTTGTGTTCTGAAATATCTCCAACAATAGCCACATATGCAAAGAAAAATAATCTGAAGATCAATGCTAGCAAAAGTAAAGTCTTGCTCTTCAATGCTCACTGCAAACAGAATACACTCAAGCATAGGTGGAAGATAGATGAGCAGCCAGTGGAGGTGGTTCCCATTATAATTATCTGCTGGTAGACATAGATCAGAATCTCGGCTTGGGCTGCAGCAATGCCTGGCTATACAATGCTAGTATTAGGAAGTTTGCAGCACCAAATTCAGGCTACACTATGCAGGCGGTTATAGATATACACAAACAAAAATTGTGACCTGCTGTAACATACACTATCGAGATTTGGGTCCTTAGAAATAATGAAGAATGTTGCTATGTATATCTAACAGGGCTATCTAAAAACATATTGGTAGAGTATTTCAGGAGTGAATTAGGAATTGTTTCTATGGAATTCCACAACATTATACAAAGATTGGATTTCTACAGAAAGTGCACACATGCAACACCTAATACTCTGATGGAATATATTCCAGGCGCCAATCCAACCCAAGAGTAGATCTAGGAGGGACTACAATTGATGGCTTGTACAAAGAGGGACGGGCATGGAGTCATCATACAAGCCTTGAGCAGGTTCAAATGCATTTGGAAATATATAAAAACACACCTTAGAGAGATTGACTGGGACCAAAATAGTGCAAACCTAGCAACTAAAGTGACTTGCATTGAATACCTGCCACACATACCAAACACTGATAAAAAAACACTGCATTTTAGAGAATTCCCCAATACATATATTTGCTGGGATTATCTAAGGGTTAAGTTCGACTGTGCCCCATCAGGAGAAATCACTGGAGCATGGAAAAACATGGACAAATCAAGTCGGACCTGTCCACTTTCCATGGCTCAAACACTAGAGAACAGCAAACGTGGGTGGATTGATTGTAATCATTTTCAACTCCTGCGTAACAGAAGTATTACAGCATATGGCATAATCAATGGCAGTTCTCTGGATTGCAACGATCTCTGGGCGATGTATGAAGGGTAATCATTTCAATCTAGTACACCATCTGACATGTTTCTGGAATGAGATAGAGGGCAGTCTGAATGTACTACACGCGTAATGAGGTCATAATGTTTGATGTTATGTTATCTAATATAATATTCTACCATTTTGCAATCCTTGTTCACTCAACTTCAAGTCGAAGAGTGTCATGTATTATAATATTAAAATTACTATAATTGTATTGTATTGAAGTTATTTTATTTTTAAACTTTCTCTATTGATACACTTGGCAGCACAGAACACAGCTTACAACATAATAGGACATTCTAGTACAGATATCAGCAAGGGTTTGATTGGAGAGGTCGGACTGTAAGCATTGCCTCATACATGGATGGAACATATACATACATGGGAGGGGTGAGCTCATGTAGTTCTTGTAGCAGGGGGGTGAGTGTCAGGGGGACAATTCCCATTGGTTAGGGAGAACAGGGTGGAGTCGGACCTGTCGTGTGCCAAAGATACAGTTTGAGAGGCTGCCAAATGTCCTGTGGGCAGGACTCGGGTGGTTGCATGCAAGCCTACTGGTCTTCCATGTCATTCGCCCATATTGCATCCTTTAACCAATGATCCTTGTTGGGTGGATGTGCACTCGTCCAGCGCAGCAAGATACAGCGCTTGGCCAGCAGAAGACTTAAACATACTAATCTACACAAACTGCCCAATGGCTGGTCAAAAATATGGCACAAGCAGAGTAGTGGTAGTGGAGTGACATCCTTGCTGATCATTTCCGAGAGTGTTGGACATACTTCACTCGAAAAGGTCTTGAGTTGTGGGCAGTCCCATATCATATGACAATATTTGGCATGCGTGGAGTTACAACACGGGTATGTCCCAGACCCCTCATTAGAGAACATACGTAATCTGTCCGAAGTTTAGTGGTATCGATGTAGCACCTTAAATTGTATCAATTGAAATAGAGAATTGTATGATACTTTCCGTGTCTGTGAACACATGTCAGCCCAGAGGTCATTGGAGATCTCGAAATGGAGATCATCAGCCCATTTATTTTGTGTGTTGAGATGTGTCGCATTCAAATGTGTTTGAATCAAGTGATATAATGACGATACCCGGCTATGACTGTCACCTGCTGTCAGCACAAAGCCCAACAGGGCGTCATTGGCGGGCTTGATCAGGAAGCAATTCCATAACTTTTTGCAAGCCCTGCTCAGACCGGCGGCGCACTGGAGCCACAATAAAGACTTTGTGCTCGCAGGCCCCGGGATATCAGTAATTTGGATTAAGTTATTCTCAATATATAGCGACCCTAGAGTGTGGAACCCCTCCTGCGACCAGGCTCCAGGTGTGCCAGCGTCGACCTGCGGTAGTGCCGGGACACAGTTCGAGAGAGGAAGGTCTTCATGGTATGGAGCATGTACACCTGCCACCTTCCATATTTTATGCCAGGCCAATGCTGTGACGCTGACAGGATCAAATCTACAATCGTTGGCAAATGTAACGGGGAAGATGAGTGACCTCAAGTCTCTATCCCCCGCAGAGTATTTTTCTAGTAGTGTATGGGGGGCAAGCGAGCTATTGACAAACCAGGGTCAGTGTATCCCATTTCAGCTGTACCGCCCCAGAATGCCAAACAAATCTGCTGATCACATCTTCTAGTTCCTGAAAGAATGCTCGCACAGGCCAAAGTGGCACGTTAAGGAAGAAATACAAGAGTTTAGGTAGGACGGTCATCTTAAGGAGAGCCACTTTACCGGCTATCGTGATGGGAAGGTGAGTCCAATTCAAAAGCTTAGCACGTAGGTGAGTCATGTACGCATTGTAGTTACAGTCTTATAACCTAAGGCTCTGTCTAGCAACCATAACAGCTAAATAACGTATAGATTCTGGAGCCCATTTGAAGCCGCGTAGCTCTTCTGGGCGGACAGTGACATCAGTGAGGGGGAAGAGCTTGTATTTACTACAATTCGCCTGGACTCCTGACAACTTTCCAAAGTGTAAAATATGTACCATAATGGGCTCTAAGTGTACTCGAGGCTTCCGAATGTATATCAGTGCATCATCGCCGTAGAGGGAGATTATCTGTGGTTCACCCACTATAATAAGTCTGCTCTGTCCTTGTTTAGACCTTACCAACTCCGCAAGAGGTTCAATGATAATAGCAAAAACTAAGGGGAACAGGGGGCAACCCTGGTGGGTGCCTCTGCCTATCTCGGAATGTGGGGACAGCATCCCGTTTGTGATAACCCTGGCCATTGGTGTTGCATAGAGAAGATGTAAAGCTTCTAAGAACCCTCGGCCAAATCCGCACTTGGACAACACGGCGTACATAAATCGCCATGACACTGAGTCAAATGCCTTTTGAATGTCTAGTGTAGCAGCTACCGCTTGAACCCCGTGATCTATTTGAGCTAAAATATTGAAGAGGCGGCGTAAGTTTAGTGTTGTGGACCTGCCCGGTATGAACCCCGATGGATCGGGGTGAATAATGAATGGCATGACTGGTAGTAATCGAGTGGCCAGGATCTTCACGAACATGTATACATCTGTGTTAATCAACGATAGGGGTCAATAAGAGCCACATCGATCAGCAGGTTTCTCGGGTTTCAGCAAAACTGTGAAGATCGCCTCACACATAGTGGGCGGGAGTGACTGGGATACGAGGGCCTCTTGCCAGACCCGGAGATGTGCGGAGCGAGAATGTCTTTATAGCGCTTATCAAATTCGGCCGTAAGGCCGTCAGTGCCAGGGGCATTTCCAGATGGGAGGTGGTCAGTTACTTGAGATATGTCGGTTAACGAGATTGGAAGGTTCAACAGGGCACTAGTGTTGTGTGATATCTGACTGAGAGACAGGGTGTCAAGAAACTTTTTTTTTAATTTCTTTTTCTTTTATTGCACACAAAAAATGACTATTTACACATTCCCATAAATTTCATTACAAAAGAGCAAGAACAAAATAGAAATAAAAGAAAGAAACACAACACAATTAAAACACAATAAAAAAAGAGAAGAGAAAGAAAAGAGGAAAAAGAATACTATTTACAATCAATATTGGACACAGATTAAACCTACACAAAAACTTAAAGCAGCAATTGTATGAATTTCAATTTCTTCAAGAGTTTTAGCAGTGCTATAGATAGTCGAATCTCCTTTCCTGCAGAGAGTCTATGCCAAAATCTTGCGTAGATAACCAATTCACATCATGAACAAAACTAGAGAAGTACTTAACCCTAAGGTTCAGAGTGGATGAACATTAAATCAGTACATGCTGCATATCTTGTGGGAATCCTTCATTCACCAGCAGAGAGCTCCAATTTTTGCCAAATGCAGTTAGTCTCATTAGTTTCTGTTAAATGTAAGCGAAATCTTAATATCTCATTATGCCATGCATGGTTTGGGAATTTTCTAATATATGGTAAAGCATAAGAACTTGGTTTTTCACACAAGCTAAAGTTTTTGATGTTTTTTTGATTCATGATCTGCGCTCTAGTTTTGATCCAGTCAGAGCGATATAGTGCTCGTTTGACCTTATCAGGATTTTCTATCAAGGTTTGTGATGTACATTCACATTGCTGTAGAATTTCTTCAGCGTCGTCACAGATATTAGATAGGTAACAGTTCTTTCGCATACGTGAGTACTCGCTGATATCTACATACAAAGATTTATCTAGAGGGATCAAAAGTAGACGGTAGACAGCCAAAAATGTTTCTATTGATATTGGGATTGAAGGGAATGTAAACCTAATTCGTATCTCAGCCTTGAGATGGAAAGAGACTGCGGCAGAGATAAGGTATTTTTCCAAAGTCGACCCTCATATAGGTCTCAATTGATGTTCCGAGCAGAAGAAGTACATTCAATTCCATATAAATGTGATGGAACTATCTACAATAGGCCCATAAAAGTTTCTTTAACTTACACATGTATTGTTTTGTTTTACTCTCATGTTCAATTGATAGATCTAGGAATGAATGATTCATCTTGAGAGTCAGACCTAGGTATTTTACTTTTTTAACCAACGGTAGTGTTTGCCCGGCTATACTCCATTGTTGCTTACGAGGTTTATTAGTAGGTTTCCCAAACATTATTATGATTGATTTTAAAGGGTTAATTATTATATAATTTTCTTTAGCATATTGCTCCATTGCAGATATAAGATGTTCTAGGCCCAATGGCGAATTATCAATAAGGGCAATGTCGTCTGCATAAGCCAGTAAATGTTTCTTAGTATTTCCAATTAAGGGGGATGCGAAGGTGACATTTTTTAAGAGTGGATCCAAATCTGCTAAGTATACATTAAAAAGTACAGCAGCAATTATGCACCCTTGCCTGACACCATTGTCAGTAAGTATCTTTGATGAAAGATAGCCTTGTAGGTTTAATCTTACTTTGATCGATGTATTATCATGTAAGGCAATATTTATTTGTAACAGACTGTCAGGAATATGCCATGATTCAATTTGTGCCATCATTATGACCTATGAACTAGTACAAAAGCCTTTGATAAGTCAATAAAGGCAATATATGTTGGTGGCAATATATGTTGGTAATGATTGTTTTGACTGACCTTTGGCTTGCAAGGTGTTTAGAGTAAGGCCATTTAAGATTGTTTAAAGGCCCAACGAAATCCTACTTGGAATTTAGATAGAATTCCATGACTAGAGACCCATTTTAGTAAATCTTGTAAAACTAAACAAGGGAAGATTATGGTATCACAATCCATCGTGGCGATTGGACGATAGTTGACTGCATCTAATTTGTCACCCTTTTTAAAAATTGAAATTGTGATCGCCTGTGTCCAGAAGGGTGGGATTGCTTTACACAGCACAATCTTCTCAAAAGGTTTTGACAAAATGCTTGACCATGTGGAAGGGTCTGAAAGGAACATTTGGTTGGTTAGGCCATTAGGACCGGCAGCTCGAGATTTAGAAGCTGACAAAATTAAATTGAAAATCTCTTCCATCTAATAGTGCCGACTATCATAGATGGGGATAACATACCTTTAGCCATTAGTTCAGTATAGTAAGTCTCCCAAGTAGTTGCAGTAGTTGCAGGCAATATACATGCTTACCAACTGCTTTGAGATGTAGACTGATTATTAATTAATGGCCAAAGGTTTTGACTATGTTCAGCTAATAATGAGTTTAACATATTTTGCACATCATTTATGTGCCGTGACTGGCGATGTCCACGAGACGAATGTTTATAGGTGCTTTTTAATTTGTTTTTTTCTCTCAAATCAATATGAGAATCACATTTTTGTGCCTTAAAATCACAAAGATTGTTATTAAGTTGTTTCTTATGCTTGTGGGTACTCTGATAGAAGGCATATGCATACGTTTTTTTTGGGACAGTTCTTTTTGATTTGATGGGGATTAAGGACCCAGATGAATTGAATAAAAGTATCAGGGGTGCTTAACAGTTCAATGTCATCCCTGGAGCCCCTCAAAACTAAATTATGAAATTTTGCATTTAATTTCTGACCTCTATTTGTAAAGCCAACAATACGATTCCTGTTTGAATTGACTTGCAGCTTGGGAACATAGATGTCATTGGTTACATATTTTTCTAATAAAAAAGCAATCTGGAGTGCATTATGATCACTCTGATTCCAAGGCATTACTCTGAACCATTTGCACTGATCAAATAATTCGGGAGATACTATTAGGTAGTCTATAGTAGACAAACTCTTCCCGGTTGACCATGTTGGAGCTGGGGGACAGTCAGAATCATTATTTCTATTTACAATATTCAAATTCAAATTTATAAACAGCTGTTCCCATAATTTGCCATTAGCATTGTTAGTAGTGGATTGGATGAGAGCCTTGCTATTGGTGAGCAACATGCATTAAAGTCTCCACATATAATTTGCAAGTCATCTGGGAATCGTATGTTTAGCTCAACAAGAATGAGGGATACATCTAGAAACGTAGGGACGGGTTTTAACACTGGATTCCAATAAACATTTATCACCTGTAAACCTTTTGATAATGTGCCCCATCTAATCATGCCATATATGGCAAGAATACCTTTGATATTATCGCGTATACATTGAATGTCATGGCACATTATGTTATGAATAGCGATCAATAAACCGCCAGGTGGGCGCCCTAAACTAGAACTGGTAGCATGTTCAGAAATTATAGTAAAACCATCCAAATATATATATCAGTTTTTAACCATGTTTCTTGTAGTACAACCAGATCAAACCTAGTGAATATAGATTCAGAGATATCTTTTTCCCGAAATGAGGAAGGGCCCCTAGTATTCCAACACACAAACTTGCTTCTAATTCCAGTATTTGTTGGTCACATGTGGCAGATCCCACAACAGTAGTGGCAGAGTCAGATTGTACTTCAGGGAGGATTAATTCTCTCAGCAGCGGAATTGTTGTCTAGACTTCAACTCCTATATTTTTAAGATCAGTGGCACAAGCAATCAAAGCTTCTGCGCCTTCATTTGTTCTAAAAATTATTTCCGCAATGTGTGGTGATTTATCATATGGAAAGGAAAGTTTATCTATGTCATTAAATGAAAATAAGTAGAGAACCAGTATTCTTTTTTTACACAAAAGGATATTACTTTGATTCGAGGCTTTCTTATCTTTATTTTGATTAGCTTGTTTCAGCCACACTTTTGGGGCAGCAAATGGTTTATAATTTGGAATAGTGTCAAAAGTATTGTCTATGTTTTTACAGACGATTGGAGCCATTTTCATAACTTTTGCTGATGTCTTATCAATTTGCGCACTTAGGTTGGACTGTGCGCTAGTGCTTTTTGAATTCATGATGTTTTTCTTACAAAAAATCGGAGCTAATTTCAGAACATTTGGTGGTATTTTTTCAGGTTGCACAAGCTTATCGGTTTGTGACCCCACGTCTGTCATTTTTGTTGGTCCCATAGACAGTGATAGTTCAGGGACAGTAAGTGGAATATTTGAATTAGAACAGTGGCCCTCTACAGTTGTATTCTCTTGAACCTTTCCAGCATCAGAATGTTTTCCTTTAGAAGACTTGTTAGTTTTCGCATTCGTTTTGGTTGCATTTTCCAGTGCTTTAAAAAAGTTCCTTTTACCAGTTTTGTTTTGTTTCCTGTTTTGTTGATTTTCCAAAGAGCCATATGGGGCAACAACCTCAACGATTTTTAGTTGAGCGTTCTTTTTTCATTTTCTCTTAGATTTGTTTGATTTTATTGGTGTATCACTGCACCCATGTCCTTACCAACTGGTAACGTTCTTTCGATTGGATGTTCCTCCAATGTATTCCTCATTTTAGATGTATTCCATCCAGCGTTAGCTGCTTCCGACAAAAATTTTGCCAGAGGGCGCTGTGTGTCGGTGTTGTCGAGTCGATGGTCCCTCAAAGGCCTCCGTCGAGGGTGACGTCATCGGGTATACAAGTAGCACGCGCGGCGCCCGTTGGCCTCAGTTCTGTTTTTCCCCCTCACTCTTGTTCTACTGTGTAGATTGTGCCGGTAGTGTAGATTGTGCCGGTAGTCAAGTATCAGCCTTGCGAGAGTTGGTAGGCTGGGAGGGTGATGAGGAATACGTTGGAGGAACATCCAATCGAAAGAACGTTACCAGTTGGTAAGTAACTTGTTCTCCGAGTGGACTGTGTCCTCCAACGTAGTCCTCATCTTAGATAGACTCCCAAAGCAGTATGGACAATTCTCTAGAGGAGGGAGTAGTTTTTTTGATACATTTAAATGGCTGAATATAGTACTGCTTTATCAAAATTCAGCTCCTTAGACTGGGAAGCATCCAGACTATAGAATTTTGAAAAAGTATGCAGCGAAGACCAAGTTGCTGCTTCACAAATGGATTTTATGGGAACACCTCTTTGAAGGGCTGCCGAAGAGGCGATGCCTCTGGTGGAATGGGCTCTTAAGCCTTCTGGTGGGTTTTTCTCTGCTAATCTGTAGCATTCTGAAATGCAAAGCACAATCCAACATGATATGGTTTGTTTTGATCCCGATTGACCCAATTTCCTTCAGGTGTAGCCAATGAAAAGGGAATAGTTTCTTACCTGTAACTCCATTTCTCCAGCATTGGTATCTTTCATGGATTCACATGCTTAGAATATTCCCCGTCGTCAGACTGGGAATCCTCGGTAAGTTATATAGACATTTTCCATAGGAAAAATTCTGACATTTTTGTGTCCTATCTACGTCGTTTTTGGCCGCGCACGCCGGCGCCACTAGGACGTAGAGGTATATATAGCCCGCCCCCGCGGCTCCCTCAGAGTTCGGCCCCTAAAGTAGTATGGGGGGGATCTCTGGTTTGCATGCTCAGGGGAGGCAGGCGGGCGCATGTGAATCCATGAAAGATACCAATGCTGGAGAAATGGAGTTACAGGTAAGAAACTATTCCCTTCTCCAGCATGCTTAGAATAGATTGTATAGCAGTATACCCCAACATTGGAGGCGTGTAAGCAAACCAACATCACAATAATCACAATGCATATTTACCATGGCAACACATTACATTATAGTATGTTAACAGTGAAAAACACGACACTTTAAAGCATAGTTGCCCAAGGGTGTAACCCCCACTTGGGGCTTACCTTATTGGAGCAGGTGACGTAGTACTACATGCCCCATCTGTGTATCTTCAGCATGTTGCTGTGCAAGACAGTAATGCCGGGTAAACGTGTGTGGTACCGACCAGGAAGCCGCCTGGCAGTTATCCCCCAGCGGAATTCCGGACCACAACGCCGTTGACGACGATGTAGATCTCGTCGAATGGGCCCTTGGATGCTTTTCTAGCGGTTTTCCGGCCTTGGAATGACAATAAGAAATGGCGGAAGACACCCATCTGGATAGTCCTTGTTTGGAGATCTCCTTACCCCTAGCCGCAGGACCATAAGCTACGAAAAGTTGTCTTGTGTCTCTGAAGCTTTGAGTGCGATGGAGATAAAATTTTAAAGCTCTTTTCACGTCCAATGTATGAAGAGTCTTCTCTGCCACCGAAGACGGTGCTGGAAAAAATGTAGGCAACACTATAGAAGCGTGTTTATGGAATATGGAAGGCACTTTAGGTATGAAATGCGGGTTAGTGGTCAGCACAACTTTATTACTGAAAAACCTCAGATACGGAGGGTCGATCACTAAAGCTTGTATTTCTGACAGAAGTCGAGCTGAAGTAATGGCCACCAGGAAAGCCAATTTCCAAGACAAAAATGTTAATGATGTCGACGACATTGGTTCAAAAGGGGGTTTCATCAGGGCTGCCAGAACCAGGTTTAGACTCCAGATCGGAGGAAACGTCTTCGTGGGAGGAAAGGTTCGAAACAACCCTTTAAGTAAGTGCTTAACTAGGCGGTCACTGAACAATGGAGTTGAATGTCTCTTCCGATTAAATCTCGAGATGGCAGCCAGATGCACCTTTATGGATGAAACAGACACACCGTTTTTAGCCAGGAGCAACAAGTATGGTAGGAGCTGTTCCGGTGTGATCGTCAGTGGGACCAAACCTGGTTGACCTGCGCACCATATGCAGAACCTTTTCCATTTGTATGAATATGAAGCGTTCGTGGAAGGTGCCCTTGCAGCTTGCAAAATGCGACGACAATCCGCTGGGATCGCTAACGCGCCAAACTCGGAGAAATCAGGAGCCAGGCCGTCAGACTGAGGCTGTCTGGGTCGTGATGCCAAACGACCCCTTTCTCCTAAAACAGAAGGTTGGGGATCTTCTGGAACCTCATTGGTTCTGCCGCTGAAAGGTGAAGTAGATCGGAGAACCACACTTGTCTGGCCCAATACGGGGCCACCAGGATCACCCGACATGGATATCTGTGGATCCATTGCAGAGTCCGACGGATGAGAGGAAATGGGGGGAAGGCATAGAGAAACTTGCCCGTCCACGGTAAGGAGAACGCGTCCCCTAGCGAGTCTTGTTGTGGCCACCTGCTCGCGTATTGTGAGCATTTCTTGTTGTCTCTCGTCGCAAAGAGATCGAGGGCCGGATGACCCCATTTCGCGAAGACACGGTGCAGTTGTTGGTCATTCAGTTCCCATTCGTGAAGACGATTCATCTCCCTGCTGAGAGCGTCTGCTTGCACATTTTTTACTCCTGGTAAGTGGAACGCCAACAGATGTATGCCGTGTTGGAGGGCCCAGTGCCAGATCTCCTAGGCTTCCGTCGACAGGGTCCTGGAGCGAGTTCCTCCCTGCTTTCGAAGATAAAACATTGTTATCGTGTTGTCTGTCATGGTTCTCACCACTGAGCCATTTATCTGTGGTAGAAAGGATTTCAGGGCCCAACGCACCGCCCTCAACTCTAGCAGATTGATGTGAAGGGCGGATTCTTCCGATGACCAACGACCCTGAACCTGCAGGGACTCCAGATGAGCTCCCCACCCAGTTAGAAAGCGTCCGTCACCACTGTCCTCTGGAACGCAGGTTCCAGCAGGGGCATTCCCTTCGTCAGATGTATGGAAATTCTCCACCATTGAAGAGCCTGGACGAGCTGGCCGTTGATGGTCAACTTGTCCGACCAGCGCCCTTGACTCTGTGCCCATCGATCCGCCAAGAATTCCTGAAGAGGCCTCATGAAGAGGCGACAATTGTCGATCAAGGGTATGCAGGACGACATGGTCCCCAGCAGGGACATGTACCTTCGCACTGACACTCTGGTGTCGACCTTCCATTCCGATGCCTTTTGTTGCAGTTTGTGAATCCTTTCGAGGGATGGCCTCACCAGCGCCGACTGTGTATGGAACTCTGCCCCCAAAAAGACCAAGGTCCTTGATGGCTTTAATGAGGACTTGTCGAAGTTCACTGCGAAGCCCAAACGTTGTAGGAGGGACATGGTGGCATCTAGGCTTTCTTGTGCCCTTTCCGGAGACAATCCCCTCACTAGCCAGTCGTCCAAATAAGGGTACACATGGTGACCTTCCTTTCTTAACCAGGCTGCTATTGGAGCCAGACATTTGGTGTACGTCCTGGGGGACAATTTTAGTCCGAACGAGAGGACCTTGAACTGATAGTGGGTTCGTCCGACGACGAACCGCAGAAATCTTTTGTGTAGTCGACGCATCGGGATATGGAAGTATGCGTCCTGAAGGTCTAGCGACGACAAATAATCTCCGGGTTGTATCGATCGGATCACCACCTGGAGCGTAAGCATTTTGAATTTCAAATTCTTGAGCAGTTTGTTGAGTGCTCGTAGATCCAGAATGGGACGCCATTTTCCATTTGGTTTCTTGACGAAGAAGTAACGGGAGTACACTCCCTGTCCTTTTTCTGCCACCGGGACCAGTTCTATAGCCCCTTTCTGCAGCATAAGCGCCACCTCCTGCAATAGTATTTGAAGGTGGGGCTGAGCCGAGAACACCGGTGGAATGTGTGGTGGCTTGTCCTTGAACTGTAGAGAGTGGCCCATATGAATCGTGTCCAAAACCCATTGGTCTGTTATGCGCTCCCACTCGTCGACGTGACGAAACACTCGGCTCCCCAGGACGTCCTGAAACATGTCATTGTTGGTTCTTGGCTTGTTTATCTTTCATCGACGAAGGGTAAGCACCCCGCCGTCTGGAGGTTTGGTAATCTCTGCCTCTACGAGAAGACTGGGCCGCACATCTGTAGCCTTGGGATGAGTAGGAGGGTCTGTTGAAACCTCGGTCTCTAGATGACCCAAACCGGGAGTTACCAGAAGCCCCTCTGAAAGGACGAAAGGAACGAAAATTCCTACCACTCTGGAGGGCTCCGAGTGACCGCGCCGTGTCAGTATCCTCTTTCATGCCCTTCAAGGCCTCATCAACTTTTTCACCGAACAGTTGTTCCCCTTCACACGGCATATCCAAGACTTTATATTGTACCTCCAGTCTGAACGTAGTGCACTTGAGCCAGGCTTCTCTTCGTAGTACTACGCCATTATTGATTTGCTTAAATTCGGACTCGGCTAGGTCGACAGCAATGTTTATAGCATGGTTGGAGGCCTCTTCTCCTTCCCGTGCTAGCAACATGGCAGACTTTCTATGTTCTTCGGACAAATGTTCCAAGATAGGAGCCAGCCGGTGCCACATTTCCCTGTCATACCTAGACATAATCGCCAAGGAGTTGGCTGCTTTAACTGTAGTCGCGCTGACCGACAGCACCTTTTTGCCAAAAGCGTCTTGCCTCCTGGCTTCGTTGTCCGGCGGGGTTGTGCATTTTTGTTGAGACCTGGCCTTTCTAGCCGTTGCCGCAGATACCACAGATTCCGGCGAAGGTTGAGACGTCAAGCACTTGGGAGTCGATTCCGGAGCCTTGAATTTCTTCACCAACCAGCATTTTACTGCCGGTTCCGAGAAAGGATGACGCATGGTCTTCAGGCCCTCTTGCTAGACATGGTCTCAAATAGGGATGGCGAATATGGATTTTCTTCTCTTGCCCATATGATCAAAAAGTCTTCTTCAGGGACTAGGCCAAACTCAGCACACACCCTACTCATCATGGCATGGAATGCCCCCAAGTCGTCAGGTGGTGATAGCTGTGCCGGACTTCTCGGAGCTTCCATTTCCGCTTCAGAGTCCCATGTTGGGTCCCTTGAGGGGGATAGTGAGATGTCTGAACCCGACCCTTTGCGGTCTGAATCAGAGTCCGGTAGTTCTCCCTCTTCTTGTGGGTGAGGGTGATCTTCCGCAGCTTGGGAAGCGGCAGTAATCCTGGTCGTCGAGCGAGGAGCCGGGCCCGGCTCGTCGACGAGTGGCATAGACTGTAGCCGTGCCGGGCCACTGGGCTGAGGTATCTGTGTGTCCAAACGCTCTAACAGCTTCTGTAGCGTATTTAGCACCTCCAAGGACAGAACTGCCTGGGGGTTCAGTAATGACGAGGTCCCAGGGATGGTACAACCCCAGATCGGTTGGGTGCGCGACCAGGCTACGTTCCTCATCAGCCGACGAGAAGGAAAAAGCCGCCTCTGGTTGTAGTAGGGCCTCAGGCGGAACGGGGTCGAAAACCTCCGGTTGCCATCCCATAGACGGAACCACCGTCGACGACGATATGTTTCCTACAGCCGCAGCCTGAACCGTGGGAGGAGCCGCCGATGACGCAGGCGTCGACGAGCGGGCCATCGACGAAGCAAGTGGAGGGCCTTGAGGTGTTCCCGCCACTTTCAGGGCCGACTTGCTGGCCGAGGCCTCTCGACTCAAGTTAGACTTATGACGGTCTCCTGAGGAGGATTTAGATGGTTCTTTTCTCTCCTTTTTAGACGAGGAGGAAGAAGACGACGCCTTGTGTGAAGAGGGGGCCTTCAAATGTTTCTCCGAATGCTTCTCTGAGGGGGGTTTTTCAGCAGAACGCGCCTTCTTCATCGGGGGTTGCGACTTACTTCTCGAGGCCGTGGAGCCCACCTCTGATGCCGGGTACGCACCCGCCCCGTCATTGAGGCAATCGACAAGGCGTCTTTTCCGGTCTTTGAGGGTTTTCTGGGAGAAGCCCTGACAGATTTCACATGTGTCCGCTGTGTGGTGAGGATGAAGACAGTAAATGCAGTCCATATGATCATCCCCTTCATACACCTTCTTAAGACCGCATGTAGCACATGGACGAAACAACGCCTTTCCAGAAATTTTTTCGAGAAGAAAAAACAGTCGCAGAAGTAGAAAGTACAACCTAACCAAATAGCAGATACGCGAGGTAATCCCACTACTTTGGAAGACGGTTGAAATCTGAGGGAGCCGCGGAGGCGGGGCTATATATACCTCTACGTCCTAGTGGCGCCGGCGTGCGCGGCCCAAAACGACGTAGATAGGACACAAAAGTGTCGGAATTTTTCCTATGGAAAATGTCTATATAATTTACTGAGGATTCCCAGCTTGACAACGGGGAATATTCTAGCATGTGAATCCATGAAAGATCCAATGCTGGAGAAGTTGATTATCTACTCTAAGCTTGGAAAGCCTAGAAATGTAAAAGCTCAGAGCTCTTCTCTGGTACAACCTGTGCAATTTTTCCTCCTCCTTACTAGGATGAGGTGGAGGGTAGAATGCGGGTAGAACAATTTTCTGATTTAAATGAAAATCGGACACAGCTTTAGGTAAAAATGAGGGTTTAATACCACTCTGTCCCTATGGAACACAGTATACGGTGGCCCAGAAGACAGTGCCTGCAATTCGCTCACTCTTCTTGCAGATGTTAAAGCAACTAGGAAAGCAGTTTTCCATGTCAGTAATCTTAAAGTGTGCAATGGTTCAAAAGGGGCACGCATTAAGAATTTTAGAACCAGATTAAGATCCCAAATTGGTACTTGGAAAGGATAAGGAGGAAACACATTGGTGACTCCCTTTAAGAATTGCCCACCATGGAAAATGTCTATATAACTTACCGAGGATTCCCAGCCTGACGACGGGGAATATTCTAAGCATGTGAATCCATGAAAGATCCAATGCTGGAGAAGTTGATTATCTACTCTAAGCCTGGAAAGCCTAGAAATGTAAAAGCTTAGAGCTCTTCTCTGGTCCAACCTGTGCAATTTTTCCTCCTCCTTACTAGGATGAGGTGGAGGGTAGAATGCGGGTAGAACATTTTTCTGATTTAAATGAAAATCGGACACAGCTTTAGGTAAAAATGAGGGTTTAACCCTTAATACCACTCTGTCCCTATGGAACACAGTGTACGGTGGCCCAGAAGACAGTGCCTGCAATTCGCTCACTCTTCTTGCAGATGTTAAAGCAACTAGGAAAGCAGTTTTCCATGTCAGTAATCTTAATGGACAAGTGTGCAATGGTTCGAAAGGGCCACACATTAAGAATTTTAGAACCAGATTAAGATCGCAAATTGGTACTTTGAAAGGATAAGGAGGAAACACATTGGTGACTCCCTTTAAGAATTGTACTACTAAAGGAATTTTGTAATAGGAGCATTCTTCCGACTAGCGCTTGAAGATGGAAAGCGCTGCAAGATAACCTTTAATGGGTCCAACATTTAGACCTCTATGTGCTAGGGACAAAAGGAAAGACAGTACTTCCGGAATAGAACATAGAAAAGGATCAACATTCTTTTCTCTGCACCAGTTGCAAAACTTTTTCCAACTGCAACGGTATAGAGCTTTTGTTGCTGGTCTTCTTGCCGAAAGCAACACCTCCATGACGTCATCTGGAAGGTCCTAATCCTTGTATCTCGGCCTTTCAGATACCAAGCGTAAAGGTTGAGAATCTTGAACTCTGGATGGAGAACCTGACCCTCCATTTGTGAGAGAAGGCCTCTCTCGGAGGAAGACGTACCTGGTAACAGATAGACATGTCTAGAAGGTCCAGGTACCACGTTCTCCTGGCCCAATCCGGGGCAATTATTATCATGCAGTTTCCAAACCGTCTCAGTCTCCTGATGACCTGAGGAATGACGGGAATCGGAGGGAACGCGTATAATAGTGGAAAGCTCTATTCCACCACGAACGTGTACCCTAGGGCTCCTCCTAGGAAATTCCCTTGAGCAATACCTTTCGCCCATCGGTTGATTCCAGTCGCAAATAGTTCTACTTGAGGGATTCACCAAAGGACGAAGATCTCTTGAATGACTTCCCGAGCCAGTTCCCACTCGTGGGACACCGTGCTCTGCCTGCTCAGAGCGTCTGCCATCATATTCTCCTCCCCGGCTAGATGAACTGGTGTTAAGGAGATTCCTTCTTGCATTGCCCAATACCAGAGCTGTGTTGCCTCTCTGCGCAGAGGTAATGACCCAACACCTCCTCTTTTGTTAAGATAATGCATGTCCCCTGTGTTGTCCTTCATTATCAAGACATGTTTCCCCCTGACAGATGGTAGAAAAGCCTTCAGCGCTTGTCTGATTGCTCTCACCTCTAAAAGGTTGATGTGTAGTTTGGACTCCGATGGAGATCAACAACCGCTGATTGTCAGATCGTTGGCATGAGCTCCCCACCCCATGAGTGAGGCATCCGTCACTACTGTAATCTCCGGCCATGGTTGCCAAAACTGTTCTCCTTTTAGGATATTCTCTGTGCAAGTCAACCACAGAAGATCCTGCCGAAACCTGTGCGGAATCTGAAGAAAATCCGTCATTTGACCTGAGAACTGGGACCATTGAGTCTTTAGAGCCCATTGAAGGGATCTCATCCTCAGGCGTGCCTCTGGCACTAGGAAGATGCAGGATGCCATGAGGCCGAGCAACCTTAAGAAGTCGTAGGCCTGGAGATTTTGGGCATTTTGGAATTTGGAAACCATCTGAAGAATGTCTTGATCCCTCGACTTGGGAGGCGAGCTCTTACCCAAGGATGTGTCCAATACAGCCCCTATGTACTGGAGCTGTTGGGAAGGTGTCAGTTGTGACTTCTTGAAATTGAGGGAGAAGCCCAGTCTGTGGAGGAAGTGGCAGGTGACTTTCAGATGATCCAGTGCTTGTTCCTGAGGTGCGCTGCCACCACTACCATTAACTTGATGAAGACCCTTGGGCGGAGGTCAATCCGAATGGCAGGACTCGAAACTGATAGTGTGAGACACCAACTACGAACCTCAGGTATTATCTGTGCTTGAGATGAATTGGCACCATGAAAATAAACATCCTGGAGTTCCAATGACACCAACCAATCCTGAAGTGCAAGATGGGTCTCAGTCCTCCGTTCTTTTTGGGAATCAAAAAATACGGGGAGTACCATCCCTTGTTCTTCTCCGCTACAGGAACTGGCTCTATAGCACCTTTCTCCAGCAGGGTTAGAACTTCCTGCTGTAGGAGTGGGCCTGAAAACTTTAAAGGGTGTCTTCCTGGTGAATTGTTTTGAGGTTGCATTAGAAAAGGGAGGCAGTAACCTTGGGCTATTATTTCTAGAGCCCAAACATCTGAAGTAATGGCTCGCCATTCTTGCAGATGCTGTGACAGCCTGCCTCCCACAGGTGTCTTGTGATGCAAGTCCGCGAAGTGGTTTGTGGCAGTTGCTGTGGCCGCTGATGGTAAAGAGGCTGCAGCTGGAGCTGGCTTTGCACGTTTTCCTCGTCCACCACGAGTGGCCTTTCTCTGGCCCCTTTGACTGGCCATTCCTCTCGCCTTTCTATATGAGGAGTAGTAATGATAAGATTGTCCCCTCCAAGATTGTCCTGGCGCACGAAAAGGCTGAGGTTGCCTAATAGCAGCTCCTAAAGACTTGGTAGCTGCTTTTGAGGTCTGCAACCTCTCAAGGCTCTCGTCAGGCTTGCTGCCCAAAAGGTGAGACCCGTTAAAGGGCATGTCAGACGGCGGTTCTGTACGTCTAGTGCGAAAACCCGACTTCCGTAACCGCGCAAATCTGCGTATTACCGTGCTAGTACCCATGGACCTGCTCACACCATCTGCAGTGTCCAATCTAGATTGAAGGGATTCCTGCATGGCTTCCTTCCATCTCTAACAATGGCTAGGAATCCTTCCCTTTCATCCCCTTCTGGTATGTGCTCCACCGCCATTGCAATGCACTCCCACAGAGTGTACGAAAACTTTGCCAAGGCACATGTGGAGTTGGCTGATTTTAACGCCATACTCCCCGCTGAAAATATCTTGCGTGCCCAGCCATCCACACGCTTATCGTCCCTGTCCGAAGGGATAGAAGGGTACGCCATTTTATTTGAAGCTGTGGCTGCCTGGATCACCAGACTCTCGGGAGTGGGAGGTTTAGACACATAGCCGTGGTTTCTACTGGCAGGGCGGTATTTTGAAGTAAGGGATTTATTCACTGGAGGAATAGAATCCGGAGTCTCCCAATTCTTGGCCACCCTATTTTGCAAGGCTACATGGAAGGGTAGGATTAGATCTTCGGTGGGACCATGGTCCAATATATCGGTCAAATCATACTGGATGAATTGGGTTGGTGGTCTAGCCCATCCTAAATAATCAACCACTTTTGTCATTAGTTGACATTATGAGGGACTGGCATGCTCTCCTGGATCTGGCCTGCCAAAATCTGTTTCAGGAGATGTACCAATGCCACTTGCATTATGTAAGGATTCCACCTGGTCCCTCATCCTGCTTTCTTCAGAAATCAGACATTCTGAGACATTTGGGTACCATATTAGAGTCCAAAGGGTACATTCTCTTCATCAGATCTCTCCTGTCCCTCAAAACTTGAGGTCAGGGACTTGAAAAATTCCTTCCTAGGAAGAGGTTTAAAAACCTTTTCTAGGAGAGGCAGAAGAGGTGTGTTAGTGGACCCTGAAGGCATTACAGGCTTTGCAGCCTTCTCTTTTCCTTTTTCTGGCTGAGTTGGCTGAGTTGGCTGAACTGGAACGTTTGGAACCTTTGGCGCCGAGGGCTTCGGGGTCGACGTCGACAAAGGCGTTGATGGCGTTGACGGAATAGTGTTCATCGACGGAGCCGGCTTCGAGGGCATCGAGGCGCTCTTCGAAGATTTGCCCTTCGAGGTGCGTTGGCTTTCGGACGGCGTCGGTGACCTCGAGCGGTCAACTCGAGCGGTCTTTCTCACTCGCCGTCCTGGAAGGTTATCGATCCTTCCTTCTTCGATCACCGGACTCGAGGGCGCGTGAGTGCCGGAGCGATGACGCTCCCAGCCAGCTTCCGAAGAAGGCGCAGACCGAGGCTTTGCTTTTTCGAACACCTCCAACATTTTAACTCTGAATGCTTCCCACTCTTCGGAGGCAAAATGTTTTGTGGGGCATTTCATTCTTTATGGGGATTTGTCCGAGGACGAGGTGGAGGGGGACCTGTGGCGCCTTTTTGTTGAAGACAACGAGCAATGGGAATCGCTTCGGGACCTGGACCGATGCCTTTCGCGTCAAGGAGACTTCTCCTCACGGGACCTCGACTCGACGCTAGAGGCTTTCCGGTCAGATTTACGACCTACCTGTAGTTTTCCCTTCCTCTCTCGTAAAGGCCTCCATGTCGTGGCCTTCCCCGAGACACCACAGACATTCTCGGTGCGGGTCTGTGATAGACATTGTCGAACTGCAAGATTTACACTTTTTGAAACCCGATCGTGGGGTCGTAGTCGGCGTCAATGACATATCTATATATATCAGTAATATTCACTGCGTCACAGAACCCAAGGCGCGCCGAATCTCCTAAGCAACATGTACTGTGGAAAAATGGAACTGAGGACAAAGGGCGCCGCACGTGCTACTTGTATACCCGATGATGTCACCCTCGACAGAGGCCTTCAAGGGACCATCGACTCGACAACATCGACGCACGGCCGAAGTTTCTTTCCAAAGCAGCTAAAGCTGGATGGAATACATCTAAGATGAGGAATATGTTGGAGGACACAATCCACTCGAATTGTTTTAATATCAGACCACATTAGCTCTTGACTATTTTTGAGCACACACAATTCTTCGGTAATGATCTTAGTAGAGTTTATCTGGGTTTTTTCATTCTGTAACATGTGGGCTACAGCATCTTTAACATGAGCATGGATTGCATTATTTAATCCAGTTAATGTAGAATCACAGCTACTCACTTCTTTGGTGATCTCCATGATGATACCAGAATAGGTATCTACTTCTTCTTTCAAAGATTCGAAGACATTAACTGAGTTTAGCACAAAACTCAATGCACAAAGAGTCGAATCTTGCACTCTTAAGGTGTTAATATTTGAAGGATTTTCATTGGAGGTATTATTCACAACGTGATAATCAGTTGGTCCCAATACAGGAACTTCCTTTTGTTTAGGACTTGTTGGAATGGTTAATGGTAATACAACATTCATATCTTTTCTTTGTGCATTTCTTCTACCTTCTTCAATAAAGTCAAAATATTGGGTGAGGTTATTGTGAGATATATTATTCAAAATGTCACAAACAGGAGGATCCTCTAAATCATGATTTCTTTTATGGGTAGAACAGACAGGACTTTCTGCCCAAGCAATATTTTCTAGGTTGCTCAAACTACAAGATCTGGTCTGGTTTTTTTGTACCATCCTATTAATGTTGCATTTCATCATTGTGGTGGAAGTCCAAATTATGTATTAAAATGTCTTTCACCAAGTGGGAGGTAGAGTTAGGCAAATTAATTTGATCTACGATGGCCACATTTAAGGATTCTGTCAGCAAATTCGGAGTCTGGTTTTTGTCAATTATTATTGGCTCTATTTGATTAATAGTTGCACCATTTTATGGATTGCCACTCTTTAAGGAAATTGGAGTACTGTGATTCGTCATTGATTGGCAATCCACTTCCAGTGCCTTGAGATAGTCCTTAAAGATCGAGCTTCTTAGGTTGTACATTTGCAGGCAGGTTGTGGCTATGCTCTGTTTTTCGTATCAATATGTATAAGAATACACTCTGATTGAGATAAGAGTTTTAAACAACCCAGCATCTGAATATAAAAGGCCAATCTCTCAATTGTGACCAGTAATATAAAGACCAGCTGACCAGTAATATAAAGACCAGCTACAGCACAGTGTAAAGCACTGGGTTCAAAGGCAATAATAGCCCACAGTCACCTCAGTGGTGTATTATGGATGTATGAGCACTAGAGTTCGGCTGCAACTCAAATGTAACTCACTGGGCTCAAACGCAATAATAGCCCACAGTCACCTCAGTGGTGTATTATGGATGTATGAGCACTAGAGTTCGGCTGCAACTCAAATGTAACTCACTGGGCTCAAAGGCAATAATAGCCCACAGTCACCTCAGTGGTATATTGTTGTTTTTAAAGGAGAAAAGTTCAGCAGCATTCAATGTAACTCAGTGTAACTCACTGGGCTCAAAGGCAATAATAGCCCACAGTCACCTCAGTGATGTACTATTTTGCACGTATATAGTTCTGCTGTGACTCAGTGTAAGGTAACGTCACAATGGAATCAAGGGTTAGATCTTGCAACAGTCGCCCCTATGATTCACTCTGAGTACTTGAGAGATTGATGTTGCTTACTGTGTTTTACGCTCTTGCAAAAATCTCAAGAAACACAAGCAGGGCAAGGCAGGGCAACGTTATCCAACGACCGCCTCTTCTCACTTCTCAGTCCCACAAACACTCGATGGATTACGAGTGCAGCAGTATGCAGCAGTACAACTGTACAAATTAACACAACAATAGTCTGGTCCGTGATTGTTGAGAGAAATGAAAAAGAAGAAAGTTTTTCTTTTATGCCATATGAATTCTGAAGTTTCCAGGAATTTCCTCGATAATATTGTCTATGCTATTATTGACCGCTTGACAAGTAATGCGGAACGTTGGAGCTCGAGTCCAATAACAATAACAGTGCGAGATTGCACTATAATTCAAATGATTTTTTTCTTTTTTAACTCTCACTTGCTCTTAGTCCTGATTAAGTAAACAGGTCACATTAGAATTCTAATTCTAATTATAGTGAGCGAATCTCACTTCCAGCGTTGGTTTCCTCTGCCTCCCTCTGCAGAACAAGGCAGAACACTTCCCAGAACACTTCGCAAATGCTTCGCTTGGGAAGTGGCTTTTAAGGTTCAGCCTCTTAAAGGCACAAGCACAAGCAGCAGCAGTAAATCCACACGTCCTCCGTTCTTGAAGTCCAAGCAGAAATGAACAAGAAACTCGTTGATCTCCTCCATGGTGCATGTGTCTTTGTTAGTGTTTAGGGATTTGTAGAAATTAGAAAAGACCTTTTTTTTTTTTTTTTTTTTTTTTTTTATTATTGAATATAGTTGAAATGTACATCAACTTTTTCAATTTATACAAATTAGAAATTTCTAGATAAAACAAACAAACAGAAATTATATCAATTCATATTATACAATCATCATCATTCTAGGTTCAAGGCCTGTAAAAAGTTAATAGTTGCAATTCTTATACTCATACATTCCGTAGCAGCCAAGGCGACCCATCTATTGTTTGGATCAAGTTGTGCAAAGTAAGCAAAATGATTAACAAAGTGCAATTTTCTTAAAGTGCTAAGTGCAGGACATTCTAGTATTAAGTGTTGTAGAGATTCTACAGTCATAGTATTATTACAGAACCGACACCAGACAAGATCAACAGCAATTTGTTTCCTTCTTGTTTTGACCTCCCGCGTGGGCCAAATATTGAACCTTAACCGCAGAATCGCAGATCTTAAAGCAGCAGATGGTGCTAAACATAAATAGGACGCAATGGTTTTATAGCGTTTTGGACCAAAGATTGTGGGATCAAAGTCTTTATAAGATAGGCACAAGGTTCTGGTGTCAATCCAGTCCATCATGTACACCTTCTTCTTCGCCAGCTCTGGATGAGCAATAAGCAGATTTAATGAAATATCGGCATGTACCATGATTGATAGAATTTTTGTAGTCCAGTATTTTGGAAACAATTCTGTAGAATTAATCAAATAACTTGATATGGTTGATAATGTAGAGTGACCATATGTAGATAGTAAACATTTGCGAAATAAAGCACATAAACGCCAGTTATATAGTGCACTTAGAGATATTAACCCCAATTCGTATCTTATTAACACTCCTGGAATGCATTGAGGTAAATTTAAGATTGCACGCCAAAACTTGGCTTCTAATAACTTCAGAAACCCCAGGGGTACAATTAGTGTTTCCAGACCATACAGGACAGTTGCTACCACATTCTGGTCCCAATAAGTAATGGCCGCTTTAATGGAAAATTTACCATATTTAGAAGTAATTACTCGTGTCTGACAGATTGCTGTGGATAACTTCTGCTTAATTTTATTCAGATGTAAGTCTGACGTTGGGGTACTCTCAAAGATCAAGCCCAAATAAACATAGTTTGGTACCGTCCTTAAGGGTATCCCATCAATCTGCCAGTTCATTAAATGTTTGCGTGTACCTCTAGGAATATATGCAACAATTTGTGTTTTACTCGTGTTTACGATGAGCTCATTTTCTTTAAAATAGGAGCATAGAGCTAACAAAAGATTTTGTAAACCACTTGGGGTTTTTGATATTAACACAAGATCGTCTGCATACCACAATGCGCATATTTTTACATTGTTCAATTTAGGAGCATCAGTGATTACTTTATGAAAAATCTCCTGTACATCATTAATAAAAAAATTAAATAAAGCAGCTGCCAAAATGCATCCCTGTTTCAGCCCTCTAAGCGTTCGAATAGGGGTTGAGAGGAGTCCCTCAGAATTTAACCTTACATAAACCTTGGTTTGTGAGTGGAGGGCAAAAATAATGTCAATAAGAGTAGATGGGCAATCCGCTTTCACTAGCTTGTCTATGAGTTTTGGTCTTGAGACCGAATCAAATGCAGAATGAAGATCTACAAACGCAAAATATCTGGCTTGCTTCTTATATATTGCTTGTTGTTTTATAGCATTTAAGGTAATCAAGTTAATACCCGTGCCCAGCCCTGATACAAATCCAGTCTGTGCTGGGTCACGTTGATTTACTTTGTTTGTCCAATCATTAAAATCTCTTAACACCATTCTACAGAACATTTTTCCCGGTACGTCCAATAATGTTATTGGACGATAATTTTTCGGGTCAGTTCGATCACCCTTTTTATAGACTGGAATGATTACAGAAGAACGCCATGTTTGCGGAATATTTTTAGTTTGTAGTATATGGTGAAACATATTATTCAAGATTAAAGACCACTCTGTTATATTTTGTTTAAGCATTACATTGGTCAGCCCATCCAAACCTGCTGCTCTAGATGAAGAGGAGGATTTAATGAAGGTTTGGATGGATATTTTTGTGAAATATAAAGACCAACTATTCACAACCTTACTATTGTAAATGTAATGGTTCATCATAGGATCATTATACAAGGATGAAAAATGCGTAACCCACATCGATTCAGGTACTCCGTTAAGTTGCACATGGGGTTGGGATGAGATGTTACATTTATTCAGGAGTTCCCATACTAGGGCTGAGTTTTTACCACGGCAAGCTGTTAAAAAGCATTCACTATCTTTTTGATATAAGGTAGCTCTCCTTGCTCGGACCCAATTTCGGTATTTCGAAGAAGCGGTTTTAACAGCTATATTTCGATCAATTAATGGTAATTTCTGAGAAATTCTGATCTCTTTTCTATAGGCTTTCTTTCTTTCATATAGCGCAAGATCAAAGCCATGGGCATGTTTTTTACCTGGTTTACTGTGAGCAGGAAGAAGATTCGCGAAGGTGCTAAGAATTTCTACATAAGAGCCAGGCCTTGATAAGCTTTGATTATCTAGAAGTGCATCGTTCAAAGCCAGTAATTTGTTAGAAGACCATTTAAATCGATTTCTGCCATTATTATTAGTTAGAGTATGCTTATAGTACACTGCAGTTTTCGTAGGGTCACCACTTTCTACTGACCAATGTAAAGATAAAAGGTGATGATCACTAGATGTTTGTTTGATTATCTCAAATTTGCTAGTGTTCATGAATATAGAACTTGATACAAAAATGTAATCGATGGTAGATTTAGAGGGGCCTCTTTCCCAGGTATTCATAGGTGGAATATCACCTGTTATTGCACCATTTATCATCCTTAATCCATGATCTTCCATAAAGGTATTCCATCTTGCACCTTCTCGCATCCAATTCCTCCCATTAGAATAAAAACAGGAAAAGTTCAAATCACCCATTAACAATATTCCAGCGATGTTATCTTGATTTGAAATAAGCTCAAAAATACACGAAAGAGCATCATAAAAACTATCATCAGTGATGCCTACCGGATTTCTATATAGATTAATAAGAGCGAATGTCTGTGAGTTGAAGAGGATCTTAACTAGTTGGATGAATTTATTAGGTGTTTGCCAGGGGAGGATTTTCAATCCCTTGCTCACTTTCGCTGCTACTAACAACCCAGCTGTAGGTCTACCTTTACCACCATGTGCTGCTGGCAATAAACTAATTTCATGATTGTCCCATGTTGGAGGATTAAGTAACCATGTTTCTTGTAGGGCCACAATATCATAACTATTCAAACCACTATCTAAATTCCACTGCAAATGGGAATAACCTCTAGTATTCCAACTAGCAAGTGAAAAAGTATTAGTGGAAACGGGTACTCGTGGTTACGACCAGGTATTGGTACCTGCATTGGGATCAGATGAAAGGTGATTAATGCAAACATTACAGACACATGTAGGTGCGGGTTTTATACCTCCAGAAGACTTATTTCCATAGGACTCATTAGATTGCTGACGTGCAGGGTCTTGGGCTAACAAAAAACCCAGATTAAATAACTCCATTCTGGCATTCCATATTGTATTACGTACAATACCAGATTTTATCCAGAGCCTAACGATGGAAAGGTTCTTATCACAAAGAAACTCCACTTGATCCACATCTGATGAGGAAATGGCTTCTAGTCCCTCTGTGTCTCCAAATATATTGAAGACACTAGCACGACATAAATCATATTTTGGGAAGGACCCTTCGCGACATTTCAGGATCAGAGTATGATACTGATTAAGTTTCTTTGAAAATGCAGCACCATCGTCATTTACATAGCGTTTATTGCTGTCATTACGTGTATTCATCTGACACCTATTTCTATCTTTAGATTGATCTCGAAGGTGCTGCATGTGAGAGGAAGGAGGCATAGTTTCTGTACAATTTTCAGATCTATTTTTAAATACTCGAGCCTCATTTTGTGGGTTTTTAATGGCATTCAATGTATGAGAGGGCTGTTCAAAGGAATGTGGAGTATCAGATAGCACTTCAGATCTTCTATTAAGCAGATATGAGTCAACTGCATTTCTCAATGCAGTTAAACGATCTTCTCCTTTCGGTATCTGTGCACTCGGGAGGGATACCTTTGTCGCATCTGTCGGCTCAACCTCCTTTAGGGCCACTAATTTTGTATGTGCATTCGTGCAAGTTTGTATTGTCGGTATATTCACAGGATTAGATGTTAAAAGAGAGACTAGCTCATTCAAGGGATCATAGTTAGGGGATGGTTTAATAACTTCTGATAAAATCCTGGGCGGGGAAGCAATGTGTGGAGGTGGAGGGATATCTTGCAAAGTTTTATCAACATGCGTATTGCCAGTTATATCAACAACCTCATTATTAGGTGTCTCAATGCCTAAGGCTGGCAAGGCAACAGGTTTATGAGGAAGAGGTGTGGTAGCATCTAACGGGAGAGATATCTGAGATGTTTTTTTTATCTCTAATAGAGCTTTTTTATTTCTTTGTATAAGTTTAGATGACAACAATTTAATTTTTCTCTTATTTAACAGAGAGCCTCCCACCTTCTGTGGATTTTGAATAGTGACCCCGTGTGATTGGGCTCGTATAGATTGACCCATAGTTCTCACGGGAGAGTCAACACTAATCCAAGATTCATTAGGTTTAGCTGTGTCCTCTTCCTCAACACATTCAATCGGCCGAATTATATTCGTAAACATTGGTAATGCCGGCGTTGTTATTAGAGGATCTTGCATCATCTTCTCTAGATGTGATATACGCTGAAGAATAGATGGTCCTGAATGTACATTTAAGCCTTGATCAATTGACAAGATGGATTCAAGCTGTACAATTCTTTGTTCCAATTTTACTAAGGATGACTCTTTGGTACCTTTAAGAGAGGTGTCTTTCATCCAATCACTTATTTGATTTAATTTATCAGTTTGGGTAGCTAGCTTCTGATCTAAAGAATTAAAGAGCTTAAATAGAGTGGCCATAGTAGTATTAATAGCACCCAAAGTAACTTCTAATAAAATAGGGTTCGGAAAAGATTCGGTTGGTTGTCGTTTCTCATTGGGAATTTGGCAACGACGAGGAGTAGGTTGCAAAAAAGAGATTTCCTCTTCTTGTTTTGTTGATTCCATGGAACAAGCCTGTGCATAATCAGTCGTAATCGAGACTCTTGAACTTTCAAGGTCTCTACAATCGTGAGAAGTTTGTGAGCAAGCAGAGAGAGACTCATTATTAGAGGTATGTCCCACGTCTTCGATAATTACTGAAGCTAATGAAGCATTCTCCAATAATGAGATTTGACATTCGTTTGTTGTCACATTCGACTCTAAGGTTGTTTCTTCTAGAACAGCAGTGAAGATTCGCATGGGTTTGATAATTCTAATCGGCGAATGAGGTACAGTTAATAGAGTTTGATCTGATACAGAAGAGTTCAAGGGGAGAACAGAAACCTCATTGGCCGAGTTAGAAGTTAACATAGGAATCGAATTATTCTTAACACCATTTGATAATAACAAATCTGCACAACTCGATACAGAGGTAGTAGACGCAGTTAAATTAGAACTCAATAAAACCTGTGGTTTGGATTTATAAAAATTGCGTATATCATTTGGGTTTTTATTAATTGGGGTTAAAATGATGTTTTTTTTTGATGTACGAGTTCGACTTTTGGTCTTTTCCTGTGAAATAGATAGATTTTGATTAATGGGAGTTTGAGGAGGCAACACTAAATCTAGTGTGTTAGGTACAATGGATGATGTAATAGCCATAGAGTCTCTAGTTATCTCTGATGGCATACCTGTACGTAAGGTGAACATGAGGTAATCAAATACTTTCTTACTTAGGAAAAAACACTGTCTGAAATTCAGAATTATTGAATAACAACTTTAGATGTTAATAGCCTTGATATCTAAAATACGAATCCTGAGATCCTCAAAGTTATTGGTTCTTGAGTATGGGCTGAGTGATATCGCTGGTTACGTACAGTACCTCTGGTGGACACTTCACTTTTCGGACCATCCGCCGAACAGCCGCACAACAGCCGATGGACTTGACGCCACAGGGCTTATCGCCGCAAGGGTGGCTCGCAGCTGCTTTTAAAGCTGAAGGCAGTCACGTGAGGCGTCACGTGTCCCACGCTGCTCCGCCTCCTCCAGGAAGCGGCTATCGAGTAAAATATTGGCAAGAGCAACGGCTCGCAGTGCCAATGAAAGCAGGCTGCAGGGGTCCTCTCAGCTCGACACACGGAAACACAAAAAGCAGTCCTTTGCTTTTAAACTTCGTACGCCGCTCGGGCGGCTCGCAGCTGCTTTTAAAGCTGAAGGCAGTCACGTGAGGCGTCACGTGTCCCACGCTGCTCCGCCTCCTCCAGGAAGCGGCTATCGAGTAAAATATTGGCAAGAGCAACGGCTCGCAGTGCCAATGAAAGCAGGCTGCAGGGGTCCTCTCAGCTCGACACACGGAAACACAAAAAGCAGTCCTTTGCTTTTAAACTTCGTACGCCGCTCGGGCGGCTCGCAGCTGCTTTTAAAGCTGAAGGCAGTCACGTGAGGCGTCACGTGTCCCACGCTGCTCCGCCTCCCCCAGGAAGCGGCTATCGAGTAAAATATTGGCAAGAGCAACGGCTCGCAGTGCCAATGAAAGCAGGCTGCAGGGGTCCTCTCAGCTCGACACACGGAAACACAAAAAGCAGTCCTTTGCTTTTAAACTTCGTACGCCGCTCGGGCGGCTCGCAGCTGCTTTTAAAGCTGAAGGCAGTCACGTGAGGCGTCACGTGTCCCACGCTGCTCCGCCTCCTCCAGGAAGCGGCTATCGAGTAAAATATTGGCAAGAGCAACGGCTCGCAGTGCCAATGAAAGCAGGCTGCAGGGGTCCTCTCAGCTCGACACACGGAAACACAAAAAGCAGTCCTTTGCTTTTAAACTAAGACCTTTTTAATACTTGTAGGAGTGTGGACTAGGTCGCCGAAGGCATCTATTATAAAAGGAATGCAGCGGTCGCTGCTTTCTTGTCGCGCCATACGTTTGAGCAGTCTACCAGGCCTGGGTCCCTCACCATATGTCCTAGCTGACATTGAGGTATCGGAGAATTTAACTTTGCGCTGGGCATGGGTCCTAAAGATGCCAATAGCTTCTTTGATCTGTGCCAATGTGTCCGTAGGGGGGTCGCAAGCCAGCTCCTGCTCTAACTTCTGTAGTACATACTCACATTGGACTATGCTACGTCGAATGGCTTTAAGGACGCTGCATTCTGTTGACATCGCAATTCCTCTAATATAAACCTTGAAGGCTTCCCAGAGCACACCGGAGAAGGGAACCGAGCCCACATTTTGTTCAAAGAACAACTGTATGTGTTCATCGATAGTGGATGCGAGCACTGTGTCCAGCAGCGCCAGTGGTTTAAAGCGCCAGTTATTACGGGGTCTAGAGTAGGCTGTGAGTGTTAGGGAGATGCTAATCAGGGAATTATCGGAGTAGGTGCGGGGTAGTATGTGGGTGCCGCTAACCCCTCCGAGCAGCATGCCAGAAATGAGCCACAAATCTATACGGGGGAAAGAGCCATGAACTGATGAGTAAAAAGAGTAAGAGTGTTCTCCTGTGTGCAATGCCCGCCAGGCATCCACCAAACCCAGGGAGTGCATACCATCCTTGGTAGCGGAAGCAGCCCGTATGAGGGTTCTCCTGGTGTGGGTGAATCTGTCGAATTCCAGATCTAGAATTGTATTAAAGTCTCCACCCACAGCATAGGAATCAGCGGGTATCGAGCTAGTTCACCCAGGATGTCAGCATAAAATTGAGGGCCGTCCACATTGGGGCCATACACATTCAGCAGTAGAATCTCCCTTCCTGCAAGGGCCCCGTATACCAGGACATATCTACCCAATAGGTCCACCTTTGTGTGCTTGCACTTCAATGGGAGAGATTTATGTACTAGGGACATGCCACCCCTGAATTTTTTGGAACATGTAGTATAAAACCGATTTCCCCCCCAGTTCCTTTCCTGGCAAACCCCTCGCAGACCGCTGAAAAAGCATGGGTCTGCTGTAGGTGTAGAATCTAGCCCTTGTGTCGTTCAAGTTACAGTTGTATCTTACATCGCTTAGTTGGATTCCCCAATCCACGCACATTCCAGCTAAAAGAAGTTATGCAGTGACCAGCTTTATCCCCCATAATAAATGAGTCCAAACGTTCCATTGCCCTTAAGGTTTCCACTGTGCCTGTCAATTTTCTATCAGTAAGTGTAGTGCGTGCCAAGTGTTATTTTGAGAACTTCAGCAGTCCCCACCCGCCCCCTCCCACATCCCCCCCGAAACTGGGGTGATCAAACCCTCCAAGAAACCCCCCAAACTGGTAGCGCAACTTTGAATGGGGAGGCTAGTGCGCAGGTCCACCCGGCCCAGAACGGGACTTAGTACGACAAAAAAAGGAAATTTGTTTACATACTCCTTATATGGTTGCTCCAGTCCGGAGATGAGCATCTACTTCCCACTGCGGTTTCATGACTAAATCAGTATTAAACGCAACTTCCCAGTGGGTAAAATAGCAACAGCGACTGGTATAAAACGTTTCACAACAAACAAATCATAGGGAGCGCAAAAGCGCTGAGGAGGGAAGGTCCCTCCGTGAAAGACGGCAATCAAGATATTGGTTCAAGACTCAAGGTGGTGGCAGAGTTTCATCCATTGTAAAGAAGAATGGGGGTCATTCTGAGTTTGGAGGTAAGGAATTACCGGTACCGCTAAGGGTGCAGATGCCGGTAATCCCTTACCTCCGTATTCCGAGGTCCCTTTACGGGTCCTTCCTTACCTCCTGCTTTTAGCAGGAGTTAAGTACGGGACCCGCAAAGGTACTTCGGAGGTAATTACGGTACCGTAATTTACAGTACTGTAATTACCTCCTTCCCCATTCCCATTGAGCCCTATGGGGCAGAAATGGGAATGGGGAAAGGCAAAAGGTGAATGGGGAATTACCGGTCCCTCCAATCCTGGAATGGACCGGTAATTACTCCATTCACCATGCCGGATTTGGGACGGTTTCGGAGGCAACCATGGAGCTAATTACTCCATGGTTAGCTCCAAACCCGGAATGAGGCCCAATGTCTTGTTATTCCATTCCACCCGCAGTTTAGCAGGATAAAGCATTGCATATTTCAGGTTATTGTCTCAGTCGTTTTAACCACTAGCAAGGATTTCCTCTCCTGCTGCACGGTCACAAGATGTCTGGATATATACGTATTCTGCTGGATCCCAACATCAGACCGCCCCTGCTCACGAGCTGCGTGGAGGATCCCATCCCGGTCTCTGTAGTTAAGAATGCGAGCAATGATGGGTCGTGGAGGAGCCCCGTGCCTAGGTTTGGGAGCCAGAGTTCTGTGTGTACGTTCAACCGCGAACTGAGGTGACAGCGTCGGGTTACCCAGGATTGGGAGTAGGGTCGTCTCTATCCATTGCTCTAGAGATGTTTCTTTGCTGCTCTCCGGGACTCCCATCATGCGGATATTATTACGTCAGGACCTTGATTCCAAATCGTCATTCTTCTTCTCAACCTGGAGCACTCGTCTGGAGAGCACAGTTAGTTTGTTACGCATTGTAGACGTGTTTTCTTCCAAAGTGCCCACTCCTGTTTCCGCTTCCACTAGCCGCTGGTCAGTCCTATCCATACAGGTTTTGATTGAGTCTATGGTGCTGGTCATTTCGTCGAGCTTAGCGAAACCCTCCTGCATGCACGCCAACATGCGTTGTGTTTCAGATACCTCCAGTGGCATTGCTTCTGCTTCCATGTCCATAGTTGCTCCATTGGAGGTCGATGGCCTAGGAGTGGATTTGGCGTATTGGGTCTTAGAACGTTCGTGCCTTGCACTTCCCTTCGTCATATCGTGCTAGGGCAGGGAAGATGATCCAGTGGATAGCAGGTATTCAGGATTGTAACCCATAATATGCTGAAGGCCTCAGGTTGATGCCCACTCCCCCACCGCAAGGAAACAGGTTAAGAGGGTAGATACACTTCTCTCTGGATAATGGGGTAAGTCAGCGCAGGTACGTGGGGGCCAGGCAGGCCCTCCCGAAAGGCCAGGCGTGTCAAGTGTAAAGTGGTGCCAGTTGTCGCACACAGGCCCGACAGGTCGCCACACCATGCATAGGATGTATCCCACCACAATCACAGCCACCAGTGGACCAGTTCCAATGGGCAGTAGGTCGGTTATCTCTAGGATGGTCAGTGGGATGCACTTGGGGGGGCCAGTGCCAATCGGGCATGGGGGTGCGCAAGGCCCGCCCTTTTCCGCTAGTTAACCTCTGTACAGGATGGAGGGTGCTAGCACGACCGGGTGCGCAGGGTATTTCTGCAGAGAGGCCATTGCAATTAACATCCAGAGGGAACCTCCTCAATGCAAGGCACTCCTGTCCCAGCCCATGCGTCCTGCCCTCCCACCCCCACAGCCCTGAGGGGTGTCAGGTGCCTTATTTGTAGGAGTCCACCTCTGGCTAGTGTTACTTCACTGCCCGCAGGGGCAGGAGCACTGAGGATGCATACACAGTAGGAGCTGTAGGAGCAGCAGGAGCTGGCCGGCTCGAGCACCACAGGACATTGCCCGTCCCTCCAATGTCAAAGCGAAGTAATTGAAAACAAAGTGGGGCCGCGCATAGGCCCGGCAACCCAGCAGTGCACCTACTCACCGCCACGGCCTCCCGCCGTCAGCAATAGTCCTCCGGCAGAGGGTGTATGGCAGATCAATGGAGATGGTTAGGAGAGTCAGTGGTGCTGTTGTCCTCCGTCAGCAGGTAGACCTCTCCTTCGCTCGGGATATCAGGCGCCTCCCATACCCATGAGTCAGCACCACAGCTAGGGGCAAGGAGGGATCTTGCCGTCAGTGGGGGATGGGGAGCCTAGACTAGAGACTGCTGATCAATGGGGGGGTGCAGATCTATAGACAGTGCCTCCGGCCCCAGTGCCGCCGCGGCAGGCCACACCGTCAGTCCGTCCCACAAGGCTACTGTAGGCAGCGTAGCATGGCCGGTCTCTGTGCTGTTGTGGAGGGTGTCTGTTTGCACCTCCCGTCCCTCACTGCTGCTCAGGGCCAACTGCCCTATCCCAGCACCACAGCTGACGTCTGGGACCGGGGCAGGACAAAATGCTGGCAAGGCAGCCTGGGGGCCGATTGCCCACTCTGGGAAGCAGTAGGGTCACTGGAAGAAGATGAATTTCGTCCCGGTCTGCCTCAGATGCGGGAGCTCTAGCAGAGAGCTGCCATTTCCCAGCACTGCGCAACAGAGCCCCCTGTATTAAAGTTATTTAACTATTCCTTTTGAAACGGAATAAATTAATATATATGCATTAAAAGCCGATTTTGGCTGTATTATATTAATTTTTAAAAAATCTCATGGGGCCAAGAGCCTGCAGTCCTATAAGAAGCAGCTGTGTACAACGAACAATCAAGCCTTCAAACAAAGAAGTTGACGATATTGTACTATTTCCTGATGTAGAGTTTGTGGAAGCACAGAGTGCACCAAAAGCCCTAGGACCTGATGCTTACCAAATTAGTGATTTAAGCAAAAAGCTGTGAAATATAGACCCTTCTCTCAAAACCTTTTATGCTGTGAATGAAATCTTGATTTGTCCACAAAGCTGACAGGGAGCTCAAATTGTCCTTATATCTATAAAATAAATAAGCGAGGACTGAATTTATATTGGACTGATTGGCTAAGGTCTATGGTAAGGTGCAGCTTACTCGTATGGAGTCCAGGTGTGGGGGACCACCACCACGGGTCAGATGTTTCCACTGTTTTTGCTAGCCCAGCCCTGTGCATTTATTTTGTCTTGAATGTCTTAAAAACAGCATTTGATGCAGTGCAACGGGATCTACTGTGGGGGGCCGTGGATGAATGAGTGATTCCTGCCACACTGCTGGCAGTGATCCTAGGCCTCTATTGCATATGTGCTGCTGTTTTATAAGGCCCAGGGGATGAGAAGGCCTGCCCCGCGCCGTGATATTTCGTTTATTCACTAATGATTTGGCAGTTTATTTGGCAAGTTTAGCGATAGACACACCTACTCTTGGCAGTGGGAAGCTAAGGACATCGCTATTTGTCAACAATGCAGTTCTTGGTTCCAAACTCCCTCTGGTTTGCATAGTCAATGAATGTCTGTCCCTCCAAGAATTCATCAGTTATAAAAAGAAAGGTGTGGTCTGTCAGATTTCCAGGACAACAAAATACTCCATAACCCTTTTGTGGGAAAGGTTCAGTGTGTTAACAGTTCTGATTACATGTGGGTGTGCTTGAATATGGATGTTTCATGGCACGCACAAAATAAAAAGTATACCACAATCTTATCCAGATTTGGAGAAGCAGCTGTGAGCTTTGCAACACTCTATGGGGGTTAAGCAGTCTCTCCAGCTAAGGAGGTCCATGGAGCGCAGGTAATACAGCAGCAACATATGGCACTGAGATTTGGGGTGCCTGTAACACTAGAAGATTATAAAACTGAAGACAATGCCATATGTGAGAAAGTTTTAGGTCTGCTGGCAAGCGCTCCATATATACAATTGTGCCCTGAATTAGGCTACTTAGGTATCACCAATGAAGTTAAAATGAGCCCCTCTCATACTGGGTTGGTGTATGGATGATGTCCTAGATCAACCAGGGACACTGGGGCAGTTAGGCTCCCAGGACTTTTTAACACTGATGCTCAGAAGCCTAGGAGTGATCCATGTCTGTATAAAACCCAGTCAATTAGGGTATCACACTTAAATTGAGTTGAAGCAAACTTATGAGGCTTGCTTCCTGAGGGTGTGGATTCCGACCTGCAAGCCACACGGTACTTGAACACCATCTGGATTGTACTGAGATTTTCTTTGTGAAAGTATTGTATATCAAACTGCTACAATTACAGTGCACTAGAACACAGATACACACTGGTCTGACCAGGCGTCCAGAACGCCACCCGCGAGTAATCTCGTAATGTTACGGCGATGTAACAACGGCTCCGGTAGCACTACCAGCAGCGTTGTTGCCTTACCGCAACACTTACAATGAGGCCCAGTGACTATCAATGACCTTCAAGAAATGTGAGGTTATGTTTCTAATAGTACAAATGTAAGTTCTGCTTTTATCTTACTGCAGTTTTAAATAAATGAGATCACCAAAGATAGGGTGATCTGGAAAGGTTATCTGAGGATACAGATGCTTTGATGCAGGGATTGGTTTAGAACAGCGTTACTTCCGACGTATAGCGTGTGTGAGGCAACGTTGAACGGTCATGTGATCTGCAGGGAGTTGAGTGGCTCTGCCCAGACATCAAATTGGGTCAGGGCGTTGAATGAAGCTTTGCAGTTTACACTGGAAGTTGGTGAGAAGTATGCCACCCTAATTAAAGGTCTGACCTAACAAGTCAGAGATCTGACTGACGACGTGGGGTTTCCACTTAATAACGTGAAAACAATGTCAGCTGGGGTCCAAGACAATATTTTGCCATTTGAGCAGAGGTTCCAGGAAGGGTTGCTGGAATGTACAGCAGGGTAACAGTCTCTAGGGTGATTCAGAAGTGATGAGCTCACTGCAGTCTGGAGTATCTGGTGACAGTCAGGGACGCTGCCACAGAGAGACACGGCTAGACAGAAGTTGCCAGTGTAATGCTTGCCAAGCAGTCACAAATAGCACAATGGTGTTGCTGGATTTGACAGAGTTAAAAGGTTCCAGGGTAAAAAGCCTGATAGTTATAATAGATAAACAGCAGCCTCAAAAAACACCCAAAATGTGCAGGAATATACAGTATGATCGTCCCTCTGGCTCTTTAGGTCTGTTATAGATCGTTAAATGTTACTTTGCTGCTGCTTGGAATCACTTATCCCATAAGAGGATGGTGGCAAGATGGAAGTTCAGGCCTCATGCTAAACCGGTGGTGTATTAAGTCTGGAGTTTGCAGGAGAGTGGTGTGAGTAGTGGTCTTTGATGGGTGTTATCCACTCTCATCGAGCAAAGTATGGTCTCTCAACTGTACTCTATTAAGGAGGAAGTCAGAAAACAAAGTTGTGGCATCTCTATGAGCAGTGGAGGTATTCATCAGCACAACCATACACAATCTGGGACTTCTGTGGGCTGTGTGCTTTTAGCGAATTCAACTTTGGCTGTCTGTGGGCTGATGGGATAGGTTCTTTTCACGACTTCAAAATCAGGACGATAGCTCAGGGGCAACGTGCTTGCCTTGGAAGCAAGATGATGCAGAGAAACACAGGTTTTCTCCCCGGGTCCGCGCTTAGAAACCTCTGGGTATTAAACGTGTTATAAATAACCAATTACAATTCAATTACAATACGGGGCGTCCGTGGGCTGATGGGCTAGGTTCTTTTCACAACTTCAATCTGGGGCGTCCTTGGGCTGACTTCTTAGAGGCGACAAAGCATAGGGTCGAATCACACGTTGCTCACCTTTTCAAATGTAGCTGAAGAATACATTTGTTGATCAGCCAGATCTTGGTCAGCGGACAAGGACACTTCCTACAGAGCACTGCAAGAGTCTACAAGGGCACACTTCATCCCATAATGAATTATTTGATATGAAAGATATGCATTCAACCTGACATGACATCACAAGAAAATGGAGTGCCTTCAGATTCAAAAGCTAAATGTAGCATTTCTAATTTGGCAGGTTCTTGGAAGTGGTACCAATTATGCTATAGATAACTGAAGGATATCTGCCTGTAACACTGTGCCCATTGGAATACAAAGTGTTAAAATGAATAATTACAGTCTGATATACCCCGAAATGGGCAATTTGGAAATCAGGCCTGAAGAACTTGCTGGCTGCACTACCCCTGTTTATTGCTCCATTATATATTTTATTTGTATTTATTATTATTTATCTGTTTATCCTCTGCTCTGCACTTTCCACTCTCCCCCTTCCATGCACTTTTCCATTTTCCCTTTCCCATGCACTTGCACGATCTCAATGTCACTGGGCCTAGTAAGATCGTCGTTTTGTTCTCCCATGTTCCTCTCTCTTGCCTTGTCACGCTCTGAAACACTTATGTACGAGCGCAATACGAATAAAATATCATCTCATATCATAAGAGCAAGGCAGAAGTGACAGGATCGTCAGAGCGCTGCAGGGCCTGGAAGAGGTGCTATTGCTGTGGTGGGCATACATATTGCATGGGAAAAGAAAATAATCTCAAGATAGGATGATGTGCGCAAACATCCAAAAATCTGAAAGGGGAGAAGGTCAAACTATTCAGGTAATACCTCTGAACACTGAAATTATCAAAGTTCTGACAGTCGTCTCGTGGCACTTCCTCGAACAACTCTCCAGTCGAGAGTGATTGCAAAAATACTCTCATGGTAGCCTTGAAAGGCAGAAAGTGCCCCTAGATGTTTCTCCTATGCTATGTACCTAGGAAGTCTCTTAGGGAGTCAGAGACATAAGGCCAGAGCCTTTAGGATGCCCTACAATAGGGAAAGACCAGGAAGTTGGGATACCCAGCCTACAGTGAAACATCACGGTGGTAAGGCTTGTTGGAGCTGGGAGACTCGGCTAAGATCGTTGGAGCTCCTTCGAAGGTTGAGGGAAAGATGTACATGGACCACTCCTAGATTGCAAGTCCAATGACATGTTTATGTGAGATCCTTTTTGTAATAAAAATGGAAATATATTGTATTGGCTTCGTGACTCATTGAGAACCTTGTCACACAAGTCATCCAACCAACAGTCAACTCACAACATTGCACACATAAGAGCCTTAAGAAAGCTCTTGTCATCCAAGGTTCTTATAATATATGTGTGTATTTCAGCAACGTGAACATCTGCAATTCTGTCTATCTTTGGTTGTTGCCAGGCTACAGTTGATATTATAATGAAGAACTCAATAGTCTCTGGCAACTCCAAGCTAATTTTGAGGTATGCATGTAAATCCCATGGAAAGGACAGCATTCATTAACGATTCTGCATGTGTGGCCCTCTATCTGGAATCTAGATTGTTTTCTGGTCTGGGTGTTACAAAAAGGCACCAAATCGGGTGGGACCAGGTTGCCATGCCTATATACCCCGGTCAGAAAAAAAAGTGTTTTATGCTCTCTGCCATGTTTGTACATTCTGCCATACATTACAATGAATCCATATAAAATGTGCCTTATTTATACTGTGGGGGAAAAAGCAAGCAGAATCCATAGGAACTCAAGTCTTGTCACCCACATCAAAATTAGATGCAGGCAGAGATGCTGGTCCTTTTCCTGAATGGATCATGCCAGAGCCCCATCCATTAAATTCCGCCTTAACGACCCAAACCAAACAAAGGCAGAAAACGTACGTTCAGTATTAGAACATATACACTATATGGCACATTTAATGTGCCTGAAGATCGCTGAGAACAAACTCATCAGTTTTTAGTTGAAAGCTCTATTTTTCCCTGATGTGGTGACCCCCTTGCACTTTTTGCTCCAGTCTAGGACTAACTTTCTCCTCCCAGTCAAGCTTAATCTATATCTTTTCTGGGAAAGTGATCTGCCTTAAGATCCCTAAAGACTCCTAAGGCAGGCGAACCCCCAAGATGCCTCAAAGTGTCAAAGAGTGGATTCATTCTCCCTGTTAGTCATGTGGCTTGGATGGTGGCAGCTGTCCTTTGTCCAAAAGGGCCTCCCCCATGTGGAACCAGTTTGTCCAGCTGTGTTCCTTTTTGACCCACTCCTCCAGGTACCCGAAGCAAAAGTTATCTTTGTTCATCTCACCTAAAGGATGACATGACTATACCTTGTTCCTTGTCTCACTGTTGGGTGAATATGTCCACAGGATGCATGTTTCAAAGCTAAGGGCTGTAGCAGCCTGAACCAGTTCTGAATGGCATATGAGATGTGTGTAAAGCTCTTCCCTGAATGCTTGGGGATGCATGAGTTGATGCACTGCTATTGGCTCACTATAAAAGGATTGAATGTAACTTGGTTTGTGCTAAGAGACTGGGGACACCCCTAGCCTCCTCCTTGTATGGGGATAAAAGAATAACCCTTAAACAGTCCACTTATCTTACTGCTGGAATCCAAACTGCACACATGGAAGCCCTGTTGCTCGAGGTAGGGGACTGAAACCTTGCACCAGCATCTCAAGCACACCATGCAAACCGACGGCTAAGCTCTGTCTCTCCAGGAATCAAATGTGGTGCGCCTTCCCTCTGGTCCTGCAGGGACAGCTGGATCATCTCACTTGCTCAAAGGCCAGTCTCCCTGGAGCTCTTGTCTGTGCCTTCCTCGCCAATCATAGAAGCTGCAGCCCATTTGCTGCAGACAGCCCATGGCTAGTCTGTGACTGCTTGACCAAAGTTCCTCCATCTCAGAACACCTGGCAAGTGCCCTGGTTCCATCTTCCCCATCTGGGAAGCTTCAGGGGATAGTGTTGCCTGTTGATGCCCAACCACAGCACTGCACATGCAACTCGAAGGCTCTGAGATCACTGGCTCCTTTCCGGTGTGGTCCTGTTAACAAACCTGGGGTCACCTGATGCCAAACCCATTTGTGGAATCTTGCTCCTGAGACCATAGACAACTTATAACTCACCATTGGCTGGCAACGGCAACTCGATAGACCCTACGCCTAATTCCAGCTTGCTGGCTCTGACCTGTGACTGAGTTGGTAGAGATCTTCAGTGATCTGTCCTCCTAGGGCACTGCGGTCCCCTCTGCACTGGTGCACTGTCTCTGAAGCCTTCAAGGGTCTCTGCAGAACCTTACCTCTGGAACCACACATTGCACCTGCACTGGCACTGGTTCCTGGACTTTGTGACTCCTCTTTCTTTACTCTGCCATTGCCATCTTCTTCATCTTGATCCTCATTTGGGAATTCCCTCTTTGGATTCAACAGACCTTTGCCCAAAAAGAACAGAGCATTTCAACTTTTCTTAGAAAGTTTTACTTATGGGTCAATGTAGTGATTTTCCTTTAGCCTCGATATAAAGATTATATTTTTTAAGACTATATTGTACGGATATGCCTGTATTGTGCGTTTATCAAAGTGTTTGCTATACCCCGTGACCACCCTCCTCTCCTCCTGAGACTTAGGCTGTGGTGGATCTGACACCTCTTGGAGAGCATGGCATATTTTGAGGAAACCCTGCGAGCTAAAGGGAGTGGATGTAGCTGGGCCCTGGAAACCGTGCCTAGGGAAACTTCAACTAACAATCCGATACATTTCCAATCCATAAACTTCAGGTTCTCCAAAATTATGCGCTACGAGCAGCACTAAACATCCCTAGGCCTGAGCATATATCCGCCACCAGAATATCATGCAAATGGCTGTCCATTAAACAACAAATTGACTTAAAAACTCTCTGCCTCACCTACAAAGCCCTCAACCACCTAGCCTCTCCCTACATAACCAACAAATTCACCATGAAACCAGCCACTAGAATCACTAGATCTTCCAACACGTTATGCCTCACTGTGCCCAGATTCACCTTTAAAAGAGCCGGCGGTTCAAGCTTCATGGTCCTCGCCTCTCAACTCTGGAACACCTTGCCTTTGAACATTAAATCGACCAACTCCTTCCAATTATTCAGGAAACTTGTCATTGGTTGGCTACTGATTAAAAACCAACCTTAAGTTAGACCTAGCCTACGACAAATTGTTTATATTGTACATGCCTCACCTATGCCTCAACTGTAAATTCGAACTACCTCTCTCTGTATATACTGTACATAACTTTACAAATGTATTACTGCAAACGCTATATATTTTGTGCCTTGTAACCTATCCTAAGCGCCCTTTTACTCCTGGGTCTGGAGCGCTATATAAGTAAAATAAACAAACAAACATTTCAAATCACATCTGGTGATCAGTTGCTTGGAGACGTATCACAATTACATTGGTACACCTGACCAAATGGAGCCAACCATATTTTTGTAATTAGGCTAAAGTATTGTGGAAAAGTATTGTGCAATACACTGCCACAATGCACAGGAAGCATAGACAATCTGCTACTATCCAGAAAACAATAAAAAAAGACATTCTGATTCTAAGTAAGCTACACTTGCCAGTCGGCATTAGTGCCCCAGGGGTCAATGTTGTACATTAAAATCTCTCTGAACAAACAAACATCAGTAAGAACATGCTTGTGTTTACACCATTTCATAAGGAGTGTGATGAAGCACTCCATGAAATATGCCAAGGACAACTGCATGCAACATGCCACTCTACAAAGACAGGTACAAACCGGAAGGCTGAAAAGTGATGGTCTGTAGGCTTGCCCAGAGCTATGCCAGTGGTTATGATTGAGTCAAAACCTTCCAGCCATCATCTCTTTTGTTTTGCTGTGGTCACCACGAGTGGGAATGGTATGCCCAGGCATGGTTGGTCCCGAGCCTGCTGGGGCTAGAGCCCCAAGCTACATCTCACTGATGATGCTGAAATGTGTCTGGGGTTGCTTGTGGTGTCCTGCAGAAGGGATGTAACCAAGCCTTTTAGGGTTGGACAACCCCTTTTGGGTGGGGCGAGGCCCGATTTGCATATGGTCTTTCCCTTTATGTAATGGCCTGGCAGGCTGAACAACAAATGACTCGAGGGTTACCCAGAGCAATGCCAGAGGTTAAGATTGATTCTAAACCTTCCAGCAATCGTCTCTTCTGTTTTGCTGTAGTCACCCCAGGCGGGACAGGTATGCCCAGACGTGGGTCCCAAGCCTGCAAGACCTAAATACACAATCTACACTTCACTGATGATGCCCAATGAGGCAGAGGGGGCCTTATTATAAGTAATGCAGTAATGAGTGAATAGGAGGTATTTCTAAATACCTCCTGTTTTCTCGTTTATCTGTATGATTATGAGTTCAGCAACCCAAGAAACAGCTGCTTTACCACACTGGTTAATCCTCCATGGTGGTAACGGTCCAGGCATCATTACTGTACGTGGTAACTCTGCCTATCCTGTGGGACTCCACAATGAGGAATAGCAGAAACCCTAAATTAAGTGGTCAACTACTGTTGCAGCATGTGGTAACAGTAATTCAGATTGAATACTGCCAAGCTTGTAATGAGGCCCTTTAAGTTTATCACTTATCAGCTCCTCTTTGCTAAACGTCTTATAACAGACTGTTCGTTACCCAGTGGGATACAACTAATTGGATCTTATACCCTAGCAGTGATTTCCCCTCCAAAATTGAGCCCAGTTCTGAACCTCCACTCAGAAATTCAGAGAGGGGAGTCTTTTGTGTAAGGAATCTAACAGGATACCAAGAAGGCCATCAGAGTAAGCAAAGACTTACCCTGACAATATTGTTTTGCCGTCCTTTAGTAGCCAAGTGAAAGTAAGCCAGGACATGGCAAAAGAGAGGACATCCGTGCTCTGTAATACCAGAAAGCCCAGACGTCTGTGCTCTGCAATCGCAGAAAAAAGCACACATCTGCTCTGCAATCCCAGAAAGCACAGTGGGCTGTGCTCTGCAATACTTCAAAGGGCAGACATCGGTAGTCTGCTATCTTAGAAAGCACAGACACCTGTAGTCTACAATCCCAGAAAGGGAAGGCTTCTGTAGTCTGCAATCCCAGAAAATGCAGACATCTTTACTTTGCAATCCAAGCACCAAACTAGTGATGCATTTCATGACATTAGGGGACACACCAAGTCATTTCTTCCACCACTTCCCCTCAAATCTGAGTATTTTTGGACTGTCCCTCATGTCCCTCAATTGAGCATCTTATGGTAATAAAGGACACACCTTATTCTTAAACACAGGCAATAATTTCTTTATGCAGACTCCTCCAATACCTTGTTACACAATTTACAGACTGGCCAAACAAGATTGGTTGCGTTACTGTTCTGCACTTCAATATAATACATGCATTTGACAAGTACAGTGCCGATTATTTCACTTCTGACAATTGCTTGCAGAGGTACCATTTGCGGTTTACTTTGCACTGGCAAAATACAAGAACAGATTTGGATATTTTGATACCTAAAGCTTTTTTGACCGACTAATACGAAACGACTCAGATATCACTGCATGCCTTGAAGTGTTTGTGACAGCAATTTCAAATCTTGCATCTATAACAGGGCAGAGTGGGGCAGACTATGAACATGAGGATGGAGGCCATTTCTGTTAACAAGGCCTTGATGGAGGTCTGACAAGAATAGGCCAAATAGAAGAGACGCGAGAACACCTGCTTGCATCACTCCATTGTATGTTTGTTTCCCATGGTTCGATGCTTGAGTTCATTTTGACAAGATTTGTACTCAGTTGTCCGTGTGGAGCTCGACTAAAGCGGCAAGTCACATAGGACTGATCCCTTCATCATACAGCGTTTGACAATAAGCCAGGATGTACGTTATCAAAAGCCATTGCATAATCCACAAAGGCAGAAAATATCTGCTGGGGGACCCACAGATGCACTTATTTGCCATCTATGATCTAACATAAACTTGATCGTGGCTCAAACACTGCTCCCAAAAGCCACCTTCAAAAGGTCATAGCAGTTCATTCACCGTTCCAATTCATTTACTGCATTTGTACAAAACAATTGTGCCTCATACATTGGCCTCCCAAGTCCCCCACTCCATGAGCCATTGATTAAGTTGTGGGTCATTGCTTATACAAATATTGGGGAGACAGGGTGGGCCACCAACTGGGATCAATTTTGTGATCACATTGTCGTCCATCGTTAGATCTACTTACACATTTAATCAATAACTTTGCTTGTTGGGTAGTATCAACTGGATTTATATTTCTTCTGATCTAGTGTCAGGAAAAAAACACGTTTTTTTAACTGAAGTGATCCCTTAGGTAGATCTCTACATTATTTGCTGTAATGTGGGCTACATCATTAATGTCCTGTGCAATTATTTGTCCATTGATAAAACAAGAAGATGATGTCTGGAAGGTTTTGAAGGACTTATAACCTTTGGAATTGCTCTGGGCAACCGTTCATACCATTGTTGTTCAGCCTGTCACGCCATTACAGAAGCAGAAAGATTGGGCCTCATTAGGAGTTTGGAGGTAGCCATGCCGTTTTTAGCGGCATGGCTACCCCCAAACCGGGTACCTGGTCCGGGTTCCGAAAATAGGGAATTACGGAGCCATGCCGATTTTCGCGGGCCCAGTAATTACCATTCATGGGACCCGGACCCGGTAGATCCCCATTCCCACTTGGGGCTCAATGGGAATGGGGAGGATGCTAATAACGTGCCCGTTGTTAGCCTCCTGGTCTGCTAGCGGGTCCCGCTAAGGACGCCTGGTCTGACCAGACGTCCTTAGCGGGACCCGCTAGCAGACCTCGTAATGAGGCGGTAGAGTGATAACGGCGCCGGCAGCTCTACCGTCGCCGTTATCACTCTACCACCTGGGTCGTAATGAGGCCCAATATGCAAATCAGACTGGGTGCTATTCTAATAGGGGCACTCAAGCCCAAACTGCTGCATCTCATCACTTATGCACGAAACCAGAAGCGACCTCAGACATGTTTCAGGCTCATTGGCCATCATTAGGGATGTGTAGGCATTGCAAGCTTGGCGCCCATGTGGCCAAGCCTAGAGACCCACATGGTTTTCTGGGAATTACATGTTTGAACCCCACGTCGGCATACCCATCCCACTCGGGGCGACTAAAGCAAAACAAAAAGATGATGGCTGGTAGGTTTGGAATGACTAATAACCTTTGCCATTGCTCTTCACAAACCTCCAACCCATTATTTTTCACCCCACCACACCATTACAGAAGTGGAAAGACAACATGCAAATCAGACTTGGTGCCTCTTGAAAGAGCCAGTCCAGTCCATACTGCTAGGTCACATCCCTTTAGCATGAAACGACAAGGAAACCCCTGACATGTTTCAGGCTCATTGGCCATCATTAGGGATGTGTAGGCATTGCAAGCTTGGCGCCCATGTGGCCAAGCCTAGAGACCCACATGGTTTTCTGGGAATTACATGTTTGAACCCCACGTCGGCATACCCATCCCACTCGGGGCGACTAAAGCAAAACAAAAAGATGATGGCTGGTAGGTTTGGAATGACTAATAACCTTTGCCATTGCTCTTCACAAACCTCCAACCCATTATTTTTCACCCCACCACACCATTACAGAAGTGGAAAGACAACATGCAAATCAGACTTGGTGCCTCTTGAAAGAGCCAGTCCAGTCCATACTGCTAGGTCACATCCCTTTAGCATGAAACGACAAGGAAACCCCTGACATGTTTCAGGCTCATTGGCCATCATTAGGGATGTGTAGGCATTGCAAGCTTGGCGCCCATGTGGCCAAGCCTAGAGACCCACATGGTTTTCTGGGAATTACATGTTTGAACCCCACGTCGGCATACCCATCCCACTCGGGGCGACTAAAGCAAAACAAAAAGATGATGGCTGGTAGGTTTGGAAGGACTTATAACCTTTGCCATTGCTCTTCACAAACCTCCAACCCATTATTTTTCACCCCACCACACCATTACAGAAGTGGAAAGACAACATGCAAATCAGACTTGGTGCCTCTTGAAAGAGCCAGTCCAGTCCAAACTGCTAGGTCACATCCCTTTAGCATGAAACGACAAGGAAACCCCTGACATGTTTCAGGCTCATTGGCCATCATGAGGGATGTGTTGGCATGGCAGGCTCGGCACCCATGTGGCCAAGCCTAGAAACCCACGTGGGTTTCTGGGAATGGCATGCTTGGGACCCATATCTGGGCATACCTGTCCCACTCGGGGTGATTTAAGCAAAACAAAAATGTGATGGCTTGAGGGTTTTAAATGAATTATAACCTCTGGCAATGCTCTCATAGGGAACAAAGCTGCACCTCACTAATGAGGCCCATCAAGGCCAAAGCAGGTGTGTGGTTGCTTATGTTTCATGCACAGGGGACGAAGCCTAGCAGTTCAGGCCGGACTGCTCCCATTGGTGGCAGTAGCAAGACTGATTTGCATATGGCTGCCCCCTTTTTGCAATGGTGCAGACAGGCTAAAAGTAATGTTGGGGGAAGGTTGTCGAGAGCAAAACCAGTGGTTAAGATTAATTCATAATCTCCCACCCATCATAATTTCTGGTTATAGTTTGTCTGTTGACATATTAACATCATTCCATTCCCGCACACACATGTCACTATTCGTTTTATGTTCATTGGCTTTAAAAGCTGTTTTTTAGTGTTGGCTATTACGTTGCACTAATGCACCACCTATTAACCAGAACTATTGCATTGGGGAGAGCTAGGAGGGAGATGGAATGTGAGCAGGTTCCCACAGATTGTGGCTTCTGTTTTGCTATTTACCCACCCATTGACTGCCGAGGGCCATGCCAATCCCTATGGCTATTCCCCCCCACCAACTGCCCCCCGCGCCCGCAAAACACATCCTCCTGGGATATCTTTGAACTAGCTCTATCAAGCCATAACAACACACCTTGTCCTCTATAGGCCCTGCCAGTGATATTTCTAAGCAGTATTCTGAGACTTAATGGCTTACTTGCAGTAAATGCACTCCTGGTGTGATAAAAAGGTCTTAACTCGGTTTGCGTTAGCCATTTGATTTATAAGCATTATACATCCCCTCACATTTGTTCCTTGCACTGAAGGCTTGTACAAAACAAGCAGTGGCATTGCCAACAATTGTGTATTGTGATTATTTATCAGATAGGCATTGGCCAGGTGCTGCTATTACATACCCAGTAATCCACAGCAGATACCTATAGTATCATTATGGCAATGCCTGGCAAATGTCCAATGAATGCCCAAACAAACGCCAAGCTGTTGGCTTTGCCAATGATACTATCATTGTGACAATAAGAGAAGCACATTTCACTGCATCAATGTGTTTGTGTGCTCTTCTCAGCACATACTTCATTAACCTGCAGCTCTCTTCAAAACATTTGGCATTATACCTACCACCTAAAGGCAAATATTGTCATCACTGAAGTACAGAATATTAGTATTATTATTAGTAGTAGTAGTAGTAATAGTAGTATTACTAGGGTGTTTACTGAGCACAGGCCTACCTTCGGACAGCAACAGAAAGCTTTACAAATTATTGCAGGAATCACACGGGGAGGGAAGCTGCTTTACAAGGGAGCAGGGAGCCAATGGCTATGTAGGAGGACGGGCAGTTTGGAGCAAGGGATCTATAAGCAACCAGAGATGAAAACGGGGAGGGGGGCAGATGAGCTAGTCTCAGGTCAGGCGGGGAGTGGAAGGTTTGTGGACCATATGGCATCCTTGTCCTCTGAATATTGCCATGATTGTATTTCTGCATATGCCTTCCCTGTATGCAGAATATGCTATTGTACGACAGCTCATGTCTGTATTTACCCTGTCTGTACTTGTGTGCCACTGCCAGAAGATATTGCCCATAGGGCTAAAGATTAGATTTTGGCTTCGCCAGGCACGCTCGCCTATAGAGCTAGAGACTATTATTATTTCTTTTTTTTTTACTGAGTCAAAGTTCATCAACTGAACTTTTCACAAATTTCATAAAATGATTTTATCAACAATATAAAATAAAACAATCAAACTGTCATCTTTAATATACAAGATATTCCAAAACATTACAAATTACTTGGATGATGAAATCAATAAAAAAATGCATATGAAAAAAGAGGTCTTATTACAAAATAACACTAGGACTCTGTTACACCATCTTCTATTTCTGCAAGATGCCTCAAAGTTTCAATTTCATGAGTAAAGCACAAGCGACAGGTTCTCTCTTGTTCCAAAAATCTCATTAGAAGGTAAAACATTTTACATTTTTTAATAATACTGTCTCCAATGTACATATGGAAATTTTGATCAAATTAGGTAAAAATCAAGCCAGCTTCCACAATGCCCCTTCTAGGCTCTGCTAAGGGATTTTATCCCATTTTAAAATAATCTCTGAACCATACACTCTCCTCTCACTTCCGAGACCAAACAGCCAACATCACCCCAATTCCACTTCTGAAAAATCTCAGAAATAGAAACGGCCAATATACTCAAAAACCAAAAACCCTTGAGATGGAAAGGGGGCATCTGCCCAGAAAACATCATCAAAGACTGTGCACAAGCCTTAGTTCCCTTCATTACCAAATTAATCAATGCCTCTTTCACTTTCAGTCTGGTCCCGGCCAGCCTCAAAGAATCATGGGTCCTCCCGCTACTAAAGAAAACATCACTAGACACGGCAGCCCAGAACAACTACCGTCCCCCATCACAACCGTACTGTTGCTGCTGAAGATCTTGGACGGGCAGCATACGACCAAATACAAGCCTACCTAGAAACCAACCACATCCTAGGGATTCTGGCCCGGCCACATCACAGAACCAGCACTCCTTGACCTGAAAAATGTGCTAGACTCCTTTAGAGAGGAGGGCAAACCTGAACTCCTACTCGACCTATCAGCCTCCTTCGACCTGGTGGATCACAAAACCCTATGCAAACACCTCTTAGATTCAGGTTATTTCTCAGGCGAAGCGACATCATGGATAGCCTCCTTCCTGGAAGGAAGAGTGTACTCCGACTATGCTTGTGCTCCAATACCCACACCATGTGGCATCCCACAAGCCTCATGCGCCCCCCCTCCCTTTATAACATTTTCACCAACCCCCTCTATAACCTCCAAATGACATTGCCATATCCTACACAAACTATGCCGATGACACCCAAATTCTCCTCCCACTGTCAGGCATATACGAGGAGGACTCCGTCACCATTAACTAAATGTTCTCAACTATACAAGCATGGATGGTGGCGAACTAACTATGCCTAAACGACAACAGGACGGAGATCCTGTTGGTAGGGTCCCCCGCCATGCTGAAGAAACCTGATCCACAGTTCATATCCTTCACTATTGACGGGATACAGATCCTTGTCTCAGCCTCAGTAACAACTCTGGGCTTCTACCTAGATGCATCCCTCTCCCTCACTAAACAAGTGAATGAGATTGCCTCCTCAGCTGCACACACAGCCAGACTAATTTATGCAGCCAGACAATTCTTGACACGACCAGCTTTCTAACCATCGCCCGATCAATCACTGAAGCCAGACTGGACTACTGCAATGCCCTCTTCGCACGGACGCCCAAACAGAAAATAAACAAATTGCAGATTAATCAAAATAACGCCCTTTGGGCTGCACTCAACATCCCGAAAATGGGCCACATTTCAGCAGTGAGAAAAAAAGTTCACTGGCTCCCTATTCGCGAAAGGATCATCTTCAAAACTCTCTCAATCACTCACAAATATCTATCCAACACTGCCCCGCAATACCTCTCGCAGAGAATTGTGAGAACCAAAATGACCAAACCGGTAAGGTACACCCACGCTCATCGCCTGACCCTGCATAAAGTAAAAAGAGACAGAGGAGGAGGCTCCAGCTTCCCGACTGTGGCAACAAACAAAGGGAATGCCCTCCTACCTGCCCTAAAAGCAGATGCTTCTTACTGTCTGTTTCGAAAGGCCCTAAAAACATGGTTATTCGCCTAAAGTCTACCAGACAGAAGTCTCTCAGAATATGAACAAGAGTCACATTACCTTCAATCAACCACTTTAGCTTGGGTCCTTAATACTTTTAGCTTATTTTTTAAGAAGGATATCTGCAGATTTAAACAAAGATCATGAGATATTTCGAAACCCAGGTACATGAACTCCGAAACTATTTCAAGCTTCACATTAGACAACATCCACTTAAAAGCCAGAGTTGGTTTATTTATTCTTGGTTTCATAGTCATGATCTTAATTTTACTTGTATTTACAGACAACTCATTCTCTCATGCGCACTGCTGCAGGGCCAGAATTTTATGCTGTAGCCCTATCAGGGTCTGGCCTATAGCTTATAGCAGTCAATTCACATTAAAGGAGTATAGCCATGGAGGCTAGCTCGGGAGGATAGCTCAGTGGCAACATGCTCGCCTTGGAAGCAAGACGACACAGAGCAACACAGGTTCGATCCCCGGGTCCGCGCTTAGAAACCTCGGGGTATTACACGTGTTATGAATACCCTATCATATCATATCATCTCATGGAGGAAAAATATTTGCATGTTTAAGCCATACCCCCGTATCTACAATAAACAAGTTAAAGAGAATAGGAGAAAGGATGCAGCCTTGCTTCAGACCACGTTTAGTTTCAATAGGTGATGATAGAAGACCCTCTGCATTCAACCTCACTTTAATCATTGTTCTCTCATATAACCTCTAATTGCAGCGTTTGAGCAATAGACGTGAAAGGATCACACTGTCGAACACCCTAGAGAAGGCGACAGAGCACACGTACAAACATATGCCACTGTTGAAAAATCTAGACTTCAACAGGTTAATTACAAATCCATTTAATACTGTGCCGATCCCTTTGATAAAACTTGTTTGAAGGGGGTCCAAAACTCCAGCGGTAGTAGCCAATTCCTTAATTGTTGTTCCATTAAGGGTTTAAGGAACCAAAGATTTTTCCTGGTTATTGGCCCATAGTTAGCTGGATTAAATCGGTCACCCTTCTTGTGGATCAGACCAACAACAGAGGACTGCCATGAAAATGCAATTTCCCTGGAGGTTAGAATTTCCCCCAAAAAATGCAGGTGAAATACTAATTCAAAGTATCGGACTGACTTTAAGAGTAATATTCGACAGTCCGACAGTCCCTGGCGCTCTTGAGCTCTTACTGCCTTACATCAAAAGTCGTTTCCTCCTCCAACAGTAAACTCCATTTAATTTTATCAAGCATCTCCATGGGGTAGACTACTTCTGATTTTTGGGAACTCAGACCATTTAATCTCTGAAACAGGATTTATCTGGAGATTTGCCTGCGGATTTAAGTGACTATTAACAGTTTTCCTGAATTGGGCAGTGTTTTTAACATCAACTCAGCGTCTTTTTGAGCCAACACCATTCTGTGTTGACGGAACCAGTTGTTACATCTATTTTTGATATGATGTTTAAGACCAGAAACCAAATCAGAGGGATATCTATTTAATGAACGGAGAGCCCTCCTCAGTTTTCGCTTCTGCTTTTGAATCATTTTATCAAAACAGTACATGTTTCTAACTTTATTCTTGATTGAGCAGTTTATATATATCCTCCGCTATTTCCCCATATGCACGCTTAGCTAATAATGTATTCAGGTCAGTACCCTTTGCTACACTACCAAGGAGATTATTAAAGTTCTGCACAGACCCAGGATTCCATGATAAACGATTCCCTGCATTATTAGCGGTTACTTGTTTATAGAATTCATTTTGCTTCTTACTCTTGCTCTTCCAATTTAACCATAAACAAGCGTGGTCACCTACTGCTATTTCTTGCACCCGTAAAGTATCACAGTTATAGAAAAATTATCAGAAACAAAGATATAATCAATTGTAGATGACAGAGGACCATTTCTCCAAGTGACATTGGGAGGTATATCTCCTTCTAAATGTATGTTAACCCTAAATAGGCTCCACACACTCATCATTTTGATCCATTCACTCCCTCTTTGGGTAGAGCACTTCTTATGACCGGGTTCTCACACCATGGAACACATCTCATTCACACAAGAGCTTTAAGAAGTCACTGCATAGAATAATTTCCAGATTGTCGTATGCATAAAAACTGGTCTCCAGAATTCTCTCTACAGTTCATTCGGACAGTGGTGTGGTATAGAAAGTAACAGAGTTTAAGGGGTGAGATGGGCATTGTGAAATGTGGAGCAGGACTGGCTTGGATGAACAGCGTTAGTTCACAGTGCAGGTATGTTTTGGGGTTTCAAAAGCCTAGAGGAAGGCGTGTATGATTAGATACATGGGAAATGGTCGTTCTAATCCTGTCATACTGTTACACCAACACGTATATAATGTGCATTACCTTGCCAAGTCCCTCCCTACATGTTCATATCCTTTTATCATATCCGAGTGTGCCAGCGCTGTCCTCCTTCGACGTCGAGTCCTCCATCACTGAGACACGCCTCGCTTATTATATACCTCCTCATTTGTGCAGCACCCTTAGTAGGGATTGACTCACTGCTATGCCCCCTTATGGACGGGATTTCCTGAATGAAATGCTCTCTCCTTTCAATAAACAAATATAAATAGAAAAACAAAAAAATAGAAAAAGCTCATTTCTTGTGAGTTCCGGTGAGGGAACAAGTGAGAGGTTTTCTAAGAGGCAAGGTATGTCAATTAACCATAGGAAGCTTTTTTAAATGTATGTTGGACAGGGGTGCAGGGGAGCGGTAAAATCGTTTTCAGGGGAGGCATCAGCCCATCTTAGGTAAAGGCCTTGGGCATGTAACTATGGACCCAGGGAATTACTTGAAGCAGTAATGCCCCACAAGCTAGGGGCTTATTGCTTAAATAATGACATGGTAGGTCTCATATAGTTACCCTATGCATAGTATCATAGATGGCACCATCACATGTCAACTGCAGCTTAAAATGCCACAGTAATGCCCACATGAGTTGCAGGAATATTTGGGAAGAGGGCTTGGGGCTAATAAGGGAAATCATGCTTGGGTTGTTAGGATAAGGGGTAAGGGGACATAGAAGGGAGCTACAGTGTTTATTCCCTTAATTTCTTGCTGGAGTTCTGGTTTGGGGGGGGCTGTTGTTAATTTTCCACTATTAAGATTTGGTTGCATAGATGCCAGACAGAGAGTCTGCCAAAGAGATCCGAAAGGGGAAGCAACGTGCTTGCATTCTGCAGAGACAGCGAGTGGCCAGCCTCTTTATCTCAGGATTTCTAAGACAAATAAACATTGGCAAGGCAATATTTTGGCTTTTGCATGAGCATTGTGTAGGCATTTGCCAGGCACTGGTATCATGTGCGATGATTCTCACACTATTTGCCAGCTGTTGCTGTTCTATGGGCAGGTAGCACTAGCATTTACCAGGCATTAATATGTTAGGTCACTTTAAGTGAAGGGAGGCTGCAGCACCACTGTACTACAAATGTTGTGGGTAATTGGGCACATATTGGCATAACCCCTCATTTGCTGTTGCTGTCATCATTTACCAAGTTCAGTCTCAAGTACCTCATTAGTACCCGGCAGTGGCGTGGCTTATGCATCCCAGCTAATGAGGAGACTCAGAACGGGGGCTTTACCGCATTGTAAAGCCCCACCTCGGAGCCTCCTCAGAAAAAGAGGCTGCCATCTTACCACGCTGGGTGCTCAGGTAAGTGCTTCCATGTGCCGCGCGTCCCCTCCCCCCACTTGTGCAGCCTTGTGCAGCCTTGTTCCTCGCGGGGTGCCAGGATCAGCAATGTTCCCGGTGCATCCTCGCATCTCTGTGAATGGCCGCCATGGAAATGGCAAAGGGACCTTCTCCCCATTCCATAGCGGCCATCTTGTTTTATTTTCTTTCTTCTTTTCAGTTGTGTGTTTCACAACTTCTATTAGTACCCCGGTCACACCGTGTCGGGGTACTAATATGAATAAGCCCCTCGCTGGGGGGCATTACTACTTCAGGTAAAGCCGCAGGGCCTGCATCAAGGCCCTTGCTTCGCTTGGGCATGTAACTATGGGCCACGGGGCATTACTGAGCGGTAATGACCCCAAGCTCGGGACCTATTGCTTAAATAATGATATTGTAGGCCTCATATAGTTACCCTATGCCTAGTATCGTAGATGCGGCCATCACTTGTCAAGTGCAGCTTCAAATGCTACAATAATGCGATCATATTCCTGGTAAAATCATCATGTGCAAGGTATAACCCACATCTCCAGGTGCTGTGGCTAGATAAGTGCACAAGCGCTGATACACATCTATTTGAAAAGTTGCCCTTCAACATGTAAATAGAAATAAATACAATTTATTTGTTCAAGAGCAACATTTCAAATACATTTTATCAGTACCTTAAACATTATTTTGAGGCTCGAAGGCAGGCCCTGGCATACCTCGAGGCATTTAAAAAACATGTATAAAGGACCTTCCTGATTTGTTACACATAGTATTTTTCATACTCCTAATGTTTAGAAGTGGAAGTGCTGCTAAACAATAATTGTACATTTTGCTGCTATGGATAGAAATGCACAAAAGGAACAAGTTACTTACCTGTAACTGTTGTTCTCCAGCATGGGTCTGGCATGGATTCACATGGTCATGAATATTCCCTGTCGTCAGGCTGGGAATCCTCGGTAAAGAAAAAATCAGTTTCAGTTTTGTTTCTGAACTGTCTTTCTCCTAATAACCAATCACTGGTCTCTGGGTCATACTGCCCCCAGCCAATGACTGCCCTCTACCTAAGCCCCTATCTGCCTCGGCCACGCCGGTGCGACGAGGATCATCCTGCACCAGGACCGTCTGAGTTGACTGATGAGTCGCAGTAGCAACGGCAACGGTGGGAACGCATACAGGAACAACGCCCATGCTCCCCGGGTAGAGAAACCTGCTGGCGAACCTCCGGTACTTGGCGTTCATTGCCGTTGCGAATAGGTCGATCTTGGGATTGCCCCATCGTTGGAATAGGAGATCCACTTGATCCTGCACAGCTCCCTGCTGAGTGAGTCGGCAATGGTGTTCTTTATTCCTGCCAGATGGCAGGGTACCAGAAACATCCCTTGGGCGATGGCCCAGTGCCACAGATCCTGCGCTTCCTTGGATAGGGCTGGGGATCTAGTGCCCCCCTGCTTCCGGATGTAGAACATCGTGGTGGTGTTGTCGGCGAAGACCCTTATCACCTTGCCCTTGAGGGATGGAAGGAACGACCTGAGGGCCCAGAACACGGCTTGGAGCTCCAGGACATTGATGTGTAGTGACCTCTCCTCCGGGAGCCACATGCCTCTTGCGTGGAGATCTCTGGTGTGCGATCCCCATCCCTCCAGGGAGGTGTCCGTCATCACCGTTTCCTGATGTGCCGGGGTCTGGAAGTCCATGCCCGCCGCCAGGTGCGTGCGGGTGCCCCACCACCGGACCGCTTAGCAGAACGTCTCGTTGAGTGAGATCCTGTCTTCAAAACTGCCTGCTGCTTGCATCCAGCGAGCGTCCAGGAACTCCTGCAGCGGTCGCATCCGCAGCCTGCATAGGCGCACGAGGTAGATGCACGAGGACATCATGCCGAGTAGGGACTTGATGGACCTCACCCTGGCCACGTCCATGGTCAACAGCCGTTGCACCTTGCCCAGGATGGCCTTCGTCCTTTCCTCCAATGGTGAAGCCAATCGTGCCACTGTGTCGAGTCTGGCTCCCAGGAACAGGGCGACTTGCGATGGTACCAAGTGGGATTTTGCAAAGTTGATCGAGAATCCCAGATCCGTGAGCAGTTGGACGGTCTTTGATGTGTGATCAACGGCCAGTTTTCTTGACTTTGCCCAGATGAGCCAATCGTCCAGGTAGGGTTAGATGGGGATACCCTGCAGGCACAGCCGCACTACCACTGGTGCCAGGCACTTGGTGAATACCCTCGGCGCCGACTTCAAACCGAAAGCAAGGGCCTTGAACTGATCGTGCCGCCCCTGGACCACGAATCACAGGAATTTGCAATGTCCCTTTAGAATGGGGATGTGGAAGTAAGTGTCCTCCAAGTCCAGCAACGATAGAAAGTTGCCTTCCTCCACTGTCCCAGCACGTGCTGGAGATTACCATCCGCAATTTCTGAGACTTGATGTACTTGTTTAGGCGACGAAGGTCCAGGATGGGTCGCCAAACGCCGGTCTTCTTCCAGACGAGGAAGTACCGCGAGTACACTCCTTAGCCCCAGAGCCTTTTTGGGACGAGTTCTATGGCTCCCTTTCTTAGCATTGCTCGTACCTCCAGAAGTAGTTGTGGGATGTGGTTCTCCGTCCTGGCCACGGGTGGTATACGGGGACACCTTCTCTGAAACTCCAGAGCATGTCCTCGGGCCAGGGCATCTAGCACCCAACGATCGGTGGAGATGGACTCCCACATGCTGATGAATTTCGCCAGCCGGCCTCACACCGGGGTGCTCGGGTGGGGGCCCGACGCCATGGCCAGTTCAGTCCTGTTTTGTCACGGTCTTGCCGCCTTTGCCTCCTTGGTGACGACGCAATCCTCCTGTCTTGCCGCGTCCTCTGTAGGCTTCCTGCGACGAGGAGCGGGCCGCTTGACGGTACAATGAGGAACCGCTGCAGAATCCTTTGGAGGCACCTTGCTTGCATCCAGAGTTCCGAAAGGACGTCCGTCGTTGTTGAAGAACACCCAAGGCCCGAGCCATCTCGGTGTCCGCCTTGATGGCCTGCAGTGACTCGTCCACTGTCTTGCCGAACAGGTTGTTCCCGTCGAAGAGCATGTCCAGAACCCTGGTCTGCACGTCCTGGCGGAAGGCAGTGGCCTTGAGCCAACCGCACCGGCGAAGGCAAACGCTGTTGCCCATCTGGCCAAAGCCGGTGTCGGCGATGTCCGTGGCCACCGTAATGGCGTGGTCCGAAGCCACCTCACCTTCCTGAAGGATTTCCATGGCCTCAGCCCTCTCGTCGTCCAGGAGGAAGTCCAGCAGGGGAGCGATCTTGAACCACAGCTCCCTGTCGTAGCGTGCCACGATCGCGAGGTCGTTGGCCGCTTTAATGGTCTTCGCCGCCGATGAGATGACCCGTCGTCCCATGGCGTCCAGCTTCTTCCCCTCGCCGTACGGCGGGGACGTTGACGTGGAAGGCATTCCCCCGCCGATTTCTTCTTGGCCGCCGCAGAGACCACTGAATCCGGGGACATTCCTTCTCCAAGTGCGTTTTGTCGTTTTGAAGGCAGTAGAGGCACCGAGCGTGCTCATCTTCCTTGATGACATTTTGTAATCTGCATCCGGGGCAGCTCCTGAACAGCTTGGATCCAACATGCGTCGTGTTTCCTTTGTCCTGGGCCATGTCCACGCGGGGTATCTTCCAGAATCCTCCAAGAAGCAACACTCGACAAAAACTTGCCATTGAGGGACGTAGAAAATTCCGAAAATGGGTCCCTGTTGATCGGAAGTAGAATCGGTGGAGCTTGAGGCTCGATTGACCGTAAAAATGAGAGTAAACTCTTTGAAAAATTGCAAAACGCAGTAAAAGCTCGAGAGCTATAGCACGAGGACTCTCAACACTTGAACGTGCGGTAAAAGTCGGAAGATGTCTGCCAGAGGAGGGGCTTAGGTAGAGGGCAGTCATTGGCTGGGGGCAGTATGACAGGAGAAAGACAGTTCAGAAACGAAACTGAAACTGATTTTTTCTTTACCGAGGATTCCCAGCCTGACGACGGGGAATATTCATGAGCATGTGAATCCATGCTAGACCCCATGCTGAGAAGAACAAGTTACTTACCAACTGGTAACGTTCTTTCGATTGGATGTCCTCCAACGTATTCCTCATCTTAGATGTATTCCATCCAGCTTTGCTGCTCTTTGGAAACATTTTCGGCAGAGGGCACCGTGCGTCAATGTCGTCGAGTCGATGGTCCCTCGAAGGCCTCCGTCGAGGGTGACGTCATCGGGTGTATAAGTAGCACACGCGGAGCTCGTTGGCCTCAGTTCTGTTTTTCCCCTTTTTATCTTTGATCTTGTACTGTGTAGATTGTGCCGGCAGACAGGTATCAGCCTTGCGAGATTTAAGATGGCAATAACTCGGAAAATCTACAGAGGGGTAGGCTGGGAGGGCGATGAGGAATACGTTGGAGGAACATCCAATCGAAAGAACGTTACCAGTTGGTAAGTAACTTGTTCTTCGAGTGGATTGTGTCCTCCAACGTATTCCTCACCTTAGATAGACTCCCAAAGCAGTATTTTGTATAATTTCTCTGGAGGAGGGGTTAGATTTTTTCAATGCCCTTAGATGGCGGAATAAAGCACTGTTTTTCCACTAGTCCTTCGACTGGGGAGCATCCAGGCTATAGAATTTTCGAAAAGGTGTGTAGTGAAGACCAAGTTGCTGCTTTGCAAATGGACCTTATTGGAACACCTCTTTGAAGGGCTGTCGAAGAGGCGATGCCTCTGGTGGAATGAGCCCTTAACCCTTCTGGTGGGTCTTTTTGTGCTAGTCTGTAGCATTCTGAAATGCAAAGCATGATCCAGCGTGAAATTGTGTGTTTTGTCACTGATTGACCCAGTTTCCTTCCTGTGTAACCTTTAAACAGCTGGTTGGCCACTCTAAGTCTGGAAAGTGTAGAGATGTAAAAGCTTAAAGCTCTTTTTGGATCCAACCTGTGTAATCTTTCCTCCTTCTTAGAAGGATGGGGTGGAGATTAGAATGCGGGTAAAACAATTTTCTGACTTAAATGAAAATCAGATATTACTTTCAGTAAAAATGATGGTTTAACCCTCAAAACAACTCTGTCCTTATGGAACACAGTATAGGGTGGCCCAGAAGACAGTGCCTGCAATTCGCTCACTCTTCTTGCTGATGTTAAAGCAACTAAGAAGGCAGTTTTCCATGTTAGTAATCTTAATGAACACGTGTGCGTAGGCTCAAAAGGAGCACACATTAAGAATTTTAGGACTAAATTGAGATCCCAAATCGGTACTTGAAATGGGTGAGGAGGAAACACATTTGAGTCCTTTTAAGAATTGTATTATCAAAGGAATTTTGAAGTAGGAGCATTCTTCCGACGAGTGCTTGAAAATGGAAAGCGCCGCAAGGTAACCTTTTATTGTTCCAATATTCAGACCTCTATGTGCTAGGGTCAGAAGGAAAGATAGTACTTCCGGAATAGAACATAGAAAAGGATTGAGATTCTTTTCGCTGCACTAGTTGCAAAACTTCTTCCAACGGCAACGGTATAGAGGCTTAGTTGCTGGCCTTCTTGCCAAAAGCAACACCTCCATAACATCACCTGGAAGGTTCCAATCCCTGTATCTCAGCTTTTCAGATACCAAGCATGAAGGTTGAGCGTTTTGACATCTGGATGGAGAACCTTACCCTCCATTTGAGAGAGAAGGCTCTCTCTCTGAGGAAGACGTACTGGAGGACAGATGGACATGTCTAGAAGGTCCGGGTACCACATTCTCCTGGCCCAATCCGGGGCAATTAGGATCATGCGGCTCCCGAAGCGTCTCAGCCTCCTGATGACCTGAGGAATGATGGGAATCAGAGGGAACGCATACAATAGTGGGAAATTCCACTCCACCACGAACGCGTCCCCCAGGGCTCCTCTCGGGGGAAATTCCCTTGAGCAATACCTTTCGCATTTTCGGTTGATACCGGTTACAAATAGGTCTACTTAAGGGGTTCCCCAAAGGGCGAAGATCTCTTGAATGGCTTCCTGAGCCAGTTCCCATTCGTGGGACACCGTGCTCTGCCTGCTCAGAGCATCTGCTGTCATATTCTCTTCCCCGGCTAGATGAATTGCCGTTAAAGGAGAGTTCCGGGACTTTTTTTTTATTGTCCCTACGGGTCGGCCATGTGTTTGTAAGCATAAATCGGTAGATCGTAGGAAACTTTCCTATGGACCTTACCCGACTTTTCGCCCCTTATCGCACTCGAAATCAGCCTCCATTTTGTGATAATCCTATCATTCCGCCGCATCGACCTGGCTCACCTGCCTTTGCGGCACTAAATCAAATCCCCCGCCCCTGAAACAGACTTTATCAAAACATTCATATTCCCCGCCTCTATCCGTGACGTGACTGTGCTGCGTAGGCAAACGCGCCCAGGCGTCTTCTACGCGACTCCACACAGACCCCGGAAATCAACACAGATCAGCTCACAATACAGCGCACCACAATTCGGAATATGAAACTGTACTTTGAAATCAAACCGCAAGATTGTAAATGTGGTAAAGTACATTTATTTGACATCAAATGTTTAGAGAATATTCAGCGATTTGCATTTTTATTTGCTCATGTTCCAAAAAGTTCGTATTGAGGAACGCGATGGTCCTTTGCTGTACACAGGGTCTTAGAGCATCTCACAATACAGCACCACAATTCGGAATGTGAAACCGTGGTTTAAAAGCAAACGGCAAGATTGTACATTTGGCAAAGTACGTTTATTGGACATCAAATGTTTAGAGAATATTCAGCGATTTGCATTTTTCTTTGCTCTCGATCCAAATTAGTTCGTCTTGAGGGAAGCGATGTTCGTGTGCAGTACACAGGGTGTTGGTTTACGATAAAAATAAGCTCTTCTGTCGCACTGATAATCGCATGGCTGTTCCAACAACGAGGCGCTAGGCCACCACAATGGTAGGTATGTTGCATCTAACCGTTAGTACCGCGTAAGGGCATACTTGTACTTGGCGATCGTCCCATAAAATGGTCAGGGTGGTAACGTTGTTCACGCGGAGAAGCAACTGGCGGCTGTAGAAGCCGTCCGCCGGTGTCTGGTACTCGTGACACAGACAGTAGTGAATGATGTACCTAAAAACATAAAAAATGAAATTAGTCTCACCATCAGATCCTTATTAAAATTATTCATTTCATAGCGAGGACAGCGCTACTGGGTGTACACAAGTGTTTAAAGGCGTGGCGAGGCATGGAGGGGGGGGGGAGTGCAGGTGGAGAGTGGAAGGGCCCAGGACTGAGGTCGCAGACAGTGGACCAGTTGTAGCAGGGGAGAGGGAGAGAGAAAGCAGAAGCAAAGAGGAAGGTTTTGAGGTGCTTCAGTAAAAGCAGATGTTTCTCCTCAAGATAGTGCGCGGTAGAAAACAATATGCCACATAGAACGAACAAGTACAACTGAACCCGTCTTTAAAGCCACTGTATAGTAATGAAATTGCGGTATAAACTCATCAAAAGTTACTTACATTATATTTGCATTTTCCATTGTGTCTCTGTGTAGGGCAGACCCGAAACACCACTCCTTCTTTGCCGACGTTACTTCTTCTAATGAACGTGGCTCATCGTTTCGTTTCTGAAATTTTATTCATTATCTTTTCTTAGTCTTTCAGGATGGTCCCGGCCTGTCAAGGTCAAATCACAATAGAACCTTATATTGGGTCGTGGGCCGTTCCGCCACCCGAGCAAAACATCAAAGCAGCTGACCTTCACTTTGAGCGAGCACACATTTCTAGTTAGCTGCAGTTAGTTTTAGGGACATCTTGTCTGCGTGCCTTTTTTTTTATTGTCCCTATGGGTCGGCCATGTTTTTGCAATACGGAAACATTCTATAATTTTTGTAAAAATGATTTATATTACTGTTTGGTTTAATTGCAATGGGCCTGCAACATGAGGAGACTCGAGAGAACAGACAATCAAATTACAATCATTTAAACCGTGATGTGTATTTCTCAATGAGCTCTGCTTTAGGTGGACATGGAACAGAGGCAATGTTGGGTGGCAATGCAGTTGTCCCCTGCATAGGTTCGTTCACCACTCCATGTATGTGCCTATCGAGGACATCTACGATAAGTCTCTCAATAAACTCATATTGCATATCCTCAAACACTGGTTTGATCACCCATTGTTTACTTCTTTTAGTGAAGGCCTTATTGTAGCGAAGCGTCCCTAAAGTTCCGGTCGTCCTACTTTGTTGACGGCCAACATTATGGTTATGTGCCAAGACCGCTAAAAGAGTCCGATTTATCATGCCTTCCATGCCAAAATGCAATCTTTTGGGCCTGTACTTGAGGCACATATTGTGGAACACCTCCAAATCTCCTGTGTGGCAGAATTCCGTGAGTCCCCTCAAAGCTTTTGTTATAGTTTTATCAAATACAATCTTTTCAATGGCTTTGTGAGTGGGTGATGAAGGAATCAACCACTTCTTCTTCCGTGCCTCCTCTGTGGACAAATGGCCATGTTCACATTTGTGGAAATGCTCATTTGTCGACCATCGATGTACGTTGCTACAGTGCAACATTACTGACCGCCATTTTTCCAGTAGAATTTCCAACGACCCTTCACATGTTTTTGAGCTCCACCAAAGATGGTTGCTGATTGACTTGGACCACTGTGAAATACCTTGCAATTCTTTTTTTTTACCTGCAGCAGACAATTTTTTATTGATTGATTTTGCAAGATGCCAAACGTCAAATTGGTGATTTATATTTTTGTACTGTTCTCTCATTGTCTTGGCAATTGAAACGTGTCTGTCCGTGGCTATCAGGTCGATCACCATTCCCCGCGATTGTAGTTCTTGCAATGATGCTACAAAGCCAACTTTCTCCATGGCCACTGAGGATGTACTTTGTGACACCTGCACGACCACCGAACTCACAATTTTCTTACTTTCCATGTCCTGAAAGTGGTAGGTGCAGTACTTGGCTGAAAATCCTGGGCTGTCGCACTGTCCATCACCGGCTAGCCTGAAGCGTTTGCCCGCGAATGTACTTTCCATTGACATTTTTTCCATTCTCCAAGCTTCGCTGATGGCTGGAAATAGATAATCGGTTTGGTATTTGTAGAACTGACTTTTCGCAATGAAATGGATTCCCACAAACTGAAAGAAATACTGTAACTTTTTAAAACTTGAACCACTAAAAAGTGCGGCCGCTGCACAAAGTAGATTGCCTGCTGGCAGTTGCCCCAGCATGGGTTGTGCAGACCATGCGAACGGATGATATTGTGTACAGGTGGCATGTATTTTAAGGTTAGTGCCTCGAATTGCACGAGTCACATTAATCAATGGCTCCCCACATACTTCCCCACCAACCGAATGCCCACATTTCATCATCATAATAATATCCATCAAACAGCTATCGAATACAATGAATTTGGCCTCTTTCCTTATACTTTCACTCTGCATCCCAGCTGGTTCGGCCTGTAACGTTGAGGACATGTCACTCGCATGAAAGGTACAATCTCTGATATCGTCTTCCGCTATGCTGAGTGATATTGATGGTGTTTCATTGTCGTCCACGTCATTCTCTTCCATTGCAACATCTGTTCCTTGTCCGGAGATGGGAGAAAAAAACAATGTCTTCAACTTTCGCGCGCTCTTATTTTTTGCGGGTGTGGATTCTGTGAATTGATCTCCGACTGCATCCAAACTACCAGGAGGACATTCACTATCAATGGCTGGTGGTGGTATAGCTCCGTTGTCAATCACTTCATATTCTTCCCATTGGCACGATGCATCTCCAGTCTCAAGTCCCTGCCAAAAGGTTTGACAAGCAACATCTCTCGTTCGCTTCACTGTCTGTGTAGATTTAGTTCTTACACCCACTCGCAACTAGAGGACAGATTAGAAAAGGGATGTTCAGTTTAAACACAACTTACAGTATTGAACTATTGACAGTGAAAGACAACATAATATAGTGAACAGGACACTAACCTTCTTTTGCTTTCTTTTCTTTGAAACTTTCTTGCCTCGAACTTCAACATCTGGACGCTGTTGCTCCGACTCGTGTGTGCATGTCTCCACTTCCTCTCGCGCTGCAACGACTATATTTTCATGATAAGCACATCCATCACTCACTGAGGCTCCATCGACTCCCTGAAACATAGAACTTTCATTAGTATGTATAATAATATTGAAAACACAAAATGTACTTGGGGACCAATACCCATACGTACATCTCAATAGCAAAACACGAATGAACGCATTGTGTAGAACATTCAAACGACAATAGTTCACGCATTGTTGATCTAGTTAGATTGAACTGTCAAGATCCATACCTCGGGCTCCGCATAGACTTCCATTGATGATATTATTGAAGATGACGCTTCAGCAACTCCCTGAAACACAGTAATTGCATTAGTATGCTTTTCTATTTTGTTAAAAAGAACATAAACTTTGAGCAGGCGTCAACGGCTCATCTAAATAGACCTGCACAAATGATCAGTTGTCTAAAATAAATAATGGATATGTAAATATGATTCGATTTGCTCGATCGTTGGAAGTGTCACCACCCAGAGATCTGCATCAACTACTAGGGGTGATGTTCTTGTAGAAGAAGCTCCGTCATCTCCCTGAAACATAGTACTTGCGTTAATAAAGAAGGAAGTATAGCGGATGTAATCACGTCATATGATTTCGCTTGATCGAACTGTCAGTATCCATACCTCGAAATGCATAAGAACATCAAGGGACGATGTAACTGCGGTGCACACTTCTGCAAGCTGTTGCGCCGACCCGTAACTGCATGCTCCCCCTTCTACTTGGACTAATGCTCCATCGACTCCCTGAAACATAGGACTTTCATTAGTAATGAACACAATATTGAAAAAAGAAGACAAATAGGAGGGCGACGACAGAAGGACATATCAATGGCTAAAAACGAAAGAAACGTACCTCGAGCATCTGAGTGACATCTACGGTTGTCGTCAATGCGTTGGACTCCTCAGCATCTCCCTGAAAGACAGTACTTGCATTATTTTGGATAACAATAATTATAACTGAAAACAAAGACTAGAGGACGAGTACAAGGGTGTACCATTAGGTAAAATAATTACACGATCAATTAAAACTATTGATTTACATGCCTAAAACAAGTCAGTGTCAGAATAGCTAAGTAAGATTACCCGATAGGCGCTTGAAGTGGCTGATGACTGCAATAACGACACGGATGGAGAATCTTCCGCCTTCATATTGAGTGGATACATAAATGGGGAAATTATTGTTAGCTACTGCTACACACTACCGCAAGGCCGAGAACTAGATCCGTAAACTTGACTCACCAGTGGAGGCATGTGGACGAATAGAGTGGGAATAGCGGTTGAGAGCAATTTTCGCCTCGCTCGCGGTGTTTTCTTCTTTATTAGCAATGATGTGGAGTACATGTCTGGGCTAAAGTGCCTGCTGCAGATGCGGTATCGATCACCCCTCTTGTCCGCAAAGACTTCTAGGACTCTACTTTCTAGCTCAGAGGCTGGATATCCGCAATATCGGACCCATCCTCTTATCTGATCTATTGTCTTAGGGAAAACATGCATTATAGTACCTTCAGATTTGTTATGGGTCTTCGAAGGGCAACCGCCAATGGAACAGGCAGGCATTATGGAAAGTTCTGAAAAGTAAAGATCAACAATTCTCTATGAATACCAATGTGTTAAAACAGTAAATGACACATAAAAGGTTCAATGCAAGGTCCGTTTTGGTTCTTGGAACTATACACGTTATTCACATGCGGATAAGTATTTCAATAACTTTCAAAAAATAGAAAAAGTAATTTGACTAAACTCAGAACATGTGACTAGTTCCTTGCATGTACTGTCGTGAACGAAAAGAAAACATGGATGCAATTTGATGACTACTAGCAAATAGATATAAATTAAAAAATTGGACGCAAAATGATTATGGTACATGGACTTACCTTGACGAACAAACAGTTAGATGCAGGGATCAGAGTAGTTTCTTGTCGTAGAACAGGGAGCAGTTCACAGGTTGCAAACTGACGAGTTTGCTCAAAGTGGTCACGGAAGTTCACAGAGACGAAGAGCAGATAACCAGCACCTTCACGGGTTGACTAGCAAAGCGCAAAGAAGTTCTCATTAGAAATATGAGGTGGGTTATAAAGAATTCGAACCAGGGGTGTGTTTGTGAATGAATGACGTGTATATGTCGTGGCATTATGTGGATTGCAGGGGGCCGTCCAGCGTGAGGGGGATGCTTGGCAGGAGACACGGGGTCTGGAGGTAGACATGGGAACAACAAACCCATGCTCTATAGACCACTTTGAAGTGTACATGGTCTTTGGCACCTCTTGGCCTTTATCGCTCCCTGACAGCTCCACTTGCCAGCAGCTCAAGTACCCCGGTGCGAACTGCCTTTGATAGGGCGGGGGGTGGATCGGGGCGGTGGTCGTGCAGACAAGACACAGGAAGACTCGTGAATGGAGACACACTTATGTGGATTGCAGGGGGCCGTCCAGCGTGAGGGGGATGCTTGGCAGGAGACACGGGGTCTGGAGGTAGACATGGGAACAACAAACCCATGCTCTATAGACCACTTTGAAGTGTACATGGTCTTTGGCACCTCTTGGCCTTTATCGCTCCCTGACAGCTCCACTTGCCAGCAGCTCAAGTACCCCGGTGCGAACTGCCTTTGATAGGGCGGGGGGTGGATCGGGGCGGTGGTCGTGCAGACAAGACACAGGAAGACTCGTGAATGGAGACACACTTATGTGGATTGCAGGGGGCCGTCCAGCGTGAGGGGGATGCTTGGCAGGAGACACGGGGTCTGGAGGTAGACATGGGAACAACAAACCCATGCTCTATAGACCACTTTGAAGTGTACATGGTCTTTGGCACCTCTTGGCCTTTATCGCTCCCTGACAGCTCCACTTGCCAGCAGCTCAAGTACCCCGGTGCGAACTGCCTTTGATAGGGCGGGGGGTGGATCGGGGCGGTGGTCGTGCAGACAAGACACAGGAAGACTCGTGAATGGAGACACACTTATGTGGATTGCAGGGGGCCGTCCAGCGTGAGGGGGATGCTTGGCAGGAGACACGGGGTCTGGAGGTAGACATGGGAACAACAAACCCATGCTCTCTTTTGTTTAGGTAATGCATGGCCACTGTGTTGTCCGTCATTATCAGGACATTCTTTCCCCTGACAGATGGCAGGAAGGCCTTCAGCGCTAGTCTGATTGCCCTCAGCTCTAAAAGGTTGATGTGTAGTTTGGACTCCGATGGAGACCAACGACCGTTGATTGTCAAATTGTTGGCATGAGCTCCCCACCCCATGAGTGAGGCGTCCGTCACTACTGTGATCTCTGGCCATGGTTGCCAAAAAGGTTCTCCTTTTAGGATGTTCTCTGTACAGGTCCACCATAGAAGATCTTGTCGGACCTTGTTCGGAATCTGAAGAAGATCCGTCATTTGACCCGAGAACTGGGACCACTGAGTCTTTAGAGCCCATTGAAGGGCTCTCATCCTCAAGCGTGCCTCTGGCACCAGGAAGATGCAGGATGCCATGAGGCCGAGCAACCTTAAAAAGTCGTATGCCTGGAGATTTTGGGCATTTTGGAATTTTGAAACCATCTGAAGAATGTCTTGAGCCCTCGACTTGGGAGGTGAGCTCTTTCCCAATGATGTGTCTAATACAGCCCCTATGTACTGAAGCTGTTGGGAAGGTGTCATTTGCGACTTTTTGAAATTGAGGGAGAAGCCAGGTCTGTGGAGGAAGTGGCAGGTGACTTTCAGATGATCCAGTGCTTGCCCGGCAGAATGTGCCCTGATCAACCAATCGTCCAGGTAGTGGTAGACATGAATCCCTCCTCTCCTGAGGTGCACTGCCACCACTACCATTAATTTGATGAAGACCCTCGGGGTGGAGGTCAATCCGAATAGCAGGACTCGAAACTGATAGTGTGAGTCGCTAACTACGAACCTCAGGTATTTTCTGTGCTTGAGATGAATCGGCACATGAAAATAAGAATCCTGGAGGTCCAATGACACCAATCAGTCCTGAAGTTGAAGGGCCTGAAGGATCTGAGAAAGGGTAACCATCTTGAACTTGTCCTTCCTGAGGAACTTGTTCAAGTTTCTTAAGTCCAAGATGGGTCTCAGTCCTCCGTCCTTTTTGGGGATAAAAAAATACAGGGAGTACCATCCCTTGTTCCTCTCCGCTGCAGGTACTAGTTCTATAGCACCTTTCTCCAGCAGGGTTCGAACTTCCTGCTGTAGGAGCGGGTCCGAAGACTTCAACAGGTGTCTCTCTGGTGGACTGCTTTGAGGTTGCGTTAGAAAAGGAAGGCAGTAGCCTTGAGCTATTATTTCTAGAGCCCAAACAACTGAAGTAATGGCTCGCCATTCTTGCAGATGCTGCGACAGCCTGCCTCCTACAGGTGTTTGTGATGCAAGTCCTCAAAGTGGTTTTGTGGCTGATGTTGCATCCGCTGATGGCAGAGAGGCTGCAGCTGGAGCTGGCTTTGCACGTTTTCCTTGTCCACCGCGAGTGGCCTTTTTCTGGCCCCTTTGACTAGCCATTCCTCTCGCCTTTCCATATGAGGTGTAGTAACGATAGGATCGTCCCCTCCACGATTGTCCTTGCGCACGAAAAGGCTGAGGTTGCCTAATAGCAGCTCCTAAAGATTTGGCAGCTGCTTTAGAGGTCTGCAACCTCTCAAGGCTCTCGTCAGCCTTGTTGCCAAAAAGGTGAGACCCGTCAAAAGGCATGTTCAGAAGGAGGTTCTGTACGTCCGGTGCAAAACCCGACTTCCGTAACCACGCAAATCTGCGCGTTACCGTGCTAGTGCCCATGGACCTGCTTACACTATCCGCAGTGTCCAATCCAGATTGAAGGGATTCCTGCATGGCTTCCTTTCAATCTCTAACGATGGCTAGGAACCCTTCCCTTTCTTCCCCTTCTGGTATGTGCTCCGCCACCATTGCGATGCACTCCCACAGAGTGTACGAAAATTTTGCCAAGGCACATGTGGAGTTGGCAGATTTTAAAGCCATACGCCCAGCTGAAAATACCTTCCGTGCCCAGCCATCCACACGCTTATCGTCCCTGTCTGGAGGGATAGAAAGGTACGCAAGTTTGTTAGAAGCTGTGGCTGCCTGTATGACCAGACTCTCGGGAGTTGGATGTTCTGACAGATAGCTGGGGTCGCTACTGGCCGGGCAGTATTTTGAGATGAGGGATTTATTTACCAGAGGAATAGAATCCGGAGTTTCCCAATTCTTGGCCACCCTGTTTTGCAAGGCTACATGAAAGGGTAGTACTGGGTCTTCGGTGGGACCATGGTCCAATATATCTGTTAAATCATCTTGGATGAATTGGGCTGGTGGTCTAGCCCATCCTAAGTAATCCACTACCTTCGTCATTAATTGACGGTATGATGGACTGACATGCTCTCCCGGTTCTGGCCTGCCAAAGTCATTCTCAGGAGATGTGTCAATGCCACTTGCATTGTGTAAAGATTCCACCAAATCCCTCATTCTGCTTTCCTCTGAGATCAAGCATTCTGGGACATTTGGGGTGCCATATTTTAGCCCAAAAGGTACATTTTCCTCATCAGACCTCTCTTGCGCCTCAGAAATTGAGGTCAGGGTTTAGAAAAACTCCTTCCTGGGGAGAGGCTTGAAAACCTTCTCTGGGAGAGGAGGAGGAAGAGGTTTAGTACCTGGTTCTGAGGATATTATAGGTTTTGTAACCTTATCCTTGTCTTTTTCTGGCTTTCCTGGATTGACTGGAGCCTTTGGCGCTGAGGGTTTCGGCATCGATAAGGGCGTCGACAGCATCGATGACATAGTAGTCGTCGACAGGGTCTGCTTCGAGGGCGTCGAGGCGGTCTTCGAAGATTTTCCCTTCGAGGTGTGATGGGTCTCGGACGGCGTCAGTGACCTCGAATGGTCGACTCGACTTTTTCGCTCGGCGTCCTGGAAGGCTCCCTATCCTTCGCTTTTCGATCACCCGGGCTCGAGGGCACGCTAGTGTCGGAGCGATGACGCTCCCGGCCGGCTTCCGAAGAAGGCACGGACCGAGGCTTCGCTTTCTCAAACACCTCCATCATTTTGACCCTGAATGCTTCCCACTCCTCGGAAGATGAATGTTTCGTGGGGCATTTTATCCTTTTCGGAGACTCATCTGACGATGAGGTGGAGGGAGACCTATGGTGTCGTTTCTTCGATTTTTTTGACGAAGACGACGAGCGATGGGAATCGCTTCGGGACCTAGATCGATGCCTTTCGCGTCGAGGAGATTTCTCCTCACGGGATCTCGACTCGACGCTAGAGGCTTTACGATCGGTTTTTCGACCTACCTGTAGCTTTCCTCTCCTTTCTCGCAAGACATTCCCCGTCATCGCCTGACACTTCGTACAGGCCTCCATGTCCTGGGCTTCTCCGAGGCACCACCAACACTCTTGGTGCGGGTCCGTGATCAACATTTTTGAGCCGCACGACTTGCACTTTTTGAATCCCGATCTCGGGGTCGTGGTCGGCATCGATGACGAGGACATATTTCGTTTGTATTGTATATTCTTCACAGAACTCGAGGCACGCCGAATGTCCGAAGCAACGTATACTGCGGAAAAACGTAACTGAAGCCAACGGGTGCCGCGCGTGCTACTTATACACCCGATGACGTCACCCTCGACGGAGGCCTTCGAGGGACCATCGACTCGACGACATTGATGCACGGCGCCCTCTGCCGAAAAAATTTCCGAAGAGCAGCAAAGCTGGATGGAATACATCTAAGATGAGGAATACGTTGGAGGACACAATCCAATCGAAACTCAATTTCTATGCATACAAGCAACATGTAAAATAAATGAAATTATAATGTGTTACATTCATTTATAATATATCAGCACATGAACACATATTTCGAGCCTCGCCAAAGGAAGGAAGGCTCTGCAGGCCTCTTGCCATTCAGATCTAGAGAACTTCCTGATGGCATTCGACACACTCTGGTATTTCTCATATGCCTGTTAGGGGCCTTTGAAACACATGAAACACATTTCTAGAACCCTGGGCAGCTTTCCTTTCTCATTGAGAACCTCATAATAATCGCACAGGTGCTCAGAAACGTGTATTTTCAACACTTCCATATTGATCTTGTATTGGTCCTGCAGAGGAGGGAATGGCCTTGGAATGCTATTAGCCATTTTTGCTGACGCCCTTCCATGAAAGAGTGACTATAGAACCGGCCAATAGAAAATGGCCAACACAAGCCATTAAATAGCTTTCATGATCGCCAGTCAAAGGAGAAACGTCATGAAGGTGCAAAGGAATGGGGGGATGGCAAACCATAGGTGTGGATGCTTATTTATCCTAAAACTGCATGTCCCGTCATTCCACGTTCCATGGCACGTTGTCTAATAGAGGTGGCATTAAAGCGCACACTGTGAAGCAAAACTAAAAATACTTTGAATAAATACACTTGAGTGCCTCTCTGTGGGATATCTTTGAACTTGCCATTCTGCCAGGCCAGCAGTTCTGCTTTTCTTAAACTCTGGTTTCTTCTCAGAAGCAGTGAAATGAGAGTGGGAGAAGGTTACAAGCTGGAGCCAGACAGAGGCAAGGGACGGGAGGGGGTAAACTGTGTGTACAGGAATGATAGATGGGGGCACCTGTACAGCGTAATCTGTAAATAGCATTCTGATGTAGGACCCGTTCCAATCCCAAAAAAAGCCCCAGACCTTTCCCTCAAATCCATCTCCGTTCTGGGTGACTAAAACCCAGTTCACAAGGTGAAATCGCAGACAGGAAGAGAGGTGCTAAACTAGGAAGCCATGGGCCCCCTGTCAAGCTGATTGGCCCTAGAGGACCGCATACCTGTAGTCTTGGTGGATGGTCTTGCAGAGGCCGCCAGTCTGGAGTCCGGAAACTGATGAAATAGCGGCACGAGGAATCAGCCTCTCCACCACCCAAAAGAGGAACTGGGTGAAGGATGGACCGACCCCCAATGTCACGTTAAGTACTCTCCAGAAAAGCGTGACAAGAGGATTGAAGGCTCAGCTGGGTGACACCACAGTCCAGGTAGAGTTGGTTGTCGAGACCATGAATTTTCCAGGTCCAGTGTAACAGCGAGGTATTTGCAGTTGATAGAGGAGTTCGATTGGTGCTGATGGTTCCAAAGGTTTGCAGGATAAAGTTCGGAGACAGGCAAGACAGGAAGAGTGAGAACAGCTGAAGGCTGGCTGACTCAGGGCAAGACCCAGGTAAGTACTGGAGGTTGGCAGACCCAGGACAGGCCACAGGTAAGGGCTGGAGTCAGGCAGGCCCAAGGTAGGCCACAGGTAAGGGCTGGAGGCAGGCTGGCCCAGGACAGGCCACAGGTAAGGGCTGGAGGTAGGCTAGCCCAGGACAGGCCACAGGTAAGGGCTGGAGGCAGACTGACCCAGGACAGGCCACAGGTAAGGGCTGGAGGCAGACTGACCCAGGACAGGCCACAGGTAAGGGCTGGAGGCAGGCTGACCCAGGACAGGCCACAGGTAAGGGCTGGAGGCAGGCTGACCCAGGACAGGCCACAGGTAAGGGCTGGAGGCAGGCTGACCCAGGACAGGCTGCAGGTAAGGGCTGGAGGCAGGCTGGCCCAGGACAGGCCACAGTTAAGTGTGGAAGCAGGTTGGCCCAGGACAGGCCACAGGTAAGTGTGGAAGCAGGAACAACGAGGCGAGCAAAGTGAACCGCGTTGAGACGCGACTCGCTGAAACTCGCGGCCTCTTTTATGGGCCGCCGGCGCCCGAGAGGCCTGGGACGCAAGCCGTTCCGTTTCCGGACGCCGGCGGACCCATAACGAGGCTTGGAAAGCAAGCCCCACCAAGGAGGTGAGCCCGGTCCACGGCGCATGCGCGGAACCGAGAGAGAGGTCTTCCGCGCATGCGCCGAAGGCCGCCGGCCCCGTAGCCCGTCGCTCCCCTCCCGGCGAGTCCCCTCCCAGCGAGTCCCCGAAATCAAACACGCGGGTAGACTCGCCAGGAGGAAATGGGAGCGGCAGACCCCAGTATCCCGCGTGACATGACACTATGCCCCCTCCCAGGAAGACCCGGAGCACCAGGTTTCCAGGGAAACCGTACGTAGAACTCACGTACCAGCCGGGGAGCATGCACGTGTTGGCGTGGTTCCCATGTACGATCACAGGCTGGGTACCCCTTCCAGTCAACCAAATAGTGGAGCACCCCTCTACGGTAACGGGCATCACAGATCTCGTGTACCTCAAACTCTGGGACGCCCTGCACTAGAACAGAGGCCGGACGAGGAGAGGTGCGGCCATAAGCATCGGTCACATAGGGCTTCAACAGGGACACGTGAAAAACAGGATGCACATGCCAAGAAGAGGGTAGGCGAAGACGGAAGGCTACGGAGGACAACCGTTTGGTGATAACAAAGGGTCCCAAATAACGAGGGGCCAGTTTGACGGGCAAATTGCGGAGAGGCAAGTTCTTGGAGGACAACCACACCTTGTCACCCTCCTGGAAGTTGGGTTCTGCACTCCTTTTCCTGTCTGCCTGTCTCTTCATCCGATCTTTGGCTTCACTTAAGATCTTGCGTGCCAGTTCTTGTTGGTTCCGAATGTGTAAGACCAGACCATCAGCAGAAGGAACAGTACTAGATGGAACTGGTTGGAAAGGCATCAACCGAGGATGTAAACCAGTGGAACAGGAGAATGGGCTGACTCCGATGGAAGCATGAACGGTGTTGTTGTATGACACCTCGGCCAGATCTAACCCATCTTTCCAATTAGATTGTGTGGCATTGGCAAAACAACGGAGGTACCCTTCCAAGGTCTGATTGGTCCTTTCGGTTAGCCCATTGGTCTGTGGGTGGTAGCCTGAGCTTAGAGCTCTGTGTATTCCCAGATGACTACACACCTGTTTCCAGAATGATGAAAGGAACTGGGTTCCTCTATCCGATATGATCTTCTCTGGTAGGCCGTGCAACCGGTAGATGTTATGCAGAAATGCCGAAGCCATTTGAGTAGCTGTAGGGATCTTCCGGAATGGGATGAAATGGGCCAGTTTGGTGAAGCTGTCCACAACCACCATTATACAGGTGTACCCTTCCGATGGAGGCAAATCCACAATTAAATCGGTAGCGATTGTATGCCATGGATAGGGAGCTATTTCGGTGGGCATTAACAAACCCAATGGTCGTTTTCTGGGAACCTTGCACTGGGCACATATTGGACAGCTGTCGATGTACTTCTGGATCTCAGTCGCCCAACCAGGCCTCCAGAATTGTCGGGATATCATCTCTCGAGTGGCTCTGACCCCACGATGTCCTCCTATGGGTGAATCATGGAATCCGTGTAGAATGCCCCTTCTAACGGCTCCTCTGGGTATGTAGAGTCTTTTATGAAAAAACAACAGTCCCTCTCGTTCTGAAAGTGATTGCTGACTAAGAAGGGTCGTTCTTTCGGGATCCAACCGAGTAGCTTCCGCGATGGACTTAAGGTGAGAGGACAAGGCCAGCAGAAAATGGCGAGGAGAAATCAGTGGAAGTTCTGGGCAATGCGTTCCATCTGCATTTTCCAGAGACCTGGAGAGAGCATCTGCCTTTATATTGGAAGTTCCCGGGATATAAGTAACATGGAACTCGAACGGAGAGAAGAAGAAGGCCCACCGGGCTTGACGAGGAGTCCGACATTGCAGGGAGCGAAGATATTGCAGATTGCGATGGTCTGTTCGCACCTCCACAGGAAAGCGAGCTCCGAGGAGAAAATGTCTCCATTCCTCGAATGCGGTCTTGATGGCCAACAGTTCCTTTTCAATCACCGCGTAGTTTCGTTCGCTGGGACTCAACTTGCGAGAATAATAGGCAACTGGATGTTCCACTAACGTGGCTGGATCTTTCTGGAGAAGGACTGCTCCTACCGCGAAGCTGGAAGCATCGGCCTCTACGATGTAGGGCAACTCTTCCTGGGGATGGCGCAGGATCGGGGCAGCCATAAAGGCTGATTTCAATACGTCAAATGCCTGGGAAGCCACGGGATCCCATTCGAAAGCGATCTTGCTGCTAGTTAGTCTGGTGAGAGGCGCTGAGATCTGCGAGTAGTGTGGAATAAAGCGCCTGTAGAAGTTTGCGAACCACAAAAAGCGTTGGAGAGCCTTGATATCGTGTGGACGTTTCCATTCTTGTATGGCTCGAATCTTCTTGGGATCCATCCCAACTCCTTCTTGATTGATAACAAATCCCAAGAACTCAATGCTGGGTTGGTGAAAGCTACATTTCTCTGCCTTGGCGAACAGATTGTTGATGGACAGCCGATGAAGGACCTCACGAACGTGTTCCACATGCTCGTCCAAGGATTTGGAGAATATCAGAATGTCGTCCAGATAAACCCAAACGGATAATCCTAACAGGTCACCAAAGATGTGGTCCATGAATCGTTGAAAAACAGCGGGGGCATTACATAGGCCGAAAGGCATAACCCTGTATTCGAAATGCCCAAAAGATGTCTTGAAAGCTGTCTTCCACTCGTCCCCACTCCTGATGCGCACCAAATGATAAGCTCCGCGGAGGTCCAATTTGGAGAAGATTCGCGCAGTATGCAGGGTTTCAAGGATACTGCGAATTAATGGTAAAGGGTACCGGTCCTTGGCTGTTATATCATTCAACTGACGATAGTCGACACAGGGTCTCAATGTGCCTTCTTTTTTCTTTACAAAAAACAGGGGAAACCCTGCAGGTGACTTTGATGGTGCAATGTACCCTTTTTCTAGACTCTCGGACAGATACTCCTGAAGAACTTGCTTCTCGTCACGGGTCAACGCGTACAACTTCCCATGGGGTATAACGTGGTCCGGTAGCAGGTCAATGGAGCAATCAAAGGACCGGTGTGGAGGAAGGGATATGTTGCCGGGTTCAGAAAAAACCTGTTTGAATTCGGAATATACCTGTGGGACCAGAGACGTGGAACATAGATGAACCCCATTGTTGTCCGTCTTTAGAGAAGTTGAAACGGTCATGGTGGAAACCGGTAACTTGCATCCTTGAGCGCACCTTTCGGATGAAAAGGTTAAGGTCTGGGTTCTCCAGTCTATCAAAGGATTGTGATGTTGTAACCATGGTAATCCCAAGACCATCTTGTAGTTAGGTGACTTAATAACATCAAAGGCAAGTTCCTCGTAATGATCAGTAATCTGAAGAGCCAGTCCGACCGTGAACTGACTAATGGGTCCTGAAGACAAAGGAGTACCATCAATAAGCTCCACCGGTAGAGGTGTAGGTCTGGAAATGAGTGGTATCTTATGTCTGGAGACGAATGTTTCGTCGATATAGTTGCCGGAGGCCCCACAGTCCAGTAGACCGGATACGTCCAGGTCTTTGTCTGGTAATTTAATCCGGACCTTTAGGGTCTGTAACACCGCTGGTTGCATGGGCCGATGGATGGAACAAATAACCGAAGGGTCTGAGGAAGAGATGGGACCTGTCGTTGCCCTTCCTGTATACGACAGGTCTCCTAGTTTCCCAACTTCTTCTTTTGCGGACGTAAAGAACACGTACTCAAATAATGCCCAGCCGCTCCACAGTAAAGACACAAACGCAAAGACCTCCTTCGTTTCTTCTCTTCTTCCGACAAAGGCCCTCTCATGGCTCCCACTTGCATGGGCTCAGGTCCGGACTCGGTTGACCCAAACGAACCAGCGGGTGAGTTGGTCGTCCGGGGACCGCTTCTGTCAAGCCGACGTCTCTCAGCCTTTCGTTCGGTTAACCTTTGGTCAATACGGAGTACTTGATCAATCAAGAGTTGAAGGCTCTCTGGTTCGGGGATGTGGAGTAACTCGTCCTTGTACTCCTCTCTCAGGCCTCGACGAAACAGAGTCTTTTGTGTAATTTCGGGCCACTGAGAGTCAGTAGCCAAAAGTCGGAAGCGGCTGATGTAGGTGATGATGTCATTGCTTCCCTGTTTGTAGTCCATCAATTGATTCTGTGCGACGGAAGCCAGGTTAGGCGTCTGGAATACCTCCAGGAAGGCCTTTTCAAAGGCAGCAAAGTCATTCAAAATAGGACTGTTCGTAACCACAAACGGAGTTGCCCAAGCTAATGCGTTCCCAGTTAGGTTCCCCAAGATATAGCCAATCTTGGCCCTATCGTTGTTGAAGTGGGTAGACCTGAAGAGAAAGTGTATCCTACAGTGGTTACAAAACTCCGCCACCCGTCTAGGATCTCCGTCGAATTTGATGGGTGTTGTGTGAGCCAATGGTCCCTCTATTTGAGAAGAACTGGGTGCTCCTTGTGTTATCAATTGACGCAATGTTTGATTCTCTTGATGCAGGGCGGTCATCTCGGCTCTGAGTGCTAGCAACTCGTTCCTCATATCTTGTGGTTCATCCATCTCTGAATCAGAAGGCAGGCGTCTCAATCTGTCAAGCTGATTGGCCCTAAAGGACCGCGTACCTGTAGTCTTGGTGGATGGTCTTGCAGAGGCCGCCAGTCTGGAGTCCGGAAACTGATGAAATAGCGGCACGAGGAATCAGCCTCTCCACCACCCAAAAGAGGAACTGGGTGAAGGATGGACCGACCCCCAATGTCACGTTAAGTACTCTCCAGAAAAGCGTGACAAGAGGATTGAAGGCTCAGCTGGGTGACACCACAGTCCAGGTAGAGTTGGTTGTCGAGACCATGAATCTTCCAGGTCCAGTGTAACAGCGAGGTATTTGCAGTTGATAGAGGAGTTCGATTGGTGCAGATGGTTCCAAAGGTTTGCAGGATAAAGTTCGGAGACAGGCAAGACAGGAAGAGTGAGAACAGCTGAAGGCTGGCTGACTCAGGGCAAGACCCAGGTAAGTACTGGAGGTTGGCAGACCCAGGACAGGCCACAGGTAAGGGCTGGAGTCAGGCAGGCCCAAGGTAGGCCACAGGTAAGGGCTGGAGGCAGGCTGGCCCAGGACAGGCCACAGGTAAGGGCTGGAGGTAGGCTAGCCCAGGACAGGCCACAGGTAAGGGCTGGAGGCAGACTGACCCAGGACAGGCCACAGGTAAGGGCTGGAGGCAGACTGACCCAGGACAGGCCACAGGTAAGGGCTGGAGGCAGGCTGACCCAGGACAGGCCACAGGTAAGGGCTGGAGGCAGGCTGACCCAGGACAGGCCACAGGTAAGGGCTGGAGGCAGGCTGACCCAGGACAGGCCACAGGTAAGGGCTGGAGGCAGGCTGACCCAGGACAGGCCACAGGTAAGGGCTGGAGGCAGGCTGACCCAGGACAGGCCACAGGTAAGGGCTGGAGGCAGGCTGACCCAGGACAGGCCACAGGTAAGGGCTGGAGGTAGGCTGGCCCAGGACAGGCCACAGGTAAGTGTGGAAGCAGGTTGGCCCAGGACAGGCCACAGGTAAGTGTGGAAGCAGGAACAACGAGGCGAGCAAAGCGAACCGCGTTGAGACGCGACTCGCTGAAACTCGCGGCCTCTTTTATGGGCCGCCGGCGCCCGAGAGGCCTGGGACGCAAGCCGTTCCGTTTCCGGACGCCGGCGGACCCATAACGAGGCTTGGAAAGCAAGCCCCACCAAGGAGGTGAGCCCGGTCCACGGCGCATGCGCGGAACCGAGAGAGAGGTCTTCCGCGCATGCGCCGAAGGCCGCCGGCCCCGTAGCCCGTCGCTCCCCTCCCGGCGAGTCCCCTCCCGGCGAGTCCCCGAAAGCAAACGCGCGGGTAGACTCGCCAGGAGGAAATGGGAGCGGCAGACCCCAGTCTCCCGCGTGACATGACACCCCCTCTGCTGTGCATGGGAGAGGTTCGCCACATAGGCCGTGCATAGGGACAGCTAAGCAATAAGGCAGTTAAGCTGCCAGTGCCACTAGCAAGACGGACACAGGGGGATGACCCTTCGCCTGGGGTGGCATAGATCTCTGCATGGGTACCGCTTGCACATGGCTCCGGCCAGAGGTCTAGGAAGCTGTCTGAACTTTCCCAACTTAGTATTCATTTATTAACAGTTATAATGTCCAAACACCGCCCAATGGGTATTGGGGCACAGGACAACATGGAAAGCAACAGACTAACAGAGCGACAAGAAACAACAAAATGCAAAAAGCTGAATCTAAGGGAATACAAACGTTTTCAAGTAAAGTGGGGGCTATAGGAATGTGTAAAGGTAGGGAATTCCAAAAACGAGGAACTGCAGCAGAAAACACTTGATTTTAAGTTTTAACTTTAGGAATTTCCAGACAGAGCGCAGATTTATTTCTCACGAAATACCTTCCACCTGAAATGATCCCCCAAATGGAAAGGTTTGTGTGAATGAAAGGTATATGAAAGGTATATAAGCAATACAGCCCAGCTTGAAGCATAGCCTGGCTTCCAATGGGAGCCAGTGAAGATCAGCCTCCAGTATAGGGGAAATAAGATGGAATTTATATTTCCCAATGACCAAATGTGAGAAGAATGCATAGGATGCATATCACAGTTAGCGATTGCCTGCATCGATGTGTGAGAGGACCAATACTTACGTTGCACACGAATCACGAATATACGATTGGATTTTTTTCAGCAAAAAAGTTGAAAATTGTTCCAGTGTGCTCCCTTTTCAACATGAGTTTTAAAAGTGATTGTAACCAGAAGCCCTTTGATTTGGCCACTGGTACTAAAGAGGGAGAGGATCCGGCTGATTCTAGAAAAGGTAGTCACTGCAGGACATCTGAAGCTTTATTAGCTTGAATGAACAAAATAAATCCAGCTTTCTAAAAATTAATTTAAGAGTAATCGAAATTATCCAGTTAGCGTTCTCAACAGGATATATTGGCAGCTGAGGTACATCCTCTGCTGAGGCGATTTTAGGATGCAGTTGAGTATCCTCAGCATACTGATGAATGAATATGACAAATCTTCCAACAATATTAGCCAATGGCTCCATATACAAATTAAACAAAGAAAGGGGACAGAATCAACCCCTGAGGATCATCACATGTAGCAAAAAGAAGTGGTGACCGAAAGAACCAAGTTGAAGGGATTGAGATTGATTGATTCAAGGGGCCATGGGGCAATGGGGCTGTATGGAGCTGAACACCAACAACTTTTAATTTTATATCATGTCATTAAGATGTATACTGCACTCAGCTGCATTTGCACTGTTTCTTTGCACTCTGGTGCATCTGAAGGAGAGGAGAGCTGGGCTTGACCAGTGGGGAAAGCGGGACAATGCTAGATAGCTTTGCTGTTGTGTTAATGCATGCGGTTCAGAAGTACCCACGTACTGTGGTTCAGAAGTACCCACGTACTGTGGCAGGTCTGTTCCTAAGTGGTTCATGTTGAGAGAATTTGTGGTACCTGTGTTCAGTGGGGATCCTCATGTGCTCGTAGAACTAGGATGGATTGGTCAGGACTGAGACGCCTCTGTTTGTTGGACTTCTGTAGCATTTTATTTATTGGGAGGGGTGTTACATTTCAGTGTGTGGGCTGCTTAGTTTGTACGTGTACTGTGTTGTTAGTGCAGGTAGCAATAAGCAGGTAGGTGGAGGTACATGCCTGGGCTTTTGGTGCATTATCTGTGCCGAAGCGCTGGTACTTTAAGTCACTTTAAATATTTTATCATTGGTTTACATATTTGTTTCAATCGGTTAGTTATTGTCAATAATTTGGCACCCCAATTATGGCAGTTTAAAAAGTCACAGACTTGATAAATTATTAATCTTGCAATGGTGCTCTCTCTTTTTGTAAGGACACTGAATGCAAATCCTACCAGCCTACACAGCCTGGAATGTGTGCTTTAGAAATGAATACTCATTAGCAGCCCGAATGTAATGCTGGAATCCTGTGAGTCAATCAAGATCCATGTCTTCTGGGCAATACATGCCACTGTAGTCATGGATATTCCTTGCTCTAAGGAGCCTATCTGCCAGGACAGGTGTTAGCAGCCACCCCTGCTCCTTTGCTCCAGTGACTTTGTGCCACATCACCCACACTCCGGCCCTTGCCGATTTATACAACCACTTCTTTGCCTCAGGATCCTTGCCCTCCCCTCTTAAGCACTCCCTTGTGCTTCCTCTTCTCAAGAAACCCACAGCTGATCCTTCTTGTCCAGCTAACTATCGCCCAATTTCCATTACTCCCTTTCTGGTAAAATGTTATTATAGGTGAAGGAATGTGCTCACATGAATTAAAGATAGTAATTGGCTCTTTATTAAGCCAATTCCAGTAACGACCCCCAGCCAGGGGAATGGCTATCAACTGACCACAAAGGAATACAGAATCAGCATGCTGAGGCTCCACGTTCCACCACAGCTGATCTAAGAACCCTGTGACACAAACAATGCACTTAGCCACTATGTACATGTACAACACCCAGCTAGACAGACTCACATGCAAGCATCTGTAACAGCAAACCCCTGGAAAAGCTGGGCATCTCTCAGCTTAACCTTCATTCCGATTCTGTTGGCTGTCTCCAGGACCACCAGTCTGGCTTACGAGCTGCCTGAAGCACAGAAACTGCTCTCCTGAAAATCCGTGAAGATCTGCTCTCCAATCTTGACTCTAACATTCCCTCTGTCCTCATTCTACGCGATCTCTCTTCTGCCTTCGACATGGTCAACCATACCATCCTGCTCAACTGTCTATGTGATAACCTGGGTATCACTGATCAGGCTCTGGCTTGGCTCACCTCTTTCCTCTCTGATCGACTCTCCCAGGTCCAACTTGGGTCCTTCCTACCATCTATCTCCCTCTCTACCTGTGGTGTTCCCCAGGGGTCTAACCTCTCGCCCTGGCTTTTCAACCAATACCTGGCAACTCTCAGCCACTGCATTGCGATTTTATGCTAACATTTCCAGTGCTACACTGACAACAACTCATTTTCAGGCTGCCCTCGGGCACCTCTTCTCCCTCTCTCATCTCTGATTGCCTAACCGCCATTCAATATTGGTGTGCCGCCAATGATCTTTGTCTAAATGCCAGCAAGACGGAGATCCTCCTCATCGGCACACCTTCACCATCCTTTCCCCTCACCCTCTGGCCGGCCTCTCTTGGCCCTCCTCCTACTCCCACCTGCGAGGCTAAGAACTTCAGGGTCATCTTGACTCCACACCTTCCTTCTCCACCCTCATCTCTGATGTCTCTAAAAAGTCAAACTTCCTACTGCACCTCCTCAGAGATACTCTGCCTTTCCTCTCCTTCCCCCAGAAGCTCACTGTCTCCAAAGCTCTGGTTCTCTCTAGGTTGGACTATTGCAACAGCCTCTTTCCAAATCTACATGCTCTACTCTCCGCCCTCTGCAACTAATCCAGAACAGGACTGCAAGCCCTGGAATTGTATTTCACCAGCTCTCAAATCTCTCCATTGGCTCCCAGTGGATGCTAGGGTTAAATTCAAAACGCCCTGCATTGTCCACAAGGCTTTCTGGGTCCTGGGTCCAAAATACCTTCAGCTATCCCTCCACAAATACCTTCCCTCTTGAGCTCTTCGCTCCTCTACCTCTAACTCCCTCAGGGTCCGTTGTTTTTCAAAGAAACGAGCTGGGGGTAGATCTCGGTCTTCGCCTGGGGCCTCCCTCTGGAACAGCCTCCCTGCCACTCTAAAACATGAGGAGAACCAGCTCTGGTTCCAGAAGCACCTTAAGACCTTCCTCTTTGCTTCTGCCTTGCCCCCCCTCCTGTGCTGATCTGTTCTCTCTTGGCACCGTGCACCTGGCCACCCTCTGTCGTCCGGGCCCAGGTACCTGCTCACCCTGCCACCCTCCCGCAGTGCCTCTGTGCCAACCCATACAGTCCCCCCCTTTTTCTTCCTGCACTTATTAAACCTACCCTGTCTGCTGCCTTAAACCCAGCACTTGCCACTTGCTGACTGAACTACCACCATTTGTTCCCTTTATTATTTATTTATTATTTATCTGTTTCTCCTTTGCTCCGAACTTTCCACTTCTCCCCCCTTCCATGCACTTTTCCCCTCCCCCTCTCCCATGCATTTGCGTGCTCTCAATGTCACTGGTCCTAGTAAGATCGTTGTTTTGTTCTCCTCCCCTGCCTTGCCGCGCTCTGAAACACTTGCGTACGAGCGCAATAGAAATTAAATATCAATTCAATTCAATGAAATCTCATCCCGAGCTGCCATCAAGACTTGCCTGATGCCCCCGGTTGATCTGCTCTGCAGCCTCCCTCATCCGCTGCCTATTTCCTGCTGTCCGTCCAATGACAAAGTGGGACTTGCGCCACCATGCATCCATAGCTCAGCGGCCATCACAGAATGGTAGATTATTTTCCATACCGAAGGTCTGCCTCCAGGGCAATAATACTTGGCTAGAGCCCTTAGTCCACCTTATATGCAATTGTTTCGTTCAGGCTCGTAAATAGGGGTTCTGGGCTCTAACAGGAAGTATTGCTGGCACCTCATTTGGAGCCATGGGGCGGGTGTGGACGCCGAGGAAATGGTGGGAATATCAGAGGAACAGTGGACCTTACACATAAAGCTATATGGTGGGGAAGGTACAGCCACAGTAGGAGAGTCAAGTTTACCAGTGGCAGACTCTTTGGTAAGCAGGTACATCAGGGAGACAGACTTGACAGACTTAGTTCCCCTCACCATGAAGGCTAAGACTTCCAGGGGCACGGGCCCGGATAGGCTCTGTAACTTGATATTAAAGGGAGACCCTAAATGGTGGGCACATTTCTTATCTACCTTATTTACTCAGGTTTGTGAGGATGGGGTTATTCCCCCTTCATGCAAATCCTCTATCCTCATCCCAGTACATAAAAAGGGTCCTCGTAATAACCCTTCTAATTTTAGGCTACTGGCAATGCTGGAATGTAGCTCCAAATCTTCGCCAGTCTCCTGCTGGAGCTTCTCACCGCCTGGGTTAGGGCGAAGGGTTTGCTTAGTTGTCTACAGACAGGTTTCAGAAAGGGCAGTGGGACAACCCATTCTATATGGTCCTTGTTCACCCTTATTTCAGACACTAAATGCTACCCTGAAGTGCCTTTATACCTATCCTTAATTGATTACTCAGCTGCCTTTGACAGCGTAATTAATAGCTAAACTCTGGGGAAAGCTGGAAGCATGGGGCATAGACCCATCACTTCTTCACTTTATGAGGTCTCTCTATGGTGATAAGAAGGTCAAGATCAGACTATCTCAGGAGGGGCTACTATCGAGCTCGACCAACACGACACAGGGTCGGAAACAGGGGTGCCCATTGGCCCCCCTTTTACATAACCTATATACATCAGAGCTCCCCACAATTCTGAGCAGAATTAAGAACCATCCGCTGAGATATGGGTAGATCACCCTCCACTGCTTATTATATGCAGATGATACAGTAGTCTTAGACCACACTCCACTGGGACTACATATTTTTGCTTCAGAACATGGCCTGGTACCTAATGCAGCCAAAACCAAAATAACGAGCTGCAGTAAGGGAGCTTTTGGTGCTCCATCGTTTGTTTGGAGCCTGGGGGGAGTCGAGTTGGAGCAGGCAACTGAATACCGATACTTGGGAGTATACATCAGACCTTCCTTATCCCCACAGGAACTTGGTAGGCGGGTAACACACATGGCATGGGCCAAATGGTGTCTCTCAAAAGAATTATTGACTCCCAGGAAGGGGGCTCTCTGGAGGCCAAGATTATAGCGTATAGGGTCTCGGTCACCCCGACTATTCTCTATGCCCTAGAGGTGTTTCCCTTAGGGGTGCTGGGATGGGGTGCTGGGATGGCTCCCTAGGCTACAGGCTAAAATTCTGCGCTCACTGATTGAGTGTCAGGGAGTGTCCCGGTGGAAGCTATTCGGTTGGAGTTGGGTCTCTCCTCCCTGGTAATATTTTGGAAGTCTGCAGCCATTAATCTTTGGGCCAAGATGTACTATAACATCCTGGAGGCTCCCTCCCTGCTAGGATAGGTGGTGACACATGCAGAGAGGTTCTCTAAGAGTAAATGGATCAGAGATCTGGACCTGTTGGCCAAACAATGCTTGATGGAGTTGGGTCTTTCTAGGGTCCCGGAGAGTGGTTGGACCTCTACCTATGTAGGGTTGAGGTGAAACTCAGCCGTTTGGACATGGGTTTATCTTTAGAACACTTAGCTGGCCTCCGTATGTTTGAGGCCTACTCCCATTAGGCCTTTAAATTCGGAATTACCAAATCTTACCTGACAAAGTTGCACCTCCCAAAACTAGTGAGATTTATTGTGGCCATGTGTCTACAGGCCCTCCCTGTTTTCGAAAATACAGGAGCATGGGTTGGTGTCGCCAGAATTAAAAGAATATGAAGACTGTGTGGCAAACAAATAGAGACCCTCGCCAAATTCTGCCCCAGTGTGGGGCATTGAGCCTAGAGTACAGTAAGGCCTACAGTGAAATTAGCTTGCACACTTCTGACCAATTCTGGGACACAATCTTTGGAGCTGAAGCTCTGACATCTGTAGAACCAGGCTTTTATGTCTGGCAGAGGGCGATAAAGAAGCTTGACTTGGTCCCATAGGCCACGGCGGTGTCGCCTGGCTAACAGGATAGCCTTATTCTAGATTCAAACAGCTTTGACTGGAGGCCTTAAGGTGCTACATGATTTTGAAGTTTGTTTAATAATGTTTCTTTTTCTTATGCTATTCATGCAATGTCAATATATAATGAATTGTGGTTTGACTTTTTAAACGTTATGATTTTAATTCAACTTGTTATTAATGTAATACCAATGTATTTGTGTAAAATGGTTTTAAATGTAACCAGGGGCACTTAATAAATAAAATAAAAAGTTTTGCTGGGGCCCTGGGCAATAATACTAAATGATTAAACACCAGAATCCAATCACTATGAATAGCATAACTGTTCTTTTTTTAAAATTCGTATTATTGTCATTGTTACTGAGTATAAGTATTAGTTTCGTGATCTCTTTGTACCTGGCCTCATTTGACATGGTGTTTTTGCCATGTTCAGATAACGTGGTAGGCTACGCCTGCCTGGACGACAGCTCTTCTACAGTTGGAGAAACGGACTGCAAGCAGTAGTCCCCTTCCTGACTAATATCTGAACCAGCATAGTCTGGCATCCATATACTGACCTGGTGGGCATCCCCTTGCCTCGGATTCCAAAGAAAAGAACAAGACAATGGCACCTCTTCTTTGGATATGTGGTGACTTGACTCCCCCTGTATGTCATCAGTGCTTCCAGCTCTCAAGACATCATCACAGATTTCTTTAAGACCTGCAGAATTCTTCGAGTGCTGAAGAAGCCCATACTTTTCCCAGAAGACACTGGCAACTATGAGTCCCATGAAGCAGCTACTATTCATCATAAAGTTCATTGAGAAGAACTTCCGACTCCAGCTACATGAAAGCACCTTAGAACATAACCTTCAAGAATACCAGTCTACTTACCACTAAGATGTAGCACAAGACCGCCCCGATCCAAGTCATCAGTGATGGTCTTCACATCCTTGACAAAGGACATTCTTGCATACTAGTCCTACTCAACCTTTCTGCATCCATGACACAGCTAATCACAAAGAACACCTTGACTTCCTGGCCACCCGAATCATATTCAACAATATTGTCCTGCAGTGGTTTGCAGCTTACCAAGCAAACAGACAGCAGTTCATCCTAATGTGAACCAACAAAAATCTCCAATTTCCATAGATTATCAAGTCCCACACAGCTCCTTCTTCTCCACAACTGCTACATGGAGCCATTGGAAGGGCTCGTAGATGACCACAAAATCAAGAAACCCCAATACACCAGTGATACATTAATTCACTTGAAAGTTAGATGCATCATTATTATAATTATTATTAAAATTGGCTATTTATAATGTGCTTAATACTCAGAGGATTCTAAGCACGGACCCAGGGATCCAAACTGTGTTGCTCTGCATCGTCTTGATTCCAAGGCGAGCGCGTTGCCCCTAAGCTATCCTCCCGAGACAACATTGCCATTCACCATCTGACAGTCTGCCACTTGTTCAATCAGGCATGGATGTCAATGGCCTACCCTAAGCTTATTGCCCCTGAAGATCAAATGTATCCTTGGAAGTTCAACTAAGCACAACCAAATCCATAGCTGGAAGGCAGAAAAAAAGCTTAATGTATTAACTCCCACCCCCTTTGCTTGCTACCAGTGGAAAGCCACTAGGGTTATCATTAGAGACCTCTTCTTCGAGGCTTTCATACACAAGTAAACATACATTGACTGGAACCAACCTCTGTGCAAGATAAAAACCCTCAACTTAAGCTCAGAGTTCATAATTGTCTTAATAGTTATCCCAACATCGGAACTGACTCTGTTAAAGATATTCAGCATTCCGTAGCCTATCGAAGTCGCCAAGAAATTCAACCACACCAACCCTATCCTCAAGGTGCTACACTGGCAGGCCCTCTAACCCTGTATGACCTTCAAGATAGAAAGCATCACATAGAAGTCATGATAATCAAAGTTCCCTTCTACTTGGATGAATAATTTCCCATCTTCAGAGGAAGAGGCAAGACAAGGAACCTTAACATCATCATGCTGCAAAAGAAGAAGATGCAAGAAGGAAAGAACAAGAGGACATGTGTTCTCTTGCCAAGCCCCTATACTGTGGAGCAACATCTTTGCACCTCCATCCTGCAATCAAGGAAAAATGAAAACATTACATTCATGTTGATTCAGGTTCTCGTAGTCTCCCATGAAGGTACTTTTTCCATTTCTCTGTTGTCCTGCTCTCCCTCCTTCCCAACTGGTTGGGACTAGACTAAAAAGCGTCAATGACAGAGTGTAGGAGACAGCGTACACGCGATTCAAGCAAATAAATTGCGAAGCACCTCTTGACCAAATTTAGCATCTTTCCTGCATCTAAAGCGTAATGCTTGTAAAAAGCAAGAGGAGTAGCCTTACAGATTTCTGCAATGGGGATGTGCCTATTAAAGACTACAGATGCTGCTTTGGCTCTTGTGGAATGGGTCCGAAGTCTCTGCAGAGCCAAAATCCCCCTCACGTCATAAGCCTGTGCAATACATGAGACAACCCACCTGGCAATTCAAGCCTTTTCTGCTTTACTACCAGCAGAGAAGCCACCATAAGTGACAAAGAGTTGGTCTGATTTTCTGAACGGTTTGGTTCGCTATCAAATTTTATAGCCTGTGGCATCTTCAGATTATGTAAGGACTCTTCGGCCGGTGAAGAATGTGGTTTAGGATGAAAGACCGGAAGGAACATTTCTTGATTTAGATAAAATTCCGGAACCACTTTAGGTAGATAAAAAAAAGAGGGCACTATATGGAGAAATACCTTATGTCTATGAAAAATAAAATAAGGTTCCTTTCAGGACAATGCCTGAAGCTCTCCTACACTCCTCACTGAAGTAATGGCTATTAACTGTCTTTCATGTTAAGAGATCCAAATCGTAGGAAGCCATAGGTTCAAATGCTTTGTACATTAACGCAGACAGAACCAAATTTAAATCCCACTCCGGTGAAGGCTCGCGAAAGGGAGGATGCATAGGATGGAGGCCTTCAAAATGCCTCTGGATTGCCTCATTTGATAAAGAAAAGGATTTCTGTTCTCTGTTCAAGTAGGCACCTATTGCCGGGCAAACAATGTTTACAGGTGTTGACTTTCACTCCTGTTGATACCAGAAAAGACATAAAGGACATTACGTCGTTGACTGAAGCTTTCAAGGGAATTAAATTGTGATCTAAAGCCCAATTACAAAACCTCAGCCATTTACTACGATAATGCTTTCTTGTGGAAGATTTCCTGGAAGCTGACATGATCTTTAAATTCTGATCAGACACATGTAAATTAGCAAAAGTCAGTTCTTCAGGAACCAAGCTTTTAAGTTCAGTAATTGAGGGCAGGGGTGAAGCACCAGCCCTTTCTGTTGAAACAGAAGATCTTCAGTCACCGGTAGATCAACATTTTCTGTTACTGCAAGATCCAACAGATCCGCAAACAAATCTGCCATGGCCAGAATGGACAATGAGGATCTTGTGAGTTGTGAGCTACTTTGAACCTCATCAACGCCTTGTATGTCAAAGGAAATGGGGGAAACGCATAAAGCATCTTGTTCAACGAGTCCAGATGAAGCTTCAGACATGATTTTTTGAACATTGGTGGGGAAGATGGTGGTGTAGCAGGAAGGGTCACACAGTAACCTTGGCGAATGATACTTAATACCCAATCCTCTCGGATGATGTTCTCCGATTAATGTACAAATGTATCCATCCTTCCTGTTATCAGGGATGTTTGCACCTTGATGCAGATTGGAGCAGATTCTTTGTACATCCCTGGATAGAAGTCAGACTTCTCCTGATCCTGAGAAGTAGAAGACGGGAAGGTGAGTCTTGACATCACCTTTGGCCTGAATCTCCTCTTCTTAATTGAGGAATAGTATGGTTTATTTGCAGAGGCTGAACCATTATTAGCCTGAGTTTATGACTTAAAAGATTTAAAATGTTGATGATCCGGTTGTTTCACCGAGATAGAACAGAGAGATTTCGCCACTCTATCACTCGCCTTGTGTTTCTGAAGAACTTCTTCAGTCGAAGGATTGAATAAAGTTTTACCATCAAATGGGAGGTATAACACCTTGTCTTGAACATCCTGATGCAATGACGTAGCTGACAAATATGCATGTCTACGCATGCACACTGCACTCATCACAGCTCTTGCTGTAGTGTCTGTTAGATCGTTGACCAACTGCAGTTGTCCTATCGCAGCCTCTCTTCCTTCTGAGACCCAGAAGGAAAATTCATCTGCAGCTTCTTATGGGAGCATCTCTGTAAAACGATCCAGGTTTTCCCAATTTCCGATATTAAAACTGGCTAAAACCGTACCCATACTGACCTGTCTCAGTTGTAGCGAAGCATTGTTATAAGACTTTGCATTGAAGCTGGAGAAGGTGCAGGACCTTTATCCTTAGCTCCTAAAGCTGCAGACTACGGAAGACTGTTCAGGTAGATTTCCCATCAAAACAAAGGGTTCATCTTTAGGGACCTTGTATGTAGCATCCAAAGCTTTGGAAACATGAGGATCAGAATGTGGTTTACCCCAAAGAGTTAATGCCTGTCCCATGACAGACAGTTCCATTAGTGGAGACTTGGTTTGTTGAGAAGTAAGCTTCCCAAAAACCCCTACATGACCTTTGCCACAATGTCATAGAAAATGTGTGTAGAAGAAACAGATAAATTGTCGTCATCTGACTCTGAATCTGTATATGTCAACACCTTTTGTTTCTTGCTGCAAGGGGCAGCACCCTCTCCTTCAAATGTAACTGGTGTTGGTAATGGGAGTTGGCTCATTGGGATCCGCTCCTTGAGGAGGTTCAAGAGACCCCATCCTATCCATAATACGTTGGGCTAAGACTTCCAGAAACGGTTCAGATAACAGTCTCCAGGACTGTATTAGTAATATCTTTAACCATATCTGATGGTTCGCCTTGGATTTCTTCTAGTCTCAAAGGAGATGTAGAAGAGTCAATCATGGATGATTGCTGAGCAAGATTGTAAATGTGGAAGACATCAGGTCTTGGTACCAGTATATTGGTCAATACTAATTGTGGATTTGATTGAGTAGGTTCCGCCAAAAACTCCTCAGTCTAAGGAGAAAATTGGGGATAAATCTCTGGAGTCTTAGGTCTCACTGGAGTGCCAAATAATTCTTCAGGTGGCACTGTGTAGTATTTTTATGAATCAAAATCTTCAGAATCCTAAATGAGACCAATATGTCAATTTTGACTTTCCGGTACCGATGCCACTATGGAGCATCTATCTTTAGAAGATTTCCTTCTTTTGTGCTTCTTTGGAGAAGCTTGTACCAAGCTCGGTACCGACCGGGAATGTTTGTGTCTCTTGTGAGAACCTTTCTCGCCTTTCTTCAGTACCGAAGTACCGGAATATTCAACTGTGATAGCCGAATTGGGAACCGATGCAGTCACAGGGTAGCCAGTTGGTACCAATTCAACCCTGGAGGCTTTTGCCTCTTTATGTCCAATCTTGCCAGTACGGTTGATTTCCGAGACAGGAGAGCTCTTTCCCAGTAGCATGGTTATTTTGTCTGGAGTGAACAAATCTACCGGTAACGGTAGGATCGTTAATGTTTCCTCATCAAGAGGTACTAACGTTTTCCCACCCAGAGGTACTTGCAGGTGTAAGCACCCAGGGTTTCCTCCTGAAAGCTCCTGTGAAAACCTGGGGTTGTGGTCTTCACCTGGATACTGAAGGATGGTGCAGAAACACGTACCCTGCCTGCAGGTACGGTCTCCCTCTTACCAATGTCAGCCTCCTTCCTGGACCTTACGAAGTCTTAGGTTACCTTCGGTACCGGTCCAGGCTGTGACATGGAAAGAAGATGACTATGCAGAGAACTTGGGTGTAATCCACAACATGAGGCACACAAACTCACTGGGTGATCGGTCACCAGGCATCGGACGCAGACATGATGAGGATTGCCCCCCAGTTGCACGTGCAGACTCTGTGACCACTTGTACAAATAAGGAACCTAATGTCAATCTGGGCATCATTGCTGCTGCCCACCATAACAGTGTCATGCCTTTCTCCCCCAAAGGCCACTGCCTTGCTCCTACTGCCCAACTCTGTGTACCTGTTGCTAGCCCATGCCTTAGCCGTACGCCTACTGTTGCAACCTGTGTACCTTTTGCTAGCCCATGCCTTAGCCCTGTGCCTACTGCCGCACCCTGTGTACCTGTTGCTAGCCCATGCCTTAGCCCTGTGCCTACGGCCACACCCTGTCTACCTGTTGCAACCCTTTCTGATAGTCTTGCACCTATCATGGCACCTTGTGTCACACCTATTGCTAGTTCATGCCCAGCTCACCCTCACACACATGCCAGGGCACCCCCCACCTCTCACCATAAGTGTGATAACACCCACAGAAGTACCCTCGACCTAGCACTGATCAATGCACGCTCACTCACGGTCCGCGCTCTAGATACCCATGACCTCCTAACAGTCAACAACCTAGATGGTATAGCTATCACAGAAACATGGTTCCATGCAGCCTTAGGCCCTACTCTAGCATTGGCCATTACCCTGACTAGACTATATTTAGACACGAGAGACTATTCGCCGAGATGGCGTGGCCACCTTTATAGCTAAGAAACACCTGCCCATCAGGCAATTGAACACGTCACTAAACGAAGCCTGCGACATCCTATCTCTAAAACTAACAACCACCCCAACCAACAGCGTCACGATCCACATTATCTATCGACCGCCGGGTGCCACCGGCACCTTCGATGAAGACCTCCTCCAAACACTAAGTCACAACCTCAAGCTCTCCTCACAAGTAACACTCCTAGGGGATTTCAACCTCGGGTTAGATAACCATAACGACCCAGATGCTTCCTCTCTCACCAATTCTCTGCTCTCCCTAGGCTTCTGTCAACCCCACACACGATTGGAAGTCTTAGCTGAGCTCTACATCAACACACTAACTGATGCTGTTAAAACCATTGCCCCACTAACCCACAAGAGAGCCAAACCCTCTGTGCAAGTTAATGCCTAGTATTCCCAAGAGCTCACTGACCTCAGATGCAAGAAAAGAACAGCAGAAAAATGCTGGAAAAACTCCCCTTCAGACACCCTCAAACAGGAATTTAACACCCTGGCCAAACAATACAAACAGGCCATCACTGTGGCCAAAGCCTCCATGAATAACGTGAGAATAACCAATGCCAATTCTGACACACATGAGCTATTCGCCATCCTCAGAGAATTGGAATCTCCCATCCCTCAAGCCTCATCCGAGAACAAAGACCTTGCCTGGTGTACAAGTATACAAAATGCCATGCTGCAAAAAATTGAAATGCTACAGAAGAAATTAGCCATCAAAAAAGCCAATAAAAATCACTCAACAAAACACCACTATAATCCAAGTATCATTAGTGGGACATCTGACAACCCTCAGTTCACATTTAATAATATAAACACCTCAGACACATTGCATAGCCTGAAAAGCCTTAAGCCCTCGAAATGCAAAGGAGACGCATGCCCAGCCCCACTGATCAAAGACTGCGCAGAAGTATTGGCCCTGTTCATCACAGCCTTCTTCAATGCTTCATTTTCAACAGGGGTAGTCCCATCCCTGCTGAAAGAAGCCTGGGTCCTACCGCTATTGAAAAAAAACTTCACAGGACACTGCCATCCAAATAACTATAGACCTATCACCACTGTCCCATTCCTCCTCAAAATCGTGGACAGAGCTGCCTATATCAAGATTCAATGCCATCTAGCCTCTCTGTCAGACAATCTGGATTCTGTCCAGGCCACGGCACAGAGTCAGCACTATTGGAGCTGAAAAACCAAATAGACGACATTAAAGACAAGGGAAAACCAGCTCTGCTGCTCCTCTTAGAACTATCTGCAGCCTTTGACCTGGTTGATCACAGTATCCTGTGTCACCATCTCACCTCTGCTGCTGTCTTCTCCCACGAAGCAGCAGTATGGATCACCTCCTTCCTTGAAGGTTGAGTAATGAAAGTATTCTCAGACCAAGCTAGTGCAGCACCAGCTCCCATCAACTGTGGAGTACCCCAAGGCTCTTGTGTCTCTCCCTCGTTGTATAATATCTTTACTAAGCCTCTCGTCGACCTCCTAGATGCTCAGGGCATCATTTTCACTAATTACGCATATGATACAGAAATCATCCTCCCACTATTAGGTAACTACACTCAAGACTCCGCCCTGCTAAACACCACATACATCACCATCCAGGCATGGATGACAACCCATAGCCTTTGCCTTAACGATGTAAAGACAGAACTACTTCTGGTTGGTCTACTCTCAAGCCTAAACAAACTGAACGCAGACTACACTGCATTCAACATTGACGGCACTATGATCACAGTATCACTGGCTGTGAAGACTCTTGGGGTTTACTTAGACGCTACCCTCTCCCTCTCCCGTCGTCAATGCCATATCTTCATCTGCAGCATATACCACTGGACTTCTCATCGCAGCCAGACCATATCTATCTAAAGATAACTGTTTAACTATAGCACGAGCAGTGATAGGCGCTAAACTGGACAATTGCAATGTCCTTTTCGCAGGGACATCTTCTCACAACATACATAAGCTCCAGACGATTCAAAATAATGCCCTTCGAGCAGCCTGAAACTTGCCCAAACATCACCATATATCTGAGGCCAGGAAAGCAGTACACTGGCTACCGATACGACAAAGAATCCTCTTCAAGACACTCACCGTCACCTAGAGGTGCATATCTAAAGTGGCTCCACCATACCGAGCTCCACAAATTGTTCCCCATCAAACTGGTAAGCCTACCAGAACACCCTATACCCACAGGCTGATCCAACCAACATTCAAACGAACCAGAGCAGGAGGGGAAAGCTTGCCTGCCTTGCTGCAAAACAGTGGAATGCCCTCCATCAGCCCCTTGGGGCCGAAAACTCTTAATGGGCCTGTCCAAAAGCCCTGAAAACCTAGCTTTTCGCCTGAACTAATTGACAATAGACATCACCGCCCACATCAGCAGTCTTGGCATGGTAACTGTACTGTCTCTGTAATTTATGGATAAACATTGCCTTATCTGTACCATTATGCTTAAACACCTACTCTTTGTACCTACCAATACCTATGTAACACTGTCTAATCTTGAACTAAGAACTTCCTCAGCCAATGGGCCTCATGTAACTGGATTGTAGCGCCCTGATGCCTGAGGGCTTGTGTGTGCTGTATAAATGTAATAAATAAATGAATAAATAGATTGCCCACTCAAAAATGCTTCCTACAGCGGATGCATTACTTGAATCCCGTAGTAAAGGGCATGACTCAGAGGGAGGCACTCCATTGAAAAGAAAAAGAAAATTATACCTATCCGAATTAAAAAAGGGGGTGGACAGCCAAAAAGTAACATCCCAAAAAAGGGATGTCTCGAAGCGCAGCAATTCCGACCCAACCAATGGGCAGAAAAAACAGGAAATGGGTGTGGGCTGTTGGTGACATAGGGGTAAAGGGAGGGACTAGCACGCGGAGAGATGCACACACACGTGCGCGATATAGTCCCATCATGGCAAAATGCTGAAAGGGACAGCTATCTTTTAGAGCCAGCTTTTTTCCGACCCGCCTGAAGATGCAGGCGTTCCAAACCAGTTGGGAAGGAGGGAGACCAGAACGACAGAGAAATATGATTGTTCTACTTTCCAAAAAACAGATGCTCTGCTGACAAACACTGAACACCTGTACAACTGCCCTTTATGCTAGTTCTCATCTTGACCCAGTTGCTTATTCTACTGTACTGTTGCTTCCCAGCTAGTTCTGTGCTATAGAAACCACATACATACATGCTTACATACGAGGGCAATCAGTGCATTTTCGCCTATCCTTGGAATGCTCATTACGTTTGCAAGTGTGTGCCTTTCAGGTTCTCCTGGGATGTCTCTTTCCAGCAGCAGCAGCAGCATGTGATTCCTTGTGTAATCTGCTTGTGCATCCTACAGCCTTAGTTGGTTTCCAAATTTCTGGAGTTAGTTTTCTTTGGCCTTACCCTTTTCATATGGAAGAGGCTTGAAGTCAGGCTGAATGACTAGTGAATCACAGTAACACTGAATTCATTTATGGGATGGTTTCATTATATGTGTTGACTGATTATTGACTGATTATTGTTCTATCAGTAACTTGCCTTTCTGTTGGAACTAGTGTTTCCCAAATGGGCCAAGGCTCTTACATCATGCATGCTCAGCCACTGAGGGGTATCACTTGGAGACTAAGCACTGTTTGGTATATCTTCATAAAAGAAGGTCTGAATTGTGGAAGAGGGAAGAAGTGATATTGCTTGGTTTACTTCCTGGTAATCTTCATCATGCAGAGTCCAACCCTTCCTCATCACAGTCCTGGATTCTTTCCCTCCCACTGTTTGTTGTGCCATCATCTTCAGCCATAGAGTATTGGTAGGGTATGGGTGAACACAGAAAGAATCATTATTGCATGGAGCGGACTGCTTTCAGAAATGGCTAGACACAAGCGGTCCTTTCGGTGCAATACACGACTCAATGAAAATGAGCCAAAGTGTATTATTCATTATTCTCACAAGATCTTTTCTTTGATTATTACCAATACAAATAATAAAGGGTCGAAATTTCAAGTTGCAAACTACCAGACAGGAATAAAAAGCCACTTGTCACCTCAATTCTACACATACACACAGCAGACCATTTCTTACTTGCCAAGAGTGTACATTCTGCGCCCTGAATATATCCAGTTGCCTTTTTTAATGATGGGGTGATCATACTCTGAGAGGCAGCATTTGGCACTGATCAGGATAAGCCTTTCCATGGTACCACTTAAGAATGATAGTAAACAAAAGTGGAGCATGGCCATGCAGAAACCCAAGGACATTGTTCAGTGTAGGGATACAGACAGGAAGTAAGAGAGTTAGAAGATGCTCTGGACTTCCCCCTGGTGTCTCCTACCCCACTCTCCCTATTTATAGACAGTAATAACTTTGTTATTCAGCATCGTTGAGATCCCAATGATACCGAAAAAGCAAATATGCCAGATGACCTAAATTCGGTTATGTGGGTAGCAGGGAGCAGGTTAACATGGACAAACACCGGATAACAAAGCTTCCTAGATTCATTGCTCTCTTTACTGGTATTGTACCAGTCGGACATTCGATTATACGGTAGGGAAACTATGTTATTTAACATTTTCTAACTGTCTCCATTGTATTACTGGCAATAGAAGATACAGGATAATAGAACATGCTGCTTCATTAAGTGCCGCATAGGAAAGCTTTAACTGTGGATAACATTCTAATTTTAGTATGTATTTCAAAAGGCCTGCCCTCCAGGACAGATCAAGTAAAAGACCAGGGAAAGAGGATGAGAAACACAATCATGACAACAGAAAATAAGCAGAGAGAGAGAGAGAGAGAGAGAGAGAGAGAGAGACTGAGAAACCAAATGAGATGGAAGGAAGCCAAACACAGAGAGAGAGGATAATGGCAGGAAAGAGATAATGAAAGAAAGCAGGAAGTGTGCAGGTGAAAAAGCTTGGAAGGAATGGCAAATAAAATATGGTGCGCAACTAGGGAGTTCTCAGCAAGCCACATTTTATATTACCTATTACAATACACACGTTTCCGCTACAAACAACACCAGTATCAGAAACTCCAATACAGTCTATCCCATTCTGAAAATGCAGATGGAGAGAGTATAACATCTTAAAAGAATGTTTTAAAACGCATGTTCTAGAGCTGAGTAAATACATAACCGTAATGTCATATGACAAATAAAACTGAATGAAAAGGAGAAGAAAGAGCATGAAGTAAAGAGGGAATGTTAGAGAAAAGGAGAGGAATGATATAGGTGGCATTGAGGACATAGAGAAAGAAGGAAAAGAGGATAGAGGGAATGAGAGATTGATACAGGGAAGAGGCCCAGAGAGGGAAATCGGGTAGTAGGATAGACAGGCCATGACAGAGATGCAGCGATAGCAAGCGAGAAAAAGCACAGGTGGTCAGAGACAGTGGTAAAGTGGAAAATAAGAGACAAAGAAAAGAGAAATAGGATGCATAAAAATAACAGAGTGGGAATAAGAACCAAAAGCTCTGAGTTTGGAGGGGGGGGAAGGAAAGAGCAGAATGAGAGAAGTCTTAAGAGAGTCAGTGAGAGAGACATGCGCAGGACAAGCAGAAAACTACAGATTGTAAGTTAAAGGAAGCAGGCTGAGAGTGGGGGCTAGAAAGAAAAGCATGGTGCCTCCCCAAGAGGGACCGCCGAGCTCTTTAACAATCTCAGATATTCTCACCTGCCACCTGCACCGTTGTCACCATCTTATCCTGCTTGGCATCACAGATGTATGTTCCTGAGTCTGCTGGCAGTGCCCTCACGATTGTGATCTGCCTGATGGCACCCCATTTCTCGATCCGAACTCTCTTCCCCGATACCAGCTTCACCCCATCCTTGTACCAGTGCACAATGGCATTGGGCCGGGACAACTTGCATGCCAGAACTAAGTCATCGAAGGCCTCCAGGCAATGGTGCTCGGGAGTCCCTGTGTTTCCAACGATGACCAATGGGGGCTCTAGACCAATGACACATAGTATGGTCAGTACCAGCCATGATGGCAACACCTCAGTGCTCCCAAATTATTTATTCCTACAAAGAGAGTAGGCAGATTTGGAGCAGGGCAGAGGGACATCACTGAAGGCTAGCACATCTGCTAATTGGAGAAACAGAAACTCAATGAGGCACAAACAATGACAACACCATGAGGTAGGATGCATAAAAGGGGATGCATGTGATGAGAGACAGGCTGATATACAGAACAAGGTAAAAGATGTTTAACGTAGTAGCACCAGTCATGCAAGTGGGGGGATGGGCATAGAGGCTATGGGTGGCATGCAGAGAATAAGAGAGCCACTCAATACCAGGTATGCAGAGAAGGTGGAGCACTGACTCAGTGAACAGGAAAAACTGCTTGGCCTAAATACCCGGCATGTAAAGAATTCGAAAAACGGGCCCAGTAAACGGGAGAAACTGCAGAAGGTCAATTCCAGGCATGCAGAGAATCTGAGGGACTGAATGGCTCAATGACAGGCATGCAGAGATGGGATGGGAAAGAGCAAGCAAACAATAGAATCAAACAAAGAATCAAAATCAGGCATGCACAGGCGATGGAGCCAGCAAACAGCAGAGCCTGGCAGACACTCAAAATCAAGTTGCCAGAGAAGGGCAGATGCTGCCTAGTGAACTAAAGCTAGAGAGACGTGCAGACATTCAATATTAGACATGCAGAGAAAGATATAGAGATGGAGATAGGGAGAAAGACAATATAGGGTGAGTGAAAGTGTGCAGAATAGAGAGGAATAATCCGAGTGTATGCTGAAAGGACAGGTTATAGACTGTATAGGGTTTCACTACAGGCTTGATTGACTCTTGATAATAGGTGTAACATGTAGCACAGAATGAGGCAGTGACAGAAATACAGAAAGGGAGCAAAATGCTGAACAAAGGTAGTGTGCCCCACCCACAGCACACCACATAAGAAGATAGTGACAAGAAACAGCAGAGTTAGACACATGTATGAAGACGGGAAGCATGACCGAAAGGAAATGATACCCTAAAATTCATCATCTCCATGAAGAACATGACAAGAGCGGTCACATGAGAGGAAGAGTGACATGGATGCCTATCATCATATCAGAATGATAGAATGAATACAAGGGTGTTGTGAGTCTGCCCGTATATCAAGCCACATCTTTTGTGGGAGAGGGGATAGTTTAGAGGTGTCAATATGAACTCAATGGTCATAGAAGCAGAAGGGACGGTTCAAAAGATAAATATCCTATGAGAGTGGCCATTAGAATAGCTGTGTGCCTCAAATGCTAGGGATTGCATTGGAGTACAATCTCTATATTTAGCGACTTTAGCTCTAAGCAATTTCCAAGGCAAGGTGACCTTTGCAGCACATTGAGGGGTTTGGAATGTATGTCTGTGCTCTTGGACAACTATTTTACACAGTGTTGCCAGGCAGAAAGTGGGTGTATATATGACAATAACATATACCAAGGAACAAATCAATGATATGGAGATAATAGCAGCCAAGATGTGGCTAAATTTGGAAAACAAGTGCAGGCTAATAAGGGTTGGCACTACAACTGTAAACACCAAAGAGAGAACATAGGGTGTAGCCAATGTAGTGCTTTTGGAATGATAGGCTTCTTTCCAGGAATCAAACTTGCAAGAAAGTTTTGGAGGACATGGAGTCATGGCTGTTTAATGTTTTGATCTATGGCAGTAATTATGACTGGGCACTGCTATTCATTAGTTAAAGTATTATTTCATTCAAAATCACTTTCTGAAATTTTTAAAGTGCAAGTCGTATGCCACTTTCACACTCAGTGGTCAGACATGAGATATGATGTAGAAAGACTGACGTCACCTCTTCTACAGTATGACAACTCTCACGTGGCATAATATGAAGAAGAATCGGTAGATCTGAAATGCACTGAAGATAGAAGGTATTGCTGTTTGCCCGCATAATGAGGTCGCTTACCTGTTGATATTTTGAATACCCATGGTACTCACAAATGGTTTATTCAATGAGTCAACACTCCACACTAGAGAAGAGGGAACACCAGACTTTATACAAAGTGGAATGTTTTGGCCAGACGAGAGTGAATTCTCCTAGCTGAGTCTGGAGTATATGCAGCGTCACTGTTAATAGAAAGATTGAGCATAAACAAATAATCTTACACACATTCTGCTATGGTTCATCAAAGTTGAGAAGCTTCTTCATAAGCTTTATCTAAGTAACCCAGGAACCCTTGAATGACACCAGTGTACTCAGGTGAGAGTGGTCAACCCAGATAAGATAGTAAGCATGTGGAGACAAGCTGCCTGAATGATAAAGTGATAGCCATTTGCACACCCTTTGGGAAGTGGTGGAACGAGTGACATTAGTGGATAGGTCAGAAGACAGTCATATCAATGACAATGTGAATGCAAGGCTGAACTAATCCAGGATCCTGGAATTAGGGTGTCTGCAAACTAATTCATCAGGGGAAGCTAGAAATTCCTCAATACATCTGGGGACGTTTCCTCAGGATGCAACATTAACTGGGAAGGATAGCTTGATTTTCCACCTAGGTCGTAGTACAAAAGAAACATTTGTTATTGCTGACTAATGAAACCACACCGCAGAGACACCTGGGTATCACCGACATCAGCCATGTGACTTTGGGATTTGTACTAAGACTCAAGGTGCAAAGAAAAGCAGGAATTTCTGCAAAAGCGTACAAATACCATCTCCATGGTAGGTCAGGAACGCAGATCAAAGCACGCTCCTCCTTGCAGTTCTTGGGGTTTGAATTGGGATTTCTTTCTCAAAGTCAAATGCCCAATAAAGGGGTCATTTAACATCTTAGAGTAGCAATGACAAGGCATCCGTCCATATCCTAATGAACTCTGCTATGGGATAACTAGAGGCAGGACCTCTCCATTCTTGTACAATTAACAGAGTATAAGATGCCCCTAATACATTTTCACATACATACTAGTTTGTGGTGGAGTTGACCTTGGCCACAAGTGTCTTGGGAATTATATGGGGTTGCAGTATGATTGAGAGATAAATTAAGTGCCAAGTTAACATCCCTAAAATGAATAGCTCAACAGAGAGACTTAATCACAATCTCCAGAGAATGTTAAAGATGTGTTCTGGGAGAAGAAAGACAGCCAGAACACTATTTTCCCCAATTGTTGTTGGTACACTGAAAATAATACCTAGATGACATTGGGCCTTTCTCTTTGATCTATTATTTGCCCATATGGCGGACCCCTTCAGGTAACTAATTAGTGTCATGTACATCTTTGTTTTGTGAATCAGTTTTACTGAGAAAGTGGGTTTTCTTGGAGCACTTAAAGAAATACATATGAGCAGCTAGAGCCAGGTAGACATTATGGCATGACAGAAAGCCTTGGTAGTGATGACTAATTAGGCAAGGAGGGAGGTCTTGTTCCCAGCACCACAAGAATAATACAGGGTCCTGGGTTGGAAAAGCTACTGGAAACGTTAAGCAAAGGCAGCTATCTGGCTTGTAACACTTGCCATATTAAAGTATGTGGTCTTATTTCTAACAAGATTAAACAGTGCCAGAGAAGATTTTGGGCAATATGATTTATCACAGAGGGAGTCCAAACGTCCCAACAAAAATACTAAAATCTTGTACCTCACCATTGATTATGCTGGCTAGGGTTGATGGAGGTTTTAGTCCAAAACATCTGGTGAGCCAAACATTGCAGATCACACATACAGTAAAACCTTTTAAAATAAAAAAGATGTCCTGGTGATACCCTTCCAGAAAGACCTGCCAGTGTTAGGAGAAAGAAATGGCAGGAAGCAGGCCATGGTATGAAGGTGTGGAAATATCCATTATGTTTTAAAGTGCTACCAAAATGGTAGAAAATAGCACTGCGAATTAGCATTGCTATCTGTCCTCTTACGGTGCAAAAATGGGCTGGGTGTTGTTTGTGGAGCACTCCCACTAAGTGTGTTTGAAAACTGGTGTTTTGCATTTGTATTGATGTGACTCTTTCTTTAAAACACCTCCTTGTACCACTCAGTGAACAGCAGGGGGGTATGCTCCATATGAACTGATAAGTAAACAGTTAGTTAACAGAAGGAAGCATAGGCAATCTATTTGTTGAAGAGGAGTCACCGCTACAGAAATCTAAGAGAGGTGAGATCAGCTAATATCAGAGGTAGGGATGAGGTGGGCGACAATTACTGAAGTGCAGGAATAGGGACCATTAGTTAACATTGAAAGAAATATCAATGAGCAAAAAGGAGAGAATCACTGAGCAGCATGCAGACTACAAGAGAAGATAATCAGTGTGTGAAGCAGCAAGCGAGGCTGATGTAGGGGAACAGCTAATAAATTGTGGCAAAGAGAGGATGTGAAATATTGGCAGGTAGGCAGAGAGCTATGGCCTGTCACAGAGACTCTGAAATGGCTGCGAGAGAGTGGAAGGTAGATGTAGAAAGAGGTGGGTTGACATGCAATCACAGGAAAAGAATCACACATGTTGGTAGAGAGTGATTGGTGGAAAGAGAGGAGAGAGAGACACCCAACTGAAAGATGGTCAATGAGAACAAGAGAAAAAGTGTGGAAAGTGCCTGGTAGTGCCAACCCCATGTTCTTCTGTGCGAGCACAGTCTGGGAGAACTTCTCTCCTACACATTTGGGGGGCCGTTGTACTTAAAATAAGATTGGGTTAGACCATTGCAACACCTCAAAGAGAGATTAAGAGCTCAAGCTTTCCAGCCACAAGTAAGAGATTTAATATCCCCAAGCCAAGAGCGTAAGGGAGTAAACAAAGAAGGGAGTACAGCAACAGAGCGTGCAAGAGACGTGCAAGAGTCTTAGATCACGCCAATGCAGAATATTTAGCCCTGGATGGCAGCTCTGCAGTTACCTTGCACAGTGACCGTGAAGATGAAGCTGTCATCACGGGTGTCACAGAGGTACTCCCCTGAATCCCTGCCCTTGGTGGCAACAATCACCAGAGACCGCAAAGCCCCATTCTCCTCCAGGCGGATCCGACTATTGTCCACAATCTTCTCCCCATCCTTATACCATTTCACCTCCCCGGTAGAGAGAGACAGTGTGACAGACAGCGTCAGGTCCTCAGAGGGCAGGCAATGGCGGTGGGTCTCTAACTCTCCCTTACCCACAATCTTCACCTGCGGCTCTTCAGAGAACCAAAAATCAAGAAATATTACAGTTACACATATGCCTCTACTCATAAAGCCCCTACCTGTAGCAGGGAGCCCCCCTCCCCCCATTATCAACACACCATGTCAGCCCCAAATGACTCATTCACCAAGATGTATCCCAGGGCACACCTACAATCTCAGTGCACTCACTACACTTTTCCCAGAAATTGAACTGATGACAGGTCCATTTCAGAACCAAACCTCCAACAGCACTCATTCCAGTTTTCCTAGAATATTGCGAGATTTTACGTCCTCTACAAAACCACAAATATGTGGCACCAGGTGCTCTGTATCCAAAAGCAACATACTCCTAGCCATCAAATTCCCCATTGCCTCATCCATCTGCCAGGCATTTGACTATCCAACTCTGATCTCCATATGACTTTTATTGTAAGCGATTACTTGGACGTAAGAGTTTCAGAAGGGACAATTTGGATCGGGTCTACCTGAGCTCTACTCAAACTCAAGGAGCATGCTGTACGACTTTCTGAAAATGAACAAGACAAGCTTTTAAATGTTATTGGGGAACAGGTAAATAACAAGCTGCTATCAACATTAATAGGAAGTCATACTTTGTACACAGGACATGAAGAGTGTTTTAATAAGGGGCACTAACCACCTCTAGCTAGGCAGGACTTGAGAAATTCCACTGTCTCTATGGGATTTATACGTCAGCTGCCAACTATTTTACAGGAGCTAATTTTGTTGTGGTGGAGGAATTATGTTAAGCAAAACCTTTCTTCAGCAAATACCAGATCTTTTTTTTATGAATCCCACAACAATATCAAAGACTAACTGCACAATAAAGCATCTTAATGATAGTGCCAACCGTATGGGAAACCTTGAGCTTATGAAACCTTTAAATAGAGGGCCCATGATTTATGTGCCCTATGCTGGATGGTGTTTTATGGATTCTGATAGTTTCGTTTTACCCGTCTGAGATTTAATTCCCTTCTAATCAATTCTAAAGGGGGAAAAAGGAGGACTCCAAGATGTACCCTATCATTCTTGCCCTTTTTATTCTACTGTCTTGGAAAGAGAAGCACCTGGTTTGTTTTTCTGTCTGGTGTATTCCAACAGAGAAACAAAACACTGAGATCCCTCTGGATAAACAGAAGTATTATACAATTTACACCAGATAAAGCAATTTAATGGGCAGTAAACATCTCCATAAGGACTGTGTGGTGAATAAGGAAAAGGCAATTAACATAATGAACTTAATTTCTTTGTATTCTCAGACTATTTTAACTTGGATGATTGTTTGGCTTCTTGTTTTTATTTCCAATGGTATTAACTTGAACTGTGCTGTTGTGCTGAATATGTACTTATTAAGAAATGATATGTATCTACGGCAATGTTTTGTATTTATTTGTGCTTTATAAGCTTCTTGTCTTGAATAAAGTTTTAAATGACTACTGCTGCAAGTGAAAGTAAGTTAGAGTCCCTTTTCCTCAATTTTTATGGGGGTCCGTCTCAATGGGATGGCACCAGCACTTTGCACAGCAAAAATTCCTCCAAGTTTAAAATGTGCAGGTGGAGCGCCCATATATACAAAGAGCATGTTCCTGGAGAATACTCACTTCACCCAATGTTAATGCCCACTAGTCCCTCTTTTCCCCCATGTTAAATGAGATAGCTAAGTACATCTTCCTAGGGGGATGGAGGAACGGGACCTGTGGCCTAAGAGTACAGTAGTCAGGTATCATCTGACATGGCAGCGTTGTCCAAGTAGTAATGCTCAAAGGAAGCAGACGGAGATGATCAATTGGCTGCTTCAGCAATAATGTCTCAGGGAACTCGTCTCTGAAATGAAACCACTGCGACTTTAGCCTTAACTGCATGAGCATGAATGCCCCTTGTGGAAGGCATGCCCTGTAGTGAGTATGATTCAGAGATATAGCAAACGATCGACTCAGCAATGAAAACCTTTGACTTCCTAGCTGGCTGGGAACCAACAGAGAAAGATCTCACAAAAAGATGCTGGGCCTCATTACAAGTGTGGTGGCCTGGAAATGAGGGTGCCAGTAAGCTTACCGGCACCCCTATTTCCGGGCCGCCACACTACAAGTCTGCTTGCAGGGGCTGTCGCACCTGGCAGGTCTGACCCTACTGGACGCAATGGCCCCGGTAGGCAGAGTTGTCACAGAAGCACTGGCACCGTTAGCAACAGTGCTTGTGCTTCCGAGTCCCCATTACCGTGGTGTCCGATAGTGCTCCACGGTAATGGGGACTTACCAAATCTGATGCCTGATTTCCCGTGCCTCTGGCACTTGTAATGTCCCAGTAGCACCGGGAAGTCAGGTGCTGGAAACCAAGTCTCTGGGTCGGCGGCAATCCGCCGGTGGCACGGGCGGTTTACTGCCGACCTCGTAACGAGGCCCGTTGTTCTTTCTAAGGTAAGATTTCAGGGCACTGCGAGCATCAAGAGAGTAAAGCTCTTGTTCTGTGTCGGATCGAGTATCCAGAAAAAAGACAGGTAATGAAATCTACTGGTTGAAGTAAAATAAGACATGAGCTTGGAAAGAAACATTTGGTGAGTGCGTAGCACTTCATTGTTTCTATGAAAAGTAGTATAGGGTTTAGAAGCCAAGAGGGTTTGAATTTCACTGATACATCGCTGATACATTTTACTGAAGTGGCATTTACTGCCACTGGAAATGAAACCTTTTATGTGATTCGCTTGCTGTCCACTGAGGTCAACGACTCGAAGGGTCTGTGTGAAATGGATGAAAGTACTACATTCAGATCACAGACAGGGTGAGGTGCTCTAACTAGTGGAAGGAGATGGATCAGCTCCTCGAAATAGCACCTAACTACCAGGTAAGCAGTAGAGAAAGTGCCTGTACTCCCAAGGGTAACAAGGTCAGTGTGGCTAGAATCTACCCAAATATCTGTTTCCACCAGATGCAAAATAATGGAAACAATCTGATCCAAAACCCAGATCAAGAGACCAATGGTACAATCCTAACCATTAATTTCAGTACTGGCTCCGAGTGGAGGGCTTCCTGGTTGCCTGAATAACCTTTCATTTTACATCTGAAAGGCCTAGGTGACTGAGGGTCAACACCTCAAAAGCAGGTTGCACAGTTCAGTGGGTTTGAGGGGAACCCTCCCCTCCCTGCTGAGTCAGAATCTGAGAAATGACTGGAAGAAATGTTGGTCCTTCTAATGAGAAGGTCATCATGTCTAAGAACCATTTCCTGGCCAGCAATTGAGGCGTAATGAGGATCAATACGGCATTCTGAGATAATAACCACTTGGCTATGACATTGGGAATCAGTGGGGTTGGAGGGAACACAGAGTGACTTGCTGGACAATAACAAGTTGAGTGTGTCCCGGAAGGGACCCTGACTCTGACCAACGCAGGAGGTGAAGGAACTGCACTTGCCATTGGACACTGAGCCAAAAATGTCCCGCTGATGTGGCCCCCCCATTGTAAAATCTGAAACATAACGGACAGATGAAGCTTCAATCTGTGGTTGTCCCGGACAAGTCTGCTTAGCCAGTCTGCCTACAAATTGTCTAGACAAGGCAGATGAATTACTCTTAGGAAGATGCAATGGTGAAGGGCCCACTCCCAAATCGCCACAGCCACCCTGCACAGAGGAAATGACCTTGTGCCCCTCTGCCTATTAATTCAGAACATGCAAGTAGTGCTGTATATCTGGATCAACACAATTCTGCCCAATATGGAAGGATGAAAGGCATTTAGTGCTAAAAGATATGACTGAGTTCAAGGGCATTACTGTGATACAACTTGTCAGATTGGGAACACACATTGGGAATAAAGATGTCCTGAATGGTGGCTCACCAGTCATGAAGCAATTAATCTGTCATAATTATGACCTCATTGGGAGGATCTTAGAAGGGCATGCCCCTCACCATGTTCATCTCCTGTTTTGTGTTGTGGTTTGTACTTCCCTAGTGGTATTGTTTGGTTAGTGCCTCATTTATGGTCTAGCTTTGTCTGGTCACCTAAACAAGATTTAATACCTCGGTCTCCTAGTTTTTCTATATATGTACATGTTTTTTCCAAGCACGACCGGGGGTATCTTTTGGCTTGGAGTCCCTCATTGTTCGTTGGCTTCTCCTTGGAACACCAGAGAAGGTCCTACCGAAGTGATTCTGATATCGATATCTGGATTGACTGAGTTTGCCAAAATAGCAGAATCCTTCCCATCCTCTATCTCAAATCTCATGAAGGTTACCACCAAAATACAGGAAGCCATGAGGCTCGGAAGCCTCTGAAACTTCCATACTGATGCCTGATTTCTGGACAGGAAGAACAGAACTATCACCCTGATGTCTGTCACTATGTAGGGAAATTCTAAGGCTCTGCCTAAATCCAAAAAAGCCTAGGAACTGGATGGATTGGTTGGGTGACACCTGAGACTTATTTGAGACTTATTTGAGCCCAGCTTGAAGAGAAGATCTGTAAACTGAAACAATGTGGAATCTAGCTCTACGGAGTCCTGGAGAGCCAATCCTGCAAATACTTGAAAATGTGAAAGCTTCTCAAGTACAGCTGCCTTGAGTTTGGTAGAGACCATTTGGGCTGCCTTTTGGACAAAGGGAGAGACCCTGTGTTGGTAATGAGCCCCTGATAGCCAAAGACATTCTTGTGGAGAGGCCAATTACTAACATGAAGATAAGCATCCTTCAGGTCCACTGCACACTGGTCCCCATGTGTCATGGAGGAACAAATATGAGCAGGCACAATTTTCATGAATTTTTCTAGGCGAAGGAAACAATTTAGAGTAAACAGGCCCAGCACTATTCCAAGAACTGGCTTATTATGATGGAGAACACTCAATAGCATGGAATACAGTCCATTAGCCTTCTCTTACTTGGAACAGGCTTCAGGGCCTGCATTGACAAAAGGTTCCGAACCTCCAGCTGGAGACGTAGAGCCTATCTAGCAGAGAGGTGGGACAAAGGAGGGACAGAGGGAAGGGCTAGCCTGTAGTCTCTTGAGATCACTGCCCAGACAGAAGGATGCTAGGAAATTGATCCACAGCCTGCCGTGGAACCCGAAAATCTGCCTCTAACGGGGAGAGCAGACCTAGACAAAAACATAATTTTTACGTTTTGTCTTTGTGATAAGACCAATATTCTACCCTTGCCAAGTGGGAATGATGGAAAGATGGCCCTGATTCCTGCCCCTATTGTGCCATCCTGATTATGCGCAGTACCCCTTTGTCTCACACCATGCCCCATAAACAAGATGCTTGCCAGCCTTTTCCAAATTTTTCTGGAGTCAACGTACATGATCTGAGCCAAGGCAAGCAGCAGCAAGGCGAGAGCAGCTCTCCATCACCACATGCTGTCCACATCACATCAGAGATTTGGACCCAACCGAGTGAAAGCAACCCTCCTGCATGCTTCGCTGCCTGTGTTTTCCAGTGCCAGAGACAAAGACCCAGACGAGAGAGGCACTTGGCATTACAACAACTACACGGCTGTGTGAGAAGCCATGCAATACTCCCCACTGCCGGTGGCTAATACCATCAGCTGGTGGGCAGCTCCCTAGACCACCAGATACTAAACAACGTGTCACAAACCCCCACATAGAGTACATTTACTGTAGGGGAGCACAGAGCAAGGACCCCAAACATGAACTTGGTTATTCTACTACCCGGGCCACATCCCTGTTCCTGCAGTGGGCCATCATTATTTAACATCTTTGCTAACACCTCCAGCGTGGGGAAGACAGGGATAGATTGGTTAGGCAAGTGATCCAATGACAGGAGGAGGAGTAGCATAAGGAGGGCAGTAGGAAGCAGGAAGGTGTGGGTTGCTCAGTTGAGGTCAGAGGAGAAGGACGTGGCAGACCAAACGCCCAACAGACGGAGGAAATAGAAGCAGAGCGTGGAGGTTATTTCTGGAGCAGGTGAGGTATCTGCTAGTGAGTGTAAGTGGTGCTGTGTTATGAATTTGTGTAAGAGGGCAATGAGTATGGCAAGGAGATGAAGTGTAGGAAGTATATGTGAAGTATTTGTGTGAGTGGAAGGAGGGTATTTGAGCAAAAAAGGTGGATGGGTTATGGTTATAGTGTGGGGCAGGGAGGTGTAGTGTGAAGGAGAAAGTTGTAGTGTGGAGGATGGAGTTGTGGTGGGTGTAGAGAGTGTTGTAGTGTGGCAGTGGGAGTAGTATGGAGCACAGAGTTGTGGAGCACAGGTGGGAGTAGGAGTAGCAGGACTGTACTAGTCACATCAAAGGGTGGCGGTGAGCCTTAGAGAGAGTGAGAGGCATCAGAAGGATAGCAGCGGAAGACACATGGATTAGAAAAGGAAATGGAGGGTGGAGTGAGAGGGAGAAGAGTAGGGGAAGAGAACACCAGGAAGTGAGAGGGAGAGGAGTGCAAGAGCTTGACATAAATGAGACTGAGTCAGACTGAGTGTTTGTAAGGCACAATCCTATTCCCTGTTAGACCACCTGATGACTTAGCAGTGAGGATGGAAGCGAGTTGAATGGGCCGGTAATTGCCCATTCGCGGGTGCCGGTATGGCTGGGCGGCTCCCGATCCCCATTCTGCCCTAAAGGGGCAGAGTGGACGTTGGGAGCATGGTTGCATCGGCACCGTTCATAAGAGTGTCGGTGCAATCACGAGTTCTGCTCGCGGGTGCCGCTCTGCACGCCTGGTCTGACCAGGCGTGCAGGGCGTCACCCGCAAGCAGAACAGGTAATGTGGCGGTATGCTAATAACGGTGCCGGTTGCACTACCGACGCCGTTGTTGCCTTACCGCCACATTCGTAATGAGGCCCAATGTCTTTTTGGACAGACATATTTCAAACAAAACACAGACTCCAATTATACATAAAACAAACCCAACGTATCTTTATGAAATTAAACAAGAAGGATTATTACTCTATCTGGTGAATATTACATGTTACAGATGGTTCTCAAACAAGCTTGCAGTCCTGCTGTGTGGCTGAAGGGGTCTTCACAGACTATCTGTCTAAGAAATGTAAATCAGTTCTCAGTCACACAATGGTGGAATTTTTTTTTGAAGACAGATACTTGGAACTTTCAATTCGATAAGATCAATATTATCTGGCAATTGCCAACCGCCCTCCAGCACTATCTGAAATGTCATCAGGCCTAATAAGATAGTCGCTTGTTTTGTTCCTCCCCTTCCTTTCTGCACGCCTCTCCCTCACCTCTTGTTTTTTTTCCAGCTCTACCAGAAATGTCGTCAGCCCTAGTACGGTAGTCGCCTGTTTGTTTCCATGTCCTTCCCACTCTCCCCCTCCCTTCCTTATCTATGTTTTAGCTCTTGCACTATCTGAAATGTCATCAGGCCGAGTATGATAGTTAATTTCACATCCTTACTGTTCATGGCCTGTAAGAATGTCATTGTTTTTTCCCTTGTTCCCTCCCTTGCCTTAAAGCGCTTTGAAACACATTGTGTATAGGCGCTATATAAATAAACTATCATATCATATCATAAATAACTCCAGTCGTGTGGCGCTAGAGAGCCCGACGAAGAAAAAGCGGCTACTGAGGCAGTTCAATTGTCACGCACGGTCCAGCGGAAAGCCCTGAAGATCCCTTCTTGTGCTGGGCAGCCTCGTGAGGCGGTAACCCCTGCTGTGGCCACAGGGCAGTGCTAATCAGCCTGCCGGCGTGAGGAGCAGCAGACGGGCAGAAGAAGGCGTTCAGGGCCCGACCATCCAGAGGGGGTGAGGAGAGTCGAGGCGCCCGATTCTGCGAGGCGTGCAGGGGTCAGTCTGGTGGAGTGACTGGGACTGACCCAATGAGCGGCCTGCGCAGCATGGACCCCTGCTCTTCCCACTGCACATAGTTGATTGGCCCGCTGCCGTGAGAAGGAACCGGCGGCCAGCGGAAGGTGCTTCGGTCCCGGCCACTGTCGAGAATTGGGAGAACAGCAACGCCCGCTCCTGTGGGGCGTGCTAAAGCTGATCTGGAGCAGAGGCAGGGGCTGCCTGGACCTGGACCGGGCCAAGAGGAGGAAGCGAGGTGCCTGTGAGTTTGAGCTGACCCAGGAGCTGAGGCAGTTTGGAGCCCACCCCACCGGGACCGGCGGTAAGGGCCGCAGAAGTACTGCGATCTGTGCCTTGAAGGTGACCAAAGGGGTTGGGGGGGGCATTGGGTGGAAAGACCCGTTTTCACACCCTATACCCCCTGGAAGCATTGTGAATAACAGCCCCCTCCCCCCATATGGAGGAGTCGAGACTGGCCTGGAGGCCCAGGTCGAGGCAGGGCACGGCCCGGAGGCTGAGGTGAATGGAGCCTGCTCCTGAGATTCCAGATTAGGAGAGCCCTGATAGTGGGTACAATCACTGAACGGTGGGCTTTGACACTCCTGGAGGAGCAGTGCAGCCAGCGCCTTGTTCCACCAGGGGGAAAGTAATCCCACATATCCATGTCCCATACTCAGGGAACTGAGGCAGTTTGGAGCCCGCTCCCCGTAACGAAATTGCTGCGGATTCAATAAAGGAGTAACATTATAGCACAGAAAGGATCCAGTGGGGATGGTGCCACTCCCCTGTGTTTGACCACAGCGCAGGGCGGTGGTCAAGTGGAGAACAGTGGGTCATTGAACCGGCGATTGGGTTGGGGGCTGGACTGACTTGAGTGAGCTGGAGAGCAGACCGGTCCAGGAGTGAGCGAGGAGATGGAACAAGGACTGGTGGCCGATCCCGGAGAGCCACCCCATCCAGGAAAAGTATTCACCCAGATAATTGATAGCTGGACATGGGCAATACTCCAGTCCACCGAATAGATTGGGGGTGTGGCCTGGTCTTCACCACTTGAGGTGATGCCACAGTCCCGGTAAAGAGCCTGTGGACCCTGTGTACCTCATCTGACGGACGCTATCCGAGCCCTGCGGAGGTGCATGACACAGGCAAGGTGCGAGGCGGGGGCAGCGGCAGGGGTGCAAATTAAGACAGTGGTGGCTAAAAATTAAGACCTTGAAGGGAGAGTCCGTAGAAATAATATACACCTGGTGGGGGTTAGGGAGAGGCACGGCCAGCTCAATATGGAGGAATTTGTGGAAGCCCTATGTAAGGAGCTCTTCGGGGGACCCCAGCTGTCCCCGTTGTTTGTGGTGGAAAGAGCCCACCGTATGCCTGCAGCTCGGCCGATACCCAGAGCGGCCCCCTGCCCTATCATCGCACGCCTCCTCAACTACATGGACCAGGATGCAATTCTGCGCCTAGCTAGAATGAAAGGAGATCTCCAGTCCGAAGGGGAGAAAATCCACATGTATCCAGACTTCTCCGAAGCAGTGCAGGCCTTGCGGCGATCCTTCGCAAGGGTCAAGAGACGACTGAGAGACCACAGTAGCCAATACTCCATGTTGTTCCCTGCAAAACTCTGGATTCAGCACGGAAGAGGACTCAGTTCTTTACACCACCAGAGGTGGCAAATACGTTTCTAGATGAGATTGGCAGACACTCCCCCCGCAGGGACGGGATCAGGGTGACCGGAGAGATCCGGGATGATGAGACCCAGAATGAATGGCTGTGTGATAGTTGCAAGTATAGCAGTGTGATGACTATCAATACCATGATTCTTAGATAGTTTGCCTCAGGTTGTTTATATACCGCCTACTGGTGGTGGAGCCCTGCAGGCTTGGCTGGGCACTAGCGCCCCGTGCACAACAATGTTTTGGACCGATGGTTGGTGGGGGATAACGGGCAGTTGGGGGTTGCCCGTGGGGGTGGGTGGACGGGGAGTGCGGGGGGCATGAGGGGCGGAGGGATTTAGGATTTGAGGTGATGGAGTTGGCGGGTTTTGGGGAGGGAGTTATGGGGTTATTCTGGTTGAGAGAGGTCTGATTCTCTGCGCTGTGACTTACCACTACACTCCACAAAGCAGTTGGGCCATGACCACGGGAGTGGATCAGTGGACGGGCGAGAGCAGTCGTCAGAACCTTGTGCGCTCTGGGAGGCAATGGGGTTTCGGGTAGAAACATGGGGCGGGAACAGTCCCTCCAATATCCGGAAGGCTGCGCAATACCTTAGGAGACACCAAATCGATGTGGCCCTTATCCAGGAGACTCGCCTTACTCCATCCTCTGAGCGCAAATGGGGTGCCAACTGGGGAAGTCATAGGCACGTTTCCTCCTATTCCTCCTATGCCAGGGGGGGTGGCCATCCTGATAGCCCGGGGGGGTTAAGTTTCACCTGATTTTAGTGGCAAGGGATGCCGAGGGGAGAATTCCCCTAGTGGGCGGTGATCTGGAGGGAGTTTCAGTGGCTCTGGTGAACCCCTATGGTCCTAATGTGGATAACCCAAATGTGTTTGATTGGGTCATGGTCTAACTTGCGTGCAGCCAGTGTGCAACCGTTATCTGGGGAGGAGATGTAAATACAGTGTTGGATCCCACGCAAGATAAATCTGGGCTGAATAGGGGTGGTGCGACTAAAGCGAACCTGCAGGTCCGAGAAATCTGTGCAGTATATAATCTTATTGATGCATGGAGACACCAACACCGGGAGGTCCGGGACTACACATAACACTCCTGGGTTTGTGAAGGGGCGTTCCAATGGGGCGATAGTCACATACTCCTGCGCACTCTGTCTGACCACTCCCCTGTGCTTCTGGACTGTAACCTGGGGAGGTGAGGGCGGAGAGGATACTTTGAGATTTAAGACAGGCGCAATACAGGACCCAGTGTTCCTCAAAGCAGTGCAGGAAGAAATCCAGGCTTATCTTCAGAGTAACAAGGGCTCAGTCTCCACTGCCGGGGTACTCTGAGGGGTATGTATGTCCAAGGAGAAGGGGTTTCGCTGAGACATCAGACAAGAACTCACGACCGGGCAATCTCGAATAAAGGACCTATATACGCAGTGACAGCAGACTCACGAACGCTAGCGCGCCTCCATGAGGAGTTCAACAGGTTAAGAACCAATGCGGACCAGGAGATTTGATTTCTAGCCCGCGGCCATCAGGTACGCCAATACGGTGAAGGGCAGAAGCCAGGGACGTTACTGCTGTGGTTGATGGCGGCCAATAGGCGACCCCCACAGGTGGATTGTGTAAGGGACCCCCAGGGAAGGCCAGTGTACTCCAAGGAAGAAATCGCTGCGGTATTCCAGTGTATGGATCCCAGTACTCGGGGGACCTGGAGGCCTTGCGTGACTATCTAGAGGGGGCGGAACTCTACTGGGTGGAATCATCCCTCCGAGAGCCTCTGAATCGAGAAATCTCCCAAGAAGAAATACTAGCAGCAATGAAGGAGCTCCCGGGGTCTAAGTCATCAGGGCCTGATGGCTTACCGGGTGATTTTTCTAAGACCTACGCCCCTATTCTGGCCCTGCTGCTCCTCAGGGTGTATGAGGAGTCACTGACAACGGGGACTCTGCCCCCCACAATGCGGGAGTCAAACATAGTGCTGATACACAAGCACGGGAAACTGCTCAAAGACTGTGCCTCGTACCGCCCAATTTCCTTGATAAACGTTGACAAGATATTTGCAAAAGTCCTAGCGAAGAGGCTGCTCCCTCTGATGTCCAGCCTAGTGCTGGCTGATCAGGCTGGTTTTATTAGCGGGCGGAGCACCACTTTCGGCTTTTGGCCGTCTCTTCAGGGTTATTGAGGTGCTCGACCCCTCGTCCCAGGCGATCGCTGTGTTTTTGGATGCAGAGAAGGCCTTCGACTCGGTCGAATGGCCCTTCTTATTCGCGGTACTTCAGAAGATGGGACTCGGCCCCTACTTCATCTGATTGGTTTCTCTCCTTTACACTGGCCCTTCAGCGAGAATAGTGGTGGGATACGCGAGATCTGCTGGCTTAAAGATGGGGAGTGACACCCGGCAGGGATGCCGTCTCTCTCCACTCTCATTTACCCTGGTGACGGAACTGCAGGAAGTTTTCCTTAGGGACCGGCATATTCAGAGGGGATTGTGTCTAGGCCTGCACAGATTGATAATATCGCTGTATGTGGATGATTTGGCCATCTTCACCGATAACCCTATGGACAACCTATGCCAGTAATGAGGGGAGTGTTAAGGTTTGGGGTTTTCTCGGGTCTGAGAATAAACCACAGTAAGTCTGTTGTGTTCCCCCTCATGGAGGAGACCAGGGCATTCGCAGACTAATATGGACTCAGGTGGGAGACCACAGGAGTCCGCTAACGCTATCTGGGGATAATGGTGTCCTGCAATCGGGATGATCTCTTCCGGGACAAATATGGGAGGGTCATTGGGAATCTTCAAGTAGCTGTGGCGAGATAGCAGCGGCTCCCGCTCACGGTAATGGGACGTGCCTCTTTGGTCAAGATGGTCAATCTCCCCAAATTTCTTTATCTCTTCATGAATGTCCCCCTACTGTTATCGGGCGCCTTTGGGCCGGGAAACCAGCTAGAGTTGCATACAAGACACTGATACAACCAATGACATGGGGGGGACTGGCTATGCCTGACCTGGAACAATACCACTGGGCTGCGCAGGTGCAGTTCCTGGGGCACTGGTACGCCACACAGTTTATGAGGCTGCATGTACAAGTGGAAAGGGCTCTGGTGTCTCCCACCCTCCTGCGGGTGGCGATCATCGGTGAAACTAGGACATCGCCTAAAACGCTAAATATATTCAGGATCACCTGTTCAATCTGGAAAAAGATGGCGGGGAAGGTAGGCATCCTCATTCTGTACTCCCCCCTTATACTAGCACGGTACATCACTGGGTTGGCTATCACCAGCGAACGGGTATATTCGCAGTGGGCAAGTAAACTGCGAATTGAGACCCTCAGCGATCTCTTCATAGAGGGGAGACCAGCAAATGAGAGAGCACGGGGGTAGCTCGGCGCTGGATGTCTTTTTGTATTTCCGATTGCGGCTTGCGCTCAAAGACCTGCTTCCCACGTTTCTGGAGCAGCTTCCGGCGGGGCCACTGTTGCAGGGGGTGATCCAGGTGCAGGGGGAGGGCCACTCGGTCTCACAAATCTACAACGATCTGGTGGTGGACATGCCATGGGAGAGAGAGGCCCTCCAAAGGAGGTGGGAGGTGGTCCTGGAGGGCCCTATCAGGGAAAAGGACTGGGCTTATGTGCTAAAGCAAACCAAGAAAGTGTCTATAAATTCCAAATATCACTCCCCGGCCAGGATTCATAACTTATTTTTAACATAATTCATTCCTACTACCTCGGCCGCAAGCGATAGGTGTGCATTCCCTCCGGCGGGCTTTCTCCATTTGGCGTGGGAGTGCCCACGGATCTCCAGGTTCTCGGTGGAGGTGCTAGCGAAAAACCTCATTGATCATTAGGGAACCGCTGGAGCTTGATCCTGTTGTTGCATTGTTGGGATGTACAAGGGCCCTGCAGCCCGCACTGAGACGACTGGCCGGACTGTTGCTGGGGGTGGCACGCAGGAGGGTGGCCATGTCCTGGGGGAGGGGTCGCTCTCCCAGCCCCCAGAGGTGGCTTCTAGATGTTGCCTATTGCTATGTTACTGAGACTGCCTTTATACTGACCTTGCCCCTACATGCTCGCCCCCCAGAGATTTGGGGCCCGTATGTTCAATACCTGATTACAACCGCGGACTGATAGCGCTGAATGTTCCAGTGACTGCATCGATATTCATTTACTGTGACTGTGCTTTTCTGCTTTCTGTTTGGAATCTCTATGTTGGCGGGTGGCACCGGGAGGGAATTGGACTATCTGTTTGTGTTTTGTTGTTGGTAAAATGCAAAGATAAAGTTTTTTAAAAAACAAATAAATAAATAACTCCAGTGTCTGTGGACCAGACGGAGTACCCAACCAAATATATAAAGAGGAGCCCATTTTATGGACAATGGGCCTCATTACGTCCCATGCGGTGACCATGGCGCTGGTAGCGCTAGTAGCGCCATGGTTGCCGCCGGTATTTTACCGATTGCGCCATGGTGAATGGCGGAATTACCACCCCATTCCAAGGTTGGCAGGCGGTAATTCCCCATTCACCATTGGCCCTTCCCATTCCCATTTTTGCCCACATAGGGCTCAATGGAAATGGGGAAGGCGGTAATTACGGTACCGCAAATTGCGGTACCATAAATACCTCCAATGTCCCTTTGCAGGTCCAATCCTTAACGGCTGGTAAAAACCAGCCGTTAAGGTCGGGACCCACAAAGGGACCTCGTAATTAGGCGGTAAGGGGTTAACGGCGTCGTAAAAGGTGGCGGCGCCGTTAACCCCTCACCGCCTGGGTCGTAATGAGGCCCAATATCCTTTACATCATCAGAGGCTGCGAACCTTGTCCCGATTCTTGGCAGAAATCACTTCCAGTACCAATTTTTAAAAGCGACAGAGCTAATCCATCTAACTACCGCCCAATTGCACGGATTGATTTTTCACGAAAATCTTTGCCAAATTGATTCTGAAAGACTTAACAAACTGGGCTGAATCCAACAGGGTACTGAGCCCCTTACAAACGGGGTTCAAGAAAGGTGTGGGGACGTTGTTGAGTGCTATTACTATGCTTGCATGTACCTCTGATATAGGAGGGAGCTTTGGAAAGTCCCTTTACGTGGCAGTATTAGATTTAACTGCCGCGTTAAACGATATCGATATAAATAAGGCCTGGCAGAAACTAAACAAATGGGGAATATGCCAGGGCCTCCTAAATATGATCCAGTTACTATACAGTAATAACTCTATTGAAGTGAGATTGAACACTCAGGGCGAACTATCCAATGCCCTACCAGTCACCAAAGGAGTACATCAGGGGTATGTTCTGACTCTCACCCTTTTCAATCTCTATTTAGCAGATCTGTGGGAAGAAAAGCAAACTCTGAACGGATATGCCCCAAGATGGTAGTATTTGAGGGTTAATATTATCTCCTATGCTGACGAACTTGTACTGCTAGATTATACCCCAGCAGGTCTGAAAAGGCTTCTGGACAGATTAGAAGCTTACCTGAGTAATAACCACCTGGAAATCAATCCCCAAAAATCATATGTAATGTCCTTTACTACTAGAAGTCAACTAAAATCATATATGTGGAGACTAAATCAGACGTTGATTAAACGAGCAACAGCCAAAAATTACCTGGGATTCCCAATATCTTCAAAAAATCAGTCCAAAATCCAAAATGAAAAAACAGAAAAAAATTGAGCCCATGTATCTCATTAATGAAGGTACTGAAAGGAAAACTGTGTGCTTATTCACTTCTACCATTAATTGACTTAGATAAAATGATACTATACAGCTGTGAGCTGATCCCTTTCAAGAATAGGACATTTTTGGATCGCGCGGAAGGGAATATTTGGAAAAATGTGTTGGGCCTTTCTAAATCCGTCCCAATAAGCGTGATCAGAGGTCTGACTTCATGGTGGGCCCAACATATGAAATGAAGTCTCTCTTTATTAGGTAAAATCATGGAGGCATAAAAACCCTCATTGGGTTTCCATCTACATGATTGTTTACTATGCAGACCCGATCCAAACCCATTTCTATTCAAATTTCTTAAACAGTGCAAACAATATCAAGAAATGATGACTATGTCGGAATCCAACTATGTAAAGAATGGAAGATAAGACGTTGGGACAAAAATATGGATCTTGAAGATTTGAAAAGATTAAAGCTATTCAAAAGGTAACGTAAATCTGTTTTTGCCTTGAGCAAGCCTAGAGCCTATCTGTTGAAATTTCCATCAAAAGAATAAAGGGAGTTGTACTTAAAATTTTGCATGAATGCCCTTCCAATGCTGGAATTGATAGGGCCTAAATTTGACCTGCCCAAAGAACTTTGTAGTTGTTGAGCATGTGTACAGGCCCAGATTTAATCTCTCTTCCAACAAGTACGTGAATGCCCCACTTTCATGAAGTACAGCATCTGTCATTTGGGTATGTTTGTCCACTCTACGTCTCAGGTCCTGACTCAGTGTCTATGGAGCAGGCTGATGCAAACTTCTAATCAGGCAATGATTATAGCCTTAACTAACCTATTGGAAAAGATTTTTGAGGAACTAAATATGATATTACAACATGGGGAGAGGGAGTGGCAGGGGATGTGGGACGAATCTGTCCTGTAGGGAATACACTGATTGTCAATTTAGGTACCTCAAGAGTGATTAAAAGACTGGAAGACAGTTTCTTGCTCTAAGGTACTTTCATTAATTTATGTGGAAACTGATGCAAAACAACTATGGAGATATGCTACCTTGTATCAATTTTGCCTTTGGAAAGAATGTTATTTTTATATTTTATTGTTTTCCTTTTTTATTTTTATATTTTATTGTTTTCATTTTTTTTTCTTTATACTTTTATTTTATTGGGCTTTTGTAGCAATATGGTGAATATTATGTGAAACATCTTGTATTCTACAGTTAATTGGTGTAAAGGTTTCATTGTAAACTGCAAAACACCCCACAAAACAAATTAAAAAATAAAATAAAATGCGCTAGTACATCTCATCATTTCCACCACAAACGATGTATCTGACTCAGAAAGGGTATTAATGTGCGCATCTCAAATATGCAAATTGAAATTGCCATTTCCACTCATTTGACAAAATCAGGGGGCATTGCTACAGATTTTAAAGCTTGTGCCCAATTCATAAACGGGATGCACTAAAAGAAGATTCTTTTGTAGTTTTACAGTAGCTGAATAAACCACTGCTGTCCCACTTATTTTTATTTGTATTTGTGTATTTCTACCGCGCCATAGCACTTGCATTTCTTTCTATTCCTTAAACAGGGAGAGAAATGCTTTTTTCTTTATCTCACATTTCACGGAGACAAGCAAACACATGGTTGCTGGGAGCCAGTCATAATACTTTAGCCTCACACCAATGTCTGCAAGGGGATTGGGCAGGTCATCTTTGGCACTGCTGTCCAGCTACCACTGAAATGTGCAGATCACCTTTGAGAATAAGGCCAAGAAAAAACAAAAACACCCAAAGAATATTGCCAGCACAAATAAATATAATGTAAATGTCTTCTACTGCACTCCAGGCATTTACCGAAAAATAAAATGAGGGCACAATTCCAGAGAATACTGTTTTTCCCTCCCCCCACCAGTAGAAACACTATGCATACAGTAGACAGCCTCACAGATAAGTGGCATGAAAGCCACCTTTACTTCCTAAAAACAGGCAATTACTCCAAAAAATAAAATAGGGAATAAAAATACTCTCTCAAAAAAGAAATAGGAAAAAAAGGGCCAATTAGATCTTGCCCCCTCTTAGACCCACATTGCTCCAAAATATGTTCAAATCAGTGGTAGGAGAATATCAGTGGCATAGGAAGGAGTCCTACTACTAATATTGCTGCCTGATCTCAAGAGGAACTTTAAGGTAAAAATGCATATTTTAATTTACACTAATTCCTTGATAAAAAAGCAGTATGGATTATCAATATCTATTAAAAAGTTCAAATATATTTCACTTAACTAAGAACATACTCACCCTGAAAATGGGATAAAACATTTTACTCACTAAATAACCAGGTTACTCACCGTAGTGACCACCTTACTCCTAGTCCATAGTCCCCTTTCCTCCATACTTATGGGACATTCCTCCGTCCTTCCTCTCTTTTTATGCGGGGCATCGCACGCAGCTGTAATCCCGCCCTTCTTAGCTCCGCCCAGCGCATCGCCCATCAGTCCTTTTCAATCGCCAGGTCAGAGACCTTTAAGCAATAATAGAGGAACCTTATTAGAGGGGACGGCGGGCAGGCGTATGGAGGAAAGGGGACTATGGACTAGGAGTAAGGTGGTCACTTCGATTAGTAACCTGGTTCTACTCCTACTTCCCGTCCCCTTTCCTCCATACTTATGGGAGATTCCCAAGCACTCCTCACATGAACTATGAGTGGATGGAAACCCCTTTTCTGAAAAAGGTTTTTCAGCAGGGCCTGCCCAAACTGAGCATCAGATCTGGAGCTCAAGTCCAAGCAGTAATGTTTACAAAAAGCCGATGGGGAGGCCCAAGTAGCCGCTTTCGCAATGGTCTCCCAGGGGACATACTTTTGAAAGGCTACAGCAGCTGCCTTGCCATGTACCAAATGTGCATGAATCCCTTTAGGAGGCTGTAGGCCATGAACAGTGTAAGACTCCAAAATACAGGCAGCAATCCATCTGGAGATAGTCGCTTTGGAGGCCTGCTTGCCTTGCGGACTGCCAAAGGTCACCAAAAGTTCAGAAGAACTCCTAAATTCAGAAGTTCTGTCCAAACAAACATCCAGGCAATGGAAAACCCTTTCAGCTTCCGAAGCTGGGTTTGGAAAGAAGACATGACTGATTCAAATGGAAATCGGAAACCACCTTTGGTAGGAAAGAACGATTTGTCCTAAGGACAACCTTATCCTTGTGGAAAACTAAGAAGGGATGCTCCACCGACAAAGCCTGGAGCTCACTCACTCGCCTTGCGGAGGTAACGGCGACCAAGAAAGCCACCTTCCACGAAAGGTGCGTAAGATCTACCGTAGCCATTGGTTCGAAAGGCTTATGGCACAAGGCTGTAAGTACCACGTTCAGATCCCACGTCGGATGCGGTTTCCGAACCGGAGGGTAAAGACGCAAAAGACCTGCAAAGTGTTGCTTAATCACTGGATTTGAAACTGAGAACGAGCACTGGTCCGTGGATAGGTAGGCGGCCACAGCCGAAAGATAATTCCTGCATGACAGGACATGAATGCCCGACTCTGCAAGATGAGAAACGAAAGACAGTACAGTGTCAATCGTAACTACCCTGGGGTCCAGCTGTTTAGCTAAGCACCAGTGACAGAAAAGAAGAAGCCATTTGCTCTTATACTGCGACCTCGTCGAGGGCTTCCTTGCTGCCTGAATTATGCACATGTCAGCAGACAGGTTGAGATGTTCTAAAGATCTGAACTCAGGCACCATGACGCCAAGCTGAATGATTGTGGGGAGGAGTACCACAGTTTGCGATCTCTCTGGTGAAGCAGGTTGGGAACTAGCGGAAGCCTGATCGGCGCACGCACCGACAGATGTTGAAGCTCTGAAAACCAGAATCTGGCCGGCCACCACAGAGCTATATGCAGAAGAGAGCAATTCACTGTGTTCTTCAGCTTGCAAATCGTCTGATGAATCAGAGGCAGAGGCGGGAAAGCATAGGCCCTCATGTTGTGCCATGGAATCTCGAGTGTGTCTCCCAGAGAGGAAACTCCCAGCCCGTTTCTGGAGGTGTACAGAAGAAGTTTCTTGTTTGCCGATGTGGCAAAGAGATCCACTTCCGGAGTGCCCCAACACAGCAATATCTGTAAGACGACCTCCGCCTTTAATTCACACTCGTAGCTAACCATTGTTTGTCGGCTGAGAGCATCTGCTGTGACGTTCAGCTGGCCCGGGATGTGTACTGCCACCAGCCAGACACCATGCTGAACCGCCCATTCCCAAATCTGAATGGCTAGATCCACAAGAGGAGGAGAATTGGTGCCCCCCTGCTTGTTGATGTAAAACATGGACACTGCATTGTCCGTGCGGACCCGAACAACTTTGTTGGCAATGACTGGTCTGATCGCCTTGAGTGCCAGAAAAATCGCCAGAAGCTCCAGATGATTTATATGAAGGAACTTGTCTTGTGGCGACATGAGGTCGGAGACCTGAAGAAGAGCAGACGTTGCACCCCACCGCAGAAGTGAGGAGGCCGTCGTGATCGTCACCATCGGAGCAGGATCCTGGAAACCCGCACCCACCGCAGGTTGCTGAGAGATGACCACCACACAAGGTCCACTCTCATGAAAGCCGGAATCACTATTATCTTGGAGTCCGGATCCACAGCCTGACGCCAAGAACTCCGAAGAGCCATTTGCGTCCGCCTCATCTTGAGTCAAGCAAGGGGAAGAGCCAATACACACGAGGCCATGAGGCCCAGAAGCCTCTGAAACCACCAGGCCGACATGCTCTCCGACTGCGCAAACATCTGACAAGTGGTGAACAGATCCGCCATTCTGTCCCCGGCCAGGTAAACTCTGCAGTCGATCGTGTTCCAACGAAAACCCAGGAAAATCAGGTCCTGAGAGACCGTCATGGAAGATTTCCGCCAGTTCACCAACAGCCCAAGGTGAAACAGGAGCTGGAGGAGAGACTGAAGATTGCTCGAGGCTTTCAGCGGACAAGGACTGTGCAGCAGCCAGTCGTCCAAACATGGATACACATGGATACCCTGTAGCCGAAGATAAGCTGCAATAACCAACATCATCTTCATAAAGACACACAGTGCCGAGCTGAGGCCAAAAGGGAGCACTCGGAACTGGAAGTGCTCCTCCCCCACAGACAACTGTAGGTATCTCCTATGCGGATTCCAAATCAGAATATGCATGTACGCATCCTGAAGGTCCGCCACGCTAAGCCAATCGCCCTTCTGTAAAGAGGACTTTATCTGACAGGGCGTGATCATCTTGAATTTCTCTTGGGGTAGAGAGAGATTGAACTGGGAAAGGTCTAGGATGGTGCGCAGGCCAGCCTGGTTGGGTTTGAGCACCGTAAACAGCTGGGAATAGAAGCCCTCTTTCCTCGCTGCCCTAGAGGAACGGGTTCCACCGCCCTGAGATCCAGTAACTTCTGAATCTCGGCTCTGAGGGAGGGTGACGCTGACTGCTGGAAGAGAGGATTGATGGGTGGGGTAGGGGGAAGGGGTAGTGGGAAGGGGAAAGCGGAAGCCCACTCAAGCGACTGACAAGACACATCGGTCCTCGGTGATGGTCTGCCACGCCTCCCAATGAGACGCAATGCGTCCTCCCACTGGGGTCTCGTGCGAGCGCAGAAAACCCAAATTTTGTTGGCTTGTTGTGGCAGCACCACCGGACCTTGAGGAGGAGGCTGAAGAGCGGGAGAAAAAAACCGGCTCCGTTGCTGCCCCTGAAACCAGAGGAGGGCCGAGGGTTTGACAACAATCTCTGTGTTCTGAAAGGAGGTTTAACCAGGAAAGGCAAGGACTTGGCGGTCTGAGTGCTGTCCTTGGTTTTGGTCAGCTCCATGTCAGTTGTAGAGTTAAAGAGCTCCTTGCCAGCGAAAGGCAGGTCCAAAACCTTATCCTGCACCTCCTTGGAGAACTTGGTGGCAGGCATCCAAGACTGACGTGAGGTGTCCACACCGAGCCTGAGGCCTCAGGTCGAGGTGTCAACATGGTGAGCCGCAGCCTCCAGGAAATCCTTTGCCAAGACCCTGGCGTCTGATAAATCCGCTTTCAAATCTTCCAACTTTTCAGTGGGAATAAACTCCTCGAATTCTGACATACCTTTCCACATTTTCATATTCGCCCCCCGCTAACACCAGTTAAGCATTGGCTTTTCACAGCTGCAGAGCCGAGTTAGTGAAAATCTTCCTCCCAAGGGAGTCAAAAAGCTTATCTTCTTTGGCCAGAACCTGTGTAACCGTCATTGAAGAGGATGACGCAGGTCGGGATTGCAAAGTGGCTTCCACCACTACCGTGGAGGAGAGGGGCTGACACGACGCTAAGGCCACCTCTTCCGAAGAATGGAGCCCATAACGCGCATCAATCTTCTTGTTGACAAACAGTCCAGAGTGTGGCTTCTCCCAAACTTTACGGACCTCGACCAAAACGTCCTTCTGCAAGTACAAGCCGGTACGCTCCGAAGGAGATAAGGTGAACGCCCCCGGAAGCACGCCCTCCTGCGGAGCAGGTGCCTAAGGTACTGGAACATCTAACAGACACATGGGGCCTCATTAGGACCCAGGCGGTATGGGGTTTACGGCAGCGTAAACAGCGCCGACCCTTACCGCCTGATTCCGAGGTCCCTTAGCGCCATGGAGGATTTAACACCTGCTTTTAGCAGGTGTTAAAATCCATGGCGCTAAGGGACCTTGTTGTTAATTACGCCACCGTAATTTACGGTGGCGTAATTAACGCCTTCCCCACTCCCATTATGCCCTATGGGGCAAAAATGGGAATGGGGAAGGGTAAATGGGGATTGGGGACTTACCGCCCCACCATCCTCGGAATGGGTCGGTAAGTCCGCCAACCACCATGGCGTAAACGTAGTTTGTGCCATGGTGGTAAAGGTACGACCCAGGCGGTAACTTACCGCCTGGGTCGTAATGAGGCCCATCATGTCCAGCACCCGGTCATGAAAAGCTCTGACAGAGCGGGGCTGGTCTCGCTGTCCTGCTCGCCCTGTACATCATCCGATAGGTCCGGATCAGGTTCAGTCACATCCGGTACCCCAACAGCCTTGTCCACTGGGGACAATGGAGGCAGGGGGAGGAGAGATGGGGGAGGCTCTGCCGGTAAAGGTGGCGCCGGCGGAGGGACAGGCACCGCAGCCGGGACCTTCAGCGCAGGCGGGCAAATCTCCCTGACAAAGTTTCGACAGTACTCCTTCATGGGGTCGGACCGCATCAGTATTTGAAACCTGCCGAAAAAGACGTCCTCCGCCGACGGTTTAGATGCGACAGGAGGAGGCATCTCATGTGCGGAGTAACTCCAGGGGCGTAAGGGAGAGGGTTGCCAGGAGGGTCCTTCCCCACTGTTGTCTACATAAATCAAGGGCGTCGATGCCGCAGGAAGCGAGACATTGTGCATTAGAGGCATCTGTGTGTTCCAGTCATAAACTGGATTAAACGGATGTGCACAAGGAAACCGATGTTCACCTGAAAAAGTGCCCCCTACACCTAGGGCCAATGGCGTAGTTGTAAGGGATTTATCAAAAATGGCAGCCGTGGCCTTGGCAGGAACGGCCGCCATTTTGTCAGCACCTGAGGAGAACTGCGACATGTGTGGAAGTGAAGCAGGGGTCTTCGCAGGTGGTTCAGGGGTCTGCGCTTTAGCCTTAACACAAGGAACCTCGGCCGAGCCGGTACTGTGTGGCCTAGAATGTTTCTGCGACATCGTAACAGCCAAACTAGCCTTCGAAGGAAGGAATTCGACGCTGCCGGTGATGGTGGGATTACGGTCCAAAACCTCAATCCTTGGCCCCTCAACAGAACTGGAGTCTCCGCAAGAGCGGGAACGATGAGGAACACACCTCACCGACAAGACCTTAACAGGCCTCATAGAACTGTAGGTCACCTTAGCCTCTAAATGACGGGCTTCGGACCCTAGTCCGGTAAAAGCCCCCGCACGAGGGGCCTCAAACTTTCGTTCGGTGTCAACAACCTCAACCGAGGTCTCAGGGCGTACCCCGGTGATTTTACAGGAAGCTGCAACCAAGGAGACCTCGGAGCAAGATCCGGTACCCGATGCCACAGTAGAACGCAATGCAACCAAATGCAATCCGGTATCGATAGGCCCCTTAACGATGCCCTCAGAGAAAACTCCAGTAGAATTTTTAGGCCTAGAAGGCACCTCAGGGCCAGCCCCGGTAATAGAGCTTTTGAGGCTCCTCCCGGACTGGGAAGACCCCGGGAAGGAGACCCCCGGCCGAGGTGCCCTACAAAGCAAAGAATTCACAGGGCATTTCTTTTTTTTGTCGATGAAAGTTTGAAAATGCGCCAGAGGTGTACGTTGAAACACCTCCTCTCACCGTTCCAAACGACGTTGAAGCGCCCGGACCAAAAGGGAGTTGCAATAAAAGCACAAGTCCCACCGTTGGTCCGGACCCAAACACTAAGCACAGAGGATGGGGATCCACCCTAGCGAAGCGTTGCTGACATGAAGAACAATTTGGAAAGTCTAGCTGAAACGGCATAGCCGGACTACCACGCGACCGCTAGGCCAGAGCCAGAGAGGAGGAACTGTAAGGAAAAAATCTTCCGAAGATGCAAGTGTGTCCAGTCCCGAGCGAGCGGAGAAAAGGACTGGTGGGCGATGCGCTGGGCGGAGCTAGGAAGGGTGGGGTTATGGCCACGTGCGGTACCCCGAGTAAAAAGAGAGGAAGGACACATTTTTGAAAAATGTGATGCTTTTTACAAAGTGCTCCGGTTCCGTCCCACAGGATGGAGGAATGTCCCATAAGTATGGAGGAAAGGGGACGGGACGTAGGAGTAAATCATTTATTACCAACTTCTAAAATATGGAGTAAAATACTCCCACTTCAAAATCCTATCTGGAGGCCTGATAGTAGGTATGTAAAACATGACATACTAAGTCAGGTATGGTGTTTGCGTCTAGGTTGAGACCTAACTTCTTCCCAGTACCTAGTTCAATCCCTAAGAGTTGACCAATGCTGGCTGATCAACTGGCAAACTCAACCAATGCAATCCATACATCAGTCAAAATAGTGCATCCATCGGTCAACATGGCTAGAGTTCACCGCCCAGACCGATGACCAACATGCTGGTTTTGTGCAACTCCACCTCTCCACGTATTATTAATTAAATAACACTTTGTACATGGAATGTGACATTTCTACTTGCTCCTCAATAGTAACTCTGCTAGTTTTCTAATTATATTTCTGTCTTTACCTCTGCCACCTGCTTCTATGAGTTTTAGAAAAAACATTGGGCCTCATTACACGGTAGGCGGTAAACCATGGCACTATTAGCGCCATGGTTCATGCCGGTAAAATACTGGCACCGCCTTGGTGGAAAGTGGAATTACCGCCCTATTCCAAGGTTGGCGGGGCAGTAATGCCCCCTTCCCCCATTGCTCTTACCCATTCCCATTTTTGCCACATAGGGCTCTATGAGAATGGGGAAGGCGCTAATTACGCTACCACAAATTGCGGTACCGTAATTAGCTCCACTGGTCCCTTCGCAAAAAGCAGGCGTTACATTCCCCAACCCGCAAAGGGACCTCGTAGTAAGGCGGTAAAATACTGGTACCAGTAAACCCTTACCGCCTACCGTGTAATGAGGCCCATTGTGTTAGCACTTAGTTAAGGACCACATAACACCATGAATCACAGGAGATCTTCTTTACCACACATCCACACCGCTCAAATCCATGGCCCCCAAAAAAAAACAGTGCAAGAGCAGTACAGTTACAATCCCTCCGGAGACAGAAACATGTGCTTGAACACGACTGGAAAAGACACCCTACTCCAACAAATTCGCCTTCACCACTGCACTTAACAAACAAAAAATCATCAGTTATACTCCGTAAAGCCACCATATATAACACCAGACTCTCTTAAGCCCATTTCAATTCCAAAGAGCTCTTCAGAATTCTTAAGAGTGCTAGACAATCCTGCCCTACTCCATCTCAATTCCCAAAAGATAATTGGGCCTAATCACAGGTTTGGTCTGAGCCCTTAAATGTGGCGGTAATGCTATTACCGCTGCATTTAAGGGCTGGCCAAATCACGAGTTGGGTGGAAAATGGCTTTTTTACCTCCAGCTTTTAGCTGGAGGTAAAAATGCCAATTTTCAGGCTGTTTTGGGCACAATTACCACCGGCGGTAATGGCGCTTCCCAATCCCATTGGGTCAAAATGGGGATTTACCACGGTCACACAATTCATGATCCAGCGCAAATTGCGCCGCACTGAATTACGGGAGCACTATTAGTGTTGGGCGGTATACTGCCAGTATTACCGCCGGGATACCACACAACTCGTGATGAGGCTTAAGTTAAGAGAACAAACTATCACCAAAAAGACACTCCTCTCGTCCCAAAAAAACCTTGCTTCAGAAGACATCACCCCCCTCACCTCCTACCCACCATCCCTCCGTTCCACTTCTCCACAGTCACCCTTTCTGAAGTCATCAACACCATACAGCTCCTCAAAACCTCCAATTGCAAAGGTGATGTCTGCCCAGCACATATTGTCAAACTCTATGCTGAAGCCCCCCCACCCCCACCTTCACTGACTTTATAAACGTCTCCTTCACCACAGGCATCGTCCCCACTTGCATCAAGGAAGCTTGGGTCACTCCCTTACTTAAGAAACTCACACTTGACCCGACACACTCCACTAACTATCTTCCTATCACTACCTCAAAATTATAGACCGTGCAGCCAATACACAAATCCAATCTTTTCTCAAACACCATCATCTATTTGGCTCTGGTTCTATGTGAAATAAGCAAAATATTTACTGCGAAGTCCAAAATGTAGATTTATTTTTCTTTAAACACAATTCTCTGCATATATATGCGGGGGGAGACCCCTGTTGCCCCCCCAATACCTCCCCACATTTATTATCACCCCAACCCATCCCCCAAAATGCGGCTTTAAAAATTCAATATTTTGGGCTACATCATGACTGTCTACGCAGTAATGGGGTGATACCTTTGGCTTTCGCCAATCTGGGTTAAGACCCAAATACAGCGCTGAAACAGCCCTCCTAGACTTCAAAATACAACTTGACAACATCAGCGACTCTGGCAAGCCAGCTCTCTTGCTCCTCCTTGATCTATCCGCCGCCTTTGACCTTGTCGACCACAACATCCATTGCCATCATCTAATTTCCAAAGTTCATTTCTCCACAGAGGATACCTCCTGGATAAAATCGTTCCTGAGTGGCCACACCTCTAAATTCTTCTCTGCGAAAGCTGCTGCAGATCCTTTGCTTGTTCTCTATTGCATCCCAACGCTCCTGCGTCTCTCCTAACCTCTACAACCTTTACACTAAACCTTTGTTCAACCATTTGGACAATCTTGGCATCCCCTACATCAACTTTGCTGATGATAACCAGATATTGCTTCCTCAAACAGTCAACTACTCCCATGGTTCCTCCACTATCAATCAGATCTATGGCTTCATTCAGAACTGGATGGTTATGCACCACCTCTGCCTCAACAAAACAAACAAAAAAAAATTGCTCATCTCGGGGACACCCAATCGCCTGAAGAACCTGGATCCTGCCTTTTGAGCCTTCACGATATATGGCAACACCATGCCTGTCTCGAAACACGTCAAAACTCTTGGCGTCTATCTGGACATGGACCTCAACATGACTAAACATCTGAAAGCCCTCGCCTCATCAGCCGCTTACACCACTAAACTCATCAATCTCAGGAGACAATTCCTTACCCCTTACAACTGCCTAACTCTTTCTAGAGCCATCATAGGCAGCAAACTTGACTACTGTAATGCGCTACTCACAGGCACCATGACCAAGAACCTGTCAAAATTACAACTACTTCAAAATAATACTCTCCAAGCAGCTGAGGGCATGCGACGCACTGATCACATTACTCAAGCCAGACACAAAGCCCACTGGTTCCCAATCAAAGCCTGCATCAAATTCAAAATGACACTTGCTCATCGATGCACTCATGCTGCTGCCCCCTCTTATCTCAACCACCGTCTTGCCAAAAAGCCCATCAGAGAGGCCACCAGGGGTCGCAGGCAAGATGGTCGCCTGAGCTTCGAGCTCCATCCCCAGCCCCGGGAGAACAACGGTACTAGCACGGAACGAGGGTCCCATGACCTGCAAGACCCCCACCATACACTGTGGGAACCTGTTGCCCCCCGCTACACCCAACTCCGGTGCCAATCGGACACCCCTGAGCCGAGTTCTACGGGCCTGAAAGTTCCCGCAGCTCCTCCCCCGCAGCTCAGCGCGGCGCACTGGAGGAGGCTGCAACTGCGGCACACATGCGGCCTCGATTAAAGTGAGAAAGCCACGGGCGAGGAGGAGGCGGCGCCACACAGAGGAAGAACCCGAGGCCGTACACCCGCAGGGCATCGGGGCTTCCCGCCCCGGCCCTGGAAACTGGACAAGGTTCTGGCAGAGGACAACTGACGCGGCCCAATGCAGGAGAGGCCTGAATCAGAGAGGGCCAACGGCCGGGGGGCTGACGCGGGCCGCAATCCAGAGTGATCCCGAGACCCCAGAGCCAGGTGAAAAGAGAGGGCCACCGGCCCACGGGGCGGCAACATTGCCAGGGGGTCGACGCGGGAGCGGGCCCCCCCGACCTCCCCTCTCCCGACCCCACCGGGCAGTGACCCGGAGCTGAGTAAAAAAAGAGCAGTGTCGGGGCCCTGGAAATTGGATGCCCGCCCCCTCTCCATATTGAGCAGACCTACAGACCACCAGGAGGCCGCCGTCGCACCGCGACCCGTGGGGTCCGAGAACCGGGGGGCCGATGCGGGAGCGCGCCCCCCCAATACGCACCCCTCCCCCACGGTCACCAGAGGGGGGCATCCAGGGCCACTTGTGATCCAGAGCCCGCTAACCGCAAAGCTACCACCACAGGGGGAACCGACGGGTCTGGACAGGCCAGACACGCACTGAGACGACCGCGGGAAGCACGCTGCCCCCCCCGCCTCGCCAATAGCAGGTGGCCAAAACTAGCCCCCCATGAGTTGGAAGGAAAACCTGTCGAAATACCAATTTGTGGCTATCGAGAACGTCATGGCGACCGGGGGCCCCCCCACCCCACCCCCAGACCTTGGTGCTATCCAGAATAATATTCAGACGATTCTGGAGGAGATCCGCGGGAGCCAAATTGGCGGACCTCACGACTAAAGTCACCACCTTGGAAGATCGAATGGAGGAAGTCGAAAACAATCAGCTCTCCACTACTCTCCTTGAGACCCAAATGGAAATCAGATTCCGGGACATGGAAAGACGCGAAGAGGAACTCCGACTCAAGGTGGACGATATGGAGAACAGGGAGAGAAGGAATAACCTGCGTATTTTTGGTTTAGTGGAGGACGAGGGGGAAACCATACAAGGCCTTGAGGGCAAAGTACATGACATCGTAAGAATTGTCTTGGGGGCGGACGCTGAAGGTGCGATTCAGTTTGACAGGGTCCATCGGGCAGGAGGAGGGGGCAGAGGCCGCGTTCGGTCCTGGCCCGGCTACACTGTTACAAGGACAAAGCTAAAATTCTGGAGAAAGCGAGGAACCTTGGCAATATTCAATATGGTGACTCCAGGGTGTCCATCTTTCAGGACCTGCCGGCTCTCACCCGGTCAATGAGAAGGAAATGTGGAAACCTCACAAGATGGCTTCAGGGAAAGTGGGTCCGATACCGCTGGGGCCACCCCTTCTGTTTGGAATTTGAATGGCTGGGGGAGAAACATCGCCTGGTGTCTGAGGAAGACATTCAAAGGGCCACGGACGACCTAGTCGGCGACCAGGCGGGCCACTCAAGCGGCCAAGATGGAAGAGCCCGGGACCCCCGCCCCGAGGGGCCCCGACAGACTGGGACAGCTTAGCGGCAAATCTAAAGTCAAAGGGGCCCGGAAATTTCAGAATACCAGGCACCTGTCAACGACCTCCGAGGATCACCCGAAGCCATAACAGCACCGCCCTTCCGGAGATCGAGGAAATCCTATGATGAGCATCAGTCCCAGGATCTGACAGTAAGGGGTCCTGGGGCCCGGGGGGGCCACGCCGGGGCGCCGCGTTGGCGCGACATGCGGCCTGCTGGTTTGGAGGGCGGGTAGAACTTTATTAAATGTTAGCTGTTTTGTTGAGGGGACCCACGTAGAATGTCTGAGTTTGGAGTTTACAGGCTGAAGCGGGGGTTCACGGTTCCAGAATTCTACCTCAGTCATTTGCGCTGAGGATTTGGTGGGGTAGACCTATATTGATTCCAAGACTTGAGATTCCCTAATACAAAAAATCCCGGGGCTGGGGTTAGAGTCCTTGGTGGTTCGTTGACCAACCCCGACACTTGTTGGGGGGCGTGGACGAACGCCCTTCATTACGAGGGAAAGGGGGGGTGGGGGCAGGGGGCAGAGGGGGGGCTTGGGCTTGGGGGGGCGGGGGTGGAATGATTAGCGAAAGAGATGTGGAGGAAGGGGGGGGAAACCAGTTCAAATCACAGACACTTGCTTGGCAGTGAGCTCTGAAATGCAGATGCTATGAGGGGTTTAAGGTGCACAACCTAAAAGACGATAATGATTGAAGGAAGGATAGGCACGCTGAACGTCAAGGGTCTTAACTCCCAAAACAAGAGGTCCCTTACGAGCAACATGTTCCGCAAACAACATTTAAGAGTCCTCTTTCTACAGGAAACACACTACAAACGGGGAAGAGAATCCAGAATTAAGGGGAAGGACATTGGTTCCAATTACTGGGCCTCACATGCAAACTCCAAGGAGGGGGTAGGTATTCTCCTGGGGAGGGCGTTCCATCTCACGTGGGTAGAAACTAAGAGAGGTTTTGGGGGCCGATTCTTAGGTGTCAAAGAGTTCTGTGAGGGACAGCGCATCACCCTGGCCACCTTATACGCGCCCAATTCAGGGCAAGTGCAGTTCCTCACTCGGATCTTTAATGTCATGGATGAATGGGCAGAAGGGGCCATGATTCTGGGCGGGGACTTCAACCTGGTAGCTGACCCCCGTCTGGACTGGTGGTCTGCCAAGGGAGGGGGGCCCAAGGGGATTTCCAAGGATAATCTAGCCCTGCAGGCCCTCTTGAGGGACCATTATTGGGTGGATGTCTGGCGCAGGGCATATCCGGGTCAGGGAGGTTACACTTTTTTCTCTCCCCCACACTGTACCTACACTAAAATTGACCTCATGCTAATCTCCGAGGAGGGGAACGGGGTGGTACAACAGCCAAGGGTGGAGGCCATAACGTGGTCGGACCATGAATTGCTTGTGGCTGACTGGTCACTGCTCGTCGCCCCAAGACCTTCCCGCTGGCGGTGCAACGACACGCTTCTTAGGGACCCCGTATTCCGGGATTTTATGAAACAAGAAATGTCGGCCTATTTTGAAACGAATGATAATGGTGAGACCGACATGTCCACAGTATGGGAAGCCAGAAAAGCCACTTTTAGGGGTCTCCTCATAGCAGAGGGCTCGAGGCGTAAACGGGAGAGGGGCCTGATCGAGGGCAGACTCCGGGCGGAGTTGGGGGTCTTGCGGGCCAGACTGGGCGTTCCCGGAACAGACAGAGAGGCACTCCTAGAGGAAATGCAGGGCAAAAGACAAGAACTACACACGGTTCTTATAGGGGAGGTTATTAAGAAAATGCGGTACACCAAGCAAAAATACTATGAACGGGGAGACAGGGTGGGGACTCTTTTGGCACAAAGATCCGGGGGCTGCAGGGTGGAAAGGGGGGTTGCCCAGCTTAGCGATGAGGAAGGCAGGATTCACAGAGGCCGGGAGGAAATAGCGGACTGCTTTGCCGACTATTACAGCAAACTTTATTCCAGGCAAGCAGACAAATCACTGGAAGATATCTCAGCCTACTTGGCTGAGCACCCCCTCCCCAAAATATCCGACGAAGACATGGGGGCCCTTGAGGGGGAGATCTCAGAGGAAGAGGTGGAGAACGCCATTAAGAGACTGAAGGCAGGAAAGGCACCGGGTGGGGACGGTTACACGGCTGATTTCTATAAACAGACCCAATCGATCCTGGTGAAGCCCTTGGCCAAACTGTTCAATCAGATTAGGAGCCGAGACTCAATTCCACCGACGTTTCTGCAAGCTCTCATCACCGTCATACCCAAGTCCGGTAAATACCAGACTGAATGTGGGTCCTATAGACCCATCTCACTCCTTAACCTAGATGCCAAGATTTTTACCAGAATCTTGGCCTCCAGACTTGAGATCTGCCTTCCACGCCTAATACACCCTGACCAAGCGGGATTCGTCCTCAACAGGCAGGGCTCTGATAACGTACGGAAGACACTCCATATACTTGCCACAGTGGGGGTCCGGGACGAGGGGGCTCTCCTACTGGCTCTCAATGCGGAGAAAGCCTTCGACAGGGTTAGCTGGGCTTTCATGGGGGAGGTTTTCGCATCTCTGGGGATGGGTCCTAGGTGGCGGGGGTGGATGGCCGCGCTGTACTCCCCCCCTCGGCTAGAGTGGTGGCAAACGGGACAGAATCGAGAGAGTTACCCCTCCAACGTGGTACAAGGCAGAGATGTCCCATGTCCCCGCTAATTTACGCACTAGTAATAGAACCATGGGCAATCTCAGTCCGCAATGACGAGGCTATTAGGGGAGTACAGATGGGAGACATGCAATGCAAAATCTCCCTCTTCGCGGACGACGCCCTACCCTATGTCACCGGGCCTCACGCGCTATGGAGAGTTATCGGGTTATAAAGGCAATCTGGATAAGTCAATGGCGTTTATGGGAGGGAACCTGTCAGATCCGGAGATGGCCTTTGTGAAAGGGCTCCCCTTTAGATGGACTGAAGAGGGATTCCGGTATTTGGGAGTATAGATTACGCGTGACCTTGAGGAACTGTACACAGCCAACTTCCCCCCCCTCTGGTCCGCAATCAGAAGAGATTTAGAGAGGTGGGTGAGATCGGGGCTCTCCTAGATGGCGCGCCTTAACCTCATAAAAATGGTTCTCCTCCCGAAGTTTTTATTTCTCTTCCAAATGCTCCCGGTGATAATCCCCAAGACCTTCTTTATAGAAACAAAGCGAGTCCTGCTCAACTTCCTCTGGTCGGGCAAAAAACATAGGATCTCCTACGAAGTGTTGACTAGGGCTAAAGAAGATGGGGGAGTGGGTTATCCTGAGGGTTTTGGTTGACCACTTCTCCCCAGACACGAAAAAACAATGGGTTGCTATGGATAACAGGCCCCTTGCCCCTGTCACAATAGAGGAATGGCTTTGGGTCCCGAGGAAGAATATCCCCAGAAGCGTCCTGAATCATCCAATCTTGAAGGTATTGTGGTCCTTGTGGGGAGAGGGAGGTTACTATCGGTGGCTCACGACGTGGCCATCCCCGTTGAGCTGCATTTGGGCCCCTCCCTTCCTGGCCAAAATAGCAGAACCAGCGGCGTATGAATCGTGGTTCGAGACAGGCCTTAGCAGGACCAGCCATCTTTGGGTGAAGGGTTCTTTTCTGCCCTTAAGTGACCTCGAGGAAGCTCTGGGAATTGGCACCCTGTCCCCCTTTCGCTACCTGCAGCTCAAGGGTGTCCTCAACGAGCCATCCTGGGGTGATACCCTCAGGAGGGATCTCACAGAGTTCGAAAAGCTTCTCCTATCTGCGAGGGGCTCTAAGGGGATAATATCTCGCCTTTACAAACTCTTCCTGTTCTCTGTCCCCAGGGATCCTCCACTGGCGCGCACACAATGGGGTAGGGACCTAGGAGAGGAGATTGATGACGAGAGGTGGGCGGTGATGTGCAGGCGGGCCTACCGATCCACGGCCTCCCTCCAGTATCGCCATCAAGCCCTCAAAATACTACACCAATGGCATTACCCCCGCAGAGGATTGCCAGGATAAAACCAGGGTATGACCCACACTGCTGGAAATGTAAGACCGAGAGGGGGGACTACATACACATGTGGTGGGGATGCCCAGTGGTCCAAAACTATTGGGAAAAGGTACTTGCCTGGATCAAAGGGGTGGACGGGGTTGAGCGGTCTCCCTGCCCATGGCTCCTCCTGTTTGGAATCGGCATTGGGGAGGAACAGGAGGGCACTCAGGACTATATGCTCCAAATTATGTTGGTGGCGGCCAGATGCTGCCTCGCACAAAAATGGAAACGCCCGGAAATGCCGGGGGAAAAAACGTGGGTGACCAAGGTGCGGGCCATATATGACATGGAGTTTCTCACACACTTACTCGATGAGTCCAAGTCCAACATCGAGGAAATCTGGCTCCCCTTCTTTGACAAATATGGCCGATCAATTTAACGCTCCGCGCCTGGGCCGGGGGTCTTCCCCCAGGGGCATTGGACCAATGTACACTAACCTGATCGTGAACTTCTCCCAATCGGACCCAGGACTTCGGCGCGCCAAGTGCACTCTGTAACGATTCATCTGTCTCAGGAAAGTCCGTCAAACAAGCAACAAACAACTAAAGAGATCTTGAACTGTAGGGGGATGAGGGAGGGACAGGGGGGTGGGGTGTTAAGACTGTTTTTCTTTGTTAACTCGTGCTTACACATGCTATGTAATGTCGTGCTACAGATATAAAACTTAATAAAAAGTGATTTTAAAAAAAAAAGCCCATCACACGCCCACTACGTTCCTCCTCCACCCTCTTGCTGTTCACCCCCAGGTTCAAAAGTAAATGAGCTGGAGGTTGCAGCTTCACGTTCATCACCTACTCCCTTTCATCAGCAATTAAAGACAAACCTATTTGCCTAACATTCAGAAAATGTCTCAAAACATGGCTGTTTAACAAATATGACTCTTAGTCTCAGGAACTACCCAGTTCCGAAAAGAGAAAAACCATCTCAGAATGAGTGTTTTGCATCTATGACACTAGCAAGGGATGTGCCAGTGTGCCCGGCATTCGGGCCAGGTGCAGGGCAGCCCTATGAATTAGTGCCCGCTGACCTTGCGCAATAGTGAAATAATATAACACACACCATAGTACAATGCTTTGTGCAGCACCACCAGGTTTACCCCACCCGATTCCAACATGGAGAATCAAGGAATCAAGGATGCAGTAAGTTGCTTACCTTTAATTCCAGGCCTGTAACATTAGCATCTTTCTTAGATACACATACTTTGCATATTCTCTGTCGTCAGGCTGACAATCCTTGGTTAGCTATTTTCTACTCCAGAGTTAAAGAAACAACATGGAATTTTGATGTCTACCCACCATGTTCTAGGTCATTTTAACCCCAGTCAATGGAAAATGGAGTACTGAACGTCACCCCTGGAAGCCATCTTCAGATTCTAACCAGGCTAAGTGAAAGGCCTTTACTGGGGCTGGTGGAAGTCGCATGTGAATCTATGAATGATATCACTGATGGAGAACTAGATTTACAGTAAGCAATATACTCCTCCAGCACTGGATCTTTCATAGATTCACATGCTTTGAATAGACTGGAAAGCAGTGTATCATCATTAGCTACGTATAATACAGGTGGTAGGAAGTAAAGGCTCACCTTATTGAAAAAGGCGCTCATCCCACACCTGCTTCTGTTCTTGCGTGTGAGTTTAAATAGCAGTGCTTGGTAAAGGTGTGCAGCACTGCCCAAGTGGCTGATTGGCAGATGTCCTGTAGCGGGATGCCTGCCCACATGGCCGCTGATGCTACCGTTGCTCTAGTAGAGTGAGCATGTGCTCTCCTGGGTCCGTTAGCTTTCACAAAGCAGAACGATTTTGCAAATGTAATCCATTGCGAGTTTCCCTGTTTGAAATGATTGTGGCTCCAACTGTGATGAACAACTGTGTGGATTGTTGGAAACCTTTTGTTCTGTCCATGTAATACTTCAATGCTTTTTAAACATCCAGAGAATGTGGAGCAATATCTGCTGGTGAGGATGCATTTTTAAAAAATGTGTGTAGTACAAATAAGAAGTTCATGTGTAAATCCAGTCAAACATTTGGCACAAAACAAGGATTTATCTTTCGGACAACCGTGTCCTTGAAGAAGCACAAATACAGTTCATGTATGGCTAAGGCCAGGATCTCTAAGACACACCTAGCCAAAGTAATGCCTACCAAAAATTCGATCTTTCATGAAACATATTTAATATGTGCCTCAGAGTGTAACTGGCTTGTATAACACCATGCAATAAGAGGCCAATTACACGTTCAACAACTGGTTGTTACTAACCTTTTCAGATGCAACAGTGTGAGGCAATGAACCCTTGCACCCTATTATCCTAAAATGTCTAGATCAGGGAGTAAACAAAGATTCCAGGGAAACCCTATGGAGAATAAAACCCTGACGAGTAGAACGCTGAGCTGTCGGATGTTGGCACAGTATCTTCATTTCACGGCTGGATCAGGTATGGTTGTTGGCAGCTATGGCATTCTATTAGAGTTGTTCTTGCCGTAAATGAGGGCAGGGAAGCCAGAAGAGCCAGGAAAAGGGCGCCTGAGGTTTTCACGCTGGGATAATGAGGGAAGAGTACAGTATGATTAGCAGTCCCGCACGCGATGTGTTAGTCTAAAAGGGCGGGCTCAGAGAGAACGTACCGGTAAAGGATTCTCATTTACAAAAAGGCGCCAGTAGAACAGTGACTTGGAAGAGACTCTGTGGGGTTTCTGGCTGAAATCTAGACATACATAATGAGCACAGTATGAGCAAGGATAGAAAGAAAGTCCCAGAGCAAAGGAATAGAATAAGAGGAAAACAAACTCGCGCAGCATCAGGAAAGAAGAGTAGCAACGCGCCGGAGTCCTGGCTATAGCTGCATATATCCATTGCCAGCATCAGTATCGGGAGGAAACAGGAAGGTGCCACAAGTGCAAAAGGAAACTGAGTCTTGAACTTGACACACCGGGCACAATCTTGGAAGGATACTGGAAGGTAGAGTAAATCCTTTTCCACCTATTCCAAACAGAATGTTGTTGAATCCGAGATGTGACAGTATGCCCCCTTCCAAGAGGAGACAGACCCGGTTTGTCCGGATGCATCCTATGAAAGCACCGGACCAACCGGAGGGCATGAACAGAAGTCGCAGGGTCCCAGGCGCGGTCCGCAGAAGAGTATCCTTTCCAATCCATTAAGCATTGGAGACGTCCTCGAAAATAATGAGTCACAACTCAGACAACTCAAACTCTGGACCTGTGGTAGTAGCCACCGGGGGCGGATGAGAGACTGAATGTCTAAGAAATCTATCAGGAACATCAGTCTTCAATTGGGACACATGGAAAACAGGGTGAATTTGAGACCATGACGGAGGAAGCCGGATCAAAAAGGCTGCATATCCTCTGTTCTCCAAAACCTCAAAAGGACCAAAATACCTAGAAGGCACCAAATGACGTGGGAAAAAGCGAGATGCTAGCCACAACCTGTCACCAGGAGAAAGGTCAGGAATGAGGTGCGATGGAGATCAGCAAAATGCTTAACACGTTCCTGTGCCTCTTGGAGAGCTGTGCAGGCAATATTGTGTCCATGCTGAATGTCCATCACCAAGGCATCGATATCAGGGAACCGGGTGGAAGTAGGAGGAACCGTAGGAAAACAAGAAGGATGATATACATAGGTGCTCCAAAATGCACTAGACCCCAGTGCAGCATGATTTGAATTATCATAAGCGATTTACGCCAGTGGTAACAGATCCACCTAGTTATCTTGGGCATTAGAGGTGAAGAAACGTAAATAACCTTCTAAAGTCTGAGTCAATCTTTCTGTCTGGTCTGGTGGAAACCAGAGCTTAAAGCCCTCTTGATGTTTATAGCCGAGCAGATATGTTGCCAATAGCATGATGTATACTGTGGACCCCAATCTGAAAAGGATGGTGTTGGGTAACCCATGACGAGAGAAGATAATCAAAGGGATTCCTGGTAAGGCAAGAAAATGAGCCAATTTAGTAAAGAAATAGATCGTTACCATGGTTCCCAGTCAATTGGTCGAAAACATTTGGTCGACAGGACAACTGGTCGACACCATTTGGTCGAATGCCAAATGGTCGAATTTTTTTTTTTTTTTTACCCCTTTTTTGGTTTTTTGGGGGGGTCCCCCCCCCCCCCAACCCCCTTTTTTTCTTTTTTCTTTTTTTCCCCACACGAAAACCCACAAAACACATATATAAAAAACAAAAAAAAATTCGACCATTTGGCATTCGACCAAATGGTGTCGACCAAATGGTGTCGACCAAATTGCAGTCGACCAGTTTGCTGTCGACCAATTGACTGGACACCCGTTACCATCACTTTCGTGGATCCTTTTGAGGACGGCAAGTCTACAATGGAGTCCGTTGAAATGATCTGCCAGGATTTGATGGGTATCTGCATCTTCACCAGGTGTCCCAAGGGAGGTTTTCTAGGCACCTTGGTCTGCAAACAAGTAACACATGAAGAGATGTAATCCTGTATGTCATTGGCCACCTTAGGCCACCAGACCTGTCTCTGTACAAGATCCAGAGTGTTGGCGACCGCCGGTGCCCCGCTACCAGAGTCATGACACATTTTTAGGACTTCTTGTTGGAGAGCAGTTGTAGGAAGATACACACATTGGGCCTCATTATGACCCTGGCGGTACAGAGTGAACGGCGCCGTAAAAGGTGCCGGCGCCGTTCACTCCGTACCGCCGCATTACGAGTTCCCCTCGCGGGACACGGTAAGCATGCCTGGGTCCCGCGAGGAGAAGAGGGAGCAAACAACGGGCCATCTCGTAATGGCCCATTGTTTGCTCCCTCTCCCATTCCCATTCAGCCCTCTGGGGGCTGAATGGGAATGGGGAAGGACCATGTCCGGGTCCTTGGAGGGAGGAATTACCGGGCCTTCCGAACTCGGAATGGCCCGGTAAGTCCCCATTCCAAGGACTCGGACCCCGACGCGATTTCGGCAGCAGCCATGCAGCCAATAGCGGCATGGTTACCGCCAAACTCGTAATGAGGGCCCTTGGCTGTAAAAATAGTATCCCCTTTCATGCAAGAGAATGTATTTGTCTGCAGTGACACAAAATAAAGCCTCCTGTGCCGGAGTCTCCCGACGAATGACCTGGAGAAAATCATCTATTGCATGTATGAACACGGCCTTTGGAAAAACTTGTTCCAATTGAAATCATGGTAAACCATTGGTATCTTTTCTGGATAAGGCATCTGCCATAAGATTGGCTTTTCCTGGTATAAAAGTGAACGTTATATGGAGAAAACAAATGAGCCCATCTGGATTGGTGGCTATTCCGAATTTCTGCATTCAGAAGACTTTTTAAGTTCTGAGGATCTGTTCTGACCTCGAAAGGAAATTCAGCACCTAACAAAAGATGCCTCCACTCCTGTAAGGCCCTTTTCATAGACAATAATTCCTTTTCCAGGACCGAATAATTAAGTTCTGAAGGGGACAATGGGCCTCATTACAAGTTAGCCGGTCCGGAATCCGTTTTTTCCATGAAGGCGGTGACACCGTTTTCGCGTTCGCAAGCAAGTGGAAGTAAGGCGTGATTATGGTTTGTCGGTCGCGCGCACCACACCATCACGGAAACAGTGTCACCGCTGCAACGCAAACACCCATGGAGACGGATGCGCTGGGTACAATGGCAGCAGTACATCCGTTTCCGCCACGTCCGTACCGGAAAAATAAATACCGGTTCCGGAAACACCATGATCGCGAAAACCGGAAAGAGAGCGGTGGCCATTACTTAAACCACAATCTACTGCAATCCTCAGCAACCACTGGGCCTACAGCTACTGTGACCTGATACAGACAACCACCAAGATGACATCCATCTCGCATACCAGCCACACGGCAGGCAAAACCCCGCTTCAGCAAGGCTAAATTGACAGTGCCCGTTGAGCACATCATGGACAATGCAGCACGCTGTTCAGTGATGATCAAAGGCGCAGCACAAAGCAGAGGCGCAAGGAAATATGGGCAGCCGCTGCACTGAAGTGCACAGCAGTGGTGTCACAGTGTGCACCGTCAAAGACTGCCACAAGCACTGGGACGATCGGCGGCTGCAAGTCCGCAACCTCATGGCAGCACACAGGCAGCACCGCAACGGCACAGGAAGAGGACCACCTTCACCCCTGAAGCTCCAGACCTGGGAGGAGAGGTGCAGCAGTATCATGCACCTAGAGGGGATAGAGGGAGTTGGTGGAGCAGAGGTCAGAGCCGGCACACCTGGCGATGCTGGTAAGTACACACAGTGCAAGGTCAAGAGTGCAAATTAATGATCCACCCCAACCCCCCCGGCAGTGCCTAGAAGCACACAACACATCCACCAATCACCCCCCCCTCCCGGCAGTGCCTAGAAGCACACAACACATCTACCAATGATCCCCCCGGCAGAGCCTAGAAGCACACAACACATCCACCAATAAGCCCCCCTGGCAGTGCCTAGAAGAACACAACACATCCACCAATGATCCCCCCCAAATCCCCTGGTAGTGCCTAGAAGCACACAACACATCCACCAATGAGCCCCCCCGGCAGTGCCTAGAAGCACACAACACATCCACCAATGAGCCCCCCTTGCAGTGCCTAGAAGCACACAACACATCCACATCCACCAATGACCCCCCCCCCGGCAGGGCCTATATAGGCACACAACACATCCACCAATGACCCACACCACACCCGAAATGCCCATGTGATAACACCACCAGGACAGGCAGATGGCATGCAACTGTGTGCAAGCTGTGATCCACACACCTGAATGCATCACCCATCAAATGTGTGTACATGCAAGTGAACCAAGCATGAGGAGTGTGTTGCATGTGACTGCCCCATTCACATCCTGTCACCCGACTAACAGCATGCCCTACATTCCCCCACAGGCACATCAACCAACAGTGACTCGGCACACCAGCTAACACAAAGGGGGACTGCACGTGGCCGTCGGACAAGGACATCCCAGGACACCACTGCCATCACCTCCGGCCACAACCATCTGCCACCACCGACAGCACACAACCATCTGCCACCACCTCCAGCACACCACCATCTGCCACGCTGATGGTGCCCAGTGACACCTCCATCCCCGCAGCACCCGAAGTGCAGCACGTGGCAACTGAAGACACACCTGCTGCCACTCCCATCACACCCATCAGTGGCCGGCCAACAACAAGCGACAATGACGCAGCCAGCCTCGATAGGGCGCCAGGAGAAAAGGGCGCTGATGCACCAGATAATGGGAATGATAGGGGCAACATCACTCCCCAACAGGTGTGCATATTCAGCCCCATGTGACTCCACAGTCCATTGCGCTCCCCCATGTTAGGCAGCATCTTGTGCAGTGCCCTTGGGGACCACTACACACAATTAAGACTACAAGTGTTAATACAAGTTGACCTTTGGTACAAGCCTGTACTACTATGTTAAAGTGGTAGCAGTAGCGGAGCAGCCAGGCTTATCTCAAGAGTATATGAGCAGTAGCAGATATTACACAAATGGACCACAATTACTGTGACTCAAGCAAACACTGACACAAGGTTTCAGGTAATATATACATATATTTAAAATATAAGTACATTTATTTTTAAACCATCTGTAAAACACAACACTTCTATTAATTCATAACCACGCATAAAATATACTACAAACAATCAATTATCTAGGCACAGAATAGCTCAAGGTAAGTACCTTATGTTTTGGCGGACCGGTGTTGTGAAACAAAAGACGTTACCAGGAACACATATGCGATCACTTTTTGACAGCTCGTCGTATTAAAGAAACGCGTATCCGCTGCAAGAAATGTTACCGGGGCAAAAACACACTTAGCACCTGGGCTAACCAGAGAGAGTTGGGGGCAAAAATCATAGGCAATACTTTTGTCAAGGCAGACAGAATCAGAGAACACTTGCTGACAGAAATACAAAAGTCAATAGGCCGGAGCCAGTGTCAAGTGGAACCGGGTTCCTGTTGTCGAGGATCACACAGTCAGACAGTTCAAGATTCAACGTTGCCAGGAGTACTTGGATATTGTCAACAGGGGAAGCAAAAGTTATAAGAAGGAGGGAAGACAAGGGCAAGCCTTGGATGAGGAGAAAAGGGATTCACCCTAGTTCCTTGATACAGAACACAGTACCTTATTCAAAGAAGAAGCTGGTGCCACGGCAGTTGTTCATGGTAGTTTCCAGCAGACCCACGGTTCCCGGGGCTTCGGCAAGAAGGAAGACGTCTGGAGGGGTCTGCACCACAAAGTTATGAAGCCAGTAGCAGCGACAGTGAATAAAAGGTGCGCTCCTTTAAAAACAGGAGAGGCTCTTCAGATGGCTATCCGGAATACTACAGCAGTGTGCAGCGATTTCGATCCACAAGAGAGGATCCTCTGGCTGTGGAAGATGAGCTGGTTGACCCCACCAAGCTCAAGGGAAGAAGACTCCGGACTGGATCTTCTCTGATCGTCGAAGGGTAGATAGCTCAGGGCTGCAGCAGGACGGGGTAGTTGCAGCAGCCGTCTTCTTCTCTGCTTCTCTTCGGTTCCTTGTAGTTCCAGTGGCGACTTACAGCCCAAGAGTCCTGCCTTTTATGCGAAAATCCCCCATTCAAACAGCCTGGCTGTCAATCACGTTGCAGGGGGGGGGTTGTCTAGCCTGGACAACCACCTCAGCCAATCATGGCAAAGTGCGAGTTGGGTTTACTAGGATACCCTGCAGGGGGTGACTACACCCCTCCCTCACATTCAGCCCACCTAGACACCCAGGAGCCCAGAGGAGGGCTTCTTGGCAGAAGCCCGCCAAAAGACTGAACAAAGGAGGCAAACTTGGTTTGCTGCGCAAAGTAAAACACAAGAAGGACTTTAACAAAAAGAAATGGCGAATAAACCTGACGGAGCCAAAAGAAAGAGTCTTTGGTCAAGCGGGTTTATGTTCAAGGCTAATATAATAGCCTAAAATAATACCACGTTTATATAGTATAATCGCGGTAGAAAAGTTAGGGCAGATACCACTGCCACCAGCCAAGTCTAAATGTTAAAAAAGCAAAACAAAGTTCTACGAGGTACATATAAAAAGGGCTAAGGATTAACCCTTTCCAGTACTCCATGTAAGATGGGGTGTACTGGATCTGTGGTTATTTGACTAAGTAAAGTAAATGGCAATCCTCCTGTTGATATTGCCTGTAGTGCCACCCCTTGGCTAGGGTGTGCATGGAGGTTGGCAGGGCATATACTTGCGTGCTGTGGCATGGGGCAATTTAGAATTTGACGCAGTGAACTGTGTGGATTCTGGTGCTCGTCTATTCCATTGAGCAGGGGTCATGCATTGGCAGTTGTACCCGCCCAAATGCCTGGGTCACTGTGGCCCTTCACTACCCCTCCCCCAATACACAGGTGACATGCATTGGCAGTTGTACTTACCCAATAGCCTTGTGCTTGTCCCGCATAGCATTCCATGTAGCGTGGAAATGTAGAATTCCGCAAGACCATCGAGTCGTGTGTGGACCCTGGGAAATGTGCACAGCAATGGGTGATCACTTGCCCGGCATCGCAGACCATCTGGACGTTCAGTGAGTGGAATTGCTTCAGATTGCGATACACTGCCTCGATTGCATGTCCAACAGTCAACTCCACGTGCGTGCAGTCTAATACGCCTATGTAATTGGACATGCCTGCAATGGCATGGCATGCCAATTTGGTGGTAATGACCTGGGCAGGAGTATGGGGTAAGGAAATGTACACTGATGCCTGGCGCAGCAGCGCATCCAGTACCTGGACCAGTATTTGAGAAAAACAGGGTTGTGACAGCCTGTGCAGCTCCACACAGTGTGCTGATAGGTTCTGGTGCTGAGGAAATGCAGTACCGAGACTACCTTCAGCAGGGGGGGATTGCAGTCCGGATGCCAATGCGGCTGCTGATGTCCGCTTCAATCAGGGTGACGATGGATATGATTGAGGCCCAGTCAAGCAGGTATAATGTGTGGATTTGATCTAGGATAACGTTCCAGGGTGAGGCCCTGATGTGGGGTATTGCTGGCTGCCTGATGGGTGGTGCCTGCTGCACATTTATGTTTGGGATGGGCACCGGGTTCATGATTTGCCACCTGCGCCTCCTCCTCCTCTGCCCAAGTGCTGCCTCAATGTGCACTGCTGCTTGCAGGTTCCCTAGCCCAAATGCTGCTACGGCGGCTGACAGCATGGTTGTGTTGGAAGGTGGCCTGAGTATGGGAGTGGCCTTTTGTAAGCTCCCAGTGGCCTATGATGTGTAGCTGGCCTCATTTTGCACACCTGGGGCCTGATTCAGCTCACCTGCCACTGTTTAACGCCTTGTCCGCGATGCCGGCGGTACCGGCACAATGTTCACAGTATTTACCCCATTGTCGAAGCGTTGTTTCCGTGTCCGTGCTACTCGTAATGTGCCCAGTGTTGCGCTTTGCCAGTTACTGGGGGTGCGCCAGCGAGTCGTTGCGCTGTTTCCGCCTGCGGAGCTACCGGGTGCGCTGACACCGCAGGGGTCACTTTGCGGTGATGGTGGTTCCGGGATCGGGGGTCGGAATGAGCCAGTCCGGTAAACGGTGCCGGTACGGTTTTACCTGCACTGTTAAATCCGGACCTGCTAACTCCTAATGACCCCCAATGTTTTGTAAAGATATGCTACTGGACATTCATGTCCTTGATCAGATATCTGCATAAGCACTGCTCCCAATGCATAATGAGAGGCGTCGGTCTACACAATAAATCTTTTGTTCTGATCAGGAGTTATCAAGATTGTGGCAGAGGAGAACAAGTCTTTCAATTCATTAAATGATTGTTGAGCCTTATCTGTTCACTTAAAGACAGCTCCCTTCTTCAGCAAACCGGTCAAAGGAAAAGTGTCAAATGAATTTCCTATAAAAATTTGCAAAGCCCAAATATCACTGCAATTCCTTTACCATTAATGGAGGTGCCATTTCAGAACAGCTGACACTTTACCTGTATCCATTGAAGTACCCTTTGCAGACAATAGGTATCCTAGGTAAGTGACATCACATTGATTAAATTTGCACTTCTCCAATTTACAATACAGGTGGTCCTCTCTTAGTCAACCTAAAACTGTCTGGACATGCCGGATATGTTCAATCAAATCACGTGAGAATACAAGAATGTCATCCAGATATATGATGACTGAATGTCGGAGAATATCTGCAAATACATGATCCATGAATCATTGAAATATGGCAGGGACATTAGACAAACCAAAGGGCATCACTCTATATTCATAGTGACCAAATGCAGTACGAAAAGCTGTCTTCCATTAATCTCTGACTTTAACACGGATAAGATGATAGGCTCCCCGGAGATCTAGTTTAGTGTATATAGAAACTCCTTTCACTGCCTCTAAGATGTGAGGAATCAATGGCATTGCGTACCGATGAGGGACTGTGTTCTCATTAAGACCTCGAAAGTCTATGCAAGGACGAAGTTCGTCTGTGTTTTTCTTAGGCATAAAAAATAAAGTTGCTCATGCAGGTGAAGTTGATTCTCTAATCAGCCCATTTTGTAGATTGGACTGCAAGTACTCCTTTAGAACCTTCCTTCTTTTTCTGAGAGGATTTATATTCTTCCAAATGGAATGGGCTGATCTGGGAGTCGGTTGATGACACAATCATCCCTTCGATGAGAGGGTAGTTCGGAGAATTGTTGTGTGGAAAAGACATCCTGAAATTTTAGATAAGGTTCTGGAATGCTTTGTATATGGTCTACCATAGTGGTAGTCATCAGGATGATAGGAGGAGGCAAGAAAGTACTTAAACCTACCGAGCCTGCCATAAGACAATGTGCTAGACAAAATTTTGAACCTAAAAATAAAGAACCGGCAGTCAAATTTACATACAGATTATGTTGTCATGCCAAGGTAGCCCTAATATTACTGGATAATGGGCCGCTTTAATGATGTCAAATGTAATCTGCTAAGGATGAGTAGATATGTACATCAAGAGTGGTGTAGTTTGTTTGCAACTAGGACCAGAAATCAAAGAACTAACATCTACACTTTCCACAGGAAATTATAAGTTACTCACCGTAGTGACTAACGTACTCTTAGTCTATAGTCCCCTTTCCTCCATACTGTATGGGCGTCCTTTCCAAAGGACGGGAGACAGAACATTTTTCACCAGAAAAATCTTCTTCCCCTTTAAATTCAGAGGCGCGCAGGGGCACGGCCCAGGGAGCATGCGCTGCCCTGACTCCGCACTCCGGCGCCACACCTCAGTCCCCATTGAGGCATCCACAATAGATTTAACATTGCCTAATGACACCAGTATTATTAGGGGGAGGTTGGTGGGATGTATGGAAGAAAGGGGATTATGGACTAAGAGTATGTTAGTCACTACAGTGAGTATTTTATCATTACTCTTACGTCCCGTCCCCTTTCCTCCATACTGTATGGGCGATTACAACTTATTGTAGCCCCAGTGTGGAGAGGAGACCAATAGGTCCTGAGAACCGCCTGTCCGAAAGCCGTATCAGATCTAGAGCCGGCATCCAAACAGTAATGCTTGCAGAAAGCCAAGGGAGAGGCCCAAGTGGCCGCCCTGCTTATGTCTTGCCATGGGACATGGCGCTGGAATGCGATGGCCATTGCCTTGGCCCTGACTGCGTGGGCATGCATGTTGGCCGGGAGCGGCTGGTCCCCATACGCTTCTTTGATGGCAGAGACCATCCAGCGGGATATGGAAGCCTTAGAGGCCTGATAGCCTAGCCTCGAGCAGCCGAAAGTGATAAACAGGGCGTCTGACTTGCGGAAGCCCTTGGTCCTGTCCAAGTAGTATTTTAGGGCACGCCTGACATCCAGGCAGTGCAGCACTCTGTGCTTCGTCCTTGGGATCGGGAAATAACGTAGGAAGGACTTCTTCCTCCTTCAAGCGAAATGCCGATGGAACCTTGGGCAGAAATGCCGGGTGCGTCCGCATGACTACCTTGTCCTTGTGAAAGGTGGTATATGGTTCAGAGGCGACCAGAGCCTGAATCTCGCTGACTCTGCGAGCTGAGGTAAGACCGACTAGTAAGGTCATCTTGATGGTGACCCACTAATGTCCATGGACGCCATAGGCTCGAATGGCTTGTGCGAATGGAGGGCCCAAGACTATGTTAAGGTCCCACACGGGTGAGGTCTCTTGACTGGCAGGTATAGCCTAGCGAGACCATTCAGATGTTTCCTGACGATAGGGTCCGAGGAGGAAAAGATGCCATCCTCCGAGTTCCTGTGAGCCCCAATGGCTGCGAGGTATGTACGGCAGGTGTTGACCTGTATGCCCGAATGAGCGAGGTGCGCCGAAAAGGAGAGCATGTCGTCCAAATTGCAGGCTAAGGGTTCAATTCCCTTGGAGTCTGCCCAGTGGCAGAACCTAGTCCATTTGCTCTTGTACTGGGCCCCAGTGGCTTTGCTCCTGGCGCCCTGTATGATTTCCAGATTGGCCTGTGGGAGGCTAAGGTGCCGAAGCGTTACCCGCTCAAATACCACACTGTGAGGGCTAGTTTCCCTGGCGTGGGGTGGATGTTCCTGCCCCCCTGCTGTACCAGAAGATGTGGTGGGCCCATCAGGTGGTGTATCTGAGGCACGTCGAGAGGCTGAGGAGCTCCAAAAACCATTGTCTGGCCGGCCACCATGGAGCAATCAGAATGATAAGGAGTCGGCACGACTCCTTGATCTTGCAAATTACTCTGTGGACCAGGGGAGTGGACAGAAAGGCGTAGGCCTTCATGCCGGTCCACTGGAGGTGAAATGCGTCGCCCAGAGAGCCGGGGCCCTGACCCTGCCAGGATGCGAACTGGGGGCACTTCTTGTTGTGCCAGGTGGCAAAGAGATCCACTTAGGTGTGACCCCACTTGTTGAAAATCTCCTGAATAATGAGGTTGTTTAGCTGCCACTCGTAATTGTCCGCTCCCAGCCTGCTGAGCCTGTCCGCCTCCAGGTTGGATTCCCCCGAGAGGTGGACTGCCGAGAGGTAAATTTCGTTTTCCAAGGCCCAATCCCACATGCTGATCGCCATTCTGCACAGAGGAGGGGATCAGGTGCCTCCCTGCTTGTGCATGCTCTGAGCACTAGCCAGGTGGCGTTCAGTTCCAACCAATTGAAGTGGTATTCCTGCTCCTGTCGAGTCCAGGGGCCGTGGACCGAGAGATCGTCCAGGGTGGCTGCCCAGTCTGTGGTGATGGTGGCCTGCGGAGGAGGCCCCTCCGTAGGTTGCAGTCCCTGGACCACCAAGTCAGGTCCGGGTGGAGAGATGGAGGAACGCTGATCATTACGGATTGAGAGCCCTGTTCCTGATTCCATGTGGCCGCGAAGTGCAGCTGAATCCTTCTCATCCTTAGACTCGTGTGCGGAACGGCTAGTAGCACCACCACTAGAAGGCCCAGGAGATGTTGATACCACCAAGCCAAGGTCCCTTCTCTGCTGAGGATGTGGAAGGTGGCCCTCTTAATGGCCGGGATCTTGTCTTCCGTCGGGAAGACCTTCTCGGAGCACATGTCCCAAATGAGACCCAGGAACGTCAGAGTCTGCGTAGGGAGCAGCTGTGACTTCTTGAGTTTGAGCGAGAAGCCGAGGGCGTACAGTGTGTTCATAAGGGCAAGGGAGGAGTGGTGGACTGCCTCCGGAGATGTAGCCCTGACGAGCCAGTCGTCGAGGTATGGGTAGATGTGGAGGCCCTGCTCTCTGAAGAGGGCCGCTACCGCGTTCATGAGTCTGGTAAATACCCTGGGGGCCTGGTTGAGGCCAAACGGGAGGAAATGGTAGCCCATGATCCTGAACCGTAGGAAAGAACGATGGGGCTGCCAAATCGGAACATGCAGGTATGCGTCATTCAGGTCTAGAGAGCACATCCAGTCTCCCTTGTCCAATGTCTCCGCTATACAAGCTGGCGTAACCATCTTTAACTTTTGCAGGGGTAAAGAGAGGTTGAGGGTGGAAAGGTCTAGCACAACTCTCAGGGCCGCCTGGTTCTTCTTCTGAATGAATGGCGAAAATCCTGGAGTAGAAGCCAAAGCCTCACTGGGAGGTTGGAATTTCCTCCACTGCTTGGCTCTCTAAGATGGACCGGATCTCCCCCAAAAGAGTTGCTGTCCCAACCTGTGGGAGTGGAGGGGCGGAGGGAGGAGAGGCTGGGATGGGTAGGCGGTACCCCTTGGATACTACAGAGAGGATCCAGGGGTCCGCGAAATTCTGGTGCCAGAAATTTGCATGGAAAGCAAGCCTGCCCCCACCAAAGACACGTGGACCCAGAGGGGCGTGTCATGCCTTCTTTCCCTCAGAGGCTGAGGCTGAGGAGGGGGACTGAAAAAAGCCCTTACTCCCCCCCCCCTTTTGTTGTTTGCGCCGGCTCTGAGACGGCGAGCAGTCCGATCTGCGTTCCTGGAAGCCACGGAACCCTGCATATGTACGACCCTTCTCTGAGCGCTGCTGAGATTGGGTGTAAACGTGGGCATGGTCTTTGTAAAAATGGACAAAGATTTTGCCATTTGTGAGCTGCTGTTCTTGTCCAGCTCTTCATCAGTATAGAAGTGGAAGAGGTCCCCCCCTCGAACGGCAGATCTAGAATGCGCTCCTGGAAGTCCGGGTTGAATTTCGTCACCCGGAGCCAGGCTGTGCGCCTCATGTCAGTGGCAATGCAGATGGCTCGGCTCGAGGTATCGATATGCGCCACCATGGATTCCATTAGGTCGTGCGCCACGAGCTTGGCCTCCGCTAGCCCAGCCTTGAATGGTGATTGGCATTGGGAGGGGAGTTCCGGGAGGAAGTCCGCAATTTCCTGCCATAACAGTTGGTTGGCGGCAGCCAGCATGGCATCTGCATTGGCCTGACGCAGGTGCAGGGAGGCATTGGAGGAGATCTTCTTGCCGTAAGCATCCAAGATCTTCTACTCCTTGCCTAGCAGCACTTCAGAGGAGGCTGAGGACGACTGAGGCTTGGAGTAAAGTGATGCCGCAGCGATCACCGAGGAGCGTGGCTGAGGATGGGTCGAGAGAGTGTGCCCTCCTCCATCTGCCTGTACTTAGCGTCCAGGCGTCGGTTGACCGGCTGGACTGAGTGGGGCTTGAGCCAACCCTTCTTGGCCATGGAGACTACATCGGTTTGCATTGGAATCCCCGTGTTGGCAGAGGGGCGTCTTGTGAGGACTTCAGGCAGAACCCCCTCTGCCTGCTGTCCGACCTCGGGCTGAGGGACGTCTAGGTGTCAGGCCAGCAAGACGTTCATGGAAGGCCCTGGCTGAGGATGGCGTGTCCGGATCCTCCTCCTCATCCGTGTCCTGTGGATCCAGAGGATCTTGTGGAGGAGGAGGGGTAGAAATGCGCCGGAGGCTGGGGGTAATCAGTAATAACCCCCATCTGAGGAGACCTCATGAGGCCGAGGAATTTATCGGAGAGCACCTCCTCATTGGCCGAAGAGGTGGCAGGGGGTACCAATGGGGTAGCAGGGGAATACTGGAGCCGCTGCGTACCCAGTCCGTATGGATGCATGGGAAAGCTGCCCTGCGCATATGAAGTGTAGACTGTAGGCCACGTACCTGGTTGTGACCAGTTCCACCTTGACACTCATTCTTCGCAAGAATTTCTGGAATGGCGTCGGACGGGTGCCTCTGTCTGGCATGGCGGCCCTTTTGTCAAGCTGCCTGCCACGTGCCTGCGACGTGTTGCCCAGCCCGCTGGGTCCGGCCTCATCCAGGACTCTCACGTGTGGATCATGAGACCTACCCTGCTCCTCTGGTCTCTGCCCGGTAGGTGTAACATCCTCGACCTGGGGGTCGGTAGAGCTGCATATAGGTGCCCCCTCGGACGTATTGCTGGAATTAGGGCGTAGCCCCTTGGATGTCTTGCCGGTGTCAGTGCGTAGCCCCTCAGCCATTGCGCTGGTAAAAGGGCATAGCCCCTCGGGTGTAGACCCGGTACAAGAACCTTCCGGTCCCTCGACACTGCGTCCGGGAGGATCCGAGGACTCCTCGACCCAAAGCTGAAGCAGCCTCGGTGTACATGCTGGTGGAAGGACCTGGCCGGTCCCTCCCGTGTGGGAGAGTTCCTGGGAAGGAGTCTCCCTTGTGGGGGGTGCTGGAAGATATCGGCCCTACCTTGGTCCTGGGACAATGTATCACGAAGTTCTTGAGATCCTCTGGATGCAACTTCTGGAAGAGCTCCCTCCACCTGGCTGGTCTGTTCTTCAGCGCCTTCGAGGACAGCGAGTCACACACCGTACATGATTACCAAGTGTGGGCTGGACCAAGGCAACGTAGGCAGAGGGTATGGGGGTCTGAAGATGGGAAGAGCCTGTTGCAGGATGGACACCTGCTGAACCCTGTAGAAGTCGGCATGCGCCGGAGAGGAGTGTGACGCTTGAGAACCGAGTACCTGAATGACAAAAAAGACAAAGAGAGGACGTATCCACATGTGGAATTACATGGCCGAAGCCAAATCCAGGAGCGCTAGTGAATTCGGCCTGTTCCCGTCGACGCGGAAAAAGGGACTGGGGTGTGGCAGCGGAGGCAGGGAAGCACATGCGCCCTCGCGCGCCTCTAAATTTAAAGGGGAAAAAGATTTTTCCGGTGAAAAATGTTCCGTCTCCCGTCCTTTGGAAGGGACGCCCATACAGTATGGAGGAAAGGGGATGGGACGAAAGAGTATGGATATCTCTTTAGATATCCGAGGTATCCCTTTGATGTTAGCCCAATGGTCATCGATAAATATACCTGCAGCTCTGCAGTTTATCAGAGCCGGCACATTATGAAGTTTAAGATTGGCAAATATGAAATTCACTTTGAGGACCACAATAGGGGTATTCATGTGGGATGTGGATTGGGGCACTATTGTCTGTTCAGGGGAACCCAATATCCCTTCCCTGATCGCAGTTCCCCCTACGATCGGGATTCAGTATTTCCCTGCCTTCCGGGTGGAGCGATTGGACATGCACGAACCAAACGATCCTTTGAACCACAATACATACAAGGACCCATTGTGCTCCTGCAATTCCGTTCTTCTGGTGATAAGGGGCCTTGAGTGACCCTCACCTGCATAGGTTCCTCAGGTTCCACTGTTCTAGTGAATAATCGAGGCAGATCAGGGGAGGGCCTTGCTGTTCCCACAAACGATAATCCAGCTGCATCGTGAGTGTAATCATTTCCACTAAATTAACGGAACAAGGAACACAAGATATCTCATCCTTATGTTCCTCTGAGAGACCTCTTCGAAACAGAGTGATGAGCGCATCATCGGGCCAGGCAGTGTCAGCTGACATCTGTTTAAATCTTTTGATGTATGTCAATATGTCCTGAGACCCTTGCTTGAAATCAAGTAAATGTTCTTGGGATGATAAAGTGATTTCTTGTCTCTAAAACATTGCTTTGAGACTGTTAACGAAAGCCAGGTACAAATCTAAAATGGGGTTGTTGGTGGTCACTAAAGGGGTGGCACATGCTAAAGCTGCCCCTGTCAAGTGAGCGATCATATGTCCCATCTTATCTCTCTCTGCTGGAAAGAATACTGCCTTGAACGCAAACTGCACTGTGCATGCGTCCAGAAACTCTTTTAGGGCATTCTCTCCTTGGTGAGTCAGGCTTGTTGTTTAGCAGATCTGGCTCTTGACAAGTTTGAGACTTTGCGCTTAGCCAAGGGGTGGTAGTCTTTGGTTTTATACTACCCCAGAAATCCTTTCTGATACCCCTGTTAGTAAGACTAGAGGTGGTGCGAAGTGCCGCTTTTGGTCCCTGAGGATCATTGTCCTGTGCCTAACTGAAAGATCCGGTAGCTGTTTCTGGCATGCAGAGATTTCAAGGAACTTGCCGGGTCTGTGTCTGTCTTGATGAATTCTATCGTATCGTCAATATTCTTGCCAAAGAGCTCTCCGCCCTCAAATGGCATATCCAAGACTTTGGCTTGTACGTTTGATCTGAAGTCCGTACAACGTAGCCATCTCTGCCTTTGCACGTTTGCTCCATCAGACATTCGTTTAAATCTAGTTTCAGCAATGTCTACCGCAATGTTGATGCTGTGATTGGAGGCATGCTCTCCTATCAACAAGATTTTTTATCGGATACATGTTCCAGTATCAGCGATATGCAGGGCCACATCTCTCTGTCGTACCACACCATGAAAGCTAAAGCATACGCCGTTTTCACAGTGATGGTTCCTGTTGCTAGCATCTTTTTGCCAAAAGCATCCCCCCCTTGGTCTCTCATTTTCTGAGGGCACTGAATATTTGGCCGACTGGGCATTTGCTTTTGTGCAGGCCACTGCCAATACCACTGATTCTGGGCTGTTCTGGATAATGAAACACTTTGGTGCAGAGTCTTGAGTTCTATACTTTTTCTCCAGACTCCCAATCAGCGGCGGTTATAAAAACTGTTGTTTCATTAGCAGGAGTCATTCCTCCCATCCACGTCCCAATTTGGGTAAAGACAAAACGGATCTGCGGAATCTGTTCATGTGGTCGAACAGGAAATAAGTAGTTTGTCTCCCACCGGCTAGAATCCAAAAGTCCTGCAAGCTTTTGTAACCATGGTATAAAATGCCCCACTTCATTCAGGGGTGATTGCTTTGGGGGCTATTCCTAGAAGTGCTCCTTCGAGTCTGGGACTTCATCCCAGACGTCATCCTTAGACAATACTGTGACAAATCTGTATCCGTTACATCTGTATCAGACTTGGTATAGGTTAGCTTATCTTTCCTGGTCTGCTGAGACTGGAGTACCCTTCTGTGGGCGTTGCAGTGGTGTGTCTTTTGTGTTAAATGGCTGCCATAGTTTGTGGTTCGCACCCTTGAAGGCTGAGGGTGCCTTAAACTATCGGGGCATCAGAGCAGCAGGATTCTACTGCGACATATTTGGTTGGATTGGAGTTAGCAGAGTTCTGAGACTAGCATTTGCAAAGATGTGAGTACCTGCATGGACAGCAGCATCTGTGGGTGCACTGCTGGTTCTGGTGTAGGCAATGGTACAGCTGCTAGCACTAGAGGTAGTGGTTGCTGCAGCTCATGTGAAGCTGGTGCCTTTTGTGTTTTGTTTTCCTCCAGTGTGATTCATGGTTATCTAAGCTGCATGTCCTTTACGGAGGCCTCTAAATCATAAAATCTAGGTGAAACCTCTATGCTGCCTCGAAGCCTGAATCTATGTGAAGTTGTAGAATTTGGGCCGGCATAATGTCTGGTATGTTGACTGGCGATATTGGACCTTGATGGGCTCTTCCTTGCATTTCTTCTCCCGGGGATTCGTGTTTTGGTGAGCATTGTTTTGCAGCTACCTCTTTGGCTTTGGATGACATTGCCATTGATGGGCCTGTTAGTCAGGCTGTCGAAGAGGGTTCTTTTGTGTCCATTAATGCTGTTTTCCCTTGCATGGTTAAATTTTCCGCCGATAAGGCGTGCGCCATTGGCAGTGTCTGGACCTATGGCTCCGCTATCTGTTTATGCTTGGATGATGTAGTTGTCTTCGTCAACGAGGTTATCAGCAACTGTTCTGTTGACTTCGACGATGGATGTGTAGACGACGGTGACTTCGATGGTTGTTTTCTTCATCGACGGGTGTATTGATGACAGTGTTGTTAGCGGTAACGTAATGGAGGCCATCAACGATGGTGTTGCAGAGGAAAAGGACGTGGCCCCTTTAAGAAGGAGGCACTGCAACGGGAAATGGGGAGCTGGGGGAGGAGAGGAAGGGGAGGGACATAGGAGGAAGAAGGTAGAAGTTGTATAGAGATTAAAGGAGGAAGACAAACTACTGGTGTTCCGTGTCATCCTTGAATGAACGTGTGAGTGGGCCATAACAGATGGGTGTGCAAAAGATTTTTATATTGCCATTGTCAAGGTCATCATGGATGATGATGGCTTCAGTTTCGCTGATGCAAGCCGATGTGCTGCAGTGGTCGTCGATGGCGGTCTCCTCGGCTGCAGATTTTCCAGCACTTTGGATGTCTTCGTCGACTGTGATTCACTCCCTTTGTTCCTCGATGAAGAGGATGACTGCTTTGCGCCTATCAACGGAATATCCCTGTGCTTGTCCTGATGTGCAGGGAAGTTAGATCTTCCCTTTTTTTCTTATTTCTGCGGTCTTTCCTCAGATATTGATCTTTTGTGGCATGTGGATGTTTTTTCCTGAAGGAAGGGATAGCCACAATTTTGAAGGATGTGACCTAGCAGTTCGGGCTGGATGCCCCTTTTGGGGTAGGACCAAGCCTGATTTGCATATAGTTTTTCCCCCTTCTGTAATGGCTTGGCAGACTGAAAAACAATGGTCTGGAGGGTTGCCCAGAGCTTTGCCCATGGTTATGATTTATTCAAAACTTTCCAGCCATCACCTTTTCGTTTTGCTAAAGTCACCTCGAGTGGGACGGGTATGCCCAGACGTGGGCCAGAGTCTGCCGGGCTTAGAGACCCAAGCTACTCCTCACTGATGACGCCCAACAAGGCGGAACCATGTCTGGGGATGCTTGTGGTCTCGTGCAGAAGGGATGTGACCTAGCAGTTCGGACTGGACTGCCCCTTTTGGCGTAGGACCAAGCCCAATTTGCATATGGTTTTTCCCCTTCTGTAATGGCTTGGCAGACTGAAAAACGATGGTCTGGAGGGTTGCCCAGAGCTTTGCCTGTGGTTATGATTTATTCAAAACCTTCCAGCCATCACCTTTTCGGTTTGCTAAAGTCACCCCGAGTGGGACGGGTATGCTCAGATGTGGGTCCCGAGTCTGCCGGGCTTAGAGACCCAAGCTACTCCTCACTGATGACGCCCAACAAGGCTGAAACATGTCTGGGGATGCTTGTGGTCTTGTGCAGAAGGGAATGTGACCTAGCAGTTCGGGCGGGACTGCCCCTTTTGGGGTAGGACCAAGCCTGATTTGCATATGGTTTTTCCCTTTCTGTAATGGCTTGGCAGACTGAAAAACGATGTTCTGGAGGGTTGCCCAGAGCTTTGCCCGTGGTTATGATTTATTCAAAACCTTCCAGCCATCACCTTTTCGTTTTGCTAAAATCTCACAGTCCTCCATAATATAAGGATGTAGGCAATATGTACAGTCTTCATGTCTGTCTCTTTCATAGACGTTTTTAAGCCCCAAGTGGCACAGGCTCTAAAAAAGGACTTATTGAATTTATTCTCTAAAATAGGCAACAGAGGATTCCCAGCCTGACAACAGGGAATATTCAAAGCATGTGAACCTACGAAAGATCCAATGATGGGGAAAGGGTGATATTAACTTCATGCCATGGGCGTTGGAGCAGAAGCAGATCTGCATGTCGGAGAAATAAAAAAACACCAGTAGAAACCTATAAAGACTGGCCGCACATTTGCAGAGGATGTGGAACCCTTACTCGACGGTAGCACCAAATGTTTCAATCAATATATCAATGCCTATGAGGAGTTATATATTTACTCCATCTATAATGAATACAGCCCATGTATTAAATCATGGTATAGCTTCATTGATGACATCATTGTGATTTGGGATGGCCCAGCAGATATGATCACAGAATTCATGAGATGGCTAAATAGTCTGAATCAACACCCTTGTTTCACGTATGTTATAAATATATCTACTTTATCATTTCTGGATATGAGCATTTTCTGTGAAGATCAGGTATTAAAAGTAAGACCTTTTAGTAAACTCACTAACACCAACGCTTTGCTAAATTTGGACAGTTTTCATTCTAAAACGCTATGTGAAAACTTACCTTTCAGCAAATCTATACGTCTTTGTCGTAACAGCTTCAAGATGACAGCTTTTGAAGACACAGCAAAAAAACTTACTAGGAAACTACAGACCAAGGGGTACCCTATAAAATGTATAAGAGCAGCCAGAAAAAGAGCCACCAACATTCCCAGAGAAATACTCTTGCAGCAACATTCTAGGGATGACCAAGATGAAAGATTGGTGTGCGTAACTACCTATACGAATCTATCTTAGAAAATAAAGAAGAGTATTAATAAACACTGGCAACTTCTAGATAATGGACCCGTTGCACTGCTCCCACCTAGGTTTGCTTTTAAAAGAAGCTGTAACCTAAAGATCATACATGGTAGTTAGATAAGATATTAAAAGTCATTCCATAAGAAAAGTTGCTACTCTCCCAGAAGCATGGAAATTGCCTCCACCACCAGGGCATGTGCCGTGCGGTACTTGTAGGTCTTGTGAATACTTTTTTTATTTTTTTATTTAAACAGTTTTGTTTGGTTTTACAAACTTTTCATTTATAATTCTCATTCAATTTCATAAAATGCAATTATAATTATAAAAAACAGTTTCTCTTTTTTTCTTTCTTGTATTTAAGTTTCCTTTGTAATGTCTATCCAAAATTTCATTTCTGTAATGATGAGCCATTTGTCGTTTCCTTGTAGTAGGTGTGCCCATATCTCTTCGGTTGTCATTGTTTTCTTCGAGATCTTGAAAAAGTCTCTATACAATTCTCTTTTCTCTTTCAATGCTGGGCAAATCATAATCAGGTGATATAAGGTTTATCTTTCATCCTGGTTTCCACAAAATCTACATGCAGGAGATATATTAGGTGGTTCATTGATCATTACTAGGTAGTCTCTAGTTGGTAAAATGTTCAGTCGAAACCGCAGAAATAGATCACGGATCTTAGTGTCTGGAAATTGTTTTAGGTATTCAGGTAGCATATTAAGTGCTCTTACTTCATTTCCACCTTTAGGATGGCGTTTAAAGGTTTTTTGGAGATCTATCGTTTTGATCCAGTCATTTTTTAGTTTTCGTTTCGCATGCTGCGGTCGATTGATCAGCGTTTCTTCTGTGATTTCTTCTATCTGCATTTTCGTTTTTTTAATTCCCGCAGTCCATTTTGAAAAAGCTGAGACTTGGCTTGTTCTTTTTCTTTTAGTATTTCTAATGAAGGAATCTTATCCTCCAATATGATTTTTCTGTACAAATCCATCTGTTTCCATAGCACTATGGATTGCAAGGATTGAAGACCCAATTCAAATCTGATTCTTTCTATGGGAAATGATTTTGGTAGGGCTAATATTTTCCTCCAATATATTCCTTCCAAATAGGCCCATCTGATTATTTTCTGGTTGACTAGGGTTTCACTCGCATAAGTTAATATCGATGTTACCTTTTGTTTGTATAGGAAGATGGTTGCTTTGGCTGAATAGGTTCCATATTTCAAATGGAAGATTCGACCTTGTCTCGCCAAGGATCTGGCTTTCTCTTCAATATATTCGTGCCATTCTTTTTCGTTCTTCGAAGGGTTGATCAAGACACCCAGGTATTGAATCGTCTTTGTTGGCTTTATTTCTTGACCTTCTACGATTAGTTTCCTGTCTTGTTGAGTTTTAATTTTCTGTGTTGACAGTTTCATCACTTTTGTTTTGCAAGTATTGATTTGTAATTCATTCTTTATCATATATTCTTGTGCTTTGTTCAGTGTTTGTTGTATTCCTTTCATAGTTTTGTCCAGAATGATGATGTCGTCAGCATATATTAATGTTTGATTTTGGGTGGGTTTGCTTTGTTGTTTAGTATTTGTTCTTCAAAGTCGTTGGTATACAAGTTATATAGGCATGCTGCTAAAGGGCAATCTTGCTTCAGCCCATTCCAAGTGGGGGTGGATTCTGTAAGTGTCCAGTTCACTGTTAGTCGCACTCGCACCGATGTATTTGCATACAGTTTTTTTTATTGGATTTAGGATATGCGAAGGACAACCCCATGCCTTTAGTTTGCTCCATAGTTTGTTTCTATTTACGGAGTCAAATGCCATCTTTAGGTCAATGAACAGAGCATAGATTTGTTGCTTACTGATGAATGCTTCTGTTTTTAAGATGTTCAGTAACAGAAGATTTACATTGGTTCCAATCTTAGTTGCAAAGCCGGTTTGTCTTTTCGTTTGTTTCCCATTATTTGCTGCCCAATTATTGAGGTTTTTTTGGAGTTAACCTACGAAAAGCTTTCCCAAAGGGTCTAAAAGGGCTATTGGTCTATAGTTACCTGGGTTTTTTCTATCACCTGCTTTGAATATAGGAATCAAGATGGCAGTTGTCCATGTAAGAGGAATCTCTTTGGTCTTTTCAATAATTTGGAATAGATGAATCAGGAATTTGGCCCATATTTCTGGAGCTTCCTTGAGCATTGAATTAGAGAGGCCGTCTGGGCCTGGGGCTCTCGATGAGTTTAGAGCCTTTATGGTGTTTATTATACTTTTCTTCGTCCCAATTAAGGTTCCACAGTGACGCGTCTTTTACGGTATCTTTGCTCAAGTTCTGTTCTTTGTTTTTATACAATTCTGTATAGTGCTTGACCCATATGTTGGCCTCTACTTCTTGGATCAATGTTTGTTGTTTTGCTTCATTGTTCATCAGAGACCATAGATATCTAGTATTTTTTGTTTTCAGAGCAGTAAGGATTGCTTCTGCGTCTTTTTGTTTCATCATTGCTTTGTTTGCTTTTAGAAAATTGGAGTATTTTTGTTTTTCTTTTCTGATTTGGTTTTTATAATCCGATTTTCTTTTTTCCAATTTGTCGCAATCTTTTCTGGTATTGTTGTTTTGTTTGTTTAATTTCGCTGTTATATTGATGTTTGTGTATATGGTTTGCTGTATATTTGGACTTTGAGTTGACAGTTTTATATTTTTCTAACATGCATCCATAATTCAGTTTTGCATCATCGTTCATCACCACATTTCCCAGAGAGGTGAGTATTTCTGATACTTGGTGTTGTTGAATTCTCAGTTTATTCAGTCCATTTGTAACTTCGAGTACTGGTAAGTAAATACGATCAGCTTCTTTCCTCTTTGCTGTCCAAGTAATAGATATTTGGTGATGATCGCTTGCCATGTGTGGTGCATTATTAGTTGCAATTATTAATTTCTGTAGACTTTCTGATGTGAATATATAATCAATGATCGAGTTGGAGTTTTCGTGTGACCAAGTAGGAAGGAGTAAGCCTTTGTCGTTCGTTGATTGTTCGCATAGAATGATGTTACAAATTTTCATTTCTTTCATCCATTTTCTTGCACGACTTGTCATTTCTTGTAGATTATGTTTATCCCCTCCTTTGTTAAAGAGATGTATATTGAAGTCTTCTACAATGATGAATTCATTGTTGCAATTGGACATGGTAATGCGGTCAATTTCGTCGCAAATTGAATCAATTAGTTTGTTGTCGGATTCCAGTATATATTAAAGATTGATATACACCCGAATTCCTTGCTCTGGGTTAGGTTGTTGTCATTCTCCGTATTCAAATTAATGGTGATGTATTGAGCCCATGGGTGGATGTTTTTTCTGGCTACTATAGACCATGCGGGGATGTTTTTCATTAAAATCATCATTCCTGAAGCATGCCTACCTTTGGTCGAGGTGATAACAGGATTCATCCAAGTTATGTATCCTTCACATTGGACCTTGTCTGTCAGCCATGTTTCTTGTAGGCATATTATTTCTGAGTCTGCAAGAATTAGTGGAGAATCTTCTAGGATATGTTTATGACCTCTCGTATTCCATGATGTTAGGGATATTTTGTTTAGCTGATCTTCCCTCTCTTTTGGTTGTTATAAGTATGTTTTCCTTGTTTTTTGACATTGGTTTACTCTTCTAGTTTCAGATCTTAATGCTGGATTGCTAGAAAGTTCTTTCCCAATTGTATCTTTGTTTGTTTGCTCCAATTTTCTCTCTTTTTTGTATTGATCAAAGCGCGCAAAATTCTTGGATTTCTTTTCAGCCATACTTCTTGTTACAAAGATGTCTTCTGTGTTAAATCTTATTTTTCTCAGTTGATGGTTCATTGCAAGTACAAGTTGCATAATCTCTTCCGAGTAGAAATCAATATTAACTTCTTCCAAGTGGTCTTTGTTTGGAAAAATGAGTAGTTCTACGTCATCGGGTCCGATTGACTTCAGTTGGGGTATAGCTTTGAATAATCGAAGAATATTGCACCTGTTAAGTATCACTGGTGATACTGTAGATGTCGTCATTTGAAATAGTGATATTCTATGAGATGAGCATACGTAGTAGTTAGTGGGTTATCAAATTTTGGTCTCATGATCGGTGGACTTCCGCAAGAGACTAGTCTTTCTTTTCTTCTTGTTCTATCTTGCTCAGGTGAAGATGGCCAAATTTCCTCATTTCATACCACTGAGTAAGTGAGTGAAAGGTTGTTTTGTTCATTTGATCTTTGTGTGATACTTGAGCTCTCCATGGTTGAATCGGTTGAACTCTCCCAGGTTGAATCGTGACATTCATCTATGATTATTAGTTCCTCGTCTTGTGGATTGATAGTTTGTGGATTACTTTCTGTCGAGTCTTCGATTATCTGTATCTCTCCGATTATTGGAATCATTTTTTGCTTATGTATTGTGTCTTGATTAATTTCTTCTAATAACTCATCCAATGGATCAAGCTGTATATAATTGGGTTTTTGAGATAGGGTTATCGAAGTCTTGTTTGTTAGCAAGTTTTTGTTCTGTTCCTGCTGCCCCTTACCTTTAATGTTTTCTCGTTGTTTGGTTGGTTCAATCTTCCCCTGTAACGATGTTTGAACTGTTTGCATTTTACGCAAAAAGGCACGGGAACCTGTTTGTGTTTTTTTAATTGCTTTTTTATGCAGGGATTTGGTTGTTACAGCTTGATCTACTGTTCCGCGTTTGGCCAAGTCAAAGATATCAAAGGGTGTACATATTGGTGCTTCTTTATTACCCGGAAATATTGGGGTTGTAATGTTACGTAGCTCCGTTGCAAAGTTTTGCATTTCATATTGTGTTGTTTGGTCGGTCTTGTTATCATCCATTTTTCCTTCAGTTTGGGTTTCTTTATCCAGCGAAAGTGATTGTGCTGGAATTTATGTTTGTTTTTTTGCTTTGTCGTCTATCAGTTATTTTGTTATGGTAGAAACTGTTTTCAGCAAATTTTGTTTATCAATGCAATCTATTTGTGCCATATCTGCTAATCTTGTTTGCCACAGCCTAGAAGTTTCAGCTTCGAATTTTAATCTTTCTTGTATGGTATTTGTAAAGGCTTCGAATTGAGTTTGTTTGGTCATAATCATCGCAAGAAGAGTTGCTTGGTCTTTTGTTGCATCAACCATATATTCCTGGATTTTTAGGAATGGAATCATTGCATTAGAAAGTACAGCTACCAAGGTGTTCTGCAGATCTAACATCGTAGTAGGTATTCTATCCGGAGATTTGTACATATCCTTTGGTGATTCCTCTTTCATACTCAAGGATTGGGAATTATAATCCTCTGTTCTTTGATTTTGTGTATGATTACACTGTGTTTCTAGATTTGTTTTTATCGGCATCTGATTTTCTTTAGATGTAATCGGGGTAGATGTATTGATTTGTTTAGATTGAGCTGGTGTAAGAGCTCTATTAAACCCTTCTGCTCTTTTTTCTTGGAATCCATTATTGCATCTATCTCCGTAATATCTAGCGACAACCGTGCTAATCGGATAGGTAAAGATTTGGTGTAATCATCGTTAATGGAGTCCGTAGGATAGTATGTTGCTTGCCATTGTTGTTTGGCCATCATTGCTCTATCCTGCAGTGATGCAGTACAGACAGTTTTTCCAGATTTTATTTTTTGTGATTTTTTTCCTTGGTGTTTTGGTTAGTTCCCGGATCATGGCGGCTGGAGTAACCACAACCGGTGGTGGATTATCAAAGTGGATTTTTGCAGTCGTAGGTAGTTGAGTTAACCCGCTATTAGTTTTACAAGGTATGATGATTGGCTGATTTGGCCTAATTCTCTCCTCTGACTTAATATTTTCGACAGGTCTCTCCTTTGTCTTCGATGTTGTACTTATATTAGTGTAAGGATCTTTTTCTGCTTTGTTATTATGCTGAATCATTGACGCCTCAGTTAGTTGTTCGCCTGTTTTGTCTTTTAAACCTTGTTTTCTTGTGGGGCTCCCATTAGTTTTGTATGTGTCATTCCTCGCATTTTCGATTTTAGTAGGTGACCTATCTTTCTCAATCAGATTAGTGCAAAGACTGATTTTATTGGCCATTGCTACGGACTCCTCTAGTTTCTCTCATAATCTGGTTCGAGGCTTTGCCAATTCCATTATGCTAAAATCTAAGTCCACGTATTACACAGTGGTTTACTTTTTGTCTTTTTTAGTTATTAAGGTGCACTTACCAGTAGTTTCCGCCGATCGCAGCCGTTAACAGCAGATAACAGCGCGCCCTTTACACCTCGCGGGCTTCACGCCGCACGGGTCTCGCTGTGGTGTTTTTGTGCGCAGCTTCCGGGGGGTGTGTCTCCAGTATCGCCTGACCGATGTCACGTGGCCAATCAAATGCTCGGTCCGCTCATGTCAAACTGCTATCAGCTCCAGCTGATAGGCTTACGCGAATGGAGCGGGTCAGGTCCACTAGCGATGGTAAGTCATTCAAGTTATTTAGTATTTCACTCCTTTCAATCACAAAGACAATATCTCTGCAGCATTTGCCATGGAACAGACTTTGAGTTCCCAGCACGGCACCAGGCACCAGCCAGATGTGTAGTTCCTTCCCAGCCGTACAGCAGATAACAGCGCGCCCTTTACACCTCACGTGCTTGTGAATACACTAAATACACCAAAACCATTGACATTGGTTTGAAATATCCATGGGCACAACGCAATTTCACAAATTGTAACTCAGCTATGGTAATTTATTACATACAATGCCCTTGCCTTAAAGGCCATATAGGCACGACAACCAGAAAAGTGAAGACCCATATTTCTGAACACAGAAGTTGTGTACGAACCAAAAATATCAATAATATATAAAATGCTGCTCTAGTGTCTCACTTTCCAGAAGCAAATCATACAGCAGATGATATCTGCTGGACGGTCCTTCTTAAGTGCAGAAATAATGCCAATTTAGAGCGGTGGGAACAACGACTACATTTTCTAATCAACAGCCACAATACAGGGCTAAATAAGTGGGTACATTGGAAAATTTGATTTGTTCCACCTGTGGATAGTGATACAGGTTTTCCTTGGACTGTCCCAGTTGATCATTATCTCCAGGGTAGATGCTTGTGAACACACAGGTTGGTCACCCCATGCCTGTGTGAAATATGCTGTGGTTCCATCTGTTTGGTTCTACATCCATCTTATGAGGCGGGGGATGTATCATCCAGACCATACCTGCCTTCGCTTGGTATCACCCCAGTCGTTTTTTTCTTAACTCATTTGGAGTACACGCTTGTGAACACACAAGTTAATCATCCCATGCCCGTGTATATGTGCTGTGGTCCCATCTGTTAAGTTTTACATCCATTTTATGATGGGGTTGTATCCTTTAGACCATACTAGTACATGCTTTGGTGGAATCCCAGTTGTTTTTTGCATTAGGGAGCTGATTTAACAACACTTTCTAACTAGGTTAATTGCCTTAGAGGTCACATATTCCATATTACAGCATAAAGATAATGGCACCCACATATATAATAGGAACACATTTTGTGTTGACCCCCACCTCCCCGCGGTTCATTTACACAATGAGCAAATATGCTTTTAACGCGCCATATCACAAATGTATATTACAAATGAGGGATGCGCTAGTATTTTGGGCACACGCCCGGTTCTATGGGTGGATTCTGGGATTTGCGGATATTTAGATTGCCTAATGAGTGTTTAAGATACAAGGGACCAGCATTGTTAACTCGCAAACTACGCCCTGTTACAAGATGGTACTCTGCTTCCACTGCAGCGGCCCTTCGGCACATTCATTGTCACTTGATGCTCATTTCAATGAATCACATGATCGCGGGAACTTTTATTTATGGACTGGCGCCTGATGCAGTTTACGAGAGAATGCTATTCGAGAGCTATCAGGAAGTTTCCTTTTTCTTTTCACTCGGCAGCCGAGTGTAAAACTGGTTTAGCTCCACAGGACGTACACCGTATGGCGTCTAATTGATATGTTACCACACACAGAATGCTGGTAAATATATATATGACTCCTCTGTCACATTTTTTGTATACAATCTGAGCGCCAGCATTTACACGTGAGACTCATTTTCCTATGGTTTGCTATGCGGCTTTTTCTTGTTTTTGTTGTAGTCTACAGTTTAAGCTAGCTGACATCATACACCTTCGACCACTAATGTGACAGCCCATATGGAGGGAGACTAAAAGCCAGAAGCTCGAAAAAACAACCTTTTCACCGCATTTCTGAAACAGTGGTTGTTCTGAGCAGCCCTAGGTGAGCTTGTTTTACTTAGATCAATACACATGTAAACAGCTTCATGGGGTAACACAGAATGGAAGAACGGACATTTACTTACCTATCTTTGGGATTATTTATATAGAATAAACGGCATTCATCACCTGACATCGCTTTTGTGAGCAGTGTGGGGTTCCGTCTCTAATGAACTTTCTAAAAAGTAATAAAAACAACAAAGGCGTTTCCCCATCCCCGCATGAAAACACTGTTGCAAGCGTCAACAGGTAAGCACCTTCATCTCTTATTGGTGCACCTCTGATTTACTCTTGTGTTCCTAGAGGGTTCTCCTCTGAGTAAATACTTTGATAGGAGCGAGGCGGGTGTGAAAGTGAAAGCCCAGGCAAAAAGCGAAGGCAACACCTGATGTGGACCCATTTCTCGGGATGCTTGTGCAGAAGGGATGCGACCTACCCGTTCAGGCTGGATGGCCCCTTTTGGGGTAGGACCAAGCCTGATTTCGATATGATTTATTCCCTTCTGTAATGGCTTGGCAGGCTGAAAAAGTATGGTCTGGAGGGCTGCCCAGAGCTGTGCCCGTGGTTATGATAGATTATTATTATTTTTTTAATTAGCAAACAGTTTCAATTGAAACCTTTCAGCTATTTACGACAAAAAGAAAGAAAAAAAGACAGAAAAGCACAAATGTAATATATTTAAAAAAAGGGAGACTAGTAATAAGGAACAAGTTACTTACCTGTAACTGTTGTTCTCCAGCATGGATTCACATGCTCATGAATATTTCCCGTCATCAGACTGGGAATCCTCAATAAAGAAAAAATCAGTATCAGTTTCGTTTCTGATCTGTCTTTCTTAGTAGTAACCAATCACTGATCTCTGGGTCATACTGCCCCCAGCCAATGTCTGCCCTCTCCCTAAGCCCCGCCCCTGGCAGCCATCCTCAGATTTGGTAGCACGTAAAGTGGCAGTATGACCAAGTGAAGAGCCGCAGAGGGGAAGGAGGGAGGATTCGCATGTGAATCCATGCCAGACCCATGCTGAAGAACAACAGTTACAGGTAAGTAACTTGTACCTTCTCCAGCATGGGGTCTGGCATGGATTCACATGCTCATGAATATAAGAATACATAGCAGCACACACATGCACAACCACGGGAGCTGGCAAGGCTCAACATTAAGCATTACATAAAACTCAACATTAAGCATCTCTTACCTCCTCACCAGGCTCACCTTAAGCGAACAGGTTAAGCAGCACTGCCTGGCCGACTCTGGACTCCTCCCTGGAATCCCGGTCGACGCAGTAGAATCTCGTGTAGGTGTGCGCCGACCTCCACGTAGCAGCCCTGCAGATGTCTAGCAGGGGCACACCAGACAAGAACGCCGTGGTAGCAGCGATCGCTCTGGTCGAATGGGCTCTCGGAAGGCCGGGCAACGGTCGGTTTGCCAACCGATGACAGTGCATGATGCAGCCGGAGAGCCATCTGGAAATGGAAGCCTTCGAGAGAGCCTTCCCTTGGTTCACAGGTCCAAAGTTCACAAACAGCTCTGATGTCTTCCGAAAACCCTCTGTTCGCTCCACATAGAACTTCAGCGCTCTAGCTACATCCAGCGAGTGCAAAGTCCTCTCGGCCGGCGACGAAGGCGACGGGAAAAAGACTGGTAACACCAAGGGATTGTTGAGATGGAAGTCCGATGGCACCTTGGGCATAAAGGAGGGGTGCGTCCTCAGCACCACCCACGTCTTGTGGAAAGTCAAGTATGGAGGCTTGCAGGAAAGGGCCTGAATCTCTCCCACGTGTCGTGCAGAGGTGATGGCCACAAGGAACGCTGTCTTCCACGACAGGAATTTCAGCGGAGCCAAATGCAAGGGCTCGAATGGCGGGCCCATGAGCCTGGTCAGCACCACGTTGAGCTCCCACGCCGGGGCTGGAGCCTTCACGGGCGGGAACGATCGGAACAGTTCTTTAATAAACTCATTCACCAGGCGATGAGACCACAGGGACGACCGTCCTGCAGTCCTGGTGTATCAGGAAATCGCTGCCAGATGTATCTTGATGGAAGCATGAGCTAGTCCAGCTTTGGCCAGCGACAGTAAGTACGGTAGCACTTGAGGGGCTGTAATCCGTAGAGGATTAAACTTCTGTTCACGGCACCAGACAGAGAACCTCTTCCACTTGTGTCTGTAGCACTTGAGATTTGAGGACGCCCTGGCCTTTGCTAGAACCTCTCTGCAGTCAGCCGGGAGATCGTACCCTCCAAACTCTAGTGCTGCAGGAGCCAGGCCCGCAAGTTCAGCGACTCCGGGTCGTGATGAAGAATGGCGCCTCCTTCTCTGGAGAGAAGATCTGCGTCCGTCAACAGTTTGACTGGTGCGACGAGGATCATCCTGCACCGGGACCTCTTGAGTTGGTTGATGAGCCTGAGCAGCAACGGCAACGGAGGGAACGCATACAGGAACAGGCCGTCCCAGGGGAACGAGAAAGCATCACCCATGCTCCTCGGCTGGGGGAACCTGCTGGCGAACCTCTGGCACTTGGAGTTCGTCGCTGTTGCGAACAGGTCGATTTGGGGTTTGTCCCATCGCCGGAAGAGTTGATCCACTTGATCCTGGCGTAGTTCCCACTTGTGGCACGAGCGCAGCTCCCTGCTGAGTGAGTCAGCGATGGTTTTTTTTTTATCCCTGCTAGATGAAAAGGTACCAGAAACATCCCCTGGGCAATGGCCCAGTGCCACAGATCCTGGGCTTCCTTGGACAGGGCTGGGGATCTGGTTCCTCCATGCTTCCGGATGTAGAACATCATGGTGGTGTTGTCGGTGAAGATCCTCACCACCTTGCCCTTGAGGGACGGGAGAAAATACTTGAGGGCCCAGAACACTGCTCGGAGCTCCAGTATGTTGATGTGGAGCGGCCTCTCCTCCGGGAGCCATAGGCCTCTCGCGTGAAGATCTCTGGTGTGCGCTCCCCAACCCTCCAGGGAGGCATCTGTCGTCACTGTCACCTGGTATGCTGGGGTCTGAAAGTGCGTGCCCGCTGCAAGATGCACGCGGGTGCCCCACCATCGAATTGCTTGGCGGAATACTTCGTTGAGCGAGATCTTGTCCTCGAAGCTGCCCGTCGCTTGAATCCAATGGCGTTGAGGAATTCCTGCAGACGACGCATCCGAAGCCTGCACAGGCGCACCAGATCGATGCAAGAGGACATCATCCTGAGAAGGGACTTGATGGACCTCACTCTGGCCACGTCCGTGGCCAGCAGACGCTGTACCTTGCCCAGGATGGCCTGCGTTCTTTCCTCCGACGGCGAGGCCAACTGCGCTTCTGTATCGAGCTTGGCTCCCAGAAACAGTGCGACCTGCGACGGAACCAGGTGAGATTTGGGGAAGTTGATGGAGAATCCCAGGTCCGTGAGCAGACGGACGGTCTTTGCTGTGTGGTCGACGGTGAGTTCCCTTGTGCCTGCTCGGATGAGCCAGTCGTCCAGGTAGGGGTAGACGTGGATCCCCTGCAGGCGCAGCCGCTCTGCCACTGGTGCTAGGCACTTGGTGAACACCCTGGGCGCCGACTTCAATCCGAATGGGAGGGCCTTGAACTGGTAGTGCCGCCCTTGGACTACAAACCTGAGAAACTTTCGGTGTCCTTTTAGGATGGGGATGTGAAAGTACGCCTCCTCCAAATCCAACGTCGATAGGAAGTCGCCTTCCTCCAGATGGCCCAGCACATGCTGGAGGGTGACCATCTGGAACTTCTGTGCCTTGATGTATTTGTTTAGTCGACGCAAGTCCAGGATGGGACGCCAACCTCCTGTCTTCTTTCTGAGGAGGAAGTACCTTGAGTATACTCCGGAACCCCGGGGACTCTTTAGGACAAGCTCGATGGCTCCTTTCTTGAGCATCGCCCTTACCTCACACAGCAGTTGAGGGACATGGTTTTCCTTCCTGGCCACGGGAGGAATTCAGGGGCACTTGTTTAGAAATTCCAGAGTGTGCCCGTGAGCCAGGGCATCCAGCACCCAACGGTCGGTGGAGATGGACTCCCACATGCTGACTAACCTCGTCAGCCGGCCTCCCACCGGGGTGCTTCGGTGGGGGCCCGACGCAACGGCCAGTTCAGTCTTGCTTGGAAGCCGCCTTGGCCTCCTTGGCGACGACGGCGAGATCCACCTGACTTGCCTCATCCCCTGTAGGCTTCTTGCGACGAGGAGCGGGCCGCCTGACGGTAGGTTGAGGAGCCGCCGCCGAATCCTTTGGAGGCACCTTGCTTGCCTCCGGAGTTCCGAAAGGGCGGCCGCCGTTGCTGCAGAACTCCCAAGGCCTGAGCCGTCTACGTGTCTGTCTTGATGGCCTGCAGTGACTCATCCACTGTCTTTCCGAACAGATTGTTCCCGTCGAAAGGCACCTTGGCTTGCACGTCTTGGAGGAAATCCATCGCCTTGAGCCACCCCCGCCGTCGAAGGCAAACGCTGTTGCCCAACTGGCGGAAACTGGTGTCGGCAATGTCCGTGGCCACAGTTATGGCGTGATCCGACGCCACCTCACCCTCCTGTAGGATCGCCAGGGCCTCTGCCCTCTTGTCGTCGGGGAGGAAGTCCAACAGGGGGGCGATCTTGTACCACAACTCCCTGTCATAGCGGGGCCACAATCGCTAGGGCATTGGCCGCCTTAATTGTCGTCGCCGCCGATGAGATGACTCGTCGTCCCATGGCATCTAGTTTCTTTCCCTCGCCATCTGGTGGGGAAGTTGAAGCCGAAGCCCCCACCCGCTTTCTTCTTGGCCACTGCTGAGACGACCGAATCCGGGGTCGGTTGTGCCCTAACGCACAAAGGGGCGCCGTCAGGGACCTGGTACTTCTTCTCGTACCGGTCCCTTTTGGCAGGCGTCGTGGACGGGTTCTTCAGGAGAGCAAGTCCCTCGTCCCAGATGTCATCCAGCAACGGCACCACGAGGACCGTCTTCCTCTTGGCCTCGCGCCATTGGTACACCACAAGGACCGTCTTCCTCTTGGCCTCGCGCCATTGGTAGAGGAAGCCTTCCTTCTTTTCTTCGGGGCAGAGCTGAAAAAGCTTGGATGCCCTGGCAATCATGGCGTGGAAGGAGCCAATTTCGTCGGGAGGAGACGACTGAGGAATCGGAGACGGGAGGTCAGTCCCGTCGCCGCCGCCGTCGTCATCCGTCCCCGTCGTGGCCGTGTCCATTCCCGTGTCATCCCTTGGGACCAGGGAGGACGACAAAGGCCGAGAAGGCTGTGAGGGCTGAAGGGGAGTCGGATGAATTCTCCTCCTCTTGTTTGGAGGGCTTCCCGATGGACCCGGTTCAGCTGGGTCGTCCGACAGGAGTAGGGGCAGTCTCGTCCTTATCTCCGTGCATAAGGCTTGGATTGCCATCAAAATGGCCGCTGAGTTGTCTTGTGGCTCGGGTTGTGACGGGTGTGCCGGGAGCGACGGTTGTTCCTCCTCCACGGGAACCTCGTCGTCGCCACTCTCGCTCTCGTCGTCCCCCTCGTCGGGATCCCTCCCGTGGGACCGGGCCTCTTCCAAATTCTCGGTCAGTTCCTCCTCGGAGGTTGTGTCCATGTCCGTCACTGCTAGCGGCCCCTCTTTTTCCACCGGCGGTTTCACGGTGGTCTTCTCAACGGGCTTAAAAGAGGATTCTCTCCGCGGAGGCAGGGAAACTCTGGGCCCCGAGGTCGCCTCCACTGGGATAGCCTCCACAGGCTTTGCCAGTGCCGCAGTGACTCCCTCAATCGAGGCCTTGGCCGGGATCAAGGCCTTCACCACCTTAGGCACGCTTGAGGCCTTCACCTTAGGGGGAGGGTCACCACCTCGCTCCCCTTCGGCCTGATCCTTCGAGATCGACCAGGGTCTCGAAGGAAGCTTAGCCGGGTTCTCGGATTTTCTCTTCCCCGAGCCAGAGCGTTGGCTCGCAGTTGATGGCGTCAGTGAAGGTGTGCCCTGCTTGGCAGCTGATGAGCCCGACCGTTCGGCGCTCCCGGTACCCGCGGACTCGCGGTGCTTTGCCTTCTGCTGGGCCCCTGTCGCCGGGGCACCCTCACAGGACTTAGAAGACCGCTCAGACTTCTTCTCACCTGCTCGGCTCTTGCCTTCCAGCCAGTTGGAGAGACGGGTCCGACGATCCCTCATAGTCCGATCCAACATGTTCATGCAAAACGCACAGTCCTTCTCCACGTGCGTTTTGTCCTTGTGGAGGCAGTAAAGGCATTTCGAATGCTGGTCCTCCTTGAACACATTTTGTAGGTTGCATCCAGGGCAGATCCTGAACAGTTTGCCGGGAGTCGAGCTTCCCTTCTCCTGGGCCATGTTCTTCTCGTCCGCGAGGTAGGCCTCAGAAACTTCTGGAATCCTCCAAGAAGCGTAACTCGATGAAAACTTCACCCTTGAGGGGTGTAGATAAATCCGAAACGGGTCCCCGTTGATTGGAAGTAGAAACGGTGGAGCTTGAGGCTCGATTAAACCAAGAAATGAGAAATCTCTTTGAAAAAGCGCAAAACGCAGTAAAAGCTCGAGAGCTATAGCACGAGGACTCCCAACACTTGAACGTGCGGTAAAAATCTGAGTATGGCTGCCAGGGGTGGGGCTTAGGGAGAGGGCAGTCATCGGCTGGGGGCAGTATGACCCAGAGACCAGTGATTGGTTACTACTAAGAAAGACAGATCAGAAACGAAACTGATACTGATTTTTTCTTTACCGAGGATTCCCAGCCTGACGACCGGGAATATTCATGAGCATGTGAATCCCTGCCAGACCCCATGCTGGAGAAAAGAAAATGATTAAAGTCCAAATGATCATAAAATCGAAAACAGCAGTTTCTTTACAAGTTTTGACGCTTAACGATTGCCTCAATTTTTTCGAATATGATTGTGACCAATTCCAATAGAGCGAAGGTCTTGGAAATCCTAGACCCTCGTATCAACTAGAGCCAGATTTCTCTCTCCGTTAATGTGCTGTATTCAGAGTAAAACTTCTCCATAAGGTTTTATCTTGCGTCCTTAATACCCAGACAGTTCATGATCAGATGCTGCAGAGATTCCAACGTATAACCGCAGAGTCTACAGCGGTAGTCCCTAGAGGCCTCTGGTTTCCTGACCTCGAGTAGCTCCTTTGTCGGGAGCAAATTTAGACACATTCTCGAGATTTGGAACGGGCTTAGTCCGATGGAAATTTTACTAAATAGGGTAAAGTTTTTCCTCTTTTTCTGATGTCTGCACAGTGTTTCACATACAACCTGTATTCAGTTATTGCATCCAAAGTGTCGATCCAGTCCTGATCAAAAAGTGCCCTCTTCACATTTTCAGGATTCTCTATTAGTGAATTGTTGTTCCAACCATTATTATTTAGAATACCTGTACATTTAGAGCACCAGTCAACCAGTATGCGTTCACTTTCCGCAGCAATGGCCTGGTTCAGTAATGTTAGACATTTTTCGGTAGAAGCAAAGGCTCTTCCAGACTGTTGGCATATAGAGTGACGTTAAACCCAACTCTCTTCTAATGATTGCCACAGATGTACATTTTGGCAGCAATAAGACATCTCCAAAATATACCCTCTAAGACAGGCCAGATTTTCCAAGGTAGTGACAGAGAACTTTCCGATCCGTATATCAAAATAGGGGTTACCTTTGCACGGTAGAAGGAGAGAACAGGATTAAGCGAAAATTTGCAGTATCGTGTTTTGATAATCTTTGCCTGTACTGCAAGAAATTTCACCTTCCTTCTCAGCTGAACCTCGTGATAAGTATCTACTGAGCTGTCGTCAATTGATATTCCCAGGAAAGTCATCTGGGTTATCAACAGTATTTTAGCTCCTTCCACAAACTAGCGGCGTCCTTTCGTCTTCCCCCCAGATTTCCTGCTGAAGATCAGGACACTCGACTTTGAGGGGTTAATCCTCAAGTCATTGGCAGCCAGATAATTAGCTAGAGCATCTAGTTGACGCTGCATCCCGACGGGAGTTTCATCCATAATTATGACATCGTCTTCATATAGTAGTTGACTTACATGTGTTCCTGCAATGATGGGAGGAAAGGATATTATGCCTATAAATTACTGCTCCATGTCAGCTGTGTATAAGTTGAAGATTGCAGGTGCTAGACGGCAGACTTGTTTTAGGCCAGTTGTAGTAGAAATTGCTTCAGTAAAGTCTCCCTCTTTGTTCAATCGTATACAGACTGTAGTTGATGTATGGAGGCTTCTTATGACTTCCAGGATGTCACAGGGACAATCCCAGGCAGCAAGTTTGTTCCACAGGATTTGTCGGTTTACAGAATCAAAAGCTTTTGATAAGTCCACTGAAGGCTGGTACCGTTTCTTGCTTTTCTTTTGTAAGGATCTTATTTTCAGCAGGTTTAAGAGGAACAAATTTAGAGATGGTCCAACGCCCTTCTCAAAGCCAGATCGCCATGAAACTCGATGTTTGGTTTCCTAAACCAGGAAGTTAAATGCTTCAAAACCAGGGCTGCAAATATTTTGCCAATGACGTCCAGAAGGGCGATAGGTCTATCATATCCTGGTGACGACCTATCGCCCTTCTTAAAAATTGGAACAATAATCGAGGACCTCCAGGATGCTGGTACTTTCTTCTGTGTTTTTATATGTTGGAACAGTTCGAACAAAAAGGATGCCCATTCTTCAGGACTTTGCATCAGGGTCACAGGGCCACCAGCTCTAGAGGAGCTTGAGGTTTTAATCAGGTCCAAAATGTCTTCCCTAGTTGTTTCAAAGGACCAGGGATGAGGAGACACTTGGCATCCATCGAAACAAGCTTCTGTATTTTTTTAAAAGAGAGAACACTGAAGTGAATAATCCGGTCTCCGGCAGGAATTGGATTTGCTAGGAGGGCTTGTTGAGGTGCCTCCATGGAGTTGAGAATACTCCACATCTCTCCAGAGATTTTGGTAGCTACTAACAGTAGCATGTGCTCAGCATCCTTCTGGATTATGGTATACTTGTGGTGTTGTTTTAGCCAGTTTTTATAGCTTTGTCTACCTTTTTTAAAGTCGTCCAGGGTTTGCAGAAAAGGTCTTTTTATCTATGCTTTTTTAATTTGTTCAGCAGTTTTTTCCTATCAAATACAGCAGTGTCAAATTTATGTCGATGTCGAAAGCCAAGCGTCTTTTCTGTGTTATGTTTTTTGATGTATAGACACTAGGGTAGTCGAGATCATTCCTCAAAGGAGATGAGTTAAGGGCCTCTCTCAGTGTGGTTATATTGCTTGTGGTCAGTTGCAGCCTATTTCGACCCGGGTGTACCATTAGGTATGTTGGCTTAGACGGAGTACCATTTTGCTGCAGGCCTTCCATTCGTAATTTCAAGATGTTATGGTCGCTCATGCTAGTAGATTCAACTACTAAGTACTTTATATGGGGCTTGTAGATGTCAGAAACAAAGAGGTAGTCAAGTATCTGTCCCTCAGGGCCTCTCCTCCACGTCAATTTGGGTGGGATGTCTCCATTCATACAACCATTAAGGATCTCGATATTTCTCATGCTGAGTTCTTTTCTCCAGTTCCAGCCACGTAAAGTTGCTTCATCATTCTTCTGCGTTGGGTTTGCGACCAGAAGAAGGTCCTTGCTAAAGCAGTGGATATTGAGGTCTTTACAGACAATTATTATCAGGTAAAGCCTTCTGACTCTTGCGCCATCGATTTCAATCAGCACTTGTTCGGTGAAGTGTTTGGCCGACTCGGAATTCGAGTTCCAGTACAGGTTGCAGATTAGCCATCCTCCTGTGGTCTTGCCATCTGGAGTTTTTCTATCGAGTAGGGCAATTTGAATAAGGGGGTCACGTTTTACTCCCAGATTACCTTCAGGCCACTGTCATTGTTTAGTAAAAATAACAAGCCCGCCATGGGGCGTCCTTACTGGCCCTTTGTAGCTGGGTTTAGATGGGAAGCGAAACCCTGGAGTATGGGCGTTTCTCTTAACCAAGTTTCCTGCATGCAGACCATGTCTACGGTTTCGTACGGCAATTTGCCTACACCAAACAAAAGTTTAAAACCCCTGGTGTGCCAGCAAACGAGGATGAGGTCCTTCCTTTGCTCAATACCCCCAATTTCTAAACATTAGGAGTTAGTTGCTAGCGGCCCTGCAAGCCACTCCCATCGATCCTCTTGTTCCTTACCCTGTTTATCTTGGTGGGGTTTACTGGTGTTGTTTCGATAGGGTTTCTTTTTACGGAAAACCTCAAATTCTTTGGAGATGACCAGTACTCCTTTCTGTTTCCCTTAGCTGAAAAAGTTGTTGTCGGATGGATAGCTTTCAGCATAGGTCTTCTTGGGTCGTTTGATTTCTCAGTATTCTCCAGTGAAGGTGAATTAGTGTCTCTTAATGTAAATTCCATAAGAGTCAATTGAGGGATTTCTCTTGCAAGCAGATGTTTAATTTCTTTTGAGGCGAGGTACAAAACCACTTTGTTGTTCCTACGTTCGTCTGGGAAGTCGACCGGGTCTATATCCTTTGAGCGGATTGAGGTTAGCTCGGGACACTATGGAATAGCCTCAGGATGTTATTTCTATTGAGAGTGAGGTCGTCCTTTAGGAACAAAATTCTTTCTAGATTCATCATGGTGTGACAATCACTTCTCTTCTTGGATCCTCTGGTCCTCTATAGGAGTCTCCATTTCTTTTGTAACTGCACGTATGTGGCTCTCTTTGTTCTCCCATGTTCCTTGGCTGTTTAGATTTTGACTTCTTAGTACCAAAATTTTGAAGCCGGTGTCTGTGCTCTGGTAAGGACAGGCCCTTTGGTTTGCCTGGTTTGGTTGGGTCATGTGTACACGAGAGGTTACTTTAGACCTTTGTTGTAAACGAGGGGCAGCCGGTCCTGTTTGAAGGGATGCTTTGTCAGTTTCTCCGATTGTATTACTCTCTGGGGCAACCTCTAGTTCGTCTCCACTTTCAGAATCAGTCACCACGATTGGCAGGCCCCTTGAATGTTGACTTCTTCTCAAGACGGCCAGACATTCTACCAGCGTGTCTTCCATCTGGTCTTGCACAGGGAAAACCTTGTCCCAATCGTGCGAGTAGGTTGAGAGATTCATTAACTCATTCAACCCGAAAGAATGATCCTTGGTTGGTAGTTTGTTGCAATCTGTTGTTTGTGTCAAGAACTGTACTTTAGTTAAAGGCAGTGTAGAAACCTCTTTGCACAACACGCTTATGTCAAATTCATCCATAGAGTCGCATGGTGAAATTTCCCTGTGCGTTTCAGACTTTTTGTTTCTTTCTAAAGGGCCTGCGGGGCGTAATGGAGCATCAGTGACTCTTAGGTCCTTCACCAAGTCTGTTTTTGTTTTTTGTTTAGAGAAAACGGTCTCGGATGTTACATTTCTAGGGAGTAACGAGTCATTCCTTAGTGTGCGGTTTCTAGAGGTTGCAGGTCTACTAAGGACGCTTGTGTTGTGCGATAAGTCCAAAGATTTTGTGAAGATTCCAAAAATTTTAGCTGGGGAAGCGTTAGGGGCAGACTCAGGAAGGAGTTCCGTCGCATGATCATACGAGGATGCCTTTGAACAGATTCCCTGAACAGGCGCTGGTATAATTGAGCCGTTTTTGACTGCTGTTGCTATTGTGATTCTACTAGTTAGGGCCGAAGAGGATCTGCACTTTTTGTTGTGTCATTTTTGGCTCTTTAACTCCCCTGTGTGAGGGTTTCCAGAGAAGCAGTTTGTGTTTTCCACACCTTTGTCAGTTCTTTCGGGCCAGTAGCTATCATTATCAGCTGGAATGAACAAGGGGGTAGCCCTTTGGTTAATTAGCAAGGAGGCTCTCCTGCTTTCCTTTTCGTTTATAATGGGCTCCAGAATATTCCTTAGAAAAGATGTAATGCGCTCAAGGCTTTTGTCCTCATTCTCTTTTAGAGCAGCAATGAAGCCTTCAACAAAAATTGTCTTTGAATGGAGCATGGCCAGTAAGGTGCTTTGATCTCTAGGTTGGTCAGCCACCCATTCGTACAGCTTCATAAAGGGTGCCATGGTTAGAGAAAAGGCTGGAATCATAGTTGGGTCTATTGAAGGGGTTTTGATGGTTTTCTCCTCCATTTGAACAGCGATAGGTCAAGTAGCAGGTCTTCATTCGTTAGCTGGTTAGTTTCACTGGTAGAGGGGTCTTCTGTGCATAATGTCAAGCAGCAACGTTTGGTAGCCTGCTTCTGCCTGCCTGTCTGGTTGGCCAGGGCCACGCTCAACCCAAGCCTTTCAGCATCCTTAGACTTCCCTTTTGGTCCATGTAAGTCCCATGTGTGTGTTTCTTTTCCCAAAGCGGCAGTTGGGGGTTTAACCGGGTCTGTGTCTAGCTCATCCCCCCACTTTGTGTCAATTTGCTGACCAAGACCTTCCTGCAGGGTATCTGCTGGCCTGGGCCTTATAGGTTGATCATGAGAGTGTTCGCTGTCCGGGTTTCCAGGGCCCTGTGCATGGAAAGGTGGGTTAGAAACGACCTTGGTATTGGCTGGGCAAATGTGTGTTTTGAGACCCATTGGTCCTTTTGGGAGAGCAGCAGGCTTAGGTCGTACAAAAAAGAAGAGTTGTTTTGACTGTGAGACCTCTCGGTTTCCACATAGATGGGCCCAACAAGTCACAGCATGGATCTTGAACTTGGGTTGTTTGGAGGATCCAAAAGGTGTAAGCTGTCCTTTGCCCCCTTACTTCCTTCTCAGTTGGGTTTGACCCAGTCATTTCTGGCGTGGAATGTGGACCCTCAGCAGTACCCAAGACTGGGTCTGTGGAATTGTTTTCCTTTTCCTCCAGTAAAGTTTGAGCCACGGGACTGCTAGTATTTATGGGTTTCCGACATGGCCCTTTCCCCTTCGAGTTAGGGGGTGTGCAGTCCCGAGGGCTCTCCAGAATGTTCTGGGGTGAATTTGTTTTTGCTGTGATTTAAACCCGTATCTCAAAATGGCAAAAGGGCGGTACTTCCAGTGCAGAAGAAGTATGTTGTGCCGACAGACGCTCCTGCTCAGAGGCAGTATCAGCACTGGTAAAGTCACTAAGGCCCACCAGATTTATCGTGGGCGTTTCCTTAAACTGCAACTTGGAACTAGATGTTTCTTCTAACACCGCTTCCTGGTCGCTCCCCATTATTTTGAAGAGCGTCAAAGTGGATCAAAGGGTTAAAACCCTGCAGTCTCCACGTGGTGGGGTAACAGACTATTAAGCCAGGGGTGCATAGTAGTTGTTCCGGTTGATAAAGGTATCCTTGAGCACTAAGGGCTGGACTGCTCCCATTTCAAATAATGAGTAAAATGAACGGTTTAGGTGATGAGCCCAGTCTGGACGCAAAGGTCGGGTTTCTCGGGTAGTCGCTGTTCGGGGTACCCCCAAGATACAATATCGGCGTCCCGACACGACTCCCCACCAACTCCGGACGAGAGGATGGAATTTGAAATAAAGAGCATCCTTAGTGTAAAGATGTTCGGGCTATACTCAGCTTAAAAAATACATAGTCTATGATATGCAAGGGTTCAGCTGTGTACTTAACGGTCCACTCGACTCAAAGCAATAGAAGCCGTAAAAGGTCTTACCGGCACCGTGGTCTTTAGGCAGAAGAAGAGCTGGAGGTGAAGATACGTACTGAAGGAGGGAAATCCGTGAGTCGTTTTCACCACCTGCCAAACACCAAACACTCTGCCTCAATGCGCGTCGCTCCGCTCCCTGGAGGACGTTTTGTGAGAGGCAGTGATGGTAATAGAAAGAGGACTTCTTTCAAAGTGCAAAATCGTTTCCAAACGCAGTGTAAGATCAAGCACGGTTCACGGTAAGATTAGCAGGCAGCAGCAGGACGTAGGTTCAGTGCAACAAAGCAGCAGAATGCACCAAACACTCTGCCTCACTCCTCTGATTAATTCAAAACCTTCCTGCCATCACCTTTTGTTGTGCAAAGGAGGCTGCCGACCTACGAGGCATATTCAGGTACAAAAATATGCACTTTTAGGCATCCATTAATTAACTTCCTAATTAAATAGCTACAGAGGCATTTTCCACAGCTAATTCCTTCATTATATATTTTCTACAAATGTTTTTAGATACCAAGCCACTTGTTACACGAATCAAGATTTGATCTCCAAAACCAATCTTAAGATGGTTTTTAAAGAAGTTTAAAAATAAAAAAAATCCCCTGAGGAATGTTCTTACTAAAATGAACAGAAACATGTTGGGGCAGAAGAAGCAATTCAGCATTTCTTATGCTGCACAATAGTTTTGATAACTGACAATGGGCATTTAGGATTGGTTTTTGTCACCAAGTCATTTATTTTTGGTAAGGTGATGGGTACTGTGCACTCATTGTGATGAAGTTTGTAATATATATTTTGCAGTATATTTATTGTTTATCGATATATACGTTGTGCAATCGTCATAACGTATTTAATGTTCATATTGTCTTAATTGTTCGTTATGGTATGAAAGTGTGTTTCATTTTAGGTCAAGTGGTGCCACATAAATGTTTATGTGGCGAGTCATGTGTTCTATAATTGATTTATTTCCATTAGAATTCAAATATAGTTTCTATGAAATATCTATATAAACAGGTTTTTCAACTATCTTTGATACTTGTCACTATGAAATAATAAAGAAAAATATATTTTTTGGTCAAATCAAAGGACTGATGATATGATATGATAAGTCATTTATAACATGCCTGTACAAAAGTGTATCTAGGCGCAACAAGACAAGGGAGGGAAGACTGAGGGAGGACATGACAAACAATCTTGTGTCATTCAGATCGTGCAAGTGCGAGAATGAGAAGTGCAAGTGCGAGAATGAGAAGTGCAAGTGCGAGAATGAGAAGTACAAGGGGAGAGGGGAAGTGCAAGGGGAGAGGGGAGGGGAAAACAGGGCAGCAATATTCTGAGTAAGCGCAGCCAGGGCAACACGGCTCTGGGTAGTGCAAGGAGAACAAGGGAATGTAGGGTTACAGTTACAGCCCCTAAGTGCGTAGTAGGCCCGAGTCAGTGCAAGGGTGACTGATCAATAAAGAGCCTGGTACCCAGTCAAACACTAAGGGTAGCCAAGCAACCAGTCGGTACAGCAGACCGGTAGGTCCGGTAGGCCAGAAGGGGAGGGAGAGAGAGAAAGCAGAGGAGAAGAGGAATGTTTTGAGCTGCTTTCAGAACTTCAAGTGGTCCGGCTAAAGTTTGAGAGGGGCAGAGAGGCAGATCTAGAGGGAGGCACATGCAGAGGAGGGAGATCTACCCCCCACTCTCTGCCTGGAGAAGCGTCTAACCTGTAGAGAGTTGGATGTAGTTGAGCGAAGGGCTCAAGAAGGAAGGTACTTTGGAAAAGAGCGTTGGATGTAGTGCGGGCCCTGGCCCCAGAAAGCCTTGTGGACAGTGCAAAGGCTCTTGAACTTGATCCTTGCAGCCACCGGGTGCCAGTGGAGAGATTTCAGGGCTGGAGAGATACAGTCCCTGGGCTTGAGGCCAAGGACAAGGCTTGCAGTAATTTATGCTGTGGACAATGGGAATATTTAAGCTCATCATGAAAGGGGATTTGTTTTTTGTATATATAAAGAGATAATCCCCGGGATATCCCCTTCATATCCGGGTCCCTCCATTTGTTTTTATAACCCTTACGCCAGACCAATCCCGATCCACAAAGCTAATGAGGAAATAGCCCCCTCAATAGGAGTCCCCATTGTGTTAAACAATACATCAGACATGCAATAAAAGGAGGCACAAACGTCCTCACAGAGTGGATGCTGTAGAGAGGGAGTTAGTGGAGGAGAATCTGACACAGGGATCCCAAGATAGCCAAATAAGAAGGAGAAGAACCAGGAGTAGAAAACCTGAGTTGGGGAAAACTAGAAGAGTCAATCAGAAGCTGGAAGCAAGAGGGGGATGTGACAAAGTTGGTGAAGCCAGAACTTAGGAAAAACAAGTGAAAATAATAGGCTAGGTGGAGAGGCCTGCTGACTTGGGCACAGGGACTGGCAGGAACCACACCCTAGGATCTCTGAATAGCTGAGAATAAATATACCTGTGAGCTATAGTTCAGACTCGGGTGGGAGTAGCGAGGCCAGCAGCCCAAGTAAAGAAAATCTGCTTAAATCCAAACCCTTGCGAGAGTAGCAACGCCACCAGCCTTAATAAAGAAGTCTTGCTAACACTTGAAAAGCAAGGTATTGGGGAAGCAAATCCTACTTGCAAGTAACCTGGACTGGGAGTACACCTACCAGTTTTGTTTTCCAAGAAAGCCCTGGCATAAGAGGAGTTCCATGCAAGTATTGCCCCAGGTAGCTGCTGGAAGGCATTTGCCTCATCCCTTCACTCAGGACCAAGACATTGACCAAGATGATTTCAAGCATCAAGACAACTACCAGGCACAGGACAAAGACCTCAGTCATAACGAAGACACCCTTGTTGTGATGTGTGTTCATAATCTGCGGCCGCCCCTTGTGACAGTAGCTACCTACCTGGCTGAATGCATCACCACCCACATAGAATGATACTTAACATAAAGCAGAGTGGACATAGTCCCACACCTAGGGTTTGGGCAGGCCCCGTAACATACAGTGCAAACTTAATGTATGATGAGCTTTCCCCACAGGGGATAGGAACAGTTATTCAGCCCTTATTTTCTGATGGGTGAAAGATGATGTAGAACATGCAAAAAACCCTATGGAAATCATGTTTCTGTGGAATTTTGCTGCATACACACCATTGTGAAATGGAAACCCCACATAAAATGGGATTCATGGTTGGAAGTCCAGATCACCTGTTTTCACGTTCCCTGCAAGGAACACAAATGCATCTACACCTACATCAGCATTCTGATGAAGGCGCAGTGGCAGGGATCCCTGTTGACTGCTCACTTTGTAGTGTGTGCTAAGTGCAGACAGAATGCATAGGATTCTTTTTCAAGGCAGTCGCCATTACCAATCTCTGACATTTGCACCTACCTCCAGGAAAATAAATCAGTTATTGTTGGCAGCATAAGCCAAACAATACCCAATTGTGTTTGCCACATGCCTGCCATGCCCTGTTATGAAAAAGACTGTTTCATCCTCTTCTGGTTAGACGTGTTCTGAAATGCCCTGCGTGGGCCAGGCTTATCAAACAACTGCTCATAGACATAGTGGAAATGTTATATTATGTTTTAGGATTTTTCTATAGGGTGTGACTGCCGGTATACTTCTCGGCACTGTGCTTACAAAAGAAGTAAGCAGCCCAGTCAAACCGACAGTAAATCTTTTTATTTTTATTTTATTTTATAGTGCAATAGCCAACATTTGACTTTTAACACTTACCGCCTAATACATACAAAAGATAAAACTAAAACACTTCAATCGATTTACAAAACCCATTCACTAAATTCTTCACTTAAAAGAAAAACTATCACAAACACTAAAACAAGAGATGAGAAACATGGATGGTATCAACAGAGGTAGCAGAAGACAGCATATTTCAAGATAGGCGAGCAATTCGGTCTCCAAAAGTCAACATTATGCAGAAACAACTCCATTTGACAAACAAAGGGAAAAAGAAAAACGCTGGCTCGGACCTACACAACTCTGATTACCAATCACTTCCTTCTCCCCACATCAGGACTTAATCAATAATCAAATTAAGTTCCTTTGGGGCTCTGATGAGTTTCATTGAGAGACCAGACTCCTGACCTGAGGATAATCTCCCCCAGAATTTGTTGGAGTTTAGCCAGGATACGTGAGGGACAAACCTACCAAATCTTCTAACCCTCATACTCCACGTGCCCGGGCAATTAGATAATAAGTGTTTAGATGTTTGGATATTGTGGTTATGACACTTGTCACAGTCCGGTGCTGGTTTCCCTTCACTATCTCTAGTGGCCAAAATCTCTAGAGTAGGGAGTAGGTTTAAGCGGAATCAAGGAAGCATAATCCAAGACGAAGATCAGGTGATTTTTTTTAGATAGGAAGGGATCATAGATAGTCGCTTGTCAGGCACAGTAAAGGAGGCAGATCTAAGGAGGCAGATATCTTCGTCCTCCTCATACTGTCTATGGTATCTATCCAGTCACACTGTTTCATCTTTTCTTTTACCTTATCTGGGTTCTTGAGGAGTAGGTCAGCATCACAGTCCGCTCTCTATAATATTTCCGAGCATCTCTGCTGGAATTTAGACAGAAACCCATTTTTACCAAGATGCATCTCTCAAGCAATTTCCTCAAGTAGTGAGTTCTTGGGAGGGTCTAAGACTGATCTGTACAATGTCAACCACTGCAGCCATGATCTAGGGCATGCCAGACCTAATTCATAGCGAAGGGAGACTAATGGCACGCAATCAGGTAATCCAAGTGTGCGTTTCCACAACTTGGCTTCAAAAGTGTCCCACTCAATATCCATGGCTAAAGAATTGGAGTCCAAACCAAAAAGGACTATCGGAATTACTTTGCTTATATAAAATCTCACAAGGGCGAGTATGGAAAATTTGCAAAATTGGGATCTGATTTTTTTCATTAGTACTCCCAACTTTACCACTTTTAGCTCAATTGAACGCAGCAAGCTGCATTTCGTTGGAAAAGAACTGATTGTTGATCCCAAATAAGTCAATTCCGAGATAGGGAGTTGGTCCAGATTCCACACATAGTGCTTTACTATCTTTACTATCTTTCTCAGTTGTTTAAATCTTATTATCTTGGACTTCGCTGGATTGATGGTATGGTTATTATTTCTGGCATAATTTTCTAGTGCGGACAGAAGACGCTGCAGCCCTACTTGCGAGTGATCCAGGACTACAACATCATCCGTGTAGGACAACCAATTGATTTTTGTTTTTCCAAGAACCGGGGATATTAAACCTATGTCCTTCAGCCACCCTTCCAGGTCTGCCATGAACAGAATGAACAGAAAAGGAGCTAAGGGGCATCCCTGGTGGACCCCTCTCTCTACCCTAATCGGGTTGGACAGTAGGCCTGATCTACTTAGCCTCACCTGCATAGTGTTGTTATGGTGTAACTCTCTCAAGATTGACAATAGACTTAGAGAGATGCCCCAAGCATCCAGTTTTTTCCATAAGAGATTCCTATCAATAGTATAAAATGCTTGGGAGAGGTCTAACCAAGCCCCAAATAGGGGAGAACCACCATCTTGGACAGAAGGCGCGATCAGACAACTCAAAACCAGCCCATTAGCCAGCCCATTAAGAGAAGTGGATAGACCCTTTCTAAAGCCAGATTGCTGCCTTGGTATGATGCCCTTCTTTTTTTGCACAAGCTTCGAATTCCCCTAAAATGAGACCTGTAAAGATGTTGCTGTCTGCATCTAAAAGGGAGAGTGGACGGTAATTAGCTGCTAGCAGTCTATCCCCCCTTTTTATAAATAAGTATAACTATGGAATTTTTCCATGAGTCTGGGAAACTCTTCTGCAAGATTATGTTATCAAATAGTTTTTTTAGTGCCCTCGCCCACAAGGGTGGGTCCATTTTTAAGTTTGAATTACTCAAACCATTTGGTCCCACAGCTCTGGAGGCTGATGATTTCCTTATCAGCATTTCCAGATCCAAGCAGAAATATGAAGGGACCACTTAATCAGAGTATTTCTATCCCCGACTATGGCATTCGGAAAGTCATAGACCCTGGCAAAATGCTCCCACCAAACCTGTTCTTGGATAACTGCATCCAGTTTTTGGTTCCGACTTACCTCATTCATCCCCACCATTGCCCAGAAATTTCTTGAATTTCCTCGCAAGAGAGCAGATAACATTCTCTCCCCATCTTGCTGCCACATAAGATGCATATGCGCTCTAAGCCAATTTCTTAAGTTGTTATTGAGGACTCTCAGACCTTCCTTGAGCTGCTCCAAGTCTGTAGAAGATCTCTTTAACCTCCCTCTTTGTGTTCTAAGTTGCTTTTTATGGTCAGTTATTTCAACATTAAATGTATGTTTGCGAATTCTATGTCGTTTCTGCGGGTTAGAATCAGCGGGTGCCAAATTAGATAGAAAAAAAAAAGAGAAATCACGTGGGTTACAAAGGTTCGAAAGTTGTTGGTCAGAGAGTTGATGCACCAAACCCACTCAATTCGCAATTTAGCACTTTACCCCCCATGTGAATTCTCCTTACAACATTACCCGCTTTATTTGTGGAGAGCTCCTGATCCTAAAACAATACATCGGGATTTCCCTCAAAACACAGGGTTGCCCTTAGGATTACATGATCATCACGGTTTCCCTCCCCCAGTTGAAAACTCGAACAAGTTTCAAAAATACATTTTGAGGCAAAGAGATAGTCAATGGTTGAAAAAGCAGCACCTCTACACCACGGTGGGGCGTTTGGGATATCACCCCTAATGTTACCATTAAACATTTGGAGATCCCATTCTTGCATGAAGTCAGCCCAAATGTATCTGTTGGTGGTCTTCTGACGGGATTTTCCCAGAGTTGAAATCACCCACAATAATAAGATCATCTAACGGAAACTGCTGTGAACATTCTACCAGGCCATCCGAGAGATTAAGCAGAAAATGGGGTTCCAGTAAACATTTACAATGAGCCAGCTTTTACCCCCGGCAACCCCTCTCTTTGTCGTTCTCACCACAAGAATGCCTTCACTAACATTCAATACACTTTTCGAAGTCTCAAAGATCTCATTACTGCATGCCACAAACTAACCACCCGTTTCTCTACCCCCCTCTGAACCCTGAGCCAATTGCTGGAAAATGGAGAAACCTTCAAACCCAACTGAACATGTTAATCAAGTCTCTTGAAATAATATTAGATCAGATGATTTAAATATTTGTGTTTTCCTTGGTTCTTGGGAGAAAGATGTATATGCTCTGGTGTTCCATGATAGTACATTTATTTTCTTCTTCCCTAGAGTCTCTGCTGGGGCATACCCATTTTAAGGAAAACCTGTGAGATTATCTCTGGAACCATTTCCCACATATTTATTGGGTTAGAAGGATTTTTGTCTTCTGATTTTGGCTCCCCGGTTATACCGAGTTGGGAGTTATTGGTGCTGGGCATACCTGGAAGATCCTGAAACCTCTCTGGTCCCATGCCGATGTTTCACCCAAGATTAAATCCACACCCAGTCTTGATTTCAGAGTAACTTCCGCAGTGTTTGTGTCGGGCCCAATAGGAAATCTCACTACATCAATGTCAGCTGTTGTAAAATATTTTAAGGCGGGGATCATCTTCATTTCCCGCAAGATTGTAGATCGATTTAGGGGCATAGTATTTAGGGTAAGCAGAAGTTTTCTCAAGAGAAAAACTCTGCAACCCTTTATTTGATTGCAAGGATTGGAAAGACTCTGAGATCCTCTTGCGTCCTTAGTATTGTCAGACGTCCCTTCCAAGAAATTGCTTCCATTACCCCTTGCCGATTTCTCCAAAACCTGAATCTCATGAGAGTTCATGTCAGAATTTTTGTTCGGGAGCCCTCTAACCCCATATTTATTACCGCTCCCGTAATTGCTATACCCGCTTTATTGTTCGTATCCTGGGATGCCTCTGGGTTTACGGATACATCACTTTTGGCATTTTTCAAACAAATCAGTGCAATTTTTACCGAAGGATTAGCAGGTTTATTTTTTCGTTTTGCCAGAAGGAATATAGAAGCAATTTTCTTTGGTGGCTCAATTTTGTCCGTTTGACTTCCCACAGTTAGTTTTTCCACAGGTTTTCCTTTTTCAATCGAGTCCTGATTTTCTTTGATTTGATTGTCCTCTTCGACTTTTTTCCTTGACCCCTTTTTGACGGGATTTCTTTCGTGTTTATTTTCATCCTTTTTCATACCCTCTTTTAACTTTTTCAAAAATTGGTTGCACTCCGATGACTGGTGCATCTTTTTTTGGTTGCCCTGAATCTTCGGCTGCGCTGGGGCTTCAGATGTTGCTCTTCGCCTTCTTTTTCGTCTTTCCATTCACTTTCTTTCTCCGTGGAACAGCCCGATCGGACGCTCCCGAGGATATATTAATTGGCCGTTCATGGTCTGCTTGCAAGAGATCATTATCCACCACTAGTGCCATCCTCAAGAACTCTTCCATTACCGAACCTGAAAGTGGAGTGTCTTGTGCAAATGATTCTGTGCTAGTTTTGGTGTGGGGGGGGGGGCTTTCTCTTGATTCTCTGACTTTCTGTGGATGTGCTCGAGTTTCTCTGAGTCACCGACCTCTTCATTAGGTCTCCACAAAGAACTGTTAAAAGATCAATTTTTACTGATTGATGTTTGACTTCTTTTTGTAGATCCCTCACGGCTTCCCCCATTGACTCATTGATGGCAGATTTCAGAGCAATCATAGTTGATTAATTTATCTCCAGTTCTTTTGTAACCTCCAGTAAAATGCCCGTATGTTGTTGAACTTCCATCTTTAAGTTTTCAAAAACATTGACCAATGACGTCAGGACGAAGTTTAAAGCCATTATTGTGGGCGGTGTCAGTTCCTGACATGCATTTTCTGGGTGCATGATGGAAGTTGTTTGTCCATTTGCTGGAGGGTTAATGGACTTATATGGACAAGAATCTTTGTCATAAACCCGCTCTTTTCCATCGTCAATGAGAATTTGTTCAATGGGCCCATTCAGTGTCCCCGCCGCTTCTAGTTCCAAGAGATCTTCGTCTCTTGGTTCACTGAGGTTGATAATCGACTGCAAGTGAGGGGCCCCAGACTCGACTGGGCAGTCTCCCTGGATGGATGGAGCGTTCATAGTGCAATTCATCGGTAACTCTGTTGATTTTGCAAGATGATTTAAAATCACCTTTTTCATCATGGTTGCCCTTAAAGTATAGTCCATGTTTCCTTGAAAAAGAGCCCGATGATTTATCAGGGTTGATTCACTTCCTTTATGTCTCGATTCTACTGAGTCTTTCTGGAAGCCTGACCCCGTAGGCGACTGATTGTCGGATGGCTAGATACTGAGGGGAGGGACAAAAATACCTCCACCTGTCTTGTAGGGCTTGAAAAAACTTGAGCTTGTCCCCCACTTTTCGGGGCACTGTGACTTCTTGGCCACTTCAGTAGTCTTAGTCTGATTGTTCTGACTATTTTGGGTTCCTTGTACCGAGCTACATAAATTGTACATTGCAACCCCTATCTCCAAAATTCCCTAAACAGGAATTCGCTAGGAAGCTCAGAATTTTGGACCTACAACTAATAGCAGAATGATAGCCCACTAGGTACCAAAAAAGAGTCTTGCAGTAAGATTCAATACCCCGCTCCGATAGAAGAGAGCAGCGTCACTTTTAATACCTGAAGCGTGGCTCAAAGGACTAAGTCCTGCAGTCACCACTACCTCAGGCTCGCCCAGCAGGCGAAAAAGCCCAGAGACTCCGTTCATTGACAAGCAAGTACACCAAATGAAAGTTCCACACCAGTTCAGCTGGTTCACTGCATTCACTACTCTAAGTCACAGTACAGAGAGAATACTGCTTCGGTACCTGCTGGTTGTAGAGTGCTTACAGGTTCTAGAGGATTCCCACACAAGTTTTTTAAGGGCCAGTAAAAGAGGCTCACCAGATGGCAGAGCAAACTTACCCCTTCTGGGAGGGTCGTCGCATATAGTTCCAGTTACCGGTGTGCCCAGAGCATATTGGCACCTACTGCGTGGTCCACCGGCATGACACCCTGAATGGACGATAATAGTCTGCCGCCCACGTCCAGCGCACAGCAAACAGCCAAACAGTGTTGCGAGCGCGGGCTTCACGCCGCAAGGGCAGCTTTGCTGGCAGTAAATAACCTGCACTTCCTGAGTGGGTGGAGCTACCAGCACCGAGGCTCCTCGAGTCTTAAGGCAACAGAGCCTTTCTTTTCTTTTGAAGTTTTGAGAGTCCTTGGAGAGATATCAAACACGCTCCAACCCACTCGTGTCCACCAATAGATTCCACACAGGGAGACACGTAAGCGGCAGATAACAGCAACAGAAGAGGAGGCGCAGGTATCAGAATAGCAGCACAGCACATCCAAACAGTGTTGCAAGCGCGCCCTTTACTCGATAGTAAATCAGTAATTAGCACAATTCTTATTTATTTAGAAAAAGGTATGTTTTTTAACAATTTGGAAACTCCTTGCATATTTCCTCCTTAGCTTGTCAAGCTTTCACTATCCACCTCTTAATCTTTGCGCTTTAAACATTTCATTTGCCCTAATCCCACTCCTCTGTTACTGCAGAACCAGTGATGCTGTGACCATGCAATTTTAGTTTTTTCCCAAATCTCAAATCTTCACATCATTCCACAGGCACCCTAAAGAGACAATATGCTTAAATATTTGTGTACTCAGGAAGGACTTCCTAGCTTTAGGATTGAAGACTTTGTATCTACCCTGTGTAGCCAAAACAATAGGAGCATCTGTGTACAGTGGCATTTCTGATTTAGACAAAATACAAACTGTAATAAAGAAAATGAGGGTATGAGTTGCTATTGAAATATGTTGGTTCCCTTTTTGGTGAGTCATAGCGATGGCTAACATTTTCCACCAGACAACTAAAAGATAGGAAGGATGCAGTGAAGGGTCTGCTGCAATAGGTGGCGGGAAAATTCAGACTTTGCTAGAAGCTTGTTGTACCATTTGCCATGCCAGACAGAATTAGAAGGCTCATTAAAGGACTCAGGGAATCCCCGGGGGAGTACAGAGACAAGAGGTTGTCTGTTATCTTCCTCAAACTTGTAATGGCTGGTGAATCGAAGATTCAGACAAGAGCATGGTAAAGAAGCAATCCCAGATCCGGGGTAACCTCCATAGAGCACTATCTGCAGTCACATAGACCTCCAAATCTAGCATTGGCGAAGGGCAGTATCTGTAGTCTGTACAAGGCTTTGAGGTGTGTGTGCACTCTAAGTCACTTTGTCACTATTGTTGCCACTCCCACCACTGCTGCTACTTTTCCCTGCTACTCGCTGCTACCTCCTGATACCAGCTTCCCTTTTGTGCTAGACACACATTCTAATTGTCTACAACTGGGCTGCGAGCGTTCCTCTCCCAAGGATTGGTTTTTGCCCTCTCTTCTTTTTATTATCACCGGCGAGGCACTTCTGACTCGAGGCGAGTAAAGGTATCCTTGAGCTGTTGTGCTTGGCCAGGCTCATTCCTGTGGCCGAGCGGTTGGGAAGAATTTGGGCTTAAGACTTTGGCAGTATTTATTCGGCTAACCGGGACTCCATCTGTTGATCCTTTGTGACTTTGTTGATCGATATTCTACTTCCCGGATAATCCTGATACTTTGACATCAGACACTGGGAAAGTCCCAGGCAGCTGTCTTTTCAGCCTTGCGTGGCCCAGGGGGAGGGAGACGGACTAAGGCAGCCCTTTGAGCCAGTCGGTCGTGCCCTTGGCGCTCATAACTGTTTCATCATTTTCTTTGTTGTGTAACATTGGATTGATGCATTTTTTTATTTGTTTTTTCTTTTTTAACATACGTACAATATATTTAATATCTTCTTTATTCAGAGTGTCCATGGAATTTTGTGTAATGCATGCATTTCTAGCTTGTATTCTTAGTCCAGATCTGTATTGTTATTGTTATCATTACGGTTTTGTATTTGGTTGCAGTTAACTGCATTTTTATTCAGGTTCACAGTCCACAGTCTCCAGTCGCAGCATTTTGGCCAAAAGGCCTGCTGTCTTGCACATTTTCTGCACATTGCACACTGCGTAATTGCACATGTTTGCACTTTTTGCACAATTGGGTATAACCTTGCATGCTAAAATCTAATGAGTTTGTTTTTTTATATTTCCAGCCATTATGGCCAAACGTAAAGCAAGAGACCAGAGACAGCTGCCTGTAGAAAGCAGTACGAAAAAAAAGTAAGTAGGGCCAAAATGGTGTGAATGGTGGTAAGGCACATGGTCCCACTATCCTCAGGCAACCCACCCTGAATGAATACTTAAAACCGATGGCAGGGAAAATTGAGGACCGCATCCTAAATACTGAAAGGGCTATTAAGGACGAATCTCGTCATACAGGCGATTTGGATCACACTTTAATGGTCGCATCAAGGTTATTGATACAGGCAAAAGTGGACTCATATCTACGGTCTGTGAAGACCTGTTGCCTAATCCATCAATGCCTGCTACGGCTTATAGTAATGAATTGAATTGATAGTTTATTTATATCGCGCTCACAGGTGTTCCAGAGCGCGTCAAGAAAAGGGAGGGTAACAAGGGAGAACAAAAACAACGATCTTACTAGGCCCAGTGACATTGAGAACGCGCAAGTAGTGTGGATCCTATGCAGTTGGTGAATGAGAGCAGATGTTCGCCACACTCACTAGGCAAAGACAGTCTGGAATCAGTATCCAGCGAGTTTCACATTTTAGAGGGGTCCTGGACAGGAAATTAGCCCTGGTATTGGTTAGCATTTCCCAATTTAAGCATTCCCCAATTACCTCACGCTCAATTTTAGATGACCTTATTAGAGGGATTAAGAGCAACCTTGTTGAGGTCAAGCAGATAACATTGGAAGCAAAGTTGTTACTCCGATGGGCATGGTCTCTGGCTCGGTCATTGAGTCCCAGGTTAAATCACAGGGAAGTGCAATGTCTTTAAGGCCAACGAACCTGGCGTCCATCTCCGCCCATAGCCGCGGAATGTTGCAAATAAAGGTTTCAGAACCACGCACCCTTACTAACCCAACTAGACCATTAGCAGACCTGGGCCCGGTTAGAACTTGGGCAAACCAGGTAATTATTGATCTTCCACCTGAAGCTGCTCCACTAGTCAGGGTCATCACTGAGATTTCAGCCCGAGTGGACGGTGTGGAGGAGTCAACTGTCTCACTAATGAATATAACTACCTACTGGATTAACACACACTTATTGGGTATGAAAATCAATCCACAAGACATTTTGATGGCCAGAAGAGTGTCGTGGGTTGGTAAGACTGCCAAGTCCAGGGAGCGAGAGTGTGATTGTTACAGCAGCATAATCGGGCACATTGAATTACTTGGTGTCTGCCCTGGATTACAATGGGTGTAGTCAGCATTATTCAGGTAGGGGAGCACATTTGTCCCATTGGCTGCAGTCTATCCGCCAATTGGGGCTCCTGCAGACTTGGGCCGTTGTCGTCTTGATTTGCAGGGGGAGACCTTTGAGGTGGTTGAGAGGCAGGCAAGGAGCAGATGTTGGCCTGGTGGGAGCATGAGGAGGACGGGGGCTTGGAAGGAGAGTGCTGCTGTGATTACATCAAATTGCTTTGAGTCCCTGTCAGGAATCGAAGAACTTGACTGACTAGGAGCCTCTAGCGAAGGATCCTCAGACCTCGAGGGGAATGCTGCACTCTCCTCTCAGGTCAATGAATGGACTATCATACCTGAAGGGAATGTTGTAACGTTATTTAGTTGGAATATAGCAGGGGCCACAGCCAAAATGGAGAGATTGGATGTTGTGGCCCACATGAAGTTGTATGACAGCATCCTTCTACAGGAAACTTGGGCCTTGGAACCCATGCTGTTAGATGGATTTGTGTCTTTTTCCGTCCCGGCATGCAAAAATAAAAGAGGACGTTGTTGTGGGGGCTTAACGACTCTTTTGAAATCATCTCTGAACTATCACATTAGTGCAAGTAACACTCACACCACCTGCATACTTCATGTCACTGCAATGTGTGATTCAGGATGTACATTATTCTTGGTTAATTTTTATAATAGCCTACATATTTCTGAAGCCACTTGTCTTGAGGCCTTGAAAGACTTCCTGTATGGTTCGATGTTGAATCAGCTGAATAAAAGCATGGTGCTGTTCCTTGGAGGGGACTTTAATGTCAAGATGGGGAATGGGATGCCAACTGATCTTGTTGACACGGGTGAGGATAATGCCTGCAGGCTCTTGTGCCCGCGGATGACTGATGTTCGGGTATGCTCGAGGGGTCTACAAGTGGGTATGTGGTTAATTGAATGATGAATGTGTTCTTTTAATGGACGCATACAGTCTGATGTGCCAGGTAAATTAACATTCATTAACATAAATGGCTCATCGACTATTTCTACATGCACGTCATCACTGGAATTTAATATTATATTTCCGCATTGTACAGGATCACTTCCCACTTAAACTGGTCCTCAATAGGTTGCTTTCAAGGTCACTGCACCTGTCTTCCAGCAATTGGATCTTTGCGAAGTGAACCCACACTGCAAACGTAGAATCAAATGGGCAAGGTGTGATTCTATAGCAGTACAATGCAAAGTGGTAACATCTAACTTGCAGCACGTTCTGTCAATTCTTGACCAAGAGGCCCCCCTCAACCAGATTCTTTCCTGGACTAAGGACTTATGGAGGGCTCTGACTGATTCCTTCCAGTATGTGTTCAAGCAAAAGAATATTAGGATGGTTAGCTGGCTCGATGAGTCATGTAGGACTGCGCAAAGTAATCTACCGAGAACCTTTAGAAACATGGACATCTCCAGGAGAGAAGTGATTAAGGCAAGGGCTGATTATAAAGAGACTGTGGAACAAAGAAGAGTTCACTTGGAGAGTAAAGCATGGGAAGATCTTTTGCTGGCCATCTCCGCAAGGGACTCTAGAAATTCTGGGAGTTTGTTGTGGGAGGTCCACAATATAAACGAGTCAAGACACACAGGGAGAATCATGTTGCAGTCAAAGCCTAGCTGGATAGCTTCTCATCTTTATATAGGCGACAGGCCTGTAGGTATGTGGATGAAGACCGCTGCTCCTCGATATGGCTAACTTTGAAGGAGGTGGAAATCGCAGTTAATCAACAGTCACATAATCGAGCCCCTGGACCCGATGCGTTCCCCACAGATTTATTTAAGGGAGAAGTGGACTTGTAGTTCCCCCTGTTGGTAGCTTGTTTTCATTCTTATTTGGCAACTGGTAATTTTCCACAGTCCTAGAAAACTGCAATTATTCACCCAATTTTTAAAAAGGACAATCCCGGAAACTGTTTGGCTTATAGGCCAATTTCATTGCTGGACACCTCCTTCAAGGTTCTTGGTCAGGTCATATTGCAACATGTGCACGATTGGATCCAAACTAGCCAAGCTCTATCGGAGATCCAATATGATTTTAGACCTGGCGTGGGTACTCGGAACCAGGCCCTTAATTTGTATTTGGTGAAGGCTTCTTCGGTCTATGGCAAGGGGGAGCCGATTTACTTAGCCCTTATGGACCTGAGCACCGCATTTGACAAGGTGGACAGAGCAACACTATGGCGGGTGCTCGGGACCATGGGCTGCCCTCCAGAGCTATTAAAAGTCCTACAACTGCTTCATGAGGACACAAAGGCTTGTGTCCGCTTTGGGGAACAGGGCTAATGTACTGATTATGTTGCGGTTGATACTGAGGTACATCAGAGCTGTGCCCTTGCTCCATTCCTATTTACCCTCTATATAAACAGCCTGTTTAAAGCTCTGCTGATGCAAAAGCAGACTATCCCTGGTGGGCGCCAAAGCATTCCCTCTGCTTGCATATGCTGATGACATGGCCCAAATTGCTCGGACACCGATAGTTCTCCAAAAGCTTATCAATGCATACATTGATTTTATGGCAGAGTCAAAATGAACAATAAACACCAGTAAGTCACCAGTGATGGCATGCAGCCCTGTGAGAGGGAAAAAAGAATCAAAACGCGTACCATGATGAGTAACGGGTCAATTATTCCCAGGGTGACAAAGTTTGATTATCTTGGCATTTGCTTCACGGAAAACTGGAGGGGGATTGCCCATGTCTATAGACAAAGTACTAAAGTTAAGCAGGCTCTGGGGGGAGTTGGAAGATTTATACAAATGTGTCAAGGTCAACCACTGGGTCCAATTATGGAAGTGTATCGTGCACAAACTAAAGCTGTCACCTATTATGGGGCGGCACTGTGGGGGATTGAAAACACATCGGCCATTGAAGTTATTAAGAACAACATTTTTTTATTTTTTATTGTTGGCCCTCCCTAGTTCTGCCCCTAATTACACAGTTCACCTAGAATTGGGCATTACCCACATTGGTGAAGACTGGTATAAAGCGTTAATTTGTGCACTGGCTGGGGATCTGATCAAATTTAAGAGCTTCAATGACACACAAAATTATCGGATCAATGTTGCAATGCTCTTATCGGCAAAATGGTTAAAATGCATTTCAGATTACTTGAGACAGGTGAATGCCCTGTCTTTACAGTGTCCAGTTCAAATTCTTGCAATAGCAGGGTGTAGAATGTACAATAGGGCTTTCCGCTCTCTTATTCTTACAAAACGAGAATCCGTTGGTCTTTCCCTTGAGTCCAATAGGCGATATTTGCCCCTCACGAAACTGGACATTATTCAGCCCTATCTGACGTATAGCAATAAACAGGCTGATTGCTGCGCGCTTACCAGGGCGCGCTTTAATTTACTGCTGCCGAGCAGTGGTCGAAGTGTATGTAAAGAAGTAGTGGAACTATGTTCCCTACTGGCCTGCATCGCTCCCTACAGACCCCATTGCAGCACCCCCTCCCATGTACAATAAAAACCCCAAAACACATGTGCCTGCTCTTTAAGGAAACGTCCTGTTCAGTGCACTGAATGTGCAAGTTCCAACCTCTTCATATACTTTTATTTTAAAACGAAACCGTTCCGGAATGGTTTCTTTTTAAAATAAAAGTATAGGAGAGGTAAAACTTAATTAAAAGAAGTAGAGGAGCACCGCTCCCGACCGCTCCTGCCCACTTCGACCATTGCTGCCGAGAGACATTACTAAGAAATGGCAGAGACATGAGCAGAACTCAGTTTGCCCAGGCTGTGGGGCTGTGAAGGAAGACCTTGTACATTTTGTCTTGTTTTGCCTTTGCTATTATGATATTAGGAAACAGACCATTCTTCCACTCTTAAGAGAAGCCTATTTTACACAGTTCTGTCCGACACTTATCTTTTTATTGCGAGCTGAACCTCTGATGATTGTTGCCTGGGGCCTGTCAGAATATTTGAGGAAGGCTTGGAATGGAAGAAAATGCACTGTGGATGTTTTAACATAAATTGGTTTTTCATCAAATGTTGATCCAAGGTGTTATATTGTTGATTGATTTTAATTTGTTTGTATGAATTGTGTGTTATTAGTCTGGACCCTGCTTTTTATACTGTGTATGTAAATTGTAATGTTTATTTTATTTGACTGTGCATTTTTGAGGGGTTGTATTAGTTTATGGATTTGATCCAAATAAACTGTTTCACAATGAATGCATTTGCCAGATATCTGAATGGATGCATCAAACCAGCCAGAGAGAGGGAGAGACTGGGTTCCTATGCAGAGTCCAAAGCTTAAACAGGACTCTGGCTTCCTCAGCAAGCAGATCACAAATACCTGACACTTGGAAGGACAGAATGGCTCGCTGGTCAAATGGGCAGCAAAACCTCAAATGTTGGAGAGCTCAAAAGCTTTTTCAAAGCAAGGTATTACCAGATTCTGTACATATGATTCTGCTCAAATAATGAACGTTTTATGAAATTTATATTGGAATAATATGTGAATTGCTTACAAGCTGGGTCTTACTGTAGTGTTTAACATGGTGCACCCACAAGCATGCACACAGAAGTGTTCTACTACTGAAAAGCTCTATTTAGTTCAAAATGCATTACTTTACACAAGCTCAGTATTGTCAAAGTGCTCAGTGATGCGAGTGGCTTTATCTGTATTTTGTTATGTAAAAACAGAATGTTCACTGAACCAAAAAACAGATAAGTAGAATGTTGCGATTTACATACCCAATGTTAACATGCAAAACCACACATTAAGTACTTATCTATACACTGCTCCATTTAACAGTGGTGCATTTGCACAAATACATGCGGCTGCCAGGTACACAAATAAAAAAACTGTTTTACAATAACTAGAAATATTCATATGTAGAGAGAATGCAGCTGCATCCTGATGACCTTCAGTAGTTGTACTATTTTTATTTCATTGTATATACCCTGAACAGAACACATTTTAAAAGTCAGTTGGAATTCTCCATTATAGCGATTCCTCTCTATGGTATGCATCCGCAGCGTAATTTGCCAATGCAGCCATTTTTAAAAAGTCAATTGTACATAAAGTAAAATATAGGTTGGTCACAATGTCAATTCCATGAAGCAAGCAGCCGTTTGGCTATGGTTGTTGTGAGAGTACACCTAGTTTAATATGCCATGATATGACCATAATTGATACGTGCATTGCATTTTCTCCAAAAACAATGTTAAGCTTTGGGAAAAGGAACAGCTGGCTTATTCAGTTTTGATTATGGGTGGCCAGAGCTTTGCTGAGGCCTACTTCAATTTTACTGAGGGAGGAGATCCAAACTGCTGACCATGATCAACATGTCCTCTGCCACTTTATAAAAAAACAGAATTAAGATTAAGTCACTGACACCCCCAGGTCAAGATTAGCTGGTACTAATCAGGTGGCAAGTTTTTATCCCTTTCCATTTAATGGACTTACAGTGGTTGACATTACAGTACCTGCATACTTGCATCCCAGTCCGGACAGGACTCCTGAGAGAGTAGCATTACATTTTACTGAAACATTCTAGGTGGCTATACACATTGTTGATTAAGTGTAGGCTTAAGATAGCAGCAAATGAACATAAGAAGAGTAGTGTGGTAGGACTATTTTCAACTACATTATTGCTAAGTTAGAGGACTGCTTTTTGTTTGACTTTGCTATCTTTAATGCTCATATAGTAGCTCTACAAGACAAAAATTGAAGTCGTTTCTTACCTGTAACTCCTTTTCTCCAGCGTTGGTATCTTTCATGGATTCACATACTGTGAATATTCCCAGTCAGGCTGGGAAACCCTGGTAAACTTGACTTAATCATTTTCCTATTGAAATAATTGACACCTTGAGTGTCCCATTGACATCGTTGTGGGTGCCTTGGTACCCACCAATGGGACGTTGAGTGTATAGCTCCGCCCCGGCAGCTTCCCCTCAGGTTTTAACCACTCCGTTGGAGGATACCTCTCAAAGAGGATGTTTGAATGAAGGGTGTAGGCTGGAGGGCACTGTGAATCAATGAAAGATACCAACACTGGAGAAATAGAGTTACAGGTAAGAAACTACTCCCTTTTCAAGCATTGGATCTTTCATGGATTCACATGCTGTGAATAGATTACATAGCAGTATAAATGTTAGGAGGTGGAAACCAGGCAAACACTGACTAGATACTTTAAAATTGTCTGTGTTAATGCAAAAAGAATACACTTTGAAGTAGAGAAAGGAAACAACCCTGGAAGCTGCAGGGCTTACCTTACTTGAACAGTCGCTGACGGACTGCCCGTCCCATCTGCACATCCTCAGCGTGTTGCTGGTGTAAGCAGTAGTGCCTGCTGAAAGTGTGAGGCACTGCCCATGTTGCCGCTTGGCAAATGCCTTTGATGGGTACCCCGGACCAGAGAGCCACCAAGGCAGCCGTGGCTCTAGTGGAGTGCGCTCTCGGGGCCGATTGTAACGGCCTGTTGGCCTTAGAGTGGCAGAAGGAGATTGTAGATGAAACCCATCTTGAAATGCCCTGTTTTGATATGGATCGTACTTTGTTGGCTGGACCAAAGGCTACAAACAGCTGCTTAGTCGATATAAAAGAGTTTGTGCCATCCAATTAATATTTCAATGCCCTTTTGACATCCAGAGAGTGCAGAGCCTTTTCTGCTGGTGAAGTGGCATTAGGAAAGCATGTGGGTAGAGTTATGGTAGCATTCTTATGAAACTCTGAAGGTACTTTAGGAATGAAATAAGGATTAGTGGAGAGAACCACTTTGTCTCTCATGAACCGTAGATACGGAGGGTCTATAAACAAGGCTTGGAGCTCTGAAACAAGTCTGGAAGACGTAATGGCACTAAAAAATCCACCTTCCAAGTTAGAAATTTGATGTGGGTTGTCGACAAAGGTTGAAATGGAGGCTTCATGAACCCTGATAGGACCAGGTTCAGGCACCATACAGGTGGAATCTTTTTCTTTGGCAGAAGGTACGTAAAAGGCCTATTAAAAAGAGTTTGATTAGCCTGTCACTGTAGAGAGGAAAAGATCTTCTTTTCCGTGTAAACATGGATTGCCAATAAGTGCACTTTGATGGAAGAAATTGCCAGACCCTCAGTAGCTAACTTCAGTAGATAAGGAAGGATCTGATGAGGTGTTATAGCTAGCAGCTGCAGGTTAGGCTGCTGCGCACACCATACACAGAATCTTTCCAATTTTCGACTATAGGAAATGTTGGTAGAAGTAGCTCTAGCTGCTGCTAGAATGCGCCGGCAGTCCTGAGGGATATTCAAATGAATTCGGAGTGGACAGGAGCCATGCTGTTAACTTGAGAGAGCCCGGGTTGTGATGAAGGATCATCCCGTTGTTCTGGGATAGAGATCTGCCTGAGATCCTAGATGAATTGGATCATCTGCTGCCAACTGAAGGAGATCAGAGACCCAGGTCTGTCTGGGCCAATACAGGGCTACCAGAATTTAACACAGTTAGCCATGACACCCTGACCAAAAGACTAGAAGATATAGGCATAACAGACACAGCACTACTCTAGACTAAATAATTCCTAGCAGACAAAACTGAAACCGTATGGATTAAACCCTTCAAATCTACTCCACAAGTTAACGACTGTGGAGTGCCAGAAGGATCTTCAGTGTCACCACTAAACTTCAACATCTACCAGACTCCGGTCATCAAAATCTTCAAAAAATACAACATTACCTTCTACAACTACGCAGATGACACTTAAATCATCTACCAAATCAAAGATTCTGAAGCGGATCATACAGCTCTAATCCACTGTCTGAAAGAAATTTTCAACTGGATGAATGCCAACAACCTGAAAATCAACACAGGAAATGCAGAAATCATGATCATATCCAAAGACCAAGAGAACGAAACCGCCATCCCGTGGCCAAGGGAATTGGGAACCGCAACAACATCATCTAAGGTAGTAAAAAATCTGGGAGTCCTGATGGACAATACCCTAACCTTAGAACCACAAATAAATGCAACAGTGAAGAAGTGCTTTTTCCTCCTCCACACGGCAAGAAGAATCCTACCTTTCCTCTCCTTCACGCACAAAACACTCACTATCGTCGCCCTCATCATGTCAAGAATCGACTATGCAAACAGCTTCTAGCACGGAATACCAGAATACCTCCTGAAGAAACTACAACGGATCCAAAATGCTGCAGGTAGACTACTCCTAACACTATCCAGAAGAGACCACATCACTCCTGCCCTAAAAACACTACTTTGCATCACCTTCAAAACCATGTGCATAACACACAGGTCAATCAGTGGACAAGGAGCAGAATTCCCACAAAAGAAAATAACAATCTACAAACCAAAGAGGCCTCTCCGATCCAGCAACGAAATCCGCCTGGAACTAAAACCATACCTTAAGAAAAAACTTGGAGGCACATCCTTCTACCACTTAGCCGCAAAAACCTGGAACAACATCCCAAAAGAGATCAGAAACACTGAAGATCACCACAAATTCAGGAAATTACTAAAAACCTGGCTCTTCAACACAGAATCAATCTGAAAAATCGAAACAACAAAAAAAAAGGAAAAAAGAAAGGATGACGGAAAAAGGACACTAACATCTCTAGAAACGACAGGGAAGCTCACACAATGCTGGGCAGGTGACACAGGACAGACTAAAACACAAATGACACCCATTGAGACAGAGTCAACTATCCCAGCCAATCCCTTCTTCACTCCACCTCAAATGCTACCATGTACCAAAATATCAATTGGTTTGCAGAAACACTGGCAATCACCACACTAGCTGAGTGGTGGTAGCTGGACATTGGCAGGTGCACTGGCCACAAGAGCAGCTAAAGAGGACAGGAGGGGTTGTGATGGAGGCTGATTGAGGTGGGGGCCAGATGTGAAAGGGACCTTAGTGCAAGATGGGCCCAGTTCAAGACAGAGGAGCTTCAGGAGAGACTTTGCAAGCCCAGCGCCTCAATTCAGGATAGAGATGCCAACTAACCAATTCTACTAACAATTTCCACCTCTGCACACACCTCTCAAACTCCAAACCAAACACAACCACAAACCTACAGCACAACAAACCGCACAAACTTCACTACACTGCAACAACAAAACAAAAAAACACTCACAGACATCCACAACAGTACACGACGACTGCTGGCTCCAAACACCCCAGGCCCAGCCCACAGACCCACCGGGCTGTGACCGTCAACAGCACATCACTGCTCTCTTGCACTTTTCCTGCTTCCTCCCACTAACTGACCCTCCCTTCCTCTTTCAGAGCCACCAGTGCGCCAGGGGACCACTCCGGTGGTGATAGTGCGCGGTACAAATGTCCTTTAACATTAACATCCTGCAACAACCTTTGTATACCATCTGTATCGTTTTCCTTATGAGGGGAAAAGGAGGGAACGCATAGGCAAACCCTGTTCCAAGGGAATGAAAATGCATCCCCCTGAGAATCGGGATGCAGAATCCTACTGGCTAACTTCTGGCATTGCCTGTTGTTGGGGCTGGCGAAAAGGTCTAGAGGAGGATGACCCCACCTTGAGAAAGTTTTGGCTATCTGGATGCTGTGCAGTTGCCACTCGTGTGTCTTCGAGGAGTCCCTGTTGAGGGTGTCTGCTTGCTTGTTGTACCTCCCGGGCAAGTGGAAGATCTGAAGTAGAATGTTGTGCCAGATGGCCAATGCCAGATGGTCTGTGCTTCCTGGGACAAAGTGTTTGATCTTGTTCCGCCTTTTTTCCATAGATAAAACATTGTGGTTGTGAAGTCGGTGAGGATGCGCACCACCGAGTTCTCGATTGGAGGAAGGAAGGATTTTAAAGCCCAGTGACCTGCTCGTAATTCCAGTACATTAATGTGTAGCAAGGCTTCCTGGGAGGACCAGAGGCCTTTGACCTGTTGCTGGTCCAAATGAGCGCCCCATCCCACCTGGGAAGGCACCATGGTAAGATGGTAATTTGACTATCAGTGGCATTCCTTTCGCGATGTTGAAGGGGTATGTCCACCATTTCAGTGTGTCTGATAGAGTCCAGGAGATGGTTACCTTGTCTGGCCAGGAACTCCAGGTTTGAGACCATCTGGTCACCAGAAACATTTGTACTGGCTACATGTGTAGCCGGCAGTGTGGAATAAGCGGAATGCAAGAGGACATGGTTCCCAGAAGAGCAATGTAGGAGCGGACTGTTATTAGTTTGTTTGGCTTGAATGAGCTCATAGGAGTTATCAATCTTTTGATTCTTTCTGCTGAAGGTTTGACCAGATTGCGGCCTGTAAGGAATTGAGCACCCAGGAAAACCAAGCTCCATGAGGGAACTGTACAGGACTTTGTATAGTTGATTGTAAAGCCCAACTGTTGGAGCAGCATCTCTGTTTGGTTGAGAGATGAAAAGGCTTGCTGATATGTTGACCCCCGAACTAGCCAATGGTCCAAGTACGGGTAAACGTGGTGGCTTGGTTTCCGCAGGAAGGCTGTTACTGGTGCTAGGCAGTTTGTGAATGTTCTGGGTGCCGATTTTGGGCCGAAAGGTACTATTTGAAATTGATAATGGCTTTCGCTGGCTACGAGTTTGAGGCACTTTCGGTGCCTTAGATGTATTGGCACATGGAAGTATGCATCTTTGAGTTCTAAGTCCGTCAGGAATTCCTGGGGCTGAACAGCTTTTATGACCTCCTGGAGCGTTACCATTTTGAATTTTTGTCTTTTGATGTTCTATTTTAGTCTTCGTAGATCCAGAATAGGGCTTCCCTTGCCATCTGTTTTTTAACGACCAAGTACCTGGAGTATACTCACTTTCCTCTTGCTGAGGAGGCACTTTTTCGATGGCTTGTTTTCTTAGCATTTGACACATCTCATGTTGCAAAACGTGATGATGCGGGTGAGTTACCTTTGTAGGAGGGATAGGAATTTGTGGTTGATTGAACTCCAACAAGTGGCCGTACTGGCTTGCATTAAGCACTCATCTGTCCATTTTTATTGTTTGCCACTCGTCGAGGTAGAACGCCACATTACCCCTCACCTGACTGCCCTTGAGGCAGTAATTGTTGTGTTTTATTTTGCCTACCTCTCTGGGAAATGGTAGATCTGCGTTTTCTTTGCCCTTGGTATTCTCTATTGTGCTGGGAGGATTGATAATTGTGCTTGTAGCCCTGAGAGTAATATCCGGGCCTACCATAGCTCTTGCTGTCTCTGGAACCCGAGAATGTTGAATTGCCTGAGGCTCCTTGAAAGGAGTGAAAGGAGCGAAAGGAGCTCCTGCTTTGAAGCTCAACGAGAGATTTAGCCGTGTCCAAGTCCGCCTTCGTGGCTATAAGGGCCTCATTGATTTTGTCACTGAACAGATGTTCCCCTTCACATGGCATGTTGCACTTCCTGGAGAAAGTCTGTGCAATGTAGCCATGCCTGGCATCTAAGGGCTACCCCATTGCCAATCTGTTTGAACCCAGATTCAGCTAGGTCTACAGCGATGTTGTTGTGATTCGAGGCGGCTTCTCCTTCGCGCACCAGCATCATAGCCTCTTTTCTTTGCTGTTCCGGCAAATGTTCCAATAAAGGTGCCAGACGGTGCCACATCTCTTGATCACATCGGGCGACTATTGCCAGGGCATTGGCTGCTTTAACAGTTGTCGCTCCAATGGTGAGATCCTTCTTTCCAAAGGTATCCGTTTTGCGTTGTTCGTTGTCTGCCGGGATGGTACACTTATGCCGAGTACGAGCCTTGCGGCTAGCTGCCGCTGAGATGACTGACTCTAGAGCAGGTTGCGAAGTGAGGCATTTCAGAGTAGTATCTGGAGCCTTAAACTTCTTCTCCAACCTTCCTTTAACCGCAGACTCTGTAAAAGGATCCAGAATGGGTATGGAAAAAGACTACCTTCCTGCGTTTACCCATATGGTCAAAGAGGAAACAATCTTTCTTCTCCTCATCTGGAATTAGGCCAAACTCCTGGCATGCCTTGGACATCATGGAGTGAAAAGCTCCGATATCGTCCGGAGGAGAAGGCTGAGCTGGGCTACCCGGTGCATCTTGGTCTGGAAGGATCAGTGTCCCATGTGTCGGCTCTCCATGGGGACGAGGAGGCAATGGAAGTCGTATCCCTCGGATCAGTGTCCTGGTCTGTGTCAACCAATTTACCATCCTCTTGTTCTCTCCTATGTGGACTAAAAGGCCGTGGAGGTGGAGGTCTAGGAGGTGTTTGCATGCTAGGGCGTATGCCTTGGTCTCTAGAAGCATAGGTTGGATCCCTTCATTGAGGGTTAAGGTGTGGTTGACCATAAAGTTTAATTGCTTGAGCTTCAGGAAGTGGAGGTCTGGTGCCAAGCTAACCTAATAGCGACTGCAATGTAGTAAGGACCTGCGTGGAAAGCAGGGATTGAGGATTTAGAAAGGGATATTGTGTTTGCATACCACCCATTCCTGCAGATTTTGTTGGCAGAGTAGGTGTTTGAGACCTTAGAGCTGTGTTTTCCTTCCATTCCAGCTGGTCCCTGGATAGGAGAATCAGAAGTTCCTTCTTCTGGTTCAGATTCAAATACACCATGGCATTCGTATGGTGGAGGCTTAAAATCTGACGTAATCACATGCTGTTTTATGGCATGATAGTTGTGTACTTTATGGGAGACATTCCCAGGGGAACCTGGTTGTCCTGCATTGTTGTCCCACTTGGGGTTTTTAATGTACCCTTAGGGGAAAAATGTTGCCTTCTGTCAGCAATTCTGAAACTTCCAAACTGGTGGTCGACGGAAGGGTAGGTTTTTCAGCAGATGACTTTTTCTTGGTCATCGACGGAGTGGCCGTTATCGAAGTGGTCGTCAACGAGGTGGTTGTCGTTGAAGTGGTCGTCGACTGGAGACGAATCGTAGACCCTGAGGAAGATGCTTGGTCGTCGTCGTGTTCGATGCCGTCGTTGATGGTGTTGTCATCGGCTTCGAAGACGATTTGGCCGTTGACGCGTGTCTTGATGATTAATGGCCTGAGGAGGATCTCTGAGATTCTGACGACATGTAGTGTTTCTTGCCACTGGTTGAGCTAGACTTCAACGACGAGGTTGAGGAGGATGCCGTAGTCTGTTTGGTTCTATGTTTGTCCTTCTACAGAGGAGACTTCCTAGAAGGGTCTGCGGATTTTGATGATAGGTGTGAGCCCTTCTCCCTAGGTTTGCCCGACGGAGACTTCAACAACGGACCCTTAGAAGAGTGTTTGGACCCTGACTGGGGCCTTTAATCACTGGGCAGAGGTTTCTTTACAGGCAACAAGTGTTTGGCTTTATCGTGCCCCGAGGACGATTTTGCCTCACCTGTCTTTTGCTTCTTTGCCACTGGCTCCTCGGATCTGGACTTCTGCCTTGATGGTGACCTCATGTCAGAGGGAGCGGTTACTGTCCCACTCCGTGACAAGCAGCCCTCAGACGCCAGATAGGCTCCCTCATGGAGCAGCAGATTAGGCATTGGTTCCTGTCCTTAAGGGTCTTTTGAGAGAACTGCTGGCAGATGTCGCAGCCGTCAGCCGAATGTTTCGGGTATAGGCAGTAAAGGCACTCTGTGTCCCTGTCCCCCTCGTAAACGTTTTTTTAGGCTGCAGGTTTTCGCATGGCCTGAATAAAGACTTCTTACGTCCTGAAGTTTCCATGGTTGGAACTGGAAACCGATATATTTTGATGTCGGTAGTACCAGAAGACGGTATTTTACGAAAACAAGTTATTTTCGAAGCAATGCAATTTTCTTTAAGGAGAGAAACACAAGCAATCCCAATAGCTCGGAAGACGGTTGAATTCTGAGGGGAAGCTGCTGGGGCAGAGCTATACACTCCACGTCACATTGGTGGGTACCAAAGCACCCACAACGACGTTGATGGGATACTTAAGGGGTCAATTTTTTCCATAGGAAAATAACTAAGTCAAAGTTACAAGGGTTCCACAGCCTGACCACGGGGAATATTCACAGCATGTGAATCCATGAAAGAACCAATGCTGGAGAAATACATAAATGCTAAATAATAGAGTGGGATCATTCTTTAGCTCTTTCAATTTAGGACATAACGCAAACTATATTGCAATTGTAAATGCTTGTACATTTAGTTATTAAAATATGTAGGGAAGTTATAGATGGCATGCAATGTTAATCATTTACACAGGGTAATAGGAATTGGTTCTTAGATGTCATGGCATTGGGCCCACAACAACAATGCTGTCCATGATAAACCTGTCAGGTGCTCAAGTGTAGGGCCTACTTTTGCAGCTAGAGGAGGGATCCAATTCTCTCCAGAGCTTTGTGTTGTATTTTGTACTATTCTCATTCGCAAAACCTGTTACTGCCCCTGGTGGACATTTTGACCAGATTAATGGGTAGAAGTTAGTTTCTGGGAAGCAGGGTATGATGAAAATAATAAAGTTACTCACCGTAGTGACTTCCTTACTCCTAGTCCATAGTCCCCTTTCCTCCATACTTGTGGGACATTCCGTCCTGTGGGACGGGACCGGTGAACATTTGTAAAAAAGCATCAAATTGAAAATGTGTACTTCTCTTTTTACGCGGGGTACTGCACGTGGCTGTAACCCCACCCTCCTTAGCTCCACCCCGTGCATCGCCCTTCGGTCCTTTTCTATCGCCAAGTCTGAGTCCATTTAAGCATAAATAGAGGATACTTAGAGGGGACAGCAGGCGGGGGTATGGAGGAAAGGGGCCTATGTACTAGGAGTAAGGTAGTCACTACGGTGAGTATCTTTATTATACTCCTACGTCCCGTCCCCTTTCCTCCATACTTGTGGGAGATTACCAAGCACTCCTTACAGAATAACGGGTGGATTTAACTCCTTTATTGAAAGAGGTTTTTAAGAACAGCTCGCCTGAACTAAGCATCAGCCCTGGAGCTCAGATCTAAGCAGTAATGTTTCACAAAAGCTGATGGGGAAGCCCATGTAGCTGCTTTGGCAATGGTTTTCCAGGAACATATTTTAGGAAGGCAAAGGCAGCTGCCTTGCCCCGCACAAGATGGGCATGAATTCCCTTCGGAGACTGAAGGCCCTGAATGGCATAAGCTTCGGAGATACAGGCAACAATCCATCAGGAGATAATTGCTTTCGAAGCCGGCTTTCCTTTCGGGTCTCCGAAGGTCATCAAGAGTTGGGAAGAGCTCCAAAGATTAGATGTTCTGTCCAAATAAAATTTAAGAGCTCGCCCTCCATCCAGATTATGCAGCACCATCTCGGCATTTGAAGCCGGTTCTGGAAAGAAGACTGGTAAGGAAATAGACTGGTTCAGATGAAAATCGGATTTCACCTTTGGAAAGAAAGAAGGATTGGTCCGGAGGACAACTTTATCCTTGTGAAAGGTGAAAAATGGATGATCCACCGACAAGGCCTGAAGCTCGCTTACACGCCTTGCCGAAGTTACTGCATTGAGAAAGGCCATTTTCCATTAAATGAATTTCAAGTCTGCTGTAGCCATGGGCTCGAAATGTTTATGGCATAAAGCAGTAAGGACCACATTAAGATCCTACTTGGGATGTGGGTTGCGTACAGGTGGATATAGATACAAATGCAATAGACCTGCAAAGTGCCTTTTAATGACAGGGTTTGTCAAAGAAAAAGAGCAAGAGTCCATGGACAGCTAAGCGGGAATAGCCAACAAATAAGTCCTACAAGACAAGACTTCGGGTATCCGAAGCTGCCAGATGAGAAATGAAAGCCAGGACCGTATCAATGACCGCTTCTCTAGGGTCCAGCTTTTTCGCTAAACACCAGTGACAGAAACAGAGCCATTTGCTCCTGTACTCAGACCTCGTTGAAGGTTTCTTGCCGCCTGGATGATACGCATATTATCCGCGGACGAATTGAAGCTTTCAAAAGATTTGAACTCCGGCACGAGGCCACCAAGCTGAACGATTGAGGGGAGGGGTGCCACATCTGCTGATAGCTCTGGTGAAGCAGGTCTGGAATCAGCAAAAGCCTGATCGGTGAGCAGACTGACAGATGCTGAAGCTCCGAAAACCAGAGTCTGTCTGGCCACCACAGGGCTATGAACAGGAGAGTGCAATTCGACATGTTCCTGAGCTTTCATAACACCCGGTGAATCAGAAGAAGAGGCGGAAAGGCGTAGGCCCTCATGTTGTGCCACAGAATCTCGAGAGCATCCCCCAGGGAAGAATCTCCGAGTCCGTTCCTGGAAGCATACAGAGGAAGTTTCCTGTTTGATGATGTCGCAAAGAGGTCCACCTCTGGAGTGCCCCAATGGTGAAAAAGGTCAGAGAGGATCTCAGTGTTCAGTTCCCACTCGTAGCTGACCACCGCTCGCTGGCTGAGTCTGCCGTCACATTCAGCTGGCCCAAAATGTGTACCGCCAACAGCCAAACACTGTGCTGAATGGCTGATTCCCAAATCTGAATGGCTAGGTCTACAAGGGGAGGTGACCTGGTACCCCCCTGCTTGTTGATGTAAAACATGGATACTGCATTGTCCGTGCGGATGCGGACCACCTTGTTCACAATCCCTGGCTTGAAAGCTTTGAGTGCCAGGAAAATCGACAGAAGTTCCAGATAATTTATGTGAAATTGTCTGTCCTGCTGCCACCACAGGTCGAAAACCTGAAGATGATCCATCGTCGCGCCCCACCCGATAAGGGGAGGGCTCCTGAAAAGGCGCACCCACCGACAGACTGCTGGAAGAAGACCAGCAAAGGAGATCTGACATCAAGTAGGGTGGAACCAAAATCATTTTGGTGTCCGGGTCCACTGCCTGGAGCCAGGGGCTCCGAAGAGCCAACTGCGTAAGTCGCATCTTGAGACGCACCAGGGGAAGAGCAAGCACACACGGGCCATGAAGCCCAGAAGCCTCTGGAACCACCAAGTGGACATGCTCTCCGACTGAATAAAGACTTGACACATGGTTAACAGATCCGGCATCCTGTCCACCATCAAGTACACCCTGCAGTTGATCATGTTCCAACGGAAACGCAGGACTATCAGGTCCTGAGAGATCGTCATGGAGGATTTCCGCCAGTTCAGCAAGAGCCCAAGACTGAACAGGAGCTGAAGGAGAGACTGAAGCTTGCTCGAGGCTTTCACCGGACAGGGGTTGCGCAGAAGCCAGTCGTCCAAATATGGATACACATGAATACCCTGTAGCCTTAAAAAGCCGCAATGACTGACATCATCTTTGTGAAGACACGCGGCGCAGAGCTGAGACCAAAATGGAGCACTTGAAACTGATAGTGCTCCTCTCCCAGGGAGAACTGCAGATATTTCCGATGCGGGCTCCAGATCAGGATATGCATATAAGCATCCTGAAGGTCCACAACGCTGAGCCAGTCGCCCTTCTGAAGAGAGGACTTTATTTGGCAGGGCATAATCATCTTGAATTTGTCTTAGGGAAGAGAACTGGGAGGGCGTCCCCGACTACTGAAAGGGAGGATTGAAGGGTGGGGTGGAGGGGTCAAGTGGAAGCCCGCCCGAGCGATGGACAAAACCCACAGGTCATCGGTGATGGTTTGCCACGCCTCCAGATGAGACGAGATTCTTCCTCCCACTGGAGTCTCGTGCGAGCGTCAAAGAATATCACTTTGCAGACTTTATGGCAGAGAGACTACCTGTCCCTGAAGTGGGGGCTGACGACCGAAAGAAAAACTGGCCACGTTGCTGCCTCCGGCGGAAGATCAGTTCTGCGCGACCTGCGATCGTGGAACCCTCTAAAGCCTGAAGAGGATCGAGATAGGGACAGTTTGAGTGCTCGCCTTAGTCTTGGTGAGCTCATCATCCATTGAAGAATGAAATAACTCTTTGCCATCAAAAGGTAGGTCCAGAACTTTATCCTGGACCTACTTCGAAAACTTCATTGCATGAAGCCAAGCCTGATGAGGTGTCCACACCCATCATGAGGCCACGAGCCAAGGTGTCAACATGGTGTGTAGCAGCCTCTAGCATAAACTGCGCCACCACCCTGGCATCTGACAAGCCGCATTTAAAGTCTTCTAGCCTGCCAGCCAAATCTCTCCACAGTTTCATATTCGCCGCCGCCAGGGTGAGCTCTGCGTTGGCCTGACGCAATTGCAGCGCCGAATTGGCAAAAATCTTGTTGCTCAAGGAATCGAGCAATTTGTCCTCCTTGGACAGAACTTGAGCCGCAGCTGCGGAAGACGCAGAGGCCGGGTTGGATTGCAGAGTGGCGGCCGCTACCACCATCGAGGACGGGAGCGGGCATGACGCCAAGCATACTTCCTCTGCGGTGTGAAGCCTGTAACGGCCGTCAATCCTTTTTTTAATGTGCAGCCTGGTGTGGGGTTTTTCCCAGACCTTGCAGGCTTCGGCCAGGACGTCCCTCTGAAGGAACAGGCTGGTACGCTCCTTTGGAGACAAGGTTAGCGCCCCCGAAAGCACCCCTTCCTGCAGAGCGGGTGCCAAAGGCACTGGTATGTCAAGGAGTAACATCATGTCAAGTACCCGGTCGTGAAATGCTCGGACAGAGCGGGGCTGGTCCTCACTGTCCTGACCTGCCAAAGGGTTGTCTAGAACATCCGGGTCCCCCGGCTGAGACGTGACCAACGTCAGATTCACATCACGCTCTGCCGGAGTCTTGTCCTCCTGTGACAAGGGAGGCAGAGGCGGAAGAGCCGGGGGAGGGTCGGGAGGCAAGAGGAGGTGCTGCCGCCGGGGCGTCAGGTGCTGCGACAGGAACTGTTGGGGCAGGCAACGGAGTCTGAGGGCAGATTTTTCTAAAAAGGCCCTTAAATACTCCCTCATGAGTTCATTAGACTATGAAATTTCCCAAAAAAGATCATCCTCTGGCGAGACCTTAGGCGCTGGAGTGGGCAGAGGCCTCTCATGAGGAGCATAACCCCACAAACACAGCGAGGAGGGCTGCCAAGAGGGCCCGCCACCAACCGGATCTACATAGACCAATGGGGCAGATGTGGGAGGAAGCGAGACTGAATGTGGTAGTGGCATCCAAGCACACCAGTAATAGAAAGGGCAAATGGATTCACACTGTCGCGTGGAAATGGTTGTCCACGTAAAGAAGGTTCCCAGCACCCGCTGTCGATAGCATGGGTGTGAGTGAAGAATCCAAAATGGCCGCCATACTCCACACAGGAAGGCCCGCCATTTTGTGAACATCTGAGGAGAACTGCATCACATGTGTAGATGAGGCAGTTGACTCCACAGATTGGTCAGGAGACTTGACTGAAATGTTTGCCTTGACACAAGGATCCTCGGCAGAGCCGGTACTATGGGGCCTTGGATGTTTACTGGACATCCTCTCCCTTGAATTAGCCTCCAAAGAAGGAACCTCGGCAACGCCGGTAACAGAGGAGTTACGGTCAATGACCTCTCCCTGTGCCCCCTCAACAGAACTGGTACCTCCGCGAGCACGGGAAAGTTGAGGAATCTACCTCACAGACAAGACCATTACAAGGCCTCTGCGTTCTGTTACACACCTTAGCCTCGTTAAGAGGAACCTCGGAACAGAGTCCGGTCTTAATAGCTACCTTGAGAGGGGCCTCGACCCGTGGTTTGGTACAGAAAGCCTCATTAGAAGCCCCAGGGCGCACCCCGGTGTCTGTGTGGGAAGATCCAGACAAGGAGACCTATGAGCGAAATCCGGTACCCAACGCCTCAGCACGACTATGCTGGATAGTAGCACCTGATCGGTGAACCTTGGATCGTGATCCGGTATAGGCAGGCCCCTCGCGGAAACCCTCAGAGAAAACCCTTGCACGCCTATTAGGCCTGCAAGGCACCTCAGGGATAACCCCGGTATCAGAGCTTTTGAAGCCCCTCCCAGACCTGGAGGACCCCGGGAATGACTCCCTCTGCCGGGGTGCCCTGAAAAGTAAAGAACTTACAGGGCGTCTCTTCTATCCATCGATGAAGAGTTGGAAATGCGATGGAGGAACTTTCTGGAAGATTTCCTCCCACCTGCGAAGACGACGTTGAAGTGCCCGGACCGAAAGGGAGTCGCAGAAGAAACACGAGTCCCAACGGTGAGCAGAGAGAATGGGGATCCGCCCTAGCGAAGCGACGCTCGCAAGAAGAACAAGTGGCAAATCCCAGATGCTCTGTCATAGATGGAGGACTACGTGACTGCAGAAACGGAGCAGGAGAGAAGGACAACGGGAAAGAAAAAAGATCTTCCCGGTGATGCAAGTGCGTCCAGCCGACTGCAGAACCGGAGCAGGCGAGAAGGACAACGGGAAAGAAAAAAGATCTTCCCGGTGATGCAAGTGCGTCCAACCCCGACCGTGCAGAGAAAAGGACTGAAGGGCGATGCGCCGGGCGGAGCTAAGGAGGGCAGGGTTATGGCCGTGTGCGGTACCCTGCGTAAAAAGAAAAGAAGGACAAATGTTCAATTTGATGCTTTTTTATAAAAGCACTCCGGTCCCGTCCCACAGGACGGAATGTCCCACAAGTATGGAGGAAAGGGGACAGTACTTAGGAGTACCTGAAGACCATGGAAGCTATTTCTTGGCTTCTAAAGTAGGTGCAATTACAGAACCCTAATGTGTTCACACTTTGCTTTATGTGTGCTAAACCCGATCTGCCATAGAGATCTAGTTACGCTGCTGCCAAAATGTGCTATTCAAATGTGTATTCTCTCAGAAGTCTGACAGTGAGTGTCAGATCTAATCTCAGGAATTTAGCTGTAAAGACATTACCCCAAAATGAAAAGTGTAAAGTTTGATTACTGCATTATAGATAAAAAAAGAAGACATGAAAATAAAGTAGTAACTAAATAACAAATGGTTCTGCATGTCTAAGACTTGCCATTTGCAAGTTAAATATAAATAAAACACTGTAACACTCCCATTCAGAGATTGTGCCATGTTTTATGTGTACCTTCAAATAAGTACAATGTACATGTGCACTGCATTATTCACATTCAGCTTCTACATATGTTTTATGGACCAAATCGTATATTTGATATGTTGGCTCTGATGAGGGTACAGAGGACGAAAGACACATTGGGGGCCCAAGATCATACCTAATCTTGTTTACTCTTATGTGTGCCATACATCCCAGAAAAAGGGGCTTATACCTGCTATCCCTTGCAAGAAAACCTGTGGTCAGTCCATGCAGTGAGGAGAACTTCTCGTATGTAAAACTCAAAGGATTAACAGCACGTGGGACAACTAATGCGTCTTCTTCAACTACAGAATAGTGCTTTTGTTAGCACCGTTCAGGGACTATGAGGCAAACCTGCTTGTATTCCCCCATCACTCAACAACGTATGGTCCTGAAAATCCACCAATCTTATACCAACCTGTCATATTTTTCTGCACAGTGAGATTACTAAATTCTAATATATTAAAACCTTACTCAACTCTCTTCATGTTCTTCGTAGCCTCACTATATATAGGGAAAGAATTTTGGAAAAAATAACCTTATCCATACAATTAGCATTGTAGCGCATAGATGGCTTAAATCTGCCTCTACTGCAGTGATCCAAAAGGCTTTCTGCAAAACCTAAATAACACTAAAAAAGTTATGAATGAGTGAGATGGCATGATATCTTCCCCAAACGTCTTTGGTGATATGCTGAGGAAAGTTTAATCGCACTAAAAGTGTTGGCCTTGCTCAACGTAGCCAATAACTCAACAATGTTGGGAAAGAGAAATCCTTCCATCCAGATGCACTTATTTAATTTCCTAAAGTCATGCACGATTTGCAAGAAGCCTTAGTGGCTTGTACAATAAGGGCACGGTTCTGTAAAATGCCTTAATCCATGCTTTTGGAAACCGTCATGGACTATCAGCTAGTGTCCACCATAACCCTAGTGAGATGTTTGTATATAATCACATTGCAGGTTCGTCAATGGCACATACTCACAATACCAATTCCTTTCACCATCAATAATCACACCTCAATCCTTCCTGCACCTTTCCATACATGTGCATATCGGTCATTTCTGTTGCACTAAGAAAACATACATCATGCTATGCTATGGTTATTAACTTGAAATACACATAGGTACTAATTCCGAGTGGGGCGGTAAGGGATAACTGGCACCGGTAAGGAGACTGGTGCCGGTAATCCCTTACCGCCCTACTACGAGTTCCCTTAGCGGGTCCCTCCTTTAACGCCTGGTTTTACCAGGCGTTATGGACGGGACCCGCTAAGGGACTTCACAGCTAATAACGGTACAGCAAATTGCATTACCGTTATTAGCTACTTCCCCATTCCCATTGAGCCCTATGGGGACTCAAATGGGAATGAGGACTGGTTTTTTCAATGGGGATTTACCGGTCCCACAAAGGTCGGACTACACCGGTAAGTCCCCGGTCTCGTTCAATGGGGACTTACCGGTCCCACAAAGGTCGGACTACACCGGTAAGTCCCCATTGAACGAGACCGGTACCGTTATTGGAGGCAGTCATGGCGCAAATAGCGCCATGACTACCTCCAATCTCAGAACGAGGCCCATAGTGTCTTTTTTGCCCACTACTCTCTATGCACTTTGACGAATCTGCCATTTTCCTCACTTCTCCCCAGAGTGGATCCACCCCATTTGAGGCTGGGGAGGTGAGCCTGGTGAGCAAGACCCTCCATAGGGGTCTGGGAAAGTGGAACCGGGACTCCCATCCTGAAAGGAAATCCCTGTGCCCAAGTACATTGTCTGCCTACATGGCAATCAGAAAGAATGTTGTTACTTCTGTTTTGGACCCTCCAAATAGTAACATTTCTTCAATCTCTTTAGCTTCAGGTAATGCTGGTTCTCGCCTGAACTCCACAGTCAAAGAGCAGTGACACACCCCTTTTGCTTGTGATGACATACATAAAACGGCGAGGACCTTGGAATGGTGGAGAGAATCCTTCGCAGAGGCAAGTCTTTGATGGAAGGATGTCCTGGCAGGCCCATGCTAGACGGCGGAGCCAGCAGTAGCTTGAGGAGTGAGTTGATTGCTTGCAAGACTCTGCCATGGACGGCAACAAAGCCGAGGTCGAGAGAGAGATGGAGACGGTGAACAGCCCATCCCGCCTGGTGGCGTGACCACACGGAAGCCACAGTGGGCTTGCGGCCCATTAACAGACGCCAAGACCAGACCACAGCCGAGAGATCGGATCCCTGATCTCCAATAAGAGGAGTACAACAGCTACCAAGCAAGGGAAGCAAATTCTTCCGAAGAGATAAGGCTGCTGAGAAGGGCGCAAACAGCTGTATCGAAGTCTGGCAAAGTCCAAAAGGTTACTGGGACTGGGAAAACCAGAACGGGTAGAGGCCTAACTGAGGTCCTGCTGAAATAAGCCGACCAGAGGGCCTAAGGGCTTTGGGGAGCCCTGGAAAGAAAGACCTTGTTATCCAAGCCTGGAAAAGCCTAAAAGGTTACCGAGCCAGGAAAACCCAAACGGGCAAACACCCAACCGAGGCCCTGCCAAAACAGGCCTTAATACGGACCAAAGGGCTTTGTGGAGCCCTGTAAAAGATAAAGCAAGACTGGGAATAGAGAGGACGAGGAGGGTTCACGTGCCCAAACCAAAGAGAGGAACATTTTCAACCCACACCTTCCTGCTTTATGCTCTCCTGCTTCTGCTATTGGTTTACTTGACCTGTCCAATCTGGCCATCTCTTCCCAGCTCAGGAGGTAACATAATCAGCAAAATATTTAAAGAGCAGGTAAAGCTCTGCCCCATTTTTCCACGTGGCACCATCACAGAGTAATGATGGTGGCCGAAGGAGTTCAATGTCTGTGTTCATGTTATGGGACTAAGTTCTGCCTGTACCCAGTCATTTTACCGAAAATAAATCGGAGTGGTAAGTTTTACCGAAAGCCAAAATACCGAAAAAATACCGAAAATGTGAATTAAATATATATATGGTAGTGGGGTAAGAGGTTAAAAAAGGTGGGGATGGGATGGGGTTGGGTTAAAAGGATAGAAAAACAAAGGGCTTGGGGGGGAACCCCCCAGCCCCAAATAAAAAAAAACGATTTGGTATTTTGTTCTGTATTTTGACCACTCTGAAATGTACCAATCACACATAACTGGTTCTGCCCTCTGGTAAGTGCAGTCTTCTTAGGTTTTTGTTACCCGTAGAATGTCCCTGGTGGTCTATGGAGCAGAGAGCCAGCTGCGTTGAGCTGCGGCCAGCGATCAAGAGTGTTGCTCGACTGTTGTGCCAGCCGCATAGCCGCTCAAAGACTGGATCTTTCTCTCGGTTGGGGATTGGACTTCGGTGGCAGAACGTTAACATCGAGGGATGTTGGAGTGTTGATTTTGTTTATTGGGGTTGTGGCCTTTTCTGACATGATGTGAACTGAAGTTCGCTCTGGAGATCTCTCTCTTTGGTGCCGCTTGCTTTTGCTCTGATAATCTACGTTGACTCTGAGAAAATCAAAGAGTCTGGTGAACATTTTGCTCATGAGGCATGGTGTGAGACAAAGGGGTACTGCATAGCTGCATGCTGGCACAAGGAGAGTGGGAACTGGGACCCTCTCAACTGCCACTGACTCCATCAGAGGGAGGACTGGCTCTTGATTCTCCCTGGTAGGCCTTAGACCCCCAGCTGAGAGGGGTTCCATCCCCTTTTAACCAGGGCAGAGTAGTGGTCTTGTCACTTAGCACATTCATTGCATAGCTATGGCTACTTCTACTTTCCCATCTTTCAATTCATTGTATTATCTACCACGATCGATTCCTAATGACACTCTAACTTTGATGTTTACAAATTGTATCCAGCGACAGTGATTAGAAGATTGTATCTTAGGTTATTATGAGTTGATTGCAATGATCATTTGCAAAATATAAATCGACTCCGTTTCTTAATTCAGTCTATATTTCTACTATATATTCAGATGTCATTGTTTAATAAGTGATGTAATAGTAATTACTTTCTTCTAAATAATATCACCTCCTATGTAAGAATCACAATCACTTTCTAATTGGCGCATGATGGCTTGTCCACCTGGAGCCAAGCTCTCCTTTAAGGCAGTCGTCACTGCAACTGTTTCATAATGTTGGACAGATTTTAAAATGCTGCTTTAAGCACCTTGACCTTGAGGACCTACGCATCAAATTCATAACAAATTGACATCCACAATGTCAGCTAGCTGTGAAGTGATTGCTTTCAAAATTCAGAAATCCACTGATACATGGTCACCACTTGATTTGTCATGGCGTGTATGAATGGTTCAATAAATATGATGCTAACCACTTTCATTTGATATTTATTTTGCACCTATGTTACTGGTCAGATGCTAGCGTATCCAGGAAATGTCTGAAAAGGACTGTGTCAATGGGTAGAGTAAACGTTCATAACCTTAAATGTTATGGGCTTGTGTTTCATGTTAAACATGGACCTTACTAGATTGATACTGTTCCAGCTGACAAATACCCACTTTGCCAAAATATGGAGATGCCCTGGAGGTCCCCTATGCCTAAATGACTAATGTACAGGCTAAGTGGTTGTACCCAACTAAGAGATTTGTAGCCAATTTTAAAGATTCACAAAGGGTTCAGTCACTGGAATTAGTAATATTACATTATTAGTAGTAGTAGTAGTAGTAGTAGTATGCTCTAGAGGTGTTCTTGTACCTCTGTTTGAGATAACATACATACTAGAGTTTGGCGTTTCTCCTATCTTTTGGTCCTTATTGACAGAGAAAAACATACATCATTTGGATCATATTAGTGAGAACGAGGACATCTTTCTGTTTCTAACACTGCGACACAATTGTGAACGCCCAGATGAGGAGTTTTTACAATATAAACAAATAATACACATTGTGAATAAGCTACATATGAAAAAAAAGTCTGGCATTCAAAATTCAGAGAATGAATTAACACAACATAAACGTATGTTGAAAATATCTACTACTGCCTTTTTAATTCATAAAAATGTTTTCAACTGGGGACTAGGGAATATAAATTTAATGGCACAGAGGCAATAGAATTGTGAACAAAATATTTCAGAGGATTTGAGGCAGCAAATACAGATAAAAGTTCGATACACTTCCAGTTCAGTCCAGGGGTGGTGCAGTGGCACAAGGGAAGTGCTGCCCTTTTCTGTGCACTGTGTTCAAGAGTGTGTCAGTCCCTCCATTCTGAAGGATGGGTTGAGGAATCCATGTGCCATCGTGAAGTTTCCAATTCATTAGGGCTCAATAGGCAACTAGACATTGGTTCACTGTCAGGGTTAAAGGTGTTTTGTTCCTTTAGAGGAAAGCATATTTTAGACCTCTTCAGTGAATGGAATACTTATTGTGCCCACTAATGGACCATAAATCCTTCACATAATGTTTCCCTGTTTTACCATTTGCGTAATCACACAACAGCAACTGTCAGGGCTGATCTATTGATGATGGCCTTCTTGCTGTTCTCTTGGGATGACTGCACCAGGTAACCCAGTGTAAAACCCGGCACCAGGTCCTGCAGGTGAGCGTTGCAGAGTGAATGTGACATGACTGATCAGGAGTATGCCAGACAAAGAGATTCAAGGCCACATTGTTCATGGCTTGATAAGATGCATCTGACTGAGTCTGGATTCAAGGGCGGGTTCACATCTGAGGGAAAGCCCAAAATGTGTGAATGTGCTGGTCCGTCCCCCTAACTGGGCAGCCACTAAAACAGTTGAATGAATGCAGCGTTTGATTGATGTTTGTGACTTTATCACACACCTTTCCATCATAAAAGAGGGGGTCTGCTCTATTTATGTTGTAAAATAAGTGGAATTGTACGAATACACTGCCCTGAAGACTGTTGTGAGAAAGCACTGCTGGACCCTACAGCCCCAAGCTGGCAAACCTCTGTCACTTGTAGGAAGTGGATATTCAGCTACTGCAGCAATACCAGGAGGTAGAAAGAGCATTGATACAAAGATAAGCCAACGGCCAAAATGTCTGGAGACCTGCAGTTGCCTAACTGTATGAACTATAAAATGTACTACCCGCCTACGGTACCTGCACTCCAAAACGCACTGCCTTATTGGGTAGGTCATTTTATAAGGTGCACTGATCCCATATGAGCAGAGAAGTTGACTTAATATAGATTGAACAAAAAGATTTCTGGAAATTCAAGTTACTTACCTGTAACTATTGTTCTCCAGTATGTGTCCGGCATGGATTCACATGCTCATGAATATTCCCTGTCGTCAGGTATAAAGAAAAAAAAGTTTCACTTCCACTTTAAAACTGTATTTCTCGGATAAGCCAATTACTGTCCTCTGGGGCATACTGCGCACATCCAATGACAGTCCTCTCCCTAAGCCCCGCCTCTGGCAGCCATGTTCAGATTTGGTAAGCAATTAAAGTGGCAGTATGACCAAGAAGAGCCCCAAAGTGGCCAGAGGGAGGGCTTGCATGTGAATCCATGCCAGACCCATGCTGGAGAACAATAGTTACAGGTCAGTAACTTAAACTTTCTCCAGCATTGGATCTGGCATGGATTCACATGCTCATGAATAACAAATACACAGCAGTGCAACAATACACAACCACTTGAGGTAGAAAGCCTCAACAGAAGCAATTAACACTTACTCGTGGATCAGACTTACCTTAAACCAACAGCTTGCGCAGCACTGCATGGCCGACTTTGAACTCCAACCTGGAATCCCTGTCGACTCAGTAGAACTTTGTGAAGGTATGCGTGGAGCTCCACGTTGCAGCCCTGCAGTTGTCCAGCAGGGGCACATCAGAAAGGAACGCCGTCATCGCAGCAATCGCTCTGGTGGAATGGGCTCTCGGACAGCCAGGCAGAAGCCGGTTCACTAGCTGATGACAGTGCATGATGAGAGCCACCTTGAAATGGAAGCCTTGGACAAGGTCTTCCCATGGTTCACAGGGCCAAAGTTCACAAACAATTGAAAAGTCTTCTGAAAACTCTTTGTGCATGTTTTACCAGGTTACTCACCGTAGTGACCACCTTACTCCTAGTCCATAGTCCCCTTTCCTCCATACTTATGGACATCTCTCCGTCCTGTGGGACGGGACTGGAGCACTTCGTAAAAAGCATCCAAATTTTTTTCAAAAATGTGTCCCTCCTCTCTTTCCTGCGCGGGGCCCGGCACGCGTCCGCAACCCCGCCCGCCTTGGCTCCGCCCTGCGCATCGCCCATCAGTACGTTTCTATCGCAGGGTCAAAGACCCATTAGCAATAACAGAGGAACCTTATTAGAGGGGACGGCGGGCGGGCGTATGGAGGAAAGGAGACTATGGACTAGGAGTAAGGTGGTCACTACGGTGAGTAACCTGGTAATACTCCTACGTCCCGTCCCCTTTCCTCCATACTTATGGGAGAGTCCCAGGAACTATGGGTGGATGGAAATACCCCTTACTGAAACAGGTTCTTCAGCACAGCCTGGCCGAACTGAACGTCAGCTCTAGAGCTCATATCGAAGCAGTAATGCTTACAGAAAGCAGATGGGGAGGCCCAAGTAGCCGCTTTAGCGATGGACTCCCAGGGAACATACTTCTGAAAAGCAACCGCGGCTGCCTTGCCTCGCACCTGGTGTGCATGGATAGCTTTAGGAGGTTTCAGCTTTTGGACGGTGAAAGATTCCGTGATACATGCGGTAATCCATCTGTAAATAGATGCCTTAGGCTTACCGAAGGTCACAAACAGTTGGGAAGAGCTCCGAAGCTCGGAGGTCCTGTCAATGTAGAACCTAAGAGCTCTTTGGACATCCAGGCAGTGTAGAACCCTTTCCGCCTCCGAGGCAGGGTTTCGGAAAAGAAAAGGGAAGGGAAAACGGATTCAGATGGAATTCGGTCACTACCTTTGGTAGGAAAGCTGGGTTCGTCCGAAGGACTACCTTGTCCTTGTGAAAGACCAGGAAAGGGTGCTCCACCGACAATGCCTGGAGCTCACTCACTCTCCTCGCTGACGTAACGGCTACTAGAAAGGACACTTTCCAGGACACATACTTGAGGTCAACCGTAGCCAATGGCTCAAAGGGTGTATGGCACAGCGCCATCAGGACTACATTTAGGTCCCAAGGCGGGTGCGGACTACGAACCGGAGAGTAGAGGAGTGTCAAGCCTGCAAAATGCCTCTTAACCACTGGGTTACTCAGAGAATAAGAGCATTGGTCTATAGCAAGATAAGCGGAAACTGCTGAAATGTAAGTTCTGCATGACAGAATGTAAACACCCGACTCTGCTAGGGAGGACACGAAGGACAGCACCTTGTCAATCATAGCCACCCTTGGATCCAACTGCTTTTCCAAACACCAACGACAGAACCCGAGCCATTTACTCCTGTATTGGGATCTGGTCGAGGGTTCCCTGGCTGCCTGGATAATACGCCTGTTATCCGTAGACAAGTTAAAATGCTCTAAAACTTGAACTCAGGCACCATGCCGCCAAGCTGAGCGATTGTGGGGAGGGGCGCCACATCTGCTGTTCCCCTTGATGAAGAAGATCTGGGGTTACTGGTAAGAAACACTGACAGGTGTTGACAGGTGACAGGTGTTGAAGTTCTGAGAACCAAAAAACTGACCGGCCACCACGGGGCCATGAGCAGAAGGGAACGAGTTCTTCAGCTTCCCAATTGCTCGATGAACTAGAGGCAGAGGCGGGAAGGCGTAAGCTCATGTTGTGCCATGGAATCTTGAGAGCATCCCCCAGAGAGGAGGCTCTCAGCCCCCCTCTGGAGGCATACTGAGGAAGCTTCTTGTTTACCACCGTAGCGAAGAGGTCCACCTCTGGTGTGCCCCAACGCAAGAAAATTCATGAGAGGATCTCCGCCTTCAACTCCCACTCGTAGCTGACCACTGTCTGCCGGCTGAGGGCATCCGCTGTGACATTCAGCTGGCCTGGGATGTGCACCGCAAGCAGCCAGACGCCATGAAGCATGGCCCACTCCTATATCTGGATGGACAGATCAACCAAAGGTGCCCACCCCGCAGGCAACAAAGAATTGTGCGGAAGGGGTATCCGAGCATTCCGGTCATAAACCGATAAGAATGCGCACAAGGCTGAGAAACCAGCCCTACACCTGAGGCCGATGGCGCAGCTGTAGGGGTAGCGTGCAAAATGGCCGCCGCGGTCGTGGCGGGATCGGCGCCATTTTGTCATCAGATGAGGGGAACTGCGGCACGTGAGGAAGTGAGGCAGGGGTCCCCGTCGATGGATCAGGGGTCTTAACTTTAGCCTTAACATAAGGAACCTCGGCAGAGCCGGTACTACGAGGCCTGGAATGTTTCTGCGACATACCAACCGCCAAATTAGCCTTCTTTGGAAGGACCTTGGCGCTGCCGGTAAAAGAAGAATTTCCCTTCTTTGCCCCCTCAACAGATCTGGTGTCCCCACAAGAGTAAGAACGGTGAGAAACAACCTTCACCGATAAGGCCTTGCCAGACCCTCAGAAATGTTGGTAGCTTTAGCCTCTGTACGAGGGACCTCGGACCCAGGTCCGGTAACAGCCTTACACGCGCGGGCCTCGAACATCCGTTCGGTAGCACCAAGCCCCACCAAGGCCTCGGGGGGACCCCGGCATAAGAGCCAGTCGTCCAAATACAGATACTCATGGATACAGATACTCATGGATACCCTGGAGATGAAGTTAGGCGGCAATCACCAACATCATCTTCGTGAAGACACGCGGCGCCGAGCTGAGGCCAAAAGGAAGCACTCAAAACTGGAAGTGCTCCTCTCCCAAAGAGAAGCGGAGAGATCTCCTTTGTGGGTTCCAAATCAGGATATGCATGTATGCGTCCTGAAGATGAACAAGGCTGAGCCAATCGCCCATCTGCAAGGAGGAGCGTATCTGGGTGGGCGTGATCATCTTGAATTTATCTTGGGGTAGGAAAAGATTGAACTGGGAAAGGTCTAGGATGGTGCGCAGGCCAGCCTGGTTGGGTTTGGGCACCGTAAACAGCCGGTAGTAGAAGCCCTCCCTTCGCTCCCCAAGGGGAACAGGTTCCACAGCTCTGAGGTGCAGACGTTTCTGAACCTCGGCCTTGAGGCAGGGTGAGCCCGACAGCTGAAAAGGAGGGTTGAGGGGTGGGGTAGGGAGTAAAGGTAAGCGGAAGTCCGCTCGAGCAACTGACAAGACCCATCTGTCTTCTGTGATGGCCTGCCACGCCTCCCAATGGGACGCAATGCGTCCTCCCACTGGGGTCTCGTGCGAGCGCGGAAATCCCTCATTTGGCAGGCTTATCGGTGGCAGTGCCACTTGAACCTGATGAGGAGGCTGATGAGCGGGAGAGAAAATGCTTATCTGTTGTCTACGGCGGTTATTCCCCACAGGAGTATCCATCCTGCGAGATTTGCGGTCGAGGAAGCCCCTAAAACCAGAGGAAGGTTGACCTTGCGACAACAACGGCCTTTTAGACTTGAAGGGAGCTTTAACCAGAACAGACAATGATTTAGCCGTCTGAGTGCTATCTTTGGTTTTAGTGAGCTCTACATCAGTAGAAGAGTGAAAAAGCTCCTTACCATCAAATGGAAGGTCCAGAACCTTGTCTTACACCTCCTTTGAGAACTTAGTGGCATGCAGCCACGCTTGCCGTGAGGTATCAACCCCAAGCATCAGACCCCGAGCCGAGGTGTCTACGTGATGAGCCGCAGCCTCCAGGAGATCCTGGGCCAAGACCCTGGCATCGGAAAGGCCTCCTCTGAAATCCTCCAACTTCTCGACCGGAATGTGCTCCTCAAACTCCGACAGCCATCTCCACATCCGCATGTTAGCTCCCGCCAAAATCAATTCTGCATTGGCCTGCCTGAGCTGTAAGGCCGAATTGGCAAAGATTTTCCTCCTTAGGGAGTCCAGGAGCTTGTCCTCCTTTCCCAAGACCTGAGTAGCCGTCGCGGAGGAGGATGCTGCAGGCCTGGATTGCAACCTAGCCGCAGCCACCACTGTGGAGGAGGGAGGCGGACAAGACGCCAAGGCCACTTCTTCCGAAGAATGCAGCCTGTACCTCGCGTCAATCTTTATTGACAAAAAGTCCAGAGTGTGGCTTTTCCCAAACTCTTCAGACCTCGGCCAGAACGTCCTTCTGCAAGAACAGGCCGGTACGCTCCAAAGGGGACAAGGTGAACACCCCAGAAAGCACGCCCTCCTGGAGCATGTGCCTCGGGCACCGTAAAATCCAAGAAACTCATCATGTCCAGCACCCGGTCATGGAAAGCTCTGATAGAGCCGGGGAGGTCCTCGTTGTCCTGATCTCCTTGAGGGTCATCTGACAGGTCAGGATCCTGCTGAGCCATGTCAGGCACTGCCTTGTCCACTGGGGACAATGGTGGCACAGGCGGAAGCGCAGGGGGGGGGGCACCTCGGGCAAGGGAGGCGCCGGCGGGACCACCGTCGGAATGGGTGGAGCAGGAGGAGCGGGTTGACATATATTTGCTTGAAAAGCCCTTTGAAATATTCCCTCATGGGGTCGGTGCGCATAAGCGCTTGAAATTTACCGAAAAAGGCGTCCTCAGGAGATTGTTTCGGAACCTGAGGAGGCCTCTCATGAGGTGGACAAATCCAGGGACGTAACGGAGAAGGGTGTCACACCGGCCCCTCCACCAACGAATCCACATAAATCAAGGGAGCCGCCCCACGGGCAACGAAACACTGTGCGGAAGAGGCATCCGGGCGTTCCAATCATAAACCGGCTGGTAAGGATGCGCACAAGGGACCTTAGGTTCACCCGAAGGACCAAACCCTACACCAGGGGCCGATGGCGTAGTTGTAGGGGTAGTACCTAAAATGGCCGCCATGGTTGTGGCGGGAACGGCCACCATTTTGTCCTCATCTGAGGGGAACTGCGGCACGTGAGGAAGTGAGGCAGGGCTCCCCGTCGATGGGTCAGAGGTCTTAATTTTAGCCTTAACGTAAGGAACCTTGGCAGAGCCGGTACTATGAGGCCTGGAATGTTTCTGCGACATACCAACAGCCAACTGAGCCTTCGAAGGAAGGGCCTCGGCACTGCCAGTAAAAGAAGAAACTTTCTTCTTTGCCCCCTCAACAGATCTGGTGTCACCACAAGAGCGGGAACGGTGTGCTTTCACCGACAGGGCCTTGCCCGGCCCCTCAGAACTGTTGGTATCCTTAGCCACTGTACGAGGGACCTCGGACCTAGGCCCGGTAGAAGCCTTATTGGCACAGGCCTCGAACATGCGTTCGGTAACCTCAAGCCAGCCAAGACCTCAGGGCGCACCCCAGTTTTGTTTTTGAGGAAGCCGAAAGAGCGGCCTCAGAGCAAGCTCCGGTACCCCACGACTCAGTAGAACTGGGTCCACAAGAGGGGCCTCGGAGCGTACTCCGGTGGACACAGGCCCCTTACGGAGACCCTCAGAGAAAACTCTGGTAGAATTATTAGGCCCGACAGCACCTCAGGGCGAACCCCGGTAACAGAGCGATCAACGCCCCTCCTGGCTCGAGAGGAACCCGGAAATATATCCCCCGGCCGGGGTGCTCTGAAAAGTAAAGAACTTACCGGGCGTTTTTTCTTCTCGTCGAACGCCTGAAAATGCAAAGGAGTAGTCCGTCCGAACACCTCCTCCCACCGCTCCAACCGACGTTGAAGTGCCCGGACCGAAAGGGAGTCACAGTAAAAACAGGAGTCCCAACGGTGTTCCGGACCCAAACACTCTAAACAAAGAGGATGGGGATACGCCCTCGTGAAGCAACAGTGACACGATGAACAGTCTGGAAAATCTAGTTTAAAAGACATAGGCCCTCATTACGACCCTGGCGGAAATCGAAAAACGATGGCGGAAATGCAATACCGCCATCGAATACCGCTCGGTGCGATTATGACCTGTCACCGTAAAGTACGATGCCATTAGCGACACCGTAGTGAACGCCAACGCTAACTGCACCAAGTACGCGCACGCGCGCACTGCGAAACCGTAATTACCACCATGGCGCAACGGTACGGGAATTCTGACCCTAGCGGACATGTACCTAACGCCATCAAGCATGGCGGAAAGTACCATTCCGCCATGGTGAGAAGTACGGCATCGCAAACCAACCGTAAAAGGCCCTACTGAGTGCCTGTACACCACTCCCTGCCAAATTGCACAACTCCTCGTAGGTGCAATGAAGTCACACAATGCAACCAGTGAAATGTACAAGTCACCCATGCATGCCAACGAACAAATGAATGTAGGGGCTCCAAGTGCCTTGTGAGTGGCCATCCATATTAGCCATGGCACCATTGCCGTACTGATGCAGCACAGGCATGTGAAGCTTCAAGTACAGCAACATGAACTGAAAACTGAGACAAACAAAAACAGGCCCCCCATCGCTTGACACCAGTGTAAGGCAACATACAAAGCAGTATCCTGAGTGAGACTGCACCAGCCCTGTACTCCTGCCAGTAAACAAACCAACCATCAGCATAAGCATGTACCACACAAGTTGGCAGAGTGACTGAGCAGCCAGGCACATCTCAAGAGGGGCCAATGGGAACAGCAGGGCACAGATGGCACGAATACAGAAGCTATTCCAATGGACATGACCTCAGTCTCCCTCCAAGAAACGCACGCAAACACAGGCACCTGTGACCAGCCATATTCTGAAAATCACATCATCCCACCAATCCACCTGGCTGACCGGCATCTGTTACACAAAAGCTAATCCCCCTCCCATGAGCATGACATCATCAAAACAGACATAATTGCATCCCCTATCCCTGACCTCACTGGCCTTCGTAGGCAAACGCGCCCAGTACAGTACCACGCAACTATACTCAGAAGGCCGAACCCAAAGCAGATCTCCTCACAATACATCGCTCCACAAATAGGAATATGCTACATTACTTGCAAAGAATAACGCTACACGGTCAATAGCATAATCAAAATTTAATGCACAACAAAATCACCCGGGCCATACAGCTATTAGGTCATGAACTCCAAATCATATCTCATAATTGTGGGCTGCATCCGCAATAAATGACCAGCTTCTTCTTGTGTGACGCCGTGTTCCTCCATGGTACACAGGGGCTACATTCACGTTCAAAAAGGCAACATGGAAGCGCCTAGAACCGCAGGGCCGTCCCATTAGGTAGGCACTAGTCCAGCTGAAAGCTCGAAATGTTGCTCCTAGCCACTAGTACTGCGTAAGGGCATGTGGGCCATTGGCGATCGTCCCATAAGATCGTAATGGTGCTCCACTGATTAACACGAAGCAGCAGGTGTCGGGAGTAAAAGCCATCTGCAGGAGTGGCATACAGATGGCAGCGGCAAAAGGGGAGGAGATACCTGTCACCCAAATGAAACGAAAAAGAATAGTATGGGCATCTGAACTCCATTTGAATTACTCACTTCAAAGATCACACTAAATCCACAGCCATATGCATGCTAGCCCACTCAAAAGGATTATTCGCACCCAAAAATCACTTGCGAATCATAACTATATAAATCGAGGTGAAAACACTATTACAAGTGTGCATGCGTCTGTTAAAACAGAATCCATTAGATGGGATTAGTAACGTGCATAGACACAAGTGTTTGAAGGCGCGTCGAGACAGGGAGGGTTCAACAAGGGCAGATAGACGATGGTCCCACTATGGCAGCCCTGCATCACATGGCGCAGAGGAAGTTGATAGATTCCAAAAAGCCATGTACATGGCAGACTCTCTATTAAATCATCTGTCCATGCATCCATACATCATTCCCTCATCCCGGTATAAAAACGCCTGATTATTTACTCACATAACATTTGAAATTTCCATTGAGTCTGTGCTTAATGCAGTCTGCAAAATCCACGGTGCTCCAGGCCGGAATTCTAGTGTTGTGAAGTAACATGTATTTGGGAACGTCCTGCCTTATCCTCCACTACGCTATTGCGCATCCCATACTATTCATATCAATCATTGCATTCTCGGCATGGCCCCTGTCCCAAGGACATTAAACAATAGAACTTTCTATCTGCAGTCCGACCTGTGGGCGTCTCCTCGCCGCTAGCTGGAAACCGAAAGCGATGTCCTTCGAATTCCTCATTTGCAACATCACGTCGAAAAGGCATCTGTGACCGCTTGAAATCACAAATCCATCCATTTAGTGCGGCAGTGTGTGAAAATGGCAACTGGCTTCACTCACAAATGGGACGCCCCGCCCGTCGGTGAACCGCGGTACAGCGCTGCATGAGGGTCCACCGTTAATCGAGTACTACATTCCACTGACCCTTCACAAGTTTGTTCCCGACTGCAAAGATAGTATGTGAAACAATGGGACCATAGCAGAATTAACATATGAAGCAATATCTCACTGCCATCGGGATGAAATACATGATTGTAATAGCAAGATGCCATGCGTCGATTTGCAGCGTTGTGTGCGGGACGTGCTCGCCCAAAGGGGATTGCAGCTTGCACAGGTGGAATGAATCACCACAGGTGGAGGCTATACAGCTTGAAAACACATAAATTGCACACCCAACCCCCTCCCACAACCACACCCACTCCAAAATGCTACCGGCAGGACTAGCGATGTTGGCCCTGGGGGACCTGATAGCACTGCAAGTACTCCAACTTCAAGAAGAAGACAAACACCAACTACTACAACAACCGGCCGCACAGAGGAGACGCAGGAGGAGGAGTAGGGCAAGGCAGGGCCAGCAAGGCCCACCAGCACAGCCACTGCCACCACGCAGGCAGCCCGCAATCCCACGCCTCCGAGCACATCCGTTCAACCTCACTGATGAGCAGATCCACACCCTCTACCGTTTGGACCGGGACACCATAACCGCCATTGTGGACATGACACACGCTGACCTTGTGAGCATGATAGATAGCCCAACCGCCATCCCACCCCTACTGAAGGTGGTGTCTGTACTCCACTTCCTGGCCACAGGCACCTACCAGCACACAGTCGGACAGTTGCATGGCATTCCACAGCCACTGTTGTCACGGACACGATTGCAAGTGCTCGATGCCCTCCTGAAGCACGCAGACGACTACATCTCACTACCACGCTCGGAGCAGGAAATTACGAACACAAAAGTGGGATTCCATGCACTTGCCGGCATACCGGGTTGCATTGGTGCCATCGACTGCACCCATGTGGAATTGGTAGTCCCACATGCCATGGAGGCCCAGTACCGCAACCGAAAACAATATCATTCTCTTAATGTACAAATGGTGTGTGACTCAAACAGGATCATTACACATTGTTGTGCCCGATTTCCTGGATCAACCCATGATTCCATGGTCTTACGGAACTCTACAATACCACGCTACATGGAGCGACATGCAGGGAACAGATCCTGGCTACTCGGTGAGTCTCATTTCATGCATGATAATGTGGGGTATGTGATGCGGCAATGACCTGGCAGGAAGGGGGGGGTGCTTACGTAGCAATGTCATTCCTCAAACATCCTTTATTGTCCACATACAGGTGATGCCGGGTATCCACTGAAGAGATGGCTCCTTACACCACTCCGGAACCCACAGAACCAGCATGAGGAGGACTACAACCATGCCCACTCACGTACCCGTGTAGTCATAGAACAGGCATTCGGCCTACTGAAGGGTCGTTTCCGCTGCCTCAGCAGGTCTGGCGGGGCACTCCTATACCGCCATGAGAAGGTTGCAAAGATGGTCATGGCATGTGTCATGCTACACAACATGTGCATACGTAGAAATGTGCCCATGCCCCCTGACGCAGAACTGCAAGCACCTGAATATGGTCATGATGTGGGTGGGGATGTGGCAGCACCTCAAGGAGTCCGCGAGGCACAGGAGGGCCGTGACATTCGTCAGATTATCATAGATTCATGCTTCTAGCACTCACGCCTGGTGGCTGATACATGGACACGGGACTTGTGGCACTGTGTGTGTCTGGAACATGCACAATATGGACTGTACGCCTATAATGGCCTCGTACACAAAGATCAATGTCCACACATCTCATTGGATGATTGTGAAATGTTTATAGCATATGTGAAATTGTGTTACACACCCCATCGACCCGCCACCCAAGTAAGCCCAACACACCCCCTCCACCCTCCTACCTCCACCCCGAACACCAGTGTCCAAGGATGCTCATTGTCAGTGGGCAGACGCTATTGCAAGCCCCCTCTCTGGGTATCAGGGGCACCCCTGCCTGTGGAGCGCAGGTTCCTCCCAGATCTACGTTGGGGGCTGCCCTGGACGGAACTTGCAACGGATGATGTCTCTGCCTGCTCACGTCCATGCATGTCCCTAAGGGTTTGTGAGAGCTCAGTGAGCACACGGCGCACAGCGGCAAGTTCAGCACATACGTCTTTGGACGTAGCATGCAGTTCCCCCCTCAGGCTCTCGGTGCTTCTCTCCATTTGTACTCTCAGGCTCTCGGTGCTTCTCTCCATTTGTACTCTCAGGCTCTCGGTGTTTCTCTCCATTTGTACTCTCAGGCTCTCGGTGCTTCTCTCCATTTCTGCCCTTAGTGTCTCTGTACATGTTTCTATGGCTGCCTTGGTACCCCCACATTCATCAGCATGGTCCTTGAGGAGCGTGGCCAGTTGCTGCTGTTGCACGATCACCTGGTCGAGGGACTGTTGCCTCTGCTGGGCCATGGCCATTTGCGGTGGTGTCACAGAGGGGCTGATCACCTCATGTTGCCTTGACACAGGGCTTGTGGGGGATGGCCAGTCGTTGTCTTGTGAGTGCCCCTGCGTGGTATCCTCATGGTGTACGGGATGAAACAAATAGGGGGATTGAGACAGGTTATGGATGGATCGTACATCGACATCACCGTTTTCTGTGTCGGAGCATGCTGCCATTAATGCAATGTCACCTATGGTGCTGCTGCCACCAGAAGCAGTGCCTTCTGTGGCATCCATTGGGGGGGGCCTGTGGTGGTGGTGGTGTTGTGGCCATGCTGGCTGCTGGGGTGCCTGTTGAAGTCCCCTCCTGTGTGCTGCCACTTGATTTGTGCTGCTGCCGTGTCTTGATCCGTGCAGCTGAGGTGGAGGGTCTTTGGCCGTTGGTCTTGGCCCTCTTTGCAGGTGTGCTGGTAGGGGTGTCCTGGAGCTCGTCGTTGGAATCGGACCCTGTGGTGGAGTAAAGGAGGGCGAGCGTTATTTATGGGTCTGTGGAAATTGGAATGGCAATGTATCACATGCATTGGGGTGGTACCTGAGGGTGATTTGGGTCAGGGCCTTGGAGGTGGTTTCATTTTTGTGTGGATTGAGGGTGCAGTTGTATTGCAGCCTGCAGTTAGGGGGTGCCTGTTGCACGTGTAGAGGGTGTTTTTAGGAATTTTAATTATTTATTTATTTAATTTGACTTTTAATGTGCGCTATCAGGCCAATGTAAGTGGACGTTCTCCTGGACATGTGTTTCTGTTGTGGACACATGGTACTTCACATGATTAGACATTGTGGTTTTAGCATGGTTTTATTTGGGACACCTACCTGATTCTTCGGATGTCTGCACTCCTTTCTCCATCCCTCCGACTCCCTCTATGGTCTCCATTCCAATGGTGGAGGCACAGATTTCTTCCCAGGGGGTCAACTTGATGGGTGATTCCGATCCTCCCCCGGTAGCTGTGGCAATGTTACGGTTGGCGGATAGTATGCTCCGTACGCGTATCCGCAAGTCGTCCCATCGCTTTCTGCATTGCTGTGGGTTGCGGGGTGCGGTCCCCACCGCACTTACCCGCTGTGCCACCAGGGCCCATATGGCCTTCTTGTTCGCAAGTGCCGTCCTGGTCATTTGCGTCGAGAAGACGACGGCAGCATTCTCCTGGAGGGTCTCTGTGAGCACCGTGAGTTCCTCACGTGAGAAGTGGACCTGCCGCTTGCGGTCGCACGCTTTTTTCGCTACTTTTCCCATTGTTTTGGTTTCACTAGGGTGGATGACGGGTTGGGATGTCTCTCAGGGTAGTATTTTTAATGGTTGTGTGTAAATTCTGCTTTTATAGGTGTACGGCGTGCTGTTTCCCGTTCCGGGACCATGTTTTTGCTTCCGTTTCCGTATATTTACGGTCACCGTATTTTCCGATTGCCGCTCATTACGGTGACCGCTATGTCCGGTGGCGGAATTGCACCTAGGTCGCCGTACGACGGCGGTGAGGGGCGTTTTGGGGACATTTCCGCCATCGCGGACTTTGCACTTCCGGCAAGGCGTAGTGCTCGTGCCCGATGGGTCAGAATTACCCGCACTTTACTCCGTCGTGCAATGGCGGAAACGCTATTTACGCTATGGCGGTCAGGTCAGTTGCTTTCCGCCAGGGTCGTAATGAGGGCCATAGTAAACGAACGCTAGTGCGAGCCAGAGAGGGAAAAAGGGAAGAAAGTCTTCCGAGGACGCAAGTGCGTCCGGCCCCGATCGTGCGGAGAAAAGAACTGATGGGCGATGCGCTGGGCAGAGCCAAGGTGGGCGGGGTTACGGCTGCATGCCGGGCCCTGCGCACGAAAGAGAGGAGGGACACATTTTTGAAAAAAATTTGGATGCTTTTTACAAAGTGCTCCGGTCCCGTCCCACAGGACGGAGAGATGTCCATAAGTATGGAGGAAAGGGGACGGGACGTAGGAGTAACATAGAACTTAAACACTCGAGCAACATCCAGCGGATGCAAGGGCCTCTCTGCCCGTGATGAAGGTTTCGGGAAGAAAACAGACAACACCAAGGGCTTGTTGAGGTGAAATTCCGACAGAACCTTCAGCATGAAAGAGGGGTGTGTACGCAGTACCACCTTCGATTTGTGGAAAGTCTGATACGGTTGCTTGCAGGATAGGGCCTGGATCTCACCCACACGTCTGGCAGAGGTGATGGCGACAAGGAAAGCCATTTTCCACGAGAGAAACCTGAGTGGGGCTTGATGCTTAGGTTCAAAAGGCGCTCCCATGCGCCTTGTCAGGACCACGTTGAGTTCTCATGCCGGGGCAGGAGCCTTCACTGGAGGGAAAGATTGGAAAAGCCCCTTGAGGAACTCCTTGACGAGTCTGTAGGACCACAGCAAGGATCTTCCCGGGGATCTGGTGTAGCGTGAGATGGCCGCCATGGGTACCTTGATGGATGCATGAACCAGTCCAGCTTTTGCCAAGGACAGCAAGTATGGAGGCATCTGTGGAGCCGTGACCCTCAGAGGGGTAATGTTCTGCGACTGGTGCACCATGTAGCAAAAAACTTTCCCCTTATGGGTGTAGCACTTTAGAGTCGACGACGGTGTGGTTTTGGCGAGGACTTCCCTGCAGTGCGCTGGCAACTCATAACCTCCAAACTCTAAGGCTGCAGGATACATGCCCTCAGGTTCAGCAATCCTGGGTGTGATGAAGGATTGCGCCTCTGAGCAGATCCGGAAGTACCAGTAACTTGACTGGAGGCAACACTGACAGGCTGAGTAGGTCCGGATACCAAATCTGCCTTGGCTACTCCGGGGCGATGAGTATCATCTTGCATTAACACTGTCTGAGTTTGTTGTTGGCACGTAGCAGAAGAGGAAACGGGGGGAAAAGCATACAGAAACAGACCTTCGCCCGGGAAGGAGAAAGTGTCCCCCAAGTTCCTCGGTTGGAGGAATCTGCTGGCAAATTTCTGCCATTTGGAGTTCACTGCTGTGGCAAAACGATCGATCAGAGGTTTGCCCCATTCGACGGATAGGCAGTCCACCTAGTCCTGATGAAGTTCCAACTTGTGGCAGGAGCGCAGTTCCCTGCTGCGTGAGTCTGCAATAGTGTTATTGATGCCTGCCAGGTGGAGAGGGATGAGGAACATCCCCTGTCTGATGACCCAGTGCCACAATTCCTGAGCTTCCTTGGAGAGCACTGGGGATCGAGTGCCCCTTGCTTCCTGATGTAGAACATGGTGGTGGTGTTGTCCATGAAGATCCTCACCCCCCTACCCTTCAGAGACGACAGGAAAGACTTGAGGGCCCAGAACACTGCCTGTAGCATCAGGATGATGATGTGCAGATCCTTCTCCTCTGGAAGCCACAGACCTCTGATGTGCAGACGTCCGGTGTGAGCCCCCCAAACTTTCAGAGAGGCATCCGTGGTGACCGTCTCCTGGTATGTCAAGGTTTCAAATCCCGTCCCCTGGATGATGTGGGAGCGCACCCCCACCACTCTATCACCCGCCGGAACTCCTAGTGGAAAGGGATCTTGTCCGCAAAACTCCCAGACACTTGTAACCAACGTGCATGCAAGAATTCCTGTAGTGGTTGGATCTGCAACCTGCAGAGATAGACGAAGTAGATGCAGGACGACATCATGCCCAGCAATGGCGTTAAGCAGGACTTTTGATAGTTTATGGAGAATCCCAGCTCCGTCAGCAGTCCAACGGTCTCCTTCGTGTGCTCGTCGGCCAGTTCCCGAGAGCGGGCGCATATCAACCAATCGTCCAGGTATGGGTATACGTGTATGCCCTGCAGACACTGATGGGCCGCCACCAGGGCCAGACATTTTGTAAAGACTCTTGGGGCCGATTTCAAGCCGAATGGTAGGGCCTTGAACTCATAGTGTTGGCCTTGCACCATGAACCGTAGGAACTTTCGATGTTTCCCGTGGATGAGGACATGTACTTTAGGTCCAGCGACGTCAAGAAATCCCCCTTTTCTCCAGTTGGCCAGCATGTTCTGCAACGTGACCATCCTGAATTTTTGGGACTTCAGGTACTTCAGGACTTCGGGTACTTGTTCAGATGGCACAGATCCAGAATGGGTCCAGTCCCCTGTCTTCTTTCTTACCAGAAAGTATCTGGAATAGACTCGGGAGCCCCGAAGCCATTGGGGAATAAGCTCTATCCCCCCTTTCCGTAACATGGCTCACACTTCGTCCAGGAGCTGAGGGATGTGAAGCTCCTGACAGGGAACCGGTGGAATATGTGGGCCCCTGCGTTGGAACTCGAAGGTGTGTCCCTGGGCAAGAGCGTCCAGCACCCATCTGTCGGTGGTGATCTTCTTTCAGTCACTGATGAACCTCGTCAACCGGCCTCCCGCTGGGGTGCATGAGTGGGGGCCTGCTTGGGTGACGGCGCCCAGGCAACGGGGATTCTGACCTCCGCTACTGTAAGCCTGGGAGAGACCCCTGTAGGCTTCCTGCATGGAGGATCGGGGAGGTTGCCTGTATGATGTGGAGAATCCCTTGAATGATCTGCTCGATTTTCCCCTGGAGGAGCGCAAGGACGACGAGCGATGCTGCTTAAGAGTGCCAAAGGAATGTGCCGTCTCCATATCCATCTTTATGGCATGAAGAGATTCATCGACCACCTTCCTGAACAGATTTTTGCTGTCCAAGGGCATGTCCAGCATCTTCGCATGAACGTCCGGATTAAAGTTTTTGGCCTTCAACCATCCCTGCTGACGAAGGCAGACTCCGTTTTCCATTTGCCGTAAACCTTTGTTGGCGATGTCCACTGCCACCGTAATGGCATGGTCCGATGCCACCTCCCCTTCCTGAAAGAGGCAGAGAGCTTCTATTTGGTTGTCGTCAGGGAGGAATTCTAGGATTGGGCCCAGCTTGTACCAAAGCTCCTGGTCATATCGGACAAAGATAGGCAGGGCATGAGCCGACTTGATCGTGGATGCCGCTGTGTAAATTACTCTCTTCCCCATGGTGTCCATCTTCTTCCCCTTGTTTTCCGTGGGAACTGATGATGATGAAGCCAGGTTAGCCAAACGTTTCCTTGCTGCGGCCAACACTAATAAGTCTGGCGATGGTTGTGACCTCAAGCACTTGGGCTCAGAGTATGGCACCCTGTATTTCTTCTCCAACCTGTCTCGTTTGGTTGGAGCCGTGCATGGGTTCTTCATGAGGGCTAGGCCTTCCTCTCAAATGCCATCCAAAAAGGGTACCGCCATGATAGTCTTCCTCTTGGACTCTCGTCGCTGATACAAGAATCCCTGTTTGTTGGTTTCCTCGAGCACCAGCTGGAACAGCCCAGAGGCCCTGTAGATCATTGAGTTGAATGATACAGTGTTATATGGCTTGAGTGATGGCTAGAAGCCTATGTCCAGGCTGTATGGACAGTTATTTGATAGGCCCAACCCCCGAAGTACAACATTAAAGGCGAGATGGGAAGAAGACATGGGAGAAACTATTACTGAGCAAGAATGGGAGAGGGTACTAATGCAGCCGAAAGAAGTGTCCAGGAACGCCAGGTTCCGGATGATTCAGTTGAATGTCCTATGTCGAACATACATGACCCCGCTCAGGGTGGCAGGTTTCACCAAGCATACTCGGTCAGCATGCCCTTGGTGTGACAAGGAATAAGCGGGCTTGCTGCACATGTTCTGGGGAAGCTGGAAAGTTTTTGGGTCAACATAGAGCGGGCTTGCAAAAAAGCTGGAGTAAACATGTATGACTGGTCCCCGAAAGGAGTGCCTCTTAGGCACATACCCCAGGTTGAGTAAACTTAAACACACTGTGAAGATCATGATACTGGCGAAAAGTGCAATTGCAATGGCATGGAAAGCGACTGGGGGCCCGCAATATGTACTTTGGAGCAGGGAACTAGAGCGCTGGGCTGCAGCGGAGACTGCGGCTTGGAGCGTAGGAGTTACTGGGACTGAGGGAGAGGGAGAGGTCAGTGTCACATTCGAAGCATGGAAAGCATTAATAAGATATAAGTTTCTTCCATCTGACGACAAGCCCCCCTGAAACTGTAAGAACAATGTGTTTCATGTTTAGCATTTCAGATTAGCAAATAATGAAAAGACTTCCTTGAACTAACATCCCTATGGAGGGTATTGTTGGCCTCGAACCACACCCCTGCATGAATAAGACTAACTATGAGCCTACTCTGGCGCACAAAGACAGTGAATGTTTGTTGTTTTTTATTTGTTGTTAGTTAACAGAATCACAGGGAATGACACTGCACTGTATACTCTGTGGATTATTGCTGGATGTTTATTTTATAAATGGCAATAAAAATATATATTTTTTTAAATCGAGTGGAATGATCCCACCTCGTATGGTGGAGAGACTCTATGAAGGGTGTCCAGGTGAAGTGATTAAGTTTCTGCCGGGAAGAAGTCCTCATCTTCGTCGGTTTCCGTAGCCGTCACAGTACCAGTGTCCATGTGCGTATCTGGATCCGCTGGTGGAGTCGGGCCCGTGGTGGAGGAGGCTGATGTGGAGGTGTCGGATGGTGCCTTCTCTTCTTACGCAGAGGCTGATCAGGAGCCTGCAGCACCACAGGTGTCGGTGCTGGGGGCAATCTCTGCTGGATCTCTGTCACCAGGGTGTGGAGAGTTGACAGGTTGTCCAAGGATATGTCCCTCGGCTGTGGAGGGAACGATGGAGGGCTAGGCCCTGTGCTGCCGTCGGCCTCGTTGACCGTATGGACGGACTCTTGGTTGTCGTCATCCGTGGATGAGATTTCCATTGGTTGAACGCAAACCTAGGGGGGGCTTTCTTGGAGCCTCCGCGCCCCCCCCTTTTTCATCCCTGAGGGTTTTGTGCCTGTATCTGGACCGGTGTCTCCCCCCCCCAGGGGTGCTTGCAGCCTTCTCTGCTGCCTCGGCGACCGTGTTGTTCCTTGGGGGCAGGGATACACTCTGCGCTCTAGGAGCCACCCTTGTCGGATCGTCACCTACCACTGACTTGGTCGACACAGTAGACGTCGACTAAGTGGTCGACGAGGACTTTGTCTGCACAAGTTGAGCCTGCTTGGGGATGCGTGGCCTTCTTCTCTTCCTACATCCTAGGCTTTTCTGATTCCTCCCATAACTTTGTGGACGACTTCCTCTTTGAGGAGGAGCTCGATGGCAGGCTGGCTATCGAGGAGGACGGCGATGGTGATCACGGCCTATCCAACCTGGCACTCGCAAAAGCAGCGAACTTTGTGGAATCAGACTTGCGGTTCTTGGCCTTATCTTGGACCCCCACGTATGGGGCGACCTCAAACGACTTTGACCTCTTCCCAGATGGAGTCTGCACTTCGGACCGGCCAGTCCTGGGCGAGGCATGACCCTGCTCGGAGCACAGGGCAGCGGCCTTGCTCAAAGTGAGCCAATGCCGCCAGCCTGCTATGCCTGTCTTTCTTTGTCTTCTTTGAGAAGCCCAGTCATATATTGCACACATCCTCATTGTGGTCCAGGTGCAGGCAGTAAAGACATTGTAGATGTTTGACCTCCACAAAGACGTTCCGTAGCATTTGGTGCTGGGCCTGAAGAGGGTCCTTCCCTCCTTTTCCTCTTCTGTCATGGTCAGAGGGCACCCAAGATGGCCTTACAGAAACTTCAATGAATCTTCACCCTTGTGGGGTGCAAAATGTCACTGACAACCGATACCCGTTGCCGGCCGATGAGGAAAAAGCACACGGGCGTGGGTGGAAAATAAAAATAACATTTTTCTGCGAGAAAATGTGGAAAAACATACAAATAGCTCAGAGAGCAACTGGAGGACTCCCAACACTGAAGCGTGCAGTACAAATCTGAAGATGGCTGCCAGAGGCGGGGCTTAGGGAGAGGACTGTCATTGAATGGGGGCAGTATGACCCAGAGAGCAGTGATTGGTTTAGAGGAGAAGAACAAGTTACTTCTTACCTTGTAACGTTCTTTCGACGGGATGTTCCTCCGACGTATTCCTTATCTTTGATAATACGTTTCCAGCTTGCTGGCCTCGGAATTTTTTTTTGTAGAGGGCGCTGCGCATCGACGTCCGCCGAGTCGATGTACCTCGACGGCCACTGTATCGGCGCCAACATCATCATGCCCATAAATAGCCACGCACTGCGTCCGTTGCTCAGTTCCGTTTGGTAGCATAAAAAAAGTCATGCCTGAATTGGTTATTGACCTTGAAGGAGCGTAAGCTGCAACCACAAGGGAAGGATCACTGGTTGGGAGGGGCGATAAGGAATACGTCGGAGGAACATCCCGTCGAAAGAACGTTACAAGGTAAGAAGTAACTTGTTCTTCGAAGAGATTTTGTCCTCCGACGTATTCCTTATCTTTGATAGACTCCCATAGCAGTGGCATGTAATTGGAGGTGGGAGTGAGAATGTTATGTATCCCTTTAGGGATGGACCGAATGTAATACGGCCTTGCCAAATCTGGTCTCTTGAGTAGTGGAGGAATCCAGATTGTAGAATTTTGTGAAATGTATGTGCGGACGACCATGTGGCAGCCGCACATATGTCTCGGACCGGTACCCCACTTTGGAGAGCCGAAGAGGCTGCGATACCTCTGGTTGAATGAGCCCTGAGATTTTGGGGTGGCTCTTTCCCTGCCAGTTTGTAACATTACAGAATGGCCAAAATAATCCACCTGGAGATGGTTTGTTTTGTTATGGGTAGTCCCAACTTGTGACCCGAGTATCCTACAAACAGTTGGTCTGCTTGCCTGATCCTAGCCTTTCCGCTGATGTAAAAGCTGAGAGCTTGCCTTGGGTCCAGCCTATGTAGCCTTTCCTCCTCTTTCCCCGGATAGGGAGGAGGGTAGAACGAAGGTAAGGTAATTTTCTGAGTAATATGAAATTCAGAAACCACCTTTGGGAGGAAATTAGGCTTCACCTGTAGGACAACTTTGTCCTTGTGAAAGATTGTATGTGGGGGTTTACAGGAGAGAGCTTGTAGCTCGCTCACCCTCCTAGCAGATGTTAGTGCTACCAATAGGACAGTTTTAAGCGTGAGAAATCTCAGCGCACAAGAGTGAAGTGGTTCAAATGGAGTGCCATTAGGAAGTTTAAGACTAAATTTAAGTCCCATAAGGAAACCTGGAATTGTTTTGGAGGGTAAACATTAGTTAATCCTTGAGAAATTGTACCACTAGAGGAAGTTTGAAATACGATGATTCCTCCGCAGTGCGCTTGAAGATAGAAAGCGCTGCGAGATAGCCTTTTACAGTGCCAACTTGAAGGCCTGAGTTTGCCAAGTAGAGCAGAAACGATAACACCGTTGGTGTACCACATGAAAAAGGGTCGATATTCTCTTCCCTCCACCAGCTGCAAAATTTGTTCCAACGGCAGCGGTATAAAGACTTTGTTGCTGGCCTTCTGGCCGAAAGCAACACCTCCATGACGTCATCAGGGAGATCGCAATCCTTGTACCTCACCCTTTCAGAAGCCAAGCGTGAAGGTTGAGGGTTCTGATGTCTGGATGGAGAACCTGACCTCCCTTCTGCGAGAGAAGATTCTCTTTGAGTGGAAGACGGATTGGAGGACAGATGGACATATCTAGAAGGTCCGGGTACCACGTTCTCCTGGCCCAATCCGGGGCAATTAGGATCATGGTTTTCCGGAATCTTCTCAACCTCCTGATCATTTGAGGAATAACAGGGACTGGTGGGAACGCGTAAAGGAGTGGAAACTCCCAGTCCACTACGAACGCGTCTCCTAGAGCTCCTCTCGGGGGAAATTCCCTTGAACAGAACAGATCGCACTTCCTGTTGGTGCTTGTGGCAAACAGATCCACCTGAGGGGTTCCCCAAAGGGCGAAGATCTCTTGAAGGACTTCCTGAGCTAGCTCCCACTCGTGGGAGACTGTGCTCTGCCTGCTCAGAGCGTCCGCTGTCAAGTTCTTCTCTCCGGCTAGGTGGACTGCCGATAGAGAGATTCCTTCTTGGATTGCCCAAACCAGAGCTGCATCGCTTCTCTGCACAGTGGCAGTGATCCTACGCCTCCTCTTTTGTTGAGGTAGTGCATGGCCACCGTGTTGTCCATCATTATCAGGACATTCCTCCCCTTTACTGATGGCAGGAAAGCTTTCAGCGCTAGTCTGATCGCTCTCAGCTCCAATAGATTGATGTGTAGTCTGGACTCCGATGGAGACCAACGACCGCTGATGGTCAAGTCGTTGGCATGGGCTCCCCACCCCATGAGTGAGGCGTCTGTGACTACTGTTATCTCCGGCCATGGTTGCCAAAACAGTTCTCCTTTCAAGACGTTCTCTGGGTAGGCCCACCATTGAAGGTCGCAGGCTACCTTGTCCGGAATCCGGAGGAGATCTGTCATTCTCCCTGAGAATTGTGACCACTGACTTCTCAGTGCCCACTGAAGAGATCTCATTCTCAGGCGAGCCTCTGGCACAAGGAAGATGCAGGATGCCATGAGGCCCAGCAACCTCAAAAATTCGAAGGCTGGGAGACATTGGGCATTATGAAACTGTAGAATATCTTGAGCCTTCACCTCTGGTGGCGAGGCTTTTCCCAGGGAAGTGTCCAGGACCGCTCCAATGAACTGGAGTCTCTGTGATGGTATCATCTGTGACTTCTTTAAATTGAGGGAAAAGCTCAGTCTGTGAAGGAAGTGGCAGACATAATCTAGCTGGGCCTGGGCCTGTTCCGAAGATACAGCCCTGATTAGCCAATCGTCCAGGTAGGGGTAGACATGGATCCTTTCCCTCCTTAGACTCGCCGCCACTACCGACATCAGCTTGGTGAAGACCCTTGGGGCGGAGGTCAGCCCAAATGGCAGAACTCGAAATTGATAATGAGAGTCGCCAACTGCGAACCTCAGGTATTTCCTGTGTTTGAGATGGATTGGCACATGGAAATAACATCCTGAAGGTCCAGAGATACCAGCCAGTCCTGGAGCTGGAGGTCCTGAAGGATCTGAGAGAGAGTTACCATCTTGAACTTGTCCCTCCTGAGGAACTTGTTCAATTCTCGTAAGTCCAGGATGGGTCTCAGTCCTCCGTCCTTCTTTGGTATGAGAAAGTAGGGGGGAGTACCAGCCCTTGTTCCTGTCCGCTACAGGTACCGGTTCTATGGCACCTTTCTCTAGCAGGTCTATAATTTCCTGCAAGAGGAGCGGATCTGGAACTTTTAGAGAGCTGTTCCCAAGTGGATGACTCTGAGGAATGTGTAGAAAGGGTAGGCAGTAACCCTGGGCAACTGTCTCCAATGCCCAAGCATCTGATGTTATAGCCTGCCATTCCGTCAGATGGTGAGTTAACCTGCCCCCTACAAGTGTATTGTGTGGGAAGGCCTCAGAGTGGTTTGGGGGCGGCTGATGCAGATGCCGAGGGTAAAGAGGTACCTGCTGCTGCGGCCTTAGTACTTTTGACCCATCCACCTCGGGTGGATCTCCTTTGGCCTCTTTGAGCCGGCTGTCCTCTGCCTTTCCCGAATGACGAATAATAGCGAAAGGACTTTCCTCTCCCAGAGGTTCCTGAGGGGCGAAAAGGAGTTTGGCGGATAGCAGCTCCTAAAGATTTTGCTGCTCCTTTAGAAGTCTGCAACTTTTCCAGACTGTCATCAGCCTTTTTCCCAAATAGTGAAGAGCCGTCAAAGGGCATATTCAAAGGTCTGGCCTGTATATCTGGAGCAAAGCCAGTCGCAACCACGCATGCCTGCGGATTGTTGTACTTGCCGCCATGGCCCTGCTGATACTGTCAGTGGAATCGATGCCAGTTTGAAGTGATTCGCACATGGCATCTTTGCCATCTTTAATAATGTTAAGGAAGGCTTCCTTTTCCTCTCCTTCGGGTATGCAGTCAGCCGCTGATGAAGCACACTCCCATAGTGTGTGACTGAACCTGGCGAGCGTACAGGTGGCGTTGATGGACTTCAACGCCATACTACAAGCAGAGAAGACTTTCTTTGCCATAGAATCGTACCTCTTGTCATCTCTATCCTGTGGGACAGTAGGGTAAGCGGTCCTACTGCTAGATGAAGTTGCCGCTTGAACCACCAGGCTCTCTGGAGTCGGGTGTTTTGATAAATATTCAGGGTCAGCAGCCGCTACCCTATACTTGGCTGAATCTTTTATTGACCGCAGGGATAACTTCAGGAGTTTCCCAATTAGATGTAATTTTCCTTTGTAAGGCTGCATGGAAGGGGACCACAGCGTCCTCCTGTGGACCTTTGTCTAATATGTCTGTTAGGTCATCCTGTTGAAAAACAGGTGAAGGCGCAGACCAACCCATAAATTCAATAATTCTTGCCATAAGGGTTCTATAGGGTGTTTCGGCATGTTCCCCTGGGTCTGGTTTAACAAATTCCACTTCTGGGGAAGTGTCCAGCCCACTTGCCTCATGTAGTGACTCCTGTAGGTCCTTCAGCCTTCTTTCCTCAGAGGTGAAATCCTCTGAAATAGGCAGTGTGGTCCTCTGTAACCCAAATGTTTCCTGGTCAGAATCTTCCCCCTCTTCATAAATTAAAGATAGTCCAGGGTACTCTGACCTCTGAAATGGTGTAAAACCCATCTCTAAGGCAGAAGGAGCCAAACTCGTCATTATTGGGCGAGAAAACGTCGATGTCGTCGACGCCGATGTGACAGGCTTCGAAGGCGCCGAAAAAACTGGAAGGGATCTCGAAGAACTCGAGAGGATTGGGATCCTACTCGAGGACACTGATGACGGTCTCGGCGTCGTGCCGGAGGCCCTTGGAATCACCGTTGGCTGTGGAGTGGCCTTGGTCTTCTCTTTCATCGGCGTCAATGTCGGCGTCGACGATGGCGTCGAGTCGATCGATGCGTCGAGGAACCCTTCGATACGGCGTCGATGGCACCGATCCGTGTGTCGAAGGAACCTTCGACGACGGCGTCGAAGATGGTGCCTTCTTACCCGATGGCTCGTGGCGCTCTCGGGTGGAATGTTTCGCCGGGTGCTGCGACTCGCGTTTTTTTGATTTTTTGGGTTTTTCACCCGGGGTATCACCCTCAGCTGTCTTCGAGGGGGTCGAGGCCGCGTTCTCGAAGACGCTTAACATTTTCTTTCTGAATTCCTCCCACTCAGTTTGAGAGCTGTGTTTAGTGGGACAGGAGACCTTTTCTGGGGACACAGAAGACGACGATGAAGGGGATCTTCGACGTCTCTTTTTTGAGTGTCTTGATCTCAACGAATGGTGGGAGCTACTTCGAGATCTAGAATGGGAATGTTTTCGACGGCGAGGAGACTAGTGCCTCGACTCAGCCGAAGAAACCTTTGAGGAGGTTTTGACTGACTTACCTCTCTCGAGCTTCCCCTTGCGCTCCTTCAAGGCTTTCGCCGTCATGGACATGCAGTCCTCACACTCCGAAGATGGTGCTTGGTTCCCAAACACCACAAGCAGATCCTGTGTGGATCCGTTATTGACATTTTTTTACCGCAGCCTCGACATTTCTTGAAGCCGGATCGCGGCGCCGTCGGTTCCGATGAAGATGCCATCGAGAACGAGAAGGTATTATTTGAGTAGATATAGTAGTTATCCTGACTGAACTGAGCAACGACGTTCCGAGGCCCCACGAAGCACGGAAAAACGGAACTGAGCAACGGACGCAGCGCGTGGCTATTTATGGGCATGATGACGTCGGCGTCGATACGGTGGCTGTCGAGGGACATCGACTCGGCGGACGTCGACGCGCAGCACCCTCTACAGAAAATATTTCCGAGGCCAGCAAGCTGGAAACGTATTATCAAAGATAAGGAATACGTCGGAGGACACAATCCATTCGAAATACAGTTTTAAAGTGAAAGTGAAACAGTTTTTTCTTTTTACCGAGGATTCACAGCCTGACGACAGGGAATATTCATAAGTATGTGAATCCATGCCAGACCCCATGCTGGAGAAAGTTAATAGATCAGGCTCCATCTGAAGTGGACAGCGTAGAGTATTCCATCTTTTTGCTGCCTGAACTAAAAATGTGTGGTTCCCTATTCTTTCTCTGCGATATTTAGGAACAACTACTAATTTGTCCAGAAACGATCTTACTGGAGAGGCGGCCTAAAGAAAGCCGCTGGAGGCTCTTGAACACAATACAAAGGCTTTCGAATTTGATACACCAATGCACTGGTAACCAGTGCAGTGTATGTAGTGCTGGGGAAATATGATTGTAGCTTTTCTTTTTCAGAAGAATTCTTGCTATCGTGTTGTGAAGATGTTGTAGTCACTGGATAGAGGATTTTGAGAGGCTCAGATAGATACTCTTGCCAAAGCCGAGCCTCTGGGAGACCAAAGCATTCATCACCATAACCTGACGTGAAAATGTTAGGTAGAGTAATATAGGTCTCAGGTTCCTTATCAAAAAGAAACAGGTGGACATCAGCTTTGAAATGTGCCTCTCCAATGAGAGTTTATTATTAAAGATGATTCCCATCTTTTTTACCTTTTGTGTAGGGCTTGTACCTGCTCCAAAGGTACCTGACCAGCTCAGAAAAGCTCAGGTGCTTGGTTTTTCGTTGATTACCAGTATCTGTCTTGTCTGGATTCATTTTTAGAAAATGTTCGCCCATCTATTGCTTAGTTAGACAAAGGGTGCTCTGGATCTTAAAAGATGTACCAGTATATGGGGAATGTTCTGTCTTTGCGCAGAGTACAATTGTCTCAACAGTCACATGCTGGACTATTAAAACTGTTGAAAGTTGCTCTCAGTCTTTTTATATTACCTCCACTAATATTACTGTTACATTGCCGGTTTCTGGGAGCTGTGTACCAATAACAGCAACGTGAGTGCCCTTTTTCTAAGTTGTCACATTTTATTTCCTGAAAGGGATTAACTATGGCACTGGACATTTCCAAAATTCTTTTGGTAGAAATATTCTGTTTGCATAGGCCACCATGTGACATAATATCTGATTGAGGTCTGAATCTTCCTCCACCCTACGACCCCTCCAGCTAACCCAGAATAGGGCAGCAAGACTCATCCTTGGCCTCAAGCCCAGGGACTGCATCTCTCCTGCCCTACACAGCCTTAACTGGCTCCTAATCTCAGCACAGATTCAATTCAAATTCCTCTGTATCATCCAGAAGGCTATCTGGGGTCAGGGACCACTCTATCTTCAGCACTTCCAGACTAAATACTCCCCTTCTAGACTCATGCGTTCCTCTGGCACCAGTTTACTTCATGTTACGCAGTTTGCTGAACAAAGAGCTGGTGGTCGATCACTTTCCTTGGCTGGCTCGCTCCTGTGGAATAGCCTTCTTCTGCCTCTGCATCTTGAGCATGACCTCCTTAAGTTCCGGAAATGCCTCAAGACCTTTCTCTTTAACTCTTCCTTCTCCTCCTCCTCCCTTCCCTGCTAATCATACAGTAGCGTGACTGATGTGAAGCGCTCTTATGTTCCCTCAAGGCCCTGACCACCCCCATCTCTCATCCCAACCGCTGTCTTTCTACTGCACTTATTTAGGCTCACCCTCCCCACGGGTGGTTGCACTTACTTTCTCTCTTCTTAAGCCCTTACCCTGAGCACTTCTCCATGAGCACCATATCACCTATCCCATACCCCCATCCCCTCTGCACTTGAACTTTCTGAACACTCATGAGGCATAGTACGGTCAACTACCCTCCCTTTTATTCTCACTATTTGTTGTACTAATAATTCAATTTTTATCATGTTGTAATTCATTGTCTACCTTCCATTGTGCCCACCCTGTTGCCCTGTGGGCGCTTTGAAACAGTTCTGCTAATTGTATAAGTGCCTAACAAGTGATCAATAAATAAATAAACAAATCAGACAGAGGTGCAGCACATGCCATGTTTTGCAAATGACACACAATCCAACTGGAAGTTTCTGTTGCGACAGCAGTAATTCTGTGCACCCTGCTACTCGGGTATATGGTTTGCATGAACTGTTTTTTCACTAAATGATTCCCTCAGAAAAGTTGTTTATCTGGTTATTTAGGAGGTTTTGGGTGAACTGCGTATAGTTTGAGATATGGTAATGTACATTTACATAGTTTTAAAAAGGATTTGAGGGTATCAGCTGCTTGGCCTTGGATATTAACTCCTCATGCTGTTGGCGATAAGTCTTGGTTGCCAGCCTGGTTCTTACATGCCCATGAAACTACTTCTTACGATCGGTCCCTTTTTGTTGGATTAGATCATTAATTCCAAGGTTGACCATTTGATTTTTTGTAGCCTTTGACTATCCATCTGGTTTGAATGATTTGACAGATCTTGGAAACCTGCTGCATTTGTAAGCTCTCTTTGGCTAGGGCCCTGAGTGATGGTGAATGCACTGTGTTATGGCATGATCCCCATTGCAATCCACTGCATTGGAGATGTAATGGCATATGTATTCAGCAAGATCATGGGCCCCGGACTTGGCATGTGGCCAGGGGTGTCAGAGAGGTAATAACGTGTAGTGAAGCATTGGCATTTGGAGTGGTGATTGCCATCCGGATTTGTGACTTGTGATTTGGAACTTGAATGTTATGTCTAAACACGTGACCACGCTGGAATCCTCCTCAGCCTACACAGCCGAAATCATCACCCTGAGCAGAAAATTCCTTTCAGCAGCCAACTGCCGAACTCTCGCTCAAGCAATCATAGGTAGCAAACTGGACTACTGCGATGCTCTATTCACAAGTACTTCTCACAAGAACCTTTCCAAGCTACAACTTCTACTAAACCAATCCTTAAGAGCAGCTCTGGGTCTAAAGCATTCAGACCACATCTCTGCTACCAGACTTGACTCCCACTGGCTACCCATCAAAATACAGATCGAGTTCAAAATCTTAGTGATCACGCACAGGTGTGTCCATTACGAAGCGCCTTGCTACCTCAACCCCTGCATCTCTGCCAAGACGTTGGCACGTCCCCTCCGCACTTCCACCAACCTTGCTCTTCAAAATGCTAGATTTAAATGCAAACGAGCAGGTGCATCGAGCTTTTGCATCACAGCACCAACCCTCTGGAACTCACTTCCCGTCCACATCAAAAATGAGACCTCCTGCTACACTTTCAGAAAACCTGTAAAAACGTAGCTGTTTGATAAATATGATTAATCTGTTCTTTTGCTAAATACATTGCAATCAGCTCTTTTGCCTGATCTGAGACTCTCTACCACCAAAACTGTGTTCACTTACCAATTCTGTACAAGTTATGTGATAACTATGGGTCTGGGTCATAGCGGGGAGGATGGCTCTGTACCAGTGTGCCAGTCACATGAACACCGATGCCCATTAGCAGGCGGTAGTGGGAAAGGAACACTGGCCAGAGTGGCGTTCCTGGGAGGACCAATCAGACGGTAAGTTCCTAAGCTCTGACGAGGTGACCAGCCCTCAAAGTATCTACCACAGAGTCTGCAAAGGTAATTATCTAAAAGGTATTGTGTGAATGTCCCCTTTCGCACCAACTGCAGGATATCTTGTGTCCCGTTCTCAATGGTGCTGACCAATGGCAGTGTATTAAAGTTCCGGCGGGCAGCACAAATTTGCTTAATTAATAACAAGATGTTCTGGGGTGGGTTGTGAATAAAATGTGGTACCACATGGGGAGGTTAGGTGATGGGAAACTATTGAACTGTTTGCTCTAATGATGCTTTCACTAATTAATGTAACTATATAGGAAGAGGAGGAGGAGATTGTTAAACAATCAAATCCCTGGAAAGCATAGAAAAAACGAATCCTCCAACTTGCAAGTGTTTCTCCTGACTTCTATTGTATATCTTGTTATGAAACTACTGTTCATAGTCCATTCAGATGTCAGCCTTTCCATCAGAGCTAATCCACTGTTCTGTTTGGTTCGTGCTCATCCAGCTGTAATAAACAGCATTGCTTCTTGCCCGGTTTGTGCTCCCATTTTGAGTGCCTGGTTTTTATAATGCACTTATTAGCGGACCCCTGACTACAAAAGTATCAAACATCTATATCCCCCACCACCTACAATGTTGTCTAGACCAGAGCCCTGCTGCCCATTCCATCTGCACAACTTCCAGCAAAGCAGCTGATTACTTCGTTCTCATCAAATGCCTCAAATTCACCACTACTCGCTTTCAGACCTCTCCCATCAAAGCCACTTGAGAACTCATCTTCACCTAGCTGTGACGATTAACCTATGTTGTACACAGACTGTGACCCATATTATTATTATGTGTTTTACTCACCAGACACCTGGACCACAAAGAGCCTGAAGTCATCTGTGGCATCACACACATATTTCCCAGTGTGCTCCAATGCAGCCGACTGGGTGGCTAGCTTCCTCTGGGCGCCATCATAGCTGAGCACGACATTCCCATCCTCTTTGATGTCCTGGCCATCTCTCCGCCAGCGCACATGCGCATTGGCCCGCGAGAGCTCACAAACAAGTGTGAACGGTTCTCCCGCGAAGACCTTTAGCGTGGGGGGATCTTTGCAAGGATAAAGAATCTTTACAGCTGGTTCTGAAAGAATGAGATATTGGAAAAAGGAATGAGTGGATACGCACTAGCCTCAGTAGCCAGAAGCAGACATTCAGTCAGATGCATTGCCCTGGTGGCGGCTATGACTTTGTATCAACTTTACATCAGCAATGAAAGGTCTTGTGTTTAGGGGGCGGGGGGGACGTTTGTCCATCCAGTTGAAGAAAGAGCGTACCTTACAGCTTCAAAGCTGGAAGCCCTCAGTGCCTCAAAGCGCCTGAAGCACTCAACAAAGTGATGCAGGAGGCACAGACACACGTGCCACACCCACACATCAGAGGTACCGTGAAATGTGATTGCAAACACCTGCATTACGATCAGTGATCGAAGTGTACGAAAAGAAGTAGTGGACTGCCGCCGCTCTCCACAAACCCCATTGCCATGCCCCTCCCACGAGCAAGCCAACCCCTCAAACAAACACACCTGCTGTTTAAAGGAAGGTTAACTTCTTCCTACACTTTTATTTCAAAGCCAAACCATTCCGGAACGATTTCTTTTTGAAATAAAAGTATAGGAGCAGTCAAACTTAAAAAAATAAACGTAGAGGAGCACCGCTCCGACCCGCTCCCGCCCACTTCGACCACTGACTACAATGTGAAATAGAATGGCGCATTGCATTCGCTCACCCACACACCACAGAGCCTGTCCCTAAGGAAGCCCCAGACAGATGCTGTACTAATGTATATTTCCAAAAAGCAATGTAAGTGAGAAAGTCACAAAAATCTGATAACATTTGTATGCCATGCCTCTGAATGTGCCGAATGCATTGACAAAGTGAACGTATGGAAAATGTACTTCATGCAATATTGTACAGTGGCATGGTAAACACATACACATCTGAAAGCATTCATGAGCCACTGAGCAGGCCACAGGGGGGGCAGTTGCATCAGTGCCACCTTCCTCTACATTGGCAGAATGAAGATTCCAATAAATAATAACATGGTAACACCACATGATGAAAAGTCTGACAGGTTCTCAGAAGCACGCTCAAGCTCTTACATTACTTTAAAAACCTGTGCATGTGAACAAGTGTGTTCATGTCCAGAAAAAGGACCAAATAAGAAGCAAGTGCCCTAGCAGCCACCAGAGACAGTATTTGGATGTATTTGTAGAAAAGGGATGTCCGTTTCAAACACAAATGACTTGCACACACATGTAGAGATGGCCGACGCTTTCCCCGAAAGTGTGCCTGGACAGTAGCACACAGATTAGAAAAGGTGGTGAACCCGTTTACAAAGCTGATAAAGAAGTGAGATATAGAACAGGGACAAAACAAACAGAAACAAAAACGGGCGAGTTACAAAGGCAAAATTAACCAAAGGGGGCAAGCACTTCAAACTAAAGAAGAGAACTGTACACATAGGAAAGGTAACTCACTGTAGTGGCTACTATGCTGCTAGTCCGAAGTCCGAAGTCCCCTTTCCTGCATAGCTATGGGAGTTCCCGTGGACAGGTATGGGACCGGAGCCTGAGCGCACGTGTCGGCAGGCTGCACATGCGTCACACGACCATGCACTTGACTGCGCTCCCACACGCTCCAAACCCCTCAGTCCCTGTATCTGTTGAGAGGACTAACTACATTTTAGGGGGCTCGACGGTGGACGTATGGAGAAAAGAGGACTTTGTTTTAGGAGTACAGTAGTCACCATGGTGAGTAACCTTTCCTTACTCCTGTCTGAATGGATTGGGACTCCCAAATACGACAAAAAGCCCTTTTAATGCTGGCTGAGGTCTAGTCCTCTCATAATGGAACCTCAGTGTTCTACAAACATTTAGACAGAGCAAAATTCTGTCTGCCTCTGTCTAGGTGTCAGCGAAAAATACCGGGGGAGAGATGTCTTGGTTGATGTAAATATCTGAAAGCACTTTGATAAAAAAAGAAAGGGTGCATTTAAAGCACCACTTTGTTCTTGTGAAAGGAAATACAAGGCTCTTCCTGGCATGATCTTGCAACTCACTAATTCTATGAGCTGATGTTATTGCTATTATGAAGGATGTTTCCCAAGAAACAAGGCGTAACGCTGTAAAGAGCACATTCAGGACTCACAATGCAAGGAGTCTGCACATAGGAGGAAAGAGGTGGAACAGCCCTGGAAAGTGCTGATTTGTTTGGATTGGAAAGATGAATAACCATTTTATCATTAGCCAGGTACACCCCCAGAGCTACCAGGTAGGTCCTACAAGGGGAACCTCTGTCCCTGGGTGCACCAGACTGAATAGGAAAGACAAAAGATTGTCAACCGATGGTGGCAAAGGATTCTTGGATTTGTCAAGCATCCAGTGTCAGAATCGCAGCCATTTTCCTCTATACTGGGATTTGGTGGACCCTTTCCTGGATGCTGCTAGGATCTGCATGTTATTTCCTGATAGTCCAAGATAACCATATGTCATTTGTTAAGATGCCAAACCGTCAAACAAAAGTGATTGAAGAGAGGGGTGATGCACTTTCCTCCTTGCTGGTGAAGGAGATCAGGAAGGAACAGGAGAAGCTTTATTTCTTTTTTTTGGGCAATGGGCAAACTTCAGATCAGCAGCACTTCGCGGTTTCAGCTTCTTGTGGTTCTTGCAAACAGCACCACTGCGGTTCTCGGATACCTTTATGTACTTTCCTCGCATCTGGGGTCCAGCACTCTGTTGAGGTGGCTCAGGCTTTGTTAGTCCTGCTTCATGGGAGTCCGGAGGATCTTCCTGGAGGTCAGGTCCAACTTAAAAACAATGCACTCGATCTGGTGTTCCTCTCCCTGGCAATCGGTTCCTGAAGCAGCAATGGAAGTACAGCCAGCTCCGAGAGGATGTCCAGAGGAGTTTGCTTTGGGGTTGATTGGTCCCACCAACCCAAGGGGAGAAGTCGTCCGTTGCAGGGCTTCTCTAGTGGAGGCGAATTTGGTGCTTCAGCAATGCAGCAGGGCTTCACCGGGCAAACCAACGGTCCAGGAGTTGCAGCAAGCGTCTATTCAAAGTTCTTCTTTGGATTCCTTCGTCCAGTGGTCGACTCTGCCTTCCAAGCCAAAAGCCTTGCCTTGTATGCAGGTTTCTCCCATTCATCCGCAGCCTAGCTGTCACTCACACAGCAGGGTGGCTGTCCTGCAAGGACAGCCAGCCGGCCAATCACCTTTGGGTGCATTCCTGTAACCAAGGGGATTAAGCACAGGGAGTTTCGGGCACCTCCCTCCCTTCCTGCCCTGCCAGACACGCTGGAGCCAGAGGCAGGCTTCAGCAGTGAAACCCGCCAAAGACAAAATGAACAAAGGGACCAAACCTGGTTTGGCGCGCAGAGTGAATCTCAAGAAGGACCTTTCCAACAAGAAGTGGTTAAAAAAAGAAGACCGGGTCAATTTTGACAAAATTGGCACCCATGGGTGCTTTACTGCAGCTGCAATTGCAGCCTGCGGTAGAAACACACAATAGTAGGACAAAGTAAACGGCTGCCACCAGCCATTAATCGTAGAAATGGTAACATAAAAATGTTACATGAGAAACTAGACAAAGGGGATCCTAAGTAACCCCTCCAGCACCCTATAGTAAGAAAGAGTGCGCTTGGTCTAGAAAGTTACAATGTAGGTAAAGTCAATTTCACTTCACTGCTTTTGGAAACAGTAGTTTAACCAAGAGAATGTATTTAAAACTTTTGGAAATCTGGAAGACTTGCCTGGGTCACTGCACTGAAGGTGCTGTCTGACACAATGTAAAAGGATGATGCCTATGGAGTTTGTCAGACTCCAAGGTCAAAAGAAACACAGTGTTCAAATCAATGAAAAATATATGAGAGAGTGGGAATAAGGTCTCACTCTTTCCAGGTTAGAAATAAAAAGTCATAAAGTCCAGCGAAAGTGCTGGGGGTCTCTAAGGTAGAAGGGAATTAGCACATTGCTGAGAATTCTCCCTAACAGTATCCAGGCCAAAACTTTATCTGAATGACTTCTCTCAGCTCAGGTCTTTCCTGCTTATTCATATTTGTAATAACAAGGTTTCTTTGATCCGAAACCAGTCCTCTTAAATATGGGTCCATGATCTCTAGCACTAGAGCCTTTTTGACACCTATGTCTTTCTTCAAAGGGGGATAATAGGATTATCTATATGTACCAGCATATTTGGAGGATTAATGGTACAACTACAGACAAAGACCGCAAGCCCAAGCGGCCGAGCTGAGCCAGAGGCTAAACCCTGCGGTTCAATAAGGCCTTTAGGGAATACATCATTAGCAGTTATTGGGCTACTTGTTGCCTTCTGGTCGGTTTGACAACTTGTATCCACCCTACTAGAGACTGCCTGTATTATGCAGGGGTCTGTTTGACAACCTCAGTCCATCCTATCTAACTGTGGTATTATCTTCTCAAAGGAGTCTACCCAGGTGTGGGAATCCATAGAGTTCTTACATTGGTCCAAATCCCAAATGATCTTCTCCTTGATGGCCTGCCATTTTCAGTCAGCATTCATTCCCTTTTCTCCCATATAGGAGTTTGAAAGAACCTCAGCAATAACATTGTCATGCTCTTTGAGGGAAATTGCATTGCCTTAGTCACTGCTAGCGATAGGCAATCAATCTTTCCAGTTTGGATTTCGGGAATACCCGAATCCATTTGGAAAATCAAGAGTAATCCAACAAGATCAGTTTGATGTACCGTTGAGGTCTCATCATATTTTCTCAAATCAGGGCTATTGGAGAATCTATAAGGGAACAATATTCGTCATTCATTACTTCCCTCCTCTCTTTTTGAAGCCGCTGTTTTCTTCGGGTGCTTCTAGCCAGTAATTCAGACATACGATTATCGCCTGGCATTGATGGCCTACTGGCCTGTTCCTGAAAATCTGTACTGGGGATCCCACTTTAATACCATCATATCTTAGCACATTAATTACCCCATGGTTAACAGGTTTAGATGAAAGGGGACAAACATCTACAGATCCAGATATGGTTTTGGACATTCACGCTTTTGTAATAGGCATTATAACAGGAATAACTGAATACAACAAAGAGAAAATACCAATAAAAAATTAAGAGGCAGAGAAAAGCCCCCTTTACCACACCAACAAATGGGCCTTTGTAGCTAATAATGGGAATAATATATAACTTAATTAATGACACCAATGTGTATTGCAGCTCAATCCGGCAGGAAAAAAGTTGGATTGCACAAGGACTGAAAACATAAACAAAACAATAAAGTGTGTTTCACCCAATTCTATTAGCAATGCTACTTGACTTATAGGCAGAGCAGCTATGCTTTAAACAACATGCTGTCTGCCTAAATAAAATGCTGCCTGCCACCAGTATCACATGTTCGGTGCTCTGACTCTCCAGGCTCACCGCTTCTCGGACACTGCCCCAGCCACAGCATCCAGGCCGCCCGGGACCAGTCACCTCCACCAGGCGGCAAAGAAGCCAAACGAGAGCTCCGCTGACATGTATTTCCTATGTCTGCCTTTATTAGTCATGCTTAATATGGCATGTGGTCTGAGCCACAGATCAGGCCATCTGCACTGGGCAATGAAAACACATTTATATTTAATGAAATGCAGGCCGTCTTGCTATAATGTACCGCGCAATGAAAACACATTAATATTCAGTGAAATGCAAGGCAGAGAGATTTGCTTTCCCATGTTGTGATGAAATTCATTCGAGTTTTTTTTAATAGACCAGACTGCGAGTCAATGACCTTGAGCCTGGTACAGCACCCTCTGTGTAAAGAATGCCGTTAACCGCTATGTAGGCCTGTCACAGGAGGGAGGCCAATGTTCTCACAAAACACAGAACAAAGATAACTGCAAAACACAGCAAACTACAAAAGGCAGGCGGTCTGTACAAAAGGCAGGCCTTTTGTTGTTCTTCTATAGTTCTATTCTGTAGTTTTAAACAGGAATCTGTAGTCCACTGGTACATTAATGGCAAAATCTCTAGTTGCCATTGAAGGACAGTGCCAAGTCCTTGGCCATGCTGTGTATGAGAACGGTGATGTCAGCTAAAATATAGACATTGGCAAAATCCCTAATAGTTGCTGAAAGACAGAGCCATGTCCCTGGCTAGGCTTTGCACAAGAAAAGTGCTGTCAGCTAAAATACCATTGTTGGCACAATACTGAGTGGCCGTTAGGGAACAGGGGACAGTAGGCCCTGGAAGAAGTGGAGTAGGGACGGCCCATACCAGAGTAAGGTCAGCCCCTGCGCATTGCGGTTTGGGACAACAGAGCTGGCAGGAAGATGGAGGCAGACGCAGATGGCTGGAAGGAGAGGAAAGCCAGCAGGCTTCCCAGAGGGGCCAGATGGGAGGGGTGCATCCACTCCTAATTTCCTTTCTGGATATTTGAAGCCCCAAACTGGGTACTGGTTATTTTGATTTATTTTTTAGCAGAACTTGAATTCCTTTTGAACTGCTTGGGGAAAGGTCTTTGCTTTTTCCCCCAAGGCACTTCAGCTCACAGCCTAAGGGTTTAAGAGCAGACCCCTTATTTTGGATTGGCTATATGCTGAGCACCAGTAAATCCAATCCACATGTAATTCTTTTAAAAACATTGTATCCTAATTGTATGCATTTTTGGTGAAAAGCCCATGGTGCAATAATAGGTGTCTTTTTGGGATTCCTTCCAATTTTTCCTTTTTCCCATTTTTTCATTTTTGTTTTGAATTGTGTTTTTTTTTCAGGCATCTAGTCTTTTTCCAGCCCTCTGTAACTCCCCTCCTTCTACAGTTAGTGAGTATGATGAGGCCTATTGTACCCTGCATTTAATATCACATTGAGAAAGGTATTGAGGTACAGATTGAGGCAGATGCCTCTATATGGTTGCCTATCATGATTTGGTGTGGCAGGTGTTAGATTGACTAGCATGATTTGTGAAGTTGCTTATCACAACCTGGTGAGGCCGGTAGTTGGTTTTTCAGGTGACTTTGATTTCTTGGAGAAGGTTGATCAGCCTTAGTCTTGATTTGAGGTAGAGGCAAATGACAATGGTTTTGTTTTCCATTAATAGTTCATTGCATTTTAAGTGTGTTGTGTATAGTGATGATAATAATGATGATGCTTCTTTATTACATATTTCTCATAATTAAAATGTTTTTTATATGAGACTGTAAGACATATTTATTGAGTGTTCAATGATTTTGAACATGAATACTTTATTTTATTTTATTTATTTGCATTTTTAAAGCGCTCACACAGCCTGGGGGCATCGAGGCGCTGTTACAGGACTATGTCTCGTAGTTGCGTATTTACAACGTGCTTAATACCCAGAGGTTTCTAAGCGAGGACCTGGGGATCGAACCTGTGTTGCCTCATGTCGTCTTGTTTCTAAGGTGAGCACGTTGCAGCTGAGCTATCTTCCCGAGAATACTTAGTGTGGGGCATCTATTTAACCTACTGTGTATTGATGTGTTATACAAGGTACATGTGTTTTAATATACACCATGGGTTAAAGTATGGTGTGAGCAGTGGACTATCAATACAAATGAATGTGACATTGGTAAAGCTCTCCTGTGTTGGTAATGGGGCCAGCCGTCTACTGCAGGGGTAGTAGCCTGCTCTCATCTCGGTTGCACAGTGACAGGTGCATGTATTCCCTACCCCTATACCTACCACAGCCCCTGCTGCGGTGGTCATGGAGACTCCCCTGGTGGTGGAGGTAAGGTTCTGGAGGTAGGGGGGATAAAAATCACGTCACGTTGGCGACCCAGATGGGCCATTGCTCACCTTTCCTACACCCTGACAATATTGTCCCCAAACATTTTGCTTTGCTGTGTTTACCACTGGAAACCTACAAAGTTTAGGCTTAGAATCGGCACCAGAGTCCACTTTTTTATGTTGGCAGACAGCCCAACGAAAAACATCAGGTCCAACAAGAGCTGAAGATGGCATATTACCTGGTCCGGCGATTCCGCCCTGACCAAACAGTGATCTAAATTTGGGTTTATATGTCTATCCTTGAGACGTTGGTGTACTGCTACCATGGCCATCATCTTTGGGAATTACCTAGGAACCGAGTTGAGTCTCAAGGGAAAAAACCTTTTATTGGTAATGTTCGCTTCCGATGGAGAAATGGAGGTAGAGCCGGGGAAGGGGCCTGTTAGAGTTGGCACAATAATCACTCCAAGTCACAGAGGTGGTTCAAAGGTTTTTATTGTCTTATTTGAGGGCCCCAGGGCTGTCCCTCCCTCACTCTCTCTCGTCTTGCATAGACCGTCCAACCTAACCCAGGCATCCCTGACCCAAGTTAGTATATGGTTTAAGTTACTTACCTGTAACTATTGTTCTCCAGCATGGGTCTGGCATAGATTCACATGCTCATGAATATTCCCTGTCGTCAGGCTGGGAATCTTCAGTAAAAGAAAAAACAACTTCACTTTCACTACAAAACTATAATTCTCCTCTAAACCAATCAATGTCCTCTGGGTCATACTGCCCCCAGCCAAAGACAGTCCTTTCCCTAAGCCCCGCCTCTGGCAGCCATCTTCAGATTTGGTAAGCACACATTTGGCAGTATGACCAAGAAGAGCTGCAGAGGGGCCGGAGGGAGGGTTCGCAAGTGAATCCATGCCACACCCATTCTGGAGAAAAATCGATACAGGTAACTTAAACCTTCTCCAGCATGGGGGTCTGGCTTGGATTCACATGCTCATGAATAACGAATACACAGCAGTGCAACATTACACAACCACAGGAGTTGGCAAGGTTCAACAGAAGCAACTAACACTTACCCCTGGAACAGACTCACCTCAAGCAAACAAGTTTCGTAGCACTGCCTGGCTGACTCTGGACTCCTCCCTGGAATCCCTGTCAACTCAGTAGAACTTTGTGAAGGCATGGGTGGACCTACACGTTGCAGCCCTGCAGATGTCAAGCAGGGGGACACCAGAAAGGAACGCTGTCATCGCAGCAATCGCTCTGGTGGAATGTGCTCTCGGACGGCCCGGCAAAGGCCGGTTCGCAAGCCGATGACAGTGCATGATGCATCCGGAGAGCCACCTTGAAATGGAAGCCTTGGACAAGGCCTTCCCATGGTTCACAGGAAAAAAGTTCACAAACAATTGAGAAGTCCTCTGAAAACTGTTTGTGCGAGTCACGTAGAACCTCAAGGCACAAGCAATGTCCACCGAGTGCAGGGCCCTCTCCGCCAGCGACAAAAGTGTGTGTCATGGTCATGAAGTCAGGGGCACAGGCATGCAGGGGTCGCATGCACAGGAGACCTGGGTGGACACTCTCCTGGCGCCTTTGGCGCCAGGCTCATGATCAAAAGTAAACAAGAACATCCATAAATGTAACACCAAAAATCTTTTATTATGGACATAGCACTTCAGATGCATTAACCTTGAACATTCCATCCATTAAGCGGGATGCATTAACCTTGAACATTCTATCCATTAAGCAGCCCCACGTGCATTCTTGGGTGTGGCTGCAAATGGATTGCCTTCGCACATGCTCACTCTCTAGGAGTGGCAGGGTGTGGCTGGTAAACCGGCCTTAATGGGTGTGCCCACGATCTCAGCTATATAAGCGGCCTCAATCCTCAAGACAGACGCTTCACGTTATTTTGCACTTGCAAGCAGCGTAACGCTCACCGTCGCCTGAGGTCCGACATACCTTTGAAGATCCTGCTTCCTGGACATCATGCTTCCTGCCAGCATACTTTTCAACTGGGGGGAAGCTGTTCTTACCTGTACATCTCTTCGGCGAACCAACTATTCATCTTTATACTTTCCGGGACACCGAAATCTTCATCTTGGCACCGCAGCACGACACGCTCCATCGTCGACAGCAGCACCTGCAAGGAAAAACAGAAGACAAGGTTAGACATCGAAAAAACAGTCAGTTTAAGGTTGCGCTTCGCTATACTTCACACTTTTCCTTAAACCATCCCTTAACTGCTGTCGAACATTGCGTAAGGGAAGAAAACAGAAGAGAGACATTATTGCGGGCATACATTGGAGCAACATATAAAGACATTAAACAGAACGAACAGCATCACAAGAGCTTAAGGAAGACTTACCAATCATGAGGAGAAGCATAGTCGCAGCTGGACTGGACTAATCCTTATCAGGGATCAGTGAATGAACTAGATCCCATTCGATGCACGCCTGCCAGAAGTAGCAGGATGGAGAGCTTATCTTCCATAATTCACAGGTGAGCCTTATGGGCTGGCGTATGCTCACAGAAACCATACTTTGGGGTGAAGGGTTTGAGAAGTACAACAATCACAGATTGGCACACTGACACACTCTTATCTCCACGCAGGAGCAGTATCACCACGTACCACCGCTCACAACTTTTCTACTGAGGGAGAGGCCTGAAGGGGGTGATTCAAGTTCAGGGAGGGCTGCAACCGTGCCCCAACGCCTCCGCAGAGACCAGGTTAGCGTAACAAAAAGCAAAGCCTCTAATACTCTCTGCCTGGGCGTTATGGAAACTTCAGAAACAGATCAGTTAGCCCTCTTACTAATTACGGCCTGAAGTACATGCTTCAAGACAGGAAACAAATGCATTACGGAGGGATCTTATTGTAAGTCGAGAACGAACTGACGAATTGACAAGACAAATGCTACAAGCACAAGCAGGACAGGTTCCACTGACTGGAGTGACCGATTCTTCTCATTCTTCCACACCACAACAATCAACACCGGTCCAGGTGGTTCTTCCAGGAGCAGTGCCTCTAGCCCCTCCCGAACGCTTCATTGGCAACCAAAACAAGTTCACTGTATTTATGAACCAATGTGGCCTTCATTTCTTGTGGAGACCAGGAGCCTTTCCTAATGACCAAGCCAAAGTGGTGTTTGTACTTTCGTATTTAGGAGGTAGTGCGGCGGACTGGTCTATACCTTTGGTAAATCAAGATGACCCTTTATTCCGGAACTTTGGGAATTTCCAACATGAGATGGAGAAATTGTTTGCCCGTCATACTCAAGGACAAGCTCTGGACAACGAGTTGTTGTCACTTGACAAGGGAGTCAAGATCTATTAACCTATATTGCAACCTTCGATCGTCTCACAGCCCAGACCAACTGGCCAGAAGAGAAGAGGACTACACTCTTTTACCGAGGGTTACGTGGAGAACTTAAGGATGTGTTGGCGCAAGTGGTCAATCCCCTTGAGAGGTGTGCGGACTACATAGACCTGATGATGCAACTCGATCATAGGTTGCAGAATCAGAAAATGGATCGAGCTAGATGAGAGGGACGGTCAGTTTACGTACGACCTCATGAGAATCAGACTACACCACAGGAACAGTCTGAGCCAGTGTAAATTGGTGGATTACGAAGTCCCCTTACCAAAGCAGAAAAGGTAAAAAGAAGACAACAACAGCTTTGCTTATATTGTGGACAAGCAGGTCACTTCCTCCATGACTGCCTGGTAAAACCACCCAAGAAAACGCTTGGAGCAACAGACAAAACTAATGAAGAAGAAGAACAGAACTCGGCAAACGCCAATGCCCGGCAAGTGCAGGGGTCCGCTTGTCGAGCATGAAAAAGGAATCCGTACAGATCTCAAATCTAGTCCTTCCAGTGCTTTTGTTGAATCACAAGCAACCATCAAAAATACATTCCTTGGAGGCATATATTGATTGTGGGTAACAACATTAACCAAGATTTGGCTCTCCGAATAGGCCTTCCTCTCGGACAGAAGCAGAAATCGGAAAAGGTCACTGCTGTGGATGGTTCTCAGCTATCATCTGGCCCGGTGACACAATACACCGAGAAAGTCAAGCTTCTGTGTCAGGACGGGCATCAAGAGGACATTACATTCGATCTCATCGGTGCTCCTGAGGCCCAGATGATATTGGGAATGCCCTGGCTGGAGACCCACAATCCTAGGATCGATTGGCGAAAACCAGTTCTGACATTTCCTCATGATTGTGCCGACACATGTTACAAAAAAGATGACACCAATCTGAAACCGAAGAAAGGAATTGTGTAGGGAGTCATCAGCTCCTTACCACTTGAATACCAAGATTACCAGGATGTCTTCAAAAAAGAGCAAGCCAACGTTCTGCCCCCGCACAGACCCAATTGTCAAATTGATCTTGTACCCGCAGCCCAGATCCCTTGCAGCCGAATTTACGCTCTGACAGAACAGGAAAATCAGCATCTTAGAACTTACCTGGATCAGTACCTGGCGAACGATTTCATTCGCCCGTCTAAGTCACCTGCCTCCTCGCCCTTATTCTTCGTGCCTAAAAAGGAGGGGGACTTAAGAACTTGCATCGACTATAGAGCAATCAATCAGATCACAGTAAAAAATCGATATCCTTTACCACTTATACCAGAGCTCCTGGACCAAGTGAAACATGCTGAAATCTACACAAAACTGGATTTAAGAGGAGCATACCATCTTGTAAGAGCAAAATAGGGAGACGAGTGGAAAACAGCCTTCTGCACGAAGTACGGCCTCTTTGAATACCAGGTCATGCCCTTCGGGCTATGCAATGCCCCCGCAGCGTCCAATTCTTTATGAATGATGTACTCCGTGAACTACTAGATGTTTGCGCTCTTATTTACATTGATGACATTCTTAACTACTCAAATTCCATGGAAGAACATGTCTGCCATGTCCAGACAGTCTTAGAGAAGCTTTGACAACACCAATTGTATGCCAAGTTGGAAATTTCTTTTTTCCATGTAACCGAGGTTGAGTTTCTCGGTTTCATGCTCACAACACAAGGCGTACATATGGATACATGAAAGGAGGATCCAATCCTCCAATGGCCCTCACCAACATCCATGAAAGGAGTGCAAAGCATGCTCGGATTCGCCGACTTTTACCGTCGGTTTATACCTGGGTTTTGACAAATTGTACATCCAATTACCTAATTGTTAAACAAAAATCAAACGTTACATTGGTCAACAGAAGCTGAAGAAGCCTTCCAGAAGTTGAAACTAGCATTCACTACAGCACCAGTCCTTCAGCACCCACGACCAGACCTACTTTACATAGTTGAGACAGATGCTACAAAAATAGCCATGGCAGCAATATTGTCACAGCGAGACCCTGAAACAGGACAACTACACCCTGTCGCATTCTGGTCCCGCAAATGTTCCACCCCCGAGTTGAACTACGCAATCACAGATAAGGAGTTACTGGCGATTGAAGCAGCATTCAAGGCCTGGAGACATTACCTTCTTGGGGCGAGACATACAGTCACTGTTATCACAGACCACCGTAACTTGCAATACTTGAAAACCGCCAAAGCACAATCCTTGCGTCAACTTCGTTGGGCTCTCTTTTTCGCGGAATACCATTTTATTATCACTTATAGACCTGGAGTACTCAATGGAAAAGCAGACGCTCTATCACGCATGAGTGAAGAAAAAGAGGCTTTTACAGTATCCTACCCCATGGCCATAATTCCAGAGAAAAGCATTCAAACCGGAATAGCTGCCACCACGTGTGTGGATGACCAAAGAACCAGTTTGCAATCCCCGATGGATCAATCAACACAACAGGAATGGCTGTTAAAAGGTGACCAGTACACCATCGAAGACAATCTACTATATTTCCAAGGACGATTATATGTCCAAGACCAAGAACTGCAAAAGCAAATCATCACAAATTACCACGATTCATTAGTGGAAGGACACCCAGAAATAGCCAAAACTCAGGCTAAGGTAAAACAAAACTACTAGTGGCCAACCTGGCGAAAAGACATCGCCCAATTAATTGAAATCTGCGGTGTCTGTGCACAGCACAAGTCTGAGAAACAGAACCCTGCTGGCTTACTACATCCCCTAACAGTACCGCTAGCACCTTGGCATACCCTGTTGATGGACTTCATCATGGATCTTCTACCCTGCAATGGATACAACACCATATTAGTCGTTGTGGATTTATTTCCAAAATGGCCCATTTCATCCCTCTAAAGGGACTCCCAACTGTGTCAACTCTCGCTTCTGTGTTTCTAAAGCAAATTGTTCGATTGCATGGATTTCCATCAATATTAGTATCTGATCGCAGAACTCAATTTGATTCTGCCTTTTGGAGAAAGTGTTGTACGATTGCCAAAATTGATCTCCGGTTGTCCACAAGCCCTCACCCTCAAACTGATGGGCAAACTCAACTAACCAACCAAACTTTAGAGCAATATCTCAGGTGTATGTTGCAACAGTCTGAGGATTCTTGGAAAAATATACTCTGGATAGTTCACACAAGCACAGGGCAAACTCCATTCTACACTGTTCACGGAAGACATCCGAGGACATCCGTATTTGATCCACCCGATACCTGGAAATGTCAGCCATAAAAAACGTGCATAAAACCATCACTCAGGTTCTTAAGGAGTTGACAGAGCAACTGACCAAGGCTGAGGAAAGATAAAAACTGTTTGCTGATCGACATCGGAAGGAAGCTCCCGCCTACCAGATTGGAGAAAAGGTGTGGTTAGCATCCAAATGTATGCCCCTGAAGGGGCCAAGAGCTTTCCGCCCAAGATACTGGGCCCCTATACTATAAAGTCCATAATCAATCCTGTCCCCATGAAATTGGAGTTACCATCTCACATGAAAATTCACCCCGTATTTCATGTCTCTCTCCTCAAACCAATGAAATACAATACACAACTTAGTTCTCCGCCAGAGCCCGAAGTAATAGATGGAGAACCAGAATATGAAGTCAAATCCATCCTGGACTCCAAGGTGGTTCGATCAAAATTGTATTACCTAGTTGACTGGAAAGGTTACGGACATCAAGACTGAACTTGGGAAGCCAGTGAACACGTCCATGCTCTGCGTTTAATCAGACAGTTCCATCGCAATAATCCCACCAAACCAGGACCGGGAGGAGAACCACCCTGGAGAGGGGCCTTGAGAGGGAGTGCTGCCAGGATCATGAAGTCAGGGACACCGGCATGCAGGGGTCGCATGCACAGGAGACCTGGGTGGACACTGTCCTGGCGCCTTTGGCGCCAGGCTCATGAACAAAAGCAAACAAGAACATCCATGTAACATCAAAAAGCTTTTATTATGGACATAGCACTTCAGATGCATTAACCTTGAACATTCCATCCATTTAGCAGGATGTTTTAACCTTGAACATTCCATCAATTAAGTAGCCCCAAGTGCATTTTTGGGTGTGGCTGCTAATGGATTGCCTTTGCACATGCTCACTCTCTAGGAATGGCAGGGTGTGGCTGGTAAGCCGGCTCTAATGGGCTAGCCCACGTTCTCAGCTATGTACGCTGCCCCGATCATCAAGACAGACGCTTTGCGTTATTCTGCACTTGCAAGCAGCGTAACGCTCACCGTCGCCTGAGGTCAGACTTACCTTTGAAGATCCAGCTTCCTGGACATCCTGCTTCCTGCCAGCATACATACCAACTGGGGGGAAGCTGTTCTTACCTGTACATCTCTTCGGCAAACCAAGTATTCATCTTTACACTTTACGGAACGTCGAAATCTTCATCTTGGCAGCACAGCGACACGTTCCATCGTCGACAGCAGCGCCTGCAAGGAAAAACAGAAGACAAGGTTAGACATCGAAAAAACAGTCAGTTTAAGGTTGCGCTTCGCCATACTTCGCGCTTTTCCTTAAACCATCACTTACCTGCTGTCGAACATTGCGTAAGGGAAGAAAACATAAGAGAGACATTATTGCGGGCATAAATTGGAGCAACATATAAAGACATTAAACAGAACGAACAGCATCACAAGAGCTCAACAAAGACTTACCAATCATATGTAGAAGCATAGTTGCAGCTGGACTGGACTAATCCTTATCAGCGATCAGTGATGGAACTAGATCCCATTTGACACGCCCCTTCCAGAAGTAGCAGGACGGAGAGCTTATCTTCCATAATTCACAGGTGAGCTTTATGGGCCGGCGTATGCTCACAGAAACCATACTTTGGGGTCAAGGGTTCGAGAGATTGAGATTCACAGATTGGTTCACTCACACATTCTTATCTCCACGCAGGAGCATTATCACCACGTACCACCGTTCACAGCTTTTCTAGTGAGGCAGAGGCCTGAAGGGGGAGATTCAAGTTCAGGGAGGGCTGCAAACATGCCCCAATGCCTCTGCAGAGACCAGATGAGCGTAACAGTGTGGGGAAGAAAACAAGCAACACCAAGGGCTCATTGAGGTGGAATTCCAACTGAACCTTTGGCATGAAAAAGGGGTGCGTACGCAATACCACCGCCGATTTGTGGAAAGTCAGATATGGTTGCTTGCAGCATAAGGCCTGGATCTCACCCACACGTCTGGCAGAGGTGATGGCCACAAGTAAAGCCGTTTTCCATGAGAGAAACTTGAGTGGGGCTTGATGCATAGGTTGGAAAGGTGCCCCCATGAGCCTCATCAGAACCTGGTTGAGTTCCCATACCGGTGCAGGAGCCTTCACCGGCGGGAAAGAATGGAAAAGCCCCTTGAGGAACTCCTTGACAAGTCTGTGGGACCACAGCAAGGATCCTCCTGGGGATCTGGTGTAGCATGAGATGGTCCAGGTGTACCTTGATTGATGTGTGAGCCAATCTAGTTTTTGCCATGGACAGCAAGTATGGAAGGATCTGTGGAGCTGTGACCCTCAGAGGGGCAATCTTCTGTGACCAGTACCATGTAGCAGAATGCTTCCACTTATGGCCCTGGCTTTGGCGAGGTCTTCCCTGCAGTCTGCTGGCAACTCATAACCTCCAAACTCTAAGGTTGCTTGAGCCTTGCCCTCAGGTACAGCGATCCTGGTTTGTGATGAAGGATTGCGCCTCCCTCTCTGGCGAGCAGATCCGGAAGAACCAGCAACTTGACTGGAGGCGACGCTGATTGCTGAGTAGGCCCGGGTACCAAATCTGCGTCGGCCACGCCGGGGCGATGAGTATCATCTTGCTTCGACACTGTCTGAGTGTGTTGATGACATGTAGCATGAGAGGAAACAGGGGAAAAGTGTACAGAAACAGACCTTCCCACGGGAAGGAGAACGTGTCCCCCAAGCTCCTCGGTTGGTGGAATATGCTGGCAAACCTCTGGCATTTGGAGTTTGCTGCCATGGCAAAAAGATCAATCGGGGGTCTGCCCATTTGACGAACAGGCGGTCCTCCTGATCCTGACGAAGTTCCCACTCGTGGAAGGGGCACAGTTCCCTGCTAGGGAGTCTGTGATGGTGTTCTTGACGCCTGTCAGGTGGAGAGGGACGAGGAACATCCCCTGTCCGATGGCCCAGTGCCACAAGTCCTGAGCTTCCTTAGACAGCGTTGGTGATCGAGTGCCCCCTTGTTTCCTGATGAAGAACATGGTGGTGGTGTTGTCCGTGAAAATCCTCACCACCTTGCCCTTCAAAGACGTCAGGAAAGACTTGAGGGCCCAGAAGACTGCCGTAGCTCCAGGATGTTGATGTGCAGATGCTTCTCCTCCAGAAGTCCCAGACCTCTGGCATGTATACTTCCAGTGTAAACCGCCCAACCTTCCAGAGAGGCGTCCGTGGTGATAGTCTCCTGGTATGGCAGAGTTTGAAATCCCATTCCCAGTGCATTGATTGTGAGGTATCTTGTCTGTAAAACTCCCGGAACACTTGTATCCAACGTGGATCCAAGAATTCCTGTAGGGGTCGCATCTGCAACCCGCAGAGATGGCCGAGGTACATGCAGGACGACATCATGCCTAACAATGACTTGATGGCCCGCACCATGGCAGTCTCCGCCGACGACAGACGTTGCACCTTCTCTTGAATGGCTGCTAGCCTCTCCTCCGATGGCGAAGCCAGGCCATCCACCGTGTTGAGTTTGGTGCCGAAGAACAGTGTGTTCTGCGATGGCATCAAGCAGGACTTTGGATAGTTTACTGAGAACCCCAGCTCTGTCAGTAGCCAGACGGTCTCCTTCGTGTGCTCGCCGGGCAGTTCACGGGAGTGGGTGAGTATCAGCCAATCGTCCAAGTACGGGCATACATGTATGCCCTGGAGATGCAGATGGAGCACCACCGGGGGCCAGGCATTTCGTGAACACTCTTTGGGCCGATTTCAAGCCGAATGGTAGGGCCTTGAACTGGTAGTGCTGCCCTTGCACCAGGAACTGTAAGAACTTTCGATGTTTCCTGTGGATGGGGACATGGAAGTACACGTTCTCTAGGTTCAACAACGTCAAGAAATCCCCTTCCTCCAGTTGCCCGAGCAGGTGCTGCAACGTGACCATCCTGGATTTTTGGGACTTCGGGTACTTGTTCAGATGGCGCAGGTCCAGGATGGGTCTCCAACACCCTGTCTTCTTTCTTACCAGAAAGTATCTGGAATAGACTCCAGAGCCCTGCAGTCGTTGGGGAACGAGCTCTATTGCCCCTTTCCATAACATGGCTTGCACTTCTTACAGGAGCTGAGGGATGTGAAGCTCCTGACGGGGAACCAGTGGAATACGTGGGCACCTGCGTTGGAACTCCAAGGTGTGTCCCTGGGCGAGAGAGTCCAGCACCCACCTGTCAGTGGTCATTTTTCTCCACTCGCTGCCAAATCTCATCAGCCGGCCTCCCACACGGGTGCAGTGGGGGCCGACGTCTTGGCCGGTTCAGGCTTGCTTGGGTGCCGGAGCCCTGCCAGGCGGGTGACGCTGACCTCCACTACCTTAGGCCTGGGAGCGACCTCTGTAGGCTTCCTGCGTGGAGGATCAGGGAGGTTGTCTGTATGATGTGGAGAATCCCTTGGATGATCTGCTCGATTTACCCCTGGAGGAGCGAAAAGAAGACGAGCGATGCTGTTGAAGAGTGCCAAGGGAACGTGCCGTCTCTGAATCTGTCTTTATGGCTTGAAGGGATTCGTCAAACGCCTTCCCAAACAGATGTTCTCTGTTGAAAGGCATGTTCAGCACCTTTGCATGAACGTCCTGACGAATGCTTGTGGCCTTCAAACATCCCTGCCGACGAAGGCAGACTCTGTTTCCCATCTGCCAGAAACCTGTGTCGGCGATGTCCACTGCCACCGTAATGGCATTGTCTGGCGCCACCTCCCCTTCCTGAAAGAGGGCGGGTGCTTCCATTTTCTTGTCATCAGGGAGGAATTCTATGATTGTGCCCAGCTTGTACTAAAGCTTACGGTCATATCGGGTCAAGAAAGCCAGAGCATTAGCTGCCTTGATCGTGGATGCCGCCATGTAAATGACTCTCTTCCCCATGGCGTCTAACTTCTTCCCCTCGTTGTCTGGGAGAACTGACGATGAAGAAGCCAGATTAGCCGAAAGTTTCCTTGCGGCAGCCGACACTACTGAGTCCGGCGACGGTTTCGACCTCAAGCACTTGGGCGCGGAGTCCGGCACCCTATATTTCTTCTCCAACCTGTCTCTCTTGGTTGGAGCTGTGCATAGGTTCTTCAAGATATTGTGTAGAAAGGTAACCGCCAAGATCGTCTTCCTCTTGGACTCTCGTCGCTGATACAAGAAGCCCTCTTTCCTGGTTTCCTCAGGCAACAGCTGGAACAGCTTAGAGGCCCTGGAGATCGAGTGGAATGATCCCACTTCGTCTGATGGAGAGACTCTATGAGGAGCGTCCAGGTGTGGTGATTCATCGTCTGACGGGACAAAGTCTTCTTCTTTGTCGGTTCCTGTGGCCATCGTGCCCGTGTCCGTACCAGTGTCCGCGTGTGGGTTTGGTGGTGGAGTCGGGGCACAACTTGGTGGAGGGGGCTGATGTGGAGACATTGGATGATGCTTTCTCTTCTTATGCAGAGGCTGGTTAGGGGCCTGTGGCACCACAGTTGTTGATGCTGTGCGCAACCTCTGCTGGATCTCCGTCATCAAGTGTCATAAATCAGATTGTACTGCAATAATACACCAAGCAAAGGATACGGGTGTTTTAACACGTTAAAGGATACAGGTTGAAAGCCGTTCCTGAATACTGAGGAGTGGTCTGAGGTAGAACGACGTCCACTCAATATTAGACCTTCCAACTGATGTCACTCTCTGGCTGTAAAAACCTGACAGCCAGAGTGAGTAATCAGTGGAAAGGGCGTGGAAGGAACAACGAATCACCAGACTGCATAACAAACACATACTACATTAATGACTAAACTGATGCTTATTTTAAGAGTATGGGCGATTTCAAAACAAACTAACCTGCTGATAAAGACAGTCTCAGGTAAGTCTTCATAGGAACACCAGGTAATCCAAGTGGAAACAACGACAAGGTTAGGGTAGTTAGTAGGGGAAACTAAACCCGAACGGCACAAGGGCTGCACTAGTGTCGGGTTGGTGCACTCAGGATAGCATCCAATAAGTCCAGTGCACGTATACAGAAGTAAAGGAAATATACCTAAAGGGTGTTCAGATGTTGGGAATCGAAGTTGTTGTTCCAAGTCTTTGATGTACAAAAAGAATAAGAATGCCCTTGTGATGATAACAAATTAATTAAAAAGTCAAGGTTGGTCAGTGCGCACGGAGAAAGTAGCAGGAAAGGATTACTGCTCCATGCTAACACAATGACACTGAATCCACCTATTGAGATAGCTGGAAGTCCGCTAAGAATTAGAGATAGCAGGGAGACCACTATGACAGGAAACCGACAAGCTCAATTGCTGTACTGATAGGGAGTCAGCACACAGATGGTCGGAAGATCAATCCGTTCCGAGTAGGCTGAAACGCACTCCGTTCGGAGCGAAGTTAAAGTAGCATGTACTGCTATGATGAAACACTGCGGTCAGAAACAGGAAAAGGCAAGAATTCACTGGAAAATAGAACACGGGTGTAGCTCCGGAACACCAGAAGTTAGAAACGATCAGAAGCAGCGGGCACTGTAGCACGTAATCTTTATACGCGCATAGAACACGTGATCACGCGCATACTACATGACATTACAAATGCGATTGTAATTGAAATCGCTTCCCAGGCAACATACTAAGGAGTCTCCAGCGAGTATAGAATGGTCTGGCTGTTCTATTGGCCGTGTGGGAGGGAAGTTTCACGGTACTGGTGGAAGTCCTTGTAGAAAGAGGTACGCGAGGAGTGACAGGCATGACAGTGCCATCCCCCAAAGAGCGCCCCACCACTTTGATGGCATGGAAGCGACGCAACAAAGCAGGAGCATGGATATTGGCTAAAGGCTCCCAAGACCGGTCCAGTGGCCCGTAGCCCTTCCAATCAATGAGGTAGTAAGGGTTACCAGCACGCATTTTCATATCCAGAATGGCCCGGACTTCATATTCGTCGGAGCCCCTCACAGAAACCGGCAAAGGCCGGACGGGCAACTGGGTTCTGGACAGAAAAGGTTTCACAAGGGAAACATGAAAAACGGGATGTACCCGCCAACGTGATGGCAATTCCAAACGAACCACTGTGGGATTGATCACTTCAGTGATCTTTTAGGGACCAAAAAACTTCGGCAGGAGCTTCTTTTTACCAGGAATCCTCAAATATCTGGTGGACAACCAGATAGACATACCCGTCTTATCGACAGGAGCTGGAGCCCTATGCTAATCAGCATAGAGTTTAGCGCAAGCCTGAGCCTTCGCCAGATGTTTCTTGATTCTTGCATGCAAAACAGTAAGGGATGTAAATTTGTTGGCCGCACCAGGAACTGCGACGGAAGGTTACAGATCCAATGGAATGGTTCTGGGATGCTGTCCATACAGGGCATAGAACGCCGTGGTGCCAGCTGAGGAGTGTAACGAGTTGTTGTATGCAAACTCTGCTGCTGGCAATACAGAATACCAGTTAGACTGGTATTGTAAATACAAGCAGCGTAGGTATTGTTCCATGGTGCTTTTGACTCTTTCTGTCTGTCCATATGTCTGAGGATGGTAAGAACTTGACATTCGATCATCTATAAGAAGGGCTGTGCTCAGTGCTTTCCAAAAACGGGATGCAAATTGCGAACCCCTGTCTGTAATTACCACAGAAGGCAATCCAAAGAACCGAAAGACATACGGCAAAAATAAGTCTGCCAGAATAGGTGCGGTAGGGACTCCTTTACATGTTATAAAAAGCTCAAGTTTAGTGAATTAATCCACCACCACCCATATAGTTTCGTACCCTTGGACTGGAGGCAACTCTACTACAAAATCCATGGAAATCATGTACCATGGCATATGTGGTACTGGTAGAGGCCGTAACAGCCCCATTGGTTTGCTCACTTTATTCTTGCACTGTATGCATACCGAACAAGTAGAGACGTAATCTATAACGTCCCGTGCCATCCCAGGTCACCAACACCATCTTTGAAGTAAGTCCAGTGTTTCTGTTGGCCTGGATGAGCGGCTACCAAAGAGTCATGTCCCCAAAGCAATGCCTTGTTACGAGTCTCCTCCGTAGGTAGATACAGGGCTCCATGTATGAAAGGGAGGCCATTTCTGACATCTAGATTGAGGTCTTGCATCTCATGGGGATTCTGAGAAACCCATTCCTGTATGTCTTGTTTTAGGGAAGGCTGTACGGAACAACTGCAAATCACATTATCAGCCAGAAGCGGAGGTTTCTTGATGCACAATTCACTAGTATCACTATGGAGGCAGGACAGAGCATCAGCTTTGGTATGTTCCCTGGAAGGCCAATAAGTGATATGGAAGTCGAATTGTGCAAAGAAGGAATGCAAGCGAGCTTGGCGTGCAGTAAGGCACTTCATAGTTTTGAACGCTTGTGATCGGAATAAACTAATACCGGATGTTTAGCCCCCAGGAGATGATGTCGCCATGTCAGAAATGCGTCCTTGACAGCCAACAATTCCTTCTCCGTCACTGTATAGTTCCTCTCATATGGGGCCAGCTTACGAGAAAAAAACGCCACGGGATGTTCCACCCCGGTATCTTTACATTCCTGTGAAAGGATAGCACCTATTGCCAGATTAAAAGAGTCAGATTCTACAATGCATGGTACTTCTGGATCCGGATGTTGCAATACAGTAGCCGTGGTAAAAGACTCCTTTAGTGAATCAAACGTGGCCTGTGCCTCTTTGTTCCATAAGAATGCGGTCTTTGAACTGGTTAAGGCTGTAAGAGGTGCCAACATCTTAGAAAAGGACCGGATAAATCTCCTATAAAAGTTTGCAAACCCAAGAAATGATTGCAAGGATTTGATAGAACCAGGAATTGGCCAATCAAGAATAGCCTTAACCTTGGAATGACTCATCCTCACTCCATGACTGGTTATGTCGTAACCTAAAAATTCAACTTCTTGAGTGTGAAACACACATTTCTCAGCCTTTACAAAGAGTTGATTGTCTCGCAGCCTTTGTAGAATTTTGGACACATGTTCAATATGGTCCTTAACAGATGCTGAATATATCAATATGTCGTCCAAATAGATAACGACAAATTGGTTGATGTAGTCCCCAAATATATCATTCATAAAGTACTGGAAGGTCGCGGGGGCGTTGCACAAACCGAAAGGAATGACGAGGTATTAGAACAAACCATACCGCATCTTGAATGCGGTCTTCCACTCGTCACCTTTCCTAATATGTACATGATTGTATGCCCCACGCAAGTCCAGTTTGGTGAAAATGACAGACGTGCTCAACTGATCCAATAAAACATTAATCAAAGGCAATGGATTATTATTTTTTACAGTGACCGCGTTGAGTGCTCTGTAATCGATACAGGGTCTTAAATCTCCTTTTTTAGGGACAAAAAACAAAGGAGAGGCAGCAGGGGATTGTGAAGGACGTATGAATCCCATCTTAAGTGCCTTTTCAATGTACTCTTTCAGGATTAAATCCTCCTGTTGGGTCAGTAAGTACACACAACCAGTCAGAGTTTTAGCTCCAGCAACCAATTGAATAGGGCAGTCCTATTGTCTATGCAGCGGTAATTGTTCCGCCATGTCTTTATCAAATACGTCTGCATATCCAATATATTCACTGTGTATTGATGCATTGGTTGGAAGGACCGCACCTATGTTTCTGGACCCCGTCAAGAAAGGCAAGGACAGGTGTGCGTCGGACCACTTCTGGTACTGGGAAACATCGTTCATTACAATAAGCAGAAGGGTACTGTATGTGTCTGGTCACCCAATCTATAACTGGATTATGTAACTTGAGCCATGAAAGACCCAAAATCAACCTGTATCAGGGTGCCGCAATTGCATCAAAAACCATTTCCTCTGAGTGGCCGTCTGACAGGGACACCCTAATAGGAACGGTCGCTTCCGTTACTAAACCGGAAGATAAAGATGAACCATCGACTGTATTGACTGTTTCAGGGACTGGCTTGACCACTGTGGGAATGGCTGTTTGTTTGGCAAAATGTACGTCAATGTAATTGTTGGAGGCACCGGAATCCACCATAGCCTTGGATTGAACGGTTATACCATTGAAACACAACGATACAGGTACTGCTATGGAGGAGGCAGAGATAGGTAGTTTGGAGTCCGGTTTAGCACTCGACAGAGGGACCCTCGCTATTGCTGAGATTTGGCGTTTCCCACCCGTTTGACAGGCTTTTTTGGACATGAGACCAGTAAATGGTCAGCAGAACCACAATACATACATAGGTTATTTTTGCTGCGGTTTTCCGCTCAGCAGAAGAAAAGCAACCGCGAATAGCCCCTATTTGCATTGGTTCGGGGTCACTGGAGGTGTTCTGAGGTACATCAGAACGAACCGGGGCAGATAAGAACGGTTTCTTTTCACCTTTTCTGGCGGATCTCCAAGCTTCTATTGCAGGACGAGGTCCAGTAGTTCAGTAAAACCTGCAGGAACCACTGGTACCGTGAACAGGCGTCTTTCAAGTCCTCAGCTAGACCTTTGTAGAAAACCGCAGTTTTTTTGTCTTCTGGCCATTGTGTTTCCGCCGTTAGCTGATTGAATCGGGCGAGATAAGCCAATAAAGACTGATTGCCTTGTTGCAGATTCAATAGTTCCAAATCCATAGCCTGTGTTGCATATCGCATGTCGAATACTTTACTCATGGCTGACAATAGGGCATCACAATCATACAACAACAGGCTATTGGACTCCAATAACAGATTAGCCCATGCTGCAGCACTGCCCCCTAGATGTGACAACACAAACGCTGCCTTTGTAGTCAGGTCCGGAAAGGAATTAGGCTTGCATAGGAAATGGAGGCGACACTGATTTACAAAAGTGCAATATGCCTTGGGGTCTCCAGTGAACCTTTCCGGGGGTGTCAACGGAAACTGAGTGGGCATTACCACCTGAACTGGTTTACGTTGTGGTGCGGGGAAACCTGAACCAGAGGCAACAGGAACTGGGTTTTCCACCCCCTGAGGGGATGCATGCATAGCATCTTGCAACACATCCATGCGATCACACAACATATCTTGAGTAATCAGTGGAAAGGGAGTGGAAGGAACAACGAATCACCAGACTGCAAAACAAACAAACACTACATTAATGACTAAAGTGATGCTTTTTTTAAGAGTATGGGCGATTTCAAAACACACTAGCCTGCTGAGTCTTCATAGGAACACCAGATAATCCAAGTGGAAACAACGACAAGGTTAGGGTAGTTAGTAGGGGAAACTAAACCCGAACGGCACGAGGGTCGCACTAGTGTTGGGTTGGTGCACTCAGGATAGCGTCCAATAAGTCCAGTGCACGTATCCAGAAGTAAAAGGAAATATACCTAAAGGGTGTTCAGATGTTGGGAATCGAAGTTGTTGTTCCAAATCTTTGTGATGATGACAAATTAATTCAAAAGTCAAGGCCGGTCAGTGCGCATGGAGAAAGTAGCAGGAAAGGATTACTGCTCCATGCTAACACAATGCCACTGAATCCACCTATGGAGATAGCTGGAAGTCCGCTATGAATGAGAGATAGCGGGGAGACTGCTATGACATGAAACCGACAGGCTCAATTGCCGTACTGATAGGGAGTCAGCACGCAGATGGTCGGAACATCAATCCGTTCTGAGTAGACTGAAACGGACTCCGTTCGGAACGAAGTTAAAGTAGCACGTACCGTTATGGATGAAACACTGCGGTCAGAAACTGGAAAAGGCAAGAATTCACTGGAAAATCGAACGCGGGCGTAGCTCCGGAACGCCAGAAGTTAGAAACAATCAGAAGCAGCAAGCGTAGTAGCACGCAATGCTTTATACGCGCCTAGAACACGTGATCACGCGCATACCACTTGACATTACAAACGCGATTGTAATTGAAATCGCTTCCCAGCCAACGTACTGAGCAATCTCCAACGAGTATAGAACGGTCTGGCTGTTCTATTGGCCGTGTGGGAGGGCAGCCTCACGGTACTGGGGGAAGTCCTTGTAGAAGGAGATACGCGAGGAGTGGCAGGCATGAAGTCAAGGTGTAGAGAGTCGAAAGGATGCCCATGGAGCGCTAGGCCATGCACCGTAGTCGTCCTCGTGGACTGTATGAATGAACTCTTGCTGGATGTCGCCCGTGGATGAGATGCCTATCGGTTGAATATCAACCTTGGAGGGCTGTTTTGGGGCCTCCTCCTCCCAACCCCCCCTTTTCCTCCCTCAGGGTTTTGAACCGGGATCTGGACCGGTGCCTTACCCCCCCCAGGGGTTGCTTGCAGCCTTTGCTGCCGCCTCGCCGGTCGTGTCATGTCTTGGAGGCAGGGATAGCCTTTGGGCCGTAGGAACCACCCTCGTCAGATCAGCACCTACCTCCGCTGTGGTCGTCACAGCAGAGTCGACGAAGTGGTCGATGAGGATTTTGACTGTGCCTGCTTGGGTTGCGCAGCCTTCTTCTCATCCTCCGTCCAGGGCTTATCCGCTCTTCGGACCTGGGCAAGGCATGACCCTACTCGGAGCACAGGGCAGAGGCCTTGTTTGAATTGAGCCAAGCCACCAGCCTGGTGTGCCTGTCTTTCATTGTCTTCTTCGAGAAGCCAGGCATATCTCGCACTCCACCTCCATGTGGTCCGGGTGCAGACAGTGAAGACATTGTAGATGTTTGTCATCCATAAAGACGTTCCCTAGCCCGCATTTGGTGCAGAGCCCGAAGAGGGTCCTTCCCTCCTTTTTCTCCTCCGCCATGGTCAGAGGGAGCGAAGTAGGCCCAAGATGGCCTTCCTGAAATTTTTCGACAAATCTTCGCCATTGAGGGGCGCAAAAATTCAACGACAACGGATCCCCATTGCAGACCGATGAGGAAAGAGCACACAGGCTCTGGTGGAAACAAAAATGAAACTTTTCCTTGAAACAATTTACAAATAGCTCAGAGAGCAACTCGAGCACTCCCAACACTGAAGCGTGCAGTAAAAATCTGAAGATGGCTGCCAGTGGCGGTGCTTATCTTATTTTATCCAAACTTGTAAAGCGCAGCGTACGCCCAAAGGCATCATGGCACTGAGCTACAGAGGCAAGGACAACCAAGAACAGAGGCTAGAAAAGGAAGGTTTTCAAAGCCTGACAGAGGCAGAGATGGTCTTCGATGGTACGTAGAAGGAAAGGAAGAACATTCCACGCCTTAGCAGCCGCCACCGAAAAGGCACGACCACCCACCCGTGTAAATCTAGCCCTGGGGGGCTGAATAATCTTCACAGATTGCGAGCAAAGAGGCCTGACGGGTATGTAAATGCAGAACTTTGTTTGAAGGAATTCTGCTCCAATTTTATGCAGAGCTTTGTGAATCAAACAGAGCAATTTGAATTTAATGCACTGCTCAACAGGGAGCCAGTGGAGCTGGCACAGAAACTGAGTCATGTGGGCACGAAACGGAGGATGAAGAACTGCTCTCGCTGCCATATTCGCAGCAGCTGAAGACACTGAAGCAGATACCGCGGAATAGCAAGATATAAGGCGTTACATTGATCAATATTACTGATGACTAGGGAGGAGACAACCGTAGTATGGAACTTCAAAGAGATGCACGGAAGTACTTTGCAAAGGGTGCACAGTTTGAAGTGCACCTTCTGACAGACAAGAGAGAACTGATCGGCCGATATTTTGGCCCCCAGGCCCTTCACCGAGGAGATCCGAAGGGGAAAGGGACCAAGACTCAAAGGCCAGAACACAGCAGGGCTCCAGAACAGTGAAGGAGATGTAGTACCCACCACCAACACCTCTGTTTTCTCCCCATTCAATTTAACCCAATTTAAGGCCATCTAATCACCAACTGCTTTCAGACAATTCCTCAGCTGACCCGCCGTCTCAGGTTGAGTTAGGTCCAGCTGCACAATCCTTTGCGTATTGTCAGCATAGGAGTAACACAAAAAAACAAAAGCGTGCATTATGCAGAGGAGAGATTGAATGCACAGATTGAATAAAGTGGGAGAAAAGGAGGAGCCCTGGGGAACTCCACACCGCAGAGGGATCGAGTGAGAGAAAAAAGGGGAAAGAAACACAGATTGGGAGTGCCCTGCCAGAAAAGATGAGAACCAATTAAGAACTTATGGAGAGAACTGTCATTGGATGGGGGCAGCATGACCCAGAGGACATTGATTGGTTTAGAGTAGAAGAACAAGTTACTTCTTACCTTGTAACGTTCTTTCGATGGTATGTTCCTCCGACGTATTCCTTATCTTTGATAATACGTTTCCAGCTTGCTGGCCTCGGAAATTTTTTCTGTAGAGGGCGCTGCGCGGCGACATCCGCCGAGTCAATGTCCCTCGATGGCCACCGTATCGGTGCCGACGTCACCATGCCCATAAATAGCCACGCACGGTGTCCGTTGCTCAGTTCCGTTTTGTAGCATAAGAAAAGTCATGCCTGAATTGGTTATTGACCTTGAAGGAGCGTAAACTGCAACCACAAGGGAAGTATTACTGCGGGGATGGATGGGAGGGGCGATAAGGAATATGTCGGAGAAACATCCCATCGAAAGAACATTACAAGGTAAGAAGTAACTTGTTCTTCGAAGGGATTGTGTCCTCCGACGTATTCCTTATCTTTGATAGACTCCCATAGGAGTGGCATGTAATTGGAGGTGGGAGTAAGAATGTCATGTATCCCTTTAGGGATGGACCGAATGTAATACGGCTTTGCCAAATCTGGTCTCTTGACTAGTGGAGGAATCCAGGTTGTAAAATTTTGTGAATGTATGTGCGACGACCATGTGGCAGCCGCACATATGTCTATGACCGGTAGCCCTCTGTGGAGGGCCGAAGAGGCTGCGATACCCCTGGTTCAATGAGCCCTAAGATTTTGGGGTGGCTCTTTCCCTGCCAGTTTGTAACATTCCAGAATGGCCAAAATAATCCACCTGGAAATGGTTTGTTTTGTTATGGGTAATCCCAACTTGTGACCTGAGTATCCTACAAACAGTTGGTCTGCTTGCCTGATCCTAGCCATTCTGCTGATGTAAAAGCTTAGAACTCGCCTTGGGTCCAGCCTATGTAGTCTTTCTTCCTCTTTCCCCGGGTGGGGAGGAGGGTAGAACGAAGGTAAGGTAATTTTCTGAGTAATATGAAATTCAGAAACCACCTTTGGGAGGAAATTAGGCTTCACCTGTAGGACAACTTTGTCCTTGTGGAAAATTGTATGTGGGGGTTTACAGGAGAGAGCTCGTAGCTCGCTCACCCTCCTAGCAGATGTTAGTGCTACCAATAGAACAGTTTTAAGCGTGAGAAATCTCAGCGAACAAGAGTGAAGTGGTTCGAATGGAGTGCCCATTAGGAAGTTTAAGACTAAATTTAAGTCCCATAAGGGAACTTGGAATGGTTTTGGAGGTAAACATTAGTTAATCCCTTGAGAAATCGTATCACAAGAGGTAGTTTGAAATACGATGGTTCCTCCGCAGAGCGCTTGAAGATTGAAAGCGCTGCGAGATAGCCTTTTACAGTGCCAACTTGAAGGCCTGACTTTGCCAAGTAGAGTAGAAACGATAACACTGTTGGTGTACCACATGAAAAAGGGTCGATATTCTCTTCTCTACACCAGCTGCAAAATTTGTTCCAACGGCAGCGGTATAAAGACTTTGTTGCTGGACTTCTGGCCGAAAGCAACACCTCCATGACGTCATCAGGGAGATCCCAATCCTTGTACCTCACCCTTTCAGAAGCCAAGCGTGAAGTTTGAGGGTTCCGATGGCTGGATGGAGAACCTGACCTCCCTTCTGCGAGAGAAGATTCTCTTTGAATGGAAGACGGATTGGAGGGCAGATGGACATATCTAGAAGGTCCGGGTACCACGTTCTCCTGGCCCAGTCCAGGGCAATTAGGATCATGGTTTTCCGGAATCTTCTCAACCTCCTGATCATTTGAGGAATAACAGGGACTGGTGGAAACGCGTAAAGGAGTGGAAACTCCCAGTCCACTACGAACGCGTCTCCTAGAGCTCCTCTCGGGGGAAATTCCCTTGAACAGAACAGATCGCACTTCCTGTTGGTGCTTGTGGCGAACAGATCCACCTGAGGGGTTCCCCAAAGGGCAAAGATCTCTTGAAGGACTTCCTGAGCTAGCTCCCACTTGTGGGAGACTCTGCTCTGCCTGCTCAGGGCGTCCGCTGTCAAGTTCTTCTCTCCGGCTAGGTGGACTGCCGATAGAGAGATTCCTTCCTGAATTGCCCAAAACCAGAGCTGCATTGCCTCTCTGCACAGTGGCAGTCACCCTACGCCTCCTCTTTTGTTGAGGTAGTGCATGGCCACCGTGTTGTCCGTCATTATTAGGACATTTCTCCCCTGTACTGATGGCAGGAAAGCTTTCAGCGCTAGTCTGATTGCTCTCAGCTCCAATAGGTTGATGTGTAGTCTGGACTCCGATGGAGACAAACGACCGCTGATGGTCAAGTCGCCGGCATTGGCTCCCTAACCCGTGAGTGAGGCGTCTGTGACTACTGTTATCTCCGGCCATGGTTGCCAAAACAGTTCTCCTTTCAAGATGTTCTCTGGATAGGCCCACCATTGAAGGTCGCAGGCTACCTTGTCCGGAATCCGGAGGAGATCTGTCATTCTCCCTGAGAATTGCGACCACTGAGTTCTCAGTGCCCACTGAAGAGATCTCATTCTCAGGCGAGCCTCTGGCACAAGGAAAATGCAAGATGCCATGAGGCCTAGCAACTTCAAAAAAGTCGAAGGCTGGGAGACGTTGGGCATTTTGAAACTTGTTGACCATCTGCAGAATATCTTGAGCCCTCACCTCTGGTGGCGAGGCTTTTCCCAGGGAAGTGTCCAGGACCGCTCCAATGAACTGGAGTCTCTGTGATGGTATCATCTGTGACTTCTTTAAATTGAGGGATAAGCCCAGTTTGTGAAGGAAGTGGCAGACATAATCTAGCTGGGTCTGAGCTTGTTCCGAAGATACAGCCCTGATCAGCCAATCGTCCAGGTAGAGGTAGACGTGGATCCCTTCCCTCCTTAGACTTGCCGCCACTACCGACATTAGCTTGGTGAAGACCCTCAGGGCAGAGGTCAGCCCAAATGGCAGAACTCGAAATTGATAATGAGAGTCGCCAATTGCGAACCTCAGGTATTTCCTGTGTTTGAGATGGATTGGCACATGGAAATAAGCATCCTGAAGGTCCAGAGATACCAGCCAGTCCTGAAGCTGGAGGGCCTGAAGGATCTGTAAGAGAGAGTTACCATCTTGAACTTGTCCTTCCTGAGGAACTTGTTCAATTCTCGTAAGTCCAGGATGGGTCTCAGTCCTCCGTCCTTTTTTGGTATGAGAAAGTAGGGGGAGTACCAGCCCTTGTTCCTGTCCGCTACAGGTACCGGTTCTATGGCACCTTTCTCTAGCAGGTCTAATATTTCCTGCAAGAGAAGCGGGTCTGAAACTTTTCGAGAGCTGTTCCCCGGTGGATGACTCTGAGGGATGTGTAGAAAGGGTAGGCAGTAACCCTGGGCAACTGTCTCCAATGCCCAAGCATCTGCCGTAATAGCCTGCCATTCCGTCAGATGTTGAGTTAACCTGCCCCCTACAGGTGTCTTGAGTGGAAAGACCTCAGAGTGGTTTGGGGGCGGCTGATGCAGATGCCGAGGGTAAAGAGGCATCTGCTGCTGCTGAGGTCTTAGTACTTTTGACCCGTCCACCTCGGGTGGATCTCCTTTGGCCTCTTTGAGCCGGCTGTCCTCTGCCTTTCCCAAATGTGGAATAATAGCAAAAGGACTTTCCTCTCGCAGAGGTTCCTGAGGGGCAAAAAGGAGTTTGGCGGATAGCAGCTCCTAAAGATGTTGCTGCTGCTTTAGATGTCTGCAACTTTTCCAGACTGTCATCAGCCTTTTTCCCGAATAATGAAGAGCCGTCAAAGGGCATATTCAAAAGTCTGGCCTGTACATCTGGAGCAAAGCCAGACTTTCGCAACCACGCATGTCTGCGGATTGTTATACTTGCGGCCATGGCCCTGCTGATACTGTCAGCGGAATCGATGCCAGTTTGAAGTGACTCGCACATGGCATCTTTGCCATCTTTAATAATGTTAAGGAAGGCTTCCTTTCCTCTCCTTCGGGTATGCAGTCAGCCGCTGATGAAGCACACTTCCATAGTGTGTGACTGAACCTGGCGAGCGTACAGGTGGCATTGATGGACTTCAACGCCATACTACAAGCAGAGAAGACTTTCTTTGCCATAGAATCGTACCTCTTGTCATCTCTATCCTGTGGGACAGTAGGGTAAGCGGTCCTGCTGCTTGATGAAGTTGCTGCTTGGACCACCAGGCTCTCTGGAGTCAGGTGTTTTGATAAGTATTCAGGGTCAGCAGCAGCTACCCTATACTTGGCTGATAATCTTTTATTGACAGCAGGGATAACTTCAGGAGTTTCCCAGTTAGATGCAATCTTTCTTTGTAAGGCTGTATGGAAGGGGACCACAGGATCCTCCTGTGGACCTTTGTCTAATATGTCTGTCAGGTCAGCCTGTTGAAAAACAGGCGAAGGTGCAGACCAACCCATGAATTCAATAATTCTTGCCATTAGGGTTCGATAGGGTGTTTCGGCATGTTCCCCTGGGTCTGGCTTAACACAATCCACTTCTGGGGAAGTGTCCGGCCCACTTGCCTCATGTAATGACTCCTGTAGGTCTTTTAACCTTCTTTCCTCAGAGCTCAGAGGTGAAATCCTCTGAAACAGGTAGTGTGGTCCTCTGCAACCCGAAGGTTTCCTGGTCAGAATCTTCCCCTTCTTCATAAATTGAAGATAATCCATGGTACTCTGACCTCTGAAATGGTATAAAACCCATTTCTAAGGCAGAAGGAGCCAAACTCGTCATTATTGGGCGAGAAAACATCGATGTCGTCGACATCGATGTGACAGGCTTCGAAGGCGCCGAAAACGGTGTTGAGAAAACCGGAAGAGGCCTCGAAGAACTCGAGAGGATCGGGATACTACTCGAGGACATCGACGACAGACTCGGCGTCGTGCCGTAGGCTCTTCCAATCACCGTTGGCTGTGGAGTAGCCGTGGTCTTCTCTTTCATCGGCGTCGACGATGGCGTCAGGTCGATCGACCGATGCGTCGAAGAACCCTTCGACAACGGCGTCGATGGCGCCGATCCATGCGTCGAAGGGATCTTCTACGACGGCGTCGAAGACGGTGCCTTCTTACCCGATGGCCCGTGGCGCTCTCGGGTGGAATGTTTCGCCGGGTGCTGCGACTCGCAGCGTTTTGATTTTTTGGGTTTTTTACCCGGGGTATCACCCTCAGCTGTCTTCGAGGGGGTCGAGGCCGCTTTCACGAAGACGCTTAACATTTTCTTCCTGAATTCCTCCCACTCAGCCTGAGAGCTGTGTATTGTGGGGCAGGAGATCCTTTCTGGGGAAACAGAAACAACGAGGAAGGGGGTCTTCGACGTCTCTTTTTTGAGTGTCGTGATCTCGATGAATGGTGGGAGCTACTTCGCGATCTAGACTGGCAATGTTTTCGACGGCGAGGAGACGAATGCCTCGACTCGGCCGAAGAAATTTTCGAGGAGGTTTTGACTGACTTACCTCTCTCGAGCTTCCCCTTGCGCTCCTTCAAGGCTTTCGCCGTCATGGACATGCAGTCCTCACACTCCGAACAATGGTGCTCGGCTCCCAAGCACCACAAGCAGATCCTGTGTGGATCCGTTATCGACATTTTTTCACCGCAGTCTCGACATTTTTTTAAGCCGGATCGCGGCGTTGTCGGTTCCAATGAAGATGCCATCGAGAACGAGTTGGTATATATCGAGTAGATGTAGATTAGATTATCTGACTGAACTGAGCAATGATGTTCCGAGGCCCCACGAAGCGCGGAAAAACAGAACTGAGCAACGGACACCGCGCGTGGCTATTTATGGGCATGGTGACGTCGGCGCCGATACGGTGGCTGTTAAGGGACATCGACTCCGATGACGTTGACGTGCAGCGCCCTCTACAGAAAAAATTTCCGAGGCCAGCAAGCTGGAAACGTATTATCAAAGATAAGGAATACGTCGGAGGACACAATCCCTTTGAAATACAGTTTTGCAGTGAAAGTGAAACTGTTTTTTCTTTTACCGAGGATTCCCTGCCTGACGACCGGGAATATTTATGAGCATGTCAATCCATGCCAGACTCCATGGTGGAGAAATTGAAGGTTAATCCCTACTGTCTAAACTCTGTCTTGTCCTGGTTGTGAGGACTTAAAGGCCAATTCGGTCTTCTCTATCTGAGACCGCCTAAGGGACTTCCTAGATGTCCCTACTCTATCCACTTCAATGGGATTTAGGATAGTGCCTTGCTCTCATGCTCTTTTAATTCAGGGTTTTTTCATCATGCACGCTCTCACCTCGTCCTTTCTACTCTGACTGCTCCCGTTCTCCTTCTTACTCCTTCCACTGTCTACTGTCTCTTCAAGGTTTCACTTCTCCTTGATCTTGCCTAAACCCTTTGATGTTCCTCCTCCTTCCGCTGCATTAGTTCCCCCCTTCTCCACACTACTAATCCCTCCTCTACACTACTATCACCTCCTCCACATCACTTTTCCTCCCCCTACTATGACTCCCTCCAAACCACTACTCCTCCCTCCTACCGCTACTCAAACTCCCTCCTTTCACTCAGTTTAATATGCTTCACAACCACTTCTTCAACCGCTTCTTCTTCTAATCTTTTTACACACTCGCCACACAAATATGAACACTCACACTGCAGTACCACTCCCACTCTCTAGCCAATAACTCACTTTCTTTCACAAATCGCCTCCACAGTCTGCCGCTGCTTCCTCCCTTTTGCTGGCCTCTTGCCTGTCCTCTTGCCTGTCCTCCACCTCCACTTCTGACCTCAACCAAATAACTCACACATTCTCCTTCCTGTTGCAGCCTTATACTATTTCTCTTTGTTGATATTGGTCTCTCAACCTGGCCAATCTGGCCCTGGCTTTGCCAGCCGAGGTTGTTCACAGAAATGAGAAAGCAAAAGTGGCAGGATAAGACCCGTCCACTTTTTCTGTGTAGGTCTGCCGCAGATTGATAATGGCACCAGAGTTCATGTTGGTGTTCAGGATCGCTGTTCTGTCCCTGCTCCAGAGGTAAGTTCTATGTGGATGGGATGGTGGTATCCCTCCAATGTCCCCATTTGTGTAGGTAGTTCTGGGATCCTTGCACCCGCATGCAGACACTCCCTGACAGTCTTGCGCGGCTTCTTGGACGATCGTGTATGGACGCTGCTTTGTATTGTTTGCTTTCTCTCCACAGGGTCTTGGGGTGAGTGAGTGCTCGGGTGTTTTGGTTCTCTTCTTGGTCTGTTCTCTTCTCGCAGTTGCTCTATGATGGTTGATTTAGGCTGAATTTCTAATTTGTAGCATACTGGATCAGGGTTCATCTTCTGCTACTGCTTTTTGGTTGCTTATTTGGCAGATGTCTCTCTGACAGACCCCCATGCACACTAGCTCCATCCATCAGTCAGCCCACCCTCACACACTTCCTCCCACCTGTCCCTCCTTCAGCTACCTGCCTCGTCTCTCCTTTATCGTTCTGAGCTCTGCCACCACAAACCCCCCTTGGGCCCGACAACCTCACACGGAGGACTCAAGAAGGTATTCCAGTAACTTGCACATGATAAGAATCCTGAGAGTGGGCTGGATATTGCACTCACATGGGATCGGAGGGTGGGCAATGCATCACACTTAAATGCACCTTAGGTCAAGCAAGTGGATCAACCAGGAGGAGGACAATCAGGTACATCTGATCCCTCTTTCGTTGTCGGCACTGTATGTGACTTGAAAGCACATGAGGGTGGGCCTCGCCTCCGCAAGTAGCCATGAAAGGGGGGCCTTTTCATACTTGAAGGAACTAGGGAGGGCAATGTATCACTCTAAGATCCTCTCAGTATTTATTCATTGTTTGCACTTAAATCGTCTGTGAGACTTAGCACTGCCCTCTCTACATAGATGGACCGCAGGTTGTAGACATTGTTTTTGTACAGCGAACCCATTATCCTCTCGCACACCACACCGTCGTAACTTAGTGGCTCATTCGCACACACCCTGCACTCACATATAACACAAAGGGCCTCATTACGACCCAGGCGCTAAGTGGATAACGGCGCCGTAAAAGGCTGCGGCGCCGTTAACCACTTAGCGCCTTACTACGAGGTCCCTTCGCGGGACCCGACCTGAACGGCTGGTCTGGACCACCCTTTAAAGTAGGGACCCGCAAAGGGACCTCGCAGGCAATTACGGTACCGTAATTTGCGGTACCGTAATTGCCACCTTCCCCATTCCCATTGAGCCCTATGGGGCAAAAATGGGAATGGGGAAGGGCCATGGGGAAATGGCAAAATACCGCCCGGCCAACCTTGGAATGGGGCGGTATTTCCCCATTTCACCATGGCGGACTTGTTACAACACCGGCACCAACCATGGTGCTAATAGCGCCATGGTTTAGCGCTGGTGTTGTAATGAGGGCCAAAGACTATTGCACCTACCTTTTACAACACAAATTCGAAACCTCTATCCACTTAAAACATAATCCAACCTGTTTAGTTCATAGTCTACCTCCTCTCCGCCCAGCCACATGCCATTCAGACAAGGGTGACATGGGTGACTTGCAGGGTCGTGGTCCCCCTCTCATAAATTTAGTAGCCGAAATGCACACAGGAATAATAGCAGGTCCTAATTATCCCATATTTTGGACTCCGGTCCTTCCAAGGGTGTTCCACCAACAGCGAGTTGAAACCATAATTATGAATTAATGAATGAGTGAAAGAAAAAGAGATATAGTAGCAAGCATTGTTTAATGGAGGCAAGGCTTGAGATGAAAGTGGACTGCATAGAAACATGCTGGCACCAGTGGAGGTGTGGGAATCTGGTCCCTCTTAATTTTAACCATCCTCCTCTGACTGTTAGCTCCCCTACCACTAGCTGAGAGGGAGGAGTCCCCCTCCCCTCTTGACAAGTCCAGACTACTGGTCTTGTCATAGGACCAAATCGCTTCATGTGGGTATACATCCTGGAGATCCACAGCTGCCAGCTAGTCACCCAACTGTAGAGAAGTTCAAATCATTGATGGAGGTACCATTTTGAACTTTTCTTGGGGTAAGAAATAACCTTGAATAGATGCCCAACACAATCTGGAAGAGTTTTTGAATCTCTTGCTGCAGGAGCTGCAAGACCCGCTGTGAGAGGCACAGAGAACATGAAAAAAGAGGAGGAAGTGGAAGATGATAACCCTTGCCCACCAATTACAGAACCCAAGAAATCAATTGTTACTGATTTCCAGTGGTTTACGTGGTAGTGGACCTTGCCCCCTTCAGAGGTCCAGTGAACCTCAAACCGACATTTTGGGATCCTGGGCAGGGGAGGGCTAGGAGAAAAAGCCTCTAGGGAAGGACGTGGCTGGTGTTTGTGGGAGGCACTAGGCAAACTTTTGGCCCAGTACCTTTGGTCATGAAAACCTCTGAACCCTGCAATGTCTTCCATCCAAGTAGCTTCCAAGCCCCCGAATTGGAAGACACTTTTGTAAGAGCAGCTAAGGATTTTGTGGTCCGAGTGCTTGTTTTCTCTTAATTTAGCTCTGACTGTAGTGCACAATCCCATTAATAAGACCCAGAATCTTCTCTCATACATCTGCCTGAAAGTATTAGCTCTTATCAGAGCCAGTCGAAGAAGAATCACTCCTAAGCAGCCATATCGAGGTGAGGGTCTGAAGCAACCTCCTGAGCTTTCGGAAATCCTGAATGGAAACCTGCTTGATATTCCGTAGGCAGTAAGGATTCAAAATCTCCCAACTCCTTCCACAACTTTAAGTTTGCTGTTGCCATAACTGCTTCTGCATTCGCTTGCCACAGACTGAGACCACAGAACCCTTTTTGGTTGCACTACTGTATTATATGGCACCAAATTATTGCTATGTTGAAGATCCCTTCTTCCACCAACCAAGCAGGCCTGATGCCCAACATCTCATTTGCCGCAAGGATACAGAACTCTTGACGGCTGGAACCCATAATATTACTTGTCACTGGGATTTCGAAAGGCAGCAAAGCATTGCTGCGTCACAGCCCCAGTAACCTCTCAAGACCAGAGCCCATCCTCTCAACTGTTACTTGCGTATGAAGACTGGTCACCAAACCACAACCCTTCAACAGAGGAGCACAATACCTCACCTGTCACTACAACGTCGAAGGACACAGAGTCATCACCAGCATCACAAATGTACTCTCCAGAGTCCTCCAGCGAAGCATGGAGCAAGATGAGAATTCGACGCAGGCCATCAGCTTTCAGCCGCAGATTTTCAGACTCGTCAACCTCTAGCCCATCCTTGAACCAGCGCACCTCAGCATTTGCTCGTGACAATTCACACCTCAGCTCCACATGCTCCAGGGTGAGGAAGCCAAGCTCTGTAGAGCGACTTGTCGGGTATGTTATTTTTACAGGTGGGTCTGGCGAAAAGAAAACAAAGAGCGGAATGACAGTGAAAACTAAAACAAAATCACAAAACAAGCCCACACTGTCACAAACTCAAAGATAACAAAGCTTAATTCCTTTTATATGAGTGCCCCTCTTCAACAGCACCATCAATGACTTTCACCCCGCTAAACTAAACAGTAATTTAAAGTGCAAATAATTATTTTGGTTACTGTACCACATTATGGTTTCCACACTGCAAGTCTTTTCCTATCTTCCTTCTTTCCTTCTCATATCTTCCATTTCCTGTTGATTCGACTCTCTTACTGACCCTTTGGTAATGTTCCAAAATCAGGATTATGGAGTTGATGTATGAATAACATGGCAAACTTTGACAAATGAAGAATTGTATATTGCCATTGCTCATTTTAGTGTTGTGTTATGTGTGAATCACAGTAGTAAGACATGCACTACTCACCGTAATAGCAATTCTGATGATTGTATCTGCTTAGATTCATATGCTGTGCATATAGTCGGACATCTAGTGGTAATCGCAGAGTATTGCATCTTTCTTTCAAAGCTCGAAAAGGGACGTCAATATGGGCGTGACTGTAACACTATCCCTAACGTGAAGTGTAGTGTACCCAAAATCCCTCACGCGTCGAGGTCCTTCCGATTGTGTTTTTTCTGTCGTGACGGAGCCTTATAGTCAGCGTGAGTGACTACAGGGGATAGAAGGTGTAAGAAGTCTATGCTCCTTCTACTCCATAAGGGGAGGAAGGATGGGCGCATGTGAATCTAAGCAGATACAATCATCAGAAATGCTATTACGGTGAGTAATGCATGTCTTCTGATGCTTGTGAATCTTCTTAGAATCACATGCTGTGCATAGACTAGAGAGTAGTACCCAGAGATGGTGGTGGGATGTGAGGAACAGTAGAAAAGAGATGACTTAGCACCGCTTGTCCCACCTGAGAATCAGACATAGAGTGTGTATCTAGGCAATAGTGTTGTGTCAAGGTATGTACAGAACTCCAGGTTGCTGCTTTCCAAATGGACTCAAGAGGGACATTTGCAATGAATGCTACGGTAGCCCTGTGCCCAGAGTATAGTGTGGTCTTGGCATGAAGGGCAGATCGCTCTTGGCAAAAGTGTAGCACAGTGTGATGCAGTTTACGATCCACTTTGAAATAGCTGATTTAGAGACAGGGTCCCCATCTCTAACAGCTGCCACTGAAACAAAAAACTGGTTTGTTTTTCTTAGTGGCTTTGCCTTTTCCAGGTAATAGATAACCACTCTCCTCGCAGATAGTGTGTGGAGGCTTCTCTCTGCTACATTAGTCAGGTTCTGGAAAAAGGTAGGTAGTTCTATGGACTGGTTTACATGGAACTTTGAAATAAATTGAGGTGCAAAACATGGGTGAGTGCGCAGGACCACCTTATCTTTGTGAATCGTAACAAATGGGTCCTGAACTGAAAGGGCCTGCAGTTCACTAACTCTTCTTATCGAAGTGATCGCCACCAGGAAGGCAGTCTTGTAGGTGAGTGTTTTAAGGCTAGCCTTATGCATTGGTTCAAAGGGAGGCCGCATTAGTCTGGTAAGTACAACGCTCAGGTCCCACCCGGGAGCTAGATTGGGGATAGGGGGGTGAAGCATCTTTACCCGTTCCATAAAAGCTTTAATTACTGGAATTTTCCACCACAGAACTTTACTCTGGGACATGGTGTGTGCAGAAAGCGCAGCTAAGTGGACACTTAGGGAATTGAAAACCAGACCTGAATCTAACAGGTGGGTTAGGTACAGGACAATATGATTTGGTGTGCATTCCATAGGATGGATGCCTTTGCCATTACACCAGATGACAAAGCGTTTTCATTTACTGGAGTACCAATGCCTGGTGTTAGGTTTCCGTGCTTCTCTGAGTATGTCCATACATCTTTGAGGGAGTTGGAGGTGCCCAAACTCTATGACCTCAGGAGCCAGGTTGCTAAATTGAGAGTTTGAGGGCATGGATGTAGTGTCTCTCCCTGGTCTTGCGATAGCATGTTGTAAGGGCATGGCAGATTCCTGGGAGGGGAGACTGACATTGCCATGAGTTGAGAGAACCTAGGTTGGCGAGCCCACACCAGGGCCACCAGAATCATCCTCACTGGCCCTTGGTGCATCTTGTGCACTATCCTGCTGAGCAGGAGAATCGGGGGAAAAGCGTAGACAAATTTCCCTGACCATGTTATCCAGAGACCATTCCTCATGGAGCTGTTCTGAGGGTACCTGGAGGCGTAATCTGGGCATTGTGTGTTCTCCAGAGTTGCGAACAAGTTGATCTCTAGGAAGCCCCAGTCTGTGAAGAGGTTGAGTGGAATGTCCTTGTGTAGTCACCACTCGTGCTCTACGGGTAGGGGGAAGTCTCTGCTGAGTAGGTTCACCAGAAGATTGAGTTCCCCTGTAACATTTTGTGACAGGAGGAACATCTTGTTTTTGAGAGTCCATTTCCATATGTTCTGGGACAGTTTGGACAGCCCTAGAGAGTGAGTGGCCCCTTGTTTGTTAAATTAATACATGGCCGTAGTACTGTCCGTGAGGACTAGAACTGTTTTCCCCTGGAGGTGAGTTTGAAAAGCCTTGAGGGCCTTGAACACTGCTAGCAGTTCTAACAAGTTTATGTGGTTGGATGCTACTGCTGGGTAGCACACGACGTGCACCGTCTGATGAAGGAGGTGAGCCCCCCACCCTGTCAGAGATGCGTCTGTGGTGAGAGTGGCTTCTACTGCGGGGGTGGTGGTCTTCCCTTGCATGAGGTTTTCCCTTGACCACCACTGCAGAGACTGAACGAGGACTGCCGAGACAACCACTAGATCGTCCCATTGACCACTGGCCTGACACCATTGGGTTGAGAGCCGCTCTTGCATGGGGTGCATGCGTAGGCGTGTGTGTCGAACTAGGCTTTGCATATGGTCAGCATGTTTTAAACCCTCTTGTTGGAGGGAAAGACGAGGCTGTCTTTGGTCCGGATTAGAGCCCCCAGAAACTGTTTGACTTGGCTGGGGTCTAGACTGGACTTTTTCTCGTTGATCGAGAACCCTAGGCTGAAGAGGAGATCTACTGTCTTCTGGGTATTTGTTAGGCATGTTCTGAAAAATCCCCTGTTATGAGCCAGTCTTCGAGGTAAGGATAGACTGGGGTGGACTGCCTGCGCAGGTGAGCAGCTACTACCGCCAGTACCTTCGTGAACACCTGTGGATCTGAGGCAATGCCGAAGGAAAGATCATTGAACTGATAATGGGTGTCCTCTATGATGAACCTTAGGTACTTTCTGTGCGCAGGCAACATTGAAATATGAAAGCATGCATCTTTCATACCCAATGTGGCCATGTAATCCCCTTGTAGCAGCAGTGGGATTACAGCCTACAGTGTTGTCATTCTGAATGCGGCTTGACATATTTGTTTGCTGGGCGCAGGTCTAGCACAGGGCGCATGGTGAGATCCTTTTTGGGTACAAGGAAGTACATTGAATAAATACCCTTATTTGCCTGGTGAATGGGGACGACTTCGAAGGCGCCCTTTTCCAGAAAGATCTGCACCTCTTCCAGCAGGATTTGCAGCTGTGCTAGTGATAGGCGTTTGCTCTTTAGTGGGTAGCATTGAGGTAGCCGGTGGAACTCAATGCAGTAACCATGGGTGATGGTCTTTAAAACCCACTGGTCTGTTGTGATCCCCTCCCATGCATGGATGAATGATAACAAGTGTCCCCCGACCGGGGAGGCATGGGAGGGGACTCGAACTGGTGAGTCACTTTGAGGTTGAGGCCCGGGAGCCTCTTGGAGTAGAGTTCCTGCCTCTAGCCTTGCCTCTACGGTGACCTCTCTGCTGGTACTGGCTATTACCAGATGAGCCTTGGCCAGAGGACCATGGGGTACTTCCAGATCCACATTGACTAAGGGGAGATCGGAGAAAGATTGCCCGTAAAAGGAACAGTGACAATTTGAGCCTCCTTGCTGGTGGAAGGGCTTGTCTGTGATCTTGCTGAGTGACTTCAGCGTCTCATGCTCTTTCTTAGCAGTCTCCAGGGCATCATCAACAGCCGTTCCAAATAAGTTGGAGCCTTTGGCAGGTTTGGTAATCAGAGAGGCCTGAGTGTCTGGTTTGAAGCCTGAGTTCTTCTGCCAGGCGTATCTTTTAAGACGAGTCCCCTGGGCAAGAGTACGTCCAGCAGTCTCAGCTTCGTCTAGAGTATTTTTTAATATATTATGGGTCACCTGTCTGCCCTCAGTCATGACAGCCAGCAGGTGTGGGTTCTGGGACCTCTTGAAGGCCTTCCTGGGGCAGGCCCCATTGGACGTCGCTGCAACTAGCGAGGAGAGTCATATTGTTAGCTATTCTGGTAGAATAGGCTGTAGAGGTAGTAATACCTTTCCCTAGGGCATAATGTTTTTTGCAATCTTTATCTGGGGGAGCTACCAATGTGGATAGTGGAACCTCTGCCCTTTTTCTAGTGGTTGTAACAACCAGGGAGTCTGGTGTGGCATGACCTTGAATATACATAAGTTCAGATGGAGAGGGGCAGAACAATTTCTCAACCCGACGGTTGACTGCACTTGTGAAGGATGGTGACAATAAAGAAGGAGCGAGGCGTTTCTTTATTGAATTAAGTAATGGAATAGCCTGACTAGTCGGAGGCTTTTCCTAGAGAATATGTTCAACAAAATCAGCATCTGGGGCTGCCTCATGTGTACCGATCTCAAAATGATCTGCGACTCTCTTTAGGATGGCATTCAATAACATTTGGTCATCCACAGGTGATCACTGCCTTTGTTGAGGTGATGAAGGTGGATCTAGACAAATATTGTCCGGTTCAGGGGTATGTGTGGGTGAAAGCCTAGGCCCCTGATCTGCTGGCTGATCTTGATCTCAGTCCGGGTCCTGGTCAGTTGTGTCCTGATCAAAAGGATTGTCCTCATATATCTCCTCCTGCTCTGAGTAACCAAACCCCTCCTCTTGGTCGACTTGTGTATGAATGGAAAGCTTTTGCACCTTTTGTGGAATGGTGCAGGAGTCCTCCTCCCTAGGTCTCTTGGGAGTAATGTATTTATCTGAGAAATCTATAAATTGGGCCATCTTGTCCATGTAATTCTCAAATCTCTGCCTAGTCCACAGGGAAGATGCAGAAGGGTCTGGTGGTGGAAAAGGTTGGTCAGAAGGGGGAGATTTACATGGTAAAGCCTTTGAGAGAGGCCGGGAGGATTCAGAATATTCCTCTCGACGAGAGGGGCTTCCCCTGTGTTCTCCTGCTGCTGAAATAATAGCCGGAAGACTCTTGCGTATTTTCGGCGGCTGAATGCTAGGTCTCAACACACCTGCTGGTGCCGTCATGGTTGACGACTCTGCCGAAGCCTTAGGAGTTTGTGCGCCCTTGGACGGCATGTCGGCAACCGTGTGTTTTTTGGGGGAATGCCTTTATAAGAGGGAAGCCCATTCGCATGACGAGAAGACGGTTGTGCGGAGGGCCCCGAAATGCAAGGTTCAGAAGAAACAGTCGAAGTTTTCGGCATGCCTGTTGGTGTTACGCGCTACTTCGACGTGTCCTTCGAGGAGGCCTCAGGGGTTGTGTGTTTTGGCTTAGGTGGTGCCTGTGTGCCCTTGTCGCCAGGGTGTGAATTCCCCTGTGTCCTTCTGTCGGGGCCGTTGACGGGCATCTGGGAACCGGAGGGTCCCGCCAAAAGGTCTATGGCTTCCAGGTCGGAGCCATGGCTGCAGCTGGAATCCTCGTCATCCGAAGCGACGGCGCCAATGGGTGAATGACTAAAGCATACATTATGTAGGCCGCCCACCATTTTGTCCGCCTGTCCTTTAACGTCTTGGGATGAAAGAGCTTGCAGGATTTACAAGAACGCTCGTCGGGATCTCGAGGTAGACACCTATTGCAACAGCGATGGGCGTCCTTCCAAGGGAATTTGCCATAACATGACAGACACAATTTAAAGGGCGTCCTCTCCATAGCAGAGGTAGATGGCAGCCAGACCAAATAGGGAAAGAGAAGGGAAAAGGAAATGCATTCTCGAAAAAGAATAAACCCAGGGCCCCACTCTCCCTACTGTAAGGGCCTGTCCGGAGGGCAGAGACCACGCGGTCCACAGACGTCGATCAGTACACCAGTCACGGAGCAGTAGTGGATGTCTTCGGTGGCAGGTCATCCATGAAGCAGTCGTCGAAAAGAAGTAGTCAATAGACTAGACGACCATAGTTTGGGAAAAAATAAAAATATTGGAGCAATATCAACTCTTGCGAGCTCTGCATAAGGCAACCAACTAATTGGGCAGAAGAAAACAATCTGAGGGACCTCGACGCATGTGGGATTTTGGGTACACTACACCTCACGTTAGGTATAGTGTTACAGTCACGCCCATGTCGATGTCCCCTTTTGATTTTCGAATGAAAGATGCAATACTTTGCGATTACCACTAGTTATCCAACTATATGCACAGCATGTGAATCTAAGCAGATTCCCAAGCAGCAGAATCTACTGTACATATCTCCCAAAATGTAACTTGACATCCACTTATTGGTACCATTTGTAATCTGTGGCATTGGTTTAAATGTTTAAGTACAGATCATATACTTTTACAGTCTCTTCAAAGATGTTTCCAATATCATTTTGAAAGATATTTTTAATAAGCATGCTACAGAAAGTGGGTCTGCTACATGTTTATACACTGAACACTTGGACTCTCAACCAACTCGGAGGACCAGAAAGCCACAGTAAAAATAAAAACATATTAGCTACAGAGGCTGGGACATGAGAAGCACACATATCACATGCCCCAATTTAAGAGGTATAAATGGTTTGAAGTCTGAATCTGGACAGCAAGACTGAGACAGGTTCCAAACCTCGCCATTTTTAAACAAAATATTTTTATTTGGTTATACGGCTGACAAGCAGCCTTTAACAATACAATTCATCGATCAACATCAAGAGTTAAAATACAATATAGTGATCAAAAACAAACAAAAAAAACACAAGAACTACATACCAGTTGGTAAAAGTCATTTTGAGATAAAACCAGATTAAACATCCTTAGAGTCAATTGATGATTGTAGTTAAAACAGAATAAGAAATGTATGAAAAAAAAGACTAAGCATTGCTGAATCTAAGAATTAGCTGAAACCTATCGACCTTAAGAAACCCTTAACTGATGTCAGGTCTGAGGTTAATAAACCCCCTAAGCATCTCTTCCAAACGAGTTCCTCATCCATTATGTCCTGGTAACCCGGACTTACTAAAGTACCTTCCATGCAGTGATTGCAGGGAGGGACACTCCATAATAATATGTCTGATTGTTTTGATCTTCTCGTCCCCACAAAATATACATTTCAGGTCTGCTTGTTTAATCATATTGTATCTAAAAATAATTTACTTTGTTGCATAAAGGTTCCAACGAAACCTAGGGAATTCTTTCTAGCCAATATACTAGGCTAGATAGTCAAAACAGGTGCAACCACCCCTTGTTCCTTATGATCAAGACTTAGATGTAAGAGAGATGGATAATTATGTAATGATTCAATTGTATCAATCCAATCCCATTGCGTTGGTGATTTTTAGTATACTGTGGTCTACATTTGAACTCTTCCTGGTTTGAGCCTATTTCTAATAAAAGTTCCTCACACTCTTTCGAAAATAAAACCGGGCTTTTCATATGTTCGCCATTTGATATAGTAACCAAGGACTTAAAAACATCACCATAGAGTGTTCCATCTTCTGCTATCAGAATTTTCCGATACAAATTCAAGAAGTTCCATATTCCCCTTGATCGAAGCGATTGAAAGTCCAATTCATACCTGAGCAACACACAAGGAAGGGAGTTGGGCACCGTTAACAGCTTCCTCCATAATAGTGCTTCTATTTTGGGGAGCAGATTCAAGATAGAAAAATCTTTAATTTCAATACCATAAAGTAGTAAAACTTCAATGCTGGAAGTATCGAACATTTCCCATATTTCCCATTAACCTTTTTCAGTTGATTTAATAGGCCAGTGGCTTTATGGACGAAGTGTTTCCTCAATTTTACCTTGGCAGGTTTAGACACTATATGAAATCCCAAATAAACATGTGGGTCAACTGTCGCAAGTTTTTGACCATCTACTCACCAAGAGCCTGGAATTTTCTTCCTTTTTCTTGAGGATACAATAACCTTTGTTTTATAACAATTAATGACCAAATCATTACACTGAGCATAAAGGATAAAAGCATCTATCAGTTTCTGCAGACCATGTGGAGTCAGATCGAATAATAAAAAATCATCCGCATATGAAATCCACGTCAGTCGCTGAATGTTCAAACTTGGTGGTGCAAATGCACTTTTGCCTAGAGTCCCTCCTACATTGGATAAATATAAATTAAAAAGACAGGGAACGCAAATGCATCGCTGTCTAACACCAGAAATTGTCTGAATAGGGTAAGTTGTTTCACCCCTTCCATTCAATCGGGCCTTGATTTTAGTATTTTCATGAACTGCAATAAGAAGTCTTAGGAATCAGGTTGGTATGTTCCAGCTTGCAAGTTTTTGCTATACAAATGCTCGGTTCGCTATTTCAAAGGCTGATGTCAGATCAATACTCGCCACATAGGTGGCGGGCACTATACCTTTCAGGACTAGATTTTGAACGTGTTTTAACAGCAGACCATTAAGGTTGGTACTGTGGTTTTTCCTAAAACCAGTCTGCCATTTTTAATGCACCCTGTTTGGACCGACCAAGCCTACAGGTGTTTCAGAAGCACAGACGCAAAGAACAGATATTGGCTAATAGTTGTATGGATTGTTCCGGTCCCCTCTCTTATAAATCGGAATTAAGAAGGGCATTTGCCAGCTCAGGGAAGAGTTTGGTCTTTTAACATTTGGGGAAAATATAAAGTCAATTTCATTGAGCAAGAGGCCGGGTCATTCTTGAAAAGCATGTTAGCGAACCTATTAGGCCCTGGCACCCTAGAACTGCTAATAGCTTTTATGATACTCCACACTTCTTCAAATTCTATTGACAAATTCTATTTATCCACCTTGGAATCCAAAGATATAAGGGGAGGAACAGCAAGCAAGGAGTTCTGCTGGAGTTTAGCCTCATAATAGGACACCCACTGGTGTTCCCCATTGGGATTTAGCTGAAAGTCAGTCTGATTTCTAATGTGGTGGTAGTGGTTTTACACAATGATTTCATCATGCATTCGGCATCATTTTGCAAGGAGATGTCCTTTATACCAATAGCGCCAGGTATGATAGGACTGCTTTACCCTTTTGACCACCTTCACCTGAGTCATTAGATCAAAGCTGTGGTTGCCTCTGATTACCTTTATTTTCTCCCTCAGTTCCCTCTTTTTACCCCACAGGGTACAATCAAACTGGTGATTATGTTTACTATGCCAGCTTTGATTTGGATTCAGCCTTATCAATAAGATTCCCCAAAAATTAATTAAAGTTATTAATATTAAAAGTATCAATTTTCCAATCTAGGGAAGTTTTTGCCAATAGCGCTGATGCCTTACTATAGACCAGAAAGGTCTTGTCAGGGTTCCGTGATATTCTATTTAGCCCTTGACTTACGAGAACTGAACGAAAGGGAGCCCCCTACCTCTCTCTAAAGGAAGGTCAAACTATGCAATAATCATCTCATGATCGCTCCACTCGCATGGGAGCACTTTAAAGCATGAACACGTATAGAAGAGGCTCTCATCCACAAAGATGTAATCAAAGATTGATTGACTTGAGCCTCTTACCCAGATATTATGGCACAGAAGGTCGCCTCCCACAGATCCATTCAACCGGGAGAGACCAAGGGATTCCAATGTTTCCAGCCATCGCTTACCATTTTTGAACTTTTGTCCTGAGGGCATCTGTGACACCCCAGTACAAAAGCTGGCATTAGGGAAGCAAGATTTAAATTAATCTCCCCCAAGATTACAAAACCCTATGTCCAAATGGAAGTCCAATTGGAGATGAGATCCATCACCTCTTCCAAAATGGACTCTATGTGGATTAGTGCACTGTGCCAGTAAGTATTCAGCAATAAGTTGTGTTTTGTCTCCTATCAAGATAGTTAATTGTATTACCAGCAAACTCTTATTTGCGAAAACTTGGTGATCTACTGCGATCCCAATGCTCTCTTTCATCAGAGTTATGAGACCACCCTATGGTCTCCCCCCTGGGCCTTTTGTGGCCGCAGAAAAGGTTGTTACAAACCCGTCCACAACGGGTGACTCTGTCAACCAAGTTTCCTGAATAATGATAATCACATGTTCCTGTAAGAGTGTCCCCAAGTTCGGATTAGTAAAAAGATGGATGTGACTGCAACTATTCCAAGATAAAATAGTTAATTTATGGGTATCTTTACCAATGCCTCGAATATTGGCATTCAGAACCAACTTCTGGAGTCCAGGTTCGGTCAATCTCTCAGTCCGATTCAGGGGGGCCCCTATTTCATTAATCCGAGAGAGGCAATGACCTTTGTTCTCTCCACAAACAGGAACTCTAGAGTTCCTACCCTGAGTCCCATAATGCTCAATCACTCTGTCTGAAGTGTTGTAACACTTCTGAGGGACCACATGAGAAAAAGCCAAGTCTTACAGGGAGCCAATTTCACTCATTATAAGGTTGAGAACTATTTTTGATGCTATTGTAATCAATGCTACATCAGTTCTCCCTCTGGAAGGAAATTCTACTCTGTCGATGTATTTTGAGGCTATGGCCCTAAGGCTTGACACCTGTGGGAGCAACCTCAGAATACCTGTGTGGTTCAATACCATTTGTCATAAGAGCCACTTTGAGCTTTATAGTCATACAATTAATATGATCAACATCATTCAAGCAACCTTTTCCCCCAAATACTGTTTAAGAGAATACGCGGGGTAAGGGACGGCCGCCGCCTCTCGGTCTCTCCCTTCAAACACCTTCCCAGGCAACCCAGGACAGTATTTTGAAGGATAGGTTGTTGTCGCCCCCTCTTATTAACAAGAAGCAAGGGAATATGCACGGATGGCCCCACTTCACTATCTAGAGAGACAGCAAATTCATGTGAATTATGTCTGCCATGCGACCCCATCTCTTCTAATGTGTGGTGCCTTGCTTTACAGCATCCTGCACCCTGCAAGCCTTCATTTAGGAAAATACTATTTGAATGTTGAGTTCGTGCAAAACTCACAACAGACTTTTCATTAGGTCTCGTGGTATTTCTATCATGGTCCGTTCCTGGGAGAGAAACAGGTAGTAAGTCACACTGTATTTGTTTCTCCACATGAAAGGATGTTTGTTCTGCAGAGTGAAAACATCCTATCCTTCCATTATTCACAGTAGTGTGACCAAGCTGTGTAGTTTTTTCTGGAAAATATGGAATCTCTTTAATCTGCGCCTCCCCCACTTGGGTCGAGATAGTGACATGATTTCCTACATGCATCTTATTCTGCAGCTTTCATAAAAGAATCGGCATAGACTTTAAAAAAGCCTTTGCAATAGAGTTTGGGATCTCAGAAGGCTCAATATACTTAGAGTTTAGAGGGGTATCTTCTGTGGGACGACTTATCAGTACCATGCTCATTGTCTTCCACTTCGTTGATTGCCAGGAGTTCAGTGTCGTTCACCAATTCCTTTTCAAGGATCTGATGACATATTGCATTGTTTACTCATGACACCTGATGGAGATGGAAATTCAGAATCCAGTCTGGTGTAATGAGGAAAAGTATGATTTTAAAGAGTTTGAAACATTCATTTTATTTGTAGGTAAAGTTCTGTCAGCCCTCCCCCTGGCATCCTGCAACCCACAGCGTAAATAAGGCTGAACAGCCACTGGGTCGGATGGCACCGCCGTAGGTTATTCAGGGAGGCGTAATTCCATTGCAAAGGACAGTGCGGCTGAGGGATAAAGTTCCATGAACTGTGGCTGAGAAGCGGTTTTATGCTCCTCAGATCCATTTAAAATCCTGAGGCGTAGTGTTTATGTAATTGCTCTTTTAACTTAATAAAAAGGAAAAAATCCTGGGCCCAAGCCCTCCATTTATTTCCTGTGATTTCTGCAATTAATAAGCCAGCGGGGAATAGTTCCAATCTTTCACAAAGAGGTTCAAAGACACAAGGCTCACAGTCACCATTCTGTATTATTCACTCAGGGAATAGTTCCAATCTTTCACAAGGCAGTTCAAAGGCACAAAGCCTGCAGTCACCTCCCTGTATTATTCACTCTGAGATAGGAGCAAGACAGAGAATCAGGGCTCACCACCCACTGGCTCCAAATAATAATGAGTATAAAGTCTAACAAACTCACTGTGCTGATTTCTGAGTTGTGTCTTTCTGTTGTCCCACTGAAACACTGTAACAGTGTTCGGTGTGAGGTTTTAAAGCCAGTGGCCCAATGTAGTACCTCTGTAACACACAGTGCACCTCGCCATTCATTGATAGTCATGACTTTAACTCAACATGCCCTTAAAACCGACATTTGTCTTGGTTGGGTGTCTACATTGTGTCACTTACATTCAATTTCCATTTCCTGTCTTAATGTTCTCATTTTCTATCTCTCCTTCCTTCCAATCTCAGCACCCTTTCTATTTCCCAGTTCACTTTTCTCTATTCATTCTCTTGTTTCTCTCTCCTCTCCCTCCTGTCTTCATCCTCATGTTTTTCACTCATCAGCCAAATAACTCACACGTTCCTGTTGCAGCCTTATAATTTCAGAGCTATAAATCCCTCTTATTATTTCACTGTGCCCGTTGTTTCCTCCATTTCTTATTTCTGTCTCCTCCCTACCCCGTCCCTCTTCTTTCTCATGGTTACTATCTTTGTTTTTTGTTTTCTATTCCATCTTATTTCCTCACCACATCAATTACTTTTTTCCACATCCTTCTCTCATTTCTATCCTACTTTCGCCCTGCCTTCAGCCCTTCTCTATTCTTTCTACTGGTTTCTTTGTTTTTTGTTTGGCTCACTGTTTTGTCACTTGGTCAACTCTATCACACCCTTATTCTCTTACCATGTCAAAATCTCTATTTTCTCCTAATTCTCTCATTTTTATCACTCCTTCACCTTCTTCTCTCTTTAATCCATTGTGTTCTATCCATTTTGAAATTTTTATTTTAAGTTTCTCGCTTCTCATCAACATCTATTTCCATCTCCTGGGTTTTGTGAATCTTTATTTCTCTCTCCCTCTACCACCTTTCACCTTTTCTCAGTATTGCACTCTCTTTCTCTCTTTCTTGTTCTGATTATTTCTTTTTCATGCTCACTCAATTTCCTCCTCCATTATTCTTTTATTATGCTTCACTCGTTTATCTCTCTCTGATCTTTCTAGCTGTCACTGTATCTCATTTTTGGTTATTCATCTATTTGGCTCCTTTGATTCCTAATCACTCAGGCACGTTCAATGTCTTGTTCGTTAATGTCTTCTTCTATTATCTCTTGTATGGTCCCAACTCCCTCTTGTATTACATATTATTCAGACTTTCAAATTATGCCTCCACATTGGAGTGAACTTTTCAGTAGAGAGTTGTTGGTTTATTTTTCTCAAGCGCTTTTCTTGTGTCACAAATCTGCCTTCTACTGGTATCTCAATATGTTTTATACTTTCTGCTAAGGTTTAAACATTGACATTTTAGACTTTTGCCATTTTATTCATGTACACTAGGGTCACATGATGACCCCTTTTTTGCATAGGGAGCGTAAACCTATTAAAAGATACACATCCATAAACACAGGTCGAATGTTGGGTCTGGCAGAATCCCAAATACATTTGCTCTGCATTTTTCTTTGAAACATGAGGAACTGATTTAAAACTGACAACTAATAAGAAAATCAAGACCTTCAGCTGGACTTGGAATGTCCTCAATATTCTGGAAAACTGCGAAGCATCCTGGATTCAGATCATGGATCTAATTAACATCGGGTTGAATGACAATGACGAGTACCCCATACTTCTACAGAGCAATGTTATTACAATTATTGATGTAAAGTTTTAGCCTGGAGACATGGATTCATAATTTGGACACCTAAGATCTAAGAGCATAACGATGAAGAATGAAAGATGCTAACTAGAATTACATGACCTGACATTGTAGTTGTTAATAGTAGAAAAGTTCAAGAGATGATTTTATAGTATTCCCTACACTAACATGCAGTACAAAATCTGAAGATGGCCAACAGGGGAGGAGCTAAAGGAGGTGTCCCTATTTGCTGTGGGCAGTATGACCCAAAATGACTATGATAGAGCATAAAACTGACTGAAAGTTTTCAATTTAAGTTTAAACAAACTGCTCTATGTTACTGAGGATTCCCAGCCTGACGACGGGGAATATTCGCAGCATGTGAATCTATGAAAGATCCAATGCTGGAGAATTTCATGACATGACATTGTAGTTTTTACTTTATGTTGATCAGTTTAAGAATGAAGTCATGAGGATGCACTAACATTTGCCATCCCTACATAAACCTAGATAGGATCAATATTGCCCTCGCACACACTGGCAAGGCACAGTGAATACTGGTGATTCTGTGTATTGGTGATACTGTGTTGTGGTGTCCAGACGTGGTACAAAATGTAATTTTTAGGTGAGCCTGGGGATGTCTTCGGAGGCATGTTTTATGTGTAGCAAAACTAGGGTGTGAAATGCGCATATCACATGAAAGTGTGCTTTTTTCATGAACAATTGTAACTGGTACTCTATCGTGAAGGAAAAGTGCAAGCACTGAATTAGACTAAAACTGCTAAGAAAGAGAGGACTTGTTAATTAGTGATTTTGCCATTCCCTGTTTTTGGTTTACTGAGAATTGATGTCATTGATATGTGGAGTTGACCTGGGATAGAATCAAGATATTTCTATTTACAAATTATCAATGCCACTGTAAAATCTGACCAAACCACTGTAATCAGATATACGGCCTAGCTTCATTTCACATCAGAATTCATTATGACTACCTCAAGAAGTCCAGACTGAGGAGTACAAGTAAGCAAATATGTACCGCAATACTTTGTAAAACAAAAGAAGGGATGGCTAGAAGGTTTAGAATACATCTTAACCTCTGGCATTGCTCTGCGCAACCCTACAGACCATCGTTCTTCTTCTGCCAAGCCATTACAAAGGGGTGGACTGGCCCAAACTGCTAGGTCACATCCCTTCTGCACGAGACCACAAGGATCCCCAGACATGTTTCAGCCTTGTTGGGCGTCATCAGTGAGGAGTAGCTTGGTCTCTCGGCCCAGCAGGCACGGGACCCACATCTGAGCATACCCGTCCAGTAACTTGGACTTTGGCCTGTATCGTCTCTTTTTAGCTGAATAGTCGATTTAGCAGCTGCAGAAGAACCACTATTTCCTTGAACATGTGGTTTGAAAGATTTGAAATGTTGGCGATAAGGCTGCTTCACCGAGATGGAGCTCAGTGATTTGGCTGCAGTGGCACTAGCTTTGCACTTTTGCAGAGCCTGGTGGAGGGGTCAGAACATGTTTTGCCGTCAAAAGGAAGGTCTAAAATCTTACCCTGGGTGTTTTGATGCAGGGAACTGGCTGCCAAGTAAGTGTGTCTACGCATATGGAAAGTGCCCGTAAATGCCCTTCCGTGGTATCTGTCAAGTCTTTAACAACCTGGAGTTGTTGAATGGCAGTCTCACTTTCTTCTGAAATCCAGAAGGCAAACTCATCCGCCGCCTACTGAGGAAGCAGATCTGTGAATCGGTCCAGATTTTCCCATCTTAGAATACTGAAGCCTGCCAACACAGTAGCCGTGTTAACATGCCTTAGCTGAAGAGAATCATAAGCATAAGATTTATTTGCTTGAGCTTCCCACTCTCAGATTTTCTGTATGGCTTGGAACACCCTGTGTAGAATTTAAGTTACTGCCAACTATCCAGTGAATGCAAAACTCTTTCTCCTTCTGTTTGCGAGGTCCCACGGAGGTAATTCTAATCAGCGGATGCGCTGCAACTCTAAACAACGCTGAAAACCATGAGAGTCTAGAGTTGCAGTAAGATTATGCAGCCTCTGTCCTCTATACCCCCCTTTTGAGACATATGGTACATAAATGAATACTCTTTTGTGCCCCTACTAAATAGATTTCAATCCCCCATTTTTGCTCTTTTAGATCTGAGGAGCATGATAGATAGGGCTCCTTAATAAAAATCAAGCTGCAAAATACGTTTGGCCCTGTGTTACCTGTGGTACCATTGTCGAACAAACAATGCATAAATAAACCTCATGAATCATATGTTGAGGTACAATATTAATAGGTTGTAATTTGGCATGTCAGCCTACAAGTAATCTTAAAGAATGCTTGCATAATAACTTCCCTTCTCGCCTTTTTTAAACTAATAGGTTGATTAAAAGGTAAAAGCTTTTCAAGAAATCCATCTGTATGGTTATCTCCTCTGAATTCAATGTGGGGCTTCTGTTTAAAATCGCAGGTTAGTTGAATTCAGATGTGAGTCCAGCACTAGACACCTTGTTTGTCTTGTTTTAGGTATTCTTTTGTATGATTTATATTTCAATTATTTCTATATTTTTTCTCAATACACTTGGAATAGAACGCCGAAACACATTCCTGTGGGCATGAAATAGTTTGTGAAGTGCACAGCCTTGTATTCTGTGTGTCAGGCCTCGATTATTACTGATCTTGGCTCTACTTACATTTTGGTCTGAATCGATCACAACCTCTGTTCCACTAATCCCTTGGTTGGAATTTATCACAAGTCTTGGTATTTCTCTAATTCCGTTCTACTTTCATTTCTTCAGTTGTCGTGCATGTTTTCCTAATCCAAAATGTAATTATGTTATGTATTGTGTATATGATTGAAATAACCAGTGAAAATAGTTTGTTGAAAAATTAACATGATACCTGAGAATTATATTAATTGATTCATATTCAAGTCATTTTGAATTTATTATTGAAAAACTATGTTTCCACTACAGACCTTCTAGTGTCATTTAAGTTATAAAGAGCTGATATAAGCTACAAATACTGATAATTATGTATCACAAGAATTGATGTTAATTCCTGTTGAGGGTTGGTAAGACAAAAAGGATAATATATTACCCATAGATGAATGGGGAGGATTCTTGGATTGCTCCAGCATTCAACAGCAGAGGCTGGTCCATTTGCTCTTATACTGGGCTGCTTCCTGGACGCTTGCATAAAAGCCATACTGTGGTCTGACCGGCGAACACTAACTGCTCTGGTACCAAGCTGCTAAGCTCCATGATATCGGGGAGGGGTGAAACACCCTGCTTTCATGCTGAGTCAGTAGACTTTGTGTCTCTGGGAGTAGCCACGGGCCATGTGACTTGAGGAGCAGTAGGTCTGAGTACCAAATTTGGGTCAGACAGTTTGGTGCTTTAAAATCAGAGTGCAATGATTGGAGAGCTTGAATTTTGAAAGGATACTCAGAAAAAGAGGCAGTGGGGGAAACACGTAACATGCTTCTCAATCCCAAGGAATCTGCAGCACATCTCCTAGGGCTTTGGATCTTGTCCCATAAGGGCTGCAAAACATTTGCATTTGCGATTCTTTGACGTTGCAAAAAGGTCTACCTGGGGAAGTCCCCATCTTAGAAAACTCTTTTGAAGAAACAAATCTTTCAGCTCCCATCCGTGGCTTCAGTGTGAAAGACGGGTCAGAATGTCCGCTCCCGTTTTGAGAGTTCCAGGTAAATGTACTACTTGCAGAGGGATATCTGCTGTTGCACTGCTCATTTCCAAATATCTAGTGCCAGTCGACATAGAGGGGGGGGGATCTTCTTCCTCCGTGCTTGTTCATATAGAATATTGCTATCATACTGTCATTTTTTGTAAATACTCTGGAATCTCGATCTCAATGGTAGGAAGGACTTCAGCGCCTTGAAAATGTCTAGAAGCTCCAGCACATTTACATGATATTGGCGCTCCATTGAGGACCATAGGGCATGAGCAGGAAACTGACACAAGGTGGCATTCCAGAAGAATGGGAATCTTTTTTGATTGAGGTTCCTTCTCCTGGTCCCAGGAATCCGCTAAATGTAACTGAAGCCCTCTAATTTTGAGGTGAGCCAAGGAAGGTGCCAGGATTGATGCTGCCATAAGACCCAATAGGTGCTGGAACTACCACAATGAATTGGTCTTTTGCACCCCCTGGTAATGTTCTGATGACAGGATGCTCCTCGCACATATTCCTCATCTTTGATATCTTTATTTCCAGCTTTAGCTGCTTCAGTAAAAAACGTTCTCTTGTCGGCAGAGGGCATTATGCGTTGAGACGGTCGTGTCTATGTCCCTTGAGGGCTTCCATCTCGGCTGACATCATTGTCGAGTACATATATCACGCGAGGCACCGTTATCTTCAGTTCTGTTTTTTCACCACCATTTGCAGAATTAACGGCTTTGATAAGTGCCTTCAAATTAGCATGCTTTAAAAGAGCGCAAAGTCCAAAGCTCGTAAATTCTACAGGGGGATAGTTTGGGAGGGCGATGAGGAATATGTGGGACGAACATTCAGTCGAAATAACGTTACCAGGGGTAAGTAACTTGTCCTTCGAATTGAATGTGTCCTCCCACGTATTCCTCATCTTTCATAGCCTCCCAAGGTTGTATTAAGTTGTTTTGGAGGAGGGAGTAAGAATTGAGAGTCATTGTTTGTCCAGAATGGAGCATAGTACTGCCTTTCCAAATCTTCCTTCATTGTAAGAAGTGTCTAAACAGTAATGTTTTCTGAACATGTGGAAGGTGGACAATGCAACTGCCTTGCAGATGTCCTTTGTTGGGACTACCCTCTGAAGGACAGAGGATATTGCCATGCCCCGAGTGAAATGAGCCCTCAAACCCTCCGCAGGATCCTTCCCAGCTAATCTGTTTCATTCCAAAATAGTCAGTATAATCCATCTGGATAGAGTCTGTTTAGTGACTGGCATACCGAGCTTGTGCCCTGTATAACCAATGAAAGGTTCATCATGTTGTCTCAACTTTGTCTTCCTAGAAATATAGAAGTTTATAGCTCTCCTTGGATCAAGTCAATGGAATCTTTCCTCTTCCTTGCCAGGATGAGGTGGATGATAGAAAGTCGGAAGCACATGTTTCTGTGTCCGATGGAAGACAGATACAATTTTGGGTACAACACAGAGCTAATACTGAGATATGCAGTCACAATTTCCAGTAGCTTTCTTTGCAAACCCCTCCCCAATACATAAAAAGAACGATTCAAAACACACAGTGATTGCTAATTTGTTTATAATACTTTTCTCCCAGCAAGCCCCACCCTCCAAACATCAATTAGACTTGGCCCCTCTGAATTGAAGGCCAGTGGCAAAGAGTGGCAAAACAATGGGAAAATCGTTTTGGGTCCTGATAGAGATGCACTCTTTGGAAAGGGGAAAAATCATTTTTTTCACTTATTACCACGGATGCAATATGAGGGAAAGAAAAGCAAATGGGAAAATTAGTTTTGCCAGACCTAAAAAGAACAGGCAGGGCTTTGTGGTATGGGTCAGAGCGTAATGGGAACAAAGAGGAAAATTTGTTTTTCCGACCAGACATGCAAAGGAAAGGTTTCCCATTTCGTTTTGCACCCTGCACCCTCACATGGAAACAGGGTTTTGGGATTAATTCTTTTGGAAAATCTTTATGTCTAATAGTTTGTTAGTTTTGAATGCTAACAAAACACATCCTGTGATTTCCATAGGGGAATTAATTGATTCACTTCAATTAAATATGCTAAGAATCTACACAGACACACAGGATATTTTTCTATGGGGAAATAACTAAAACAATGCTTGAAAATGCAGGGCCCACACAATCTATGGCTTTGGGGATCGTTTTACTTACAGGAGAGGCCTTGTAATGGGCATCAGGGAACAGCAGGGCACCTCTGGGACAGCAAGGGTGTCAGTCAAGGATAATCTGCTCTGGCTCCTCCAAGGGGTCCCAGTCAGCTTCTATGTCTCCTGGTCCCTGTCTTCAATGCAAGCATTGGAGCCTCTCTGCTTGGGTGTTTCTCGCAAGAATTCAGCAGCAGGTTACCTCCCGGAATAAGTGGAAAAATCCCAGTTCTGATGCAAACTGGTTTACTTATAGGGCAAATGACATCCCAATGTGTCATGATTCCCACGGAAAGGGATTGGTTGGTTTTCTCTACCCACCTCCCACCTGTGTGCTAATAGGACAAGGACATGAGGGGTGTGAGCTAGAAAAGCTGTGGGAGGAGAAAGCTTTGTCATCCCAAACTGACATGTGGGCTCGGCCTGTTTAAACTCTGAAAATCTATCAACATATCATGTACCCTAATTTTTCAAATCTTTACATGTATGGATATATTTTTAAGAACTACATTTTAAAGCAAATCAGATGATGCTAATCTGAAGTCGGCACACCCTTCTTATGAAAAGATACCGTTTTTCTTCATTTAATCAGGAGCAGTATCAATGAAAAATATGCCACTTCATGGTTCCCATGTTAATTTTGTCCTTCGTCTTTACACCAACTTTCAAATCTCTCGGAATCAAAGGAAGGGCCAAGTCACATTTTCAGTGATAACTTCTGTTATATTTATCACACAAAAATCATTTTGGCATGGTTCAAATGGGGTTGCTGCCACCTTTAATAAAAGTCTGGAATGGCCGTTGTAGCATATACACTGCCCTTTTTATGCAATAATATGCATTTTTCCATTAACTAAACTCATGCCTTTCCTTTGTTCTCTTAAGTTGCATTTCCCCTTAAGCATGTGATCAGACAGAGACTGGCTCATGTTTATCTTCGCCTACTCTAATGTACATTTTATAGGAGTTGTAACCTCAATGTCATATTTGCTGAAAGAACAGGCATGGATTTATCTATTTCCAACGTGGTTTAAATCTAGGCAGTGTATTTCTTTATATTATTTTAAGCAATTGACCCAATTGTTGCTTGACAACCAGACCTACCTCTCCAGGACCAGCAGAGAAAAGGTATTGGAGGTTAAGTTTCATTTTTAGGAGAAATACCCAGCTGCATGTACAAATTCTGCATGAAATGGCTTTTAAACTCACACACAATGAATTTTACATGACATTTTATTAGGCACATGGGCCTTATATCCATGTGTAATATACTTCTTTAATCTCGCAGTTGCAAAAGACATGAGTATCACTTCTGGATTTTCCATATGTAAAGGACAGTTATATGAGAAAACCATGTTCAAACTCTAAAAGTCTAGTAGGCACTTCTCTCTGCGTACTGTCAATTGGATGAGGAAAAACAAAAAGGAAGTTCTTTTATTTCGTATAAATGCAAGAAGCTTTGTTTCAATAAAGATTTTGGGATCACAGACTCATGTTGCAAATCACTATTGCAGTAAAACAGAACTGAAGCCAACGGACGCTGAGCGTGGTATATGTACATGACGATGACGTCGGCTGAAACGGAAGCCCTTGAGGGACATTGAGTCGACCGTCTCGACACAGAGCACCCTCTGCCAACAAGAGGACATTTTTTTTTCCATAGCAGCTAAAGCTGGAAATGAAGATATCAAAGATGAGGAATACATGGGAGGATACAATCCATTTGAAAGTGCGATACTGACCGCTTTATGTCCTGTATTCTTTGATGAGTGAAGAACACTCTGCCCATACTCGAGTCCCATCTGAACCCTATGAAGGTGATATCCTCAGTTGGGACTAGACAAGACTTCTTGTGGTAGACAGATAGACCCAGATTGAAAAGTAAATGTAGCAACTTCTTCAGAGCCGCTGTAGCTCCCTGACATGTTTCCACTCTGGCGAGCCAGTCGTCTTTGTAAGGGTAAAAGGGGGATTCCCTGTGTTCTGAGGTGCACTGCTATGGGAGCCATCAGCTTTGTAAATACTCTGGATGCAGCACTGAGACCGAAATGGAGAACCCAGTTCTGAAAATGTCATTGTCTGAGGGAAAATCTGAGGAATCTTTTGTGTGCAGGATAGATGGGAACATGTAGATACGCGTCCTTTATATCCACAGCGCACAACCAATCCCCCGCTTCAGGGCATTCCAAATATGAGCTGGCGTTACGATCTTGAACTTTTCCAGGGGGAGGGAAAGATTTAGGTAGGAGAGATTGAATACTGTCCACAGGACTGCCTGGTTTGTTTGGGTACAGCTAAAAGGTGAACGTAGAAGCCGCACCTTCTTTCTTCAGGGGGGACCTCCTCAATTGCCTTATCTCCAAAGGGGTGGCACTCTCCCAAAAGAGAATGATGGCCAACCCAAGTTGAATCAGTGGGCAGGTGAAGGGGGCAGAGGGAATGGGTACACAGTAACCTATGCTGACTACAAAGAGGGTACAGGAAACCTCAAGATGATATGCTAGTTCTGATGAAGTTCATAATTCTGCCTCCTACCGAGGAGGGGTGGATCCGGACGTATATATTACTGTTTCTTGGTGCCTGTACCAGATGTTGAGGGGATAGAAAAGAATCCTCTATTTGAGGATGTATGCTAGGCGACCTGTCTCGCTGCCTGCACTTTCTTTCATGGTAGCCACGAAACCCTCTGAAACTCTTGTTCTTAAAATCAGAGAGGGTTTTCCTGGAAGCTTGAAAAGGCTTTTGCTGGCCCATAGTCAAAACAGTGAGCAATTTTGCTGGAATCGTGGAGGTTTTCTTTTTTGTTTAGTTTGTCGTCTATCGACAAGTGAAACAAATAATTTCCTTCAAAAGGTAAGTCGAGTCCTGAACATCCTTATTAAAATGGGTAGCCCTCAACAAAGCCATCCACCAAAGGTCTACTCCAATACCTATGACTCTAACAGATCTATCAATGTGATGCGTTGTGTGCTCTCATAAATACTGCACAACCATCAGTCAGACTTAAAAGCGCTATTTTATCTTGTGGAAAACATTGATGGTAATTCGCAATGTCCAGCCACAAAGAGTGATTGGCTGCTGCCAGAAAAGCGTCAGAGTTTGTCTGCATAAATGGAGAGCAGCACTAGTGTGGATCTTTTTGCCATAAGCATCCAGAATTGGAACAAAGTATATTGAGCTGACTTTGAACACATGGACGATGACGCAGCTACAGCCGATTCCGGCTTTGTGGGTTGATGATAGACTCAGGGCGTCTGAGTACAACTCCCTGTAACGAGCATCTATCCTCTTGCTAGTAGCAGTGAAGGAATCTCAGACCTGTATGTCTTGCTGAGAGTCAAAATGCCCGACAGACACCCTGGTTCTGCATCAGATCTTTCCAGCACCGGAAATCCAAGGAAGTCCTGAACCGCTACCGTTCCGTTAGGAAAGCCTTTTGCTGACAAAGAAACCTCTTCCTCGTTCTCATCCTCATCATCACCATCACCTGTGTCTGAGTGTCCAAAGGTGCATTCAGCATGGGGTGTGCCAGCTGAAGTGGCTCTGAGGCAAATGTAATCGGGGCTAAAACGCCTGATGGGCCCAAAGATGTAGGGACAGATGGCAGAGTCATAGGGGGCCCTGACGGCGCACGCAGATTCTGTGGTGTATGTAAGATCCGATGGACTATCTCACTTATTAGATTTTTTAAATATCCTTTCGTAGGGTCAGAGTGTATAATTCTTTGACATTTTCTCCAAAATTTGTCCTCTGATGAGGTCGACAGCACAGAGGATGAAGCCAACGGCATCCATGACGAAGATGGCATGGGATATCCAGTCGCTTGTCTGACTGGGGAAGGCGACCCAAATCTGAGAGATGAAGATGATATGGGGTAAGATGTCGACCAAGTTGACATTGACAACCATCCAACCCTTACAAAATCCCCCTTTCTAACTGTCGGAGGAAGTGGGATGTGAGAAGATGCTGTGATAAATGCACGGATTCCGGAGAGGAAGTATCTGAAAACTTCTTCGCTGAACAGTACACCAAACGTAAAGAATCTTTGAGGTTGTCCTATTCCTTGGAGGCCATTTTAAGGGATGATTGATGCTGTTCCTGTAATGGTGTCATACTCTTAGAAGATAGTGAAATTGCCTCACAAGTGAAGCTATTTTTAGAACCTGATTTGAGAGATGCGGCAGAGACGCTGGAAGTCTTTCTCTTATCAGTGCTCTTTTTCTCTTGAGACCCTCACTGTGGCTCCAGGGGAACCCTGGTGAAAGCAGTAAGCCCTCAGAGCTGGTTCTGGTTGGTTAAGGACCCTCTTGACATTCAGGCCTGGTAGGCTTTTGACACTGAGGCGTCACCTTGGGTCTAGAAGACCATATAATAGACCCCTAAAGATCCTCTGTGTTTCCACCGGTAGAAACCTGTGAGGCCTCGGTGACCGCTTCATTTAACGTTCCTGGGGGAACCTTTTATAATTAAACCGGTAGACGCTGACCAGGCCTCGTAGCGGGCACCAGTGATGCAGTGGCCAACTGCTGCAGGCCTCACGTCACTCCCACTTGCGCGGGGTGCCAGACTTACCTGATATCTAAACCCCTGTGGTGAGACAAACTACTTAATGTGACTTGGAGGTGATGCATGAAGGACCTCTCTCCACGGAGTCAATCTTCGTCAAAGGGCCCGTGGTGACAAAGCATGACAGGGGAGCAGGCCACCCACCTGTCATCATTACAGACAGAACACGTGGGAAACCGCTGCTGCGTGATGCCTGTCGCAGGAAGCGCAGGCTGTAAAACCTTTAACACCTGTCATAAAAAACAGTATGGGTTTGCAGGAAGGTCAAAAAGATACATTTGTAAAGAAAACATCTTCGGAGTTAAACAGTTGAGCAGTCAAAGATCTCTGTGCGCTCTGTCAAGGTTCCAGTCCCGTCTATGTGGAAAAAAGGAATGACAAGTCTTGCCGGTAGGTGGAGTCAGCAGGGCTGGCCATGCCGATGCTGCTGTGCCTCCCACGCAATGCAACATTTCTTAAAGGGAAATTCTCCTTTTTGTGCTGTGCTAAAAAGTGCTCTGGTCCCGTCCCCAGGGACGGATACTCCATAAGTATGGAGGAAAGGGGACGGCATGTAAGAGTAATATAGTATTAGTAGTATACAAATAACAAATTGTAGTTAGGGCAGAGGAATGCTGGAGGCGGCACAAAAATGGCAGTCTTTTTTAGAGCAGCCTTCAATTTGGCGGGCTAAAAACATACAACCATTGACTGACCATAGATCTGAAGCAGGGTAATAAGGCTGTAAAAGGTAGCATGACAGATAGGTAGATGACATCCATATATACTGTACTATCTACGATTTATATTAAATGTTTCTTTTTACTTGCTTGAATTATTATGAATGTATGTTAAAATGACAATCATTGTTTGCATAATGATATGCAACACATGATAATCAATTAAGGTACTTGGTCATGTGAGCAAAGTTGATTCATTTAGTAACATTGCACAAGTAAGTGAAGAGAATTTAACCATAACTATCTGCAATGTTTACTTTGGTTATATCTCACAAATCCCTCCCAGCACCTTTGTTGAATGTAATTTGTACATGAGCACACAAGACCATCTAATTGATATCAACATTCAAATGCGGCCAGATCTTTACCACAATCTGCCCTTCCAGCATCACAGTTTGCCCTAAGGTGCCCTGAATGCATGTCTACACCTGCCCATAAATGTACAGAGAATCAGAAGGTGTGAGACGTTGTACAACGAGAACCTGCTTTTCTCAAGTGGACTGAGTCTTCTATTATGTATTTGGCCAGCAAGCACAATCCTTTACTGCATCAGGAGATGCTTTGGTGCTGTACCAGTCTTCTCTCAACTGAGCAACGTCTACAAAATCTAACCCTTAAGAGGGTGCTCGGTTATATTACCTTTGCTTCTCAATGCAGCTCCTGGTTTCCTATGGCTGTAGAGACCAGATAGCAGGTTGTGCTGCTACCTCCTGATGTATGCACTACCATCCATTGAGTGTGATAACCTGCTAATGGTTGGGCCTACCTTGCACTGAGTGAGACTACCTTCTAATTGGCGGATCTACTTCCCATTCAGTGAGGATACCTTTGCATGAGTGAAATGAGATAGCACAATCCCAAAATGCATGCCATTCCCCATTCCCCTCACAATAACATTTAATGTCACTAACCTGTTACTTTCACGTCATAATACACAGAGTCATCTCCAGCATCGCACATAAATTCACCAGAATCCTGAGGACAGCTGGAGGCTATTACCAGCCTGCGATGGACCCCATCCACTTCCAGCAGCATGTCCCCGCACTCCTGTATCTCCAAACCATCTTTATACCAGTGCACAGAAGCGCTCTCGCGGGACAGCTGGCAGCTTAGCACTACTCTTTCTGTGGTCAGGTACATGTGCTTGGTGCTGTCGTTAGTCTTCACAATTTTCACTGGTGGTTCTGAAAACGTACAGACACAAGAATGAAGATACAGAAGCACTGAAGCACTTCCATGTACTATCCTTGCAATCACAGTGTATAAACACATGTATCACAGTGAACTTAGAGGGTGTTGTGTTTGAAAATTACAGGGACTTGACTGATGGAAACAGATTTCCATTCTTGGACTGTGGGCAGATGCACAAACAGTTAAATAAATAGTTTTTTTTATATAGTTGCCTTTGGGAAGAAATGCAATAACTCTCACATTCCCTCTTCTTCAATCACATGGAATCCGTCATACAAACCAGAAGCTAGAACGGGAAGGCAGTCAGCAAAAGATTGATCCAGCAGACAGAGAGATACAAAAAGATGCAGAGCGATACAAGGAGAGAGAGAGAGAGAGAAAGAGAGAGAGAGAGAGAGAGAGAGAGAGAGAGAGAGAGAGAGAGAGAGAGAGAGAGAGAGAGAGAGAGAGAGAGAGAGAGAGAGAGAGAGAGAGAGAGAGAAGAGAGAGAAAAGCTTAACACATATAAGACCCCGGGAGCATAGCTCAGGAGCAACGTGCTCGACTTGAAAGCAAGACGACGCTGAGCAACGCGTGTTCGATCCCCAAGTCTGTGCTAAGAAACGTCTGGGTATTAAGTAACCAATTACAATTACACCATGATGCTTAGCTCCAACTCCTTTGTTTGTAGTGGATTTAAATTATTGAGCAGTCAATTTCAGTTCTGGGATTCTGCAATGAATCCCACTATGGCAAAAAGTAGTGTCTTTTGTGAGTCTGTATTTGATTAAAACCTTCATTTTGTACCTCACAGACAGAATTGCTACCTGGTGGTAAAAAGCGAGACAAGGTGAAATTATAAGTTACTCAACGTAGTGACTAATGTACTTCTAGTCATAGTCCCCTTTCCTCCATACTGTAAGGGTGTCCCTCGCCAGAAAAATTCTTCTTCCCCTTTAAATTTAGAGAGGTGTGGGAGTGCGGCCCTGGGAGCATGCACTCCCTTGACTTCGCCCACCGGTGCCACTCCTCTGTCCTCTTTGATGCGTCGACAATATTACCATTGCCTAATGACACCAGTTTTATTAGGGGGGAGGATGGTGGGACGTATGGAGGAAGGGGGAATATGGACTAGGAGTACGTTACTCACTACGGTGAGTAATTTATAATTACTCCTACTACCCGTCCCCTTTTCTCCATACTGTATGGACGATAACAACTGAATGTAGCCCCAGGGTGGAGTGGTGAAAACAAGCTCCTTAATACTGTCTGCCCAAATGCTGTGTCTGACCTAGAGCTGGCATCAAAGCAGTAGTGCTTGCAAAAGGCCGAAAGGGTGGCCAATGTAGCTGCCTTGCTGATGACCTGGCACAGATCGTGCCTCTTGAACGCGACTACCCTGGCCTTGCCTCTGATAGCGTGGGCATGCATATTTGCTGGGAGTGTTTTGTGCTGCCCTTAATAGGCCACCTCGATGGTCGAAACCATCCATCTTGCTATGGAGGCCTTGGAAGCCTGATAGCCAGGCATGACCCACCGAAGGTGACAAAGAGAGTCTCTGATTTGAGGAAGCTCTGGGTTCTGTCTAGGTAGAATTTTAACATTTTAACGACAGGCGTCATACACAAAGTGAACAAATAAACAAAACAAGTCAGTAGAACATATCTACATGGGAACAGACAATTACCATTGGTAATGTTGTGAGTTAGTGAAAAGTGCTTGTGCTTGTACTACTGACTTGTTTTGTTTATTTGTTCACTTTGTGTATGACGCCTGTCGTCAGCTTTCAGCAGCGATAGTAGTGATTGCATTAATTTTGTTCAACCATACCAGTATGCAAGAACAGTATCTTGCTTCCGCTTTGTTCTGATAATGCAAATTGTGTTTGCTTATGTGTGTGTTCTTTCACATTATGTTCAAAATGTATAATATAGAAACTTAAAACTATATCCAAATATAAAACCTCTTGGAAATTTCCCATGTGATTCTTTACACATGTACGTGCTGTTTGTTTGGGTATGAAACAGAAGGGAGGAGGTTTTTTATTAGTAAGATTGTTTTACCAACCAATTCATCTTTGTTTTAGCAACTGAAGCCCTCCTGGGCAGAATAGGGTTGTATCCACCAGGAGCCCTTTTTTGATATGATGTCTAGGTTAGCCTGGGACAGATGCAAATGCTTTTGTGTGACTTGTTTAGGAACCAGGCTGCGAGGACTAACTTGTGGGGGGCGGGGTGGATGACCATGCCTCCCTGCTGAGATAGTAGGTGAGCTGGGCCCAGTGGAAGGTGCAACGGGGGTTGATCCGAAAGGCTGAGCAGTTCTGAGAACCATGGACTTGCCGGCCACCAAGGAGCTACCAGAATGATGCAGAGGTGCCGGGACTCCATTATCTTGCAGATTACCCTGTGTACCAGGGGGATGGGAGGGAATGCATATATGTGTTCATATCGTTCCACTGTATCTGCATCTTATCGCCTAGAGAGCCCCAGCCCTGTCCCTGCCAGGACGCAAACTGGGGACACCTCTTGTTGGACCAGGCGGCAAAGAGATCAACCTGAGGATGACCCCATCTGTCGAAGATCCCCTGAAGGACCTGATCGTTCAACTGCCACTCATAGTTGTCCGCACCCAGCCTGCTGAGCCTGTCCGCCTCCAGGTTGGACTACCCCCGGGAGTTGGATTGCTGCCAAGTGCATGTTGTTTACCAGAGCCCACTCCCAAATGTTCACTGCTAGAGTGCAGAGGGGATGAGACCTGGTGCCACCCTGCTTGTTGATGTAATACATGCTTGTGGAGCTGTCCGTTTGAATGAGGATCGCATTGCCACTGATCATCGGGAGGAAGGCTTTGAGAGCGAGCCAGATGGCCATCAACTTGAGCCCGTTGATGTGGGCCTCCTGCTCCTGACGGGACCAACCCCCATGGACACTGTGGCTGTCCATGATAGCTCCCCAGCCCTCTAAGCATGAGTCTGTGGTGATGGTAACCTGTGGTGCTGGTTGCCGGAAGGGCCTGCCTATCCGCAAGTTGTAGTCCGTGTTCCACCAGACCAGGTCCTGGTGGAGATGAAGTGGGGTGCTGACCAGCTCTGCCTGCGAACCCTTCGCCTGACTCCAGGAGGCTGTGCAGTGCAGTTGCAAGCGCCTCATTTTGAGCCTCGTGTATGGCACTGCCAGGAGACATGCCACCATGACGCCCAGGAGGTGTTGGTACCACCATGCCGAGGTCGCTGCTCTGCTGAGAAAATGTCCCGTGGCCCTCTTAATGGCTGTGATCTTGTCCTCCGAGGGAAAAACTCTCTCGGAAATCGTATCCCAAATGAGGCCCAGGAATGTTAGATTCTGCATTGGCTCCAGCTGTGAATTCTTGAGATTGATGGAAAATCCCAACTCATGAGGGCAGAAGAGGTGTGATGGACTGCCTCCGGAGACCATGCCCTGACGAGCCAGTCGTCTAAGTATGGATAGACGTGGTGGCCGTGGGCCCTGAGAAGGGCTGCCACAACGTTCATCAGTCTTGTGAAGACCCTGGGGGCTGAACTGAGTACAAAGGGTAGAACCTTGTATTGGAAATGAAAGTCCATGATCCTGAACCTTAGAAAGGACCAATGGGGCTGCCAGATAGGGACGTGTAAGTATGCCTCCTTCAGATCCAGGGAGCACATCCAGTCTCCCATGTACAGTGTCTCTGCTATAAGCGCTGGGGTAACCATCTTGAACTTTTGAAGAGGAAGGGAAAGGTTCAAGGTGGAAAGGTCCAACACAACTCTCAAGCCAGTCTGGTTCTTCTTGTGTATTGGGAAAAATCTGTGAATAGAAGCTGGGAGGCTGGGACCTCCTCCATTGCCTGACTCTCTACAAGGAAGCGAATTTCCGCCAGCAGAGTTTCTGTCCCAATCTGTTGGAGCGGAGGGAGAAGAGAGGAGAAGGATGGATAGGCAGGCGGTAGCCTGTGGACACTACTGAGAGGATCCAGGGGCCTGCGAACCTTGTGCGCCAGCATTGTCAGTGAAGGGCAAGCCTGACCCCCACCGAAGACATGAGGACCCGGATGGGCGTGTGACGCCTTTTTTCCTTCTGAGGCTGAGGAGGGGCACTGAAAAAAGCCCTTGTATGCAGCCTTGTATTGTTCGTGCCGGTGTTGGCTCAAAGACCTGTCCGGTTGCCTGGACCATCATTCCTGGAAGCCCCAAAAAGCAAGGACCGACCCTTGTCTGACCGCTGGTGCGTCTGGCTGTTTGCTTTAGGAGTGGCCTTAGTGAGGATGGATAAGGATTTGGCAGTCTGTGAACTGTTCTTCTTCTTATCCAGTTCCTCGTCCGTAGTGGAATGGAACAGGTGGCCACCCTCAAAGGGAAGGTCCAGTATGTGTTCCTGGAAGTCTGGGTTGAACTTGGTCACCCGTAATCAGGCCGTCCTTCTCATGTCCGTAGCGATGCAAATAGCACTGCCAGAGGTATCATTGTGCACCACAGTGGATTCCATAATGTCTTGCGCTACGATTCTGGCCTCCGCCAGCCTCGCCTTGAAGCGTGTCTGGCTCTGTACCAGAAGTTCCGGAAGGATGTCAGCGATTTCCCGCCAAAGCCTCTGGTTGACAGAGGCAAGCATAGCATCCGCATTAGACTGACGAAGATGCAGGGAAGCGCTGGAATACATTTTCTTCCAATATGCTTCCAGCATCTTCTCCTCCTTACCCAGGAGCGCAGAGGCTGATGAAGACGAAGATGATTGTGGCTTGGAGTACAGCAAAGTTGCAGTGATAACTGAGGAGTGTGGCTGAGGGTGTGCCGACGACAAGAGGGGGTCCCTTCATCTGCCTAAACCTGCCGTTGAGGTGCCTGTTGGTAGGCTGCGCCAAATGGCTTTTAAGCCATCCCTTTTTGGCAAGTGCCACCACGTCCTTTTGCATTGGAATCCCCGTTCTAGCCGAGGGGCATAGAGTGAGGATCTATGCTAGGACCCGCGCCTCCGGTTGTTCCACCCCAGGCTGAGGAAGGCCCAAGTATTCAGCTAATCCTGCGAGCCGCTCATGGAAGGCCTTGGCCGACGATGGTGTGTCGGGGGGAACTGGCAAGAGGAGCAGGTGCTGCACCATTGGCAGAGTCGCTGGAACCACAGGTGGCGTGGCCGTGGGTGCCGGCGGCAGAACTGGAGGAAGCATGTCCCTGATCACATCGTTGAGGTTGACGCTCATCCGTGGAAACCACATTAGAGTCAGAAACCTTTCAAAAAACCTGTCTTCATAGGCCGGTGGAGCGCTTGGAGGCGCGGACATGTTCTGACACCTGGCACAGTCTGCCTTACTGTCTGCGGGGTGTACCTGCCCTGCGAAGATGAAGGATATGCCTTAGGCCACAACTCGTTCCCCTACCTGTTCCCCAAAGGGGGATGGTGTCCGGCGATCCGCCATTTTATCTGGGTCTGCGGCCATCTTGTCGGGCTGCATGCCACGTGCCTCTGTCATGGTGCTTGCTACGCTGGGCCCGGCCTCTTCCAAGACTCTTGGCGGTGGAGGTTGAGGCCTACCCTGCACTTCTGGACAAGGCCTGGTACGCTGATTGCCCTTGGCTGTGTCGCCGGTAGTGCTGCATACAGGCACCCCCTCAGACATTTGTCCGGTACAAGGGCATAGCCCCTCAGGTGTAGACCTGGTAATAGAACCTTGCGGTCCCTCAGTAATGTCACCGATAGGATGTAGTGACCCCTTGTCCTGGTGGCCGGTAGCTGTGGCAGCCTTGGTACCCACCCTGGTATAAGTACCTGAAAGGTCCCTCCTGCTTGTGCGCTTCCTGGGAAAGGAGTCACCTTTGTAGGGTGCGGATGAGAAAAGTGCCTCTACCTTGGGCCTGGACTTGAGCTTGACAAATTCCTTTAAGTCCTCTGGAGGCGACCTTCCAAAGAGCTCCCTCCACAGAGCTAGCCTGTTCATTAGAGCGCGCTGTGGCAGCATGTTGCACGCAGAGCAACCTTCCCAGCCGTGGTAAGGGCCAAAGCAGCGGAGGCAGAGAGCGTGGGGTTTGGACGTAGGGAAGAGCCCCTCGCAGGCTGGACACCTGCTGAAGACCGCTGACGTCAACATGCGCCGGTGAGGAGCGTGGCGCCAGAGGACAGAGGTATCTGATTAAAGACAAGAAAGAAGAAGAACAAAAAAAACACTTCTTTGGGGAAGAGCGTGAGGAATCACTAGGCCGGAGGCTGCTCCCAGGAGCGCTGGTGAAAGCAGTCCTTTCCCATCGAATCGGAAAAAAGAGAACTGAGGAGTGGCGCTGGTTAGCGGAGTCAGGGGAGCGCATGGCCGCGCCCTCATGCGCTTCTAAATTTAAAGGGGAAGACGATTTTATCTGGCGAAAAAAAATTCTGTCTCCCGTTCCTAGCGATGGAAGCCCTTACAGTATGGAGGAAAGGGCACGGGACGTAGGTGCATGTGTATCTATGTGTTCATAAGGACTTTATAAGCAACTCATAGTCAATAGCATCCTGCCTGTCTTCCTTCAACTGCATATGGTCACAAAGTCTGCCTTACATCACATGTGGCTGTTGTGGGATCTCAAACCTTTTCACCAAAGATCTGCTACTTTCATCTACCATCCACCCTTTATCCCCTAAACTTCCTTCCCGCCTCACCAATGGTGGAAGCATTGAGGCCTTAACAGAAAGTCCAAAGAAATTAAAACAATATATGTTATGGCATTCTATCTGCTATAGGTGTCTATATTGGTTTACAGCACTAACATGTACAGGCTTCAGCTAAGATTGCCTGGCTTTAGGCTTTGCCTATATATTGCCTTCTATTAAACATATATCTCTATTGGTATGATGTACTGTTGGCTTCAAGCCTCTGCTATGAATCTCTTGGCTCTGGTTATACACCTTCACCTATACGTGTATCTATATTGCAGGAGGCACTGTTGGCTATGGGCTACTGCTTTGGATCTCCTACTATACGGTTACCTAGAGTAGTTTAATGCACCATTGTTGGCACTATAGTTCTGCTATACCTATGTCTAAATTAGTTTATGATACTGTTCATTTTAGGCTTTGGCTGCAGATTTCTTGCTATATGCTGCCACAAAATGTGAACTCACCACTAGACAATAGATAGTGAAAATGCACTGTTGGCGAGTGAGAAATGGTGTGCTGTGTGCAATTGTGTCAGGCAGTTGTTACGTGTATTCCTTGCTACTAGCTTCTAACTTGATATTTGTCATGCAGAACTAGTTTAAATTAGTATGAAGCAGCATTGGATGTAGGCTGCTGCCATTGAGCTCTTTCTGCTACATATGTATCTACTTTGGTATGGGTCACTGTTGGCTGTAGGATTTTGATATGTCTCTATGTTTATCTTTAGTGGTAAAAGGCACCATAAACTCGCAACTTCATCTCTGGCTCTCCCCATGCAATATTTTCATTTATATTGGTATAAGGCACAATTGGCCATCCTCTTTGGCTACAGATCGCCTTTGCTATAATTTATTTTATATTAATATAAGGCACTGATGGATATATGATTGTGCTTCAGAACGCCTGGGTTTCGACAGGTCTCCTTCTACTGTAAATATATCTATGCCCAGGAGTCATGCAGGCAGCCACAGGTGTAAGAATGGAAGATCAAAGTCAAAAGGTTTGAGATTTTCAGATAGTCAATTTGAAGCACCTGCAGCTTTTGTTTATAACCTGAGTGTCTTTGAACTCAATTAATACATAAAATGTCAATACTTCAATACTTTCAGAGATAGTCGTCAGTTAAGTAGAATCTTTTCTCTATTTGGGGGGTATTCCTTCCAGCCCTTGGCTACATGGCAAACATGTGTTCTGCTTGCAGTAGTAGTGTGTTGGGGAACACTTATAATCTCGAGGTGCTTTGTTGCCATCTACTCTTCCTGACATGTGCCAGCATCAGGCTGGGTAGAGTCCATGTATGGTGTGAAAAACAGCGCCATGAAGACAAGAGTAAGACAGTGCAAAAAGAAAAGCTGAATGCCATGAGTAGAGGAAAGATGTCACTGACCAGCCACTTTCACCTCGAAGAATACAGAGTCATCTTCAGCGTCGCACACAAACTCGCCGGAGTCCTGCGGCCGTGCGGATGCAATAACGAGTCTGCGATGGACCCCATCAACCTCCAATTGTACACCTTCGCTCTCCTCTAGCTCCACACCATCCTTGTACCAGCGCACTTGGGCATTTTCCCGGGACAGCTGACAGCTCAGCACCACCCGCTCTGATGCCAAATATTCGTGGGAGACATTGTCACTGGTGTTCACAATTTTCACAGGAGGCTCTGAAAACACATAGGTGGAATGGTGGTGAGCAGATAATCTACTCCCTGAGATTTAGCAGGTACACGATCATCGCCCTCATTTCCATCAACCTCTTCCCTTCCCATACCCTTTCTCTTCCAGAGTCCTTACTCTGTCACTAATGTCCACCAATCACAGTACTCCTTGAGGCCAGTACAAAGTGAGACAAAGAACATGAAACGATGACAGGATAAATTGACACAAAAGGAGGCTTGACATTGCACTTTGATCAAACATCTCAAAATGTTTTATGAAAGGATTGTTTTGCCTCCATATACAACAAAAAATTGCAAATAAAAATGTCACCATTTTCAGAAAGCAATATCAATTATTTCCATTATGTCGCATAAACCATTCATGTTCACCAAGTCCAACATTTCCAGTTCTGTCGATCCAGCCCGCTTATAAGAAATTCGTCATTGAAACAGGGATTTTTTTGTTTGTTTCCTGACCTTTACTCAATCTCACAAGTCTTATGGGTCCAGTTACCCAATCATATGAACACATCCTGACAATTCCTGACATTTCCAGTTCTGTCAATCCATTCAGCTTAAAAGAAATTCATCACCATCATTCAAACTGGGATTTACTTTCTTTGTTGGCTGAACCTTACTGAGTCTCATGGGTTTTATGAACGAAGATACTTAATAGTAGGGCCACTCTCATAATGTTTAGATAGATTTTCGGGTAAGACCCATCCAGCTATCTCAGTTAAGCCAGTGTTGGAATGGCAGCAGCTTACCACTAAGACTTTCATTCTACAAGGTTTTCCAAAGAACTGCTGCTGCTTCACATGCTTCCACTAGTTCCTTACATGGGGTTAAAAGTGCCTGATCTGCAGATGCTACTCTTGGTTTTTGTATCTGGGTGTGTGTTATTACTTCCAAGGCATCTCAGATTCATGTGAGCATCTGGAGACGTGTTGGAATTCATGTTGGTTAGAAGTGTGAGAAATCCAACGGACCTTCTGTGCATACAGTACGTAGGTCGTAGCTGCCTAAACTCCCATTCTCCTTGCTAATGTCAGGGAACTTTCAGTGGCTGGCCGACTTTGAGGGATTTTGGTCTTAATTCACGGTTTCAGCATTAGGGGCAACTGCCTCACGGCAACCGACTTTTCTTCGTAGCACATTTAAATAGCATTGTATTTATGAGATAAAGAAAATCTGTGTTGGTGCTTAGTTTGTATGCTAGTTAGAATGGCGGTCTCCTCCTAGGAATTGTGAACACTATACACGTCGACCGTGTTAGAGGAGAGTTAATCATTTTACCAAAAAATTGTTAACTTAAAACGATTCAATGTAAAACAAATAGACTAGCAAACAATTTTTCAAAATATATATTTTTTAATAATCTAATTCACTTCTTGTCCGCCGACATGTGTTTCACACCCTGTCAGTGTTTTTTCAAGATAAAAAGCAATTAAAGGAAACTTAAGTGACTAACATTTTTGCAGCAACTCAAAATGTTTGTAAGTCAATGGATGCCTATTTTATGAAAAAATTGCACTCCAGACCTTAAACAAACCAAATGAATATTTTCAAGCCTCTGGTCTCAGTGGCTGAGTCCTTTATAAACATACAACTTAGTCTGGTGGTGCTTATTACTACATCACATCATAAGGCTGTTGTAAACATCTTATTATCCAAGTTCAGTATTCTAGAATCATTCTGTGTCTTTACACACATTTTATAACTTAATCATTTTTTTAAACTGTGTCCTAAGAAACTGGTACTAAATTTACCAGGTTACTCACCGTAGTGACCACCTTACTCCTAGTCCATAGTCCCCTTTCCTCCATACTTGTGGACATCTCTCCGTCCTGTGGGACGGGACCGGAGCACTTTGTAAAAAGCATCCACATTTTTTTTCAAAAATGTGTCCCTCCTCTCTTCCCTGCGCGGGGCCCGGCACGCGACCGTAAACCCGCCCACCTTGGCTTCGCCCCGCGCATCGCCCATCAGTCCTTTTCTATCGCCGGGTCAAAGACCCATTAGCAATAACAGAGGAACTTTATTAGAGGGGACGGCGGGCGGGCGGGCGTATGGAGGAAAGGGGACTATGGACTAGGAGTAAGGTGGTCACTACGGTGAGTAACCTGGTAATACTCCTACGTCCCGTCCCCTTTCCTCCATACTTGTGGGAGATTCCCAAGCACTCCTTACAGGAACTATGGGAGGATGGAAATATCCTTTACTGAAACAGGTTTTCCAGCACAGCCTGACCAAACTGAGCGTCAGCTCTAGAGCTCATGTCGAGACAGTAATGTTTACAGGAAGCAGATGGGGAGGCCCAAGTAGCTGCGCTAGCGATGGACTCCCAGGGAACATATTTCGGAAAAGCAACTGCGGCTGCCTTGCCCCGCACCAGGTGTGCATGGATACCTTTAGGAGGTTTCAGCCCTTGGACGGTGAAAGACTCCGTGATGCAGGCAGAAATCCACCTGGAAATAGTTGCCTTAGACGCCGGCTTGCCCTGAGGGTTACCGAAGGTCACAAAAAGTTGAGAAGAACTCCTAAGCTCGGAAGTCCTGTCCAGGTAGAATTTAAGAGCTCTTTGGACATCATAGAACTCTTTCAGCCTCTGAGGCCGGGTTCGGAAAAAAGACCGGAAGGGAGATCGACTGATTCAGATGGAATTCGGTCACTACCTTTGGTAGGAAAGCCGGGTTTGTCCGAAGGACTACCTTGTCCTTGTGGAAGACCAAGAAAGGATGCTCCACCGACAATGCCTGGAGCTCACTCACTCTCCTTGCTGACGTAACGGCGACCAGAAAGGACACTTTCCAAGACAAGTACTTGAGGTCTACCGTAGCCATTGGTTCAAAGGGTTTATGGCACAGCGCCGTCAGGACTACATTTAGGTCCCATGGTGGGTGCGGATTACGAACCAGAGGGTAGAGGCGTGTCAAGCCAGAAAAATGCCTCTTCACCACTGGGTTAGTTAGTGAATAAGAACAAAGGTCTGTAGAAAGGTAAGCAGAAACCACTGAGGGATAAGTCCTGCATGACAGAACATGAACCCCTGACTCTGCTTGGGAGGACACGAAGGACAGCACCGTGTCAATCGTGGCCACCCTCGGATCCAACTTCTTTTCCAAACACCAATGACAGAACCTGAGCCATTTACTCCTGTATTGAGATCTGGTCGAGGGTTTCCTGGCTGCCTGGATAATGCGCATGTTATCCGCAGACAAACTCAGATGCTCTAAAGACTTGAACTCAGGCACCATGCCGCCAAGCTGAGCGATTGTGGGGAGGGGTGCCACATCTGTTGTTCCCCCTGGTGAAGAAAATCGGGAGTTACTGGTAACCTGATAGGCGGAGACACCGACAGGTGTTGAGGTTCTGAAACCAAAAACCTGGCCGGCCACCACAGGGTTATCAGTAGAAGGGAACAGTTCACAGAGTTCTTCAACTTCCAATAGCACGGTGAACTAGAGGCAGAGGTGGGAAGGCGTAAGCTCTCATGTTGTGCCATGGAATCTCGAGAGCATCCCCCCTCTGGAGACATACTGAGGAAGTTTCTTGTTCACCGCCGTGGTGAAGAGATCCACCTCCGGTGTGCCCCAACGCGAGAAAATCCATGATAGGACCTCCGCCTTCAACTCGTAGCTGACCACTGTCCGCCGGCTGAGGGCATCCGCTGTGACATTCAGCTGGCCCGGGATGTGCACTGCAAGCAGCCAGACACCATGAAGCACAGCCCACTCCCAAATCTGGATGGACAGGTCCACAAGGGTGGGAGACTTCGTTCCCCCTTGCTTGTTTATGTAATACATTGATACCAAATTGTCTGTTCTTATGCGGACCACCTGGTTGACAATGAGCGGTCTGAACGCCCTGAGCGCTAGAAAGATCGCCATAAGCTCCAAATGATTTATGTGCAGGAGCTTGTCCTGAGGCGACCAGAGGTAAGAGACCTGAAGAAGATCTAACGTCGCACCCCACCCGAGGAGGCAGGAGTCCGTTGTGATCGTCACCGCGGGGACCGGGTCCTGAAACCCCGTGCCCCCAGACAGAGTGCTGAGAGATGACCACCAAACCAGGTCCACTCTCATGGAATCCGGAATCATTATCCGCATGGAATCCGAATCCACTGCCTGACGCCATGAATTCCGAAGAGCCATCTGGGTCTGTCTCATTTTGAGACGAGCAAGAGGAAGAGCCAGTACACACGAGGCCATGAGGTCCAGAAGCCTCTGGAACCACCAGGCCGACATGCTCTCCGACTGCGCAAACATCTGACACATGGCCAACAGATCCGCCATTCTGTCCCCGGTCAGATACACTCTGCAGTCGATCGTGTTCCAACGAAAACCCAGGAAGATCAGGTCCTGTGAGACCGTCATAGAGGATTTCCGCCAGTTCACCGACAGCCCAAGATGGAACAGGAGCTGAAGGAGAGACTGGAGGTTGCCCGCTGCTGCCAACGGACAAGGGCTGCGTAAGAGCCAGTCGTCCAAATAAGGATACACATGGATACCCTGGAGACGAAGTTAGGCTGCAATCACCGACATCATCTTCATGAAGACACACAGCGCCGAGCTGAGGCCAAAAGCAAGCACCCGAAACTGGAAGTGCTCCTCTCCCAAAGAGAAGCAGAGGTATCTCCTGTGTGGATTCCAAATCAGGATATGCATGTACGCATCCTGAAGATCCACCACGCTGAGCCAATCGTCCATCTGCAAAGAGGAGCGAATCTGGCCGGGCGTGATCATCTTGAATTTCTTTTGGGGTAGGAAAAGATTGAACTAGGAAAGGTCTAGGGTGGTGCGCAGGCCAGCCTGGTTGGGTTTGGGCACTGTAAACAGCCGAGAGTAGAAGCCCTCCCCTCGCTCCCCAAGGGGAACGGGTTCCACGGCTCTGAGGTCCAGAAGTTTCTGAACCTCGGCCTTGAGGGAGGGTGAGCCCGACAGCTAAAAAGGAGGGTTGAGGGGTGGGGTAGAGGGTAAAGGTAAGCGGAAGGTCCGCTCCAGCGACTGACAAGACCCATCTGTCTTCTGTGATGGTCTGCCACACCTCCCAATGAGACGCAATGCGTTCTCCCACCGGGGTCTCGTGCGAGCGCGGAAAACCCTCATTTGGCAGGCATATCGGTGGCGGAGCCACCTGAACCTGATGAGGAGGCCGAGGAGCGGGAGAAAAACCACGTACGCTGTTGTCTACGGCGGTTATTCCCCGCAAGAATATCCACTCTGCGAGATTTGCGGTCGAGGAAGCCCCTAAAACCAGAAGAAGGTCGACTTTGCGACAACGGTCTCTGGGATTTGAAAGGAGCTTTAGCCAGAACAGACAATGATTTAGCCGTCTGAGTGCTATCCTTGGTTTTGGTGAGCTCTACATCAGTAGAAGAACGAAAAAGCTCCTTACCATCGAATGGAAGGTCCAACACCTTGTCTTGCACTTCCTTAGAAAAGTTAGTGGCATGCAGCCACGTCTGCCGTGAGGTATCAACCCTAAGCATCAGGCCCCGAGCCGAGGTGTCTACGTGATGAGCCGCAGCCTTCAGGAGATCCTGGGCCAAGACCCTGGCATCGGAAAGGCCTCCTTTGAAATCCTCCAGCTTCTCGACCGGGATGTGCTCCTCAAAGTCCGACAGACCTTTCCAAATCCGCATGTTAGCTCCCACCAATATCAATTCGGCGTTGGCCTGCCTGAGCTGCAAGGCCGAGTTGGCGAAGATTTTCCTCCCAAGGGAGTCGAGGAGCTTGTCCTCCTTTCCCAGAACCTGAGTAGCTGTCGTGGAAGAGGATGCTGCAGGCTTGGACTGCAAAGTGGCCGCAGCCACCACTGTGGAGGAGGGAGGCGAACAAGACGACAGGGCCACCTCTTCCGACGAATGCAGCCTGTACCTCGCGTCAGTCTTTTTATTGACAAAAAGTCCAGAGTGTGGCTTTTCCCAGACTCTTCGGAACTCAGCCAGAACGTCCTTCTGCAGGAACAGGCCGGTAAGCTCCAAAGGAGACAGGGTGAACGCCCCAGAAAGCACACCCTCCTGCGGAGCAGGTGCCTCAGGCACCGGATCATCTAAGAAACTCATCATGTCCAGTACCCGGTCATGAAAGGCTCTGATAGAGGGGGGAAGGTCCTCGTTGTCCTGATCGCCTTGAGGGTCATCTGACAGGTCAGGATCCTGCTGAGCCGTGTCAGGCACTGCCTTGTCCAGGTGGGAGAGCAGGGGAAGGCACCGCTGGCAAGGGAGGCGCCGGCGGAACCACCGGAACAGGTGGAGCCGGAGGCGCCGGTGGACATACCTCCTTGAAAAGCCCTTTGAAATATTCCTTCATGGAGTCGGTGCGCATAAGCGCTTGAAATTTACCGAAAAAGGCCTCCTCGGGACCTGAGGAGGCCTCTCATGAGGTGGACAAATCCAGGGACGTAACGGGGAAGAGTGCCACACCGGCCCCTCCACCGACGTATCCACATAAATCAAAGGAGCCGCTCCCCGCGGGCAACGAAACATTGTGCGGAAGAGGCATCCGGGCGTTCCAATCATAAACCGGCCAGTAAGGATGCACACAAGGGACCTTAGGTTCACCCAAGAGACCGAGCCCTACACCAGAAGCCGATTGGCGTAGTTGTAGGGGTAGCACCTAAAATGGCCGCTGTGGTCATGGCGGGAACGGGCGCCATTTTGTCCTCATCTGAGGGGAACTGCGGCACGTGAGGAAGTGAGGCAGGGGTCCCCGTCGATGGATCAGGGGTCTTAATCTTAGCCTTAACATAAGGAACCTCGGCCGAGCCGGTACTATGAGGCCTGGAATGTTTTTGTGACATACCAACCGCCAACTGAGCCTTCGAAGGAAGGACCTCGGCACTGCCGGTAAAAGAAGAACTTTCCTTCTTTGCCCCCTCAACAGATCTGGTGTCACCACAAGATCGGGAACGGTGTGCTTTCACTGACAAAGCCTTGACCGGCCTCTCAGAACTGTTGGTAGCTTTAGCCCCTGTACGAGGGACCTCAGACCCAGGCCCGGTAACAGCCTTTTCTGCGCGGGCCTCGAACATCCGTTCGGTAACTACAAGCCCAGCCAAGGCTTCGGGGCGCACCCCGGTTTTGTTTTTGAGGGAAGCCGACAGAGAAGCCTCAGAGCCAACTTTGGTACCCCACGACTCAGTAGAACTGGGTCTACAAACAGCCCCCACAGGAGTGGCTTCGGAGCATACTCCGGTGTTCACAGGCCCCTTAAGGAGTCCCTCGGAGAAAACTACGGTAGAATTATTAGGCCCAACGGGCACCTCAGGGCGAACCCCGGTAACAGAGCGATCAACGCCCCTCCCAGACCGAGAGGAACCCGGGAAGATATCCCCCGGTCGGGGTGCTCTGAAAAGTAAAGAACTTACCAGGCGTTTTTTCTTGTCGTCGATGAACGCCTGAAAATGCAAAGGAAGAGTTTTTCGGAACACTTCCTGCCACCGCTCCGACCGACGTTGAAGTGCCCGGACCGAAAGGGAGTCACAGTAAAAACAGGAGTCCCAACGGTGTTCCGGACCCAAACACTCTAAACAAAGTGGATCGGGATCCGCCCACGCGAAGCGACGGTGACACGATGAACAATCTGGAAAGTCTAATTTGAAAGACATAGACAGACTAGTAAACGAGCGCTAGCGAGAGCCAGAGAGGAAAAAAGGGAAGAAATCTTCCGAGGATGCAAGTGCGTCTGGCCCCGATCGAGCAGAGAAAAGGACTGATGGGCGATGCGCGGGGCAGAGCCAAGGTGGGCGGGGTTACGGCCGCGTGCCGGGCTCCACACAGGAAAGAGAGGAGGAACACATTTTTGAAAAAAATGTTTGATGCTTTTTACAAAGTGCTCCGATCCCGTCCCACAGGATGGAGAGATGTCCACAAGTATGGAGGAAAGGGGACGGGACGTAGGAGTATGACTTTTTAGAGTTTATTTTGGGATTATTCTAATTCATAAACATCCTTGATGACATGCAATGTTTCTATGGTTTACTGCATATCTTCTGATGATGGCATCCATCAGATGAAAACATGAGGCTGGAGCAATTACTTCATATTTCTCTACTAGAGCTAATACCGCTGGCGATAATGCAGCGAAAATGCAGTGGTAACTTATTTAGCACTGCATTACCACCGTTTTTTCCCACACCGCCGTACATGTAAGGAGGCCCAAAGTGCCTTAAATAATCCAGTTGGAATATTAAGTTTCCTTAGGGTTTCCCATAACTTCAGTTGGGGGACTCTGCCAAAAGCAGCATTTAAATAAATTACAAAATATATAGGGGGTCATTACGACCCAGGCGGTAAGTACGCCAACTTTACCACCATGGTGTAAACTATGTTTACACCATGGTGGATGGCGGATTTACCGCCCCATTCCAAGGTGAGTGGGGCGGTAAATCCCCATTTCCCATTTTACCCTTCCCCATTCCCATTTTTGCCCCATAGGGCATAATGGGAGTGGGGAAGGCGCTAATTACGCCACCGTAAATTACGGTGGCGTAATTAGCACCAAGGCGGTTTAGCGCCAAAGATTTTAACGGCTGCTAAAAGCAGCAGTTAAAATCGGAATCAGGCGTTAAGGGTTAACGACGGCGTTAACCCTTAACGCCTGAGTTGTAATGAGGCCCATAGTAATTTCAGATTACATACTTCTGCAAGACCAAACAAATTAAATAATCCCTTGACCAATTGTGCTTAAACCTGGCTGGAATCCTGCCTGCAAATAATTTAGGATATTTTTTATATATAGGCACTAGTACCTCCCGGTTCGATGACTTTGGAAGCAATGAGGAGGGTGCAATTACTTTAAATAGGCATAAAAAGAATGGTGCACGGACTGCAGGTTCAGTTTTGAATATGTGCTTCAAAAGTGTTATTGGTATACTGGTATCCGACAAACATTGCATGCATAAATAAAGCGGGTTGTGGCTGAGGGCTGTAACTTCCTGGTGAGCCCTTGCACAGGGTGACCAGAGGAAGTTAGTTTGCTTTTCCCGCTGAAGTGCCAGCCACAGCTGCTCCTCTCTATCTTCATTATGGCGAGGTTGCTGTCATGACCCTTGCCCCTGGCCCTCACTGGCAAGTCAGCCTTCCAGTTAGGGCCAGGTCAAAGGCCTTAAAACCTCATCCAAGACTCTCTTGGAGTCAGTCCTGGCGCCTTTGGCCTTTGGTTGGTTGAAGACCAACATTAGAATGCGACTATTTACTTGGGACTATTTAACTTGGTGGGGGGGTTCAGCCAACATGGAGGCACACACATAGCTCAGTTTCAAGGAACTGAGCTATGCGGTCTAGTCTTTTGGGTGTGGCAGGCCTGGGACTACTTTACCTGGACTACTTTGGGTGTGGCAGGCCTGGGACTATTTTACCTGGACTACTTTACCTGGTACTATTTAAACCGCCCCAAACAGCAGAACATGCTTTGCGTTATTCTGCTGTGGGCAGCGTAACGCTCACCGTGTCCAGTTCTTTGATGCCAGCTTACCTGAAACCAAGGATCTGCAGAGAGAGAAAGACACTACGAAACTTACCTGGAACAGTATCCTGTCCTCAACCCGTCGCCGACTTCATTTCCGCTCACCTGAAGGTGCGAACTCCATCATCTGGCACCGCATGCATCCTGGAATACCATAACCTGGAAAGAGGAGAAAGAAAGACAGCATTAGTAAGCATTTACTCACGTTTCCTCCCAAATTAAGAAAGCCACACAATTCTTACCTGGGTAGTCATCCCCTGGTCAGTATCATTGCTGGAACATTACGGCGCTCGACGAGGAACATCGCAACCTGCAAGGAGAGAAAAGACACAGGTTAGCAATATAAAAGGTGAAACAGCGCCACGCATCGCGCATTACTCACTGGACAGCATCGCGCCCACCGCGCTTTCACCTACCGGCCCATTCTCATCTTCAAACTGCATGACAACACCAAAATACCTTTCCATACCTAAAAGGAAAGAAGCAAGACATTATTATTCGAACTAAGAGGAACATAAGAACTGCATATAATGACTGTAAAGCAGCAAACCTACAGAGTTGCAGCAGGCCTGGATTCCCACAGGGGGGATTGCAGTGAAGTAACTTGGTCGCTGCTCGCCCCCCACATCTACGCGCCCCTGCCACGAGGATCAGGACGGAGAATCCTCCTTTTACAATATTAAGGTGAGGAGAGGGCCCAAGGCGGAGGAAGGAGTTGAGGCCAAGGGAGGTGGGAAGACATAAAGACAATCTGGTATTGAATCCAGCTCTCCTATATTGCAGAGACATCTTTAACCAGAGGCCTTACCAAGTGACCGGGAGAGGGTTCGAGAGTGCAAATCATCCAACCAGGGCTGGGTGGAGTCCCCGTGGATACCAGGTGAGCATAATAGTAGCGGCCGTGGTCGTGGCAGGGGCCCCGGCTAAGTTCCACTTTTGGAGACAGGCCCACTTAAAGCACTGCCCCCAACTATGACACTGCTGTTGCCATGCACAAAGACCCATCTCTTGGCATTCCCCAGGACCCTTCTGTTATCCCTCCAATCCTTGGACACACACACACACCTACAGAGAGGCAAAGCTGCCCACAATGCACGCCCACTACAGACACACGACTGCTCCTCCACTCCCATCAGAATGCAGGCACAAAACCATTCAGTGACTAATGGCTCACCTTAGCAGTTTTCTGTGCTTCATTCTGATGGAAGGGGCTGCTTTTAGCTGCATGGGCAACTGAACTGTTCTTATTGCTGTGCTTATGAAGAAACAACAGCGCAACAACAATAAGCAGCCAATTAACACTATAAGCGGACAAAACCTGCGACAAGCGACTTGAAAAGAAAATAAGCGACTTTGATGAAAAACAAGCTCAAAGTCGCTTTTTAAAGGCAGAAATCACAACACTGGTCTGGTTGTCAACCATCAATCAGGGCCATTACTTAAAAATATAGAAAGAAAAACACTGCTTTAACCCACGGTGGAAACAGATAAGGACATGCCTGTTCTTTCAGCATAAATGAACTTGAGGTCACAATTCCCATGAAATGTCCATTAGAGTTGCAATCAGGGCCATCAGAGGCATTGAAGGGCGAGGCGGACATAAACATGATACAGCCTCTGGTTGGTCACATGCTTAAGTTAACTTAAGAGAACAAAGGAAAAGGCTGGAGTTCACTTAATAGAAAAATACATATTATTGCATAAAAAGGGCAGTGTATATGCCACAACGGTAATTCCAGACTTTTATTAAAGGTGAGAGTAAACCCATTTTAACCATGTCAAAACTATTTTGGTGTGATAAACATAACTAAAGTTATTAATAAACATTTCATGTGGGCCTTCCCTTGATTCTGAGAGATTTGAAAGTTGGTGTGAGGGTGAAGAAAATAATTAACATGTGAACGACAAAGTGGCATATTTTTCACTGATACAGTTCCTGAGAAAATGAAGAAAAAACGTATCCCTGCATAGTAAGGGCGTGCCAACATCAGATTAGCATCATCTGATTTGCCTTAAAATGTAGTTCTTAAAAATATATTCATACATGCAAACATATGAAAAATGAGGGTACTTGCCATGTTGATTGATTTTTAGAGTTTTGAACATGCCGAGCTCACATGTCAGTTTGGGGTGACAAAGCTTTCTCCTTCCACAGCTGTCCTAACTCACACCCCACATCTCCTTGTCCTATTAGCACACAGGTGGGAGGTGGTTAGAAAAAAACAACCAATCCCTTTCGTGGGAATCATGACAAGTTTGTGATGTCATTTGCCCTATAAGTAGAACAGTTTGCATTAGAACTGGCATTTTTCACTTATTCCGGGAGGCAACCTGCTGCTGAACTCTTGCATGAAACATCCAAGCAAAGATCCCCCAAATCTTTCATTGTAGACAGGAACCAGTAGACATATAACTGACTGGGACCCCTTGGAGGATTCAGGTGAGACTATCCTCGACTGATACCGTTGCTGCCCCAGATGTTCCCTGCTGTTCCCTGATGCTCATTACAAGGACTCTCCTGTAAGTAAAACTATCCCAAAGCCATAGATTGTGTAGGCCCTGCATTTTCAAGCACTGTTTTAGTTATTTCCCCATAGCAAAATATCCTTTTTGTCTGTGGAGATCCTTAGCATATTTAATTAAAGCAAATCAATTAATTCCCCTATAGAAATCATGGGATGTGTTTTGTTGGCATTCGAAACCAACAAGCTCTTCCCAGTGTGTTTTGAGCTGGTATAGCCATAAAGATTTGCCAAAAGAATTAATCCCAAAACCCTGTTTCCACGTGAGTGTGCAGGGTGCAAAAAACGAAATTGCCCCTTTGTTCCCATTGTGCTTTGACCAAAACCACAAAGCCCTGCCTGTTCTTTCTAGGTGTGGCAAAACAAATGTTCCCATTGCTTTTCTTTCCCTCATATTGCATCTGTGGTAACAAGTAGAAAGACGATTTCTCCCCTTGAATCCTTTTTTTCCCAAAGAGTGCATTTTATCAGAATCCCAAAACGATGTTACCATTGTGTTCCCGCTCTCTGCCACTGGCCTTCAATTCAGAGGGGCCAAGTCTAATTGATGTTTGGAGGGCGGGGGTTGCTGGGTTAAGAACAAGTTACTTACCAACTGTAACGTTCTTTCGATTGGATGTTCCTCCCACGTATTCCACATCTTAGTTATCTTGTCTCCCAGCTTTGCTGCTTCGGAAAACAAATTTCACCACAGGGCGCTGTGTTCGAGGCCGCAGAGTCATAGTTCCTCATGGGCCGCCATCGAGCGTCAACGCCATCCACTGTATAATGGGCTTAAGCCGCGTCCTTTACCTCAGTTCTGTTTTTACAGTGTTCACGGTCGTATCAGTTGCCCAGGCTTTTAAGTCCTCAGGCCCTTAAGGAAGCTTGAGTGCAACTGGCGTGAACTGTACAGAGGGGTAGGTTGGGAGGGTCGATGAGGAATACGTGGGAGGAACATCCAATCGAAAGAACGTTACAGTTGGTAAGTAACTTGTTCTTCGACTGGATTGTGTCCTTCCACGTATTCCTCATCTTAGATAGGCTCCAAAAGCAGTAAGAATTTGGGGGAGGCAGTACCAGAAAATTCAATCATGGACTGAATGAAGGACAGCTTTTGCAAATAGTCCTCCTTGATATGATGTAGAGTCCAAGCAGTAATGCGTCACAAAAGTGTGCATTGACGACCAGGTGGCTGCAGCACAAATATCCTGCACCGGGACACCCCTCTGAAGAGCCGTAGAAGTTGCCATGCCCCTGGTTGAATGAGCCCTTAACCCATCTGGAGGCTCTTTCCCAGCCAATTTATAGCACTCTGAGATTGCTAGAATTATCCATCTGTATAGAATTTGTTTAAACACTCCAAGGCCCAATTTGTGTCCAGTATACCCAACAAATAGTTGGTCATATTGTCGAAGATTTGCCAGTTTGGAAATGTAGAAACTGAGAGCCCTTTTTGGGTCCAGTCTGTGCAATCTTTCTTCTTCCTTACTAGCATCTGGAGGAGGGTAAAAAGAAGGTAAGGTGATTTTCTGTGACAGATGGAAATCAGAGACTATCTTAGGCAAGAAGGATGGTTTGACTTTTAAAACAACTTTGTCCCTATGGAAAATGGCGTGAGGAGGCTTACAGAGCGCCTGCAACTCACTGCGGGCTGATGTTATAGTCAATAATAAAAGTTTTTTTTTAAAAATTTGGCATTTTTTTTACTTGTGTATTATCATTTTAGATTTTTACAAGGACGTTTTCAGCAGTAGAGAGAAGAAAATCATGAAGTTTAGCAACTTCTACTGTTCAGAACGAAAAAGAAGTAGAGAGGGCGCTAGAAGTAAGTGAAGTGGAAGGATCTTCTATTCGAGTATGTTTTCAGGTGGAGGTTGTGGGGAGGCCAGACGGTTGTTTGATCTCCTCCATAGCGATGTTTAGGAGTTTAGCCGTTTCTATTGACCATCTGGTTTTGGCTCCTGTGATGAGATGGTTCCACCATGTGTCATTGTCGTCAACAAAAGAGTTTAAGAGTAGAACATTGTTTTTAGAGTGAGAAGTCTTAATGGGCAAGAATGTAAGGGTTCAAAAGGAGAACACATAAGACGTTTTAAGACTAAATCCCACATTGGAACCTGAAAAGGTGTTGGAGGGTACACATTTGTCAGCCCTTTCAAGAATTGAATGATTAAGGGCATTTTAAAATAGGGCACCTCTTCCGAGGAGCACTTAAAGACAGATAGCGCTGCCAAATATCCTTTTATAGTATCAACTTGAAGCCCCAAATTGGATGAGTGTAATAGGAAAGAAAGTACTGTAGGAGTATTACATAAAAATTGATCCACATTCTTATCCCTGCACCAGTTACTGAATTTGTTCCAAGGACGCTGATACAAGGATTTTGTTGCTGGCCGCCTGGCCGAAATAAAGATCTCCATTACGTCATCCAGGAGGTCCCAATCTTTATATCTCTGCCTCTCAAAAACCATGCGTGAAGGCTGAGTGTCATGACCCCTGGATGGAGAACCCGACCTTCCTCTTGCGAGAGAAGATCCTCTTTTTGTGGAAGACGTATTGGAGGGCAGATGGACATGTCCAGAAGGTCTGGGTACCACGTCCTCCTGGCCCAATCCGGGGAAATTAGGATCAAGGTTTTCCTGAACTTTCTCAACCTCCTTATTACATGAGGAATCACGGGGGCTGGAGGAAACGCGTATAGGAGCGGAAATACCCAGTCCACCACAAACACGTCCCCTATAGCTCCTCTTAGGGGAAATTCCCTTCAGCAGTACAGTTCGCATTTCCTATTGACACTGGTCGTGAACAGATCCACTTGAGGAGGTTCCCAAAGGGTTGAAGATCTCTTGACTTCCTGAGCCAGTTCCCATTCATGAAATACTGTGCTCTGCCTGCTCAGAGTGTCTGCTGCCGTGTTCTGCTCTCCGGCTAGGTGAACTGCCGACAGAGAAATTCCTTCTTGTATTGCCCAGAACCAGAGCTGCATTGCCTCCCTGCACAGTGGTAGTGACTCTACTCCTCCTCTTTTGTTGAGGTAGTACATGGCCAATGTGTTGTCCGTCATTATCAGGACATTCCCTGAACAGAGGGCAGAAAGGCCTTCAGCGCTAGTCTGATTGCCCTCAGCTCCAAAAGGTTGATGTGTAGTTTGGACTCCGATGGAGACCAATGACTGCTGAATGTCAGATCGTTGGTGTGGGCTTCCCACCCCGTGAGTGAGGCGTCCGTCACTACTGTTATCCCCAGCCATGGTTGCCAAAAAGGTTCTCCCTTGAGGATATTTTCCTTGCAAGCCCACCATAGAAGATCTTGAGCCACTTTGGTCGGGACTCACAGATGATCTGACATCTCCCCCAATAATTAGGACCATTGAGTCCTGAAAGCCCATTGAGGGGATCTCATCCTCAATCTGGCCTCTGGCACGAGAAAAATGCAGGATGCCATGAGGCCTAGCAACCTTAGAAAATCGAACGGTGGCAGATGTTGGACATTTTGACACTTTGTTACCATCTGCAGAATGTGGTGAGCTCTCTCCTCGGGAGGTGAAGCTTTCCCTAAGGAATTATCCAGGACTGCTCTGATGAATTGGAGTCTTCAGCTCGGAATCATTTGTGACTTCTTGTAATTGAGGGAGTGTTACGCTCACCTGATATCCCCAGGGGTGTCGGGAAGGTTCTGAGAACTGGAAATCTGGATGCGTAGTTGCCCAGTGCTGAATAGTGAATATTAGTTATTTGTGCGATGAGCTATCCGTCCTGCGTTTCTTGTGCAGGGGCGCTTGACATTTGTTGGCGAGCTGCCCGAGTTGCTTCACTGGGGCAGTACGCCTTCCTTGGGCCCAGGCCTGCTGTGACCCCGAATCTGCTGGTAGGCAGGTAGGTTTGGTCATTTTAAGTCTTTGTTCTGTTTATGGTGGGAATTCGTTAATGTCTTTATCTCCTCCTTTTCGGGTGCCAAGGTCTTGATGCTGGCATGCCGGATGGAGAAGCACGTTTCTAGGTAAGAGAAAGCGCAAAACGCAGCGCCTTTATTGTCTTTTGAAGCTAACCTGTGTCTTCTTCTTCTTCTCCTCACAGGCCGCTGTGGTGCTGCGAGTGGAGCAGAGCGCGATGAAAAATAGGCCCCCGGAATCTGTTAAGGTAGTACAGCGCTGTGCGGTTGTTTAATATTGAAAGTGAACCTGAATATGTCTCTTTCCTTTGCAGATGTTGCTTCGGTGCTCTGGATGGAAGCGTGGCATAGCGCAATGGAATTCAGGTTAGACTGATGGAATTCGATGTTTGGAAGCGCGTGTTCTAATATTGTTTTTCCCTTTCTCGTTATTGCAGGTAGCAATGTTCGAACAGCAGCTGTGGTAGCGGTTCACCGGAAGTCCTTAAGCTAGTACCCACAGGTGAGTGATGTTTCTTCTTCTCTTGGTTTCCACAGATTGCAGCCCAGTTGAGATGCTGAGTGCTGGATGGTGTTTCCTCAGGTAAGACAGAATAATCTTGTTCTTGTTCTTGCAGGATTACAGGAAGATGCTGAAGACCAGGAGCTAAACACGGTGAGCGTCACGCTGCTGGTTGCAGAATAACACAAAGCATGTTCTGCAGTCAGGGTGTGGTTTATATAGCCCAGGTAAAGTAGTACCAGGGAAAGTAGTTCCAGGCCTTCCACACCGAAAACACTAGACCATGTTGGATTTGAAAGCCCATGTACATAAATGGGACCTAGTTTGAACAGCCCTTCCTTCCTACATATGAGCCTGGTGCCAAAGGCGCCAAGACTGGCTCCAGGAGCCCTTTTGCAGTGGTTTTAAGGCCCTCAGGGTTCTGGTGGGAGCCTGCTTGTGGCACAACATGTGCCCCCTCACAGTGGTCACGACAGCACCCCCCCCCCAAGGCCCCTCTCATGGTATCTTCCTGTCCGGTCCGGGTTTGGTCGGGTTGTCCAGGTAAAACCTCTTAATCATTAATCCTGGTGTGTGAATATGTTCCCAAGTTCTGTCTCAAGGCCCGTACCCTTTCCAGTCCACTAAATAGTATAACTTAGATCTGGTACGTTTCGAATCCAGGATGTTTTTAACTTCAAATTTAAGATCTCCATCAACTAGCACAGGTTTTGGTGGTGTTTAGACTCGGGTTCCTGGTTGTACAGGTTTTACAAGTGACACATGGAACACCAGATGAATTTGCATGCTTGGTGGTAAGGCTAACTTGACAGCCGCTGGATTTATCACCGATTCGATGGTATAGGGTCCTAGATATCTTGGACGAAAGGTCCGGGTACCTTTTATGGGCACATGTTTTGATGCCAACCAGACTTCGTCTCTAACTTCGTAATCGGTAGCTTTCTTTCGATGCCGATCCGAGAATTTCTTTTGTCTGTCTTTGGCTTGCAGTAAATGTTCATTTGCCCTTTTGAAGGTTTGTGTTATGCTTGTGTGTCTTTCCCACTGGCATTTCCATGGTCGTGGGGGAGTCTAGTTCAGAGGTACGTGGATGTCTTCCGTATTTTGTGTAGAACTGGCTTTGTCCCGTGCTGGTGTGTATGGAGTTATTGTATGTGTATTCCGCTATCAATAACAAATCTTTCCAATTCTCTTCCACATGATGCAGCATGCAACGTAGATACTGTTCTAATGTCTGGTTTGTTCTTTCTGTTTGTCCATCTGTTTGGGGGTGATGGCTAGTGGATAGTCAAACATCGATTTGTGCCATGGTACAAAATTTCCTCCAGATGTTGGATACAAATTGGCTTCAACGATCTGAGATTAGGACTGAGGGGAAACCATGCAGTTTTATAATCTGTTCAAAAAATGCTTTTGCCAGACCGGTAGCATTAGGAAGTCCTTTGAATGGAATGAAATAAGCCATTTTAGAGAACAGGTCTACAACCACCAGAATGGTATTAAAACCTTGACAGGGAGGTAAGTCCGTAACAAAATCAAGAGAAAGAGTATGCCAGGGAGCCGGTGGAATATCCAGTGGTTGTAGCAGGCCAGCTGGTTTCTGTTTTTGTGATTTATTCTGTGCACATATCCCATAGGATAGAACGAATCGTGCAATGTCCTTACACCAGGTTGGCCACCAATAATTCCGTTTAACCTTCGCTAGAGTCTTAGCAATTCCGGGATGGCCTTCGATAAGGGAATTGTGATAACCAGACATGACCAATTCTTGCAGATCTTTACTTGGTAGATATAGTCGTTCCCTGAAGTAGGGTAATCCATCCAGAACCGTGTGATGTTCATTTTGGGAATTCCATTACTGCAAGATCTCGGGGTTCATTAAGGTTCGAATCTTATCTTGAAGTTCACTCAGAGCCAATGTGGTGGTGAGTCCCAGTAGTTTATCACTTGGGATGATGGCAACAGGGTCCAGGGTACTGTTAGTTTTCTCTTCAACACCCATACGAGACAAGGCATCGGCCTTTCCATTCCGAACTCCCGGTCGGTATGTTATTACGTAATCGTATTCTGCGAAGAATAGAGCCCACCGCAACTGTAGTGATGATTGGGTTTTTGCTGACTTTAGGTATTGAAGGTTTCTGTGATCTGTGATTACTGTGATGGTATGTCTGCCCCCTAATAGATACTGCCGCCAGGCTTTGAAGGCTGATTTTATTGCCAACAATTCTTTGTCTGTAATTGCATAGTTAAGTTCTGGTGGTGAGAATGTACGTGACCAAAAGGCCACGGGGTGTAATTGGCCTGTCTCTGGATCTCTTTGAGAGAGAACTGCTCCCATAGCTACACTGGAAGCATCAGTTTCCACTACATAGGCGAGATCAGGGCGAGGATGTCGTAATATTGGCGCAGAGGTGAATCTTTTGTTGAGTTCTTGAAAAGCCTGTTCCGCCTCTTCAGTCCATTGGAATTTTTTGTTGATTTTTCTCAGTAACGATGTGATTGGGTGAACTATCCGTGAGAAATCTGGAATAAATTTTCGATAAAAATGTGCAAAGCCGAGCATGCTTTGGGTTCCTTTAAGTGAAGAAGGTGACGGACAATTAAGGATGGCATCTACTTTGTGTAAATCCATCTTGACTCCCTTTGGCGAGAGAACAAAACCGAGGAACTCAACTTCGGTGACATGTAAGGAGCATTTCTCGAGTTCAGCGTACAGTTTGTGCTGGCAAAGTTTAGCAAGAACTGAGCGAACATGTTCCACATGCTCTCTTTCAGAGGAGGAATACACCAGGATGTCGTCAATATAGACCAGGACACAGACATTGATTAATTCCTGTAATACATCATTCATGAAGTATTGGAACGCTGTGGGAGTGTTGCACAGCCCGAAAGATATTACCTGATATTCGTACAGGCCATACTTGGTGCGAAACGCGGTTTTCCATTCATCCCCTTTCTTAACACGTACAAGGTGGTATGCTCCTCTGAGGTCTAGTTTGGTGTAGATTCGGGCATCCTTGACTTGGTCCAACAGTTCCGGGATAAGGGGCAAAGGGTAGCGTTTTTTTACTGTGATTTGATTAAGTGCCCGGTAATCGATGCAAGTCCTCAAATCTCCTTCCTTCCTTCTTGGGTACGAAGAATAAGGGAGAGGCTGCTGGTGACCTTGACCGGCGGTTAAACCGATTAGCCAGGTATTGATCCAGATAGGACTTCAAGTGGAGATTTTCCATTTCCGTAAGTGCATAAATTCGACCACAAGGAACCTGTGCGCCAGGTATCAGGTCGATCTGACAGTCATAGGGCCTATGTGGCGGTAATGTGTTCCTTCTGAAAAACATCTTGATAATCCTGATATTCTTTTGGTAAGGTGTCCATTGGTTCCGCGATCCCCGATGCTATTCCTTGAACAGATTTCAGGTTTGGCTGTGGTATAGATTTTGGGTAGCAAGCGAGGCGCATTCATCGGAAAAGGTCAGTCTCTTTGCACACCAGTCTATGTGGGGATTGTGAGTTACTAACCATGCCATCCCTAAGATCAACCGGACTGAGGAGCTTTGATGAGGTCAAACGAGATTGCTTCTTGATGTCCATTCTGACACAGAAGGGTTAATTCTGTTGTGCAATGGGTTACTGGTCCCGAAGCAATTTCTGTACCGTCAACAGTAGTTACCTTTTCAGTTGTTGGTTTTGTGCATAAGGGAAGTCCCATTTCGGTTGCCAGATCTCGATCTATGTAATTACCAACTGCTCTGCTGTCTATATATGCCTCTATGGCATGCATCCGTGACGGTCGTTGGTGTTGATCAAGGTTACTGTTAGGGTGAAATGTGAGGTCTGTGACTCATCCTTCTCGCTCAACAAGAGGACCTCTACGTTTGCCGGGCCTGGTAGTTTTCCGATTCCTTTCCATCATCTGTTGAAAACCCCTAAAGTTCTGCAGTAAAGGGTCATCCCGGCTCACTAAAGGTACCGACCAGTCCGCGGCACTTCTACTCAAATATGATAACACGAAGACCACCTTCGCCTGGTCGTTTGGGAAAGCCCCAGAGCTACAAAGAAAATGAAGACGGCACTGGTTCATGAATGTTGCATACCTTCTGGGGTCTCCATTAAACCGTTCTGGTGGTGCCAGGGGTACTGCTCCCGGCAACGTTATATGTACTGGATTGACTGATGATGGTGTAGCGACGGATGGGGCGAATCTGGGCAATGGAACCTGCCCCGCCTGTGTTTGTAGTAGCTGTTTGCTTAGTTCATCAGTACGGTCTTTTGTGACTATTAACTCTCGTCTTAAGGCATTGGTTTCCTGCCGGGCTGCTTGTACCTCGGTGCATAATCGTCCCAAAAGCTGGGCTAACTGATCAGTTTCAGATGTCTCCATGACATGCCGTTGGATAAGGTTTAAAGGCTTTGTGTTCTGTTGAGCTCACCTGATATCCCCGGGGGCGTCTTGAAGGCTCTGAGATCTGGAACCCTTGATGCGTAGTTGCCCACTGCTGAATAATGAATCTTAGTTATTTGTGGGGTGAGCTATCCGTCCTGCGTTTCTTGTGCAGGGGCGCTTGACATTTGTTGGTGAGCTGCCCGAGTTGCTTCACTGGTGCAGTACGCCTTCCTTGGGCCCAGGCCTGCTGTGACCCCGAATCTGCTAGTAGGCAGGTAGGTTTGTTAATTGTAAGTCTTTGTTCTGTTTATGGTGGGAATTTGTTAATGTCTTTATCTCATCCTTTTCGGGTGCGAAGGTCTTGATGCTGGCGTGCTGGAAGGAGAGGCATGTTTCTAGGTAAGAGAAAGCGCGAAGTGCAGCGCTGTTACGCTCACCTGGCTCCCACAGAGGCGTCGATCTGAAATGGACAGCTGCGGTCTCCACCAATGTGACACGTAGGGCCGAGATGACAGACTGGACTGGCCCACCCAACTTCGTTTGCTTGGCCCATAGGAATATTCTTCTGCAAATGGAGAAAGGGAATAAACCACCCGTGGAGTTGAGCGTAAATCCCTCCACCCCCGCTGTTCTCCCCACAGATCACCTTTGATGTCCCCTCTTATAGTCTCACCTGATGGTTTGAAAAGATGAGCTCTCCATCCTGCATTGAGCGCAGGGGCGCGTTGATAACCAGTTGCTTCACTGGCTCGAAGGAATTGGTGTGTTCCAGAACAATATTGACTCCGAGATTCCCGGCAAGACGCCGTAAGTATGAAGTTCGTAAGAGTTCAAATGCCTGACTTTCACTCTTGTCCAATTCCTTGCAGGTTGCAGCTTGAACCTAGTGAAGAGTTCCTCGTGGCAACCGGTAGTATTCTAAGGATTTGTATTTTCCAACACAGTTCGATAAAATAATGTCAATATGTAACCTGTTGCTTTCTCCCTTATTCAGGCGCTGAGAGAAAGTATGAAGTCTCGGGGAATAATACCTCCGGTGGTAAAATCAGGTAAGTCTATTGTGGTGAGGAGCGTTCCCCTTGTTAATCCCTTTGTTTCACCTGGCTGTCCTTTTGTTTCCCCTTAGGGGCCGGGTTTCGGCGAAGATGCAGTACAAGCTGCGCTGACCTGTGAAGAGGAATAGTACTCCCGGTGGTAAAATCAGGCAAGTCTATGGGGGGTAACTCATATTCCTCTGTGTAATCCCTTGGCTCACCTTGCTGTTCTTGTCTTCTCCTTAGGTGCCGGAGTGCGGCGGGAACATGCAGGAGGATGCAGTGGAATGTGAAGATGCTGCGAAGGCCGGTGAGTTCACCGCGGCGCTGCAGCAGTCGAGGCGACGCTCATAAATAACTTCTTTCTTCCAGCTCGAAGGCGCGATGGATCGGGAATTCAGGTAAGGATCAAAGGTATTGCCCTTGTTTTAACCTTTTCTCCTTCTTTCTTCCTTTTTCTAGGAGCTCCATACTCGAGGCGGGCGTGGCAGAAGGCTGGATGCAGACTTTCAGGCACGGTGAGCGTTACGCTGCTGGATGCAGAATAACGCGAAGCGTGTACTGCTCTTCGGGCGTGGTTTAAATAGCCCCCAAAGTAGTCCCAGATAAGTATTCCTCCCCAACCCCACCCGAGTAAAAAATAGTCCCTAAGTAAAGTAGTCCCTTCCAAGCCTCTTTTGGCTTGGAGCTCTTGCAGCATGGTCTGCATCAGGTAAGTTTGCAGCATGGTCTGCATCAGGTAAGTTTTAATCTATGAGCCTGGCGCCTATAGCACCAGGACTGACTCTCCATATGAGCCTGGCGCCATAGGCGCCAGGACTGGACCCAAATAGCTCCTAGCAGGGTTTGTTGGGCTTGCTTGGGATAACTTGATGCCTGCTTCCGGGGTTGCTGGACTTGGTCTGGGTTCCCGGGGGTAGGCATCATGACAAGCGCCTTTATTATCTTTTGAAGCTAACCTGTGTTTTCTTCTTCTTCTCCTCACAGGCCGCTGTGGTGCTGCGAGTGGATGAGAGCGCGATGAAGAACAGGCCCCCGGAATCTGTTAAGGTAGTACAGCGCTGTGCTGTTGTTTAATATTGAAAGCGAACTTGAATATGTCTCTTTTCCTTTGCAGATGTTGCTGTGGTGCTCCGGATGGAAGCGTGGCGTAGCGTAAAGGAATTCAGGTAAGACTGATGGAATTCGATGTTTTGGAAGCGCGCGTTCTAATATTGATTTTCCCTTTCTCGTTATTGCAGGTCGCAATGTTCGAACAGCAGCTGTGATAGCGGTTCGCCGGAAGTCCTTAAGCTAGTACTTACAGGTGAGTGATGTTTCTTCTTCTCTTGGTTTCCACAGATTGCAGCTCAGTTGAGATGCTGAGTGCTGGATGGTGTTTCCTCAGGTAAAACAGAATAATCTTGTTCTTGTTCTTGCAGGATTACAGGAAGATGCTGAAGACCAGGAGCTGGACACGGTGAGCATCACGCTGATGGTTGCAGAATAACACGAATCATGTTCTGCAGTCAGGGTGTGGTTTATATAGCCCAGGTAAAGTAGTACCAGGGAAAGTAGTTCCAGGCCTGCCACACCCAAAATACTAGACCGCATGGCTTGGTTCTTAGAACTAGTCTGTGTGGCTGCTTCCATGTTGGATTTAAAGGCCCATGTACATAAATGGGACCTAGTTTGAACAGCCCTTCCTTCCTACATATGAACCTGGTGCCAAAGGCGCCAGGAGTGGCTCCAGGAGCCCTTCAGTTGTTTTAAGGCCCTCAGGGTTCTGGTGGGAGCCTGCTTGTGGCACAACTTGTGCCCCCTCACAGTGGCCATGACAGGGAGAAGACCAGTCTGTGTAAGAAGTGGCAGGTCATGGCCAGATGTTCCTGGGCTTGTTCGGGTGAACTTGCCCTGATTAGCCAATCGTCCACGTAAGAGTAGACATGAATTCCCCTTCCCCTGAGACTCGCTGCCACTACCACCATCAGCTTGGTGAAAATCCTCGGGCGGATGTCAGCCCAAAGGGCAGAACCCGAAACTGATAGTGAGAACCACCAACCGCGAACCTCAGGTACTTTCTGCGCTTGAGATGGATTGGCACATGAAAGTAAGCATCCTGAAGGTCCAATGAAACCAGCCAGTCCTGAAGCTGAAGAGCCTGAAGGATCTGAGAAAGGGTTACCATCTTGAACTTGTCCTTCCTGAGCAATTTCTTCAAATTTCTTAAGTCCAAGATGGGTCTCAATCTTCCGTCCTTTTTTGGGATGAGAAAATAAGGGGAGTACCAACCCTTGTTCCTTTCCGTTACAGGTGCATGTTCTATTGCACCTTTGTCTAGCAGGGTTGAAATCTCCTGCACTCTGGAATTTTGAAAGAGTTGGCTCCCGTTGGATGATCTTGAGGTCTTTGATGAAAAGGAAGGGAGTAACCATGGGTCACTATCTCTAGCACCCAGGCATCTGACGTAATGCCCCGCCATTCGTTCAGATACAGAGTGATTCTGCCTCCCATCAAGGTCATTTGGGTGAAGACCTCAAAGTGGCTTTGCAGCAGCTGCAGCAGTGGCTGAGGAGGTAGTAGCCGCTGCTGGGGCTGATTTAGCACCTCTCCCCTTTCCACCACAAAGGGGTTTTCTCTGTTGGCCTCTTTGACTGGCCTGCCCCCTCCCTCTTCCAAAAGAGCAGTAGAAACGAAAGGGGCACCTCCTCGAGGAAGATGAGCCTGCGTAGGAGTGTTGTTGAGGCTGTTTTATAGCGGCACTGAGTGATTTTGCTGCCGCTTTTGAGGTCTGCAGCTTCTCCAAGCTCTCGTCCACCTTGCTGTCAAACAGCCTCAAGCCGTCAAAGGGCATATTGAGTAATCTAGACTGCACATCAGGTGCAAAGCCAGATTTCCTCAGCCATGCAAATCTGCGTAGGACCGTGCTAGATGCCATGGACCTGCTTACACTATCAGCAGTGCCCAGTCCTGACTGGAGGCACCCCTCCATAGCCTCTTTTCCATCTTTCACTATCGACAGGAAACCATCCGTTCTTCACCCTCCTGGATGCGTTCAGCCGCTGATGTCATACAGTCCCACAGGGTATATATAAATTTTGCCAAAGTGCAAGTTACATTAGTCGATTTAAGGGCTATGCGGTCCGAAGAAAAAACTTCCCGGGCCCAGGCATCAACTTTTTTATCATCCCTGTCTGGGGGTATTGAGGAGTAAGCTGATTGCCTAGTGGAGGTTGCAGCTTGTACCACTAGACTTTCAGGTGAGGGATGTTTAGAAAAGTATTCCGGATCTGATGAAGATGGCCTGTATTTTGCTACATATTTTTTGTTTACTGCTGAAACCGAATCAGGGGTATTCCAATTTACCTTCACCCTTTTTTGTAGTGCCTTATGGAAAGGGAGGACAGGGTCTTTTTGAGGACCTTCACTCAGGATGTCCGTCATATCATCCTGGTCGAAATTTGGGAAAGCTGCCTTCCAACCCATGAAATCAATGACCCTTCCCCATGAGATTCCTATAACTAGGATCTGCATGATCTGTAGGGTCTGATCTCTCAAATTCCACTTCAGGGGAAGTGTCTAGGCCACTGGCATTTTGGAGACAGTCATGGAGATCTGTTATCTTGGTACTCGGGTCCACTAACCCTTCAGGGACCTCTCTGGCTCCAAACCTACCTCCAGCGGAAGTAACATCCTCTTCAGAGGATTGTTCTTCAAAGATGTATGACATGGATCTGAAAAATTCTTGCCTGGGTTGAGGATGGTAAACCTTTTCAGGTAAAGGGGGTGGTATCGACTTAGGCATGGGTAATGGCGTCAACTTAGGTATAGGGAATAAAGAATGCCTCGATAAAGGCGTTGAAGGCGTCAATGAAGCGGACGCTGGCTTCGACGTTTTCGAAGGAGGCTTTGATGCTGTTGAAGAAGGCTTCGATACAGTCAAGGGTGTCGACACCACTTTCAGAAGCGTTTTCGATGCTGTAGTTGTCAACTGTGTCAAGTCGAGTTTCGACTTCGACGCTGACGTCGATTCTGCTACCACCGATTTATGCACCAGAGGTTTTGCCTTTGTACGAGTTGTCGGAGAACTTTCTCGACTCTTTTTCTGCTCTCACGTGTTTTGTCTTTGATCTCCCTCTGTCACTTTTAGAGTGGGCAGGGGCATGATCTCCACGCGGCTTCTTCGAGGGGGTCTGGGCCACTTTCTCAAAGATTTTAAGCATCAAAGCTCTAAAGGCCTCCCATTTTTCAGGGGAATGGTGCTTGGATGGATAAGTCACTCTCCTTTCAGAGGAGTAAGAAGACCTGTGACGTTGCTTTTTTGACTTCTTAGACAAAGGCAACAAGGTATTCCTTTCGAGCGACTCTTGGATCTCGACCTCCTCGACCCATGTCGAGATTTTCGACTCAATTCTCCTGAATATTTTTGTCTTTTTGAAGACCTGTAAGATTCCTCCCCCACCGCCAGCTTACCTCTCTGTTCCCTAAGAGCCTTATTGGACATGGCCTGACAGGAACCGCACTCGTCAACCAGATGGTCTGTGCTGTGACACCAGAGGCAATTCCGCTGGGGGTCGGTTATTGACATTTTCCTACCACTCTTCTGACATTTTTTTAAACCCGTCTTGGGTGTGTTGGGTGTAGATGACGAGGACATTGTCAAGGAAAACCTGGTGCGCTGTTCGATGACACAAAGCAGTTGCTCGGAAAAACAGAACTGAAGTAACGGGCGCGTCTCGAGCACTTTATACAGCGGATGACATCGAGTTCGACGGCGGCCCTCGAGGGACTAAGACTCCGTGGCCTCGACCACAGCGCCCTCTGGTGACATTTATTTTCCAAAGCAGCAAAGCTGGGAGACAAGATATCTAAGATGAGGAATATGTGGGAGGACACAATCCATTCAAAAAAGTATTATAACCAAATCAGCAATCATTGTGTGTCTTGAATTGTTCTTTTTCTGTATTGGTGGGTGATTTGACAAGAAAGCTAAGGGCCACTGTGACTACATATCTCAGTATTATCTCTGTGTTGGTGCCTTTACAGAAGTCATTTTTGTTCTTGTGTTGCCAGAGCACTGGTGGCTGATGTTAGTCTGTCAAATAAATAAATATTTTTATTACACACCGGCCTGGTTCTTAGTCCATTGTAGCACCGGGTATTTCTTGGGGTTGGGTGCGTGACGGGTTGGAGGCCTTACCAGATAGGACCTGAATCAAAATCATAGTGATTTGAACGCACATTCATTGGGGGGAAAGGAACTCCCTGAGTTGTGGGTGACCGCGTAATAAACCGCAACATTTTTATTGTGTCACTATTATCTGCTACAATTTTCCAAAAAGGGAGCTGGATCATTTCTGTTTATTGATTCCAAAAGTCTACATTATAGTCCTTGCTTAATGATCGATCTTCTATTACTCAACGCTATTTTATATGGAAATCTCACAATACTCATCCTGCTCTGATCCCTTGGAGTATCTTTGATTGCCTTTAACAGCTATTGTTTTTTTCCTTTTGCAATAATCGTCCATCCACGACTGTGAGCCCTTTGCTCTGTGCGCTACAGATTTTGTCACAAGTTCCCCAAAAATACCTCAATCCTTATACTATCATTAATATTCTCCTCCAGTCACAGTATTATTAAAACCTTACCTTTTGAGGCCAATCCATCATATACAACCTGTTGCATTTCAAAGGACCATCTTATTATTTTCCTGTTATTTGTTCATCTGAAAGGATTGTTCACCCAAGCGTTATCGCCTTTCTGCAATTAAGGTCCGTCACTTTCAGGGAGGCAAACTACTCAAAACTCATTTATAATTTTCCAGCAATCAATTGGAAAATGGATATAATTACATAAGATGTTCTATGCCTGTTTGCCGACAGGAGTTTTTTCGATGGAATTTTTACTGAAAAAATTACATTGAAAAAAACTCATCTAAATATTATTTTTTATATTTGGGCGGTTGCCTCTTCCAAGCCCTCCCTTCCCTATATGATCATTTATACCTGAATTCTCGACTGTCACCAGAGAAGCCTATGCCGTTCGAAGGCAGGAAGGGCCATTTTTTCCACAGTTCGGAGACTGACGTTAGCACGGTGGGAGACAGAAAGAGGAATACTCCAGGCTCCGCCCCTTTCCTAGCAGACACCATAAAAGCACGGACATGCGCGCATCCAGCACGCACGCATCAGAGCAAGTGCTCAGTCAAGTTCTGTTGGCTGTGTTGGAGATAGAACTATCTTGGACTAACTGGACTTGGCAGAATACTCCTGGCTCCTCTCCTTTCCCAGCAGAAATCATAAAAACATGGGCACGCACGCATCAGAGCAAGTGCTCAGTCAAGTGCTGTTGGCTGTGTTTGTGATAGAACTATCTTGGACTAACTGGACTTGGCAGAATACTCCAGGCTCCTCCACTTTCCCAGCAGACACCATAAAAACACGGGCACGAGCGCATCCAGCGCAAGTGCTTAGTCAAGTGCTGTTGGCTGTGTTGGCGATAGAACTATCTTGGACTAACTGGACTTGGTATGCTACTCCCCATGCTTCCATTTTGGCTATATTGAGGACTAACTGCTTAGGAATATACTACCACGTAGTTGTAGTGTGCTGATAATAATTGTAGATTTATAAAACCATTTTTTCCTCTTTTTACAGGCAGAATACTCCAGGCCCCCCCCTTTCCCAGCAGACTCCATAAAAACACAGGCGCGCGCGCATCACAGCAAGTGCTCAGTCAAGTGCTGTTGGCTGTCTCGCCGCAGCCAGAGCACACTGCACGAAAGCATTGTGTTATCATACCTCACTAGTTGTAATTGCGTCCGGTTAGTTTGGCGCATTTGGGCATATATAGTAGCAGAAATCGCATAATTCAATGTGATAATGGTTAACAGTCTTTTCTTTTGATCACTAGACCTGCACACGCAGAAAGGCTGACAACACGGTGAACGTAGACCACTACAAGGCAGGGTTGGGTTTGGTAAGAGTGGACTGTGTTAGCAGCGTTTGAAGTTGCTGTAGAACACCAGTTGGCTGTCTAGTTTCATAGCACTTGCCAGTTAGCCTCCTGCTGAACGGCGTAGAGTCTAGCAAAGTCAAAGCAGTATCTGTGCCTTGCGAACATCGGAGCGCGTTGTGGAGCTGACGACGTAAAACCTCCACAAAATGGAGGAGGCAGCAGGGTAACCCCTGCGGGGTCATGCCGCCGGGAGCGGGGATCCTCACCCGGAAGGGTAAAGGGCAAGGGGGCGGAACGGCGCCAAGAAACTCAAGAGCCCGGAAAGCCCGCGAAGGGTAAACAAAAGGAATGGGGCGGGGCCTGCAGGATAAAAGCAGGCGGGATCGGGGACCAGGCATCTCGCTCCTGCACTGGGACCCGGTCGCCGCCACCTAACAAGGAAGAGGAATTTCGTTTCTCGTGGAATTCGTTGCGCCAGCAGTCTGGAACAGGCAGCCGGTGGAGGACCGCCGGTGTACGCAGAGGGGTTGCCCAGCGGATCCGAGGTCGCGGCGTGGCAAGAGGAAGAAGCAGAGGACTGCCAACCGGAGCACCCACTTCGCAGTAAGAAGAAGGACCAGCGAACGCGGAAGGCAGTCGGCGGAGGAGACCGGGAAGCGTCGCGCAGCTGGGGAACGCAGCCGGCAGGTGGAGAGAGGCAGCACAGCTGAGCGGAGCAGCGGCGAAAGAAGGCGGGTCCAGCCCAGGACCAGGGACGAAGCTCCAAAGGCAGTGCAGGGCTACGGGTGAGCCCGCCTGGCGGAAGCCAGATTCGAGGAGCGGAGGCCGGGCGGAAGCGCAAGGCGAGGGGAACACTAGTCGGAAGAGCATCCGACTTGCGTAAGCCCGCGCCCGGCCTGTCGCTCACCCACCCCCCCCCCCGCACACGAGCTTAAAACTCCGGCGGAGGGGACAACGAGCCGGCCGGGCAGAAGCCGGATTTAAGGAGCGGAGGCAGGGCGGAGGAACAAGGCGAGGGGAAGGCATACCGGAAGCGGATCCGAGGATCGGAGCCGAGTGCCGGTCCCTCGGGTCGAATCCCCCCCCCACCCGGACACGAGCATAAAACGTCCAGCGGAGGGGCCAACATCAGGGGCACGCAGACGCCCAACGCCCGCCCCCCCAAAGCACACGACAGGCCGCAAGGAGCCAGCCACGAGGGACACCTGAGCACGGAGCTCGGGCAAGAGCAACAAGCAGCCCAGAGGGAGCAGGAAGCAGGTGGCCGGACAAGTTGGGAGACCACCAAATGGATCTAGCAGCATTCATGGAACTGGCCAGGGTGGCAGCAGCAACCCATGGCGCAGACTGGATGTCCAAGATGGTGGCACAGCCTAGCCAGGAGAGGCACAGCCAAGGAGTTGATAGCTCCCCTCTGATGTTTCAGGACAGTGGCAGTGAGGCCACCGTGATCGAGGTCGAGATCCACAGCCAAGGGGATGAAGAGGAAGAGAGGGAGAAGGAGACCCAGGGGAATAAAAGAAAAAAGACAATGACGGCCAAGGCGAAAGCGAGCAAGGAGCAAGCCAGCAGCATCAAGAGGCCACGGCAGAAGGGGAGGGCGCAGGAGGATGCGGCCTTAACGGCTCCTACACCTGCTGAGGCTCCAGGGAATCAAGTGAGCCCACCCAACGCGCCTGTGACCAGAACGGTGGATGTCGTGGGTGGAGGAACAACATCCCTGGAGGCAGTTAAAGGTATGGTGTTAGAATGCATGCAAGCATGGGGGAAAATGGGGCAAATACCGAATGTTTTGCCCAGTAATGGTATGGTGGCAGGGGGAGTGTCTCAAGGAAGTATAGCCACGCATCTAGGGGCGTCACAAGGACTGGGAGGGCTCTGGTGCAATGGTAGCACTCAAGGCTGGGCACAGACAGGTGGGCTAAGTCAGTTACCCCAGAAGAAGGGGATACCGCCCGGGGGTTTCTTGTCTGTCGGGCTGCCTAGCGTGGGCCCACCTATGGGAGGCGGGCAGCAGGTGCAATTGACGGGGCTCCCGTGGGGTCAAGAATGGTCAGGCCAGGGGCCAGGGGCGCCAGCAAGCCTGGGAGGGGCATTGCAATTGGCTGCGGGGTCCCCGGCAGGGGCACAGGGGATGCAAAAGGAGGCAGGGCCATGTGCGGTCTTGACAGGGGGGCTGAACGCAGCGCAGCCAGTAACAGCAGGCCCAAGCAGCAGTGAAACAGGGGGATTGTGGGGACAGGCAACCCAGTATGGGAGGCCAATGCCAGGGTTCGCACCTATGCGGGCTACGGTGAATTCGCTAGTGTGGCACATCCCATGGGCGGTCAAGGAAAGGTTATGGAGGAAGGAATTCATTGACATTTTTGACTTGTTGGGGATCATCCCCACGGGTGGAGGACTAAAGGAACTGTCTGAAAAGGAAAAAGAGAAAAGGGACAGGGAGGCTACCAGGGTAGAGCGTTCGATTAACAACTGGCTGAAAGCATATAGGATGTACATGTCAGTGATGTTGGAGAGGTACCCACAGGGTGCACTGGCGATGATAGCATACGAGCAGTATGTACATGATTTGTATCAGAAGTATGGAGGCGAAGGATGGCTGGAGTATGACCGGGGCTTTAGATTAAAAATGCAGATATGGCCAGCAATGTCATGGGACGAGATGGATGTCGGGGGGTACATGGATAAAGTGGTGCCTTGCAGGGAATCACATGACGAGCCATCGGGGGAAAAATCTCGGGGAGGGAGAGGCAGAGGCGGGTTCCCGCAGCGAGGGAGAGGGTCCTTTCGCGGGCCCTCCTCCTGGGTGTACAAGGCAGCAGCCCACCAGGGGGAGCCAGAAATCTGCTGGAGGTTCGCGGAGGGGTATTGCTCATATGGGAAGTCATGCAGGTACAAGCATCAGAAGGGCGGGGGGACGGGCCCCCGCAGGGCCACTCCGGGAGAGGCTAAACCCGGGGATGGCGGGAAACAAAAGAATAAGGGGAATGTTGATTGATACGCCGACAAAACAAGGCAATACTGTGGGAACAATGATTGACAAAGGTATGATTAAAGGGGCATTGCCTACACCAGTTAGCCTTCTTGCCATGACTCCCTTCCTAAACAAGTACCACAACAAAGCTGACGCAAAACTGCTATGGCATGGGTTCAGGTGGGGCTTTAGGATCCCAGGGGCGGGTTCCCAAGGGGGAAGAGAGGCGGCCAACCTACGATCGGCTCTGGAGAATCCCGAGGTATTGGAAAAGAAGGTTAACAAAGAGGTTGGGCTGGGGAGAGTGGCCGGCCCATTTACTAGACCCCCCATGAACGATCTGGTGGTATCCCCGCTAGGACTGGTGCCAAAAAAGGAAGAGGGGCAATTCCGCATGATACACCACCTATCCTTCCCCGAGGGGCAGTCGGTGAACAGCGGCATTCCAGAAGAACAGTGCAGGGTGCAGTACGCCTCCCTGGAGGAGGCGATACTAATGGTGAAAGCGGCGGGGAAAGGGGCCTTGCTGGGGAAAGCTGACATTGAATCTGCCTTCCGTCTATTACCAATCCACGAGGATAGCCACCACTTGCTGGGTTTTAAGGTGGGGGACAAGTACTACTATGACAAATGTCTCCCCATGGGGTGCGCCATTTCCTGCTCATATTTTGAGGCATTCAGCACCTTTCTGGAATTTACGGTAAAGCAGGAGATAAAAAATGGGGGAATGTTGCACTACTTGGATGATTTTCTTTTCGTGGGGAGGGAAGGAACAGATGAGTGCAGGTCCATGATGGAGATATTTCAAAGCAGAATGGAACATCTAGGGGTTCCCCTTGCACCGGGAAAGACCGTGGGCCCGGCAACAACATTGACATTTCTGGGGATCGAGATCGATTCAGTTAAAGGGGAGTGTAGGCTCCCTCAGGACAAGGTCCAAAAACTGAAGGGCTTGATTCAGGAACTGATGGGCAAAAGCAAAGCAACCTTGAGGGAGTTGCAAGTGCTGGCAGGTAACCTCAATTTTGCAGGCAAGGTGATACCAGCGGGGAGGGCATTTGCCAGAAGTGTGGAACTAAAAACTGTCGGCTTACAGCATGCCGCACAGCACGTCAGATTGGGTTCAGAAGTAAAAGAGGATCTGAGAATGTGGGATAGTTTTCTATCAGGTTCCAGCGGGGTGGCAATCTGGAGGGCGGACTGGGCAAGCAGTCAGAGGCTCAAACTGTTCACAGATTCATCCGGGTCCCTGGGCTTTGGGGCTATCCTGGGGGACAGATGGTGCGGCAAGGCATGGCCGGAGGAATGGCACAAGGAAGGGGTCACAAAGGATATCACGCTACTAGAGCTATTCCCCATAGTGGTGGCGTTCAAGTTGTGGGGCAGGCGGCTGCAGAATTCCAAGGTCATGTTATGGTCAGACAACTTGGCTGTGGTACAGATCATTAACACGGGAGCGTCCAGTAACCTGAGGGTGCTGAGGCTCCTCAGAGAACTCACCAGGAGTTTGTTAGAATTGAACATCGAGGTTAGAGCACGACACATTCCAGGGGTGAAAAACACGGCCGCTGATTCTCTGTCTCGTTTACAGTGGGACCGATTCCGGGAGAGCTGTCCCGAAGCAAGGGAGGAGATGACCCCATTCGAGGTACAATGGTGGGGGATGATTGGGGCGATCTGACCGCATTGGTGGAAACGGCCCTGGCACCCGGTACAACCAAGAGATACAGGGCTTGTTGGATTCGGTTGGCACGGTTCCAGGAAGAGGTACTAGCAGGGGACCCCGGGGAGAACCCGGTGAGAGCATTCATAGGCTGGTGCTGGAAAACAGGGAAAACCCGGGCGTGGGTAAGCTATCACCTTGCGGCCATAGCGCATTATGCAAAAATGCACGGGGAGAAGGACCCCACTAAGGAGCATTATGTCATGATGGCCATGAAAGGCTGGGCGAAGCAAAGCACGCCAAAACCAGATGAGAGACGGCCAATCGATATTTGGAAATTGCACGGTTTGATTAAATGCCTAGGGGAGGTATGTCAGGATGAATCAGAGCGTGTGCTCTTCTCGGCCGCATTTACGGTGGCGTTTTTTGGGGCGCTTAGAGTAGGCGAACTGGTGCCGGAAAACAAGAGCGGCAAGGGGAGTGGGTTCTTGCGCGTCGGGGACATTCATGTGGGGAGCACTCAGGTCATCATCTATGTGAGGCGGTCGAAGACGGATCAGAAAGGAAAGGGCACGACGCTGACCGTACATGCCATTCAGGCAAGCCGGGTTTGCCCGGTGGCGGCGTCGGCAAACTTTATGCGACAGAGGCAGCCATCTGGGGCAGAGGCGCCATGGCTCACGCACAAGGATGGGTCCGCACTAAGCCGCTTTCAGTTCAAAAAAGTAATGTCGCTTGGGCTGGAGAGAATGGGACTGGCAGGGGGCCAGTTTGGGACGCATTCTTTTCGGATTGGGGCCGCCACCTCAGCATCAGTCGGGGGGCTAGGGGCCGAGGAGATTAAGAGATTGGGGAGATGGTCGTCAGGATGTTATAAACGTTATGTCAGGCCTGAAAAAGTGTAAAGATAACCATGCCGTTCCTTCCATGTCATTTACCAGCAGCGCACCAAAGGAGACCACGCACAGTATGGGTGGTGGGGCACTCATTCATCACAAGGGCAAAGGCAAGCTGGAACCAGCAGCATGAGGTCTTGACGGCTGGTGAATTCAAGATCGAATGGCACGGGGTGCCAGGGATGAAATGGGCTCAGCTGGAAGGGCATTTGCGCACGCTGCTAAAAAAGCGGCGGAGGCCAGAGGTGTTGGTAATACACTTGGGAGGGAACGATCTGACCAGTTTAGGGAGAGGGGTATTGCTGAGAGACATCACAAGCTCTTTACAGGAAATAGCGGCGCAAGTGGAGGAGACGGAGATCATCTGGTCCGAGGTGATTCCGCGGACTCAATGGAGGGGGGCAGCAAACCATTCGGCAGTGGAAAAATCTCGGAGGAAGCTGAACGGGGCAGTTGCAAAATTCTGCAAGGGCAGAGGTTTCCATCAGATCAGGCATGGTCTGATTAACGAGAAAACCCCCGAGTATTTCCTAGCCGATGGTGTGCACCTATCCCCAAAGGGCATGGAGCTCTTTTTTTGGAACATTTGCACCAAATTGCTGGAATTGTGAGGAGTGAGGATGAAGGGAGAGCCAACGGTGGACGGGAACCCACCGGTTGGCGTGGCGGTGTTTGGGCAACCAAGCACAAATGATAGACTCCGGATGAGCCAGAAGGAAACAGAATGGGTCTTCGCTCTTCTGGACCAGCGCCTCTTGGGGGCCTAAACGGCGGGGGCGCCTGGTAGGAACAAATAAGGCTCAGCTTCCCCCCCAAAACAAACGGCGCTCTCCCCACCCACGGACCCCTGCACGGGCAGGATAGGACAGGTACAATGGGTCGGGGGAGTTGGGGGCCTACTATACCAAGTATAGGGGGAAGCAAAGGAAATCCGGCAAGCAAGCGCCACATGTACAGAATGAGGTCACTATGGTGGACAAATACTTCTGTTGTCATGGAAATAAAACTGCGGCCAATTTTGCCAATTGAAATCTTGTGTCATGCCAATTCATGGGGGGTTTAAAGCATTGTCTGCATGAGCAAAAGAATTGGGGGTAAAGGCAAATGGACGGCTGCAGGGGTTATGGAGCTGACGACGTAAAACCTCCACAAAATGGAGGAGGCAGCAGGGTAACCCCTGCGGGGTCATGCCGCCGGGAGCGGGGATCCTCACCCGGAAGGGTAAAGGGCAAGGGGGCGGAACGGCGCCAAGAAACTCAAGAGCCCGGAAAGCCCGCGAAGGGTAAACAAAAGGAATGGGGCGGGGCCTGCAGGATAAAAGCAGGCGGGATCGGGGACCAGGCATCTCGCTCCTGCACTGGGACCCGGTCGCCGCCACCTAACAAGGAAGAGGAATTTCGTTTCCACCCACCCACCCACGAAATACGAGTAGGACGCACCCGGGTGTCGCTGTCGCAGGGCACCCAGGTCAGAGGATGACAAGTTGGCGGTGTTTGGGCAACCAAGCACAAATGATAGACTCCGGATGAGCCAGAAGGAAACAGAATGGGTCTTCGCTCTTCTGGACCAGCGCCTCTTGGGGGCCTAAACGGCGGGGGCGCCTGGTAGGAACAAATAAGGCTCAGCTTCCCCCCCAAAACAAACGGCGCTCTCCCCACCCACGGACCCCTGCACGGGCAGGATAGGACAGGTACAATGGGTCGGGGGAGTTGGGGGCCTACTATACCAAGTATAGGGGGAAGCAAAGGAAATCCGGCAAGCAAGCGCCACATGTACAGAATGAGGTCACTATGGTGGACAAATACTTCTGTTGTCATGGAAATAAAACTGCGGCCAATTTTGCCAATTGAAATCTTGTGTCATGCCAATTCATGGGGGGTTTAAAGCATTGTCTGCATGAGCAAAAGAATTGGGGGTAAAGGCAAATGGACGGCTGCAGGGGTTATGGCGTCTATGAATTGGTGCCGTAGCTGAAGGCGCTGAATAGACTGTAAGTAGCGTCGGAAGCTAAATTGTTAATAGAATGTCATGCAATCATTCATGTCATTTGTGAACCTGCAAAGAATATCGTGAAAACACTAAGGATTGGTAGTAAGGTTGTTCTGAGAATCACAGACTGGCAGATAGCTACACCTAAGATTAAAATACATCAAAGCCAAATACAAAGCATACGTTTTCGTCTGGGTTATTGGGAGACTAGAATGTCGATGTGCTAGTGCGACAAAGATTGATTCATATATTTTTGAAGCAATGAGGGTACCCATAATTAGAAACTCGGATATTAGTTACAACATAAACGAATTCACACAAACCTAGTGACGTTTTGCTCATAGTAGCTAATAACTAGGGTGGATATTTAATTGAGCTGTAACTAATAGCACTTACCCATACCGTGACTAGATAGAGGGCGTCTCACCACCTATACCAATAAAGGAGAGCCTGTAGAAAGTGTTGCATCGAGGTCCACGGATTGCCACTCCCAAGGCAATTTCTAAACCAAGTATAGGTGGGAAAAACATAACAAATGACAGCATATTTTCCCAAAGTCCCCACAAAACAACAACAATTAGAACAAATGGATGAAGAGTCTGCTGCAAAAGAGATAGTAGCTGATAGTAGCTGAGCTCAGTGAAGCTTTAGGCTGTGTGAGTTCCAAACTTCTTGAGGGGGTAATGTCATCTTCTCCCCTTGTAGGCAGTGCTCAAGTTGAAGTACAGCTTGATTCTGACCCCATACTTGAGTGTCAAAACTCACAGGTGCCAATGATAAGTAGCATCCCAGTATTGAAAGATATGATTAAAGCTATGATACATGCTAGGGATAATGATACACCCCATTGCATCAACAATCAGCCAAATAATATTCACCTGGAATGCGAAATGAGCAATGAAGCTGAAGTAGAATACATAGGTGGCAATGTCATTTTCATCTAGCCATATAGACATTGAACCCCATGAATTGTATGCACATTCCATGTATTCTGACATAAATAATATAAAATCAATCCCAAAATTGACAACTAATGAAAGTAGGGTGTGCAACACCAGTAAATGTTGCAGTGAACAAGTTAGAGTGATAGAGGACCCGAGTGAAAAAAGAGTCTGGACTTCCTCGATGTAAGTGACAACAGTAGGTCATCAAACAAAATGTTTGAAGCTTTTGAAAATCTGTTGAACCATCTACTGCGTAAGTCAGAGAATATTGAGAAAAAATTAGACCTACAGTTATTATTATTGCATAAAAGCATCAATCGTGGGCGGACGTTGGTTTGTGATCGTAGTACATCTACAGATGTTTCAGAGACCAGCCACTGGGAAAATAACACATCAGTCCAGAATAATTCCACGAATAAGTCCACCTCTAAGCGAAAAACCAATACTATTAGTCATGGATTCATGTATGATAACCATATGACACTTAGAAAGAACGCTTGTGTAGTACTTGAATCGGCTAGTGCGATAATAACGACAGACCAAGCCACAATACCTTCTAACTTGGAAAAATTAGTAAGGTAAGAAAATCAAGTAGCCTCTCCCCTCATGGGTGGCATTCAACCTTTGAACGGTTGCTTGAGTCTGAATGAGGTATTCCTACAGAAAAAGCTCATATGTAGTAATCAGGATAACTGCCCAACAAGCAAATCTTCTGCTGTAAGTGTTAATATAGATATTCACAGTGGCTCTTCACTTACCTCTTAGCCATTGAGACAAAGTTCACTACCAGGCTCTTGGCTAGCAAGCAATGATTCAAGCTCAACGAAACCCGTGCTTGAGTCCAGTACTGAACAAGCAGGCTATATAATAGCCCTCCAACTTCAACCTGTATCATTGAATACAAATATGGCTCCGCTTAACAGAACTGCGGCATTACGCATTTTACACTTGATAGTAGCTTTGAGAGTGATCACTACTGAAGACATCAAAATTGTCGACCAACTAGAACAGATATCTGAATTTCAGACAAATATCTAGTTCAAATCTAGTGCAACCCAAGAATATATACTTCAATCTGATGTGGAGCTCTTGCAAATGGGCTACTTTTACCAGGTCATGTGGATTCCTGAGATTAAATTTAGAGCTATCCAACCGTCTAATCCCTGGGATTCCCCCCAGAAAAGTCGAAGTAAGGCTCTGTTATGGCCTAATTCAAACAAAGAATGTATAAGAGCTCCAGGTTTATCTAAGGAATGTATCGCTGATGAGTAGGTCGCTCCGGAATGAAATAGTTTCTGACTTGCCGGAAATAGACATGAATGAAAGTCTTGGCTACTGGCAATGGTTGCCAGTCGCCTTTAAACAACATTTTAAGTCAATACGCCAGTGATGTTAGCCTCATTTACTCATGGAACACACATGGATCTGCACACATATTTGGGGAGGATAGGCTCATAACTCAAATCGGTTTATTTATGTTGGTGGCCTTGCAGGAAACATGGCTCATGGAGCTTGTCTACTTTGATGGTCGCAGTACGGTACAACAAGTAGCCTCTAAGGGGCCGAAAGGGAGGCCTCGGGGTGGGCTCATGCTGTCCGTCCCCATGGGTAGCAACAACACTCAAGGAATCTTCAAACTATGTTCAGGTAGTCAAAATTAGTCATTTGAACCGTGTCATAGTTTATATTAATATTTATGTTCCCCCGAATTTAATAGGCACGGAAGAAAATGTTAAAATAGTAGCTTCCATATTAACACAATATTCTCACTGATATCCTTTATGGATGGTTAACGATTTTAATGCAAAAATAGGCATTTTACAACTTGGCCACAATAAAGAAGGTATGATCCCTTCAAAACCAGTTTGTAATAACATTTCAAATCGCCAAGGTAGACCATGGGCTAAAATCATTGATTAATTTGGCTTGACAAGACTAAACAGTGGCTGCCCTAGCAATGCAAATGTGGCTTTCACTCAGTCAGATGGACGTGCAACGTCAACAATTGACTATGTATTTACCAACAACAGTGACCTTCTTCTTACAGTTGATATGGCCATAGTTCATCACCATGAGAGTGACCACTTTCTCTTATGTGTTCTTTTGGTTCCTATGTTAACAAAGTACCCACCAGCCACCTATGACAAAAATGGTCTGATATCCTTGAATGAAGCTCATAATCGAATTAAGTGGCATGACAAAAATGTTGCCTCTGTTAATCAACAAGTTGTGAAGATTGTTCCTAGTTTTATTATGCAATGTGGAGACAGTACAAATGAATCCGACATATTTGAGCTATTCTCTGCCATGATGGCAGTAACAATAACTCAATAAGGTCCTACACATCTGCCCTGGAGCAATCGAACAAGGAACTGGGCAACCACCAATATTGTGATAAAGATATATCAGTAGCTAAAGAATTGCTCCATAAATCAATTGCCACAGTGATAAGCCATGTGACACCTAGTAGCCGTCCATGCGCTACAGCAAAATACATTTGGGCATGTAAATAACCAGGTTACTCACCGTAGGGACCACCTTACTCCTAGTCCATAGACCCTTTTCCTCCATACTTATGGAACATTCCTCCGTCCTGTGGGACGGGACCGGAGCACTTTATAAAAAGCATCACATTTTTCAAAAATGTGTCCTTCTTCTCTTTTTACGCGGGGTACCGCATGCAGCCGTAACCCCGCCCTTCTTGGCTCCGCCCAGGGCATCGCCCATCAGTCCTTTTCTATCACCAGGTCAGACACCTTTAAGCAATAATAGAGGAACCTTATTAGAGGGGACGGCGGGCAGGCGTATGGAGGAAAGGGGACTATGGACTAGGAGTAAGGTGGTCACTATGGTGAGTAACATGGTTATACTCCTACGTCCCGTCCCCTTTCCTCCATACTTATGGGAGATTCCCAAGCACTCCTCACAGGAACTACGGGTGGATGGAAACCCCCTTATTGAAAAAGGTTTTTCAGCACAGCCTTGCCAAACTGAGCATTAGAACTGGAGCTCAAGTCCAAGCAGTAATGTTTACAAAAAGCCGATGGGGAGGCCCAAGTAGCCGCTTTCGAGATTGGTCTCCCTGGGACATACTTTTGAAAGGCAACAGCAGCTGCCTTGCCCCGTACCAGATGTGCATGAATCCCTTTAGGAGGCTGTAGACCCTGAATAGGGTAAGACTCCGTAATACAGGCAGCAATCCATCTGGAGATTGTCGCTTTGGAGGCCTGCTTGCCTTGCGGGTTACCAAAGGTCACCAAAAGTTGAGATGAACTCCTAAGTTCAGAAGTTCAGTCCAGATAGAACTTAAGAGCTCTTCTAACATCCAGGCAATGCAAAACCCTCTCAGCTTCCAAAGCCGGATTTGGAAAGAAGACATGCAGTGAGATTGAGTGATTTAGATGGAAATCATAAACCGCCTTTGGTAAGAAAGAAGGGTTTGTCCTAAGGACAACCTTATCCTTATGGAAAACTAAGAAGGGATGCTGCACAGACAAAGCTTGGAGCTCACTCAGACGCCTTGCCGAGGTAACGGCGACCAAAAAAGCCACCTTCCACGAAAGGTGCTTAAGATCTGCTGTAGATATTGGTTCAAAAGGCTGTAAGAACCACGTTCAGATCCCACGTTGGATGCGGTTTGCGAACAGGAGGTTAGACGCATTAGACCCACAAAGTGCCGTTCAATCACTGGATTTGACAGTGAGAAAGAGCACTGTTCCGTGGATAGGTAGGCGGCCACAGCCGAAAGATAAGTCCTGCATGACAGGACATGAATGCCCTGCTCCGCAAGATGAGAGACGAAGGACAGCACTGTGTCAATCGTAGCCACCCTGGGGTCCAACTGTTTGGCTAAGCACCAGTGACAGAACCAAAGCCACTTGCTCTTATACTGAGACCTCGTTGAGGGCTTCCTGGCTGCCTGAATAATGTGCATGTTGTCAGCAGACAGGTTGAGATGTTCTAAAGATCTAAACTCAGGCACCATGCCGCCAAGCTGAACGATTGTGGGGAGGGGTGGCACAACTGCCGATCTCTCTGGTGAAGCAGATCAGGAACTAGCGGAAGCCTGATCGGTGCACACACCGACAGCTGTTGTTGCTCTGAAAACCAGAACCTTGCCGGCCACCACAGAGCTATGAGCAGAAGAGAACAGTTCACTGTGTTCTTCAGCTTGCAAATCGTCAGATGAATCAGAGGCAGAGGCAGGAAAGCATAGGCCCTCATGTTGTGCCATGGAATCTCGAGAGCATCTCCCAGAGAGGAGGCCCCCAGCCCGTTTCTGCAGGTATACAGAGGAAGTTTCTTGTTTGTCGATGTTGGGAAGATGTCCACTTCCGGAGTGCCCCAACACAGGAATATTTGTAAGAGGACCTCCGCTTTCAATTCCCACTCGTAGCTGACAATTGTTTGTCAGCTGAGGGCATCTGCCGTGACGTTCAGCTGGCCCGGAATGTGTACTACCACCAGCCAGACACCATGCTGAGCCGCGCATTCCCAAATCTGAATGGCCAGATCCACAAGAGGAGGAGACTTGGTGCCCCCCTTGCTTGTTGATTTAAAACATGGACACCACATTGTCCGTGCGGACACAAACCACTTTGTTGGCAATGACTGGCCTGAACGCCTTGAGCGCCAGGAAGATTGCCAGAAGCTCCAGTTGATTTATATGGAGGAACTTGTCTTGGGGTGACCAGAGGTCGGCGACCTGAAGAAGATCCAACGTCGATCCCCACACCACAAGGGAGGAGTCCGTCGTGATCGTCACCATCGGAGCGGGGTCTTGGAAACCAGCACCCACCGACAGGTTGCTGAGAGATGACCACCACACCAGGACCACTCTCATGAAAGCCAGAATCGATATTATATTGGAGTCTGGACCCACAGCCTGATGCCAAGAACTCCGAAGAGCCAATATGCACGAGACCAGGAGGCCCGGAAGCCTCTGGAACCACCAGGCTGACATGCTCTCCGACTGCGCAAACATCTGACACGTGGCCAACAGATCTGCCATTCTGTCCCCGGTCAGGTAAACTCTGCAGTCGATCGTGTTCCAACAAAAACCCAGGAAAGTCAAGTCCTTAGAGACCATCATGGAAGATTTCCGTCAGTTCACCTACAGCCCAAGGTGAAACAGGAGCTGGAGGAGAGACTGAAGATTGCTCAGGCCTTTTAGAGGACAAGAACTGCACAGCAGCCAATCATCCAAATAAAGATACACATGGATAGCCTGTAGCCGAAGATAAGGCATTGGTGCAATGGTAGAACTTCTGACTACAGTCCATGAGGTTGTGAGCTCGAGGGAGCTATCCGAATATAATTAATTTCATGTGCCCGGATGCCCTTGGGCCTGGTGCGCTTTACAAATAAAACAAATACAAATACAAAAATACAAATAGCCAACATCATCTTCGTAAAGACATGCGGTGCCAAGCTGAGGCCAAAAGGGAGCACTCGGAACTGGAAGTGCTCCTCCCCCACAGAAAACCGTAGGTATCTCCAATGCGGATTCCAGATCAGGATATGCATATACGCATTCTGGAGGTCCACCACGCTGAGCCAATCGCCCTTCTGTAAAGAGGACTTTATCTGACAGGGCGTGATCATCTTGAATTTCTCTTGGGGTAGAGAGAGATTGAACTGGGAAAGGTTTAGGATGGTGCGCAGGCCAGAATAGTTGGGTTTGGGCACTGTAAACAGCTGGGAATAGAAGCCCTCCTCTCGCTCCCCTAGAGGAACGTGTTCCACCGCCCTGAGATCCAGTAACTTCTGAATCTCGGCTCTGAGGGATGTCGACCCCGACTGCTGGAAGGGAGGATTGATGGGTGGGGTAGGGGGAGGGGGAAGGGGTAAGCGGAAGCCCACCCGAGCGACTGACAAGACCCACCGGTCCTCGTTGATGGTCTACCACGCCTCCCAATGAGACGCAATGCGTCCTCCCACTGGGGCCTCGTGCGAGCGCAGAAAACCCTAATTTTGCTGGTTTGTCGGTGGCAGCACCACCTGAAGCTGAGGAGGAGGCTGAGGAGCGGGAGAAAAACCGACTCTGTTGCTGACTTCGGCGGGGATTTCCCGACGGGGCGTCAACCCTGCGGGATTTACGATCCAAAAAAAACCCGAAACCAGAGGAAGGCCGAGGGTTTGACGACAATCTCTGTGTCCTGAAAGGAGGTTTTACCAGGACTTGGCGGTCTGAGTGCTGTCCTTAGTTTTGGTCAGCTCCACGTCTGTTGTAGAATGAAATTGCTCCTTGCCATCGAAAGGCAGGTCCAAAACCTTATCCTGCACCTCCTTGGAGAACTTGGTGGTGTGCAGCCAAGCCTGACGAGAGGTATCCACACCAAGCATAAGTCCTCGGCCTGAGGTGTCGACGTGGTGTGCCGCAGCCTCCAGCAGATCCTGTGCCAAGACTCTGCGTCCGACAAACACGCTTTGAAATCTTCCAACTCTTCAGCGGGAATAAACTCCTCAAACTCCGACAGACCTTTCCACAGTTAGCAAAAATCTTCCTCCCAGGGGAGTCGAGGAGCTTATCCTCTTTGGCCAGAACCTGTGTAGCCGTCGAAGAATAGGATGATGCAGGTCTGGATTGCAAAGTGGCTGCAGCCACTACTGTGGAGGAGCGGGGCGGACAGGACGCTAAGGCCACCTCTTCCGAAGAATGGAGTCTGTAACACGCGTCAATCTTCTTGTTGACAAACAGTCCAGAGTGTGGCTTCTCCCAAACTTTACGGACCTCGGCTAAAACGTCCTTCTGCAAGAACAAGCCAGTACGCTCCAAAGGAGATAAGGTGAATGCCCCCGAAAGCACGCCCTCCTGCGGAGCGGGTACCTCGGGTACTGGAACATCTAACAGACACATCATGTCCAGCACCCGGTCATAAAAAGCTCTGACAGAGCGGGGCTGGTCTTCGCTGTCCTGATCGCCCTGAACCTCGTCCGACAGGTCCGGATCAGTTTGAGTCACATCCGGCACCACAATAGCTTTGTCCACTGGGGACAACAGAGGCAGGGGTGGAAGAGTTGGCGGAGGACCAGCCGGTAAAGACGGCGCCGGCGGAGGCACAGTAACCGCAGCCGGGACCGTCTGCACAGGCGGGCATACCTCCCTGAACAAGCCTCGAAAGTACTCCTTCATGGAGGAGGAACGCATCCGTTTTTGAAACTTGCCGAAAAAAGGCGTCCTCCGCCAATGATTTAGGCGTGACAGGAGGAGCCCTCTCATGAGCGGAGTAATTCCAGGGGCGTAAGGGAGAGGGTTGCCAAGAGGGCCCTTCCCCACTGTTGTCTACATAAATCAAGTGCGCTGATGCCGCAGGAAGCGAGACATTGTGCGGTAGAGGCATCCAAGCGTTCCAGTCAAAAACTGGACGAAACGGATTTTGTCGGCACCTGAGGAGAACTGCGACACGTGTGGAAGTGAAGCAGGGGTCGCCACAGGTGGGTCAGGGGTCTTCCTTTTAGCCTTAACACAAGGAACCTTGGCTGAGCCGGTACTGTGTGGCCTAGAATGTTTCTGTGACATAGTAACAGCTAAACTAACCTTCAAGGGAAGGACCTCAGCATTGCCGGTAATGGAGGGATTACGGTCCAAAACCTCACTCCGCGCCCCCTCAACAGATCTGGGGTCTCCGCAAGAACAGGAACGATGAGGAACACACCTCACCGACAAGACCTTAGCAGGCCTCTCAAAACTGTTGGTCACCTTAGCCCCTAAATGATGAGCCTCGGACCCGAGTCCGGTAAAAGCCTCTTCACGAGGGGCCTTGAACGTCCGTTCAGTGTGAACAACCTCAACCGAGGTCTCAGGGCGTACCCCAGTGATTTTACGGGAAGCTCCAACCAAGGAGACCTCGAAGCAAGCTCCGGTACCCGATGCCTCAGTAGAACTGGGCCCATAAACAGCCACCACAGGAGGGGCCTCGGAATGTAATCCGGTGTCAACAGGCCCCTTACGGAAGCCCTCAGAGAAAACTCTGGTACAATTCTTAGGCCTCGAAGGCACCTCAGGGTTAGCCCCGGTAATAGAGCTTTTGTCGCTCCTCCCAGACCGGGAAGACCCCAGGAAGGAGTCCCCCAGCTGGGGTGCCCTAAAAACTAAAGAACTCACCGGGCGTTACTTTTTCTCGTCGATGAAAGTTTGAAAATGCGCCGGGGGGTATGTAGAACAATTTGGAAAGTCTAGCAGAAATCACATAGACGGACTACCACGCGACCGCTAAGCCAGAGCAAGAGAGGAGGAACTGGAAGGAAAAAATCTTCCAAAGATGCAAGTGCGTCCAGTCCTGTGCGAGCGGAGAAAAGGACTGGTGTGCGATGCGCTGGGCGGAGCTAAGAAGGGTGGGGTTACGGCCACGTGCGGTACCCTGAGTAAAAAGAGAGGAAGGACACATTTTTGAAAAATGTGATGCTTTTTACAAAGTGCTCTGGTCCCGTCCCACAGGACAGAGGAATGTCCCATAAGTATGGAGGAAAGGGGACGGGACATAGGAGTAAAAGTGGTCCAAAAATGGTTGCAAAACCATAAACAACTCCGGGAGGTAGAACAGTGGAAAGCAATTGCAAACCTTGCCATATAGCAGAATAACAATGCGATCTGGAAAGTATTGTGTGGTGCATAAAAAAGAGAATTGAGCATCAACTGCATCTCGGAGGGCAAGTGGATTGACCACATAAAGTCCACTTTAGGATCCAGTGTGGACTGTGAACAACCTTTCCCTCAACCAAATTCAATAGGGTGTAGAGAAATAGGCGTTCTTGATATTGTAATAATAATTGAAAAGCTTAATAAGTCTTGAGCAGCTGGACTCGATGGGGTGTGCAATGCATTATTGAAACTCTCACCAGAATTATGGGCAAATGCACATTACATATTATTTTAAAAAATAGGACGCAGTGGAAAGATTCCGGCAACATGGCATATGAGTCACCTGCTGGCCGTATACAAAAAAGGGGCATGGGATAACCCTGCTAATTATCGTACATTAGCAATGTTGGACATTTCTTCAAAGATATTTTCCAGGGTACTGTTGGCCGAGTTAAATCTATGGAACAAAGTTAAGAATATTCTGCCAGCAAATCACATAGGATTTCGGTATTAGGCAAATACGATGGATAATATTCTTATTCTGACATCGGCTATCGAATACTTCTGGAAACAGCGTGATTGTAGTTTTTACTGCGCTTTTATCGACTTCAGTGTGGCATTCGATACTGTTCTCAGAAATATGCTAGGGAGGAAACTTAGTACATGGGAGATCCCTTCAGGACTGTTGAAAATGTTAATGTTGCTTTATCCAGATACTACTGTTCGCATTCGCCTAGATGGCATGGGTAAACTTTCAGTTCCCATAGATACGTATTGGGGGGTTCAGCAGGGCTGCATTGTAGCGGAAACCCTATTCAACCTGTATTTGGCTGACATGTATGTGCACTTCATGAACTTGTCAATTAGCCCAGTAAAGAATGGAACTTCAAAGATAAGCTGGCTCACATATGCAGACTACTTGTTATTGTTAGATCTCACAGCTAGTGGCTTACAAAATCTGCTAAATGCCTTATCGGAATATGCCAATCTAAATGGCCTGAAAGTAAACATACAAAAAAGCCAAGTTATGGTGTTCAATGTAAATAAAACCACAAAACACTATATCTGGGATATTGAAAACATAAAATTGGAACAGGTTAAAGTGTACACATATTTAGGTGTCATGATAGATGAAAAGTTGAAGTGGGATTGCCATTGGAACTCTACTAAAGAAAAATGTACAAAGTCAGTAAATGCAATACATTCATTCATAGAGAAAAATGTTGGTTTTTCCATGCATGCAATCATGTTGTTTTACTCTGCTAAAATGTTGCCATATATGTCTGTGAGATTTGGGGGCACAACTACCTGAATGTCCTCAAAAAATGTGAAGCTAGTCTCATTAGGAAAATATTTAGAATGCCAAAGAACCTCACTATCGAGTATATATATTTGGAATTTGAATTGAAAGGGGTTGTCATAGAATGCCTGCGAAAAATGGTTATGTGTTTTGAAAACTTGATGTTGTTAGATAATGATGAAATTATCAGGAGGATAGCTCAAGGGCAACGTGCTCGCCTTGGAAGCAAGGCGACACGGAGCAACACAGGTTCGATCCCTGGGTCCGCGCTTAGAAACCTCTGGGTATCAAGCGCATTATAAATAACCTATCATATCATATCACTGTTTCAATTATAGATATATATATATATATATATATATATATATATATATATATATATATATGCAAGCCTATTTAAAAATTGCAGGTACAATACTATCGGGACAATTGGGAAAATCATCAAACAGTGTAAGAAACGGTCAGTTGGCTATGACGGAGCACTAAATAGTCTATCTAAAAATAAGTTCAAATAATGGCTAAAACAGAAAATGCAAGTGTATAGTCAAGAGTCCCATTTGGTCGAACTAGCGACTAAGAGGATTAGCGGGCGATACTGCCAATACTGGCTGACACGGACCACTAGGCCCCTTTTACATATCAGCATACCTGAACCAACATTTTTTTAGAAACTATCTCCTAATGAAATGTAACTTTTGTGAAACTCTAGAAGTTGTAGGAGTAAGGCTGCGGAGATCATTAACAGAAAGTTTGTGTTGCCAATGTGGGTGCAATGTGGTGGAGACATTAGAACACCTGCTCATCTACTGTGAATTTTTAAGTAAGATTCGCACAACTTTAAAAAAAAATCTTATGACAATACAGTGGACAGTAGCGAAATGTCAGTCATATGGCTATATTTTATGAAAGGAGATTATGATAATTTTATGTATTTTATGGTGAAATTCTATTTAAAAATATTGATGATTTTTAAAGGTTTAAAGCATGAAGAAAAATAAGTGGGCACCACTATGTAAATTGGTATTTCTTGAAATTTTTTCATGGACATTAAGATTCGGGAAGGTAATTAGAAAAGATTCACAGGAGCTGGCTTCGATGAGTCTGGAGACACCCTGACTCGTAAAGCAAGAAGTCCAAATAGAACAGGTAAACAAACCTGGCCACGTAGCCGCTCTCTGTATATTGTCCAAAAAGGGACAGTGTAATTCACAAGGATGATACTGTTTCAAGTGGTAAAGGTTCCTTTTATAAAAAAAAATGTGTAGCGTAGAATAAATCACCAGTTTGAATCAAGGTGTGATTTGTTTATAAAGCAGAAAGTTTTAAGGTAATCACTAATTAAGTCTTAGTGAAGACGCGGCTACCATCTCCCACAGTTACAATCGACTAATGGTGCCAATGCATTTCGGAGCAAAGTGCTCCTTCATCAGGGCAAGTCTACATTACATAAGGTAACATAAAGTATACAAGTAACCGGTGTGTTAATAATAAAATCACATAATTGGCAGAAAGGCAAACAATGAAATGTATAACACATCATGCATGAATCAAAATTAATCAACAATATATCCAAACATAATCATAAAAAATATAACAGGTCACATACCAGAGCGTGTTGGAATGCAGGACGCGGTGAAGAGATAGTGGGAAAAGGAGATAAACAAGTAAAAAAAATGAATAGTGGGAAAACAGAAAGGCAAATATATAGAATGTGAAGGGAAGAATTGGATGTTACCTCCAGGGATCGAGGTAGCCAGTAGTGAGAAGGTGGACAAAATGTCCGGTTCACGAGGGATCGGAGGTCTAGAGACTAGATTCGATCAGATGGGAATCTGAAAATGTAACAGCATATTGGTAAGGAGGCCAAAAAGTAACATGGAAATGACAAGGAGACGAAAAGCAATGTGCTTACCTGCGCTCGCGGAGCTGCGAGTGCACAGAGGCTGGAAATGCGGGTGGCCGCAGAACGCCGTTTTGCATCGCCAGTTTACAGCGTTGTCTAGGGAACTAAAGCTTAAATAGACACGTGACCGCAGTCCGTCTAGTGAAAGGCGCGGTGCGGTTTGTACGCTGTGCTGCGGGACTTGGGGGGCCAATAGAAAACAAACAAACTAATTATAAGTGCTAGTGAGTGTGATTGAACAATTGTAGAACAGAAAAAAATAAAAAATAGAAATGAAAAAATAGTCAATAGACATAGAAAACATACTACTAAATGAAAAAAGAACAATATACGCATAGAGGAAGAACAATGTAAGACGCATTAAAAGGGAGTAATAAAGAAGTAATAAAGGGTGTATGAAATAAGATAAATAGATCAAAAATATATAACACAACGTTGTGTACACAAGAATCTTGTAAGTATCAGGAGCAATTATAATGCTGCACAGTCATATTGAGGCCATGCCTTCAACCAGTCATCACAGTATGGAATACCTTTGGACACTGGTCCCAAATGGTAGCAACAACATGTGCTACCTTGGGTCCCAAACAAAAGTTCAGGAGGGGGGACCCCAGTACCCAGGTTAGAATACATTAGATTATAAAGATACAAGGCAAATATATGTGTAAATCACATGAAACAACAAAAAATACCCTCAAAACTATGAGGAAGCAAACAATGCCTAACATGGTCAAGGTTGAAAAGTTCAAAAAGTTAAGAACGATCAATGCAAAGGACATATAAATAATTTTTCACCACAAAACTTAAATCAATCAAGATGTACCAGACAGGATGGTGTACAGGTGACAGATCACAATGTTAGTACCATTTACATATTGACTTGCAAACTTCGCTAGCCAACCGCTAAGAGTAAAACATAAGAACATAACAACTCCGATGTAACAATGGTAGTTGATCTCTTTATTCAGGCCATTCGGATAAAGACTACCTAGTCTGTCTATCCAAAAGGTTTCCCTTTGATTGAGCCGCAGGCCCAAATCTTCGTGTGGATTGGTTTTCTTCATTACTTCCAGGATCTGGAACCTGATTTGATTTAAATTATGGCTTTTATCACGCCAGTGACGTGCCACTGCTGAGTTAGGGTTAGAGTTACGTATACAAGAGCGGTGTTCGTTCCACCGTGCTTTGGCCGATCCTGTGGACTGTCCAACATAATACTTCCCACAGGGGATTTTGATACCATATATAATGTTCACACTATCACAGGTCCAAAATGTTTTAAGAAAAATCTTATTGCCTGTTCTAGGATGGTATATAGTGTTGCCCTTGATTACCAGATTGCAATTGGTGCAGTGTAAACAGGGATACGTTCCTGTGAGTAGAGTACTGGGTTCTTTCACGGGGGGTCGCATATGGACCAGTTAATCTCGTAGGTTCTTGCTTCTCTGGTAGGCAAATACTGGAAGTTGTTCAAAAAGATTTTGTACCCTGACATCATTTTTGAAGATACTCCAATGTTTTTCGATGGAGTTTTTTATCTTGTTACTTTGGATGGAGATCTTCGAGACATATACTGGAGTTTTAAGTTCTCTCTTGGGTTTAGATGTACTCATCAGTAGGGTATCACGGTCTAGGGAATCTACTCTTTGAGTCGCCAAGTCGAGTTCTTCCTTCTTGTATCCACGTGCGGTGAATTTCTCTCGCATTCTGGATTGTTGTGCTTGGCAGTCGTCGGGGTCACTTACAACTTTCTTGACTCTCAATAGTTGGCTGTAAGGTACATTTTTGAGTAAACTGGGCTGATGAAAGCTCAAGCGGTGCAGTAAATTATTGCGATCTGTGGATTTGCGGAACAAAGAGGTGCTGTAGTTGCTCTCTCTTTTATCTATTTGGACATCAAGAAATGTGATCTTGTTTCTGGAGATCTCGCTGGTGAACTGAATGCGTTGGTCAACGTTGTTAAGATACATGAAAAACTTGTTGAATGTATCTTCAGTGCCTATGCATAATCCAAAAATGCCATTGATGTAACGTAACCATAGATGTATATTCTTGTTCCATTCGAGATTGTTAAGCATGTGATCCATTTCAAACTTATGCATAAAGAAGTTCGCATATGACGGTGCCATGGTGGCCCCCATTGATGTCCCAGAAATTTGGAGAAAAAAACTGTTCTAAAACTGGAAATATGAATTTTCTGAGATGAACTGAAGGAGAGCCAATATGAATTCTTTCTGTGCCCTAATTTCAGGTGCTCTTAACAATAGCCATTCGACGGATTCAATTCCAAGCTCATGAGGTATGGACGTGTATAAACTCTTCACATCGATGGTGAACATCAGATGATTTTGTTCAAAGGTTACAGAGTTCAATCGCTGTAAAAAGTGTGTGGTGTCTTTAATATATGTCGGGGTTTTCTGTATAAGTGGTTGGAGGAAAAAATCGATATACACTCCTAGCGGTTGGTTTATGCTGTTCATGCCCGCAACTATGGGTCTTCCAGGCGGTTTAGCAGGGTCTTTGTGGATTTTGGGTACTGTATAGAAATTAGGAATCCTTGGGTGTGGATTGTTCAAAAATGTGCGGGTATGTTCGTTTATCCAGTCTAACTCCATGGCTTTATCAAGCAATGTTTCCAGGTTCAATTTGATGGACACGGTGGGGTCATGATCTAAGGGCGCATAGACCGTTTGACCTTGCAGTTGTCTAATACATTCTTTGTCATAATCAATAGTGTTCATAATAACTAAGGCTCCTCCTTTGTCAGCTGGTCATATGATAATGTCCTTATCACAATATAGGTCTCTAATGGTTCTAATCTCATGGGGTTTCATGTTTTTGTACGGCGGAGATTTGTAACTGATCCGCTCGATATCACGAGTGACGAGTTTTTGGAAAATGTCAATCGATGGTACCGAAATTGGTGGTATGAATCCACTCTTACTTCTGAATTCCTGTAGATCAGGGTTGTCCATGGTGTTCTCATGTGGTTCAAGCTCCTCAAAGAATACCTTCAATTTGAGTTTTCTTATGAATTTATACAGCTCGATCTTCGTGTTGAATAATGTTGTACTGTAAGTTGGCACAAAACTCAGCCCTTTCTGTAGGGTGTTCTCTTCCGTTTTACTCAGAGTTTTGTGAGATATATTGGTGACTAGGTTTTCCTCAACTGGAGTCTTGTTTGTGGCTTGTTTCTGAGGTTTCCTCCTCCCCCTACGGGTTCTTTTGGGCGGGCTCCTATAAAAGACGAAGATGCAGGTGTTCGTGTGGAAGGACTAGTAGTTAAATTGGGATCACTCAATGTTTGCTCGGTCGGGATCTCCAACTCCCTCTGTATTTCAGAATCAGAGCTTGATGTGTTGTCTGATCTTGACGCATTGTCTGATGGATATTTGTAAAGTTTTTTAGGTGCTACAGGACCATATTTATCCATCCATGTATAAACTTCTTCGTTAATGTAATCATATGTGTCCCTTTCGAATTTTTTCACTTTCTTCTGTTCTAGCTCAGACTTGTACTCTTCAAGTTTCGTGTTAATATCAGTTAGGATAATATCATACTCCTCTTTCCCCAATGACCCTACTAGTTCCTTTTCAATATCCTGAATTTCGGTGTTAAGGGTGACTAAATTTTTGGATAGTTCCTGGATGGTTAGTAATATGAGATCTAATGAGCATTTATTCAAAATGGCTTCCATTTCCGTACAAATTCCTTAATTTCCTTGCAAAGCATAGGGCGAAGTTGGATGCGAAGTCCTCTTGGTATGCGTTGGTTCTTGAAGTAGCGACCTAGTGTGATTGCATGAAGTTTCCGATTTATCTCTTTGCGTATTAAGTATTCTAGTTGTTTAATGCATTTCGCCGGGTCTTTAGTTGCAGTAGCATGTGTTCCAATCGTTGTTTCACTGATAAGTTCAAGGATGGCGGCCGCCTCCTCATTGGAAAACCCTAGGGGTTCTGCGCATTTATTTGAGAGTCCTTCGATATCTTCGAAGGACATCTTGTTGATAAAAAATGGTGTTGAGTAAAAGGTGCGTATGAGTCAATGTGTGCCTCCACTTGCTTGTGTCTCAAAAAAGGAAGGGCAAAAGCATGAAGAAAAATAAGTGGGCAAATTTTTTCATGGACATTAAGATTCGGGAAGGTAATTAGAAAAGATTCACAGGAGCTGGCTTCGATGAGTCTGGAGACACCCTGACTCGTAAAGCAAGAAGTCCAAATAGACCAGGTAAACAAACCTGGCCACGTAGCCGCTCTCTGTATATTGTCCAAAAAGGGACAGTGTAATTCACAAGGATGATAGTGTTTCAAGTGGTAAAGGTTCCTTTTATAAAAAAAATTTGTTGCGTAGAATAAATCACCAGTCTGAATCAAGGTGTGATTTGTTTATAAAGCAGAAAGTTTTAAGGTAATCACTAATTAAGTCTTAGTGAAGACGCGGCTACCATCTCCCACAGTTACAATCGACTAATGGTGCCAATGCATTTCGGAGCAAAGTGCTCCTTCATCAGGGCAAGTCTACATTACATAAGGTAACATAAAGTATACAAGTGTCCAAAGGTATTCCATACTCTGATGACTGGTTAAAGGCATGGCCTCAATATGACTGTGCAGCATTGTAATTGCTCCTGATACTTACAAGATTCTTGTGTACACAACGTTGTGTTATATATTTTTGATCTATTTATCTTATTTCATACACCCTTTAATACTTCTTTATTACTCCCTTTTAACGCGTCTTATATTGTTCTTCCTCTATGCGTATATTGTTCTTTTTTCATTTAGTAGTATGTTTTCCATGTCTATTGACTATTTTTTAATTTCTATTATTTATTTTTTTCTGTTCTACAATTGTTCAATCACACTCACTAGCACTTATAATTAGTTTGTTTGTTTTCTATTGGCCCCCCAAGTCCTGCAGCACAGCGTACAAACCGCACCGCGCCTTTCACTAGACGGACTGCGGTCGCGTGTCTATTTAAGCTTTAGTTCCCTAGACAACGCTGTAAACTGGCGATGCGAAACGGCGTTCTACGGCCACCCGCATTTCCAGCCTCTGTGCACTCGCAGCTCCGCGAGTGTAGGTAAGCACATTGCTTTTCGTCTCCTTGTCATTTCCATGTTACTTTTTGGCCTCCTTACCGATATGCTGTTACATTTTCAGATACTCATCTGATCGGATCTAGTCTCTAGACCTCCGATCCCTCGTGAACCGGACATTTTGTCCACCTTCTCACTACTGGCTACCTCTATCCCTGGAGGTAACATCCAATTCTTCCCTTCACATTCTATATATTTGCCTTTCTGTTTTCCCACTATTCATTTTATTACTTGTTTATCTCCTTTTCCCACTATCTCTTCACCGCATCCTGCATTCCAACACGCTCTGGTATGTGACCTGTTATATTTTGTATGATTATGTTTGGATATATTGTTGATTGATTTTGATTCATGCATGATGTGTTATACATTTGATTGTTTGCCTTTCTGCCAATTATGTGATTTTATTATTAACACACCGGTTACTTGTATACTTTATGTTACCTTATGTAATGTAGACTTGCCCTGATGAAGGAGCACTTTGCTCCGAAATGCATTGGCACCATTAGTCGATTGTAACTGTGGGAGATGGTAGCCGCGTCTTCACTAAGACTTAATTAGTGATTATCTTAAAACTTTCTGCTTTATAAACAAATCACACCTTGATTCAGACTGGTGATTTATTCTACGCAACAAATTTTTTTTTTATAAAAGGAACCTTTACCACTTGTATCATCCTTGTGAATTACACTGTCCCTTTTTGGACAATATACAGAGAGTGGCTACGTGGCCAGGTTTGTTTACCTGGTCTATTTGGACTTCTTGCTTTACGAGTCAGGGTGTTTCCAGACTCATCGAAGCCAGCTCCTGTAAATCTTTTCTAATTACCTTCCAGAATCTTAATGTCCATGAAAAAATTTCAAGAAATACCAATTTACATAGTGGTGCCCACTTATTTTTCTTCATGCTTTTGGCCTTCCTTTTTTGAGACACAAGCAAGTGGAGGCACACATTGACTCATACGCACCTTTTACTCAACACCATTTTTTATCAACAAGATGTCCTTCGAAGATATCGAAGGACTCTCAAATAAATGTGCAGAAACCCTAGGGTTTTCCAATGAGGAGGCGGCCGCCATCCTTGAACTTATCAGTGAAACAACAATTGGAACACATGCTACTGCAACTAAAGACCCGGTGAAACGCATTATACAACTAGAATACTTAATACGCAAAGAGATAAATCGGAAACTTCATGCAATCACATTAGGTCGCTATTTCAAGAACCAACGCATACCAAGAGGACTTCGCATCCAACTTCACCCAATGCTTTGCAAGGAAAGTAAGGAATTGGTACGGAAATGGGAAGCCATTTTGAATAAATGCTCATTAGATCTCATATTACTAACCATCCAGGAACTATCCAAAAAATTTAGTCACCCTTAACACCGAAATTAAGGATATTGAAAAGGAACTGGTAGGGTCATTGGGGAAAGAGGAGTATGATATTATCCTAACTGATATTAACACGAAACTTGAAGAGTACAAGTCTGAGCTAGAACTGAAGAAAGTGAAAAAATTCAAAAGGGACACTTATGATTACATTAACGAAGAAGTTTATACATGGATGGATAAATATGGTCCTGTAGCACCTAAAAAACTTTACAAATATCCATCAGACAACGCGTCAAGATCAGACAACACATCAAGCTCTGATTCTGAAATACAGAGGGAGTCGGAGATCCCGACCGAGCAAACATTGAGTGATCCCAACTTAACTACTAGTCCTTCCACACGAACACCTGCATCTTTGTCTTTTTTAGGAGCCCGCCCAAAAGAACCCGTAGGGGGAGGAGGAAACCTCAGAAACAAGCCACAAACAAGACTCCAGTTGAGGAAAACCTAGTCATCAATATATCTCACAAAACTCTGAGTAAAACGGAAGAGAACACCCTACAGAAAGGGCTGAGTTTTGTGCCAATTTACAGTACAACATTATTCAACACGAAGATCGAGCTGTTTAAATTCATAAGAAAACTCAAATTGAAGGTATTCTTTGAGGAGCTTGAACCACATGAGAACACCATGGACAACCCTGATCTACAGGAATTCAGAAGTAAGAGTGGATTCATACCACCAATTTCGGTACCATGGATTGACATTTTCCAAAAACTCGTCACTCGTGATATCGAGCGGATCAGTTACAAATCTCTGCCGTACAAAAACATGAAACCCCATGAGATTAGAACCATTAGAGACCTATATTGTGATAAGTACATTACCATACGACCAGCTGACAAAGGAGGAGCCTTAGTTATTATGAACACTATTGATTATGACAAAGAATGTATTAGACAACTGCAAGATCAAACGGTCTATGCGCCCTTAAATCATGACCCCACCGTGTCCATCAAATTGAACCTGGAAACATTGCTTGATAAAGCCATGAAGTTAGACTGGATAAACGAACATACCCGCAAATTTTTGAACAATCCACACCCAAGGATTCCTAATTTCTATACACTACTCAAAATCCACAAAGACCCTGCTAAACCGCCTGGAAGACCCATAGTTGCGCGCATGAACAGCATAAACCAACCGCTAGGAGTGTATATCGATTTTTTCCTCCAACCACTTATACAGAAAACCCCGACATATATTAAAGACACCACACACTTTTTACAGTGATTGAACTCTGTAACCTTTGAACAAAACCATCTGATGTTCACCATCGATGTGAAGAGTTTATACACGTCCATACCTCATGAGCTTGGAATTGAATCAGTCGAATGGCTATTGTTAAGAGCACCTGAAATTAGGGCACATAAAGAATTCATATTGGCTCTCCTTCAGTTCATCTCAGAAAATTCATATTTCCAGTTTCAGAACAGTTTTTTCTCCAAATTTCTGGGACATCAATGGGGGCCACCATGGCACCATCATATGCGAACTGCTTTATGCATAAGTTTGAAATGGATCACGTGCTTAACAATCTCGAATGGAACAAGAATATACATCTATGGTTATGTTACATCGATGACATTTTTTGATTATGGATAGGCACTGAAGATACATTCAACAAGTTTTTCATGTATCTTAACAACGTTGACCAACGCATTCAGTTCACCAGAGAGATCTCCAGAGACAAGATCACATTTCTTGATGTCCAAATAGATAAAAGAGAGAGCAACTACAGCACCTCTTTGTTCCGCAAATCCACAGATCGCAATAATTTACTGCACCGCTTGAGCTTTCATCAGCCCAGTTTACTCAAAAATTTACCTTACAGCCAACTATTGAGAGTCAAGAAAATTGTAAGTGACCCAGACGACTGCCAAGCACAACAATCCAGAATGCGAGAGAAATTCACCGCACGTGGATACAAGAAGGAAGAACTCGACTTGGCGACTCAAAGAGTAGATTCCCTAGACCGTGATACCCTACTGATGCGTACGTCTAAACCCAAGAGAGAACTTAAAACTCCAGTATATGTCTCGAAGTTCTCCATCCAAAGTAACAAGATAAAGAACTCCATCAAAAAACATTGGAGTATCTTCAAGAATGATGTCAGGGTACAAAATCTTTTTGAACAACTTCCAGTATTTGCCTACCAGAGAAGCAAGAACCTATGAGATGAACTGGTCCACACGCGACCTCCCGTGAAAGAACCCAGTACTCTACGCACAGGAACGTATCCCTGTTTACACTGCACCAATTGCAATCTGGTAATCAAGGGCAACACTATATACCATCCTAGAACAGGCAATAAGATTTTTCTTAAAACATTTTGGACCTGTGATAGTGTGAACATTATATATGGTATCAAATGCCCCTCTGGGAAGTATTATGTTGGACAGTCCACAAGATCGGCCAAAGCACGGTGGAACGAACACCGCTCTTGTATACGTAACTCTAACCCTAACTCAGCAGTGGCACGTCACTGGCGTGATAAAAGCCATAATTTAAATCAAATCAGGTTCCAGATCCTGGAAGTAATGAAGAAAACCAATCCACACGAAGATTTGGGCCTGCGGCTCAATCAAAGGGAAACCTTTTGGATAGACAGACTAGGTAGCCTTTATCCGAATGGCCTGAATGAAGAGATCAACTACCATTGTTACATCTGAGCTGTTATGTTCTTATGTTTTACTCTTAGCGGTTGGCTAGCGAAGTTTGCGAGTCAATATGTAAATGGTACGAACATTGTGATCTGTCACCTGTACACCATCCTGTCTGGTACATCTTGATTGATTTAAGTTTTGTAGTGAAACATTATTTATATGTCCTTTGCATTGATCGTTCTTAACTTTTTGAACTTTTCAACCTTGACCATGTTAGGCATTGGTTGCTTCCTCATAGTTTTGAGGGTATTTTTTGTTGTTTCATGTGATTTACACATATACTTGCCTTGTATCATTATAATCTAATGTATTCTAACCTTGGTACTGGGGTCCCCCCTCCCGAACTTTTGTTTGGGACCCAAGGTAGCACATGTTGTTGCTACCATTTGGGACCAGTGTCCAAAGGTATTCCATACTCTGATGACTGGTTGAAGGCATGGCCTCAATATGACTGTGCAGCATTATAATTGCTCCTGATACTTACAAGATTCTTGTGTACACAACGTTGTGTTATATATTTTTGATCTATTTATCTTATTTCATACACCCTTTATTACTTCTTTATTACTCCCTTTTAGCGCGTCTAATATTGTTCTTCCTCTATGCGTATATTGTTCTTTTTTCATTTAGTAGTATGTTTTCTATGTCTATTGACTATTTTTTCATTTCTATTTTTTATTTTTTTCTGTTCTACAATTGTTCAATCACACTCACTAGCACTTATAATTAGTTTGTTTGTTTTCTATTGGCCCCCCAAGTCCCGCAGCACAGCGTACAAACCGCACCGCGCCTTTCACTAGACGGACTGCGGTCACAAGTCTATTTAAGCTTTAGTTCCCTAGACAACGCTGTAAACTGGCGATGCGAAACGGCGTTCTACGGCCACCCGCATTTCCAGCCTCTGTGCACTCGCAGCTCCGCGAGCGCAGGTAAGCACATTGCTTTTCGTCTCCTTGTCATTTCCATGTTACTTTTTGGCCTCCTTACCGATATGCTGTTACATTTTCAGATTCTCATCTGATCGGATCTAGTCTCTAGACCTCCGATCCCTCGTGAACCGGACATTTTGTCCACTTTCTCACTACTGGCTACCTCGATCCCTGGAGGTAACATCCAATTCTTCCCTTCACATTCTATATATTTGCCTTTCTGTTTTCCCACTATTCAATTTTTTACTTGTTTATCTCCTTTTCCCACTATCTCTTCACCGCATCCTGCATTCCAACACGCTCTGGTATGTGACCTGTTATATTTTTTATGATTATGTTTGGATATATTGTTGATTAATTTTGATTCATGCATGATGTGTTATACATTTCATTGTTTGCCTTTCTGCCAATTATGTGATTTTATTATTAACACACCGGTTACTTGTATACTTTATGTTACCTTATGTAATGTAGACTTGCCCTGATGAAGGAGCACTTTGCTCCGAAATGCATTGGCACCATTATTCGATTGTAACTGTGGGAGATGGTAGCCGCGTCTTCACTAAGACTTAATTAGTGATTACCTTAAAACTTTCTGCTTTATAAACAAATCACACCTTGATTCAGACTGGTGATTTATTCTACGCAACACATTTTTTTTTATAAAAGGAACCTTTACCACTTGGAACAGTATCATCCTTGTGAATTACACTGTCCTTTCTTGGACAATATACAGAGAGCGGCTACGTGGCCAGGTTTGTTTACCTGGTCTATTTGGACTTTTCGATTTTTAAAGGTTTGTCATAATTTAGGAATTTTAAAATTGTGTTTTAGAGAATTTCTGTTAGATTTTAAACCTTGTATGAAGCTGCTATCTATGGTCAATGAGCTATCAAAACTGTACTGTAATCAGTTCTGAAACATGTTTACTAAGTCTGTCTGATTTTAAAATCGAAATGTACAATGTGATTGTTCATGTATGTAATTTTGTGTTGTATATACAAAACCGTTGGCTATAAATCTTAGTTACTTACCTGTAACTGTATTTCTCCAGCATTGGTATCTTTCATAGATTCAGATGCTTGAATATTCCCTGTCGTCAGACTGGGAATGGTCGGTGATAAAATGAATTATTAAAATGTTTCAATATACATCCCTTCTCCCCTAGAGAATGCATGTAGATACTCTATTGTGGCTTATGAGCCACTTTATTGTGTAGTCCCTCCACCACACTTTGGTCCTTTATGCCCCAACCAATGAGGTTGCAGGGCTTAAGCTCCGCCCCAGGCAGCCATCTTCAGATTTTGAACCGTAGGAACTACAGTAAGATTGGTGCTGAGCATAGGAGCAGCCTCTCATGGGAGGCGGGTGGGCGCATGTGAATCTATGAAAGATACCAATGCTGGAGAAATACAGTTACAGGCAAGTAACTAAGACTTCTCCAGCATTGGATACCAAGCAGTTAAAGCATGCCACCTATATATATATATATATATGTATATATATATATATACACACACATATAAGCATAGATGCAGAAACCAATATTTCTGACTAACCTTTATCATGCAGCAAACCAAAGATTACATACTCAGGGAAAGGCGGGAAAATAGGCTGGTCCTACCTTATGCAAAGAGGTGGCGGAGCACTGCCTGTCCAACAGCAGATTCTTTGTTGTCATCTTCTGCTAGGCAGTAGTGCTTAGCGAACGTGTGCAGAGTGCTCTAGGTAGCGGCTCTGCAGATGTCCTTCAAAGGAACCCCTGCATGAAACGCTACTGATGCCGCTCTTCCTCTGGTGGAATGTGCTGAAGGCGGTTTGGAGAGGGGGTAGCCCTTCAGTTGATGACAATGGGTAATGCATAACGAGACCCATCTTGCCAGACTTTGTTTGGAGCTATGTTGTCCTTTCGTGCAGCCCGCAAAGGCAATGAACAGTCTGTTAGATAAGCGGAACTCCTTAGTTCTCTGCAAGTAGAATTTCAAAACCCTAGTCACATCTAGGGAAGGTAAAGCCCTTTCTGCTTCCGAAGTAAAGTTCCGGAAGAAAGATGGTAGAAAAATGTGCTCTGTGAGTGTCATTTCTGATAAGACCTTGGGCAGAAATTTTGGGTGTGTCCTCAAAATGACACGGTCTTGCTGAAACAAAGTAAAAGGAGGTTCTGAAGACGAGGCTTGTAATTCACTCATCCTCCTGGCCGAAGTCATGGCTACCAGAAAAGCAGTTTTCCAAGATAAGAATTTTATTTCATATCTGTGAATGGGTTCGAAAGGGGGTTCCATGAGAGCCGTTAGCACAGTATTTAGGCTCCAGGAAAGAACTGATGAGGGCATAGGAGGATAAGTATGCATCAACCCTTTCAGGAATCCCTTGATGGCCGGAAGAGAGAGTAAAGACTGCGCTTCTGGAGGCGTCGTGTATGCTGATATGGCCGACAGGTGAACTTTGATGGAGGACAGGGGGAGACCTGCCTTAGCCAAATGTAACAAGTAAAGTAGTATCTGTTCTACCGAAGCTGTAAGTGGGTTAATAGTCGATGTTTCACACCACTTAGAGAAGCGGGTCCATTTCCGCACATAGGTGATCCTTGTTGAGGGGGCTCTATAGGACCTGATTACGTCCCAGCAGTCTGCCGGAAGGTTCAAGTTCATCAGTTTGCGCTACTCAGGAACCAGGCTTTGAGGGAGAGGCTCGCTGGGTCATGGTGGAGGACCTTGTGGTTCTGCTGAGTCAATAGGTATTGATAAGCCTGGAAGCAAATTGGAGGCCACCGGGATAGATGCTGCAGTCCTGATCCTTCATTCTGCGCAGAACTCTGACTATGAGTGGAATGGGGGGAAAGGCATAAAGGAACTTCCCTGTCCAGTCTACCAGGAATGCACCTCCTGCTGATTGATGTTCCGGGTACCTTGAGGCGAATGCTTGACATTTCCTGTTGATCCTGGTGGCAAAAAGGTTGATCTGTGGTTGGCCCCATGCAGAGAAAATCCATTAAACTTCCTTTTCGTCTAGCTCCCATTGGTGGGATGAGCCGTACTCCGTGCTCAGTTTGTCCGCTAAGACATTGTCCACTCCCGGGAGATGTTCCGCCCTGATCTGGACTTTGTGGTGCAATACCCATGACCATAGGAGTTGAGCTTCCTGTGATAAGATCTCTAACTTTGTGCCTCCTTGCTTGTTTGTGTAGTGCATGGAGGTTGTATTGTCTGTCTGGATGGTCAAGACTTGACCCGCCACTACTGGAAGGAAAGCTTTTAGAGCCCATCGTATCGCCTTGAGCTCTAGGACATTGATGTGGAGCTGTGATTCTTGGTCTGACCAAGCCCCTTTTGTCTGAAGGTCCGCCAAGTGTGCTCCCCATCCCGAAAGGGACGCATCTGTCCTTAAGAGAAGAGTGGGTGTTGGTGCCTGGAATGGCATCCCTTGGAGCAGGTTCCGTGGAGTGTTCCACCATCGAAGTGCCTTGTGCGCTGCTGTCGATATCTGGACCAAATCTTCCCGTCAGCCTGTGGCTTGTTTCCATTGGTGGTCCAGGGCCTCCTGGATTGGTCTCATGCAAAGTCTGCAATTTGGTATGAGAAATATACATGAGGACATCATGCCCAGGAGGGATTTGAAAGAGCGTACCGTGGTCGTCTCTTTTTCTAGGAACAATGATGTTGAGTGGAGGATGGCTATTACTCTGTCCGCCGCTGGTCTTACCCTGGGAATGGTGGTGTCGAACCCGGCCCTCAGAAAAAGAACTGTCTTGCTGGATACTTGGCAGGATTGTATGTTGTTTATCGAAAAAACTAACCCTTTTAGGAGTTTTATCGTATTCGACACTGCCAATTGAGCTTGACTGAAGGAGCTTGCCCTTATCAACCACTCGTCCAAATATGGAAAGACCTCAGTTCCCAACCTTCTGAGGTTCGCTGCTGCGGCGCCAGACATTTGGTGAATACCCTCGGTGCTGATTTTAGCCCGAACGGGAGTACCCGGAATTGGAAATGTAGGTCTCCTATGGCGAACCTGAGGAACTGTCCGTGGGCAGGATGAATTGGAATGTGGAAGTATGCGTCTTCTAAGTCCAGAGTGACTAGGAAGTCGTTTCTGTTCAGCCACGGTAAGACGCCTTGCAGGGATATCATTTTGAATTTGATGCGTTTGATGTATTTGTTGAGTGCCCTTAAGTCCAATATGGGCCTCCATTGACCGTTTTTCTTTTTGATTAGAAAGAAGCGGGAGTAGAAACCTTTTTTTTCTGGGTATACTGGCTCTATAGCTGCTTTATGCAGTAACTTTTGAACTTCTGCCATGACGTTCCGCAGCATGTGATCTTTGCGAAGGCTGGGGGCAAGGGATGGAGGATGGTTTAGGAATTCTATGGTGTGACCCTTGCGGACCACCTGTAATATCCACTTGTTCGATGTTATCGAATTCCAGCGTTGAAAAAATTGGCTTACCCTTCCCCCCACAGGTGTTTGGAATAGAGGGGGAAGAATCGAATGGTCAATTCTGTTTGTTCTGGGCTTTACCTTGGGAAGGGCCACGCCTTCCTCTCTGGGAATACCTGTTGGCGGATTGATATCAGTTGCATTGGATCAGGTTACCATGTGACCTTTGACCATAGGAGGAACGTGTATATCCTCTGTCTTTTGATGCTGCATCTCGAAAGGGCCAAAAGGACCTGCAGTCTTTATATTTATCCTTCAAGGAACTGTTGGCTCGAGCCGTATCCGTGTTCGTTTTAATTCATTTAAGGTGGTCATCTATCTTTTTGCCAAATAAGTCTTGCCCGTAGAAGGGCATGTCCAAAATTTGTGCCTGCACCTCAGGCCTGAAATTCGTGGCCTTCATCCATGCTTGTCTCCTTAGCACTGTGCCGTGGGCGATTTGTCTGAAACCTGACTCAGACACATCGACAGCCGTGTCGATCATGTGGTCTGAAGTGGCTTCTCCGTCCGCAATGATGGACCTGGCTTCTTCCTGTAAATCTGCTGGTAGATGGTTGGTCAGCTTGGACATGCAAAGTCAAAGCTTGCCGTCAAACCTGGCTGTCATGGCTAATGCGTTGCCCGCTCTGATCGTGAGAGATGCTGAGGAAGACACCTTTCTACCAATGGCTTCCAGTTTACGAACTTCCTTGTCTGGCAGTGCTGACAGTGGTGATGATGGGTTGGCTAATTTCTTTCTAGCTGCTACTGTGATGACTGAGTCTGGCTTCGTATGACCCCTTAAACAAAGAGGCGCTGCGTCAGGTGCCTTGTACTTCTTTTCAGGTCTTGAAACTAAAGCAGGTGTGGATAAGGGTGTGGCCAGTATCTTCGACCCAGACTCCAAATGGTGTTGAGAAGAGGAATCGTGGTGACCGTTCTTCTGCGTTTGTCCCTGTGCTCGTTAAGCACTGACTTCTTCTCTTCCGAAGAAACTTGTACCTTGAACAAGTCTGCAGCTTTACCAATTATAGTATGAAACAATACCAAATCCTCTGTAATCTCTCATTCCTCAGGATCCAAAAAATCCCTGAACGGGTCCTCTTGCCAATCAGATACTGACACAGATGAAGGTACCGTAGTTGGATCTTGAACTGGCAATCGAGGTCTATGAGGTGATGCTGGAGAGGGGACTCATGTCGGTGAAGCACTGAGTGTTCTGCTCCTGGATCTACGTGGAGGCTCAGGTGATCGCTCTCTTTTCTGTTCCCTTCTCCTGGGAGGGGAGTGTCTGGGCATGCTATGCCGAGGTGAATTATTCCTCAGGGGGGTTCTTGGCTCCTTAGGTACTGAAGACCTATTCTTTAGATCTTGGCGCCTGTTAAACTCCTCGATGATTCTTTGCATCGATGCCATGAGCCCCGGGTCATAAGGATCAGCCATGTCCTCTGAATCCGGTTGCCAAGGAGGGCTGTTTTCCTTAGGAATGAGGAAAGGTTGCTCACCAAGCATTTCCGTGTCCGAGAACTCCTCCTGAAGAATGACATCCGGGATTTCTGTCATCTCTTTTAAAGGGGGCAGTTGTGCTCCAACTGGCTCAGGTGTATCTGGAATTGGAGTAGCTGGTCCCAAAGACTTGTGAAGACTGCTCATATTGGATGGTTTATCCGTGACGTCAGCAAATGGTGTTGCGGGCTCTACTTCTTCAGAAGACACCACATTTTTCGGAATCGTCAACGGTACTTTCGTCGGCACAGCTTTTGCTGACGATGGCTTCGTCGACAGTGGTTCTGTGGACGAAGACTTTGAAGATGGTTGACCTGTCGACGAGAGCTTTGTGGAGGAGAGCTTCGATGACGAGTGATGTGCTTCCTTCGACGACGATGATTTTGACGTGGACGATGAGGTTTGGAGTGTTGTCATCGTTGACGGTGGCTTGCTTTGCTGCCGCTCGTGGACAGCTTCTCCGTGGACGACTGCCCCTCCCCCCTGGTTTTTTGAAAACACCTCCTTACCTTTGGAGGTGGTTTTTTCTTCAGCCTGATGTGTTTTGTGGTGTTCTGGGTCCAAGGAAGGCATAGAAGAAGTGGGTTCCAACTATCTTTTAGCCTTATGAGAGGGAGAGGAATTCCTTTCCACTGAAGAGGCCCTTCTCTTAGAGGTTTGTCTCTCCGATGGTTTAGTAGATGATACAGGAGCTGTCTTGGCAGACGCCTCGTTGAAGGACAGACCCTTGGCTTCTAGGTGTAACAGAAGTCTCCTGTGTCTGTCCTGCAGGGTTTTGGTGGAGAAAGTCCTGCAAATATCACATTTGTTGATGTCATGTGGATATAAGCAGTAAATACAGTGGTCATGTGGATCCTTCATGTAGACCAGTTTCTTCCTGCACGTCGTGCAGTCCCTGAACAGGGAAAGCTTCTTGGCAGGCTGAAGCTCAGCCATGCTGAGGAGAACTTTCACTTGACGAAAAAGTACTAACAAAAACGTTTCTCAGAGTACAAAGACTCAGAATAGCAAGCCCCTAAGAAGGGGAAAAAACAGAATATATTAGAAAAATATATACTACACACAAAAGGTGAAAAGGGTTTTGAAAGCTCAGAGAGCTGGAGGATTCCTTCTGTCTGATAGACTGCGGTGAAAAATCAAAGAAAGATGGCTGCCTGGGGCAGAGCCCTGCCACCTCATTGCTTGGAGCCACAAAGGATCAAAGTGAGGTGGAGGGATTACACAATGGAGTGGCTCATAAGCCACAATGGAGTATCTACATGCATTCTCTAGGGGAATGTATATTGAAAAGCTTTAATAATTCATTTTTATCACCGAGGATTCCCAGTCTGACGACGGGGAATATTCAAGCATCTGCATCTATGAAAGATCCAATGCTGGAGAAGTATATTACTAATACATAAAATGAATTGAAAAAGGATATAATTACTTAAGCTGTTCTATGCCCGTTTGCCGACAGGAGTTTTTTTCGATGGAATTTTCACTGAAAATGTTCCATTGCAAAAACTTATCTAAATATTATTTTTTTTATATTTGGGTGGTTGCCCCTTCCAAGCCCTCCCTTCCCTATATTTTAAACCTTACCCGAACTCTTCCCTACTCATTTGATCCCCCTTTATATTTCAATTTGTTTTTTTAATAGAATATTTTCTGTAGCCAATTCCATCGAAAAAAAACTCCTGTCAGCCAAACGACTGTATACTATTGACAGACTATGTGCACCTGTCAACTACTCAGGAGTTGCATTCAAGTAAAAGGGCCCACATTCGTAAATCAGTATGACATAAGTATTCCATGCACGTCGGTCTCACCCAATTATTCGGTACTTCTACATCCCTATCATATTCTAAACTTTCTGATTACCCAGTCTGGCATTAAAATCACCTGCCCCATCCCTGATTTCCCTCTCCAGAGGACAAGACATATTTGTTACATCGTTAAAAGCTTGTCAACGTTCTCAATTTCATAAGCTTTCTTCTTATCATAATTACTGGTATAAACATTTACGAAATAAAAATGTATGCCAGTACTACTAATTGTATATTCCTAGAAAGAATTAAATCAATTGCTGTTATAAAGATTTATGAAATACAACTTTGAACCACAGTAATTTTACAGTACTACTACTTGTATATTCCTTGAAAAAATGAAAGGTCAATTCAATTAAAAATTTAGGGCTACCACAACAAGTATGCCTAATCCACAAATTTGACGTCCCTTTTTAGCATCTTTTACCACATTCATTCAAACTGGTGTAAAACCCTGTAAATTATTTGGTCATAGCACCAGGTTTCCTTAAATAAGAAAATATCAATTCCATTTTAGAACTCCATAAAATTTTTGTGTTCCACCTTTCCTCATGAGCCTGCGAAATTCCATGACAAAATGTTTATATTGAAATGGATTACTGTGTCAAGGTTTCTGTTATTGGCCGCACCGTTTATAACATCAAGTAGCTCTTTGGATATCTCGGATAACTGGGTGGCACCATCAATAACCCCACCAACTTTAACATCTACACTACCTTGTATTGAGAATTTCCCTCCACAAAACAAAATTGAATATTGTTTTGTACATGTTAATCGACGCCATCCATTCTGTTCAGCGGAGGAAAAGTATTGTGGTGAGAGAAGATAAAAGCTAACAATTAATTATTGCCCATGTTCCTCCCGGGCCTTTGAGACTGCATCCCCAACCTCTGTAGAAATAAACCAATGGGGAAAACCTTAATAGATGTGCCAGGGAGATTGCAAAAGGAAAGCTTGTTTAGGATCTGGCTTACCAGGAACATACTTCTGAAAGTTGAAACAGTACAATGCCCTTAGTCCACCCAACCAGAGCGTTTTGCCATTAAGAAATCTGAATTTACCCAGTGTAGAGATCTACTCATGAAGTGACAGTATTCTTAGAGAGTGTCAACATTACCCAGGACTAGATATTGGGGTTGCCTGTGGGGGAAGTTATGATAAAGAATTGACTATGTAGTGGCTTTCCCACCTTCTTCTGTTCTTTGACCATACCCTCCCTATTTGTCAGATCAATCACTGATATTGTATTACATTTCTTAATTCCCATTTACCTCTTTTGCCCACTCTATCACCACGGACCTTCGTTTTCCTTGGGTAACTGCTTCCATGTAATTTGCACTCTCCATCTCAGCAGAATTAATGAACTTAATTACATATGAGTTTTTTCCTTGAACACAATTTACACCTGCCGAAATGCCCCTCCTGCCATCCTTTGAGTTAAACTTCAAGGTTTCACCTATTATAATATGCAGATTTACGTCTAGCCTACAAAAGCGCTCTTTAATATTAAAAGTTGTTTTCTCCAACATAGCCTCTTCCCAAGTGGGAACATTCATTGACCTCTCTCTCCTAACTACCTAAGTCCTTACTTTGTGTAGAAGATTTATTGAGCTCCATAACTTTGGAATTAACCAGTCTACCTTCCAGACGTTCATTGGCTTTAACTATTCTCTTGTTTGTAGGCACATTATCAATTAATTCATCAGGATGGTCATCAGGGCTTCCTCTGCCCTTACTTTCAGCGTCCTCTTAATTTTTGTAGATTTAGGGCCTGATTTACAGAATGTTTTCCTATGGGATTGCGCCATTATAAAACACTTCCATGAATCAGGCCCTTAGTCTTTTCCACTCAGAAAATGTTATCATTCAAATCTCCTATTGCTTTTTTTAAATCACATTTTAATATTACTCAAATTACTCCTTTGGTTTTTTTTCTCACCCTTGTTAGTCACATCCGAACATTTTATTTTGCCCATCAACAGAATTTGTATCCTTAGCCGGGTATCCGCCAGGTGTTGGACAACTTGCTCAGCACACAGGCGAATGTCTGAATGACTTTTACTCAAGTCCATCTCATTGTGCCTAGATTGCCAACAACAACCTGTCCCAGCACTTCTCAGGTTTAACCATATGCCCTTTTTCATTTCCTTATTGTAGTAAAATAGTTATTATCTCCCTTAGCAAAGAACATAATGGAGTAATGTACTGACGTTTGTTCCACCTCCTTCGTCCTTCCTCGCACAGCCCTGTGCAGACTGCTGAACTGAACTCTTTGCTGCATACTTTTGAGTACATCAGGACCATCCAGCCATCACTCTTCTGTTTTGCTTACCATGAGGAGTCCCTATCTTTAAAAGTACTCCACTTTGCACATTTCCCTACCGATCAAACTGTTGCAGGAAACTAGAAACGGTACGCGACTTCCACTTGAACTTCTCCTTCTGCTCCACCACACTCTGGAATTCTATGCCCATATATCTGCAAACCGAGGAAAATTACTGAAAGCCTGGCTATTTATGGTGACTACACCACACGCCATGCTGGGAGGGTGCCTCTGAGCAGCCTCTCGCACTTACCGCGCAAACCCAAACACATCCTTCACAGCGGGGACAATTGGGCAGCGAGGGTAGAGGAAAGTGCTGAGAGTTTTCCTACCATGGGTGCGTAGCTTAGCGGATGGGCCTGTTGGCCTTACTTACCCACCAATAAAGTTTTGTTCAGCATCCTGCAACAGCTCTGCGTATCCTTCTCAACACTATTCAACTGACGCCAGCATGAGAACTACGCAAAACAACAACCAACAGATGTCCACTCTAAGCAGTATCAATCAGAGAGAACCTCCTCTGTCTAAAATGACACACATATCACAAATCCGCCCCCAACGCGTCAGCCGAACACCATGGGAGACCAGACTCAATCGGGTTGGTCTCCCTATAATCCAATAGAATCAGACTTGCTTTCTCACAAGCATTCAATGGGCCACCACGCAATGCGCTAGCCAAAGATTCTGGCATATAAGCCTCATTCGGGGGAATTTACCATTGCCATGTAAACCTAAATGTAACAGGAAGAAACAATGCTAACAAAGACAATAATCGAGCACTGCAACTACACCAGACAAAACGTTTCAAACCAAAAGCCTCCCTCTTGCTCAACCATTCACTTTTGCCCTTTAACTGACTCATATCAATCTCTCTCCACCTTATGCCGTTCACACAATTAACCTTTGCACACTGCAGCAAGTCCTGCAAGCACAACTCACAAAGAGCCACCACACCGTATTCCTGTTGCCCGATCCCATCCATTCATGTCAACGGCTAACTAGGTCCTTGCCGCGCTGTTTCCTACTGATTGACTGCAGGCGCTCCCTTCCAGACGAAATACTCACACAGGGTTTTCTCAGCCACTCTTCACCCAGATTCATACCGACACACATGGTGGAGGTACTTCCAGCATGCATGCATCTGGACCACATAATTAGTATTTGCCTAGCTTCTCTCAGTCACTTCCCACCTAGATTCATACAGACACACATGATGAAGGTACTTCTAGCTTGGAAGTATCTGCACTACATGATTAGCATCTGGCTTCCTCTCACCTCATTAACAACCTCATCCATTTTTACTTGCAGGGCCATGCACAGAGGTGTTGGCAAATACAAAAGAAATGTGCTGTGCTAGATCACTTTACTTTACATTAAATCTAAGACATTTTGATGTGGGACTTTATAGTCTTGCAAACTAGGCGTGTGCCCCTCATCCATCTAGGCACTTCCATCTCATTTCATCACAGTCAGCTATTTTTGCATTTTACCCCTGTCTTTGCATATTATTTATTTTTCTTCCATCCCTCCTTGGCTACATGAAGCCAGGTAGAATATATAATTGTTGTGAGGATTATGGCGCTCACTTCGCTCCCATTCCTTTTTTGATATAAACATTTTAACCTTTTCAAACTTTTACTTTAAACTGTGAAGTCACACTACACTTATCCACCACAGTAAACCATAAACCTAGATGTCTGACAGTTTGTAGCGCCACCTAGAGTGTCGGTGTCGGATGCAGCATTCCAGTGGTGTGCAGACCCTTTTTGCCCTGCGAAGGGGATGCAATTTACTTAGCTTCCCCAACATATCTAATTTCCATCTCCAAAGATTACAGATTGCATCTATCCAAATGCTTACTTCTGCTGGCTGGAGAGCACCAATGACCAAGGTCCTGAACTTCGTAAACAGGTCAATAAGAGTATAGTTTTTCAGTTTGTGTGGATACCCCATAGTGCTTACTATAGAACTGGTCTACACCCTCATCCAAGACCAGTGAAACACTTTCAAACTAGCCGTTCTTTCCAGTATTAGTCTGATCATCTTCTACAACGCATACAATTTCGATGATCTGGATCACGTGGCGAGGTTTCACAAACACGGGTGGTTGCTTTTTGGAATGGACTTTCAGCTATATCTGAAAATAGTATCTGGCCGGCGTATCTTTAGAGGCTAGCTCACAGCATATCCCTTTTCCAACTTGCTCAGTAGACCATCTTTCCAGTAAGGTGCTGTGCTCTTATGTCTTCTAAGCACAGTTGTAGAGCTTTACAAAAGCCCTGCAACATGACATAGCATCCTTGTTCTCTCCGCAAGAGTGCCCTGTTATAAGACAGCCATACAAATTGGTGAATTTAGACGTTAGGGTAACACAGCTCGGGTCACAAAGCACCTGAAGTGACAGCACAGTACCTACCAATCTCAAGAGAGGGAAGAAATATCTCATATCTAAACTTCCAGCCCACTCCTGTCTCCAACCATGCACAACAATTCTTCCAGCACTGTCCTCTATTTTGGTCCTCCCAGGAGTGTCTTTGTACTGTCCTCCCAGTTTGTTCCCTTACCACTGTCCTTCCAGCCCAGTCCTACTATTCTTGTGCCAGAGTCCTGTTCTATTAGTCAAAACTCCCTACTCACACTTCTGTTCCTCCAGGGCTTCATCATGTGCCTCTTCCTTGTCTTCCCAGATCTGATTTATCATATTCCACTTGACCCTTTCCCTTCAGTCCCATCCTCCTAGACCTATTTAATGAACATATTATCAAAAATGTTACTGACCTGTGACTTTTACCTGGTAGAACACTGAGTCATCTCCAGCATCACACACAAACTCGCCCGAGTCCTGCAGCCGTGCGGATGCGATGACAAGCCTGCGATAGACACCATCCACCTCCAGCCTCATGCCATCGGTCTCCTCCAGCTCCACACCGTCTTTGTACCAGCAGACGGGGGCGCTCTCCCGGGACAGCTGGCAGCTCAGTACCACACGCTCAGAGGACAGGTAAGTGTGTGTTGTATCATCGCTGGTGTTCACGATTTTCACAGGTGGGTCTGGAAATTTAGAAAGAATTGGCAGTGAACAGAACTACATCTCACCCAGAGGGCAAATGTATTTTGTAACACTCTTTTTTTCTCACATGCCTCTCTGTTCAAGAACTAATGCATTTTTAGAACTCCAAATGTCATACACACCAGTGACCTCCAATTACCTCTTAGATTCAGATATACACTGCTCGAACACCCAAACCAAAATACTTACTCAGAGGGGTTGATGCAAATGTACATGCACGCTTTTCCTGTTTCCCTGCATACCATGCTACTTAAGAATATAGGAGCTCAAACACTGGAAAACAGGAAGTTCCTCTTGGATGCCATTTTGCAAAACTGACACATGTTTATACCACTTTATAACTTTGGCATTGTTCAACAGCTGTTTCTAACACAGTTTCTACCTTGCAATTCCTCCCCTTCCTCCCTGGCACTTGCCACATTGGCCTGCCCAGTACTTGCCCAGCACCCCACCCTTGGAGGCCCCCCACTCCTGCACTTCTCCCTCACCATCACCCCTTGCATTTACCACCTTTTCATGCACTTGCATGGTAGGATTGTCACAAGCCAATATAGCTGTTTTTGTTGTTTTACTTTTTGATTCCCATGCCCCCCCCATCTTGTCTTGAGGCGCCTGGACACACCTGTGTATGGGCGCCATACAAATGCCCAATACATAAATAAATCAGGAAGGTGCTAACAGTCACTTTAAGCAAAAAGGTTCCTGAGAACTGCCTGGCCGAAAGCTGCATCTTCACGTGAGTTAACATCCAAATAGTAATGTCGGCAGAAAGCAGACGGAGTGGACCATGTTGCAGCTCTACTAATCACATCCCATGACACTTGCTGCTGAAAAGGGATTAATGTGATCACTGCGCTACCGAAAATGTCGACTCCCATTACGGAAAGATGCAGTGATCACATAGATCACTAGTTCCCTGCATCCCCCTACCTGCTTCCCACCCAACCTACTTACCTTTTTGGCAGCACACTTAAGTGCGAGCCGCCGACTCCCCTCTATCCCTGCAACGTCAGTTCCCACCCACTTACGTGAGTCAGAGCGGGCGCTGCAAGGTCCTTTATTTGTTTTACTTTCTTTCCCCCCGCCATCCATCGAATGGAAAGGGGGAGACACCCCTGCAACCCCCGACACACATTGCAATGAACAAGGGGAGCGAGGGACACCCCCACAACCCCAGCTCCCCTTAGTCAGTGCAATGAGAATCAGGCTTTTTGTACGGCGCAAAGGCGCAGTTATGGGCATGTCGCAATAATTGAGGCAACATTTTGATATGATTCCCGAAAATTCACTGCTTTTGCTTTGGCCCTCACCAAGTGCTCCCGAATGCCCTCTGGAGGAGATTTGCCTTGCACTTTGTAAGCCTCCACTATGCAAGACACTATCCATCTGGCTATGGTTGCTTTAGACGCTTGCCTCCCTGGTGAAGACCAGCCAAAAGTTACAAACAGTGAATCAGACTTTCTGTATGGTTTGGACTTGTCCAGGTAGAACCTTAACGCTCTCCTAACATCTAGGTAATGCAAAACCCTGTCTGCTTAACATTGAGGGTTCGGAAATAATGTAAAAAGAGCAATTTCTTGATTAATGTGAAATTCAGTAACAACTTTGGGCAAGAAGGAAGGGTGCGTCCGTTAAAACCACCTTATCCTTATGGAACTTTGTGTATGGTTCATAAAATGCCAGTGCCTGAATCTCGCTCACCCTCCGAGCCGATATCAAGGCCACCAGTAGAACCGTTTTTAATGTTACAAACTTAACATCTACCGAAGCCATGGCACCAAAGGGCTTATGCGCCAGAGCCACTAAGACCACATGGAGGTCCCAGGAAGTCTGAGTCCTTCTGACGGAAGGCTATAACCTTGCCACTCCTACTAACAACTTCCTGACTACCGGATTGCTGGAAAAAAAACTGATTTGCTCTGAATTTCTATGCCCCTATTGCTGCTAAATAGGTCCTGCATGTGTCCACTTGTACTCCTGACCGTGCCAAATATGGTGGGAATGACAACACGTTATCTAGGGTACAGATTAGAGAGTCAATACCGGTATTGTGTGCCCAATGACAAAACCTTGTCCATATGCTTTTGTACTGAGCTCGAGTCGAGTCCTTTCTGGCTCTCTGTATTATATTCAAGTTGGCGTCTGACAGCTAAAGATGCACCAATGTCAGTTTCTCAAGAACCAGCTGCTAACACAGTGGACTGAGGTTTGGGGTGAAGCACTGAGCACCCCTGTTGTGACAGCTTCCAATCCATCACCGGCAGGCGGATTGGTCCCTGAACCGACAATTGGTTGAGGTCCAATTACCACACCCTGGAGGGCCATAGCTAAGTCGACAGTATCATTCTGCACTTCCTGGACATTTTGAATTTGTTGATCACTCTTGAAAAGAGCAGTGTTAGAGGGAATGCACAACAGGTCAAATTCGATCTGTCTATGTGAAACGCATCCCCCTCTGACCCTGTGCACTGGCCCTCCCAAGAGGCAAATCTGCTGCATTTGGCATTGCTGGTTGCGACAAACAGGTCTATCTCTGTTTGGCCCCACCATCGAAAGATTTATTGAATTAACTTGTGTTCAGACTGCTGAGCCTGTCTGCTTCTGCATTGTCCTGGCCCAGAGCGTGGACTGCCTGCAGCCAAATCCCCTGTGCTATGGACCATTACCACAACTGAAGAGCCAGCTTGCACAGAGGAGCGGACCTGATTCCCCCGTGCTTGTTCACGTAGAGCATGGAAGTCATGCTGTCCATGAGAATCAGCACCACCTTGTCATGCACTAGAGGAGCAAATGACTTTAAGGCTAGGAATATCACCTTCAACTTGTAGTTTATATACCTTTCCCTGCTAGGCTGCACTCTGTGAGCCGAGTAGGTCCCTTGGGTAGCACCCCATCCCTCTAAGGATGAATCTGTAGTTGCAATCAGCGAATTGAGGGGGAGGATAAAATGGGGCCCCGAGCTTAGAGACAAGTCCTCCCTCCAGCATGGCAAATCCTCCCTGAGAGCTACAGGGACTGAAATCCTGCTAGATTAAGACCCTGTTTCCTGATCCCACGAGGCTGCCAGATGGAGCTGTATTCTGCTCATCTTGAGCCTCGCCAAAGGCACTGACAGTATGCTGATTGCTTGCAGACCCAACAAATGCTGATACCACCACACAGTCGTACATTCCTTCGCCAGGAAATACGTTACTGCAATGACAATATCCCTCCTCCTGTTCTACATGGGGAAAATTCTGGCCTGCACCGTTTCCCACTGAAATCCGATGAAAGTAATCCTCTGTGTGGTGTGCACTGTGAATCCCTACTCGAATAGAAGGTTGATTAGTGCGCCCAAGGTGCGAGTCGCTTCCTGGGGCGAGTGCGCTCTGGTAAGCCAGTCATCCAGATAGGGGTAGACGTGCTGGCCCCTGATTCTCAACAGGCTGGCCTATGGAGTTCATGATCTTTGTGAACACCCTTGGAGCAGCATTGTGCCCGAATGACAGAACTTTGTACTGGAAATGTTTTCCCATGATGGAAAACCTGAGGTACTGGTGATGGTGGTGCCAAATCGATACCTGTAGATAAACGTCCTTCAGGTCCCGGGCGCATAGTCAGTGTCCCTGGCAAAGAGTCTCTGCAACCTTTGCTGGAGTCATCATCTTAAATCTCTGAAAGGAGAAATAAAGATTGAGGTATGATAAGTCTAGCACAACTCGCAGGCCCACCTGGTGCTTTTGATTATCGCAAAGATCGTGGAGTAGAATCCCTTGCCGCTGTCCTCCACGGGAACTCTTTCCACCACGCGGAACTCTATCAAGGTCTCCACTTCTTTAAGGAGTGCCGAACACCCTATCTGAATTAGAGCAGGGGAAGAAGACTAAGGTTGAGAAAGAGGGAGCCGAAACCCCGCTGAAACCACTGAAAGAAGCCAACGGTCTGTGAAATGGTGACACCAGTGATTCTTGTGAAGGGATGCTCTGCCTCCCATGGGAGACTCGTGGACCCGGACAGTGAGCTCATACTTTTTTAGGTTCTGAGGCAGCTGAAGAGGAGGGGGTCGAATAGAACACCTTCGGATTGCCTCTCTGCAGTTTACACCAGTGTGTACTAGGCGACCTATCGGGCTGCCTCGTTCTTCTCTCCTGGAACCCTCAAAAGCCTCTGAATGACCTTGGCCTGCCTTCAGACAGTGACTAGGCCTGTGAGAAACCTTTGACCACTGGTTTAGTAAGGATGGCCTAAGACTTAGCCGTCTGGGTACTGGTCTTCCTCTTGGTCAACTCCTTGTCTGTTGATGCATGAAAAAGCAAATTTCCCTCGAAAGCGAGGTCCAGAATACACTCTTGAACTTCGGTGCTGAATCTAGTGGCGTGCATCCATGCAGATCTTCTCAGATACACCCCAATACACATCCTTCTAATGGCTGCATCTATGTGAGCTAATGCTGACTCTAAAAGGTCCTGAGTGACCAAGTTGGCCTCTATTAACCCTGATTTGCAGGCTGCTTGCCTGTCCGTGGGGAGATGTTATGTTAATGGTTCTTGTACCACACACTGTTGTCACTTGCATGGTCTCTTAGCGCTCTTCCTGAGCGAATCCTGCTATCTCGCTAAGGCATCAGCGTTGGCCTGCCAAAGTACAAGGCTGAGTTTGCATACACCTTCCTGCCGAATGCTTCGAGTAGCTTGTCTTCCTTGTTTAGGACGGCCGAGGTGGTCTGCTTTGCTGACCTGGCCCCTGCCGGCTTAGCATGCAGCGGCCCCACTGCCACCACCAATTTATGGGTCTGTGGGTGAAACGCCAACAAGGGCCTCTCCGCCTCCAACTGCCTATAGCAAGCATCCAATTATTTATTTAATGCTTGACATGAGTGAGGTTTAGCTAACATTTTCTTGGCACCTCTACAACATCTTTCTGGATGGGGATGTCAGTCCTAGAGGACGTCCGGAGAGCCAACATGTCTACTAACACACAAGCTTCTGGCTGCTCTTGTAGAGGGGCAGACACCCCTAGAAACTCTGCCAGCCATTGTAGCCTTTCATGAAATGCTTTATTCCCCTCATCATCATCTCCATCTGTATTCTGACCTTTATTTGCTGAGCATAACTCTGACTGTTTTTACGGTCCTAGTCTTTGGGCAGCTACACCAGGACTTCCAACAGATCCCACTAGCTTCTGAGCATCGATTGGCTGCGGCGGGGGAAGAGGTGGGGAGGGGGCAGTGGAGGAAACAGCAGTAGTGGCATCGGTGGATGCGGCAAACGCGGTTGCAGAACAGGCACTAACGGTGCCGTAGGCACTGAAGCCTGGCCCTGAGGTTGTTGCAATTCCTGTGGCATAACCTCTTTTATGAGCCCCTTCAATATGCTGCACATCTGAGGTGATTTCATTAACTGGAGCAATCTCTTGAAGAATCTGTACTCGCAAGCGGGGGAAGCCTGAGACACAGGGTGCGGGGATCCCACTGACAGCGTCCAGCTCGATGTGGTCGGCAACTCCATCCTTGCTCGTGGTTCTTTAGTGGAGACCAAGTGCGAGTCTGCTCGTCTTTCCACCGTGCTAAGCCTTCTAGAACCCTCGGTTGCTCTTTCCGAAGGTAATGAGTCTATTGAAGATGGCACCCTGCCTGCGTCCACCACAAGGCCAGAAGAACTTTCCTGCCTTGCCGCCATTTTGTGACTCTCCGCTGAGTGTGCTCTGATGTGACTGCGTGGGGTAGCTGGGCCCTGCAGAGTAGGTCCTCCTGGACGCTCGTTAGTTTTACCAGTTCTCTGTTGCACTGGTCAACTGCATGACGTTGTTTTTTTGGCACCCAGTGTTTCTGTTGTCGGTGTTTCTGTTGGATGCATGCCAGAAACAGTGCCACCGGCATTTTTACTGGCGGAAACACCGGCAGAAGTAGGCAACAATGTTGTTTCCATCATGCCGGTCGCACCGTTTCCAGCATGGCAGTTTGCACGCTCCCGCAGTGTTGTAATGTGCTGGTGATTCTGTGGTTGCGGTTGGTGGCAATTGTGCTACAGATTTCATGGAATCACAGGCACATTACCGTGAAATTCGTAATGTGGGCCTTTGTCTCGCCTAGCTATCACACCAATCAGACTCCATCACCTTCCTTTTAAGATATCCTTTTGATTAAAATATGCCACCATCCCAAGAAAACTACACAACATGTATATACCCAGATGTATGTACAAACTTTCATAGCATTTGAGAATTATTATTTTCTTTTGCGATCTCTTTATACAGAAACAAACTGTCAATTGTCATCAAAATATTCTTTATTTTATATAATACATGGAGAAAAAGCAGAAGCACACTATATAAAAAGTTGTAAATAATTAAAAATACATGGTTAAATCTGTGATACAACAATTATTGCAATTAGAAGAAACACACAACCACCCGTGACCAACACTGTAACCCATACAAACCAACCATATTAATTCTCATGCATAATCCATTCATACAGTGCAAAATAGAGCAAGGTAAACGATTTATAGAAATAGTAGGTCTAACAAATCGACCTAAAGTGCAAAGTGTTGTTTTGACATTAAATGCACCAAATAGTTAAAATGCTGGCATGTATCAATTATCTTGGTCAGATGCAAAAATTCTCCACAAAAATCATATAGGCTATCCAGACTTTGTTGTCCAGTGGAGCTTATAACAAACAGTGTTGACTCAAGTTTTGGCTTGGTAATCTAAATGGATTTCATACCCAAGCCATCTTCAGGACACAAGGAGAATGATCAAATTGGTGTGTGTAACCAATTTGACATACTGAGTGTCTAATAAGTGTGGTTGTGACAAGCGAAGGTGTAACGCAATCACGTCCCTGTTATGCGGTGCTTTGAACAGAATAGGTGTTGTCCGGGTCCATCTGTCTCCCCAGTGGCGTGCCAGGAATCTCAGTGGTTCGAATTTCTAAAATGATGTAATCTCCAGATCCAATTCAAACTGCTGGGGCCCCTCACTGCTGGGCCTCTCCTAGAATGTATAATGACGTTTTAGCGTCTAGTGTGCATTGTTCCCATCCAGTTTCCTCTTTGAATCTTCTCTCGCGTTCCCGGTATTATGAAAGACAGTTTTCTCTGAATGCCCGTCAACCATAGTGTTGTATTCAACCTTCACCAAATTCGACCCTTCTCTTCCCTCCTCACCTGTGTCACAGAACTCACCTTCCTCCTCGGAGATGTGGCGCCGTAAGGTATAGTCCTTTCCTTTCTTTTGACGATTGCTCTGACCTCGAGAGGAAGCAACAGTGACCGTTGGCTGAATGGCGGCCCAGTGACTCCCTTCCCGAAGCCGGATTGGAGCGGGGGAAAAGCCGCAATGGCACAAAAAACCTAGAGGATAGTCGTCTGTACCAGTGGAGGTCGAGATCCAGACTGGATATTGGATACCCAGAAATAGTACAAGAAGTGGAAAGGGTACACAAAAGCACACAGCAAAACGGAAAGAAAAAGGGAAAGGAGAGCCACGGCTGAGATGGAGAAGCCAGGAGAGAGCAGCCAGCAAGAAAAAAAATGGACAGCCGGGAGAAACAACACAAGGTAAGAAGAATGAGAGAGAGAGAGCGAGCGAGCTAGGAAGGAAGAGCAATACAGGTAAGTCAAAGGACAGGGAGACAGCGAGAGAGAGAGAGAGAGAGAGATTCCAGTGTGGAATGAAAGGGAAAATAACTAGCATCAAACGTAACAAGAGGAAACTCACAGCAGCGGATGCAAAGCGCTGACTGCAGTGAGAGAGTGTGTTTTTAACCTCCCGGTGGCGACGGCCATGATGAAAAAAGGCTAGACCAACACCAGAGAAACAGAGGATAGCGTGAAGGGACGATTAATGGCGTCCTAACCTCCATTTCTTCCATATGCTCCAGGACCCAGTGTGCATGACACATAGACAATGGGCCTCATTACGAGGTTGGAGGTAGCCTTGCGGTTTTACCGGCAAGGCTTCCTCCAAACTCGCATCCAGGTCCGGCACCCACGAATGGGGAATTACCGGGCTATTCCGGCCCAGCCGGACCCGGTAATTGCCCTTATGCGGGTGCCGGACCTGGTACATCCCCATTCCCATTTGAGCCCCATAGGGCTCAAATGGGAATGGGGAGGGTGGTAGCACCGGTACTGTTAATAACGGTACCGGTGCTACCATCATGTTTTGCTCGCGGGTGCCGGTATGGCCACCAGGTCAGATCTGGTGGCAGCAAGAGCACCTGCGAGTAGAACTCCTAGTATGACGGTACGGTAGCAACGGTGCAGGTAGCGATACCAGCACCGTTGTTGCCTTACCGCCATACTTGTAATGAGGCCCAATGTATCGTAATGTGCTGGCGATTCCGTGTTTGCGGTTGGCGGAAATGGTGCTACCGATTTCACAGATTCACCGGCACATTACTGTGAAACTCATAATGAGTGCCTTTGTCTCGCCCTGTCACCTATCGGAAAAATCACCACCTACTTCCAGGTGGTAGATACTTAGGCCAAACCAGGATGGTCTCAAGAGTCTGCTAGCTTTAAAACAGTGCCATTGCACTTGGCACTGTGCTATAAACTAACCGGCACTGTGGCAAGGTGTGTAACACCTACTGCTACCGCCGAAGAATCAGTACATGCCAACCCCACTGAGTTAGTAGCCACCATGCAAAGCCCTGTCACCTCGACAGAGGTTGCTAACATGTCCTCTGGCCATACAGACAAAATTGCAACGACTGTCGATGTTGCTGAATCTCTTTACGGAAACCATTAAGGAAACCGTCGATGATGTGGAAGCCATAACAAATGAGACGTGTTGTAGCAACACGCCGGATCTCAGCAATAACATCAATGCTGCAGACGGTGTGCTGCATTTTGCTGTAAAGATCCTGCTTAAACTGTGCAGAGTCATATTGGAGGAGGTGAAGAAACAGGGTGCTGTATTAGGGCAACTGAATAATGGTTTTTTTATGTAAGTGCAAGTGTACAAAAGGCACCAAACAGATCGAAACAAGTTATAATAACAGAATTGGTACATGAAAATGTAGAACAAGAAGTCATCCTAAAACCTGCGGGTACTAACATGCAGGACGAAGCCGAAGATGTTAAAGACCTCTCTATGCATAAATCTCGTAAGGAAAGGCGCCTGGCTAACCGGGCCAGAATGTGGAGACAAGCAGCAAATAGAAAAACCCTTACCAAGGCCCAAACTGAACCTGCTGAACCATTAAACTCAACATCAATTATGCCTGAGCAAGTACAAAATAAGGAAACCAGGCAGAACCCTAACAAGAGACGAACTGGTGACAGAAACCATCTGGCACATTAAGTTTGTTGCTGGTTGATGACCCACAAGATAAACAAAATGATGCGGAAATGTCTGAGCCCATTGTAGCATCGGTAAGGGGTGAACTGACCCGTTTGTTCGTCAATCATGATTTATTGGGCTCAGATGCTGACTGTTTTTATTCACCAGGCACAACACGGTCTCCGTTGTGTGTTCAACCTGTCCCCACCCTTACAGTGAATGATCCAAATGTTTTTACTTTGGGCAGAGGCCCATTGACATTGACGGGCAATCAGACTAATAGAACTGATCTTTTCAAAGTTCTGCAGCTTTCAGTTTTGTTTGACCTGGAAAAGTTAATGGAGGTAATTTGGTAAGAGTCCATTGTGTTACAGCTGAGGTATCGACGTTGATACGTAGTTACCAAAAGTTTATCCTGAACGTGGGATTTGTAGTTGACTGTCCGACACATGTGCCAAAGCTGGAGAAATGGAGTTACAGGTAAGAAACTATTTCCTTCTCCAGCATTGGATCTTTCATGGATTCACATGCTTAGAATAGATTGTATAGCAGTATCTCCCAACGTTGGAGGTGTGTATGCAAACCAATATCACAATAACCATAAAGCATATTTATCATGGCAAAACATCACATTATAGTATGTTAACAGTGAAAACACCACTCTTAAAAGAACATTGGCCGAATGATGTGACCCCTTAATTGGGGCTTACCTTATTGAAACAGGTGCTGTAGGACTGCACGACCCATCTGTGTATCCTCAGCATGTTGCTGTTTGAGGCAATAATGCCGGGTAAACGTGTGTGGTACCGTCCAGGAAGTCGCCTGACAAGATATCTCCCAGCGGAATTCCGGACCACAATGCCGTCGACGAAGAAGTGGATCTCGTCGAATGGGCCCTTGGACGCTTCTCCAGCGGTTTTCCGGCTTTTGATTGGCAAAAGGAAATAGCAGACGACACCCATCGGGCTAGTCCTTGTTTTGAGATCAGTTTACCTTTAGCCGAAGGGCCATAAGCCACAAATAGTTTTCTCGTGTCTCTGAAGCTTTGAGTGCGATGGCGGTAAAATTTTAAAGCTCTTTTCACGTCCGATGTATGGAGAGTCTTCTCCGCAACTGACGAAGGTGTTGGAAAAAACGTTGGCAGCACTATAGAACAGTGCTTATGGAACATGGTAGGCACTTTAGGAATGAAATGAGGATTAGTAGCCAACACGACTTTATTATTGAAAAACCTTAAGTACGGTGGATCGATCACTAAAACTTGTATTTCTGACAGTCGTCGAGCCGAAGTAATAGCCACCAGAAAAGCCAATTTCCACGACAAAAATTTCAATGATGACGATGACATCGGCTCAAAAGGGGGCTTCATCAGCGCTGCCAGAACCAGGTTAAGACTCCAGATTGGAGGAAACCTTTTCGTGGGAGGAAAGGTTCGGAACAATCCTTTAAGGAAATGTTTAATCAGCCGGTCACTAAATAACGGAGTTGAATGTCTCTTCCGAGTAAATCTCGAAATGGCAGCCAGATGCACTTTTATGGATGAAACAGACAAGCCTTTTTGAGCTAGGAGTAGCGAGTTTGGTAGAAGCTGTTCCGGTGTGATATTAAGCGGGACCAAACCTGGTTGACCTGCGCACCATATGCAGAATCTCTTCCATTTGTATGAATATGAAGCGTTCGTGGACGGCGCCCTCGCCACTTGCAAAATGCGACGACAGTCCGCTGGAATCTCTAACGTACCAAACTCGGAGAAATCAGGAGCCAGGCTGTCAGACTGAGGCTGTCCGGGTCGTGATGCCAAACAACCCCTTTCTCTTGAGACAGAAGGTTCGGAATTTTCTGGAACCTCATTGGTTCTGCCGCTGAAAGATAGAGTAGATCGGAGAACCACACTTGTCTGGCCCAGTACGGGGCCACCAGGATCACCCGACACGGATATCTGTGGATCCATTGCAGCCTCCAACGTATGCGCGGAAACGGGGGAAAAGCATACAGAAACTTGTCCGTCCACGGGAAAGAAAACGCTTCCCCTAGTGAGCCTTGCTGTGGCCACCTGCTCGCGTATTGTGTGCATTTCCTGTTGTCTCTCGTCGCAAAGAGATCGAGGGCCGGACGACCCCATTTCTCGAAGACACGGTGTAGTTGTTGGTCGTTCAGTGCCCATTCGTGTAGTCGATTCATCTCCCTGCTGAGAGAGTCTGCTTGCACGTTTTTGACTCCTGGCAAGTGGAACGCCAATAAATATATCTTCTGCTGAAGGGCCCAATGCCAGATCTCCTGGGCTTCGGTCAGCAGAGTTCTGGAGCGAGTACCTCCCTGCTTTCTTAGATAAAACATTGTTGTTGTGTTGTCTGTCATGATCCGTACAACTGATCCCTTTATCCGTGGAAGAAAGGATTTCAGGGCCCAACGCACCGCCCTTAACTCCAGCACATTGATATGGAGGCCGGAGTCCTCCGAAGACCAACGACCCTGAACCTGTAGGGAATCCAGATGAGCTCCCCATCCAGTTAGAGAAGCATCCGTCACCACTGTCATCTGGAACACTGGTTCCAGCAAGGGCATTCCCTTTGTCAGATTTATGGAAACTCTCCACCATTGAAGCGCCTGCACGAGCTTGCTGTTGATGGTCAATTTGTCTGACCAACGCCCTTGACACTGTGCCCATCGATCCACCAAGAATTCCTGAACCGGCCTCATGAAGAGACAATTGTTGATTAAGGGTATGAAGGACGACATGGTCGCCAGTAGGGACATGTACCTTCGCACTGACACTCTGGTGTTGACTTTCCAATCCGATGCTTTTTGCTGTAGTTTCAGAACCCTTTCGACGGATGGCTTTACCAGTCCTGACTGCGTCTGGAACTCCGCCGCCAGAAAGACCAAGGTCCTTGATGGCGATAAGGAGGACATTTCGAAGTTTATTGCGAAGCCCAAACGTTGTAGGAGGCACATGGTGCCATTCAGACTTTCCTGTGCCTTTTCCGGAGACAATCCCCTCACTAGCCAATCGTCCAGATAAGGGTACACATGATGACCTTCTTTCCTTAACCAGGCTGCTACTGGAGCCAGACATTTCGTGAACGTCCTGGGAGACGATTTCAGTCCAAACGGGAGGACCTTGAACTGATAGTGGGTTCGTCCGACGACGAACCGTAGAAATCCTTTGTGTCGTCGACGCATCGGGATATGGAAGTATGCGTCCTGAAGGTCTAGCAACGACAAATAATCTCTCAGTTGTATCGAATGGATCACCTCTTGGAGTGTAAGCATCTTGAATTTTAGATTCTTGAGCAGTTTGTTGAGAGCTCGTAGATCTAGAATGGGACGCCATTTTCCATTGGGTTTCTTGACGACAAAGAAACAGGAGTACACTCCCTGTCCTCTTTCTGCCACCGGGATCAGTTCTATAGCCCCTTTCTGCAGCATAAGCGCCACCTCTTGCATTAGTATTTGAAGGTGGGGCTGCATCGAGAACACCGGTGGAATGCGTGGTGGCTTGCCCTTGAACTGTAGAGAATGGCCCAGATGTATTGTGTCCAAAACCCATTGGTCTGTTGTTATGCGCGCCCACTCGTCGATGTGACGAGACACTCTGCCCCCCCAGGACGTCCTATAAGTTGTCATTGCTGGCTTTTGGCCTGTTTATCCTTCGTCGACGAGGAGTAGGCGCCTCGTCGTCTGGAGGTTTGGTAATCTCTGCCTTTACGAGTCGCTTGGTCTGCACGTCTGTAGCCTTGGGAAGAGTAGGATGGTCTGCTGAAACCTCGGTCTCTAGATGATCCAAACCGGGAGTTACCTGATGCTCCTCTGAAAGGACGAAAGGAACGAAAATTCCTACCACTCTGGAGGGCTCCAAGGGAACGAGCCGTGTCAGAATCTTCTTTCATGCCCTTCCAGGCCTCATCCACTTTCTCCCCAAACAGGTGTTCTCCTTCGCACGGCATATCCATTACCTTATATTGTACCTCTGGTCTGAACGTCGTGCACTTAAGCCAGGCTTGCCTTTGTAACACTACGCCATTGTTGATTTGCTTAAAGCCTGATTCCGCCAGGTCGACAGCAATGTTAATGGAATGATTGGAAGCCTCTTCTCCCTCACGTACGAGCAGCATGGCAGATTTCCTGTGTTCTTCCGGCAGATGGTCCAAGATAGGAGCCAGCCGATGCCACATCTCCCTATCATACCTGGCCATAAAAGCCAGGGAGTTGGCTGCTTTTACAGTAGTCGCTCCAACTGATAGCACTTTCTTCCCAAAAGCATCTTGTCTCCTGGCTTCGTTGTCTGGCGGCGTCGTGCATTTGTGTTGCGACCTTGCCTTTCTGGCCGCAGCGGCGGATACCACTGATTCCGGCGAAGGTTGACACGTCAAGCACTTGGGAGTCGATTCCAGAGCCTTGAATTTCTTTTCCAATCAACCTTTTATTGCCGGTTCTGAAAAAGGATGACGCATGGTTTTTAGTCCCTCCTGCCAGACATGGTCTAAAATGGGGATAGCAAATATCGACTTTCTTCTCTTGTCCATATGATCGAAAAGAAAACAATCTTTTTTCTCTTCTTCTGGGACTAGGCCAAACTCCGCACATGCCTTACCCATCATGGCATGGAAAGCACCCACGTCATTAGGTGGTGATGGCTGCGCCGGACTCTTTGGAGTTTCCATCTCCGCTTAAGAGTCCCATGCAGGGTCCCTTGAGGGGGATAACGAGATGTCTGAACCCGACCTTTCACGTTCCGACTCTGACAGTTCTCCTTCTTCCTGTGGACGAGAACGATCTTCCTCAACCGGGTAAGCGGTAGGAATTCTGGATGGAGGGCGAGGAGCCGGGCCTGGCTCGTCGACGACTGGCGAAGCCTGTAACACTGTCGGGACACTAAGCTGAGGTAACCTTGTGTCCAACCGCTCCAACAGCTTCTGTAATGTGTTCAACACCTCCAGGGACAGAACTGCCTGGGGATTCAGTAAGGAAGAGGTAACTGGAATGGCACTTCCACTCGAGAGCGACACCGAACCAGTTGGTTGTAAACCCAGATCGGTTGGATGGGGCCGGACCACGGTCATCCTCCGCCGACGAGATGGAGAAAGCCGCTTCTGGTTGCAGCAAGGCCTCAGGCAGGATCGGATCAAAAACCTCCGGTTGCCATGCCACCGACGGGGCCACCGTCGACGATGACATCTTTTCTACAGGCGCTGTTTGACCTGACGAAATAGCCGTAGGAAGAACCGTCGCCGAAGACAAAGCAGGCGTCAACGATCGGACCGTCGTCAATGAAGTCTGTGGCGCAGGGCCTTGAGGCGTTCCCGCCGCTTTTGAACTCGACTTGTGGGACGAGGACTCTCGAATAGAGGTAGACTTATGACGGTCTCCTGAGGAGGATTTCTATGAGTCTTTTCTCTCCTTTTTAGATGAGGAGGAAGAAGACGAAGCCTTATGTGAAGAGGAGGACCTCGCAGGATGTTTCTAAGAGGGGCGTTTTTCAGATGAACGTGATTTCTTCGCCGGAGGCTCCGCCGACACTGAGCGACGAGGGGGCACAGGAGACTTAGATCTCGAGGCTGTAGAGCCTACCTCCGATGCCGGGAGGGCACCCGCCGCTCAGTCATTGAGCCAAGTAACCAGGCGTCTGTTGCGGTCTTTTAGGGTCTTTTGTGAGAAGCCCTGACAGATCTCACACGTGTCCGCCGTTGTAACGCTTACCTCAGAAACTCTGCGGGAGCACTTCTCTGGAATTCTTTTTGGGCGCTATTGTCAGGGTGCGTAGTTAATCTATGCAGTCTGGTGATCTACAAACAAGAACATTCAGTAATCCTTAGTCTACTAGTCTAATGCACCCGTTCAGGAATTATCTCTCATACCCATCGGGAGGCGTTACCTGTAGTTAGTTTTTGGGGAGCTCTCCATCCTGCTTCTGCGCAGGGGCGCCAGTTCTGAAGAAGGGAAAATGAAATGCGATTTTCTGAGCGGAGGAAGGATGGCGGGAGTGCGTGACTAGTAAATTATGGGGATGCTAGGAATAGATAAGGAATTGGATACTAGTGATAAGTTGTTCCTCTATATTGACGTGAATTAACACCTAGTCACATCTAACCCAACTATGAGAAGCAACTCAATCTGCGTGTGAACAATTGGACAGAAAAATGGTTAACTGCAAAGATAAGTGATATTTCTTTGTCACATTTAACGTGTGGTGTATGCTAGCTTGTGAAGAAGACTTTCCACACCCAACGACGTGGCTCTAGTAATTTAGCTGACTGGAAGCAACTGTAACTTTTCCCCAGAATTGACAACTAATAACCTTGTCACCAAATCGTGGCCCTACCTAGCATGTGTGGAAGGGCGGACTGACAGGAGAACAGCTTATTACTGTAGTTACAAAACATGAAAACTCTGCTGACTGAAAAGGCACGCTAAAAACAAGGGTGCAACAACATAACAGCCAATACTTGCGGTAACTGTCGCTTGACGAAAACAACACAGCTTCGAACTGCTGAAGGAGATTTGCGAATGTTCCGCTGACAGGAAAGAGCGCGGTAAATGTATGAGGTAACTGTGATGGCAACTTACTAGAATGTTGCCTAAAATCTAACGCCAGGGAAATACTGTGGAAGTGACAGAAAATGTACTCTAACTACAGAGGGAAAACTATGGAACTATGACAGGAGATGATATAATTGGGCTGAGGTAAACTGTGACAAGAACGGAGCCGCGGTAAGCGTACACTGCGAAGCAGACGACGCGAAGCGCGGAGCAAGTGAGAGAAGGGACTTATATATGCAGTGAGTGTGAAGCACTAGACCGTGACGGTTACTGTCCATAGAACCCCTTAAGCCGCCATCTTAGGTGATGAGGAAGTGTCTTTCCCCCACAGCCCAAACATGGTTCTTTCCGTGTTACGGACCAAGCATGATAAGCCATGGTCCACAAATTCTTAGAGGCTAATCTAGGGGCATGACCCAAGCTCATGACAGTATTCCCCCCCAAGACCCCTCCTAAGTCAGCATTCCCCTTGGTGGGCTTGCATGGGTTATTTCTATGAAAGGCTCTCAACAATCTAGGCGCATGTACATTCTCTTGGGGTTCCCATGTTCTATCCTGAGGACCATACCCCTTCCAGTCCGCCAAATAGAACAACTTCTTGCGCACCACCTTGGAATCCAGAATAGCCTTGACTTCATACTCTGGCTGATCAGTCTCAACTTCCACTGGGGGTGGAACTTCAGGAATTCTGGTATTCGGGCTGACTGGCTTCAACAGGGAAACATGAAACACTGGATGGATTTTCAAATTTTTTGGAAGAGTCAACTTCAAGGCCACAGGATTAATCACTTTTTCGATTGGAAATGGTCCCAGAAATCTTGGAAGGAATTTTCGCGACCCCTTCAATGTTAAGTTTTTGGTAGACAGCCACACTAAATCTTCAACCTTGTAATCGGGAGGGTTTTTTCTTTTGAGATCAGCGAATTTCTTCTGGGCCTCTTTGGCAGCTAACAAATGCTCTCGTGCCTTGACCAATGCGGTGGCAATTTTTTCATGCAGGGTTTTCACAGCTGGCATTTCTAAGGATTCAGGAGGATCATAGGCAGATGTCCGAGGGTGCCGGCCATATAAGGTAAAAAATGGACTTAAACCTGTAGAGGCGTGCACAGAGTTTTTGTAAGCGTATTCAGCTACCCACAAGATATTATACCAGGTGTCTTCAGACTGATGCAACATACATCGGAGGTATTGTTCCAAGGTTTGATTAGTCCTCTCGGTTTGACCGTCCGTTTGGGGATGATGACTGGTGGACAAGCGAATCTCCACCTTGGCCAGTTCGCAGCATTTTTTCCAGAATTTAGAAACAAACTGGCTTCCTCGATCAGACACTATTATTGATGGAAAACCATGGAGTTTTACTACATTCTACAAGAAGGTTTTAGCCAGAGCCGATGCTGTAGGTAACCCTTTCAAGGCTACAAAATGCGCCATTTTTGAAAAAAGGTCTACCACCACCAAAATGGTATCAAATCCCTCGCACATGGGTAGATCTGTGATAAAGTCCATAGAGAGAGTATGCCAGGGAGCAGGCGGCACACTCAGCGGTTGAAGAAGACCAGCAGGTTTACTCTTTTGATTCTTGTTTTGAGCACAATTTCCGCAAGTGTTTAAGAATTGAACTACATCTTTTCGCCATGTGGGCCACCAATAAGATCTTTTCACTTTCTCCAGGGTTTTGGCAATTCCAGGATGACCCTCCAGCAAGGCTCCATGATAGTTGGAAATTACTTGAACTTGCAGCCTGTGCGTGGGCAAATACAGGCGATTCCGATAGAATGGCAAACCATCTAGAACACTAAAATTTTCACCCTTTGCCTCCCATTTCTGCAGTTCGTCAATGTTCATGCTGATTTTGATTTCCTCTCTCAGTTTCTCCCAAGACGAATCTGTAGTACCCACAACTCCAAGCACCTTTTCCCCAGGAATAATTTCCACAGGAGTGGGAGGCACATAAGCTTCTTCACCTTTTCCAATACGAGATAGGGCATCCGCCTTTCCATTTCGTACCCCCAGCCTAAATGTGATGACGAAGTCGTATTCGGCAAAGAAGAGGGCCCAACGTAGTTGACGGGAGGATTGTGCCTTAGCCGAACGGAGGTACTGCAGGTTGCGGTGGTCCGTAAAAATGGTAACGGTATGTCTTGCCCCAAGGAGGTGATGTCTCCATTCTTTAAGGGCACACTTGATGGCCAACAATTCTTTATCCGTAATTGTATAGTTGAGCTCTGTAGAGGAGAATTTTTTTGACCAAAAGGCCACAGGATGCAATTCGTGGGAGTCCGGATTTCGCTGTGATAACACTGCTCCCATGGCCACATTTGAAGCGTCTGTTTCCACCACAAACGGAAGGTCCGGCCGTGGATGCTGGAGGACAGGGGCTGCGGTAAATCTTTCTTTTAATTTTTTAAAAGCCTCATCTGCCTCTGTAGTCCAATTAAATTTTGTGTTCTTCTTGAGTAAAGATGTGATGGGATGAACCAATTGTGAGAAATCGGACACAAACCGTCGATAAAAATTTGCAAACCCTAGAAAACTTTGAATTCCCTTAACTGACGTGGGTGCAGGCCAGGTGAGAATTGCATCAAGCTTTCGGTTGTCCATCTTGACTCCTAGCGCCGACAATATGAACCCCAAGAACTCAACTTCTGGGACGTGGAAGTGACATTTTTCCAGTTTAACATACAGAGAGTTTTCCTTGAGTCGTTGGAGAACAGCAGTCACCTGCTTGACATGTTCAAGAGGTTCATCAGAGAAAATGAGAATGTCGTCCACATAAACCACCACAAAAATATCCAACATATCTCTGAAAATGTCATTCATAAAGGATTGAAAAGCTGCTGGAGCGTTGCACAGCCCAAAAGGCATCACCATGTATTCAAAAAGCCTGTATCTAGTTCGAAATGCAGTTGTCCACTCATCTCCCTCCTTTATGCGAATTAGATGATATGCCCCTCGGAGGTCTAGCTTGGTGAAGATCTGCGCCTGTTTTACTTGGTCCAACAATGTAGAAATGAGTGGAAGAGGGTAGCGATTCTTTACAGTGATTTGATTTAGAGCTCGGTAGTCTATACACGTTCTCAATTCTCCTTCTTTTTTGGGGACAAAAAATAGGGGCGATGCTGCCGGGGACTTAGATGGTCTGATAAATCCATTAGCCAGATATTGATCCAAATAGGTTTTCAAATGGACATTTTCCTTTTCTGTCAAAGCATAAATTCGACTGCACGGAAGCTGAGATCCTGGAATTAAATCAATTTGACAGTCGTAAGGTCTGTGAGGGGGCAATACTTCGGCTTGTTTTTCTTCTTGGAATACATCTTGAAATTTCCGGTATTCATGGGGCAAGGAGCCTATAAGACCTAAGGTAACTTCTGTGGATCCCTCCTGTGGCATCATCTTCACTGAACCTTTCATGGAATGGCAAGAGTTTTGGCAGTCAAGAGCAAAGGTCAAGGTTCGTGTTCGCCAATTGATCAATGGGTTATGCTTTTCTAACCACGGCATTCCCAAGATAATCTGGAACTGGGGAGCTCGAATCAGGTCAAAAGAGATCCTCTCTCTGTGTTCCTCCTGGCAGAGCATAAATAGATTGTTAATGCATTGTGTAACCGGCCCTGACACTAAGGGAGTGCCGTCGACCCCGGATACATTTTCTGCCTTTAACTTATCCGTTAAGGGAAATCCCAATTTGCTAGCCAGGTGAAGATCCATATAATTGCCCACAGCTCCACAGTCAATATATGCAGTCAACTCATGTCTGATTGTGGGAAACTCAGGACTGAATGGGATGATTGGAAACACAAAGTGGGAGGTCATTGCAACCTTATTCACGCTCGACAAGCTGACCTCTAAACTTGCCGGGCACTGGAGTTTTCCGAATTCTGGTCCTTCTGATCTTCCCCCACACCTCCCAAAGGTTTTCGTGCCGGTTTTACTGGGCAGTCCTTTAAAAAGTGACCCGCCTTACCACAATATAGACATAGCTTCTGTTGACGTCTTCTCTCTCTCTCCGTCTGGGAAATTGGGCCTCGAATTCCCCCCAACTGCATGGGTTCGGAGTGAGTTTCTGGGCCAGATCTTGCATTTGATTCTCTGGGGCGAACCACATACGCTCGACTGTCTAGGCGAGTGCGATCAGTTCTACGATCTTGTAGCCTGTGGTCTAACTGAATAGTCAGATCAATGAAGTCATTGACATCCTCCGGAGGGTTCACCACTTGTGCCAAAATGTCCTTTAATTCACTGCGCAGACCTCGATAAAATAAAGTTGTTCTTTTTTCCGTATGCCAATTGGTTTCTGCCACTAACCTATTAAATGTGGCCACATAGGCCAGCAATTCTTGATTGCCTTGCTTCAATGACAACAACTCACCATCCAATGCATGCCCTTGAGTGTGTCGAGCAAAAAGTCTTTCCAATTCTTTCTGAAAATCCTGGAAGTTTTGCAACACCGGATCATCCCTATTCACCAGGGGTATGGACCAGTCGGCCGCATAGCCGCCCAAATAAGATAAAACGAAAGCCACCTTTGATTGGTCTGTGGGGAACACAGCCGGTCTGCACAAAAAATGTAGTCTGCATTGATTTAAGAACACAGCAAATTTCTTTGGATCTCCGGTGAAGCGCTCAGGAGGAGCTAACGGAACATTTCCAGGAATGACCACTTGGACTGGAGCCTGGGGCACCGTAGATGCAGAAGCCTGGGAATTATTTAATGGTAGCGGTACCTGACCTGCTTGAGTCTGTAATAGCTGACAAGCCAATTCTTCTGTTCGATCCTTATTCACCACCAGCTCTCTTCTCAGGGCATTGGTTTCTGACCGAGCTGCGTGGACTTCAGCTCGTAATTCCCCCAGAAGTTGAGTTAACTGATCCATTTCTGTATTTTCCATGAATGCTCAGGCAGAGTATAATTTCAGCACGTCTTCGCGTTCTGTAACGCTTACCTCAGAAACTCTGCGGGAGCACTTCTCTGGAATTCTTTTTGGGTGCTATTCTCAGGGTGCGTAGTTAATCTATGCAGTCTGGTGATCTACAAACAAGAACATTCAGTAATCCTTAGTCTACTAGTCTAATGCACCCGTTCAGGAATTATCTCTCACACCCATCGGGAGGCGTTACCTGTAGTTAGTTTTTGGGGAGCTCTCCATCCTGCTTCTGCGCAGGGGCGCTAGTTCTGAAGAAGGGAAAATGAAATGCGATTTTCTGAGGGGAGGAAGGATGGCGGGAGTGCGTGACTAGTAAATTATGGGGATGCTAGGAATAGATAAGGAATTGGATACTAGTGATAAGTTGTTCCTCTATATTGACGTGAATGAACACCTAGTCACATCTAATCCAACTATGAGAAGCAACTCAATCTGCGTGTGAACAATTGGACAGAAAAATGGTTAACTGCAAAGATAAGTGATATTTCTTTGTCACATTTAACGTGTGGTGTATGCTAGCTTGTGAAGAAGACTTTCCACACCCAACGAGTCACATCTAACGTGTTGTGTATGCTAGCTTGTGAAGAAGACTTTCCACACCCAACGACGTGGCTCTAGTAATTTAGCTGACTGGAAGCAACTGTAACTTTTCCCCAGAATTGACAACTAATAACCTTGTCACCAAATCGTGGCCCTACCTAGCATGTGTGGAAGGGCGGACTGACAGGAGAACAGCTTATTACTGTAGTTACAAAACATGAAAACTCCGCTGACTGAAAAGGCACGCTAAAAACAAGGGTGCAACAACATAACAGCCAATACTTGCGGTAACTGTCGCTTGACGAAAACAACACAGCTTCGAACTGCTGAAGGAGATTTGCGAATGTTCCGCTGACAGGAAAGAGCGCGGTAAATGTATGAGGTAACTGTGATGGCAACTTACTAGAATGTTGCCTAAAATCTAACGCCAGGGAAATACTGTGGAAGTGACAGAAAATGTACTCTAACTACAGAGGGAAAACTATGGAACTATGACAGGAGATGATATAATTGGGCTGAGGTAAACTGTGACAAGAACGGAGCCGCGGTAAGCGTACACTGCGAAGCAGACGACGCGAAGCGCGGAGCAAGTGAGAGAAGGGACTTATATATGCAGTGAGTGTGAAGCACTAGACCGTGACGGTTACTGTCCATAGAACCCCTTAAGCCGCCATCTTAGGTGATGAGGAAGTGTCTTTCCCCCATAGCCCAAACATGGTTCTTTCCGTGTTACGGACCAAGCATGATAAGCCATGGTCCACAAATTCTTAGAGGCTAATCTAGGGGCATGACCCAAGCTCATGACAGCCGTATGATGAGGGTGAAGACAGTAAATACAGTCCATATGCCCGTCTCCTTCATACACTTTCTTAAGACCGCATGTGGCACACGGACGAAATAACGCCTTTCCAGACATTCTTCGAAAAGAAACCGTTGAAGAAGAAGAAGAACGCACAGCCTAATAAAATAGTAGCTACTCGAGGTAATCCCACTACTTTGGAAGACGGTTGAAATCTGAGGGAGCCGCGGGGGTGGGGCTATTTATACCTCTACGTCCTAGCGGCGCTGCCGTACGCGGCACAAAACGATGTAGATAGGACACAAAAGTGTCCGAAGTTTTCCTATGGAAAATGTCTATATAACTTACCGAGGATTCCCAGCCTCACGACAGGGAATATTCTAAGCATGTGAATCCATGAAAGATCCAATGCTGGAGAATTGGAAGATGCTATGGGATGGGAATGGTTCAGGAAGTTTTAATGCAACAATTGTCTGAAACCAAGTGAAATTTAAGGAAAGTTAGTTGGAACACTAGGGGCAACACCCACTTTATGGACACAACGGGCTCTCTCCCCCTACTCAACAAATTTGTTGTAATTTTCTTACAAGAAACTTGGCTCACAGCGAAGATCCATATTGAGGGATACATATTATTCTAGCACACTGCAGCGAAGGACCCAAGAGGACGACCATCTGGTGGCTTGATTGTAGGTATTAAGCAAGGTGTCCCCCTGAATAATGTAAATGTGATCATGAACACAAAGAAAATACACGCCATTGAGGCAGTGGTTAATGGGGTGGGCGAGCTAATAGCGGCACAGCTTATTAATATCTATGTTCCGAGGGATATTGAGTACCTTGACGAGATCCACAAGACTATAGACCAAACGTGTTCGGGTTGGGTATTGACTGGGTCTGTTGTGTGCTAGTGACCTTGAGGTCAATCTCAGGAAAAATAGGATTTGCTGGATGCCACAAAGTGTATGCCAGGCATCAAGATATGTCAACCAACTCATTACGCACAAGTTCAAATTTTTGCAAGGGCAGAGTGTGAGAGTTATTGGTACATGGTTGGAACAACTGGCCATTGATACGGGACGATTAGACAAGGCCAGTTGGCCACTCATAAAGATAAACACTCTAAGGCATTTGATATCGAAATATGAGACGCTAAAAGGTTGATGCGTAGACAGATGAGAAAAGCTAGAGGAGAGGCGTACTCCAAACCTCTTTTGGAGGCAAAAACAAGAAGAAAAAAAGAGGGTATAAGTGTTGGCTGAGTAGAAGAAGGTACACAGCCCTTAATGGCCAGTGGCAACAGATGTTCTCTGTGCTTTGGAGTAGAAAAGTTAAATCTATATGCTAAAGTCTATCCAAAGCTAAGGGAGATACTGGGGATCTCTTAATACATCTTATTTATTTATTTTGACATTTGTATAGCACACTTAACCCATAGGCATTTAGGCGCTGTTTCTTGACAATGAAGAGCATAAAGTTACAAGGCTGTGCAGAAAATTGCAGTAAGGAGCATAAAGGTTACAAGGTTACGGAGAGGTTCTTGATAATACTGCGCATGAATTACAGGTTACGCATATGCAGACGAAAGGAACCTATCAGTCACCAACATATGTTTCTGTTTGCATATAGTTGTTATTAAAGTGTACGTTTCTGATAGCAAGTTATTTTAGTAGTTCTTGAGAGAAGAACCATGATATCAGGTGTTTACGGAAGGTCCAGAAGGAGGCTTCTGACCTTAAAGTGACTCAGAGGGTGTTCCAGTGTTTGGCAGGTACCACTGGGAAGCTGCTTCCTCCAGATTTCTGAAGCTTGAATCGGGAGGTGGAGAGTGAATGTGAGTACACTGATAATCCTGAGTGTAAATGGATAGAGTACATTATATCTAACTTTGTGACAATAGCAGATGTAAACTTGGAAATAAGACAAGAGGGGCGATGGCCTCTAACCCAAAGTGTTGATAACATTTACACTGCTATAATAAAATTGAAGGGATCTAGAGCTCCGGGGCCAAATGGGTTGTACAATACCATACGGAAAGCCGACCCTAGTGCATGGGCATATGTGCTGAAAATACTATTTGAAAAGGTGTGCAAAGAAAAAAACGTTCCTGTGACTTGGCTGAGGGCCACACTATTGCCAAAATATAAAAAGGTAGATAGAGTTTGCCCGGAGAATTATAGATTATTATCATTGTTAGATGTTACGGGTAAACTGTTCAGTACATTTGTGTTGCACACCCTGCAGAGCTGGCTGGAGGAAAATAACATATTAACAAAGTTACTCACCGTAGTGACTACCTTACTCCTAGTCCATAGTCCCCTTTTCACCCATACTTGTGGGACATTCCGTCCTTCTGGACGGGACCGGAGCACATTTGTCAAAAAGCATCGAAAATGTCAATTTTTGTCCTTCTTCTCTTTTTATGCAGGGAACTGCACGCGGTCGTAACTCTGCCCTCCTGAGCTCCACCCTGCGCATCGCCCTTCAGTCCTTTTCTATTGCCAGGTCTGCGACCATTTAAACATTAATAGAGGATACTTATTAGAGGGGACGGCGGGCGGGCGTATGGTGGAAAGGGGCCTATGGACTAGGAGTAAGGTAGTCACTATGGTGAGTATCTTTGTTATACTCCTACATCTGGGCCTCTTTCCTCCATACTTGTGGGAGATTCCCAAGCACTCCTCACAGGTAATACGGGTTAATGGAAACTCCTTACGGAAAAAGGTTTTTAAGAACAGCCTGGCCGAATTGAGCATCGGCCCTGGAGCTCAGGTCATAGCAGTATTGTATACAAAAAGCTGATGGGGTTTCCTAGGGAACATACCTTTCGAAGGCAACAGCAGCCTCTTTGCCACGTACAAGATGGGCATGAATGCCCTTAGGAGGTTAGAGGCCCTGAATGATATACGCTTCTGAAATACAGGAGGCAATCCATCGGGAGATAGTAGCCTTTGAAGCTGGTTTCCCTTTTGTGTCTCCGAATGTAACAAAGTGTTGTGAGGAACCTCTGAGTTCACTCGTTCTGTCGAGATAGAACTTCAGGGCTCGCCTGACATCTAAATTGTGTAAGACTCTCTCGGCCTCCGAAGCCGGGTTCGGAAAAAAGACAGGTAATGAGATAGATAAATTCAAATGAAAATCAGTAACTACTTTAGGCAGGAAAGAAGGATGAGTGCGGAGCACAACCTTATCCTTATGAAAGGTGAGGAACAGATGTTCCACAGACAAAGCTTGAAGCTTGCTTACTCGTCTTGCTGATGTCACTGCAATCAAAAATGCAACCTTCCAGGAAAGGTATTTGAGATCAGTAGTAGCCATGGGCTCAAATGGTTAATGGCATAAGGCGGTGAGGACCATATTTAAATCCCATTTTGGATGAGGATTGCGTACCAGTGGAAAAAGATGTAACAGACCTGCAAAATGCCTTTTAATGACTGGATTTGTCAATGAAAAGGAACAGGTGTCAGTGGACAGGTAGGCGGCAATAGCCGACAAGTAGGTCCTGCAGGACAAGACATGGATGCCCGAGGCTGCCAGATAAGATATGAACGAAAGGACAGTGTCAATCGTAGCGTGTCTGGGGTCCAGCTGTTTAGCGAAACACCAGTGACAAAATCGGAGCCACTTGCTCCTATACGGAGACCTCGTAGAAGGCTTCATGGCCGCTTGGATAATGCACATATTGTCCTCTGACAAATTAAACTGCGCTAAGGATTTGTGAATTCAGGCACCAGGCCGCCAAGCTCAATGATTGTGGGGAGGGTGCCACATTTGCTGATCGCACTGGTGAAGCAGGTCGGGAATCAACGGCAATCTGATTGGAGGAAGAATCGACAGATGTTGAAGTTCCGAGAACCAGAATATGGCTGGCCACCAAGAAGCTATGAACAGGAGAGTGCAATTCGATGTATTCCTGAGCTTGCAGAGTGATCGATGAATCAGAGGTAGAGGCGGGAGAGCATAGGCCTTCATGTTGTGCCACAGAATTTCGAGAGCGTCCCCTAGGGAGGAGGCCCAGAGACCATTCCTGGATGCCTAAAGAGGAAGTTTCCTGTTTGTAGAAGTCACAAAGAGGTCCCCTTCTGGAGTGCCCCACTGGCGAAAGATGGTGGAGAGGACCTTCGTGTTCAGTTCCCACTCATAGCTGGTCGCTGTTTGTCGGCTGAGTGAGTGTGCAGAAACATTGAATTGGCCCAGAATGTGTACCGCCAGTAGCCAAATGCTGTTCTGGATGGCCCATTCCCAAATCTGAATGGCGAGGTCCACAAGAGGTGGTGATTTGGTGCAACCCTGCTTGTTGATATAAAATATCCGTGTGGATGCGGAGCACCCTGTTTGTGATGGGCGGTTGAAAAGCTTTCAGTGCCAGAAATACAGCCATGAGTTCCAAATAATTTATATGAAACTTCCTGTCCTGCAGCGTCCATAGGTCGAAAACCTGGAGATGATCCAGCGTCGCGCCCCATCCGAGAAGGGAGGAGTCCGTGGTAATCGTCACTTGTGGGCAGGGCTCCTGAAAGATGGCCCCCACGGTAAGATTGTTGGTCGAAACCCACCATAGCAGATCCACCGTCATGCAGGATGGAACTGGGATCATCTTGGAATCCGAGTCCAAAGCCTGACACTAGGAGCTCCGAAGAGCCAGCTGAGTACGCCTCATTTTCAGACACGCAAGAGGAAGAGCAAGTACGCATGAAGCCATGAGGCCCAGATGTCTCTGAAACCACCAAGATGTCATGTGCGTTGACTGGATGAAGAGCTGCCACATGGCGAATAGATCCGCAATCCTGCCCGCCGTCAAGTACACCCTGAAAATTAGCTCTTGGGAGACCGTCATGGAAGATATCCGCCAGTTCACTGACAGCCCAAGATGGAACAGGAGCTGGAGGAGAGACTGGAGATTGCTCGAAGCCATCAGTGGACAAGGGCTGCATAGAAGCCAGTCGTCCAAATACGGATATACATGAACACCCTGTAGCCGAAGAAAAGCTGCAATGACCGACATCATCTTCGTAAAGACACGCAGCACCGAGCTGAGACCAAACGGGAGTACACAGAACTGGAAATGCTCCCCTCCCAGGAAGAACCGCAGATATTTCCGATACAGCCTCCATATCAGGATGTGCATATAAGCGTCCTAAGGGTCCACTACAATGAGCCAGTCGCCCTTCCAAAGAGAGGACTTTATTTGGCAAAGCGTGATCATCTTGAATTTCTCTTGGGGAAGAGAAAGATTGAACTGGGAAAGATCGAGGATAGTGCGCAGGCCAGACTGGTTGGGTTTGGGCACTGAGAGCAGACGAGAGTAGAAGCCCTGTCCTTGCTCCCCAAGGGGAACAGGTCTAGAAGTTTCTGTACCTCGGCTCTGAGGGAGGGTGTTCCGATCTGTTGGGAGGATTGAAGGGTGGGGTGGAGGGAGGAGTAAGCGGAAACCCGCCCAAGCGATGGTCAAAACCCACCGGTCTCTGCCATGCCTTCAGATGAGACGAGATTCGTCCTCCCACCGGAGTCTCGTGCGACCGACAAATATCATTTTGCTGATTTGTCGGCAGGGAGAATACCTGTCCCTGGAGAAAAGGATGATGGCCGACAGAAAAACTGCTTCCAGCGAGTACCGCCAGCAGGTACTTCAGACAGGCGCGCACAACGATCCTGAAACCCCCTGAAGCCAGAGAAGTACTGAGTCTGGGACTCCAACTGCTGAGTATAAGGGGTCTTCGAAGGACCTTTCACCAATAACGACAGAGATTTGGCTCTCTTTGGTCTTTGTGAGCTCCACATCGGTAGAAGAATGAAACAACTCCTTGCCGTCAAAAAGAAGGTCCAGACCTTTATCCTGCACTTCCTTTGAAAACTTTGTAGCGTGAAGCCACGCTTTGTGAGAGGTGTCAACCCCTACCATAAGGCCTCGAGCCGAGGTATCCACATGGTGTGCCTCAGCCTCCAGGAGATCCTGCGCCAGTACTCTGGCATCCGACAACCTGGCTTTAAAGTCTTCTAGCCTATCCGCAGGAATGCACTCCTGGAAATCGGCCAACTCTCTCCAGAGCCTCTGATTGGCTGCTGCCAGGATGAGCTCGGTGTTCGCTTGACGAAGCTGGAGCACCGAATTGGCAAACACCTTCTTGCTGAGGGAGTCCAACAGTTTATCCTCCCTGGATAGGATTTGAGCTGCTGCTGTTGAAGATGCAGAGGCCGGCTTGGACTGTAAGGTGGCCGCAGCCACCACCGTCGAGGATGGAAGCGGGCAAGCTGATAAGGCTATCTTCTCAGACGAATGAATCTTGTATCGAGCGTCAATTCTTTTGCTGATGTGTAGCCCAGTGTGAGGTTTTTACCAAACCTTGCAGGCCTCAGCCAAGACGTCCTTCTGGAGGACCAGGCTGGTATGCCCTTGAGGTAACATGGTAAAGGCTCCCAAAAGCACACCCTCCTGTGGAGGGTGGGCCTCAGGTATTGGAATGTCAAGGAGGGCCATCATAACCAGGACCTCAGCTCTCACTGAGGGGGGCTGCTCATCGCTGTCCTGATCCGCTTGCGGCTCGTCCAACGAGGCGGGAGCAAAAGGCTGGTCCAGCATACATACCGCCTCAGGTTTTAAAGTGCTATCCCGGTCCGCCGGTATCTTCTCTATAGGAGACAACGGGGCAAGGGAGGAAGAGGAGGTCCAGAAGGAAGAGGTGGAGGAGGTGGCACCACCTGAACCTGCATCGGAACGGCTGGGGCTGAAGGCGGGCCAGGAGGCTCAGGGTATACTGCACTGAAAAGACGTTTGAAATATGCCTTCGTTGGGTCAGAGTGCATGAGCATCTGAAATTTCCTGAAGAACTCGTCCTGAGTGGAAGGCTTTGGCGTAGGTACATGCAGAGGCCGCTTGTGAGGGGCGTACCACCATGAACGCAAGGAGGACGGTTGCCATCAACCACCAGCTGGGTCCACATAAACCAGTAGAGCAGAAGCAGGAGGTACCGAGAATTTATACGGCAGCGGTGCTCGAGCACGCCAGTCAACTGACGGGCAGTCAACTGACGGGCAGAACACATTTTTGCTGTCCACCTGACATGGAAAATGCTGCTCAGCCACAAAAGGAATGCTGCCAGCACCAGATGGCGTGAACGTCGGCGTAAGGGAGGTATCCAAAATGGCCACCGTAGACCATGGAGGTTGGACCGCTATTTTGTCGACATCTGAAGAGAACTGCGCCTCATGTAGAGATGAGGCATTTGTCTCCTCAGGGGAGTCCGGGGATTTCAAGAACACTTTAGCCTTGACACAAGGATCCTCGGTAGAGCCGGTAGTGGGTGGTCTTGGATGTTTACTGGACATCTTAGAACCTGCCACAAACCTGGCCTACAGTGGAGGAACCTCTGCGAAGCCGGTAGTGGAAGTATAATGGTCAGTGAACGCCCTCCTTGCCCCCTCGAGAGAACCGGTACCACCACAACCCTGAGCACGGGACGGTTGAGGAATATACCTCACCGATAAGACCTTCAAAGAGGGTCTCTCGGGTCTGTCGGTGCAGACCTTAGCCTCAATAAGAGAAGCCTTGGGTTTTAACCGGGTATGTAAAGCTCCCTCGAGAGGGGCCTCGAGCCGAGACTCGGTATGGAAAACTCCAGAAACGGAGACCTCACGGTGTACCCCGTGACAGTGTGGAAAGCTCCAGAAATGGAGACCTCAGGGCAGACCCTGGTATCCAGCGCCACAGACAAACTGGGCTTAACTTTAGCCCCCAAATGGGGAACCTCGGAACGATGTCCGGTACTGGCAGGTCCACTTCGGGAACCCTTGGAGAAAACTCTGGTACGCCTGTTAGGTCCTTGGGCAGCTCAGGAGAACCCAGGTGACAGAGCTACACAAGCCCTTCACAGACCTGGAAGACCCCGGGAAGGCACTATATGAACAAGCATTGCCTTTTGTAAAGGCATGGGATAGGCATTTGCCAGGCATTGTGGTAATGGTACTGCCTAGCCATACTGCTGCAACAGCTGGTAAATGCTGTGAGTATCCAAGCATATGGTAGAAGTGCATGACTATATGTATACACAAGGCAAAACCTCGGGCTTTGCCAATGTTTGTTGTTAACGGGACTTCAGATGCTTGTTTTTAATAGGAGTTCGGATGCAAGGGCAGACATACGGATTATGAATCAAGTGGTCGATGGCACACCTGGTTCAGACACGTGTGTTACACTAGAAGCACATTTAGACAATTAACTAACAGAAAACTGCTTTGAAATAAGGATCTTGAGGATTACAACGATAAAATAACATTGAGGACGAAAACCTTGAGTTTGTTTTTTTTTTGCTCATTTCAATGCAAGTATATGCGTGGGAAGATCTCTGCAGCCGCTCATACTCCTCCCCCCACAGTAATATTAACCCTAACACCCCCCCACATATATTTGCAATGAAATCTGGCCAAATATCTTCTATGATTTCGTCCTCGGTGTTATTTGCTGCACAGTATTCAGTGTATAACTTGAAATAACACTCAGATTCAAAATTATGGAGGGATTGAAAAAAGCAATAAATGACCCCTTGTGTACCGGCAATGTTATGGTGGAATCGGCAATTCCGGCTAACAAGCCACACATTCACCCAGAACTCATCACTGAAGTTCACCTGCAGATCAGGGCCATACAGTAATGCAATGCGGTATGCAAATTATCTGAAAAGCTTACTTCTTTTCATATGATTAAATGGTTATTGTCTTATATGGCAGTGCGATTTTATACATAGCTTTGTCAACCCAAGACTGACAGCTGTCAAGGATACAACAACCATCACATAACACTTGAAGGCCGGCCCTTCACCAAAGTGTGATATTACTGCTTGATAGAGCTAGCTCAAAGAGATCCCAGTAAGACGTGTTCTGGGTGGGGAGGATCAGGAAGTGGGTGGGAATGGCCATAAAGACAAGAATGGCCAGGGGTATTCAATGGATGGGTAAAGCCTGTCAGTCCCTCCTAACAGCACATCTCGCTCTTATCTTCACTTCCCATGACAATAGCTTCATCTTACAGCAAACAGTTTCAGTGCCACCGAATAGGCAAAAGAAAAAAAAAGCAACGTGTGGACTTGCTTTCAAACCCAGAATCCTAAGTATGTGAAAACGTGAATTGGAAAAATGACACCACCTGCATGGAATACTGGATACCTCTGATATTAATGGAGAATTACCATTTAGGAACCTATTGAAAGGCACACACTGCAAAGTCAAAGCAAAATACTAGTCAAAATGAACCACAAAAGATTCCAGGACTCAGCGCCAATAGTAAGGGTTGTTTATTAGCATGAGCCCTCTACTTGATAACGCGGTTCGGCTCCCACGAGCCTTTGTGAAATCAGGGCCAACGTAGTTCTGAAAAGAATCTGTAGGACTGTTGTCCGATATACAGTAATAGGGACAAATCCCAAGGACAGAAACTTCTATTACTCCGCTTTCAGTCGCGTCGGCTGCTCACATTGCGAAAATGTGTTTGGATTAACAGAAATAACCAAATGAATGTGCCTTGATACATGGGAAAGACAATGTGAAAGAATGTACCATTTTTAGTATGGGCTATTAGGTGTTGATCGCGACACCTATAAGCCGAACGTATTGCATTAGAGTACAGATAGGGAGAAAAGGCATATGAGAGGGGGCCACAGAGCTTGTAGGTGTTGTTTGGTTATTTGCCCACCCACTGACTGCCCATGGTCATGCTACTCCCTATGGCCATTCCCACCCAGTTCCTGCCCCTCTGCACCCAAAACGCCTCACCATGGAGACTCGTTCAGCTTCCTTTAATCAAGCCTTACAATAAAACTTTGCACTCAAAGTGCCTGTGAGTGTTTTTTCAAAGCAACCTTCTGAGAGTTAATGACATACTTATAGTTGTAACCCTCTACTGTTGTAATAAAAATGTCTTAATCAGGTCTGTCTTCAGCCACTTGATTTATAAGCACTCTGCGTTAAATTCATGAGGTCCTGTTAAAAACGAGCATTGGCATAGCCAACAGTTTGGGCTTATGTATAAGTATTAGGAATTTGCCAGGCACTGCTATTATATACCAGCTACTCACACCATTTTGATTAACATGTTTATTATTTTAAATGAAGTATAACATATAACATATATACTGTACATAAGTAACCAAATAGACTGGATTCATCACATTTAGCTCGTCTGGTATCCATTAAATAGGAGAAATTACAGAACCATTCCAAATCAGAATTTCAAGCATCTTACAATTCAAAAATTCTGCCCCATATTTGGTCAAATAGGTTTTCTTATCCCTGTAAAGAATTAGCTTTTCAATTCTGGACACATTTTTCAAATCATCCATCCATTCTGAAATCGTTGGTCTGTCTTCACTCTCCATTTCCTCAATATCATTTCTTGAGCAGAATTTGACGCCCTAAAAAACCAGCTCCTCTGTGGAAAAGAGAGATCGTCCACCATATCATCCTCACCCAAAATTACAGTCAAATAATCAAAGTCCTCATGCATCAGAAGAACTTCATTCATCCTCGTAGTGACCCCATTCCAGAAAGATCTTAATTCATAACAGTCCCAAATCATATGCTTAAAAGTCCCATTAGCAAAGTCCCATTAACTTGCATCTCCAACAGGCTCCTGAATCCGTCAATCCTCTTGCATGTAATCTTTGTGGTGTCCAAAAACTCTGTTTAGAATTTTGATGTGCCTACACCTCACTCCCAGATTCAAAGAAGTTAGAGCCACATTTTTGCACAGATTCCTCCATCTGCCCTCCGTCATCTCTGATTCAAGTACATCTGACCACTTTGATAGTAAATCTCAATTTGGTTCTTTATACTGATCAAGATTTTTGTACACTTTCGAAGCCATTCCACCTTCCGATTTATATTCTCTCAGCCATACATGCCAACCCTTGCATCCATCTGGAATCTTATTCCCCAGTGCTTTTTTCAATTTCCTATACTCCCCCATTGTGCAATCTCTGAGATCTTTAAGTAGCTTCAGTCTTTTAAAGCTAATCCACTTCCTTTCCTCAAGTAGATCTTCAAGCCACTGCACACCATCGAGTAGCCAGTTCAACCAGAAAAGAGTTTTCCCATTCAGTGTAACATCTGGATTTAACCAAAGTGAAGTACATGCATATTTTGACATATCCTTTTTGCTCTTGCTCCAGAGATTTTCCTAGCATGACCTAATAAAAGTAGTTGGTGGAGATGATTTATATCCAGTTCCATCTACCGTTGACAGAATTGCCCTGGGGGAGAGTGGTGAAGATCTACTTGTTTCTGCCATTGTCCAGACATTAGAAGAATCTTCTATGAAAGGCACCAGATGGTGTATGGTCTCCCTCCACCTGGCTCAGACCTTCTTCCGCTTCTTTGCCAGGGATGCCACTCACAGGACCAAAATATGTCCCCCCCATGGTGACCCCTTGAATGCATCTTACTACATAAATCTCAGGCCCTGAAGATACGCGCTTTACCTTGACACCTCAATCCCTACGCGACATGACTCTCATTCCCGGGGGGGAGGGTGGGGGGAGGGGGAGTGATGTTTATATATGTGAGGAACGAGAAAGGTTCCGCTTACTGTCTGAGCATTATTAGTAGTAAGCACCATTTACTGATGTTAATAGGAGAGGTGAAAAAGCGTGTTGCTAATATGTATCTCTTGTGCTCACATATGTAACCTTTTTCTGTTCTGCCTTAATGCGAGAATTGTTAATGTTGAAAACCCAATAAAAACGAATTTAAAAAAAAAAGAAAGGCACCAGATGACGTGCCCTAAACGCCAAATGATAATTTTCAAAATCTGGGACCCCCGAACCACCATATTCTTGTGAAAGCTGTAATTTCCATAGTTTTAGACGTTGTTGTTTTCCCTCCCACAGGAAGGACTGGATCAAGCTTTCCATTTTCTTCAGATATCCTTTATTAATCTGCAAGGGAATCATGCTTAAAACATAGTTAATTCTCTGAGCTGTAGTCATTTTAATTGCATGCACTCTGCCCCATAAACTTAATCATAACTCATGCCATCTTTTAAAGTCTGATTCCATATTTTGGATAACATGTGATAAGTTCACCTCCATCCTTTTAGCTACATCTCTAGTCAGCCAAATCCCAAGGTAGCGCATTTTGTCACGACACCAATTGAAGGCAAATTTCTTCAAAGTCAAGGTCGAGCGTGATTTTGATGCTGGCAGTGCCTCTGATTTTGACCAATTGATCTTATAACCAGATACCTTGTGAAAAATGTCTATTTGGTCAATTAGCGCTGGGGTGGAGGTCTCAACATTCTGGACAACCAACAACATATCATCAGCGTAAAGCCAGACCTTTTGACAGGCTTCCATAATTAATACCTTCAATTGCCCTGTCCTCTCTTATCTTCACAGCTAACAGTTCTGTTGCGATGAAAAACAAAATGGCCGACAGGGGGCAGCCTTGTCTTGTCCTCCTTTTAAATGTTCTCAGATATTAGACCATTAGTATTCACTCAAGCTGTTGGTAATGAATACAATAGCCTTATCCAGTCTATCATATTTTGCCCAAATCCAAAACCTTCCAAGGCTGTCAGGAGATATTTTCATTCTATCTGGTCGAAAGCCTTCTCCGCATCCAATGACACTACTTCCACCACATCCGATGGATCTTTGCTTTCGAACAAAGTTAACAAGAGTCTTCTCATATTCTCTGAGGCATGTCTCCCTTTAACAAATCCCATCTGGCTCTGATCAATTATATCCGATAGAGAGGCCTCCATTCTCAAAGCCAAATCTTTTGCAAAGATTTTGTTGTCTATGTTCAGCAAGCTTATTGGCCTATAGCTACTTGTTTTAACTAGATTTTTCCCTTCTTTCAGAAAAATGGATATCGATGCATGCCTCATAGACTCCGGAAGACGACCTTCAATTAAAGATGAGTGTAACATGGCCAACATAAGATGGAAAACCTCTTCTGGGAAAATTTTATGCAGTTCAGCTTACAAACCATTCTGGCCCAGACATTTCCAAGAATTTAAAGCTCCCGCGGCAGACCTGAGTTCCTCCACATTCAAGTCTTTCCCAAGGGAATCTATGTATTTTGACTTTATAGTTTTCAAATGACAACCATTAACAACATTTCTCACTTCTTCCTGCATAATACGAACCTCTGAAGAGTATAAATCTGAATAATAATCCTTCAAAGTATCATTAATTTCCGTAGGTTCAAAGGTCACAATCCCATCTCTCCTTTCAATAGCATTAATTGTCCTTTCATTCTCCATAGTCCTTACTCGATGAGCAAGAAGCCAATCACATTTTATGCCCTTTTCATAGTACCTGCATTTTGTTCAGACCAGGAGTTTTTCAGTTTTTGACGTAAGCAGATCTTTTTTTTCTTTTGCAGGGAACCAAACGAGCACATAGAGAAATTCAGCATATTTTCTTTTTCAAGAATCTCAATTTCCTCATTCAGTTTCTTAATCTCAGTGTCCTTTTCTTTTTTCTTTTTGCTCGACGGACCTATCAACATTCCTCTCATGTAAGCCTTGAAGGCTTCCCACACATATTTTTCTTTCACTTCACCAGTACAGTTTTGAGCTACAAAAAACCTTGCTTCCTTAACTATTTTGTCCACAATATCGTTGTCATTTCCAAAGAGATCGGTGCATGGTCAGAAATCACAATGGCTTTGATATTACCCCCTTTGAAAGACTGTGTACACAAGCAAGAAGTCAAGAGTAGGTCAATCCGAAACTATACTTTGTGTCTTGCAGAATAGAAGGTATATTGCTTAGTTTAACCAGGTTACTCACCGTAGTGACCACCTTACTCCTAGTCCATAGTCCCCTTTCCTCCATACTTATGGGACATTCCTCCGTCCTGTGGGACGGGACCAGAGCACTTTGTAAAAAGCATCACAGTTTTCAAAAATGTGTCCGTCCTCTCTTTTTACGCAGGGTAATGCACGCGGCCGTAACCCTGCCCTTCTTAGCTCCACCCAGCGCATCGCACATCAGTCCTTTTCTATCGCCAGATCAGAGGCCTTTAAGCAAGAATAGAGTAACCTTATTAGAGGGGACGGTGGGCGGGCGTATGGAGGAAAGGGGACTATGGAGTAGGAGTAAGGTGGTCACTATGGTCAGTAACCTGGTTATACTCCTACGTCCTGTCCCCTTTCCTCCATACTTATGGGAGATGTGCAAGCACTCCTCACAGGAACTACGGGTGGATGGAAACCCCCTTACTGAAAAAGGTTTTTCAGCACAGCCTGCCCAAACTGAGCATCAGATCTGGAGCACAAGTCCAAGCAGTAATGTTTACAAAAAGCCGATGGGGAGGCCCAAGTAGCCGCTTTCTCAATGGTCTCCCAGGGAACATACTTCTGAAAGGCAACAGCAGCTGCCTTGCCCTGTACCAGATGTGCATGAATCCCTTTCGGAGGCTGTACACCCTGAGTCGCTTTGGAGGCCTGCTTGCCTTGCGGGTTACCAAAAGTTGAGAAGAACTCCTAAATTCAGAAGTTCTGCCCAGATAGAACCTAAGTGCTCAACATCCAGGCAATGCAAAACCCTCTCAGCTTCGGAAGCCGGGTTTGGAAAGAAGACAGGCAGCGAGATTGGAAACTAAGAAGGGATGCTCCACCAACAAAGCTTGGAGCTCACTCAATCGCCTTTCCGAGGTAACGGCGAACATGAAAGCCACCTTCCAGAAAAGGTGCTTAAGATCTACTGTGGCCATTGGTTCGAAAGGCTTATGGCACAAGGCCGTAAGAACCACATTCAGATCCCACGTCGGATGCGGTTTGCGAACAGGAGGGAAAGGACACATAAGACGCAAAGTGCTGTTTCATCACTGGGTTTGACAGTGAGAAAGAGCACTGGTCCGTGGACAGGTAGGTGGCCACAGCCGAAAGATAACTCCTGCATGACAGGACATGAATGCCTGACTCTGCAAGATGAGAGACGAAGGACAGCACTGTGTCAGTCGTAGCCACCCTAGGATCCAATTGTTTGGCTAAGCACCAGTGACAGAGCCAAGGCCACTTGCTCTTATACTGCGACCTCGTTGAAGGCTTCCTGGCTGCCTGAATTATGCACATGTTGTCAGCAGACAGGTTGAGATGTTCTAAAGATCTGAACTCAGGCACTATGCCGCAAAGCTGAACGATTGTAGGGAGGGGTGCCACAGCTGTCGATCTCTCTGGTGAAGCAGATCGGGAACTAGCAGAAGCCTGATCGGTGCACACAATGACAGATGTTGAAGCTCTGAAAACCAGAACCTGGCCGGCCACCACGGAGCTATGAGCAGAAGAGAACAATTGACCGTTTTCTTCAGCTTGCAAATCGTCCGATGAATGAGAGGCAGAGGCGGGAAAGCATAGGCCCTCATGTTGTGCCATGGAATCTCAAGAGCATCTCCCAGAGAGGAAGCTCCCATCCCGTTTCTGGAGGCACACAGAGGAAAGGCCAGATCCACAAGAGGAGGAGACTTGGTGCCCCCCTGCTTGTTGATGTAAAACATGGAAACCACAATGTCCGTGCGGACAAGAACCACTTTGTTGGCAATGAACGCCTTGAGCGTCAGGAAAATCTCCAGAAGCTCCAGATGATTTATATGAAGGAACTTGTCTTGTGGCGACCAGAGGTCAGAGACCTGAAGAAGATCAAATGTCGCACCCCACCCCAGAAGGGAGGAGTCAGTCGTGATCGTCACCATCAGAGCGGGGTCCTGGAAACCGCACCCACCGACAGGTTGATGAGAGGCGAACACCACACCAGGTCCATTCTCATGAAAGCCGGACTCAATATTATCTTGGAGTCTGGATCAACAGACTGACCCCAAGAACTCTGAAGAGCTATCTGCGTCCGCCTCATCTTGAGTCGAGCAAGGAGAAGAGCCAATACACACAAGGCCATGAGGCCCAGAAGCCTCTGGAACCACCAGGCCGACATGCTCTCTGACTGCGCAAACATCTGACATGTGGCCAACAGATCAGCCATTCTGTCCCCGGTCAGGTAAACTCTGCAGTCGATCGTGCTCCAACGAAAACCCAGGAAAGTCAGGTTCTGAGAGACCATCATGGAAGATTTCCGCCAGTTCACCGAGTGCGCAGCAGCCAATCGTCCAAATACGGATACACATGGATACCCTGTAGCCGAAGAAAAGCAGTGATAACCAACATCATCTTCGTAAAGACATGCAGTGCCGAGATGAGGCCAAAAGGGAGCACTCGGAACTGGAAGTGCTCCTCCCCCACAGAAAACCGTAGGTATCTCCGATGCGGATTCCAGACCAGGATATGCATATACGCATCCTGGTGGTCCACCATGCTGAGCCAATCGCCCTTCTGTAAAGAGGACTTTATCTCACAGGGCGTGATCATCTTGAATTTCTCTTGGGGTAGAGAGAGATTGAACTTGGAAAGGTCTAGGATGGTGCGCAGGCCAGCCTGGTTGGGTTTGGGCACAGTAAACAGCTGGGTATAGAAGCCCTCCCCTCGCTCCCCTAGAGGAACGGGTTCCACCGCCCTGAGATCCAGTAACTTCTGAATCTCGGCTTTGAGGGAGGGCAACTTCAACTGCTGGAAGGGAGGATTGATGGGTGGGGTAGGGGAAGGGGTAAGCGGAAGCCCACCCGAGCGACTGACAAGACCCACCGGTCCTCGGTGATGGTCTGCCACGCCTCCCAATGAGACGCAATGCGTCCTCCCACCGAGGTCTCGTGCAAGCGCAGAAAACCCTCCATTTGCTGGTTTGTCGGTGGCAGCACCACCTGACCCTGAGGAGGAGGCTGAGGAGCGGGATAAAAACTGACTCTGTTGCTGCCTTTGGCGGGAATTTCCCAAAGGGGTGTCAACCCTGCGGGATTTCCAATCTAAAAAACCCCTGAAACCAGTGGAAGGCTGAGGGTTTAACAACAATCTCTGTGTCCTGAAAGGAGGCTTAAGCAGGACAGACAAGGACTTGGCGGTCTGAGTGCTGTCCTTAGTTTTGGTCAGCTCCACATCTGTTGTAGAGTGAAAAAGCTCCTTTCCATCGAAAGGCAGGTCCAAAACCTTATGCTGCACCTTCTTGGAGAACTTGGTGGCGTGCAGCCAAGCTTGACAAGAGGTATCCACACCAAGCATAAGGCCCCGGGCCGAGGTGTCGACATGGTGCACCGCAGCCTCCAGGAGATCCTGTGCCAAAACCCTGGCATCCAACAAACCCGCTTTGAAATCTTCCAACTTTTCAGCGGGAATAAACTCCTCAAACTCCGACAGACCTTTCCACATTTTCATATTCGCCCCCGCTAACACCAGTTCTGCATTGGCTTCACGCAGCTGCAGAGCTGAGTTAGCCAAAATCTTCCTCCCAAGGGAGTCAAGAAGCTTATCCTCTTTGGCCAGAACCTGTGTAGCCGTCGAAGAAGAGGATGACGCAGGTCTGGATTGCAAAGTTGCTGCCGCCACTACCATGGAGGAGGGGGGCGGACACAACGCTAAGGCCACCTCTTCCGAAGAATGGAGCCTGTAACGCGTGTCAATCTTCTTGTTGACAAACAGTCCAGAGTGTGAATTCTCCCAAACTTTATGGACCTCGGCCAAAACGTCCTTCTGCAAGAACAAGCAGGTACGCTCCGAAGGAGATAAGGTGAACGCCCCCGAAAGCACACCTTCCTACGGAGCGGGTCCCTCAGGTACTGGAACATCTAACAGACACATCATGTGCAGCACCCGGCCATGAAAAGCTCTGACAGAGTGGGGCTGGTCTTCGCTGTCCTGATCGCCCTGTACATCATCCGACAGGTCCGGATCAGGTTGAGTCACATCCGGCACCACAATAGCCTTGTCCACTGGGGACAATGGAGGAAGGGGTGGAAGAGTTGGGGGAGGCCCAGCCGGTAAAGGCGGTGCCGGCGGAGGCACAGGCACCGCAGTCGAGACCGTCGGCGCAGGCGGGCATATCTCCCTGAACAAGCCTCGAAAGTACTCCTTCATGGGGTCAGAACGTATCTGTTTTTGAAACTTTCTGAAAAAGGCGTCCTTCGCCGATGATTTAGGAGTGACAGGAGGAGGCCTCTCATGAGCAGAGTAATTCAAGGGGTGTAAGGGAGAGAGTTGCCAAGAGGGCCCTTCCCCACTGTTTTCTACATAAATCAAGGGCGCTGATGCTGCAGGAAGCGAGACATTGTGCGGTTAGAGGCATCCAAGCGTTGCAGTCATAAACTGGACGAAGCGGATGTGCACAAGGAAACCGATGTTCACCTGAAAAAGCACCCCCTACACCTAGGACCGATGGTGTAGTTGTAAGGGTTGTATCCAAAATGCCAGCCGTGGTCTTGGCAGGAACGGCCGCCATTTTGTCAGCACCTGAGGAGAACTGCAACCGGTGTGGAAGTGAAGCAGGGGTCCCCACAGGTGGGTCAGGGGTCTTCATTTTAGCCTTAACACAAGGAACCTCGGCCGAGCCGGTACTGTGTGGCCTAGAATATTTTTGTCACATTGTAACAGCCAAACTAGCCTTCAAAGGAAGGACCTCGGCACTGCCGGTAACAGAGGGATTATGGTCCAAAACCTCACTATGTGCCCCCTCAACAGAACTGGGGTCTCCGCAATAGCGGGAACAATGAGGAACACACCTCACCGACAAGACCTTAACAGGCCTCTCAGAACTGTTGGTCACCTTAGCCTCTAAATGACGGGCCTCGGACCCAAGTCCGGTAAAAGCCTCCTCACGAGGGGCCTCGAATTTTCGTTCGGTGTCAACAACCTCAACCAAGCTCCGGTACCTAATGCCTCAGTAGAGCTGGGCCCACAAACAGCCCCCACAGGAAGGGCCTCGGAATGCAATCCAGTGTCAATAAGCCCCTTACGGATGCCCTCATAGAAAACTCTGGTAGAATTTTTAGGCCTGGAGGGCACCTCAGGGCTAGCCCCGGTAACAGAGCTTTTGATGCTCCTCCCGGACCGGGAAGACCCCGGGAAGGAGTCCCCCGGCCGGGGTGCCCTAAAAAGTAAAGAACTAACCGGGCGTTTCTTTTTTTCGTCCATGAAAGTTTGAAAATGCGCCGGGGGAGTACGTTGAAACACCTCCTCCCACCGCTCCAAATGACGTTGAAGCGTCCGGACCGAAAGGGAGTCGCAATAAAAGCACGAGTCCCACCGGTGGTCCGGACCCAAACACTCTAAGCACAGAGGATAGGGATCCGCCCTAGTGAAGCGTCGCTGGCAAGAAGAACAATTTGGAAAGTCTAGCTGAAACGGCATAGACGGACTACCACTTGACCGCTAAGCCAGAGCAAGAGAGGAGGAACTGGAAGGAAAAAATCTTCCGAAGATGCAAGTGCGTCCAGTTCCGAACGAGCGGAGAAAAGGACTAATGGGCGATGCGCTGGGCGGAGCTAAGAAGGACGGGGTTACGTTCGCATGCGGTATCCCGCGTGAAAAGAGAGGAAGAACACATTTTTGAAAAATGTGATGCTTTTTACAAAGTGCTCCGGTCCCGTCCCACAGGACGGAGGAATGTCCCATAAGTATGGGGGAAAGGGGACGGGATTTAGGAGTGAAAGGGTTCTGTAATCTCCACGCATCCGCCAGATTCCAGTAGTCCATAAATCTTTTCAAGGCTTCTCTTTTCAAGTTATTTGCATTGTTCAAAGTATCTCCACTCTTGTCCATAAGTGGATTTAAAGTAACATTAAAATCTCCCCCCACTATAACATTCTTTACATTTACTTTCTGCATGAGTTGTGTAAGTGAAGTAAAAAAACTCCCGTCCCCACCATTAGGAGCATATATATTGCACATACAGTAGGCTACAACTTGAATAATCATATTAACACAAATTATTCTTCCATTTAAATCTTTTTCACACTTTACACCTGTAATCGGCAGATTCAAAATGAAAACTCCTCTAGAACTAGAAGTGAAGGATGAACAATGTACACTACCAACCCACTCTCTTTTTCACTTATCACCATCCACTTCCAGAAAATGTGTCTCCTGCAACATTGCCACATCCGCCCCAATTCCTCTAATCTATGCAAAATCATTTTCCTCTTATGCAGACAATTAGCCCCATTAACATTCCATGAAACTACTCTCAAATTACTCTTATAAGTTGAAGCCATGAGAGAACTTTCACGCATTCCTCCTGTGATGAACCCTAGCCCTACAAAGTAATCAACAACTAAAACAAGAAAATAAAAACACAAGATGAAACAAAAAACAAATAAAAATAATTTCTTATATTTACACAACCTAAACCTCTGGAACCCCCCTTCCACACTCACATTGAAAGGGAGTGTCCCGCTCCCTCCCATTTCCATTAACCGCTTCATCCCAATTAAGTAACTAATTCCACACAACAATTCTGAAAACTTATTTGAGCAACAACTCCACCATCTTCTTGGCAATGCTTAAAGAACAATTTAAACTTCCTAAGGCTGTGTTAAAATTCTACACCATCACATACAAATCATATACCAATTATCTGATGAGAAGTACAAAATTAGATAACAATAATCTATAGTCTAAATGGAAGTACCAGCATTTTGAGCCATTTAACAACCACATCCTAGAGCGTATGCAAGGCATTGCACTACCTTCAGCTCAGGGGAGGGTAATTCCACCAGACACATACCGGGGAGGACCTTCCAGAGATTTGCATTCTCAAGCCATGTGGATTGCTTCACCACCAAGTAAGTTGGGGGAAAAAGTTCCTAGAGCAGGATAGCCAAACAGCAAGGAAATACTCACACCATTTCGAAGCTGCTACCATCAATGGCCAGTTAATACCATTACGGCAGTCCCTGGCACGTGCCTTTGTCATGCCTACACAAAAGCATAAACTGTTGGCAGTGCCAATGCTTATTTTAAAAGAAACCATAGGGCATAGGACTAGTAAGCATTTGCTGAGGTGTGAGTGAGTGCTCAGTGTGCATGTTACTTGAAATGTCCAACACTAAAATGGGCAGCTTTCAAGCAGCAAATAAATCACTCATTGGAAATGTAGCAGGCATAGGCTACATAAATATTGTAAAGACATGCATTGAATAAAAAAAGAACTGTATTTTATTTTGTTGTTTCGTCAAAAAGTTTCTGCTACTCGGAGTTAAAATATTGTACTTCTCAAATGACAGTTAAGAAATTAGCTAAACTTGTTAGTGGGCCCGTCGCGTAAATTGTAGTGACCTGCCGTGTGATGATTATGAGATGAGATGACCCTTTCAGGAGGACTGGTTGCGTTTCTTGGCACCTGCCGGCAGCCACTGGTTGCCCGCCCAACAAGGTTGAACCAGCTTCCAAGCTCAAGGGAAAACCAGCACCACTGCATTGGCATAAAAACAAAATGTGGCCACAGGCCAGTCAAGCAGCCTCAGCGGTCATGAGCGACGTGTGAACGTGGTTTAAAAAAAAAGAGCAGAGTAAGGCTGGTTGTTTTTGACTCGGACGCAGTATGTTCTGGCGAGATCGGTGGATTTTAGGGCCGTTGAGATATTCACAGTCGTCATTCTGCACATTCTGTATGCTATTGTTGGCAGTATTTCTCAGCTATGATGTTGCTTGCAGTATTTCCCAGCACTTTTGATGTTCCTAAACATCACGCCTGTTGGGGGTCGCCGGCCATGGTCATCCGGCGGGCGCCCCTGGGCGATATCTCTGCTAGCGCCGTGCAGTCCCACTAGGTGCGGGGGTGGGGGCCTGCCATGGACATCCGGCATGGCCCCGGGTGCCATGGTCCTCGGCACCCTGGCGTGGGGTCACAGCCTGCCAGGCCTCGGACTGAGTGGACCTCGGCTGCCATCCTGGCAGACGGGTCCCTCAGTGCCTGGGCGTGCAGGCCTGTGCCTCCACGTGTAGGCCTGGGGCCTACATGGATAATGAGACACGGACTCAGTCGTTCCTCTTTGGGAGTCTGCAGCCGCTCTGTCTCACGTGCCTGCAGGAGCTCCTTTTATTAGCTTGGGCCATGACACAGTCATGGCCCCTCTTAAAGGGGCAACACACGTGGGAGGAACACATCCCCTTAAAGGGGCAATGCACATTGGGAGGGTCACCCGTAACACTCCTCCTTTTTCATAACAAACAAACGTGGCTGAACATGCGTGCGTCCCACTGATTACAGAGCGACAAACTACTTCTTGCTTCAGACCGTGCCGAAATAACCACATGCTAAGCTATGACACGGCCACATGCATAAATAACTCAACATGATAACAAAACATCACCCCAAACATTTCTAAACCTGCTACGTGGGGAAACAGTCGCGGGGTGAGCTGCCGGTGGAATGTAGGCATTTCCCCACCGTTTACAAAACCCTTTATTAACCTGGGGTTAGAACCTGCCACCATTAACAAAACACCATGTTCTGCGGCTGGCGCTATGTACGCCTCTTATATGCGGGGCCACCGCTTCACCTTATGGCTCACTACGGAGACCACTCTCAGCATATTACTAATATACAGGTCTACAGCGGCAATGCACCGGATCACAGAGTCCTCTTTACGCCAAACACACGGGATTACAGGGTCCTCTTTAAGCAATTGCAGGGCCGCCGGATACCAGTCCGTCTTCTACTACCAGCGTCTGTTTAGGAGTCACTTCCCGGGTCCAGGTCCAGGGAAGGTACAGTTCATGGCCGGTAAAGCCGCACCTGGCTGGTGCCAGGGGCCACATCAGCATAGTTCCCTGCTGTTCAGCGTGGAGGGACCCCGGCCACGGGCGTCCACGCTTCTCCACGGGAGGTTGGTGGGGCACAGTGCTGTTCCTCGGGCACGGGGTGACAGGGCATCACTTGCCCCCTCTCCGGTGATGTTCCCCAGTCCGGAGCGTCTCCCCCCCATTAGGAGCGCAAGAGGGTGCACAAGCACTCCTTCTGAGCTGCAACCCACTTCAGACCCGCGGCACTGTTCCTGGGGTTGGGGTCCAGGGCCGCCTGGTTCCCTGGTCAGACACCCTGCGGTACCCAGAATGCCGGATGCCCTGGTATTCATGCCTGCGACCCGTGAGGGCCTGAGGTGAGAGTTCCCCGTTGGCCACGGTGAGGCCATGGTTGGTGTTGGGTCGATGCCATGCTTCAATTGTTCAGGACAGTCATTGGTGCACAGAGTCATTTGTCCATTTCCGTGCAGCACCCTGGGCACTGCACTCGTGATGAGGTACATGACGCGCAGAGCGCAGCTCGCTCAGGTGCACTGTGCCCGGAGCAATACTGTAGTGCTGGTGGATCAATTCTGCCCTGTGGCCAGTGTCGGTATGGTATATCCCCAAGACCCACGGTGCCCTGGTCCTTTGACCTGATGGCACGCCGGGAGATGTTGGCAGGCAGGGCCACCAACTCCTTGGTCCTCAGATGGTCTGAAGGGGGACCTTCGTGGCAGGGTGTCGAGGCCACTTGCGGGGCCGGCAAGTGCCTTCCATGTCAGGGTGTCCTATTTCCCCCATGGCCCTGTCACTCCAGTGTACAGTGCACAGGGCTTGGGATGCAGAAATGTCGCAGCCCGGGGTTCCGATGCTCACCCAGTGTAAGTCCCCTGTCCAACCCAGCGCCGACTCGTGTTGTGCACTGCCGCACTCGATCAACCAGTTGCTACCCATTGTGCCCCAGGTCACCTTTTCAGGCAGAAGCGCACGCCCATGGCAGTGGAACACACGTGACAGGGCGACGCTGGTGATGTGGCACCGAGGGTGGAGCGGGCAGCCACATGTTCCTTGTTCCGCTCCTCTCGCATGGGTGTTGGAGCCCTTCTTAGTTGACTTTGCTGGGCTGGGCTCATTGAAAAGGGGCCCTTTTCTATCTCTTATTAGTACCACCGCCTGCAGCATTCCAGGCCCTGATGACACCAATGCCAACGTGCCTTGCACTTCAGATCTTGGGTTGGAAAAACTCTGGGCTCGTAGATTTGCCTTATTTAACTGCCCCCTGGCCTGGGATCCTACTAAGGCCTCTATCATCACCGTTCCAACCCACGACTGCTAGATTGTTCTCCTCGCCAATCACTGCGGGGCCATGTTCTGCGGCCCAGGATCTCGAAGAGCAACAGGTTATTTTTCTGTCGCTCAGACACAGAGCCGTCCTGCTTTCTCACCTCCAGCCTGGCCCCGGCTGACATGGAGCATCAGGCACCTTTCCAGCTCTGACATAGCGCGCCTTCCATTCACCCCCATGAGGCCCGAGATCACTGTGGGGACACCAGCACCTCGACACTGCAGGGGTGTGCCGAAACAGCATGAGGCGCTTCCGATTCACACTGCCCTGCGGGCCACGTGAGCCTGTTGGATGATGGGTCGGGGATCTTTCTCCGGCGACATGTTCTTGGTTCTACATGGCTGTCCACAGCCATTTGCTGTTGTCGCCACCTGAGCATGGAGTGCGCAAAGGGCCATCGCCATCACCTCCTGCTCCGACGCGGAGCACCTTACAATGTGCTTCTGGGTGGCCTGGAATCGCAGCGCCTGCGGCCTGGAAGCTTCCAGCTGTCACAGCGGGTGTCTGCGTCTGCCGAACGCACAGCGCCTCCTTACCGCCACCGCCGGCAGACCCAGGTTGGCTTATTGGGCGCAGTGGGCAGCTACTTCCCGCTGACAGGGCCGAGGGCCGGGTTGGACTCCCGCCCCCCTCTTCCTTTGGGGCATGGAACTACTGCCCTCTCCCCAGCGGGAGACCCTCTTCCATCGCGGCATTGGTCGCTCGACTTCTTTTCTCTTCTCAGCGAGGGTGTTGCAGGGGTCGGGCTGACTCCCTCTTCTCTGCTGGTGGCATCAGCAGCCCTATGTCTTCTTGGGGCATGGCCTGCCTCATCACGGCACCTGCCGGTCCGCCGGCATCCACTGGGGGTAGGGGCCACCAGTTCTTCACTTTGTCGCCTTTTCCTGTTGCAGGGCGCAGGCACGCCCTGCCCCCAGCCGCACGAGCACCCTCCCTGGAGGGCCGCGGGCAGGCGGAGGCATGCAGGGCATGTCCACTCACCGCAGCGGAGGCCTACAGCTCCACCTCCTCGCGGCTGCGGCCGCGTTATTCTTCTCTCTCCGGTGCCAGGAGATGCTGCACCAGATAGGGGTGGGCCAGGAAGGGCTGCAAATGGGACAAACACCCCGGCCGCACGAGCACCCTCCTCAGAGGGCCGCGGCCGGGAAAAATCCAATTGCCATTCCTCCCGCATCGGCTTCTTGTTGCGTGGCGATGTATGCCACATGCCGCTTTGTTACGGCTTCTGCTCCCCCATGTGCGGCGATGGATGCCGCAAATCGCCTTCATCATCCCCCTGCAGCGGGACGCCGCCGGGTATGTACCTCACCGTGGGGCAGCCCGGGCCTACACCGCCCTTGCCGCGGCGGTGAGGCGCAGGCAACGCGAAGCCGCGGTGGGGCCGAATGCTCCTCTTCCAGTGTACCCCACTGCGGGGCAGCCCGGGCCTACACCAGCCAAACCGCGGCGGTGAGGCGCAGGCCACGCGAAACCGCGGTGGGGCCGAATACTCCTCTCCCCCCCGTCTCCCTTACATGTAGCGGGGGGGGCAACGCGGACTCGTCGTCCTCGTCGCCATTGTTGGGGGTCACCGGCCATGGTCATCCGGCGGGCGCCCCTGGGCGCTATCTCTGCTAGCGCCGTGCAGTCCCACTAGGTGCGGGGGTGGGGGCCTGCCATGGACATCCGGCATGGCCCCGGGTGCCATGGTCCTCGGCACCCTGGCGTGGGGTCACAGCCTGCCAGGCCTCGGACTGAGTGGACCTCGGCTGCCATCCTGGCAGACGGGTCCCTCAGTGTCTGGGCGTGCAGGCCAGTGCCTCCACGTGTAGGCCTGGGGCCTACATGGATAATGAGACATGGACTCAGTCGTTCCTCTTTGGGAGTCTGCAGCCGCTCTGTCTCACGTGCCTGCAGGAGCTCCTTTTATTAGCTTGGGCCATGACACAGTCATGGCCCCTCTTAAAGGGGCAACACACGTGGGAGGAACACATCCCCTTAAAGGGGCAATGCACATTGGGAGGGTCACCCGTAACAACGCCCCAGTCCCCGTTATTATTCTTCAACATTTGATGGTTATGTCCATTCAAAAAGGTGCTTAAAGAGACATATGCATTGGCACCAAAAGCAAAATGAAAATAAACGGACACTAATCCGGCATTTTATGGAATGCAGATTGAAAGAGGCTACCTTCGCTGCCAGACCTGCCCTTGCAGTAGGAGTACCACCCCACACCAGACTTCAGTGCAAAAGCACTGCTGGAACAGCAAATAAACCCGCTCTCTTTATCTGTCTTTATATTTTAGATATATGTGCACCCAAACAGAGAACTGCAGATGGTTTTTCCTAGCAGGACTTCAGCTGCAAAGACACACAAGGAGATATAAATCAAGTGGCTGAATGCACACTTGGTCAATACATTTTTTTACACCAGTAGCCATTATCAGCTGCTACTAAGACTAGCTCTCGGAATGCTGCTTTTAAATCATACTTGTAGGCCCTTCATAGAACAAAGTCTGATGTTACTGCTTGGTAAAGCAGCTCAAAGAGATCCCAGTGGGCTGTGTTTTGGGGGCGGGGAGGGGAAGGTAGTGACTTGAAATGGCCAAAGCGATCAGCATGGCCAGGAGCAATCTATGGGTGAGTAAATAACCAAACGACACCCACATGATCTGCGTCCCTCCTCACATGTCATCTCTCTCCTATCTTCACTTACCATGATAATCCTTTAGACCTATAGGCAGCGATTTGAGGACCGCCTAATACCCAAACTCAAAAGGGATATTATCATAAATATTCTTTTGGGTGTATATTTTCTCATTAAAATTCAAGACATTCCTTGCGCACATTTTCACGTGTGGGGAAGTTCTGTACTCTTGGATTTCTGAAAAAATCATGGATATTTGTAAAGTGGATATCCTGTGAATCGAAACAGAGCGACGTGTTAGTTCTTATCGATAATGCCCGCATAAACGTGCAGTTTAAAATACGCTCTCCCCATTCCGAAAATCCACTGGACACCAAGAAAAACAAACTGATAACAGCAACAGGAACATCATCCCATACTCGCAGACTCCTTCCAGCAAAAATACGACGGTTCACGTAGAAAACACAAAAGGCAAACGACAGACATGCTGTCTTGGCAAATGCTGCTTTGGTGGAAATGTGTAGTCGACGTTCAAGGCGTGCCTTGGTCCCAGTTTGTGGCCTGAACGAGCCTTGCACTCAGCACCATAATACATTTGTCAAAAGCATACATGGAAAGCTACCAAGGGAAAGGCTACTCGTGTGCTACCACACAATGCTTAATCCACCTGGAAAAGCCGCAATGGTCACAGCCCACGTGTTCCAGTGATGGAAGCCTCTGGAAGCTGCTCTACCAACCTGGAAAACACTATGTCCTGGATGGTGCTGCTTGTATGCTTATGGAAATGACTCTGAATGATAAAGGCAGTTTGTGAGTGCCAAGGAAGGATTCAGTTTTTTTTTTTTATCTTTAAAGGGGGATGACGCCATACTCGCCTTACCCTTACCTCACCCCCCAGGTAAACCCCTGCCCCTTAGCTCCCAGCATTTTTGCCAGAGGCATTCCCACACCGGCAGAGTGCCCTACTAATACCAGTGTGAGCAGATTTGTCATGATGCAGAGACTGAGGGGCAGGGGACGGACAGCGTGTGCTGTTCTTTCAGGAGGTTTCTTAGCATCTCTCTAAAATCAGGGCCTCAATTGCACATCATGTGGCAGAGAGGCAGTCTGAAGCAATGTTTTATACATGTTTTATCAATTAGTCCTCCCAAGCAATTCACATATGATTTACTAACGCACTTCCAGAGACCTTCAAAGGCATAACACCAATCTGCGAACCTGACTTTTCTGCTTGAAGGTGCTACAAATTGGCTGGTCAGCAGAGAAGTGTATTTCTGAACTGTGACAGATTAGTGATGATTTTAAGATGGTCCGTGCCCTCCCAAAAAAGGCTGCACCCTAAATTATAACCGAAACATGGTCATATACAGATTTAAAAACATCCAGCTAGCGGGACAGATATTTCACACTCTAGACGTTGTCAATGGATTCATTTAACACTCTCTAGAATTGGTGATCCTTAAACTCACATTTCATTTATATCAATGTAGGTTCACTTTAACAGAGCATGAAAGATAGCACACAGCAAATCCCTCACCAGGTTGGGCTTCGCCTGCAGACAAAAGTATTTAATCCATTAATAAAAGGTTTGATTTCGGACAGGGCCAAGCTAACCTTCCATTCCTCAAATGAAGACTGAATGAGCACTGTGAAGTTGAGCAATCTTAATAAGGCCTACTATTGAAGCTTTAACAGATCATTGTATGTGTGCTCTTTTGTCAATGTTATTATTAAAATCAGTGCATTAGCGACATCTCTGTTCCTAATGACAGGTTCTTTCAGCACTTACCCATACCCCCCTTTCAACCAATCCTGTGCTCTGTTTAAGAGAGTCACTGACCTGTCACTTTAACCTCGTAGAATGCAGAGTCATCCCCAGCATCGCACACAAACTCGCCCGAGTCCTGCGGACCAGCGGAGGCGATAACAAGTCTGCGATGAACGCCATCTGCCTCCAGCTGGATGCCTTCACTCTCCTCCAGCTCCACGCCATCTTTGTACCAGCGCACCTGTGCATTCTCCCGGGACAGCTGGCAGCTCAGCACCACCCGCTCTGAGGCCAGGTATGTGTGTGGGTCATCATCAGTGGTGTTCACAATTTTCACAGGGGGCTCTGGAAAGGCACAGATGGGACAACGGTGAGCAGAACAACATTTCCTGAGATTGTGAGGGTTGTTTTGGGTGTACACCTGTGGGACTAAAATCCTTTTAGGGACCCCACTTGATCTCAACATCCCGTTATTTCCACCACATTTCCTTCCCATTACATACCCTCCCCTTCTTTTTCAGCTCTGTCCATGTTTACCTGTCACATTAACAGTGAAGGACAGTTTATCATCCGCTGCATCGCAGGTGTATGTCCCAGAGTCCGAACAACAGGTGGAAGAAATGACCAGCTTTCTCGTCCTACCATCCTCCTGGATATAGATGGGATCTCCGGCGACCAGCTGCTGCCCGTCCTTGAACCAGCGGACATCGGCATCAGCACTGGAGACCTCACATTCCAGGACTACGGGCTGGCCTGAGGCAAGAGTCTTCTTACAATGTTCCTCCGGGATCCGTGTGATGGACACCTGAGGAGCTAAGTGGGAGAATCACTGTCAAAACCATTCAAGGGCAAGCACCACTCTACAAACGATCAACTGAGTGCAAGCATCACTGACAAAAGCTCTGCAGGGACATGTCAACTCCAGAGCAGGCACCGCTCTAAAGGCGAGCAATCAGCTGAGTGGGAGAATCACTGACAGAAGCTCTGCATGGACATGTCAACTCAAGGGCAGGCACCAATCTAAAGACAGACAAACAGCTGTGATGGAGAATCACTGTCAGAATCTATGCAGGGACATGTCAACTCCAGAGCAGGCACCACTCTACAGACGAACAATCAGCTGAGAGGGAGAATCACACTCAAAAGCTCTGCATGGACATGCCAACCCAAGGGCAGGCACCAATCTAAAGACAGACAAACAGCTGAGATGGAGAATCACTGTCAGAATCTATGCAGGGACATGTCAACTCAAGGGCAAGCACCACTCTACAGACGAACAATCAGCAAAGAGGGAGATTTGCTTTCAAAAGCTCTGCAGGGACATGTAGACACAAGGGCAGGCACCACTCTAGAGACGAACGAGGAGCTGAGATGGAGAATCCTTGTCAAAAGCTCTACAGGGACATGTCAACTCAAAGGCAGGCACCACCCTACAGACGATCAATCAGCGGAGAGGGAGAATCACTTCGAAAAGGTCTGCAGGGACATGTCAACTCAAGGGCAGGCACCACTATATAGAGGAGCAATCAGTGGAGACAGAGAATCGCTGTCAAAAGCTTTACAGTCTACACACACTTGTGAAGGGCAACACCACTCAGCAATCAGCATAAAGGAGAAATAACTGTCAATAGCTCGCCCGGAACATCTCAACTCAAGGGCGAAAATGTGAAAAGCTTCTACTGGGCATGTTAGTTGAGCAGCACACAACAGTGTTTATGGATGACCACACCTTACAAGAAATATCAGTGACATGAGTTTTCATAGGGCATCACAACTCATGGGCATTGCTCACTCTGTATGAACTAGCAAACAATCAGCAGAGAGGTTAAATCAGTGCCAGAAGCTCCCATGGGGCTTATTAACTTAAGGGCTCAGACCACTCTCTATTGATGGCCAAACAGCCGAGAAGGATAATCAATATGTCAGGTTTTCATGGGTTATCACAACTCATGGGCATACTGACTCTGTATGGATGAGCAACCAGCTGAAAAGAATGATCACTACAAATACATTAATGGAACATGTCAATATGAATACAGCCAGCCCTGTACGGATAACAAAACAGCTGAGAGGAACATTCACTATCACAAGTATTCCAAGCACAGGTCAGCTCCTGGGCACATAGTGCTCTACTGATGACCAATCAACTGATGAGAATCATTGTACTTCTAAGATCCGACTGAAAACAACCACCAGCAAATCAAAGGGTGCAGAGCACGAGAATCCCTGTCCCTCTGGCATGGAACACAAAGCAACCACCAGCAATAGCTCAAGACCTGGGATAGGGTTCTCTGATACTCCTTCTGCTTAGTGAAGGGACCCAGCACTCAAAGTATACGGGAGGAGTCGAGAGACAGTACTGCTGTCACTCACAGAATCCTGAGAGCTATAAGACAACACTCCTTTCTGTCTGAAAGAACATTCCCATTTGTCCCCTGACTCATGCTTTGTGTGTTCGGCCTACTCTTTAATTATATAACTCAAGTGTAAAAGGCTAATAGATCTCTTTTAACATATTCTGATAAATCGCCAAAGGTTCCTAGCTTTGTCATATAAGGTAGCTGTAGAACTTGTTAGGTTTCTAACTGGAAACTATAGGTTTATGACCAAGTACATCATACTTCAATTCACAGAAAAGAACAGAAGATCTGCACTTTCATCAAAACACTAAATCATGGTAATTATCTAAACACAAAAGCAAAATAGAGATGGGGACCATGGTCATGTGAGGCATCAATCCAATGTAATTTCATGGGATGGAGAGTACTCCATAGACAGAGGGTGTGATAGATCACACTAACCATGAGATGTGATGGACCACACAGATCATTGCATGTGCTGCAAAATAAAAAATGTGCCGATCTTTAAGAAAGGAAAGAGAGAAGACCCATCAAACTATCGACCCATAGCATTGCTTGACACAATTGGGAAACTATTTGCTGGAGATCTGCAGAGCAGCTGACTGAATGGGTGGATAAAAACCAAATCATAGACACCAGGCAGACAGGTTTCACGAAAGGCACTGGAACGGAATTAAACGTATTTATTCTGTCATTACTCAAACTGAACTCCATCAAAACTAAAGAGAAGATACATCTAGCCTTTATAGATCTACGACAGCAGGCTTTTGATGGGGTGAACAGGCACAAACTATAGGCGAAATTGCAGAAGTAGAGATTCCCTGAGGAAATACTACAACCTATAAAAGCCCTCTACGCAAACACTTCCACGCGTATAAGGACTAATGAGGGAAAATTATCTGTGGACTAAAAAAGGAGTAAAGCAAGGATGCCCACTAGCGGCTATCCTTTTCAAATTGTCCATTGCCGATGTACCAGAGGTTATGAGACACACGATACTTTCCACCAAAATTAAACAACAGTGAGATATTGATGATCTGTTACGCAGACATTGTTCTAGTAGAACGAACCCAAATCGGTGTGCAATATTTAACAAATGAACTGCATATGGTATCCAATAGTCTTGAAAACAACATTGAAAAAACTAAGATGCTAATCATGAGAGGAACCAAGAAAGTTAGCAAAAACACTTCAAGTGGGAAGTTGGTGACAAGAGTCTAGAAAAGGTGAATGACATATGGTACGGGGCATCAGATTCAATCAATCAATCGCTGAAAAAAACTGGGAGCTTGAACTAATTGGGAAAGCCAGAAAGTTATGCTTACAAGGAATAATTCTGAATGGGAGATTCTGCAAATTCACAATTACGCCAGTACGATCCTTCTACCTACAAAAAGTGACACCAATTTTGGTGAATGGGGGAGAAGCTGGTCTGAATCTATTATGGCGAATATGGGCAAAACTAGAAAGCATATTTTGGAAACCAATACTAAAACTGCCCAGATGTACGCCAATTGCCGCAGTAAGATCAGAACTGGGACTACAATCACTATACAGGGCTGTGACATGGAATTCTTCAGCCCTTCTAAGGAAGATCTCAATACATGAACCAGTAGACGGCTATAAAATTCTACCCCCACATGAAAAGGGCAAAAGTGCGGTTCTGCTCAATAATTGGAAAGAAAACTAGACGCAACAGTTAAGCAATCTAGACTCTTCACTCGAGGAACTAATATCAAATCTAAATCGAGTAAAAGAAAAACTAAAGAGACAAGATTGGATAAAAACGAGGTAAACGCGGCTTTCATTCAGATCACAAAAAAACGCATCTACAGAACATCGGAAAAGAGATACAATGCTGCATTACGTGTTGAAGTTTCCAGATAAACATTTTCGGGACAGCTTTATAAAAATAAGACTCAGGGTCTATCCTACTATCGAGTTTCTGCATAATAGTGGGAACCGTGGCTTAATGAACGGTTCATGCAGACTTTGCAACAAACAAGACTTCATGGAAACAACAAAACACCTGTTGCTTGAATGCACAGCAATGGTGCAGGAAAGGTCTAGATGCTTGAGCTGTTACATGACATAATTTAAAGAAAAAACAAACAATGACTAGTGGATCGATTTTGTACAAGGAAGAAATTTGCGATGTAAATGTGCCGGAATCAATTTTTTAGACAGCTTAATGAAGTCGCAAGATCTGAAGAAAGAGTAGGACACAGCACAGAAATGGCACACATGAGCAATAATCAGAAGATAAATGCTGGGCAAACCTAGATGCACGCATTTTTTCAGACTCAGAGAGGAAAAAGAATGAACTACGGACACAAAGTTAATGGGAGAATGATGAAATTTGTAATGTGTAATCAGTTTATTTTTGTAAAACTAACTCAAAACATTTTTAAAAAGAAACTATCGTGCGCAAGAGAACACAAGCACGGCAGGTAACGAGTTTAGAGGCAGTAACTAAGAAATCCACCATCATAGTTGTATTCCACTCAAAGCCTTTGCTGAGTTTAAGGATGCCTAGCCTAGAGACTCAAAGTAGTCCTTGCATGCGACTGATGTCACTGAGAGAAAGAGAAGGCAGAACTTCTGCAGACATATAAACCAGAATTTTTCACTTGGACCTAGTGAAAATCGCATGTACCCTTGCAAGTGAGATTCTAACATTAGTGCCACTCTAGACAACATTCCACCATGTGTTACAGTGCTGGCTTTATCCAAACTTAAGTTCCATAAAGGTGGCGGACGCGATGAGGGTAAGAGCTTAGCCCTTCTAATCAAAAGAAATGCAAACTATGAATGCTTTTCCACCTTCTTAGATGGAAACGCCCTGCACTGACCTCACTGTTCAGTTATCCCTTTTCCCCATTACAAGCCCGATACATTATCTTTATCCTTCCGCCTGACACGATTACCTGACACATTAACAGTGAAGCTGAGTTGGTCACTGACTGCATCGCAGGTGTATGTCCCAGTGTCCGAGGGATGGGCGGATGAGATAACCAGCTTTCTCATCCTACCATCTGCCTGGATACAGATGGCATCTTGTGCGACCAGTTCCTGCCCGTCCTTGAACCAGCGGACGTGAGCATCAGGACTGGAGACCTCACAGTCCAGGACCACAGGCTGGCCTGATACGAGAGTCTTCTTACAATGCTCCTCTGGCATACGTGCGATAGACACCTGTGGAACTGAAAAAGACAGCAAGCATCACAGACCCGCCACAGTTATCCATAATCCAGACAACAAGAATAGCAACATAAAAGTGTGGGGATAGGAGATCTGGAGTATGTATTCACAGGGACATTACACACCATTCACTCACACATGACTGCAGACTCATTTTACCTCACATAGGTAGGTACCATACTGACTCTCCACTCTCTTGCGACTTGCAACACTAACATGGTCCTCTGCCTATTCAACTAACAGAAGACGCTTTCAACGTATGTCTGTACATATAATACAAATAAAAAACAAAGGAAGTTGTTTAATTACTTTTAGTAAAATATGTATTTTTACTAGCTTTACTCAGTGCATAGAGGTTTGTACTTCGCAAATTACTTTTTTTGGTAACTCTTTGTTTTATATTGCTTACTTTTGCTTAATCTTTGCTTTGGACTTAACCTTTCTGCAACTTTTTAATGTGTACCAGGTCATATTGTTTAAATCACATTTGGCAGTGATAGAAATGGCATCGGCTCTGGGCTCCTTATGCAAAGGCTAAGGCAATGAATTGTTGGGTAATAGCGCAGGCACCTGTTCATCGGAGTCATGACCTTCTTACCTCCAACACTGAGGATGGCTGAATCCCGGACACCATAGGCGACAAATGTTATTTCTGCCCCGCTCTCCTCCCGTCGCACTCTCCGGATCAGAAGTGTGTGAAGAGTCCTGCGATGCCGTAAGGAGCACCTTCCACCCTGCTGCTCCTCGTCTTCGCCTAACTGCATCCCATTCAGGAACCAGCGGCCAGTGACAGATGTGGAAAGTTCCAGGGAGAACTCAGCATCCTCGCCCTCCTTCACCACAAGGTCGCGCAGCGGGGTCTGCACCTGAGCCAAGGGAACTGGAAGAACAGTGATGGTGAGGCTGGTGAAGAGCATCATGTGCTGAATAACAAGCATGATCTTGCTAAGAGATCCCCCAGATCTCACCGCTGCACTGAGCAGTCTCACAGAGAGTGTCGTACTATCATGTACATCAAAAGGATCCCTTAGTGCTACCTTAAACAAGCGACGCCAGGATGAAAGGATATGACACAGGACTCAAGTCTACTTTATCATCTTAGATTCATGGTGTGGTATATCTGCCTACTCACAGTGCTCTTCCTTATGCCATGAGTGTGCTGGCACCAGGGCTCCATATAACATTTTTTTTATTGTACTCCCAATCTGTGAAAAGTTAAGTAAAATGAGCTTTGTATGAGAAGCGAGTGTTTTGTAAGCGAGAAAAAAATGGTTTAAATGTAAAAGACAAATGTTTTGTTATACACATTTCTGTACACCTAGATATTCATGCACATTAAAAGATACCTTTTTACCTCTTCAGATCAGGCAGTAACAATGGTAGAGTTTCTTCCTGTGGCTTTGTGTACTACTGGTTCATATATCTATGGAGCTGTGTTGGTGAAAACTGGGCGACAAGCTCCTATGTGTCTGTTTTCTTTTTTTGTTGGTAGTATTTGTACCCCTTGTTTTTCTTTTTTTGAGTGTTTGTCTATTTTTATTGAGTAAACGTGGCTGTTACACCCCTTATCTCTAGGGCTGGCTGGCACTTGAGGGATAGCCGAGGCACGCCGCAAAGCACACTTGTAACTCACCTGCATTCGCTTCTGTGATGGATTATTCTACCTTGGACAACTCAAATCCCGTTACAGCATCTGAAGGCGCTGCCATGGTCCTCCAGCAGAAGCGCCATTAGGGGCTGCCTCGTGGACTATGGCAACAGAGCCGGTTTTGGTATCTGGGGCATGCTGGGATGGATGAGGGCGTGCTGTGGTTGCTGCAAGTGGGGGGAGGTCTTCCTACCTGGTTTCTGGTTCTGGGGTGGTATTTAAGAGGGAGAACCCATGCGGACGCCCTCTTTTCTTCTTGCTGCCGGCCCGCGCTTATCCTCAAAGTTTTCCCACCTGACCCTTTATGTCTGCTCCCTCGCTATGTCATTTGCAGAAGGATAATTGAATGTAGCTTGAGTAATTAATGTGTTCCTGGATGATGATTTTATGTTGCCACTGTTGACGGGGACCCACAAAACGGATTATATATAGAAAATGCAAATCATGACCAAGAATGTTGATCTGACCGTATCTATGATTTTGCTAGCTAGGTGGTGGGTTGAGGGGTCCACTCGCGTCCTATAGGCCAGCCAAGTGAGGAAGGCGGGCGTGGCCCCTCGGGTGGCCCATTGGGTGGTTTTTGGACCATGCTTGGGCGTTTTGTTCTGTCCGGCTGGACATGACATTGGATTTTATACAAGTAACCCTGGGGCAGCCAGTAGGCTAATCAGGCAGCTGGAGGGTGGGCAGGGCTGGTAGGGTGAAGGAGGTCATGGTAACCGCCAATGGTTGATGTATAGAGCTGTGGGTCCTCGTCAATTTTGATAAATCATTTCTTTGAATAAAATGCATCCTATTTTACCACCAAAGATTGTGTCATACCGTATCATCTGTTTACAATTAAGTGTTAGCTTATGGAGGCATGGACTGTTAGGAGTGCACCCCTATGGGATTGCCAAAGAAGCATACCAGAAGACTCTTGAGCGTTCTATGGCAAAAACCCTTTCTTGTCTGAAAGGATGTAACGATAGTTCCCCTGCGAAATGCCTTTTGTATTTGTCCCAATCTTTAAATATGTAATTCCAATGTAAAAGGCTAATACTTCTCTTTGAATATATTCTTCTACAGTGCAAAAGGATCCCAGCATTGTCACACAATTTTCTGGTTGCATAATATAAATGCTTGCCTAGCAAGCCTGGACTTTAAGCTTTAAATTGTGGTTTGTTGGCAAACAATTTTTCACAAAACCAGAAATCTCGGTAAAAAGCGTTCAACATTTCAATCCAAAAATCTGCAGTTTTTATCTGAATATATGAGTCGCCATACAACAGAAAACGAGAGAAAACACTTGCATCGAGTTTAAAATCGAAGGTATGCTGAAGAATCCAGGTCCAGCACAGAATGAAATGGGGGGCATGCAGGGAGATAGTTATGGGGGTGAAATGATTAAACACATTTTCCTTACCAATCAAATCTATCAAGAAAAATCCAGTAATATTCCTTTCTCTCCCATACCTCTATCCCCTTTAAGGCCTTCCCAGTCATAGGCCAGTGGCCGGCCTCAAGGCCAGGCATAGGAGGAGGTAGGCCTACAGGGTGCACTACACTAACTCATCACTCATTCAGGCACTCAATAACTAACCTGGCACCCCTGAGATGTGTCCTGCATGCTGCTGCACGACTCATCAAAGGGCTCCACAAATTCAGCCTATCACATTGACCTTCAAGGAACTGCACTGGCTCCCGCTGCAAGCCAGTACCATCTTCAAATCCTGCTGCATCATCTACAAGGCTGTCGCCCTGAACTACGCAAGCACTGAGAAACTCAGCACCTCCAGAGGTCTACGACCCACCAGAGGTAAGGTCATGTGCTGACTTGAACTCCACCAGTGCAACAAGGAAAGAACCAAAAGACAAGCCTTCTGTGTTTAAGCCCAAAGACCCTGGATTCTCCTCTCCATCAACACTAAACTTGCCCCCTCACTTCTACATTTCAGGAAGGAGCTCAATGCCCTCTTCCTCAAGGAATTGCTACACTCTAACACCTAGATCCACACACCCCCAACTTTAGACCCTAGGTGACACTGGGTGATCTGATCCCCACTGCTTCATCCCCTGATTGCTTGTAGAACCCTTGCTGATAAATTGCCCACCCTTCCTCGCGCCATTGTTAGCTCCCTTGTATCTCTGCTTCCCTCACTGTGTCCTTCCTGATATGATTTGTAAAGTGCTCTGTTGCTTCCAGAAGCTAGGTGCACACTCAGTAAATACCCTAATAATAATCATCGTACTAATAACAACAATTAGGTACAGAGAAAGAGAGAGTAATAGAGAGAAACCAGAGCAGAAATACCAATATAAGATATCAACTGTTTTAATGAATAAACACTATTCTTTTTCCTTAAATGCCAGACTATTATGCAAGTCTATGCAAAAAGGACGAGCAAGTTCGTCCTTACCACATGTTTGAATGTAGCCAGCACATAATTGCCAATGTAAGTAATGTCTAGTTAGAACATCCCTTTTGGTTACCAGCATTAGCACACCATTGCTGATGTTCATTAATGCCCATTTACAACACTATTGACACTTTCTGTAATACAGCGTTAGTACTTAGTGGCTGGTGTCCATTCTATTAAATTAGCCCGCTACTGCCCGGCTTTGAATTTGATTCCAACCCAGCAGTTTTCACCTTCTGCTGTTGGTTAAATAAAAAAAAGCAATTCAAATCTCCCTGGACTTGGGGCTGTGCGGGCAGAGGGTGAAACCAGCAGTGGGCACACCATTCAAGACTCTCGTCTCCCAGTGCCTGTTATTCACTTGAGGTAGACTGTATTTGGCTGGACTGTCGGGACCATCCCACTGCAGTCAACCTGCAAAGCAATAGCAAAGCAATACCAGGCAAGTCCAGGAGGAATCACTGGCAGCATTTCACTCTGGAAACTTATATTTGGTATTTTGATGAACTGACTACAATAAATGAAGGAGTGCAAGGATGATTGGTGCTTTTAAAATCCCTGCTCAGCAACATGCTACTAGAACAGCAGCGATCTGCATCATAAAGCTGAAACAGACACAACATGAATGCCACACCTCCTTTGCCTCTTTAAGGTAGCATGGGTGAAGACATGCTATCCTCTTCAAGAGGATGTGACCCTGCATGGAAGCCTCCAAAACAACAATAGTATGGTGCATACAAAATAAAAGAAATGTCCAAACACGGTTCCACAAACAACTACACATATAATAGACCTTAATACAATTTCCACTAAAACAAGACTTTCATTAAACGTAAAGGGCAGACAAACTATTAAAAGCACCAACAACTCACCCCTGCTATCACATATACTAAGAATGCAGACTAATGGAACAGGGCACTCTGGGTACTGAAGAATAAGGACTGGCAGGTAAACAGTCTTTTCAAAAAGCCATGAATGTGTCTTTTAGGAAAAAAGTGGGATCTTAAATGTCAATAGTGCTTCTCTAGAACAAGGCTAGAGGGTGGAAACACTGATATATACCATCTTATGTTATTTCAGGGTCTCAATAGCACCGATCCGGACTTTCCTGTACTTCAAGTCAGGTTACAGTTAGCGAGCTGGCTCAAATAGATTCAACAAAGTGATGCAGTGCAACAAACAGCAAAGGCTAGTGGCTCGAGGAAGCTTGGAACAGATAGGCGGCGTTGAGTCAGCCTACCTTAAAGGCTCAACAGGGTCTCGATGTGATGAAAGTGAAGATTCAGCATCAAATGCGAACTGGCTCCACTGGATGCAACATAGTGGTGCATTTCGGCAAACAGCAGTTGCTCATGGCTCAAAGAACCTTGGAATGGTTGTCAATGATCGGGTCAGCATAGCCGGGAGGCGCTTGAAGCAGTTTGAAGTTCAGAGAGTGTCAAAGGCAGCTCTATTGGGTCTTTGCAACAGCTCAAAGGGGTGGTTTGGAGCACTCACAATGTCTCAAGAATGCAGATAGAGCCAAAGGGTCCCTGAGGAAAGGTGAATCCATCCTCTGCCCAGCTCTGACAGGAACATTGCCAGGCCAGGCACACTTCAGAGGCAGAGTGCTGAGTACCAGTGCCCAGCAGCATTCAGGCTTTCCTCCAGCAGGTCACTTCAAATGTTCCCCAGAAGCGATTACTTAATGGGTCTGCACCCTTCTTGGAGGTCTTGTCTTCATCCAATGGATGAGACTTTGAACAGCGTTTACCCCAACACGGTTCCAGTGAAATCGTCTTCAAGTATGTCTAAGATGGTGCCAAGATGATTAAAAAAGGATTCTTCAAGATGATTCTTTCAGATGGTGCAGAAAGATGACTCCCAGAAGGAGGTGTCCCCCCCTCATATAGTAACTTTGCCACTGTGGATGGGTCCATTTTAAGCCTTCGGTAAGTAGCCAGAGAACAAGTTACTTACCCGTGCTAATGCTCTTTCGACTGGATGGTCATCCGACATATTACTCATTTTTGATATTCAAGTCTGCTTGCAGCTTGCTTCTGAATTTCTTTTTCATAGGGTCGAGCGTCGTACAGTGTCGAGTCTTGGTTCTCGATGGCCTCCGTAGCGTCCCTCGTGACGTGTGACGCGACGCTGGTATATGAAGCACGCAAGCTGACCGTTAGCTCAGTTCTAAGTTTTTTCCCTCCTTTAACTTGCATGCTGTGTCATAGGAGGAGACAATCTTGACGTTGCGAGAAAGGAAGATGTAAGACAGGGAAATTCTAGGCAGGTAAGAGGGGATGGATGGGTGGGTGATGAGGAATACACGGGAGGAACATCCAGTCGAAAGAACGTTACCACTGGTAAGTAACTTGTTCTTCGAATGGATTGTGTCCACCCACGTATTCCTCATCTTTGATAGACTCCCAAAGCACTTTGACGTAGGTGGAGGGTGCCAAGAATTTCTTATTTGTTGATATTATGGAGGACAGCCTTGCCAAATATGACTTCCTTTCCTGAAAAAGAATCTACACAGTAAAATGTACTGAAAGTGTGAAGGGACGACCAGGTTGCCGCTCTACAAATGTCTCACAACGGCACACCTCTTTCCAGAGCTGAAGAAGCAGCCACTCCTCTAGTGGAATGCGCCCTCAAACCTACGGGCAAATCTTTGCCTGTTAATGAGTAACAATCTGTTATGCACATTACAATCCATCTAGAGAGTGTTTGTTTTGTGACTGCCATGCTTAGTATTTGGCCAGCATAACCGATGAAATGTTCATCATCTTGGTGTATACTTTCAGTCCTCGTAATGCGGTAGCTTAGTGCCCTTTTCGGGTCTAGACGATGTAGTTGATGTAGTCTCTCCTCCTCTTTAGATGGTTGAGGAGTAGGGTAAAAAGATAGCAGTACAATATGTTGTGCTAAATGAAACTCTGACACAACGTTCGAAAGGAAAGATGACCTAACTCTTAAAATGACATTATCCTTGGAAAAGGACGGAAAAGGTTGTTTGGAAGATAAGGCCTCTAACTCACTTACCCTACAGGCAGACCTGATAGCTAATAGAAAGGCCATTTTCAAAGTGAGCATCCTCAGAGGACACAAATGTAAGGACTCAAATGCAGCTCCCATAAGACTTCTTAATACTAGATTTAAATCCCAAAATGGCACGATGAAGGGAGTTGGCGGAAACAAATTGGTTAAGCCCTTGAGAAATTGAACTACAATCGGCACTTTGAAGTATGACCCCTCATCTGGAGATCTTTTGAAGATTGATAGTGCCGCTAAGTAGTCTTTCACTGTGGCCACTTGCAACCCAGAAAGAGTCAGGTGGTGCAAGGAAGACAGAACACGGGGAAGCTTACATGTGAAAGGATCTAGTCTCTTTTCCCGGAACCAGCTGCAAAACCTATTCCAACAGCAGCGGTACAGGGATTTAGTTGCTGGTTTCCTTGCAGAAAGCAACACTTCCATTACCTCTTCCGGAAGGTCCCAATCCTTATATCTTACCCTTTCAGACACCAGGCGTGATGATTGAGAGTCCTCATCTCTGGGAGAAGAATGTGACCTCCCTCCTGCGAGAGTAGGTTCTCTCTCTGGGGAAGGCGAATTGGAGGGTCGATGGCCATTCCAGATGGTCTGGGTACCATGTTCTCCTGGCCCAATCCGGAGCAATCAGGATCATGATTTTTCCAAACTTCTTCAACTCCCCAATGACATGAGGAATGACGGGTACTGGTGGAAATGCATGCAGCAGTGGAAACTCCCAGTCCACGACGAACGTGTCTCCTAGAATTCCTCTTTGGGGAAATTCCCTAGAGCAGAATAGCTCGCCCTTCCGGTTGACATTGGTCATGGATAGATCCACTTGAGGGGTTCCCCAAAGGGCGAAAATCTCCAGAAGGACTTCCTGAGCTAGTTCCCACTCATGTGAGATCATCCTCTGCCTGCTCAGAGCGTCCGCCGCCATGTTCTTTTCTCAGGCTAGATGAACTGTCAGAAGAGTGATTCCTTCTCTCAGTGCCCATAACCGGACCTGCATTGCCTCTCTGCACAGGGGCAGTGACCCTACTCTCCCTCTCGTGTTGAGGTAGCGCATGGCCACTGTATTGTCTGTCATTATCAGGACACTCTTCCCCCATATTGAGGGCAAGACGGCCATTAGCGCTAGTCTGATTGCCCTCAGCTCCAAAAGGTTGATATGGAGTCTGGAATCCGACTGAGACCACATCCACTTATTGAAAGATCTCTCATGAGCACTCCCCCTCCTGTGAGGGAGGAGTCTGTCACAACTGTCGTTTCTGACCATGGTTGCCAAAAGGGTTCTTTCTCATCACATTCTCCAGGCTGGCCCACCACAGGAGATCCTGGGTGACTTTTGTCAGGACCTGGAGAAGGTCTGCCATTCTGCCAGAGAACTGAGACCACTTGGATCTGAGAGCCCATTGAAGTGATCTCCTTCTCAGATGGACCTATGGCACCAGAAAATGCACGATGCCATGAGGCCGAGCAACCTTAGGAAGTCGCAGGCCGGAAGACTTTGGGCACTCTGAAATTTGTGGACCATCTGCAAGAGATGTTGAGCCTTTAACTGAGGTGGCAAAGCATTTCCCGCAGCTGAATCCAGGACTGCTCCAATGAATTGAAGCTTCTGTGAAGGTGTAAAGAGGGCCTTCTTGAAGTTCTGGGAAAAGCCCATCTCGTAAAGGAAGTGGTAGGTGTGACTGAGATGATTCAGAGACTGTTCCGGCGAAGCAGCCCTGATCAACCAGTCATCTAGGTAGGGGTAGAATGTATCCCTTCTCTCATTAGACTTGCTGCTACCACTGCCATAAACTTGGTGAAGACCCTCAGGCTGAGGTTTGTCCGAATGGCAGAACCCGAAACTGATCTTGAGAACTGCCAACAATGAACCTCAGGTACTTTCTGTGCTTGAGATGAATTGGCACATGAAAGTAAGCATCCTGAAGGTCCAATGACACCAACCAATTCTGAAGTCAAAGGGCCTGAATAATCTGCAAAAGGGTTACCATCTTGAACGTGTCCTTCCTGAGGAACTTGTTCAAGCATCTCAAGTCCAAGATGGGTTTCACTCTTCCGTCCTTCTTGGGTATCAGGAAATAGGCAGAGTACCAACCCTGCTTTCTCTCCGCTGCAGGTACCAATTCTATTGCACATTTCTCCAACAGATGAGAACCTACTGTTAGAGGAGCAGATCTGAAATCAAGGTGGATATGTATTTTGGGAGACCATATGGAGGTCTTTTTAGAAATGGAAGGCAGTAACCGTCTGCTACGGTTTGTAGCACCCATGCGTATGAAGTTATGCTTCGCCAACTCATGACAGTCTGCCTCCTACCACAGACTTGTGGGTGAGGGAGTCCTTTTGCTGTACCACCTGCAGCTAAGGGTAACTCTGCGGGTGTTGAACAGGGATTACTTTCTCCTCTACCTTCACGAGGGGCTCTTCTTTGACCCCTTTGTGAGAATTGACCTCTTCCTCTAGAGATGGAGGAATAAAAACAAACAGGACGTCCTCTCCATCCTTGATTTGAAAGTTGAGATTGTCTGATTGCCGCCCCTAATGATTTTGCTGCAGCTCAAGACGCTTTGCAGTGTTTCCAGGGTACTATCAGCCTTCTCACCGAACAGGGAAGTCCCGTCAAAAGGCATGTCAAGCAAACGTGCTTGGACATCTGCAGAAAATCCTGATTTTCTTAGCCAAATTATGCACCTAAGCACTGTACTTGCAGCCATGGAACTGCTTACTGAATCCACTGTATCCAGGCTGGACTGCAAAGATTGCCTCATGGCATTTTGTTCCATCCTGTATTAGGTTTAAGAAACCTTCTCTTTCTTCGCCCTCCGCAATGTGTTCTGCTGCAAGAGCAGCTACACCCCAAAAGGTGTGAGTGTACTTTGCTAAGGCACTGCTAGCATTAGCTGATTTTAATACCATGCTCCCAGCACTTAATATTCTTTTTCCTAAAGAGTCAATTCTTCTATCTTCCTTATCCTCTGGAGCAGAACGGTAAACTGTAGCTTTTGAAGAAGCTATTGCTGCCTGAACAACCAGGCTCTCTGGTGTAGGCTGCCTGATGAAAACAGCAGGTTCCACAGAAGCAGTTCTATATCTCTTTGTTAACAATTTGTTAACCGGTGGAACAGAATCTGGTTTTATAACCCTTACTCTTAAGGCTGCATGGAATGGTAACACAGCCTCCCTAACTGGACCACTGTCTAAAATATCAGTGAGGTGATCAGTCTCCACAGCAGCTGCGGGTTTGTACCACCCCAGATACTCAGCCACTTTACAAATTACAGCTCTGTATGAGGGATCAGCCTGATCAGCCATCTCTGGGTTGCCAAATTCTGTCTCTGGTAAAGTTTCCCAGTTACCGGTCTCCTTTAGAGTTTTAACAAGATTTTGCATCTTGGATTCTTCAGAGATCAACTCCTCTGGGACATTTGGTGTCCCATATTCATACCCAAAAGGGGTATGATCTTCCTCTTCATCTTCCTCAAAGATTGATCCCATTTGCCTGAAGTAATCAGGTCAAGGAATGGGTTTAAAACACTTAGATATATCAGCCATAGGTTTAGCAGTCTTCGAGAGCACTGAATGCTCCGACGAAATTGAAGGTGTCGAAGGCATCAAAGGCTTTGACGACTTCCTCGAAGCAGTCAGTGAATGAGCCAACAATTTAGTATGGTTCGATAGCTGTAGATGGATTACATGCCTCAAAGGTTCAGGCAATAAAAATAACGGCTTCGATACCTTCGTAGAAGGCTTCGATACCGAAGATGAATGCTTCGATAGGCCAGACACAGACTCTTTCTTGTGCGTCGAGGAAGACTCCTTTGACCTGTGTCAAGGACTCTCTCTTCCCGGACCTTGAGGCGCGCAAGAAGGAGACACACAAGACTCCCTACTGGTCTTGATAGACGCCGAGGGGTGGCTTCTTTTCTCAGACTCCTTCAGAGGGGCACTCGGAGGAGCTTGACTCTGGAAAACTAGAAGCATTTTCAAACAAAACTGACATTTTATAATTCGGCCGGAGTCAAGCTCTTTTTTGGAAACAAAACTTTTTCGGGAGAGGAAGACGACAAGGACGAGGATTTATAACATCGTTTTTTACTCTTCTTATGAGAAGAGGATGACGAGTGTCATGAACTAGTCCTCGAACATCTTCAGTGTTTAGGACACTTTCTAACAGGAGAAACATCTCTTGATTCGGAGGGTGATTTTCTTTTAGATGGGGTAACTGCCATGGATTTGGGAGAGGGCTCACCTGCATCGAGGTTTCCCTTCCTTTCCTGCAAGACCTTGACAGTCGACTTTGTGACCCGACAACAAGCACCACAGACAGATGCATTGAGGGTCTGCGCTAGACATTTTTGCCCCACAGTCTGAACACCGCTTGAAGCCTGTCTTCGGTCTCAAGGACATATTGGAAGAATATTGATTTGTAGGCAAGCGTAATCGAAATTTTGCTGAGGCGAGTAGCTACGGCGCTACGGAGCCCATCGAGAACCAAGACTTGATGCTGCACAACGCTCGACCCTATGCAAAAAATGGCCTGAAGCAAGCTGCAAGCAGACTTGAATATCAAAGATGAGGAATACGGCCCAGGCTAGTAGGAGTGAGGCAGGGGTGTGCTTACAGCCGATACTATAGTCTCCCTATTCATTAATGACCTGAACAAGAAGCTCTGTGAGATTGCATTTGCTGACAATGGGGTGGGTTTGACCCCAATGCCACTACTGCTATTCAGGGACAATGCTATTATTTTGTTAAGAATTGAGGTCTTATTTCTATGGCTTCTTGCTATTTTTCAGAGTACCGAGAGGCCAAGATGTTGGCCATCTACATGGTAGAGCTAAATGTAATGGTTTGTGGCAGCAGAATCGACGAAATGCACCATGCCCTTTACACAAATAATCAAGAGCATATTCTCTGTTAATCAAGTCTTGGCAATCCAGCCAACTGATGCTCCATTGGAGGTCTATCGTGCAAAAAGCTCTCCTGGAGGCCCTACATTGCACTGAGGGAAGGGTTTTGGCACCTGTTAGGGAACTAGTGGTAGCCAAAGACCAAGTTACTAACCTGTGGTAACGTTCTTTCGATTGGATGTTCGTCCCATGTATTCCTCATCTTATGACAATTATCCTTCCAGTTTCAGTTGCTTAGGAATTTATTTTCGACATGGGGCGCTGTCTGTTGTCTCATCGAGTCGATATCCCTTGAGGGCCTCCGTTCGACTGTCGACATCATCATCAGTATAAATAGCGCAAGCAGCGCCCGTTGTCTTCAGTTCTGTTTTTCCCCTCCTGTAGAGGAATTACTAGGTGTACCATAGACTGTAGGCTCCAAGAAAGTTCAAAGTGTAAAGACACGTAAATTCTATGGTGGGGTAGGCTGGGAGGGGCAATGAGGAATACGTGGGAGGAACGTCCAATCAAAAGAACGTCACCATGGGTAAGTAACTTGTTGTTAGAATGGATTGTGTTCTCCCACATATTCCACAACTTATGATAGACTACCATAGCTGTAATAGTTTGGTGGTGGGAGTATGAATTTTATTTCATCCTTAACTGTTATCATGGACCGAATGAAGGTCCGCTTTCCGAAATTGTCCTTCTTGACTGGAATATGAATCCAGGCAGTGTTTTTCGGACGTGTGAACAGACGACCAGTGGCCGCTGCACATATGTCTTTTACTGAAACACCTCTCTGAAGAGCCGCAGAGGTTGCCATGCCCCTTGTGGAATGTGCTCTCAAGCCTTACAGCGGGTCCTTGACAACTAATCTGCAACATTCCCCAATAGCCAGGATGATCCGTTGGTCTGTTTTGTAAAAGCTAAACCCAATTTAGGGCCTTCATAGCCAATGAATAATTGGTAATTTTGATGAAGTTTAGCCATTCTTGATATATAAAAACAGAGAGCCCTTTTTGGGTACAGTCTATGTAATCTTTCCTCCTCCTTTCTAGGATGAGGAGGTGTGTAGAAAGTTGACAAAATGATATTTTGCGACAAGTATAAGTCAGAGACTACGTTTGGTAGAAAAGAAGGTTTCTCTCTGAGAACAATCTTGTCTTCATAGAAAACAGTGTGTGGGGGTTTACAGGAAAGTGCCTGCAATTCGCTTACCCTGTGGGCTGACATTATTGCTATTAGCAAAACAGTTTTCAAAGTTAGCAGTTCTAATGGGCAAGAGTGTATTGGCTCAAAAGGAATGCATGTTAGAAATTTTACCACCAGGTTAAGATCCCACATGGGGACTTGGAATGAAACTGGTAGAAATACATTAGTAAGACCGTTTAGGAATTGAACAACCAGAGAAATGTTAAAATATGAGTCCCCCTCTGAAGAGTGCTTGAAAATAGACAGCGCCGCCAGGTAACTTTTAATTGTTCCAATCAGGAGCTCCAGATTCGCCAAATGTAACAACAAAGAAAGCACCATAGGTATATCACAAAGACAAGGGTCCACATTCTTATCCCTGCTCCAACTGCTGAACATGTTCAAATGGCAGCGGTACAAATATTTTGTTGCTGGCCTTCTGGCCCAATTCTTATATCTCAACCTCTCAGAAACCATGCATGAAGGTTGAGAGTCTTGACCTCTGGATGGAGAACCCGGCCCTACTCTCGCAAGAGTAGATCTTCTCTTTGTGGAAGACACATTGGAGGGCAGATGGACAGGTCCAGAAGGTCCGGGTACCACGTCCTCCTGGCCCAATCCGGAGCAATTAGGATCACAAATTTCCCAAACTTCCTCAACCTCCTGATCACCAGAGGAATGACAGGGACTGCGGGAAACTCGTACAGAAGAACAAGTTACTTACCGACTGTAATGTTCTTTCGATTGGATGTTCCTCCCACGTATTCCTCATCTTAGATATATCCTTACCTTCCGCTTTGCTGCTTTGGAAAAAAATGTTCTTCTCTCCACCAGAGGGCGCTCCTCTCGAGGCTGCAGCATCGATGTCCCTCAGCGACATCCATCGAGCACCGACGTCATCTGCTGTATAAATGCCTCGAGCGCGCCCTTTGGCTTCAGTTCTGTTTTTTCGTATATTATAGCCCATGGATTGTGATTAATGGCGTGCCTCTTTTGACCCAAGCCTTAAAAGAATTTAGAGTGTAACTCACGTAAATTGTACTGTGGGGTTGGCTTGGAGGGTTGATGAGGAATCGAAAGAACGTTACAGTTGGTAAGTAACTTGTTATTCGAATGGATTGTGTCCTCCCACGTATTCCTCATCTTAGATAGACTCCCAAAGCAGTTTTGTCTTGGAGGTGGGAGTACAGAATTTCTTCTAATCGTGTACAGAATGGAGTACAGATTTAGAAAATAGACTTCCTCGTGAAGAAGTCGAGTCTAGGGCATAATGTTTTATAAAAGTATGCATGGATGACCATGTGGCTGCTGCACAAAAATCTTGTACAGGGACACCCCTTTTTAGTGCTGTTGAAGTTGCCATGCCCCTAGTCAAATGAGCTCTCAGTCCATCTGGTGGTTCTTTCCCAGCCAATCTATAGCATTCTGTTATAGCTAATATTATCCATCTAGATAATGTTTGTTTAGTTACAGCAAGTCCCAATTTGCGGCCAGTGTACCCCACAAAACGTTGATCACACCGACGTATTTTTGCTAATCTTGAGATGTAGAAGCTAAGAGCTCTTCTGGGGTCTAGTCTATATAGCCGTTCGTCTTCCTTACTTGCGTGAGGAGGAGGATAACAAGTAGGCAAAATTATCTTTTGTGACAGATGAAAATCTGAAACAATTTTTGGCAAAAATGATGGTTTAACTCTATGTACTACTTTGTCTTTATAAAAGATAGTGTGAGGAGGGCCGCTAGAAAGTGTCTGTAACTCACTTACCCTGCGGGCTGATGTCAATGCCACAAGAAGTATTGTTTTCAAAGTAAGGAGCCTTAGCGGACAAGAATATAAAGGCTCAAATGGAATGCATGTGAGGAATTTCAGAACTATGTTCAAATCCCATACAGGAACTTGAAAAGGTATTGGTGGAAACCCATTATTTAGACCTTTTAAAAATTTAATTATGAACGGTCTCTTTAAGTAAGATTCTCCCTCTGACGAGCGCTTGAAGATGGACAGCGCTGCTAAGTATCCCTTTATCGTACCAACCTGGAGCCTCAGATTAGCTAAATGTAATAGAAAAGATAAAATTGTGGGAATATTACATTGAAATGGATCCACATTCTTTTCTCTGCACCGGTTACTGAACTTGTTCCAAAGACACCGATACAGAGATTTGGTTGCTGGTCTTCTGGCCGAAAGCAAACTCTCCATCACATCATCCGGAAGATCCCAAACTTTATATCTCAACCTCTCAGAAGCCATGCGTGAAGGTTGAGTGTGTTGACCTCCGGATGGAGAACATGACCTTCCTCTCTTGAGAGAAGAACTTCCCTTTTTGGAAGACGTATTGGAGGGCAGATGGACATGCCCAGAAGGTCTGGGTACCATGTTCTCCTGGCCCAATCTGGGACAATTAGGATCATGGTTTTCCTGAACTTTCTCAACCTCCTTATTACTTGAGGGATCACAGGGACTGGAGGGAATGCGTATAGAAGTGGAACCTCCCAATCCACTACAAACACGTCCCCCAGAGGTCCTCTCGGGGGATATTCCCTTGAGCAATACAGTTCGTACTTCCGGTTGGCACCGGTCATGAACAGATCTACTTGAGGGGTTCCCCAAAGGGTGAAGATCTCTTGAAGGACTTCCTGAGCTAGTTCCCACTCGTGGTAGACTGTGCTCTGCCTGCTCAGAGCGTCCGCTGTTGTGTTTTGCTCTCCGGCTAGATTAATTGCCGATAGAGAGGTCCCTTCTTGAATTGCCCAGAACCAGAGCTGCATTGCCTCTCTGCACAGTGGTAGTGACCCTACACCACCTCTCTTGTTGAGGTAGTACATGGCCACCATTTTATCCATCATTATCAGGACATTCTTTCCCCGTACAGAGGGCAGGAAGGCCTTCAGCGCTAGTCTGGTTGCCCCAGCCCAAAAAGGTTCATGTGTAGTCTGGACTCCGATGGAGACCAGCGACCGCTGATTGTCATTCCGCTGGTGTAAGCTCCCCACCCTGTGAGTGAGGTGTCTGTTACTACTGTTATCTCCGGCCATGGTTGCCAAAAAGATTCTCCTCTGAGGACATGAAATGATGTCTGCAGGCCCACCATTGTAGATCCTGTACTACTTTGGTTGAAACCTGCAACAGATCTGACATTTCCCCTTAGAATTGGGACCATTGAGTCCTGAGAGCCCATTGAAGGGATCTCATTCTCAATCTGGCTTCTGGCACCAGAAAAATGCAGGATGCCATCAGACCGAGCAACCTGGGAAAATCGAAGGCCGGAAGATACTGGGCATTCTGGAATTTTGTTACCATCTGCAGAATGTGGTGAGCTCTCTCCTCGGGAGGCGAGGCTTTGCCCGAGCAAGTATCCAGGACTGCCCCAATAAATTGGAGTTTCTGTGATGGTATCATATTTGACTTTTTTAAATTCAGAGAAAACCCTAGTTTGTGAAGGAAGTGACATGTCTCAGACAGAAGATCTTAGGCTTGTTCTGGAGAACGTGCCCTGATCATCAAATCGTCCAGATAGGGGTAGACATGAATCCCCCCTCTCCTGAGACTCGCTGCCACTACCGTCATCAACTTGGTGAAAACTCTTGGGGCGGAGGTTAACCCGAAAGGCAGAACCCGAAACCGATAAAGAGAATAGCCAATCACAAACCTCAGGTACTTTCTGTGCTTCAGATGGATTGGCACATGAAAGTAAGCATCCTGAAGGTCCAATGATACCAACCAATCCTGGAGTTGGAGAGCCTGAAGGATCTGAGAAAGTGTGACCATCTTGAACTTGTCCTTCCTTAGGAACTTGTTTAAGTTTCTCAAGTCCAAAATGGGTCTTAGTCCTCCGTCTTTCTTTGGAATGAGGAAATACAGGGAATACTGGTACATGTTCTATTGCACCTTTCTGTAGCAGGATTAAAACTTCCTGCAACAAGAGCAGATCTGGATGCTTGACAGAGTTGTATCCCGGTGGGTGATTCTGAGGTTTCTTTAGAAAGGGAAGGCAGTAACCTTGGGATACTGTTTCCAGCGCCCAAGCATCTGAAGTAATGCCTCGCCATTCTTTCAGATGCTGTGAGATCCTGCCTCCCACCGGGGTATTGTGGGTCAAAACCTCAGAGTGGTTTTGCGGCAGCTGCAGCAGTGGCTGAGGGGACAGATGCCGCTGCTGGGGCAGATCTAGCACCTTTTCCTCACTCCCGAGGAAATTTTCTTTGACCTCTCTGACTGGCCTGTCCTCTTCCTCTTCCAATTGAGGAATAATAACGAAAAGGACGATCCCTCCAGGAAGATGAGCCTGTGTAGGGGCGTTGCTGAGGTTGTCTTATGGCGGCACTGAGTGATTTAGCCACCGCTTTGGAGGTCTGCAGCTTCTCCAAACTTTCATCCGCCTTGCTGCCAAACAACCTCGAGCCGTCAAATGGCATATTAAGAAGCCTGGATTGCACGTCCGGAGCAAAACCCGACTTCCTTAGCCACGCAAATCTACGTAGCGCTGTGCTAGTTGCCATGGACCTACTGATACTGTCAGCAGAGTCCAAATCTGACTGAAGGCATTCTCCCGAAGCCTCCTTTCCATCCCTTATTATGGCTAGAAGGCCATCACGTTCTTCACCTTCTGGGATATGTTGAGCTGCCGCTGACATGCAGTCCCACAGAGTATATGTACACCTTGCCATGGTGAAAGATACATTAGTGGATTTCAAAGCCATATTCCCTGATGTAAAAAGCTTCCTAGACCATGCATCTACTTTTTTGTCATCCCTATCTGGAGGGATTGTGGGGTATACAGCATTTCTAGTGGAAGTAGCTGCTTGAACTACCAGACTTTCTGGTGATGGATGTTTGCTTAGATATTCTGGATCAGAATTACAGGGCCTATATTTTGCTACTAATGTTTTATTAACTGCCGGAATGGCTTCAGGGTGGTCCCAAGCAGAGTTAACCCTCCTTTGCAAGGCAATATGAAATGTAAGAATGGGGTCTTGTTGAGTTGCTCTTGATAGAATGTCAGTCATATCATCATCTTGATAGACTGGTGAATTTCTACCCCATCCCATAAATTCAGTAACTCTATTCATTAGTTCTCTGTATCCTGCATCAGTTTGTTCTGATGGGTCTGGCTTATCAAATTTGTACTCTGGAGAGGTATCCAGACCACTTGCTGTTTGTAAACATTCCTGCAAATCCTGTATTTTGGATTGAGGATCAATTAATTTCTCTGGAACTGGCCTTGTGCCAAATTTAACACCAGCAGAGGTAATTTCTTCATCTGCTGATGATTCTCCCTCGTAAATAGATGACATGGTCCTAAAAAAATCATGTCTACTCTCAGGGTGAAAACGTTTTCGGGTAATTACGGTTTTTCCCTTGTTATAGGCTTGGGCGTCGACGAAAACCTTGATGGCGCTGATGCAGTTACAACAACCTTCGATGTTGTCGAGGGAGCCTTTGATGATTTCGAAGCACTCATCGAGGAAATTGTAGAAACCATCAACACTGTCGAAGGAGCTTTCGAAGATGTCGACTGTGTACTCGACTTAACTTTTTTAGAATGAGTAGGCGACACCTTGTACTCGAGAGCCTTCGAAGACTTCGATGGCGTCGATATCGACTTCGATGGCGTATGATAGCTTGACGCCATTTTATTTCCCTCTACCTCCGATTTATGCACCGGTAGGTTTTCATGAGGTGACCGGGAAGAGTCCCTGGATGACACCCTCAACAACATTTTGTCGGATTTTCTTGTTTTGGAACTTTCTCTGTTATGTTTCTCGTGAGTAGGAGCATGGTCTTCTTTAGACTTTTTTGAGGGGGCCTGGGCCACGTTCTCAAAAATCTTTAACATGGAAACTCTAAAGGCTTCCCATTTACTCGGGGAGTCATGCTTCGAAGGGCATGCTATCACTTCCTCAGATAACGTTGAGGAAGAATAGGGAGAACGGTGATGTCTTTTCTTTGTCTTTTTAGAGGACGAAGAAGACTTCTTGGATCAACTCCTCGATCTATATTTTTTACGATGTTTTAACGAAGACTCAGCCGAGTCTTTTCCCTTCAAAGTAGACTTCGATGAACCCTCCCCCATCACCAGTTTACCTCTGCATTCTTTTAAGTCCTTATGGGTCATCGACTGGCACGAACCGCAGTCTTCAATTCGTTGGTCGGAACCGAGGGACCAGAGGCAATTTTTGAGTGGATCGGTTAAAGACATTTTCTTTCCACATTTTAGACATTCTTTAAAACCCGTCTTCGGTGTGGAAGGGTTCGATGAAGATGACATTATTTTCTTTTCACGAAAGACTGAAGCGCCGTTTGTAACGATACGAAGCGAAGCTAATGGAAAAACGGAACTGAAGCCAACGGGCGTGCTCGAGGCATTTATACAGGGGATGAAGTCGGTGCTCGACGGATGTCCCAGAGGGACATCGACGCCGTGGCCTCGATAGGAGCGCCACCTGGTGGAGAGAAGAAAAAAAAATTCCGAAGCAGCAAAGCTGAAGGTAAGGATATATCTAAGATGAGGAATACGTGGGAGGACAATCCATTCGAAGTGGAAACTCTGAGTCCCCTAGAACTCCTATTGGGGGAAATTCCCTGGAGCAGTACAGTTTGCACTTTCTGTTGACACTGGTCGTGAACAGATCAACTTGAGGGGTGCCCCAAAGGGTCAATATTAATTGAAGGACTTCCTGAGCTACTTCCCACTTGTAGGAGACTGTGCTCTGCCTGCTCAGAGCATCCGTTGCTCTGTTCTCCTCTCCGGGGAATTCCTCCTTGAATTGCCCAGAACCAGAGCTGCATTGCCTCTCTGCACAGTGGTAGTGACCCTACACCTCCTCTCTTGTTGAGGTGGCCACTGTGTTGTCCGTCATTATCAGGACATTTTTTCCTCCCAGCGAATTCCGCGCTTGTCTGATTGCCTTCAGCTTCAAAAGGTTGATGTGTAGTTTAGACTCGGGTGGAGACCAACGACCGTTGATTGTCAGATCGTTGATGTGGGCTCCCCACCCCATGAGTGAGGACTCTGTCACTACTGTTATCGCCGGCAAAGGTTCTCCTTTCAGTATGCTGTCCTCACAGATGCCCCCAAAGGTTTCGACGAGGTGGCCTCCATACTTATGGGATATGTTGGAGTTCCTATTATATGGGGGGGGAGACATGAACTTAAAATTGGACAACTATCTCGACAGGACAGAGGTAACCCATGGAGTTATGTCCCGGGCTGCCCGCTGATTACACACACACATGGTGTCACTGGGCATACGTAATACCTGGAGGACACTTCAACCACACATGAAGTCCAGTTTTATGTGCGCCCTGAGGCCTACGGGCATGTTGGCGCATTACAAGAATTAAAATAAATAAATAAATAAATAAATAAAAATGAAGGAATATACCTATTACTCGTCAGTGCACGACAGTTTGTCCAGAATTGACATGTTCTTACTATCGGGTGGGTTGATAGGCAAGGTAATAGACATCCAGATACTGGCCCGTACACTCTCAGAGAACTCCCCGTTGATGGTGCTGATTAAGCTAGGGACGGTCCCACCCACCCGCTCTGCCTGGCGCTTCAAATCAGAGGTGCTGCTTGATATCGTGTTTAAGGCTGAGATATTATCGTATATAAACACCTTCTTTGAATGCAATAAACAACACGACACAACCGCGGGAATTCGCTGGGAGGCCTTTAATGTTTACATTAGAGGCATGTTTATCTCAAACGAGGCGAGAGTACTAAAGGTCATAAAACACGACTTACACCGCTCGGAGACTAGACTTAAGGAGCTAGAGCGGAAATGTGCCACATCATCTACCCCAGCTAAGCTGGCACAGATAAGGTCGGAACTGGAAATTTTGAACCCCATGCCCTGAGAGAGGTACGTTACTACACGCACCCACTTGCAGCACAGAAATATGGGGAGGGGGACAGACCAGGGAGAACCCTTTCTAGGCTGGTAAGTGCCGAAGACGGCAGGTCCCCGATTGATAGTATTATGTTCGCGAGGGGCACCCAACACTGGTCCAACCAGCAGATCCTTGCCATCTTCTCGGAATTCTATGCTGCCTTACATGCACGAACACAACATACAAGACATAAGTGAACTCTTGGATCAAATCCCTATGACATACATTTCCCACACTACTAGAGAGCAGCTGGACACCCAGGTCACACTTGATGAGATAGTTAAAGCCATCACAGATCTCCCAAAGGGCAAATCCCCCAGGCCTGAGGGGCTCACCTCGGAATTTTATCAGGAACATGTAGCCCTCCTTGCGCTGAAACTAGTCGAAGTCTGGACTGAATCACTTTGCCTATACATTCTCCCCCAATCCCTATGGGAGGCTCTCATTATGGTTCTCCTTAAGCCGGGCAAACCTAGTGATGAATGTGAGTCCTACAGGCCCCTATCACTTATAAATACAGACACTAAGATACTTGCTAATTTCATAGCCAGCAGATTTCTTCCAATCATGCCACACCTTGTCCAAGAAGATCAAAGCGGCTTCGTCCCCGGACGCTCCACAGCCCTCAATATCCGGCGGCTCTTCAATGTAATGTCCATGATTGATCAAAGAGCCGACACGGTTGCGGTCACACTGGACGCCCAGAAGGCCTTTGATATGGTTTCCTGGCAATATATGTGGGCAGTCCTGGGGAAAATGGGCGTTGGCCCAAATATGATATCCTACATTAAACTACTATACACGTGTCCTGAAGCTAAGATTCTGGCCAATTCCCTAACCTCCTCATCCTTTACTCTGCACAGTGGAACTCGCCAAGGCTTCCCATTCTCCCCTATTCTATTTGCGCTGGTCATCGAGCCAATGGCTGATAGCGTCAGAGCTCGCCACGCCCGCAAGGTACGCCAGAGATAGTATCACTATATGCTGATGATGTATTACTCTTCATCAGAAACCCATCTACATATCTAGACCCTATTATCCATGACATAACGAAAATAGGCACATTTTCTGGCTTCACCATCAACTACTCTAAATCGGACTTGATCCCACTCACATCAGCAACCCAACAGCCAACGTGTGAATTCCCTCTTCGCTGGTCCCCAGGCGGTATCAAATATCTGGAGGTTCAAGTGTCACTATCTCAACCTTCCTTATTGACCGACAACTGCGTAGCTTATAGAATCCAAAATAGCAAAATAGCGCAATCTCCCGCTCTCACTGGCGGGTAAACTCTCACTAATAAAGATGATAGTGGTCCCCAAACTCCTTTACATCTTTGCTAATGTTCCAATTTGGCCAGGAAAACAATACTTTGAAAAACTGCATTCCACATGTGCCCAATTTCTTTGGCATTCTGGGGCGGTCCGCAAGAAGTGGCAACACATGACCCTCCCCTGTAAGAAAGGGGGCTTCACTGCCCCTGATCTGACCCGATACTTGATTGCTGCACAAGCCCAACCCACCACGCACTGGTACAGACACCCAACTGCACTCCCCCACGTTAAAAAACGAGCAGTCGAGGGAGTAAACGTCATGTTCCTCCACCGAGCATACCGAACAATTGCCCCGTCAGACCCTGTGGATACCACAATCATGGAATGGAACCGCCTACTACACTCCCAGTCCCAGCACCGGCCAAAACTGCAAATGGCTACCCATCTGGCAATTCCTGGGTCTTACTCCCACTCACGACAAACTCCTTGTACAGCATTGGCTAGACCGGAGATACCAAGCACTGACAGATTATACCCTGAGCGTAAGTTTATTACCCCTCAGACATGGAGGCCAGACCACACGGGATCAGCACTGGAGCTGTTGCAGTATTTCAGATTAATGGCTGCAGTCCGCAATATGTGGCCATCTTACCCAAACGAACCCCCTGACTCGCCCGAGATTCAATAAATAGCCAACTCAGCTAACAGCTGGGGTGTAACCTCCTCTCTGTACAAAATACTGCTGGAAAAATCCAAGGACGTGCCCTCCGGCCCACGCGACAAATGGGCGGAGGAGCTGGGCCTGGAAATCACAGATGGTGGAAAATGTGTCCACACACGCGTAAGGTCTCCCTTAACTTAGATTCCGCTGCATGCAGTACAAACTCCTAAATCGACTGTACTGCACACCTTACAAAGTGGGGAAAATGTGCGCATAACCAGATACACACTTCTCCTAGATGCAGATCTGGAAATACACATGGTCTGGTCCTGCAATGCACTCGATATTGCTCTGGAAGACAGTATTTGAAGCCCTTGCAGAGATAGTTGGGACCACAGTGGGCCCAGATCTGTTAGCTATAATCTCTGGGATATGGAATGGGGATGAAGTGAAGAAAATGTCAACATTTTTAAAAGTGAGTGCTACGGAGGGCAAAAAATCTATATTACAATGTTGGAAATGCCACTCCCCCCCTACGTTTGAGATGTGGTTGAATGCTCTCACTTGGACGCAGTCTTGTGAAGAAGAATATATCAAAACCCTCCCAATGCATTCCCGCTCCAAAAATGTGTGGACAGATTTTTGCAGTTATCTCAATAATAAGGTGGATGCGGAACAGACTCCCCTCACTCATCGACTGTACAAGACAAATCTTGACCCCGAAATTTGCAAAACACACCGGGCTAACAACCCATCCCACTAAATACTTCTCAAATGTAATGTTAAATCTGAATATAAGAATGTAACTGTTTATGTTTTGTGCTGTGTACCTGCCACTACTGCTCGCCAATAAAGAAAAGTTTTCCAAAAAAGAATGTTGTCCTCACAGGCCCACCACAGAAGATCCTGTGCAACTCTGTAACCTCAAGAGTGTCTGACATCCTTCCCGAGAATTGGGACCATTCAGTCCTGAGTGCCCATTGGATGGATCTCATTCTCAGGTGGGCAACTGGCACCAGAAAAATGCAGGAGGCCGAGCAACCTCAAAAAGTCAAAGGCCGGAAGACGCTGGGCACTCTGGAATTTGGTGACCATCTGCAGAATGTGTTGAGCCCTCACCTCGGGTGGCGTGGCTTTTCCTGAGGAAGTATCCAGGTCTGCTCCAATGAACATTGAGATGGTATCATATGGGACTTCTTGTAATTGAGGGAGAAGCCCAGTGTGTGGAGAGAGTGGCAGGTGGATTTGAGATGTTCCAGGGCCTGTTCAGGAGAACAGGCCATGATCAGCCAGTCGTCCAGGTAGGGTAGATGTGAATCCCCCTCTCCTGAGGCTCGCTGCCACCACCATCAACTTGGTGAAAACCCTTGGACCGGAGGTCAGCCCAAATGGCAGAACTCGGAACTGGTAATGAGAACCGCCAACAGTGAACCTCGGGTACTTTCTGTGCTTGTGATGGATTGGTACATAAAAGTAAGCAACCTGATGGTCCAATGATACCATCCAGTCCTGGGGATGGAGGGCCTGAAGAATCTGAGAAGGGGTAACCATCTTGAACTTGTCCTTCCTTAGGAACTTGTTCAGGTTTCTTAAGACCAAGATGGGTCTCAATCATGCATCCTTTTTGGGAATTAGAAAGTACTAGGAGTTCCAACCCTTGTTCCTCTCTGCCACGGGTACCGGTTCCATAGCACCTTTCTCTAGCAGGGTCAAAATTTCCTGCACAAGGAGCGGATCTGGAATTTTGAAAGAGATGTTCCCTGGTGGATGATCCTGGGACCTTTTCAGAAAGGGAAGGTAGTAACCCTGGGCTACCGTTTCCAGTGCCCAAGCATCTGAAGTAATGCCCCGCCATTCTTTTATTAGATTGATTTATTTATTGATTATTTATTATGCGCTTATACACAAGTGTTTCAAAGCGCAACCATGCATGGGAGGGGAAGACATAGAAAAGACAAGACAAAGGATCTTACTCTGCATGGTACATTCAGATCATGCAGGGGAACAGAACAGGAAGTGCATGGGTGGGGGGGGGATAGGGAACAAGTGTACCTAGTCCCATCAGAACATGGGTTAAATGAAGAGAGATACCACTCTCATGGGTCGTAACTGAAGTGCAGTAGTGCTGTGGCAAGTGCAAGGCCCTGCAGCAAGCTTGGGACCTGTGAGGCTCTGAAGGTACATCAGGCAGTCAGTCAGCAAAACTGAGCAGAAGTAGAGGAGAGAGATTGAGAGAGCAGAAAGAGGTGGTTAGCAGGGGAGAGGGAGAGAGATGGAGGAGGTGAAGAGCAAAGTCTTGAAAAGTTTCCGGAACTTAAGGCGATCCGGCTCAAGACGGAGACAGGGAGGTCATTCCAGAGGGAGGCACCTGCAATGGATAAAGATCTCCCCCCAAGAATCTGCTTGAAGAAGCGGCTCACTTGGAGATGCTGACAAAGTCTGCCTCCCACAGGGTTCTCATGGGTTAAGGTCTCGGAGTGGTTTTGAGGCGGCTGAAGCCGCGGCTGAGGGTAAAACTGTTGCTGCTTGGGCTGACTTAGCACCTCTCCCTCGTCCACTACGAGGGAACCTTCTCTGAACTCTATGACTAGTCTGTGGTCTTCCTCTTCCAACTGAGGAGTAGAATCGAAAGGACTTACTCCTCCAAGATGATGGACCGGGGTAGAAGTGTTGAGGCTGTCTAATGGAAGCACTAAGCGATTCAGCGACCGCTTTCGAGGACTGCAGCTTTTCCAAACTTTCATCAGCCTTGCTGCCAAACAACCTCGAGACGTCAAAGGCTATATTGAGGAGTCTAGACTGCAGATCCGGTGAAAATTCAGACTTCCTCAACCACGCAAATCTATGCAGCACAGTGCTAGTTGCCATGCTAATGCTATCAGCAGTATCCGGATCTGACAGGAGGCCTTAACACATTGTCTCCTTACCATCCTTGATAATAGCTAGGAAGCAGTCTCTTTCTTCTCCTTCTGGGATGTGGTCAACCGCCATAGCTATGCAGTCCCACAGTGTAAACGTGCATTTTGACAATGCACAAATTGTGTTAGTTGATTTTAAAGCCATACTTCCAGCAATACATATTTTTCTAGCCCAGGCATTCACTCGCTTGTCATCCCTATCGGGAGGGAAGAATCCCTCGACTCATTGTTCTTTTTCTCCCTCTTCGAAGGTGACTTCGAAGCCAACCTCCCCACTGCCAGTTTACCTCTACGCTCCCTGAGAGCCTTCTCGGTTATCGCCTGACAGGCACCACAGTCGGCGGTACGATGCCCGGAGCCCAGACACCTCAGACAGACACAGTGAGGATCGGTAATTGCCATTTTCAATCCACAGTCTTTCCATTTTTTGAAACTCGACTTGGGCATCGATGGAGCTGAAGAAGAAGACATTTTCTAATGAAAAGCTTACACTTGCACTGAAGATCCGAAAAACAGAATTGAAGCCAACAGGCAATGTATGCGCTATTTATACTGATGATGACATCGACCGTCGAACAGAAGCCCTTGAAGGACATCGACTTGACGAAACTGCATACAGCGCCCTCTGTCGAAAAATAAATTCCGAAGTAGCAAAGCTGGAGAGATATTTATCATAAGATGAGAAATACATGGGAGGACACAATCCATTCGAAGTAGCAGCCTGAACCACCAAACACTCTGGTTTTGGGTGCTTGTTAAATATTCTGGGTCACTGCTGGCCAATTTTTTTTTTGTAAAGTTCTTATTTACTGAAGCCGCAGTTTCTTGTGTTTCCCAATTAGACGAGACCCTTTTTTGTAGGGAAATTTGAAAGGGCAAAATTGGATCTCGCTTGGGACCCTGATCCAATATATCAGTTAGATGATCCTGCTCGAAGGAAGGTGCTGGTCTGCTCAAACCCAGAATTTCAACAACCTTGCTCATTAGTTGTCTGTATGAGGAGTCAGCGTGGTCAGAATGATCGGATTTCCCACATTCCAATTCTGGAGAGGTATCTATACCACTGGCTGATTTCAGGTTTTCATACAAGTCTTTAATCCTAGACTCCTCAGAAATAACTCCTCTGGCACATTTGGGGTACCAAATTGTAAGCCAAATGGTGGTGTATTGCCATCTGAAGGCTCATTGCCTTCATAAATTGAAGTGAAAGATTTTTAAAACATCTTTTTTTGGTAAGGGTTTGAAAACCTTTTCCTTTGTAACCAGGAGCGTCAACAACTTTGAAGAAATCGTGAACAACGACTTTGAAGTAGGTGTCGATTTTGTCAGAGTCGACTTCGACACAGGCGTTGTTGGCTCCGATGCCAATGGCGTTAGCGAGGCCATCGGAGTTGCCGACTTTTTATGTTTCTTCGAAGGAACCTTTGAAGGACTGGAATGCTGGCTTGTCGAAGCTCGTGACAATTTCTCGTCAGATCGAGATTTCTCTCAATGTAGTTCCGGCTTATGCCTCGGACTCAAAGATTTGTAACATTTCTTTACGAAATGCATCCCATTTTGCTGGGGAGTCCGATTTAGTTGGACATTTGGTTACCCCGGCCAATGAATAATTAGTGGTCGATGGTGACCTGTGATGTCGTTTCTTGGCCTTCTTGAAAGAAAAGACGAAGAATGGCGTAATCGACTTCTCGATCAAGATCTTTTAGACCTTTTCCGTCGAGGAGAATCTCTTGACTCTTTGGATTTTGTTTTTTTAGAATTCTACAAAGGAGACTTTGAAGATAATCTACCCACCGCCAATTTATCTTTACGCTCCCTCAGAGCCTTTTCGGTCATCGCCTGGCAGGAGTTACACTCGGAGGTACAGTGATCGGCTCCGACACACCACAGGAAAATGCAGTGGGGGTCAGTGATCGACATCTTCAAGCCGCAGTCTTGACCCTTCTTGAAGCCCATTTTAGGCATTGATGGAGCTGTCTTTGAAGACATTTTAGTACAGAAAATGAGTGCCAAAGTTCCGTAAAGAACTGAAGCGCGCTATAATTCTTCAAAGAAATTGCTCGGATAAACAGAACTGAAGCCAACGGACGCTGCATGTGCTATTTATGCTGATGATGACGTTGACAGTCGAACTGAGGCCGTCGAGGGACATCGATTCGACGAGACGATATACAGTACACCAGACAGAGAACCTCTTCCATTTGTGTCCGTAGCATTTAAGAGTTGAGGACGCCCTGGCCTTTGCAAGAACCTCTCTGCAGTCGGCCGGTATGTCGTAACCTCCAAACTCTAGCGCTGCAGGAGCCAGGCCTGCAAATTCAGCGACTTCGGGTCATGATGGAGGATGGCGCCTCCTTCCCTGGAGAGAAGATCCGCGTCCACTGGCAGCTTGATTGACGGGGACGCTGACAAGTCCAGAAGGTCCGGGAACCATATCTGCCGCCTCGGCCACGCAGGTGCGACGAGGATCATCCTGCACCGTGACCTCTTGAGCTGGTTGATGAGCCGGATCAGCAACGGCAACGGAGGGAACGCGTATAGAAACAGGCCCTCCCAGGGGAACGAGAAAGCATCGCCCATGCTCCTCGGCTGGGGAAACCTGCTGGCGAACCTTCGGCACTTGGAGTTCGTCGCCGTCGCGAACAGATCGATCTGGGATGTGCCCCACCGTCGGAAGAGGCGGTCCACTAGATCCTGTCGTAGTTCCCACTCGTGGCACGAGCGCAGCTCTCTGCTGAGCGGGTCGGCAATGGTGTTTTTTATTCCTGCCAGATGAAACGGCACCAGAAACCATGCATGAAGGCTGAGTGTCTTGACCTCTGGATGGAGAACCCGACCTTCCTCTTGCGAGAGAAGATCCTCTCTTTGTGGAAGACGTATTGAAGGGCAGATGGACATTTCCAGAAGGTCCGAGTTCCACGTCCACCTGGCCCAATACGGGGCAATTAGGATCATGGTTTTACTGAACTTTCTCAACCTCCTGATTACATGAGGAATCACAGGGACTGGAGGAAAGGCGTAAAGGAGTGTAAATATCTAGTCCACTACGAACGCGTCCCCTAGAGCTCCTCTTGGGGGAAATTCCCTTGAGAAATACAGTTCGCACTTCCGGTTGGCCCCGGTCGCGAACAGATTCACTTGAGAGGTTCCTCAAAGGGTAAAGCTCTCTTGAAGGACTTCCTGAGCTAGCTCCCATTCGTGGGATACTGTGCTCTGCCTGTTCAGGGCGTCGGCCACAGTGTTTAGCACTCCGGCGAGGTGAACTGCTGATAGATTCCTTCTTGCATTGCCCAGAACCAGAGCTGCATCGCCTCTTTGCACAGTGGAAGTAATCCGACGCCTCCTCTTTTTTTGAGGTAATACATGGCCACTGTGTTGTCCGTCATTATCAGGACATTCTTTCCCTGTACAGAGGGCAGAAAAGCCTTCCGCGCTAGTCTGATTGCTCTCAGCTCCAAAAGGTTTATGTGTAGTTTGGAATCCGATGGAGACCAACGACCACTGATTGTCAGATTGTTGGTGTGGGCTCCCCACCCCGTGAGTGAGGCATCTGTCACTACCGGTATCTCCGGCAATGGTTGCCAAAAAGGTTCCCCTTTGAGGATATTCTCCTTGCAAGCCCACCATATGAGAGCTTGAGCCACTTTGGTCAGGACTTGTAGAAGATCTGACATCTCCCCTGAAAACTGGGACCATTGAGTCCTGAGGGCCCACTGAAGGGATCTCATCCTCAATCTGGCCTCTGGCACCAGAAAAATGCAGGATGCCATGAGGCCTAGCAACCTTAGAAAGTCGAATGCCGGTAGATGTTGGGCATTTTGAAACTTCATTACCATCTGCAGAATGTGGTGAGCTCTCTCCTCGGGAGGCAAGGCTTTCCCTGAGGAAGTGCCCAGGATCGCTCTGATGAATTGGAGTCTTTGGCTTGGAATCATTTGTGACTTCTTGTAATTGAGGGAGAAGCACAGACTGTGTAAGAAGTGGCAGGTCAAAGCCAGATGTTCCTGGGCTTGTTCGGATGAACTCGCCCTGATTAGCCAATCGTCTAGATAAGGGTAGACGTGAATCCCCCTTCTTCTGATACTCGCTGCCACCACCAACATCAGTTTGGTGAAAACCCTCAGGCGTAGGTTAGCCCAAATGGTAGTACGCGAAACTGATAATGAGAACCACCAATTGCGAACCTCAGGTACTTTCTGTGTTTGAGATGGGTTGGCACATGAAAGTAAGCATCCTGAAGGTCCAATGAAACCAGCCAGTCCTGAAGTTGAAGAGCCTGAAGGATCTGAGAAAGGGTCACCATCTTGAACTTTTCCTTGCTGAGAAACTTGTTCAAGCTTCTTAAGTCCAAGATGGGTCTCAATCCTCCGTCCTTTATGGGGATGAGAAAATAGGGGGAGTACCAGCCCTTGTTCCTCTCCGCTACAGGTACATGTTCTATTGCACCTTTCTCTAACAGGGTTAAAATCTCCTGCACAAGGAGAGGGTCTGGAGTCTTTACAGAGTTGGCTCCCGGTGGATGATTTTGAGGTCTTTGATGAAAAGAAAGACAGTAACCATAACCATGGGTCACTATCTCTAGTGCCCAGGCATCTGGCGTAATGCCCCGCCATTCAGCCAGATACCGAGTGATTCTGACTCCCACCGGGGTTTTGTGGGTTTGCGGCTGCAGCAGTGGCTGAGCAGGTAGTACCTGCTGTTGTAGCTGATCTAGCACCTCTCCCTTTTCCACCACAAAGGGTTTTCTCTGTTGGCCTCTCTGACTGGCCTGTCCTCTCCCTTTTCCAAAAGAGGAATAGAAGCGAAAAGGCCGACTCTTCCAGGAAGATGAACCTGTGTAAGAGTGTTGCTGAGGTTCTCTTTAGCAGTGCTGAGGGATTTCACTACCGCTTTCGAGGTCTGCAGCTTCTCCTAGCTCTCGTCCGCCTTGTTGCCAAACAACCTCAAGCCGTCAAAAGGCATATTAAGTAATCTAGACTGCACATCAGGTGCAAGGCCAGATTTCCTTAGCCATGCAAATCTGCGCAAGACTGTGCTAGATGCCATGGACCTGCTTATACTATCCGCAGTGTCCAATCCTGACTAAACACTATAACTGGGGGGTGGTCCTACCCTCTGGAATTCAAATGTATGCAATGCAATTTAAATGCAAAATAGTTTGAACCCTTGTGAACACCCAATTGGATGGGGCATTCACCATTTGAAACAAAAGCAAACTGCTAATGAACACATATATCCTTCATATTTGGTAGTCCAGCTTTTTATTAATTAGCTGATAGTATGGTTTTACTTTGCATATTTTTTAGAATATTTTTTGTGGAGAACAATTAGTGATAAACATGGTAATGAAAAACAATTAATGTTGAATATAGTTGTGTCTAAAATACAGTACACAAACCTACAAGTTTACACAGCGTGATGGATACGCTAACACATTTGGAAAACAACTCATAAATAGGTGAAAACCAACATGTAGTTAGTTACATTCAATAAACACAGAGTGTGAGTGAAAGTGGAAGGAGGGAGACATTAGCTGAAGGTCTCCTATGCCCGGCTAGAGTCTGACCTCGTAATTGGTCTACGTCTAGGTGAAATGTTAGAGATATCAGTGCAGCAATTGAGTCCAGAACAGTCTGGGCCTGTGTGCTGCTGACGTTTCGGCTGAAGAGATGAAGGCCTTCTTCTGGGGCCAAGAGAGTCAGGGCACTCTGTGTGGAAGACACGTAAAAGAATAGATAGATGTATTAAAAAAGCAGCTGGGTGCTTAAGTGGGTAAAAAATGAGTATCTAATCATGTTGACAGGTCCAATATAGTTCCAGATGCATACACCACTCACCACTGGTAGTGCTGGGAGCAAGAATTGATGCTGGTCTTGGGTTAAGGCTGGGCAGATGAAGAATAGGAAGTCCAAAGTGGGACATATAGCTGGGTGGTTGCCGGAGTGAGGGAGGCGGAATGGCCCGGTGGAGGCGTGGGCCTTCCTGGTCGTTTAATCAACGCCTGGGAGGAGGTTTTAGGGCTGGACCCCTGGAACAATGGAGAAACATACAAAATTCTAAGTTCACAGGGGGATGGGTATGTTGGGTACCAGGCTAGGTAAAAGAAAATGAGCACATTTTATCTTAAAGGCCCATCTGGATAAGGTCAGGAGCTGAAGAAGGGCTCAAAAGTGAGCAGCCCAAGTGGAAGCCATCATATTGAATGGCGGACAAAGTACCCGTAGAGCACGCCCTGTGTGCGACATAAAGTAAAGAAAGGCGGCTTGAGAAAAGCCAGAAGACCAAAGAGGTGTCTCTGAGTCTGCTGGTCCTCATGAGGGGAGAGGCCAGTAATTGGGCGGGGGACGGGGGTTCCCTGCAGAGTCTGGGCATTGTGGATGTGGACCGGAGTCTGAGTGTGAAGCCTGTGCTGTCTCAGGGTACAATGAGCTGTGTATATGTGCTGCCGAGGGTGAACAAGGCCATTGTACATGCTCCCGGAGGTAGTGTTTCTCGGTGGAGCAGAAGGTGCGCGTGTATAGTGTCACAGGTTGCCATCGCGCATGTGCGTATGGACAGCGTCCCAGCAGAGAGTCAGTGTAGGGATCTGGCGAAAATAGGAGGCTCTCGTATGGGCCTGTATTACGGAAATGCTGTGTAAAGAGTGGCCAGCGCCTGGGTCTCGCATGATGTGGGCAGAAAGTCACTGAACGTGACCAGTGTCAAGGTAATGCAGAGGGCATTGGGAGGCATCAGGATGAGGCGCGTTAATGCTGTGTACATGGTAGACAGGGCAGAAAGTATGCATTTAAAGCAGATAAGCCTATGGGGCTGTGAATGGACCCATTTGAAACTGGCACACGGGCCAGCTGGTAGTGTCCGGTGCAGTAGACACTTCCAAGAGGCCAAGGCGCTGTTGGCCAAGATGGAAAAACACACCACATATAGTACAAAGACATGAGATATAGCAAATCGTGTGCAGAATCACAAGCACATAATAAACGGCGGCAGTTTTTGAGAGATACAAATCAGAAGATAGTAGGTAAGCATATATAGATATGTCACAGTGATCATGGCTGTGGAGTACATTGACATTGGGTGTTCACAAGGGTTCAAACTATTTAGCATTTAAATTGTATTGCATACATTTGAATTCCAGATGGTAGGACCACCCCCCAGTTATAGCTTTATAGGTCCTCCAGTCCTCCCCGTCCTCGGGCAGCCTCTTTTTGTTCATGCCAATACTGACTGAAGGCATTCCTCCATAGCCTCCTTACCATCCTTCACTATAGCCAGGAAACCATCCCGTTCTTCACCTTCCGGGATGCGTTCAGCCGCTGATGACATGCAGTCCCACAGGGTATAGAAAAATCTTGCTAATGTGCAAGTGCCATTAGTCTATTTTAGGGCCATGCTGCGCGAAGTAAAAGCTTTCCGGCCCAAGCATCAACTTTTTTATCGTCCCTGTCTGGTGGTATTGATGGGTAAGCTGATTGCCTAGTGGAGGTTGCAGCTTGCACCACTAGACTTTCAGGAGATGGATGTTTGGATAAATATTCTGGATCTGACAAGGCTGGTCTATATTTTCTTACCAGTTTCTTATTTACTGCTGCAATAGAATCTGGAGTATTCCAATTTGCCATTACTCTTTTTTGTAGTGCTTTGTGGAATGGGAGAACAGGATCTTTTAAAGGACCCTCACTAAGGATGTCAGTCATGTCATCCTGGTCAAACTCAAGGGAAGCTGCTTTCCAACCCATAAAATCAATGGACGTTCCCATAAGATTTCTATAACTGGGATCAGCATGATCTGTAGGATCTGGCCTTTCAAAATCCACTTCAGGTGAAGTGTCTAAGCCACTTGCATTTTGGAGACAGTCATAAAGGTCTGTTATTTTTGACTGTGGGTCCACTGGTTCTTCAGGAACTTCCCTGGCTCCAAATCTAACTCCAGCTGGAGTGACATCCTCTTCAGAGGAATGTTCTTCATATATAGAAGACATGGATCTAAACAATTCCTGTCTTGGTTGTGGGTGGAAAGTTTTTTCAGGCAAATGAGGTGGAATTTGCCTAGGTATGGATAATGGCGTTGACTTGGGTATTGGTATCAAAGAAGGCCTCGATAAAGGCGTCGAAGCCGTCGATAGGGGAGATGCTGGCTTTGACGGTGTCGAAGGAGGCTTCGATGCTATCAAAGGAGGCTTCGATACAGCTAAAGGTGTCAACGTCATTTTTGCCATCGGTCTCGATGCTATGGTCGTCGACGGTGTCGAGTTTTGGTTTCGACGTCGATGGCGATTCTGTTAGCCCAGATTTATGCCTTGGAGTCTTAGACTTACTGCGAGGTGTCGGAGAACTTTCCTTTGAAGACACTCTCGACTCTTTTTCAACCCTTGCGTGTTTGGATCTTCCTTTTCCTCTGTCACTTTTAGAGTGAGTAGAGGCATGATCACCACGCGGCAACTTCGAGGGGGTCTGGGCCGCTTTCTCAAATATTTTCAGCATCGAAGCCCTGAAGGCCTCCCATTTTTCTGGGGAATCGTGCTTTGAAGGGTAAGTTACTCTCCTCTCAGAAGAGGACGAGGAGGAAGAAGACCTATGACTGACGTCGCTTTCTTGACTTTTTCATCAAAGACGAGGAAGACTTCCTCGAGCGACTTTCCAATCTTGACCTCCTCGACTTGTGATGAGATTTTCTACCAGATTCATCTGAATCCTTTTGTCTTTTCGAAGACTTATATTTTTCCTTCCCCACCGACTGCTTACCTCTGCGCTCCCTAAGAGCCTTATTTGACATGGCCTGACAGGACCCGCACTCATCAACCCAATAGTCTGGGCTGAGGCATCAGAGGCAATTCCGATGGGGGTCGGTTATAGACATCTTCCTGCCACACTTCAGAAATTGTTTTAACCCTGTCTTGTGTATGGAGGGAGTTGAAGACGAAGACATTGTCGAAGAAATTATTGATGCACCGTTCATAACACGAAGCAGTTGAGTCGGAAAAACAGAATCGAGGTAACGGGCGCTGCTCTAGCCATTTATACAGCAGATGACGTTGATGCCCGACGGCGGCCCTCGAGGGACTTCGACCCCGCGGTCTCGAACACAGCGCCCTCTGGTGAATTTTTTTTTCCGAAGCAGCTGAAGCTGGGATACGGTTATCATAAGATGAGGAATACGTGGGAGGACACAATCAATTCGAAATAAGAGTATGTGTGACATGACGGTCCTTTATGGACATTGAGCATTCACTAAAGGTGCAAAAGACTGCTTTTTCTTCATGTTATCTGGCTTGGATGAGCTCTTTGTTACTTTGACTTGAATTTCTGTCACCATGCTTGTTGACATGTTTTTAGCCATTTTGCACCCTGATTTGAAGGGAGGATTTAGGCCTGACTGTGTTGTGTTTAGAGAGTTCTTCTGGACCGATTCCATTGCCACTAAGAGCCTGGGTAGCACCTTGATGAGTCTGGGTGACCACGGAAGGCACCTCAGTAAAATTCTATGCGGCCACTGAATGCTCCGGGCAGTTACAGCTATTTCTAGAACTACATTACACACCTTGGTCTTGTAAAAGGTTCTAGAGCGTAAGAGCAGTACCACATGGTATATGCCTTGGTTTTAGGTGTGGCAAGTTCCTGGGCCTGTGAGCTGGAATCCAGCTTTAAAGGCTTTTCAGAACTAAGCCTTAAAGTCTACCAGTGTGAGCTTGGTAGAATAATAAGGTTACTCACCGTAGTGACCACCTTAATCCCAGTCCATAGTCCCCTTTCCTCCATACTTATGGAACATTCCTTCATCCTGTGGGAAGGGACCAGAGCACTTTGTAAAAAGCATCACATTTTTTAATAAATGTGTCCTTCCTCTCTTTTTAAGCGGGGTACCGCACGCAGCCGAAACCCCGTCCTCCTTAGCTCCGCCCAGCGCATCGCCCATCAGTCCTTTTCTATCGCCAGGTCGGAGACCTTTAAGCAATAATAGAGGAACCTTATTAGAGGAGACGGCGGGCGGGCTTATGGAGGAAAGGGGACTATGGACTAGGAGTAAGGTGGTCACTACAGTGAGTAACCGTATTATACTCCTACGTCCCGGCCCCTTTCCTCCATACTTATGGGAGATTCCCAAGTACTCCTCACAGGAACTACGGGTGAATGGAAACCCCGTACTGAAAAAGGTTTTTCAGCACAGCCTGGCCAAACTGAGCATCAGATCTGGAGCTCAGGTCCAAACAGTAATGTTTACAAAAAGCCGCTGGGGAGGCCGAAGTAGCTGTTTTCGCGATGGTCTCCCAGGGGACATACTTTTGAAAGGCAACAGCAGTTGCCTTGCCCCGTACCAGATGTGCATGAATCCCTTTAGGAGGCTGGAGACCCTGAAAAGTGTAAGACTCTGTAATTGAAAATCAGAAACCACCTTTGGTAGGAAAGAAGGATTTGTCCTTAGGATAACCTTATCCTTGTGGAAAACTAAGAAAGGATGCTCCACCGACAAAGCTTGGAGCTCACTCACACGCCTTGCCAAAGTAATGGCGACCAAGAAAGACACCTTCCACGAAAGCTGCTTAAGATCTACCGTAGCCATTGCTTTGAAAGGCTTATGGCACAAGGCCGTAAGGACCACTTTCAGATCCCACATCAGATGCGGTTTGCGAACAGGAGGGTAAAGGCGCATTAGACCCGCAAAGTGCCTTTTAACCACTGGATTTGAAAGTGAAAAAGAGCACTGGTCCGTGGATAGGTAGGCGGCCACAGCCGAAAGATAAGTCCTGCATGACAGGACATTAATGCCCGACTCTGCTAGATGAGAGACGAAGGACAGCACTGTGTCATTCGTAGCCACCCTGCGATCCAGCTGTTTGGCTAAGCACCAGTGACAGAACCAAAGCCATTTGCTTCTGTACTGAGACCTCATCGAGGGCTTCCTGGCTGCCTGAATAATGCGCATGTTGTCAGCAGACAGGTTGAGATGTTCTAAAGATCTGAACTAAGGCACCATGCCGCCAAGCTGAACGATTGTGGGGAGGGGTGCCACAGCTGCCGATCTCTGGTGAAGCAGATCGGGAACCAACGGAAGCCTGATCGGTGCACACACCGACCGATGTTGAAGCTCTGAAAAGCAGAACCTGGCAGGCCACCATGGAGTTATGAGCAGAAGAGAACAGTTCACTGTGTTCCTCAGCTTGCAAATCGTCCGATGAATCAGAGGCAGAGGCGGAAAAGCATAGGCCCTCATGTTGTGCCAGGGCATCTCGAGAGCATCTCCCAGAGAGGAGGCTCCCAGCCCATTTATGGAGGCATATAGAGGAAGTTTCTTGTTTGCCGATGTTGTGAAGAGGTCCACTTCCAGAGTTCCCCAACACAGGAATATCTGTAAGAGGACCTCTGCTTTATATTCCCACTCGTAACTGACCATTGTTTGTCGGCTGAGGGCATCTGCCGTAACGTTCAACTGGCCCGGGATGTGTACTGCCGCCAGACGCCATGCTGAACCACCCATTCCCAAATCTGAATGGCAAGATCGACAAGAGGAAGGGACTTGGTGCCCCCCTGCTTGTTGATGTAAAACATGGACACCACATTGTCCTTGCGTACACGAACCACTTTGTTGGCAATGACCGGCCTGAACGCCCTGGGTGCCAGGAAGATCGCCAGACGCTGCAGATGATTTATATGAAGGAACTTGTCTTGGGGTGACCAGAGGTCGGATATGATATATGATATGATATGGCATTTGTAACGCGCCTATACACAGGTGTTTCAAGGCGCGACGAGGCAGGGAGGGGAGGAAACAAGGGGAAACAGACAACGATCCTACTAGGCCAGGTGTCATTCAGATCGCGCAAGTGCAAGGGTGGGGGAGGGGGAAAAGTGCAAGGGGAAGGGGAGGGGGGGAAGTGCAGTAAAGGTAAGTGGCGTAAAGTAATAAATAAATAGGGCCAACTGGTGGCAAGTGCAAGGTAAGTGCAGAACAAGTGCTGGAAAAGGGGGGGCTGTAGGGATACAGAGACAGTCCCGCAGTGCAGAGGGGTTCCAGGGCATCAGTGCAAGTGGAGAGTGGCTGGGCCCAGGACCGAGGCCGTTAAGAGTGGTCCAGTTGCAGAATCAGTGCAGTATCAGTGAGGAATAATTGGCTGTTCAGCAGGGGAGAGGGAGAGAGAAAGCAGAGGCAAAGAGGAAGATTTCGAGGTGCTTCCGGAACCGGAGATGGTTCTCCTCAAGTTTCAGGGAGGCAGGAAGGCTGTTCCAGAGGGAGGCCCCTGCCGCGGAGAGAGATCTACCCCAGCTCGTTGCTTCGAGAAGCGGCTGACCCTGAGGGAGTTGGAGGCGGATGAGCGAAGGGCTCGGGAAGGAAGATATTTGGGAAGAGAGAGTTGAAGGTATATAGGACCAAGGCCCCAGAAGGCCTTGTGGACAATGCAGAGGGTTTTGAACTTTATCCTCGCAGCCACTGGGAGCCAGTGTAGAGATTTCAGTCCTGGAGAGATACGGTCCCTGGGCTTGAGGCCAAGGACAAGTCTCGCAGTTCTGTTCTGTATGAGTTGCAGAGGGCGGAGAGTGGAGGCAGGAAGAATAAGGTAGAGGCTGTTACAGTAATCCAGCTTCGAGAGAACCAGGGCTCGGGAGACAGTGAGCTTCTGGGGGAAGGAGAGGAAGGGAAGAATACCTCTGAGGAGGTGCAGCTGGTAGTGTGACTTCTCAGCGACGTCAGAAATATGAGGAGAGAAGGAGAGTGTGGAGTTGAAGATGACCCCAAGGTTTTTTGCATTGCAGGTAGGAGCAGGGAGGGGGCCAAGGGAGGCAGGCCAGAGAGCTGCAGGGAAGGAGGGAGTGGGTGTACCGATGAGTAGGATCTCAGTCTTACTGGCATTAAGGCAGAGGTCATTTGCGGCACACAATTCCTGGATAGCAGACAGACAGTCAGAGATGAGGGAAGGAGAGGGGGAGGCTGAGGGTAACCTGAAAATGAGCTGGGTATCGTCCGCATAGCACTGGAAATTAGGGCAGAGAGCGGCGATGCGGTGGGCAAGGAGTGCCATATACTGGTTGAACAGCCAGGGAGAGAGATTTGATCCCTGGGGGACACCACAGGTGGAGAAAAAGATGTCGGAGAGGAAGGACCTCAGTTGGACCTGGGAGGGTCGATTTGAAAGGAAAGAGGTCAGCCACGCCAGAGCCTGACCAGTGATACCCAGGTTTTCACGGAGACGGTTGAGCAGGATGGCATGGTTGACAGTGTCAAAGGCAGAGGAGAGATCGAGCAGAATGAGAACACACGGAGTGTTGGAATCGAGGTTCAAGAGCAGGTCTTCACGGATGTTCAGGAGAGCAGTTTCCGTGCTTCTGGCAGCTCTGAAACCAGATTGATGGTCATGAAGACTACCAACAGATTCAGCATGGAGGTTTAGCTGGGAGATGGCCAGTTTCTCCAGGAGCTTGCCCAGGAAGGGAGTGATGGAGATAGGGCGATAGTTAGCCGGGCAGGAGGGGTCGGAAGAGGGTTTCTTGAGAAGAGGGTGCACAAGGGAGTGCTTGAGGGGGGAAGGGAAGACTCCAGAGGCGAAGGAGTGGTTGAAAAAGTCAGCCAGGGCAGGAGCCAGGGAGTCGATGTGGTCCTTGATAGTTTTGGAGGAACAGGGGTGAACCTGTTTAGACGAGACTTTCATAGATCGGACTTGTCTGTAAACCTCGTCAACAGAGAAAAGTGGAAAGGCAGAGAAAGAGGGAGGAGGGGTGACTGCAGAAGGGCCAGAGGAAGATCCGGGAAGGGAGGGAGGGAGGTGAAAGGAGGAGAGCGAGGACAGGATGTCCTGAGTTTTAGAGATGAAGTGAGAGGCCAATGCAGTGCAGAGGGCCTGGGAGGGGACAGGAGAGGTAGAGACTGCAACAGGGTTGGCCAGCTCCTTGCAGATTTTAAAGAGTTCGGCGGAGTCGTTAGATGCCGCAGAGATGCGGGCTTGGATAAGGGCTCTCTTCTTGGTGAGAACGGAGAGCCGATACTGCCTTTGGAGCAGGCGGCAGGCCAGTTTGTCAGAGGATGAACATGAAGCACGCCATTTCCTCTCTGCAACCCGGCACTTGCGTTTTAGGGTGGCGAGATCGGAGTCATACCAGGAGTTACATTTGGCTTTGGGCTTTAGGCGGATTCTCATGACGGGGGCAAGGATATCAACAGTAGCAGATATAGCAGAGTGGAGCATGGAGAGGGCTGTGTCAGGGTGGGAGTCAGCCGAAGGGGTGGGGGGGTGAGAAGGTAGCAGCGAAAGCCTCAATTGACACACGCTTCATGGGTCGGATGACCGAGAAGGTGGGTGGCAGTGAAGAGGGTGGCTTTGCCTGTGGGGTAGGGAGGGTGAGGTGGGAGGATAGGAGAAAGTGATCACTCCAGGAGAGAGGAGTGGAGAGAGGGACGGAGAGGGGAAGGTCAGAAGAGATCAGAGCATCAAGAGTGTGCCCAGCAGAGTGAGTAGGCCCAGACGGGAGAATAGAGAGTGAGAGAGAGTCGCAGAGGTCACGAAAGAGAGCAGTGGAGGGACTGGAGGCATCAAGGTGGATGTTGAAGTCGCCAAGAAAGAGGAGTTGAGTGGTTGAGGACAGGAGTGAGGAGGAGAGGTCAGCCCACTCAGAAAGGAAGGAGGAAATTTGACCAGGTGGCCGATAGATAGTAGCCACGGTAAGGGAATGGCTAGGAGAGAGAGAGAGTCGGCAGACAAGACATTCAAAAGAGGAGTGGAGAAGGTTGCCCTCCTTGAAGAGCTTCCGGGGAGGGGTACAGATCAGAGGTACGCCCTGCGGAGGTGTTGAAGAAGGAGGTGAAGAAGGAGCACGAGAGGGGGCAGGGAGGGAGGGTAGAGGCAAGGTAGCCAAGGATAGAGGAGGGGGGACAGCAGGAGAGGAGAGGAAGTTGATGAGGTGTGGGAAGCGTCTATCAAAGAGGAGAAGGTTGGCCTGAGGGCCTTGGACCAAGATGGTCCCATTAGCGTAGACATTAATGATGGCCTTAGAGGAGCGGAAGGGGGCCAAGAGAACATCCCAACGGGTGCCACCATTAATGGGAGAGGAGGAGAAAGGAGAGAGCACAGAGACCATATGAAGGGTCCATAGGTCAGGCAAAGGCACGAAAAAGAGGATGTCAGTGAGAGTTTCCTTAGAGCAGGCACTAGTGTAGGTGTCAGCGATAGGGAGGCCTGGGTTGGAGACCAGGATGTCCTTTTTAAACTTTTTCCTACCAGATTTAGTGAGGAGAGCAGGATAGTCAATGGAGAAGCAGTTAGAGAAGATAGGCGAGACAGAGAGCACCATGGAGTAGGAGGGGGGGGGGGGAAGACAGATGAAACGAGAGCACGCAGACAGGAAGTGAGCGGCAAGCACAAGTTACCACAATTAGAGCAAACAAACAGTAGAGCGTATTAGGTACCGGGCCACCTAAGTTTGAGAATCCTGCGAGGGGAGAAAAACACCCTAGTTTACCACAGTTCAGAGCAAAAACAGTAGAGCGTATTAGGTACCGGGCCACCTAAGTTTGAGAATCCTGCGAGGGGAGAAAAACACCCTAGTTTACCACAGTTCAGAGCAAAAAAACAGTAGAGCGTATTAGGTACCGGGCCACCTAAGTTTGAGAATCCTGCGAGGGGAGAAAAACACCCTAGTTTACCACAGTTCAGAGCAGAAACAGTAGAGCGTATTAGGTACCGGGCCACCTAAGTTTGAGAATCCTGCGAGGGGAGAAAAACACCATAGTTAACCTCAACTGTGAATACGGAGACCTGAAGAAGTTCGAATGTCACACCCCACCCCAGAAGGGAGGAGTCCGCGTTATTGTCACCATCAGAGCGGGGTCTTGAAACCCCGCGCCCATCGACAGGTTGCTGAGAGACGACCACCACACAAGGTCCACTCTCATGAAAGCCCGAATCGATATTATCTTGGAGTCCGGATCCACAGCCTGACTCCAAGAACTCCGTAGAGCCATCTGCGTCCGCCTCATCTTGAACCGAGCAAGAGGAAGAGCCAATACGCATGAGGCCATGAGGCCCAGAAGCCTCTGGAACCACCGGGACGACATGCTCTCCGACTGCGCAAACATCTAACACGTGGCCAACAGATCCGCCATTCTGTCCCCGGTCAGGTAAACTCAGCAGTCGATCGTGTTCCAATGAAAACCCAGGAAAGTCAAGTCCTGAGAGACCGTCATGGAAGATTTCCGCCAGTTCAGCGACAGCCGAAGGTGGAACAGGAGCTGGAGGAGAGACTGGAGATTGCTCGAGGCTTTCAGCGGGCAAGGACTGCGCAACAGCCAGTCGTCCAAATACGGATACAAATGGATACCCTGAAGCCGAAGATAAGCTGCGATAACCGACATCATCTTCGTAAAGACACGCGTTGCCGAGCTGAGGCCAAAGGGTAGCACTCGGAACTGGAAGTGCTCCTCCCCTACGGAAAACCATAGATATTTCTGGTGTGGATTCCAGATCAGAAAATGCATATACGCATCCTGAAGGTCCACCACGCTGAGCTAATCGCCCTTCTGAAAAGAGGACTTTATTTGACAAGGCGTGATCATCTGGAATTTCTCTTGGGGTAGAGAAAGATTGAACTGGGAAAGGGCTAGGATGGTGCACAGGCCCGCCTGGTTTGGTTTGGGCACCGTAAACAGCCGGGAGCAGGAGCCCTCCCCTCGCTCCCCTAGTGGAACGGGTTCCACTGCTCTGAGATCCAGTAATTTCGGAAATTTCGGCTTTGAGGGAGCGCGACTCTGACTGCTGGAAGGGAGGATTGATGGGTAGGGGGAAGCGGAAGCCTGTCCGAGCGACTGGCCCAAGTGACTGACAAGACCCAACAGTCCTCCCAATGAGACGCAATGCATCCTCCCACCGGGGTCTCGTGCGAGCGCAGAAAACCCTCATTTAGCTGGTTTCTCGGTGGCGGCACCACCTGAACCTGAGGAGGAGGCTGAGGAGCGGGAGAAAAACTGACTCCGTTGCTGCCTTTGGCAGGAATTTCCCAAAGGGGTGTCAACCCTGCGGGATTTTCGATTAAAAAAAAACTGAAACCAGAGGAAGACCGAGGCTGCGACAACGAGATGTGTGTCCTGAAAGGTGGTTTTACCAGGACAGACAAGGACCTGGCGGTCTGAGGCTGAGTCGCATCAGGCACCACAATAGACTTGTCCAGTGGGGATAACGGAGGCAGGGTTGGAAGAGTTGGGGGAGGCCCAGCCGTTAAAGGCAGCACCGGCGGAACCACAGGAACCGCAGCTGGGACCATCGGCGCAGGCAGGCATATCTGCCTAAACAAGCCTCGAAAGTACTCCTTCATGGGGTTGGAATGCATAATTCTTGGAAACTTGCCGAAAAAGACATCCTCCGCTGACGATTTAGGAGTGACTGGAGGAGGCCTCTCATGAGAGGAGTAATTCCAGGGATGCAAGGGAGAGGGTTGCCAAGAGGGCCCTTCCACACTGGTGTCCACATAAATTAAGGGCGCCGATGCCGCAGGAAGCGAGACATTGTGCGGTAGGGGCATCCGAGCGTTCCAGTCATAAACTGGACGAAACGGATGTGCACAAGGAAACCGATGTTCACCTGAAAAACCACTCCCTACACCTAGGGCCGATGGCGTAGTTGTAAGGGAGGTATCCAAAACAGCCGTCGTGGTCTTGGCGGGAACGGCTGCCATTTTGCCGGCACCTGAGGAGAACTGCGACACGTGTGGAAGTGAGGTAGGGGTCCCCACAGTTGGGTCAGGGGTCTTCATCTTAGCCTTAACACAAGGAAACTCAGCCGAGCCGGTACTGTGTGGCCTAGGATGTTTCTGTGGCATGCTATCAGCCAAACTAACCTTCAAAGGAAGGACCTCGGCACTGCCGGTAATGGATGGATTACGGTCCAACCTCACTCTGTGCCCCCTCAACAGATCAGGAGTCACCGCTAGAGCGGGAACGATGAGAAACACCAACAAGACCTTAACAGGCCTCTCAGAACTGTTGGTCACCTTAGCCTCTAAACGAGGGACTTCGGACCCGAGTCTGGTAAAAGTACTTTTCATGATGGGCCTCGAACTTCCGTTCGGTATCAATAGCCTCAACTGAGGCCTCAGGGCATACCCCGGTGTTTTTACAGGAAGCTCCAGTCAAGGAGACCTAGAAGCAAGCTCCGGTACCCGAAGCCTCAATGGAACTGGGCCCACAAATAGCCCCCACAGGAGGGGCCTCGGATTGTAATCTGGTGTCAATAGACCCCTGACGGAGGCCCTCAGAGAAAACTCTGGTACACTTTTTAGGCCTAGAAGGCACCTCAGGGCAAGCCCCGGTAATAGAGCCTTTGACGCTCCTCCCGGACCGGGAAGACCCTGGAAAGGAGTCCCCCGGCCAGGGTGCTCTAAAAAGTAAAGAACTCACCGGGCGTTTCTTCTTCTCGTCGATGAAAGTTTGAAAGTGCACCGGAGGAGTACAGTGAAACACCTCCTCCCACCGCTCTAAAAGACGTTGAAGTGCGCGGACCGAAAGGGAGTCGCAATAAAAACACGAGTCCCACCGGTGGTCCGGACCCAAACATTCTAAGCAAAGAGAATGGGGATCCACCCTGGCGAAGCGTCACTGACAAGATGAACAATTTGGAAAGTCTAGCTGAAACAGCATAGACGGACTACCACGCGACCACTAAGCCAGAGCAAGAGAGGAGGAAACTGGAAGGAAAAAATCTTCCGAAGATGCAAATGCGTCCAGTCCCGAACGAGCGCAGAAAAGGACTGATGGGCGATGCGCTGGGCGGAGCTAAGGAGGGCGGGGTTACAGCCGCGTGTGGTACCCCGCATAAAAACAGAGGAAGGACACATTTTTTTAAAAATGTGATGCTTTTTACAAAGTGCTCAGGTCCCGTCCCACAGGACGGAGGAATGTCCCATATGTATGGAGGAAAGGGGACGGGACGTAGGAATACATGGGCAATCGACCCCCTGCCAGTTCCAGGACACGAAAATGTGCCTCTCAGAGGTAAGTCTGTGGAAAAACATTCTTAATGAAAGGGGAAGGGACATAGCAATATGTAAAGGCAAATGTTTAGGCAAAATTAGCAGAGGGTGATGGGGTAGACAGACCAAAACCATGCCTTATAGGAAGAAGGCAGTGGCTAGAGGTTTTACTACCTTAAATTCCATAGATGTTTGGGAGATAATAAGGATTGCAGAAACGGGAAACATTACTACTCCTCCTCCACAAGAAGAGGAACTTGTTGATTTATTTTATTTATTGAGCATTTGTTAGGCGCCTATACATCAGTGCTGTTTTTCAAGGTGCCACAAGGCTCAATGAGGAGGGGACAAGGGGAATTAATAACAGTGGCAAAACAGCAAATATACATTCGTGGTCCTACTAGGCCTTGTGGAATGTGGCCATGCAAGTGCAGTAGTGAAGAGAAGTACAAGAGATAGGGATGGGTGGGAGGGGAAATGGACAAGTGCTGGTTGGTGCTGGGAGGGAAGTGCAATGGGTGCCAAGGAAGAGGCCTCAGGCTAAGTGTCAGGGCAGACGAATCCCATGGGTGGGGTGCACAGCTGCCAAGCACGGGCCCACAGGGGGCAGTGCAGTGGGGGGCCGGAAGGTGCTGGTATCGACTTGGTAGATAGAGGGCCTGGTAACCTGAGAGATGCATGATGACCTGACCACCAGTCTCATTGGCAGTGGGGTAGTTAGCAAAGAAGGGAAACAGAGGAGGAGGTAGAGGAATGTTCCAAATGCGGAATTTTCCAAAATTATGGAATGCCATAGAGACAGAATCAGAAGAGAATCGGCAGTAAGCCAGGTCTCAGTCAAAAGAAGGATGTCAAAGTTAAGACCTAAAGCCAGGCCATGAATAAAAAGCTAATGTTTCACCGGGAGAGGCAATGGAACAATAACCAAGGTAACGAATGAAGGAGGGATGTGAGAAGGCCTTTCATAGGTACATCCTCTGCCATCTACTAGCAATTCCCAGATCAGGAACAATTCACAAGCTTTCAGTATCAAGGTAAGCATTATTATTGCCTAAGAAGAGTTACTTGGCATGAGTGCACTTACCCTCTGTGTGAGGCCTAGAGTCCTAGTGGTAGAAGCGTCAAGACTATTGCATGACATCAGTGGGAGCATTACCCACTGAGCTGTAATGTTCGGACATATGAGGCGTGCCTCTTGATCACTCACATTTTCTTTGTGTATACATATGAGATAGGAGCAGTGCTGCCTCAAGGTGCACTCAGAGGGCACGGTGCAGTAAATAAAGGGCGCCTTTCCTCAAGCTCAGAGTTATGTAAACAGCGCCAATTAAAGGATCGCAGCGTGATTCTTTGCGCTCTTTACATGACACTGAGCTGGAGGCAAGGCACCCGTAAAAACACACTTTAAAAGAAAAGCAGGGGGCTTAAGGCCCCCTGCTGTTCTGCATTTGTGGTGGGTTGGGTGGGAGTTGCGGGTGCCCACAGACCTGGGGCTGGGGCTGGCACTGAACAGGTGTCATTTGGGTGTGTTCGCAAACTGAGATGTGCCCTTTCTGTGAGAGATGTGAGTGTTAGCCCCTCATGCGCTAATATTTACGGACTGAGTTACATGTACACATACGTGTGTGAGGTGTGAATATCACTCACCCAGATGGACGCTTCCAGGGAACTCCACATGGGCACTCCTGCCATACTTGTTAATGGCGCAGATGCGGAAGCGGTAGTTGGCCTCTCGCGGCACACTGTCCCCCACGATTTCCACTGAGCTGGCGGAATCCGTGCTGAAGCACTGCACCCACGATTCGCTGCCCAATTCCTGCCGTTCCAGGATGAAGGTGCCAGGGAGGTGTCGCTGGTCTAATCCAGGTCCCCAAGTCAGCAGTGCGGTGTTGGTCTTTTCTTTGTTCATCTGTGGGGTCACTGGCGCACTGGGTGCTGAGTTACGGGCACCTTAATAAAATAATGGTCAAAAGGTCACTCACATTTAAGGATGAACCCTCCTCACTCATGCACAAATTCACTCAATGCACCCATGAGCTCCAGGAAATGTAGCTTAATAAAATAATGGTCAAAAGGTCACTCACATTTAGGGATGAACCATCCTCACTCATGCACAAATTCACTCAATGCACCCATGAGCTCCAGGAAATGCAGCTTAATAAAATAATGGTCAAAAGGTCACTCACATTTAGGGATGAACCCTCCTCACTCATGCACAAATTCACTCAATGCACCCATGAGCTCCAGGAAATGCAGCTTAACAAAATAATGGCCAAAAGGTCACTCACATTTAGGGATGAACCCTCCTCACTCATGCACAAATTCACTCAATGCACCCATGAGCTCCAGGAAATGCAGCTTAACAAAATAATGGCCAAAAGGTCACTCACATTTAGGGATGAACCCTCCTCACTCATGCACAAATTCACTCAACGCACCCATGAGCTCCAGGAAATACTAAGCGCTATAATGTAGCTGTGACCTCGGCCCTAATCCCCGCTCTACGCCAGGACCCTATCATGATGCCCAGGCCATGGCTCCTAAAGATAAACCACACCATGATTAGGCCCTCTCTCCAACCCTTCCATAATATACCATTTTGGGGAACACTACAATGAACCCCAAAGTGGATTCCATGGAATACAATACGTTTCTATTTAGCACTGTAGGTTTTGCCTTGTGTAGTCCTTCCTTCTCCACACACGCATCTGGTAAACAGTGTTGCAAGGTCAGTGCCTAAAGGGCAGGACCAAAAGTCAATGGACTGCCGCTGAGAAGCAGAAAGCCAAGCTGTTGTTGCTTAGAGAGCAGGAATTTCAAATGCCAAAGTAGAGATCCTGGTCCAATGTTCACTGCTTTGCACTTTGATGCGGCAAGCTGGAAGATCACACAATAATCCATCCTACATTTATGGGCCTATGATATCACAAATTTACATGATCTGGTGCTTATCTCCCTACACATTCCGACCTGATCTCGGTGCCCAACGACACGCCATCCATGCCTGGGCACATGACACATTAACACAATGTGCAAAGCCCCTTTCTGAGAAAGATTCGGGCCCAGCAGTCCCCAAGAGAACGGAACTCTGCACATCAGGCATGGTATTCAAATCATCTTCTGTAGTCCAATCCCAAGCATTGATTCATATCCAAGCATGGATGGATGCAAGCAGGTGGATACAGATCCAAGCTGATCCTCGCAAGCCACTTATTGAATGTACAACCTTGCATCTCGGGAGGTCTCGGGAGGATAGCTCAGGGGCAACGCGCAGAGGATAGCTCAGGGGCAAGGCACTCGCCTTGGACACAAGACAACGCGGAGCAACACAGGTTCGATCCCTGGTTCCGTGCTTAGAAACCTCTGGGTACTAAGCGTGTTATAAATAACCTATTATAATGATGTAATCGCTGCCTGAAAGCACTGCCCCTGCAGGCCAAGGGTGTTTGGGCTGGTGCAAACGACATACATGCTCTCCTTAGTTTCCAGGTTCTAAGCAGTTCAGGCATGCAGATGTGGGATTCCCTAATACGGAACCCTTCTTCCTTCTACACAAATACCCTTACTGGGAACATAAATCAGGTGTCATCTTCGGAAAAAACACACAACATGGAATTACTACTATCCTGCAGAGCACATTCGTGTCAGTAATTACACTCTCTGCCTAGCCATGTCAGCATGCCTGCAGTGAGAGCTAGTATTAGTATTTGTAATCCATGTCTGGTTGTGCTAAGTCCATTTATAGTGTGTTTTTGGAGGTAGGGGGGCACGCAGAGTTCCATAAACTAAGGGAGGTACTTCCGTAGAGTCCCCTCTGGGCGAGCCCCCACTGAATTAAGATGATGAATTCACTTTAAATTAAGTAATTCAAGCTATTTGTGAGTTGAAACGTGTTAAGACCCCCATCTTGATGGTGTGTCCTTTGTTGATCCCCTTACTCGGGTGCTTCTAGATTTATTTAATGGCTTTATACACAATCATTGGAACTTTTAGTGATGCTCTCATTATCGTCTTCAAAAACTATCAACCTATTTCATTAATTAACATTGAATGTAAAAAACATGCAGAAGTACTTCTGAACAGACTTGGTAAAGTGATGCCATTTTTAATTCACATGGATCAAAGCGGTTTCATCAAAGGGTATCATGCTTCTTCTAGCACTCATTGCTTACGCCATATTACTGATACGTCTTTAGAAGCGTGCTCACCTCTAGCCTCTTTAGACACAGGACGGTATCAGACCAGTTTGCTTCGGAGTTTATGTTTCAGTTGCATGGATTTTGTATCAAATGTATCTCCTATGTCAAAATGATTTATTGTACTCCCAATTCCCGTTTCTAGCTGGGAATTCTTGGTCAGAACCTATTACTTTACTCAGAGGTTTTTGTCAGGGTTTTCCGTTATCTCCTCTTCTTTCTGTGTTAGCTCTTGACCCTTTGCTTCAAAATATCTGTAATAATGCAAACAGTCTCGGGAGGATAGCTTAGGGGCAATGTGCTCGCCTTGGAAGTAAGACGACACGTAGCAACTCAGGGTCGATCCCCGGATACGCTTACAAACATTTGGGTATTAAGTGACTTATAAATAACCTATCATATCATATTAGTCGTTATCCCAGGCTAATAGCTTATTGAATAAACTGGGTTTATCAGATCCCCACACTTATTCAATGTATGTATTGCTTTATAGTTCCAAATGATACCAAAAACCTTGAAAATGGCAAATCTTTTGAATGACGCTTGATGGGACCTCATTTGTTCAATTTATAGGATCGAAAAAAGTGCTGTTGAAAGAAGTCGGGCATTTTCAAAAACCTTAACAAAAAAACGGCTCCATTTGTATTGTTTTAAAACTGCAACTCTGCTAATCTGCGTACGACACTGTTGGACAATTACTGCAATGTTCATAAACCCCATGAACATGTCTGGTATTCAGTAATTTCCTCCCCTTTTGTGCCCTTCTTGTTGTTGTATGTATTTATACTGTTTTCTCCCATATGTAGCAATACCTATGTAAATTAAATCATATTTATTATTGTATGTTACTAAAGCAACTATTTTAACTGTTACACTAGCTTCAATGTTTTAACTTGTTACTTAATGATTATTAAAACATTTTCCTTTCAATCATTATTACCAGTGAATGTGCATATCAATTATCTTGCTCATTACTTTATTTTCTGTTATGATTAATCTTCTCGAATAATTGTAATTTATAGTCTGAATATTGCTGTTAATTATAATTATTCATCTATTTAATTGTGCTAGTTTGACAATCTACATAAACAAAAATGTAAATGTTCGTTTGTTCAAAATCTTAAATCTCCGAAAGTTCTTCACCGATTGCTTTGAAATTTTGACACAATGTTGCATTCGAATAGGCACGTGTTTTTAGATACCTATGATACATAGATGTCCCACCTGTGACAGGTAAAAACATGCCTTTTCTGAAAAACAACGCCATCTGTTGGACGTAAAAGCAACACATGCTATTTTACGATTCCATTTCAATGTTTCCGATTTAGAATGGCTCAAATACGTGCTGTGGAAGCAGCATAGCGACGTGCAGTCAGACTGTAGGATGCACGGTTGCGAGCACCGCGATTGCGTTCTGCAGCTTCAGCTCTGCTTCGTTCTCAACAGAATTAACGCGACAGGCTGAGAGTGGCTAAAATAGAGAAACATCAGATCAGCGTCAAACACGACTCCGTGCTCAGTAATCACGCCATTACAATTGCCTTGCATTCTGGTACAACCCAGCTGACGATTATAGTTTGAGTCGGTATGTTCTCATCGGCACCATGACTGAAGTGTGTCCTTATTGCAAGGTTCTGAAATGTAATGGAGAAACAAAAGGAATGTGTTGCGCCGCGGGGAAAATTAAACTGTCTCAACTTGGAGAACCGCCAGAGCCATTGTGAAATGAAACATATTAGAAATGCGCGCTTTCTCTTTTCTTTCTTTTCTATTTAACCAGACTGAGCCACTGCAACGCATGACCGCGGACAGCTAATATTCAATAGAAATATATCACACTTAAAAAGGTATTGGTTACGGACCAGCACGTTATTTGTGGCTGTGATTAACCAGGTTACTCACCGTAGTGACCACCTTACTCCTAGTTCATAGTATGGAACTTATGGGACATTCCTCCGTCCTGTGGGACGGGACCGGAGAACTTTGTAAAAAGCATCCAAAAATTTTGCAAACATTTGGTCCTTCCACTCTTTCTTGCGCGGGGCCTGGCACGCGGCCGCAAGCCCGCCCATCTCGACTCTGCCCCGCGCATCGCCCATCAGTCCTTTTCTATCGCCAGGTCCAAGACCTATTAGCAATAACAGAGGAACCTTATTAGAGGGGACGGCGGGCGGGCGTATGGAGGAAAGGGGACTATGGACTAGGAGTAAGGTCGTCACTACAGTGAGTAACCTGGGTATACTCCTACGTCCCGTCCCCTTTCCTCCATACTTATGGGAGATTCCCAAGCACTCCTTACAGGAACTATGGGTGGATGGAAAAAAAACCCTTACTGAAAAAGGTTCTTCAGCACAGCCTGACCAAACTGAGCATCAGATCTTGAGCTCATGTCTAGACAATAATGCTTACAAAAAGCAGATGGGGAGGCCCAAGTAGCCGACTGCACGATGGTCTCCCAGGGGACATATTTCTGAAAGGCAACCCCGGCTGCCTTGCCCCGCACCAGCTGTGCATGAATACCTTTAAGAGGCTTCAGCCCTTGGACGGTGTAAGACTCCGTAATGCAGGCGGCGATCCACTGAGAAATAGTCTCCTTAGACGCCTGCTTACCTTGCGGGTTACCAAAGGTCACAAACAGTTGAGAAGAACTCCAAAGCTCAGATGATCTGTCCAGATAGAACTTAAGAGCCCTTCTGACATTGAGACAATGCAGAAGAACCCTTTCTGCCTCTGAGGGTTCGGAAAAAAGACTGGCAGGGAGATCGACTGGTTCAGATGGAACTCAGATACCACCTTCGGCAGGAAAGCAGGATTTGTCCGTAGGATCATCTTATCCTTGTGAAAGAATAAGAAGGGATGCTCCACCGACAAAGCCTGGAGCTCACTCACTCACCTTGTTGAAGTAATGGCGACCAAAAAGGACACCTTCCTTGACAGGTGCTTGAGGTCCACCGTGGCCATCGGTTCAAAAGGTTTATGGCACAGCGCCGTCAGGACCACATTTAGATCCCACGTCGGGTGTGGATTACAAATCGGAGGATAAAGGCGCCTCAAGCCTGCAAAATGCCTCTTAACCACTGGGTTACACAGAGAGTAAGAGCATTGGTCTGTAGAAAGGTAAGCGGAAACCGCTGAAAGATAAGTTCTGCATGAGAGAAAGTGGACGCCCGGCTCTGCTAAGAAGGATACAAAGGACAGTACCGTGTCAAATGTAGCCCCCCTTGGGTCCAACTGCTTGCTTAAACACCAATGACAGAACCTGAGCCATTTGCTTCTGTACTGAGACCTAGTCGAGGGTTTTCTGGCTGCCTGGAAAATACGCATGTTATCAGCAGACAAATTAAGATGTTCTAAAGACTTGAACTCAGGCACCATGCCGCCAAGTTGAGCGATTGTGGGGAGGGATGCCACATCTGCTGTTCCCCCTGATGAAGAAGATCGGGGGCCACTGGTAACCTGATCGGCGGATACACCTTGAAGTTCTGAGAACCAAAACCTGGCCGGCCACCACGGGACTATGAGTAGAAGAGAACAGTTCACCGAGTTCTTCAATTTGCAAATTGTCCGGTGAACTAGAGGCAGAGGCGGGAAAGCATAAGCCCTCATGTTGTGCTATGGAATCTCGAGAGCATCCCCCAGAGAGGAGGCTCCCAGCCCGCTTCTGGAGGCATACAGAGGAAGCTTCTTGTTTGCCGTCGTAGCAAAGAGGTCCACTTCCGGTGTGCCCTAACGCAGGAAAATCCATGAGAGGACCTCTGTCTTCAATTCCCACTCGTAGCTGACCATTGTCCGCTGGCTGCGGGCATCTGCTGTGACATTCAGCTGGCCCGGGATGTGTACTGCAAGCAGCCAGACACCATGAAGAACAGCCCACTCGCAAATCTGGATGGACAGGTCCACGAGGGGGGGAGACTTGGTTCCCCCTTGCTTGTTGATGTAATACATCAACACCACATTGTCCGTGCGGATACGGACCACTTTGTTGGCAATGATCGGTCTGAACGCCTTGAGCACTAGGAAGATCGCCAGAAGCTCCAGATGATTTATGTGGAGGAGCTGGTCCTGACGCGACCAGAGATCCGAGACCTGAAGAAGATCCAACGTCGCACCCCACCCTAGAAGGGAGGAGTCTGTTGTGACCGTCACCATAGGGGCTGGGTCCTGAAAGCCTGCACCCACCGACAGGTTGCTGAGAGACAACCACCACTCCATGTCCACTCTCATGGAAGCCAGAATCATTATCAGCTTGGAGTCCGGATCCACAGCCTGACGCCAAGAACTCCGAAGAGCCATCTGAGTTCGCCTCATCTTGAGACGAGCAAGAGGAAGAGCCAATAAGCACGAGGCCATGAGGCCCAGAAGCCTCTGGAACCACCAGGCCGACATGCTCTCCGACTGCGCAAACATCTGACACGTGGCCAACAGATCCGCCATTCTGTCCCTGGTCAGGTACCAGTGAAAACCCAGGAAAATCAAGTCCTGCGAGACCGTCATGGAAGATTTCCGCCAGTTCACCGACAGCCCAACATGGAACAGGAGCTGAAGGAGAGACTGAAGATTGCAGGCTGCTTTCAATGGGCAATGGCTGCGTAAGAGCCAGTCGCCCAAATACAGATACACATGGATACCCTACAGACGAATATAGGCCGCGATCACCGACATCATCTTCGCAAAGACACGCGGCGCCGAGCTGAGGTCAAAAGGAAGCACTCGAAACTGGAAGTGCTTCCCTCCCACAGAGAAACAGAGATATCTCCTGTGTGGATTCCAGATCAGAATATGCATGTACGCATCCAGAAGGTCCACCACGCTGAGCCAATCGCCCATCTGCAAGGAGGACCGTATCTGGCCGGGTGTGATCATCTTGTATTTCACATGGGGTAAGAAAAGATTGAACTGGAAAAGGTCTAGGAGGGTGCGCAGGCCAGCCTGGTTGGGTTTGAGCACCGTAAACAGCCGGGAATAGAAGCGCTCCCCTCATTCCCAGAGGGGAATGGGTTCCACAGCTCTGAGGTCCAGCAGTTCCTGAACCTCGGCCTTTAGGAAGAACGACCCCAACTGTCTTCGGTGATGGTCTGCCACGCCTCCCAATGAGACGTAATGCGTCCTCCCACCGGGGTCTCCTATGAGCGCGGAGAACCCTCATTTTGTAGGCTTTTCAGTGGTATTGCCAGGAGGAGGCTGAGGAGCGGGAGAAAAACCAAGGCCATTGTTGCCTCCGGCGGTTATTACCCGAAGGGGTATCCACTCTACGAGATTTCTGGTCTAGGAAGCCCCTGAAACCAGAGGACGTCCCACTTTGCGATAACGGCCTCTGGGTCTTAAAGGGAGTTTTAATAGGACCGACAAGGACTTAGCTATCTGGGTGCTGTCCTTCGTCTTGGTCAGCTCCACATCCGTTGTAGAATAGAACAGCTCCTTACCGTCAAAAGGAAGGTCCAACACCTTGTCCTGCACTTCCTTTGAAAATTTGGTGGCATGCAGCCACGCCTGTCGGGAGGTATCAACCCCCAGCATAAGGCCCCGAGCAGAAGTGTCTACGTGATGAGCTGCAGCCTCCAGCAGATACTGGGCCAAGACCCTGGCATCGGATAATCCCGCCTTAAAGTCTTCCAGCTTCTCGACCGGAATGAACTCCTCGAACTCCGACAGACCTTTCCACATCCTCATATTCGCCCCCGCTAACACTAGTTCGGCATTGGCCTGCCAGAGCTGCAAGGCCGAGTTAGCGAAAATCGAGGGAGTCGAGGAGCTTGTCCTCCTTCCCCAGAAACTGACTAGCCGTCGTAGAAGAGGATGCTGCAGGCATGGACTGTAAAGTAGCCGCAGCCACCACTGTGGAGGAGGGGGCGGACAAGACGACAGGGCCAACAGAGTGTGGTTTTTCGCAGGGCCTGCGTAAAACCACACTCTGTTGGCCATGTAGACCTCGCACAGAACGTCCTTCTGCAAGGACAGGCCGGTACTCTCCAAAGGAGACAGGGTGAACGCCCCAGAAAGCACGCCCTCCTGCAGAGCAGGTGCCTCGGGCACCGGAACATCTAAAAAGCACATCATGTCCAGTACCCGGTCATGAAAAGCTCTAATAGAGCGGGGCAGGTCCTTGTTGTCCTGATCTCCCTGTGCCTCATTTGACAGGTCATGATCCTGATGAACCGTGTCGGGCACTGCCTTGTCCACAGGGGACAATTGGGGCAATGGTGGAAGGGTCGGGGAAGGCACCGTAGGCAAGGGCGGCGCCGGCGGAGCCACCGGAGGAGCGGGTGGAGCTGAAGGCGCGGGTGGACATATCTCCCTAAAAAGCCCTTTGAAATATTCCCTCATGGGGTCGGTACGCATGAGCGTCTGAAGTTTGCCGAAGAAGGTGTCTTCCTGGCACTGTTTTGGTACCGGAGGAGGCCTCTCATGAGGAGGATAATTCCAGGGACGCAACGGGGAGGGTTGTCACGCAGGCCCATCTCCCGATGTATCGACAAAAATCAAAGGTGCCGGCCCCGCAGGCAACAAAACATTGTGCGGAAGGAGCATCCGAGCGTTCCAGTCGTAAACTGGACAAAAAGGATGCGCACAAGGAATTCTATGTTCACCCACAGAACCAAGCCCTACACCTGAAGCCGATGGCGTAGTTGTAGGGGTAGCACCCAAAATGGCCGCTGTGGTCGTGGCGGGAACGGCCGCCATTTTGTCATCACCTGAGGGGAACTGCGGCATGTGAGGAAGTGAGGCAGGGGTCCCCGTCGATGGATCATGGGTCTTAACTTTAGCCTTAACATAAGGAACCTCGGCTGACCCGGTATATGAGGCCTGGAATGTTTCAGAGACATACCAATAGCCAAATTAGCCTTCCCAAGAAGGACCTCTGCGCTGCCGGTAAAGGAAGAAATTCCCTTCTTTGCCCCCTCAACAGTTCTGGCGACGCCACAAGAGCGGGAACGGTGAGAAATGACTTTCACCGATAAGGCCTTGCCAGGCCTCTTAGAAATGTTGGTAACCTTAGCCTCTGTACGAGGGACCTCGGACCCAGGTCCGGTAACAGCCTTACTAGCACGGACCTCGAACAACCGTTCGGGGACACAAAGCCCAACTAAGGACTCGTGGTGTACCCCGGTTTTATTTTTGAAGGAGACGATAAAGTGGCCTCAGAGCAAGCTCCGGTACCCCACGACTCAGTAGAACTGGGTCTACAAGCAGCTCCCACAGGAGGGGCCTCAGAGTGTACTCCGGTATCCACAGGCCCCTTCCGGAGACTCTTGGAAAAAACTCTGATACAATTATTAGGCCCAGAAGGCACCTCGGGGCAATCCCCGGTGATAGAGCGATCAACGCTCCTCCCGGCTCGGGAAGAACCCAGGAAGGTGTCTCCCGGCGGGGGTGCTCTGAAAAGTAAAGAACTCACCGGGCGTTTCTTCTTTTCGTCGATAAACGCTTGAAATGTGAAGGAGGAGTCTGTTGAAACACCCCCCCCCCACCGCTCAACCGACGTTGAAGTGCCCGGACACTCGAGACAAAGAGGATGGGGGTCCGCCCTCGCGAAGCATCGGTGATACGATGAAAATCTGGAAAGTCTCGTTTGAACGACATAGACAGACTAGTACACGATCGCTAGCGAGAGCCAGAGAGGAAAAAGGGGAAGAAAATCTTCCGCGGATGCAAGTGTGTCCATTCCCGAACGAGCAGAGAAAAGGACTGATGGGTGATGCACGGGGCGGAGCCGAGATGGGCAGGGTTGTGGCTGCGTGCCGGGCCCCGCGCAAGAAAGAGAGGAAGGATAAAATGTTTGCAAAATGTTTGGATGCTTTTTACAAAGTGCTCTGGTCCCGTCCCACAGGACGGAGGAATGTCCCATAAGTATGGAGGAAAGGGGATGGGACGTAGGAGTAAGAGTCTTTGCACATTTCACCATTGCCAATATTTACTTTCCTACAGTAGGGTAGTGGTAGGATTTTGCAGATTGCACTAGTGCCAATATCTAACATCCTTACTGTCTGGTGGTTTAAGGGTCTTTGCACAGCACACTAGTGACGATACTAAATGGTGTTCGGGTCTTTGCACAGTGCACTAGAGGCACACACCTTGTATTGTGCAAGAATCCCCGCATTGGGCTGGCATTGTGACATTGCAACAGATTGTGTTTGTGTTTCTGCACAGTGCGGTATTGACAGTGTTTGAAGTGCAACTCTCGTGTAGATTTCTGGACAGTATACTAGCTTTTGTATTCACACCCCTGTGTCTGGGTGTGTTTAGGGCTTTGCAGCACAGTAGTTTTAATATTCAGACAACCTGGCTGCTTTTGTTAGGATTTTGCAGTGTTCACACGCACTGTATTGTGCAAGAAGACGGCGCACCATTGCCAGAATTTACCCTCTCTATCTGGTTGTGTCAAGACCTATGCCTACTGTAGTTATGGCAGTGCCCACACTGGTTGTACCATGTGAAGCCCATAGCATTAGAACCTGAATTTAGAGTCTAATATCGGGATATTACGGGCGACGTAGGTACAGTAAGTTCCCAAATGGGAACACTGAAGCACTGACACCGCTGTTAACGGTGCCGGTGCTTCAGTGAACTATCTGCCGGTAGAGGCCTAGTCAGGCCTGCCGGTAGTTCACTGCCCCCACCGGCAGACACGGTCTGGAAAACCCCAGCATGGCCGTAATGAGAACCTATATCTGGTTGCGTGAGTATCCCTTCAAAGTGTACTAGTTCCATTCCGGACCTGGAACTCTGTTCACATTCATCTTATTGTGCTAGGAGGAACACTGCAGCGCTCCCAGCACAATTACCAGTGATGACACTTATGATTTCTGATTAAGTCTGTATTGTATGTGAAGCAGTTACTAGTGCAAATAATCATAGGCGTTGCTAGGGGGGGGGCTGAGGGGGCTATAGCCCCGGGTCTTTTGGTTGTAGCCCCGGATAAAAGCTCAGGGACTACAACCAAAAGGCTATAGCTAGCCCCGAATCCCACCAGTGCTGCCATTAGCTTAGCCCCTGACCTTTTTCAGACCTATCAACACCCCTGCAAATAATACTCACGATGCATGGTCGTTAGGAACTCCAACCATCACTATCATCACTGTTTACACACTCTGCAGGTGTTAGGCAGGGCTTGCTGGGGCAGAGCCCGGCAGTCTTCAAAGATTGCTTGCAAGTCAGGGCACACACAAATAAGCACCTACCATGATTTTCACTGTGTGCTGAGAAGTCAGCCTCTACTCAAGCAGAGCAGCCCAAGATTCACACCCGAAAGCAGAGACTGTCCAAATGAGTATAAATGGTTTGAGGTTACAGACATGTATTGTTAGGGTGTGTGCTGTCACAAACTGAATTAACATCAGCGCCAGTGTGCATTACATGCTCAGAAGGGTTGCATGCATGAGTCACCTTAACAGATATATGTGTCATATCTAAAAGTCTGTGGTCATTCTCAGGCCCCCAAAATGCTTTGTGGTTTTAAGCAAAGCAGGCAGGAACCCCCAGAGGGGGTTCCCCCAGAGCACTAGACCCACTAAGCACGGCCTGTGTCTGTCAGTACTCTCTGCACTCTACTATCGGCATATACAGTCAAATGTCTTGTTGAGTTAGGATCCTGCACAGCACATTAGTGCCAGTAATTGCACTCCTGACAGCCTCATTATGAGGTTGACAGTGTGGCTAAAATGGTGGTAGTGCAGTGGTAACATAGTTACTACTGAATTGCTGACACATTACCACACTGTTGAACTACAGGTTTGGAGGTAAGGCAGAGAAAAAACCTCCAACAGAATTCTGGAGGTAATTCCTCTGCCTTATAGTAATTAAAAAAAAAGCAGTAGTAATACCCCGAAATCCACCATGGAGTCTTCTGGACTTCAATTAATGGGGGCTAACACCGCCTTACCACCACTTGGGCCGGGGCAGATGATACCGTTTGGTGGAATCTCAGCAGATTTACTGCCAAAATACCACCAAACTTGTAATGTGGCCCACTGGTTGTGGTAGGTCCATTTATACAGTGTGTTCGGGTTGCTAGGATCTATGCAAAGTTTTTACACTTGTTCTAGTGTTTAAGGAGTACTACCCAAGTGCCTGTCCTTTTATTCTCGGTCTGGTTGTGCTAGGATCATGCACTATGCTCTAATGCCAGTATTTACACACTGTGTCCTTTGTGTTAGTATCTTTGCACAGCGTTTGCACATGCTGTGTTCTGGAAGCAGCCACACACATGTCAATATTTGCACTTCGTTTCTGGTTGTGTTAGGACCTATGTATGGTAAACTAATATCAGTATTTGCGCTCCCTTTTTCTAGCTATAAAAGGATTTCTGGACAGTGCTGACAATGCCTGTGTTGGGCAAGGAGCTCTGCACTTGTACCAGAATCCACACTCTCTTTCTAATGGTGTGAGGATCGTTCATGGTCATCACATGTGTTTGGGACGAGCATTCACTTACTTTTGACCCTTAGGTGGGAGGAGGTGTCGGAGTCCCTCATTGAAAAAGTGACCATGCCAGCATCCTCCGCAGCCACGTTCACCATCACCAGAATATGGGTCCTGCCGAAGCTCTTCAGAACGGTCCTGTGGTTCTCCTCCAAGTCCTGTCCATCTTTGGACCAGCGGACCTCGTCGGTCACAGCCTCTGTCTCCACACAGAAAGCTGCATTCTCCCCCTCTAGAACATCCACCTTGCGGGGAAGGCGTTTGACAATGGGGCCTGAAAAGAGAAATGGAATCAGATCTGGCAAACTATAAAGAACGATCTCTCAAACAGATCAGTGCCTGTCTGCACTACCTCTGGGCCTGCCAATGACCTGCCTCAGTCACCCCTTTGACCTTCACTGCCAATTACCCACCAGCATTCAATCTCACATTCCCCTATTCTGCTCTGACCGGCACACAATTTCACACATTTCTGGTCTGATCAATCACCTGCCCCTAGCATCTATTCAGACTTGCCCCTGCCTTCAGACCACCTTGTCCCCAATCTGCCTAACATGTTGGTCTGTCTTGCCACTGACTTGCCCCAATTTCCATTCTGCCCCTGATGTAACTATAGGCTCCTGCATGGCCTGCCTCTGATTTTAGCTTGACCTGACGCCGATCAGGTTGTAACATATAATGTGACCTGCAACCAGTATCCACTCTGCCATGTTACCTGTCCCTCCTCCACCATCCCCTGCCCGTGACCTGCTGAAACCTCCAGGGCCGACCTGGAGTTTCCATCCTGCTTTAATGCTGACCTGCCCCAATCTCCAGACTGACCTCTCCTAAATACAGTCAGCCACTGACTTGCCCCTAACAACGGGTCTAAGGCCTCCCCCTGCCTATATCCTACTCCCAGCCTTCGGCCTGACTTGTCCACACATGTACTCTGGCCTGCCAGTGACCTGGCCCCAGCCTCCACCCTGCCCATGACCTACTCCCAGACTTCGGCCTGGCTTGGCCCCACAAGCACCCTGGCCTGCCAGTGACCTGGCCCCAGCCTCCACCCTGCCTATGACCTACTCCTAACCTCCGGCCTGACTTGCCCCCACATGCACTCTGGCCTGCCAGTTACCTGGCCCCAGACTCCACCCTGCCTATGACCTACTCCTAGCCTCCCGCCTGACTTGCCCCCACATGCACCCTGGCCTGCCAGTGACCTGGACCCAGCCTCCACCCTGTCTATCATCTGCTGTAAATGTCGGCCTGACTTGCCCCCACATGCACCCTAACCCCATCCGGAATCGTACCATTACTGCGACTACACTATGTCACCTGGTACGATCCCTGCGCAGTACAAAAATGCTTATCCCCCATTACCGCGACTAAGGGAAGCAGGGTTTTTGGGGGTGTCCACCGCTCCTCTTAGTCATGGTAATGGGGATCAGGGGTTGCGGGGGTGTCCCCCGCTTCTGTTAAATGGAGAGCGGTGGACAAAAAAAAAAGAAAAAAGGGAGCCTGCAGTGTAGCGCTGACCCATGTAAGTGGGTGGGAACTGACGCTGCAGGGATTGAGGGAAGTCGGCGGCACACGTCTGTGTGTGCTGCCGTTAAGATAAGTGGCCAGGGGGGGAGCGGGTTAAGGGGATGTGGGCCTCAGTGAACAATCTGATCACTGCACCGCGCCGTAATTGTCGTCGACATTTTCGTCAGATGAATTACGGGCGGCGCAGTGATCACATAGATTTGCCCCATCCACCACCCTGCCTATGGCCTACTCCTAGCCTGCAGCCTGACTTGCGACCACATACACCTGGGCCTGCCAGTGGCCTGGCCACAGCCTCCACCCTGCCTATGATCTGCTTCAAATGTCCATCAGACCTGCCCCCACATTCACCTTGGCATGCCCATGACCTGACCCCAGCCTACCACCTATGAATGACCTACTTCTAACCTTCGCATGACTTGCCCCCACATGCACCCTGGCCTGCCAGTGACCTGGCCCCAGTCTCCACCCTGTCGATGACCTACTCCTAGCCTTAGGCCAGACTTGCCCCCACATGCACCCTGGCCTGCCAGCGACCTGGCCCCAGCCTCCCCCCTGCCTTGGACCTCCTTGTAGCCTTCAAGAAGACTTGCCCCCACATGAACCCAGGCCTGCCAGTGACCTGGTCCCAGCCTCCACCCTCTGTATGACCTACTCCTCGCCTACGGCCTGACTTTCCCCCACATGCACCCTCGCCTGCCAGTGACCTGGCCCCAGGCTCCACCCTGTCTATGATCTGCTCCAAATGTCCGCCTGACATGCTAAGTCTCCCCATTGCCTTTCACCAAAGGCTCTGCTCTGACCTACTGCTAGCCTTTAAGCAAGGAAGCAGCATGCAAGGTAACTTGCCTGCAAAGGCGTCGGATTGAAGGGGAGGTGGACAAGGTTCTAACCCATGTGCCTAGAGCAGTAGATAGCAGAGCACAAACATACGCTGAACCAACACAGCTTCCATTGCCAGTATAGCTGGCTCCACACATACAAAGAGTAAGTGCAGAAAAGTAATTTGCAAAAGTAGGGTGCTTTAAGGAAAGCAAATGAAATCATGCGACAACATAGGTGAGAATTTCACATGTGGGGTACACAATATAACCTCTGCCAGCCCTCAGTTATCCATCTCCATTTCACCTCACAGACGTAAGTACCATACTGGATCTGTAATCACCTACCACTGCCAGCTCTAAAACGCCCTCACCTTCTTCACCTGATACTGTTAGGTACCTTGTGACTGTAACTCATGCATGATTGACAGCTCTACATCATTTTTCTGCCAATTCACCTAACGCAGCTATGTGCACTTTGTATGCCTTTACTCATACAATAACTTTAAACTCTGAAAAAGCCATCCAACTCTTCACTACACAAACGTGGGTACCTTCTTGAGATCACTTGTGATGACTCTCTTGTGTCATGCCTGACACTCTCCTCACCTGGGTCAGTGCCATTGTTTATCCGTAGTCATATGTAACTGCCAATTCTGAAGGACTTCTTGCATTCATCTCCAAGGCATAAGATAAGAGGTGTTGCATAGCAATTTGCTATGCAGTTCTGTAGGTTTGCTAATTACATTGACACTTGTTTAGCAAAACTAGCTATTCAAGTTACCCTGTTCAATGAAAGCACAGCTCACCCTGCATTCCTCTCTTGCCCTCAGGACTCTCTCTGTCGTCATTTCTCTGTTCACTGCAAGTTCACAGGGGCAATGGAGAGAGAGTGCAGCTTTAATCATCTCCTCGATTCTTAAGTGCCAAAGGTCTGTGTGGGAGTGCTAGGCAAGATGTATTATTTTCATTTTCAAATAATTGCGAACCAGAAGTACACGGGATGATACTATTAATAAGCTAACTATACCCCATCCAAAGATCACTATGTGTTAACTTTCTTTTTTAAAAGACTGTCATGCAATTCCATTCCTAAAAGTTTAAGTTTTTACATAATGCATAATTACAGCATTGATACTGCAAAACACTGTATGGTCTTCATGCTTTACAGTAAAGTTTAGGTTAGTGTATCTTAATCTCATTGTCAACTATATTTAGGTTTGTTGGGGAAGATGCATCATATTGATGAATGAACACTTTTAAAAAGGTACATGATCACACGGCCAAATACCTTTGATGGCAAACCTAGTTCTGTAATCTGCTGGTTGCATAAATCTATGCAACTGGTGCTCAGCCCATGAGCTGATCCCAAACTCCTTGATATTCTATCTTATTACCCTGTTGCTTTATACCAGCTACTCTAAAAGTGGGAAGGCCGCAAACTACAATATTACTCCTAGTTTGCACAGTTCTTTGCCTGCTATGCCTCCACTCTGCTTAGTCTCTTACTTTCCTCTTACATAATGAATACACAAAGCTAACTAGATCTTTATGCCAAGTAGTGATCAATAGTTCATCCCATCTGTACATCTACAGATCTACTGCAATACCAAACATTGTAGTTAGCCTCCAGAGGTCGCTTTGCTCTATGATTATGATTGCATTATATATATATGCACCTGCAGGAGAGAGCTGTATTCGGAGCCTTTTTATTATATCTATTTATTTTTACATTTTACAGACATTCATCAGAGGTCTTTTCGCCCACTTGCCTAGTCGAATAGATTTCATGAAGGGCGGGTACCATTTGCAGGGGATCCTTGAAACTTGTATTCAACATTTACTTTGTTTGCAGTAATGGGAGTGAAGGGAGGATAGCCCTATGGCAACATGCAGTTCATGGAACCAATACCACGCTGAGCAACACAGGTTTGAATCTTGGATTTGCACTTGAAAGCGATCTCAGGATTAAGCGTGTTATAAATAACCAGCACTTGTACGATCCGAATGTACAAGGTCTAGTAGGATCGTTCCGCCATCCCCCCCTTGCCTTGTTGCTCCTTGAGAGACGTGAATAAGTGCATAATAAATGACCAATAAACTAAATAAATAAAATGTTAAATAAAGGTTTCCTTGTGCATGGATGGCCTCTGTATGGAAGCAGTGTGCCAAACAAAAAGTGGGTTTGTGGTGACATGCACATTTTACAGAAAACACATTTTGGGTCGAGTGCATTTCTCTTATGTCAAGTAATTAAACTAAGTTACTCGACCTGTAGGTCTAGCAGATTTTAAAGAATGGGCAAGGGCAGACTCATCTCACTAATGTCTTACTTCACAAGTAAACAAAACGGCTGTATTTTTGCTAATTTTATATCTTGGGTACAAATAACTTCTGGTGACTTTAAAAATATTTGTACAACATTGCTAATCAAATGGAGTTGTTTGCTAATCAAGAACATTTTAATTAGCAAACTTTGCTGCTCAATTTTTGGAAACTGATGTATACCTTGGAATCAGGGTGTTACCATACTGAGTCTGTACTCACCTATGACTGCCAGCTCTGCAATGCTGCGGCCTCCTCCCTTCATTTCACACAGATAGATTCCATCATCATCGGTGCGTGTGTCGCGGATGGTGAGGCGGCGCATAGTGCCCTGCTCCTCCATGAGGTACTTCATGCTGGGCTGCAACTTCTGGTCCTCCAGGTACCAGGCAGTGGGCATGGAATCAGAGGGCACCTGGCACTCCAGCACAGCTTCTGTTCGCTCTCCAACCTCCAAGTCCTCCAACTGGCTGATGAACTTCACTCGTGGCTCTGCGAGAAGAAATGTGTACATGTCAGGTGAAAGTCATGTGCACAGGAATGCTATTGGTACAAGGAACCAATGGGAATCATCAATAATAAACAAATCAAAGGGGAAAGATTCTCATGGAAAGTCACAAGTCTCAGCAACCAAATGCAATCAGCAACAATAAACAAATCAAAGGGGAAGGATTCTCATAGAAAAGTCACGAGTCTGAGAAACCAAAAGGGGATAAACATTCACTGAAGAGGTGTGGAGCCCCTGCAATCTGTCCACTGTTTCCACTGTGATGTGCTGCGAGACCGGAGGAAAAACCTTCACACTTCGTGGAGTGTCAGAGAGTGTTTCGGTGTGGAGTGTGGAGCCCTGCAGTCTGTCCACTGTTTCCACTGTGATGTGCTGCGAGACCGGAGGAAACTCTTCCCGCTTCACAGAGCGAACGCTGAGTGTTGGGGAGTGTTTTGGTGTTTCTGGGGGCCAGGGGCCTGGTGATTTTCATTAGCAACCTTGATAGACAGTACCCGAGGGCCAAAATCCGACTAGGAAGCTGGACCACGGAAGACGTGACAGGCCAACAGCAATACTGCAGCAGACATTGCTTCATGTGAGGTGGATGCTGGCCTCCTGCTATTACTTCGCCATATGACATTGAGTGTGTGGGTTGCAGTAGAGGGGAGCACCCCAGCAGTGAATGTCCTCAATCTCCTTAATCTTCCTATGCCAGAACTGAGCTTACGTCCACCTGTTCCAGATGTACAACTCAAACAAAAACACCACTCTGTTAAGTCCTGTAGGAACGATGATAGGGAAAAATAAAAGATACCCGCTCCGAGGTGAGGGGACTATTATTGGGGACAAGGAGGCAACGCGCACTTTGGGTCCTATGGAAATTTTGCTTGAGGCTCAAGATCCAGTGCAGGTCCTCATTACAAATGTTTTCATACAATGCCAACCAAAACGTATAAGCAAGTGTTGACACAGGACCTAGTCTCCAGTGACCATGCTGCGGGGATGATTATGCCAAGAGAAGAAATCATTTGAGTAGTTTCAGGTCCTATGTTAACCAACATTGAACAGCAAATAGGTACGCTGCCACTAATTTAGAACGAGTGCCTTGAAAAAGAACTAGATGCAGCAGCCTCTGTGCTGCATAGGTTAAGCATGTCTCCAGGGCTATTCGATACACATGTGACATCTGTTTCCCATGATTTGACCAATAGTGACTATGACGCTGGCCTGGACTACTTGGAGAGGGGCGAGCACTCCTCGCTACCTTTTGAAGGAGAGGATGGACGGCAAAAAGAACATGAGATCACCAGTTTAAGTTCTGTTCCAGCACTAAACATGGTCCTACAGTCTATTATACGTCTATAAGACACAGCAGCGTTTGAGATCAGGACAAATACGGCTACTTTGAGAGAACTATGGGCTCTGTTAAGGACACAGCAAAGGTATGTACAACATACAAAAAAGCAAGAAATTGTTTTGACAGACAATAAGGAAGCAGTATGGATCACACCTCCAACAAACCTTTCACTGCCCATGATCATAATTGACTCTGAGGAAACCTTAAAACTATGAAGAAATAAAGCCTCAGGACCCTATTTCATCAAATACAAGAAATATTGATTTACTCAGGGGAAAGAAAACAAAAAATCAAAAGGGTCCATCTAGACAAACCAAAAAAGGATCAAGAAAATGTCTATGCAAAATCTTACAAGCACAGAAATGTAATAAATTGCCAGAACTAAACAACCAAAAAAACGGGCGGAGGGCAATTGACAACATCAAGAAATCTCACCCAAAGTCTCAGAACGATACAACTGTAGCATTATCTTGTACTACCTAGAAAACTGGTTCATTTTGAAAAGGAGACTTGTCAACAAGTGATGAATATTCCAGGGAGGAGTGTGCCAAACAAGGGTGTGACGGTTAGGGTGTGACGGTTAGGGTGTGACGCGAGAGCTTACAACAACCCGGTCCCTACACAATGCGGAAGGAGATAAAAGCAGGACAGCTAAGCGACCCAATAAGCAGGCTCAATCTTCAAGGTTTCACATGGATGAGGATATATATGCAGACCCCAGTCCATCCTTAAGTTGGAAGGGAAGGAAGAAAGAGCTGGGGTGCAGAACAAGTAGAGATGAAAGGCGATCAGAGAACCCTATAATCTTTGAGTCGGTCTTTGATGAGGAGAGAAACACCCTATTAACAGGGCCAAAATTTTGAATCTATTCTCTTCTGTGCCGGCTCTAAACACCATCGCTTCCGCGGACTTGAATTTAGTACATTTATATGACAGAGCTTGTTTAGGGAAGTGTTCTGTGTTTTTTACATCAAAACTAGTTGAAAGTCTAGTGCACCACCATCAGGAGGATATCCTCCTAAAAGGCTTTGAGAGCTACTATATGGGGGTAAGGATTGAAGCTGAGGATTATTCAAGAAAGAACCTAACAATAACGCAACACTTTGAGCACGGACATCTTGGGTATTTCTCAAGGGCTCAACCGTCCTCTTGGTGAGAATGGCTTCCTGGCTTCCTACCAGGAATTCCAGCCTGCAGACCAGGATTCTAAAATCCAGATCCTAAGCTGCAATTTGCGGGGGGGTTTCCACTCCTTCATACAAAAGAAGCAGTATGAGGTTCTACAGAATTATGATTATATACTGCTACAGGAAACATGGCTTATGAATTGTCCCGTCGTAGATGGGGTTTTGCTTGATTATAAACCAGCCAAGGAAGGTCTGAGGGGGCGCCTGTGGGGGAGCTTACTAACTGCGATTGCTAACTCAAAGCTTCGAACAAACAAAAAATGGAAATGTACATCTGAAGTCGCATTGCTAACTGAACTGAACTGATAGATGCAAGCTATGAGACGCCTACACACACGTTATTCATAATCATCTACTGCATTCAAATAAGATGTGTGTTGGATAGAATACTGGATGAGCCTGAAAACATTCTATTGGACTGGCAGCGGTTGGCACCTGCCAGACCAATAATTATGGGTGGGGACTTTAATTGCGAATGTAACCTTTGTGATAATTACCTAACTCCATTTGATTAAGGAAACTGTGATATTTTGGTGCAGAAGTCCAATTAGTTCAAAAAGGGCCTCTTTAGGTAAAACTTGTTCTGTTATTTTTGCATGGTGTGGATTCATACAATCTAATTTATTAATTGAGAATGTAGAGCCAATGTATGCCTATTCCTTTGACATTATACTGACAGCAATGAGTGACCATGCGATGTTAAGCCTAGAGGGTAAAATACGCTGCAAGATAACAGTAGATAAAGGGGCCCCAACTAACCTCACAGTGATAGGGAAGAATAATAGGATAAATCAATCTGGAAACATCCACAAAGCAAACACCAGATTAGCGGTATGGTGGTAATCCTTGCACGATGAAAATAAGGCCAAGGCCACTCACCCAGAAAATTGATATATGATATGATATTTTATTTATATCGCCGCCATACACAAGTGTTTGAGGGTGCGAGAAGAAGGGCAGCGATAGTCCCCATCTTTAAAAGAAGCGACAGAGCACAATCTCAGAATTACTGATCCATCGCACTCTTAGCACCTGCAATCAGCAACAGGCGCTAGCAGGTTGGGTAGGAACGTCAGAGGCGGCTGCAACCTTCTGTTGAGATGCAGCTTGACGTCCTAGTGGGGCCTTTCCTCGAATCTCACCTCCTTGCGGCTTGCAGGTTTGCAGCCTCCTGTGGTTCCCAGCGTCGGGAGCTGTCTCAGTGTCTCGGACCTGCTCATCTTTTTGGCCCCACTTGCTGTACAGTGGAGGGGGCTGCTACGTAGAGCACGGCGCCCTGGATGGTTGGTGGAAGGGGCCTGAGCAGGTAATGCGGCACGGCGCAGCTCCAGGACGGGGTAAGCACGTGTCCTAATTACTCTCTCCCTCGTTGAAGCCCTCCTGACGCGGGCTGGACTGGCGCTTATTTGCTATATTTGGCTCATTTTTCACGGGAAGCCCAGAGCAGGATCTCGGTTGCAGGTTGACCGCCTATCAAATTTAGAGTGGTCCTCGGATTATACCGAGTGGACCGTTTTTGTAAATAGTTTGAGGTGCGCTCTATTTATTGCTCTTGCCTCTGAGGACTTCACATTATGGCCGACAGTAGGAAGAGTAGTGTGATAAGTGTATCACCCAGGAATCAAGATACTAAAAAACTGCCATCAAGGACGAATACGGCATTAATGTCGGTTGAAGCTGGTTCAGTGGCCTCATCTCCATTGTCCAACAGCGACCGCATCTCAGAGGTCCTCGCCCTGAGCTCCCGCAGGAAACAGAGGCTGCAAGGTGGTGATATTTTTTCAGCTGCGAGTCAGATCAAGGAGTCTGACTCTCCCCGAAAAAGCTTATACAAGGAACTAGACTGTCTATCACTGAATGCCAGCATTACAGGTTATGCTATTCAGGAATGCATACCAAGAAGGGATATCAGTGACATCTCAGCTCCACCTTTTTCCCCAGCTGTGACTACACTTCTTGGAGGGATAAAGAAATATGCCAAGAGGGATATAGAACATGTAACTTCATTACCCTCTGCCTTACAATGAGGTATTGGGTCTTACATTCCCCAACCTGATCACTTGGACTCTTCTCAGTTTTCACACCATAAGGCTATTATGTCCAAAGAACTCCTTCCATGTAACAGCTTTTCTAATCTTGGCGCACTGGTGGACTCATTGGTAGTCATTATGTTGGACATACGCCCGCCTAGAGCGAATCCTGTGTCCCAGACAGATGTACAACTTAGTCCAGCTGTTTTGTCTCAGCCAGTAAAATCTGACAATGCCTGTCAAGTTGACATACAACGGGAGAGGGCGGACCAAGCCTCTCAAACCACCTTCGCCAGGGGCGGCCCTTTCATTCCTACTGGTCCAACTCCCTCCATCAATGAAAGGGTCGATTCTCCATTTCTGATACTAATGGACAAGCTCAGGAAATACCTGTATCAGTTCCAGTACCTGATCCTAAAACTGGCCACAAACCCGCTGAACTGACCGTAAAGGTGAACACAAAAACTAAGCAGGTGACCCTGCAGAGTTGGCATTTAAGAAAGTCTCAAATGCCAAAGGTCAAAGACACGAATATCCAAGCATTTATCATAAATCAAAGGAAATTTGTTATAACTAACATTGAGAAGGCAGAAGGGAAAGAGTCTGGAGAAGCACTGCGTGATAAGGTGCTTGCGTGGTTGCATCAAAGAACAGGGCCGGGAGTTGTTAGACTTGCTGATCTGAAGATTCTTCGTTGGTTTGACCTGAGCGATTGGTGCTCGCAACTAAAAAGGGACTGTGTCCTATGGGTTGTGGGTTCAGCACCCTACCCTTCTATCTAAGCATTTGTAAATATCTTCCAAGGGGGGCTCGAACTGCAAATAGATACTCTGACGTTTTTAGCATAATTTGGTACCGTTTTATATTATCCCCTCGAGACTGTTGTGTTTTACAGATTGGTTGATAATGTTTTAATGTTTTATGTTTCATGCTGTTTTGTGTTGTTCGTGTGTATGCGCTCTCATGCCTCCGGGGCAATGGTGCGCGGTATAAAAGTAATAAAGTAAAGTAAAGTAACGTTAGATTCAGCTGCAAAGATCTTCACTAAACTGGTTCTGAAGGACCTGACCAACTGGGTTGATGGGGCTGGGTTCCTGAGTCCTCTACAAAAAGGTTTTCGTAAAGGGTTGGGGCCACTTTGAGTGCACTAGCACTTCATGCTTGCACCTCCAACATAGGTGGGATCTTTGGTAAATCTATCTATATTGCAGTGATTGATCTGGAAGCAGCATTTGATAATATTGATATTGAGAAGCTCTGGTACAAGCTGAAGTCATGGGGTATAGACATGGGGTTTCTTTGAATGATTAAATTCCTGTATACAAATAACTTGATAAACGTAAGATGAAATAAGCAGGGTAATGTATCCAGGGCAATACCAATTTACAAAGTCGCAAGGCAGGGTGTGTGTTTAATCTCGCCCGGGCAGATCTTTGGGAGAAATGTAAATCGTGGAAGTGTTATGCGTCTAAATAGGGCGATCTTAGGGCTAATATCATCGCCTGGGCCGATGACTTGGTTTTGGTGGACTCCACCAAAATGAGTGTACAGAGATTTTTTGTTGGTGTGGAGAACTAGCGAGTCAAAAATCAATTGACCATAAATACAGCTAAATCCTTTTACGAGAAAACACAAACAAAGACCGTAAAGCTAGAAACTAAGTGAGTTGCCGGTTAGGAAGGGAATAGTTTCTTACCTGTAACTCCATTTCTCCAGCATTGGTATCTTTCATGGATTCACATGCTTAGAATATTCCCCGTCGTCAGGCTGGGAATCCCCGGTACATTATATAGACCCTTTCCCGTAGGAAAACTTTTTCGACGCTTATGCGTCCTATCCACCTTGTTTTTGTATCATGCGTGCCCGTACCGTCAGGACGTCATGATATAAATACAGGCCCCGCCCCCGCGCTCCCTCAGATTTCGGCCCCCAAAGTAGTGGGGGAACCGGTTTGCATGTTCAGGGGAGGCAGGCGGGCGCATGTGAATCCATGAAAGATACCAATGCTGGAGAAATGGAGTTACAGGTAAGAAACTATTCCCTTCTCCAGCATTGGATCTTTCATGGATTCACATGCTTAGAATAGATTACATAGCAGTACCACCCCCAAAGAGGAGGCGTGCATGCAAACCCATATACTTTCTTCGCAAAGCCCGTTCCCTATGATCATGTATACATTAGAAATCGTTAACATAGGAAAACGAACCACATACAGTCATAAATTCCACAGGAAGCAACTCCTCAGCCGGGGCTTACCTTATTGGAATAGGTGTCGGAGCACCGCCTGTCCCATCCGGGTATCTTCGGCATGTTGCTGCGACAGGCAGTAATGGCAGGTAAAGGTGTGTGTCGCCGCCCAGGTAGCCGCCATGCAGATGTCCCCCAGAGGGACTCCGGCCCACAGTGCCGTCGACGATGCCGCTGCTCTAGTTGAATGAGATCTTGGCCGTCGTAGAAGAGGTTTCCCTGCCCTGGAATGGCAGTACGAGATGGTAGATGACACCCATCTTGACAGTCCTTGCTTTGAAATGGCTTTTCCTCTAGCACCCAAACCATAGGCCACGAACAGCTGTCTCGTTTCTCTGAACGGTTGCGTACGATGAAGATAAAACTTGAGGGCCCTTTTTACATCCAATGTGTGTAACATGCGCTCCGCTCCCGAGCATGGCTCCGGAAAAAACGTAGGCAACACAATAGAGGATTGTTTATGGAACACCGAAGGAGCTTTTGGTATGAACTGTGGGTTAGTGGCTAGGACTACCTTGTTCTTGAAAAATCGTAAGTATGGTGGGTCTACCATTAGAGCCTGAACTTCTGAAATACGTCGGGCTGAAGTGATGGCCACCAGGAAGGCCAATTTCCACGACAAAAACTTTAGAGACGATGATGACATTGGCTCAAAAGGCGGCTTCATAAGAGACGTTAAGACCAGATTGAGGCTCCACTCCGGCGGAAATTTCTTCTCTGGAGGGAAACTCCGAAAGAGGCCTTTAAGGAAGTGCTTAATCAGGCGGTCGCTGAACAATGGTGCCGAATGCCGTTGACGAGTAAACCTGGAAATGGCTGCCAGGTGTACTTTTATTGACGATACCGACAGGCCCTTTTGAGCTGAGAACAGCAAGTATGGAAGGAGCTGTTCCGGCTTAATCGATTGCGGGGCCAAACCTGGTTGATCCTCGCACCATTGACAGAAACTTCTCCATTTGTACGCGTATGAGGCGTTTGTGGAAGGTGCTCTTGCCGCTTGCAGGATACGCCGACAGTCCTCTGGAATCGTTAGCCGACCAAATTCGGCGAAGTCAGGAGCCAGGCCGTCAACTTGAGGCTGTCCGGGTCGTGATGCCAAACGACACCCTCCTGTCGAGACAGAAGGTCGGGGGTCTTCTGGAATCTCATCGGTTCCGCCACCGCTAAGTGTAGCAGGTCTGAAAACCACACCTGTCTGGCCCAGTACTGGGCCACCAGAATTACCCGACATGGGTACCTGAGGATCCATTGCAACGTCCTCCGGACAAGGGGAAATTGAGGGAATGCGTACAGGAATTTGTTCGTCCATGGGAAGGAGAACGCATCCCCCAGTGAGCCCTGCTGAGGCCATCTGCTTGCGTACTGATGGCATTTCCTGTTGTTCTTCGTCGCAAACAGGTCTATGGAAGGATGTCCCCATTTCTTGAATACATGTTGTAGTTGTTGGTCGTTCAGCACCCATTCGTGAACTTCGTACATTTCTCTGCTGAGGGCATCGGCTTCCACATTTTTCACGCCTGGCAGGTGGAACGCTAAGATTTGCATGTTGTGTTGCAGGGCCCAATGCCAGATTTTCTGTGCCTCCGTCGATAGGGACCTGGAACGTGTCCCTCCTTGTTTCCTCAAGTAGAACATCGTAGTGGTGTTGTCCGTCATGACACGCACCACCGAGTCCCTCAGTTGAGGAAGAAAAGATTTCAGAGCCCATCGCACTGCTCTCAGTTCTAGCAGGTTGATATGCAGGGAGGACTCCTGCAACGACCACTGGCCTTGTACCTGTAACGTATCCAGATGAGCTCCCCATCCGCTTAGCGATGCATCCGTCACCACCGTCTTTTGGAACTCTGGTTCCAGTAGAGGCATTCCTTTTGTTAGATGAGTAGACACTCTCCACCAGCAGAGTGCTTGAACTAGTTGTTCGTCGACGACCAGTCTGTCGGACCAGCGACCTCGGCTCTGCGCCCAACGGTCCGCTAGAAATTCCTGACAAGGTCTCATAAACAGACGACAGTTGTTTATCAACGGAATGCAGGACGACATGGTCCCTAGCAGGGACATGTACTTGCGCACTGAAACCTTGGTACCGCCTCTCCATTCCGACGCCTTGCTTTGAAGTTTCTGAATTCTTTCGCTGGATGGTCTCACCAGGCTTGTGTGTGTATGAAACTCCGCTCCTAGAAAGACCAAGGTCCTCGAAGGCTCTACGGAGGACTTGTTGAAGTTTATTGCGAAGCCCAGTTCCTGTAAGAGGGACATTGTGGCCCTTAGACTGTCTCGTGTTTGTTCCTTGGACGAACCTCTGACCAGCCAGTCGTCTAGATATGGATAGACATGGTGACCATCCTTTCTTAAATGGGCCGCTATAGGGGCCAAGCACTTGGTGAACGTCCTGGGGGAGGACTTGAGCCCGAACGGGAGGACCTTGAACTGAAAATGCTTTCTCCCGACGACGAACCTTAAATATCTCCTGTGTCGTGGGCGTATTGGGATGTGAAAATAAGCATCTTGAAGGTCTAGTGATGATAGATAATCCATGGGTTGCACCGACCTGATAACCTCTTGGAGCTTTAGCATTTTGAATTTTAGGCTCTTTAGCCACTTGTTGAGTACCCTCAGGTTGAGACTGGGCCTCCATTTGCCGTTTGGCTTCTTGACAACGAAGAACCGGGAATAAACTCCTTGTCCTTCCTGTGCCACAGGAACTCTCTCTACCGCCCCTTTTCGCAACATAAGCGCCGCCTCTTGTCGTAGGATTCGGAGGTGGGGCTGTGTCGAGAATAAAGGAGGAAGACGCGGAGGCTTGTCTTTGAATTGTAGCGCATGACCCATGCGAATCGTGTCTAGAACCCATCGATCTGTGGTGATGCATTTCCATCGGTCGAAGTGATGAGAGACTCGACCCCGCAGGACGTTCCGAAGGCCGTCATTGGTTGCTGGTTTGCTTGTTCTTCGTTGACGACGGACCCGAGCCTCGCCGCCTGGAGGCTTGATAGTCCCTGCTTCTACGTGCCGACTGGGACGCTCGTCTGAACCCTTGTGAAGAGTACGAGGGCCTGTTAAATCCACGGTCCCTCGAGGCTCCAAAGCGGGAGTTTCCAGAAGCACCCCTGAAGGGGCGAAAAGAGCGAAAGTTTCTACCCGTTTGAAGGGCGCCGAGGGACCTAGCAGTATCCGTGTCTTCTTTCATCCCTTTCAACGCTTCATCAACCTTTTCGCCAAACATGTGTTCCCCTTCGCATGGCATGTCAAGGACTTTGTACTGGACTTCAGGACGGAAAGTAGTACATTTGAGCCACGCTTGTCGACGAAGCACTACTCCATGGTTGATTTGTTTGAAGCCAGACTCTGCTAGGTCAACTGCGATATTAATAGCGTGGTTCGAGGCCTCTTCGCCATCCCGCACCAGTAACATAGCTGCTTTTCGGTGTTCGTCTGGCAGGTGTTCTAGGATAGGGGCTAGTTTGTGCCACATTTCTCTATCATATCGTGACACGATCGCTAAGGAATTGGCTGCTCTTACTGTCGTCGCTCCGACCGAGAGCACCTTTTTTCCAAAGGCGTCCTGCCTCCTAGCCTCGCTTTCCGGTGGCGTTGAACATTTTTGCTGTACCCTGGCCTTCCTAGCCGCTGCCGCCGACACAACCGAGTCAGACAGAGGCTGTGATGTTAGACATTTTGGAGTGGACTCCGGAGCTTTAAACTTTTTCTCGATCCGTCCCTTTATGGCTGGCTCCGAGAACGGATGGCGCATCGTCTTGAGACCTTCTTGCCACACGTGGTCCAGGATTGGGATGGCAAATACCGATTTTCTCCTTTGACCCATGTGGTCAAAAAGGAAACAGTCTTTCTTCTGCTCCTCAGGAATCAAGCCGAACTCGGAACAAGCTTTTCCCATCATTGCATGGAAGGCTCCCACATCATCCGGGGGAGATGGCTGTGTCTGTCTCCTCGTAGACTCTAACTCTACATCCGAAATTCCATGTTGGGTCCCTCGACGGTGACAGGGAGATGTCTGACCCCGAGTCACCCAGTATAGAGTCGGACTCCGACAACTCACCTTCCTCCTGAGCTCGAGGACGATCTTTTACCACCTGGGGAGCCGATGGGTGTTTAGTCGTCGAGCGAGCCGTACAAGTTTGCTCGTCGACGGAAGGTACAGAAAAAAGTGACGATGACGTCCCAGGTTGGGGGAACTGCGTATCCAGCCGTTGCAGGAGCTTCTGAAGAGTATTAAGCACATCCAGAGACAAAACCGTCTGGGGGGTCAGTAACGTGGATGATATAGGTACCATACCCCCGCTCGCACTCATCGTCGTCGTCGCCGACGTGGAAGGCCGTAAGCCTAAATCCGATGGCTGCAGAACCGTGTCACCTTCTCCTTCCGCCGAGCAGGCCGTGTCTGGCTGCAGTAAGACCTCAGGGGGGATCGGGTCATAGACCTCTGGCAGCCAAGCCATAGACTGAGTCTCCGTCGACGAAGGAATCCCAACCGCTGCTGCCTGAACGGTAATAGGCATCGTCAATGACACCGAGGTCGACGAGCACGTCGTCGTCGTCGAGCCCTTAGACTTCGTCGTCGATTTCGATGCCGACTTCCCGGCTGAAGCATCTCGACTCATGGAAGACCTGGGACGGTCCCCTGAGGAGGATTTTGACAGCGCTAGCCTCTCCGTCTTAGATGATGAGGAGGAGGAGGGCTTTTTATGTGATGAGGAAGATCCAGCATGTTTCCCCTTATGCTTGTCCTCAGTGCGAATTTCCGCTGGCCGTACCTTTTTCGATGGAGGCTCCGACTTGCTCCTGGAGGCAGTGGAGCCAACTTCCGAAGCCGGGTAGGCACCCGCTCCGTCATTAAGCCAGTCGACCAGCCTTCTTTTACGGTCCTTAAGGGTTTTTTGGGAGAAACCCTGGCATATCTCACATGTATCCGCCGTGTGGTGCGGGTGGAGACAGTAGATACAGTCCATGTGGCCGTCTCCTTCATAAACTTTTTTGAGGCCACATGTTGCACACGGGCGAAATAACGCTTTTCCAGAAATAGTTCTCCAGAATTTGAACTTCGCCGAAGCGAAACAGAAAAAACAACCTAGTTTTCACTAGTAGTAAACACGAGGATCCCACTACTTTGAAAGACGGTTGAAATCTGAGGGAGCGCGGGGGCGGGGCCTGTATTTATATCATGACGTCCTGACGGTACGGGCACGCATGATACAAAACGAGGTGGATAGGACGCATAAGCGTCGAAAAAGTTTTCCTACGGGAAAGGGTCTATATAATGTACCGGGGATTCCCAGCCTGACGACGGGGAATATTCTAAGCATGTGAATCCATGAAAGATCCAATGCTGGAGAAGGTCTCTAACATCACTTATTTGGGGTATTCAATTTCCGCAGAGACAAATTATCAACCAAAAAGGGAAAATGGAGGGTAAAATGCTACAATGTATTTCATTGACGGAGGTTCTCAAAAGGAAAATGTATGCCTAATCTTTGAACCCCCTTATTGAACTATATAAGCTGAAAATGACTGCTATGATGCTATATCGATGCGAGTTTATAAACTTTAAGAATAGAAAGTTTCTTGATATCTTGGAAGGAAAAATGTGGAAGTCAGTCCTGGGCCTGCCTAATTCAACCCCAATTAGTGTTATCCGGTTGGAATTGGGTATTACATCTTGGTAGGCCTAGTATGCAAAACGCAGTCTTTTCTGTAGTATAAACTAAAGTTGGCAGAAAAACCGAGTCTAGGATATTACCTTCATGAATGCTTAAGTAAATGCTCCAACACTGTACCCTTAATGTCTGCAAGCGTGGCGTGTGCTTTGAAGAATTAGATAATATCAAAGAAACAGACTCAGACTTTGTGAAGAAATAGAGGCTGATGCGGTGGGATAAGTATACGGATGTGGCGGACCTAGAAAGACTTAAATGGTATAGAGATAAACACGTTTATTATGCACAGAGGGGGAAACTTAGAGAGTATTTAGCAAAATTCCCTTCTCAAAAATTAAGAGACTGTGTCCTCAAATTCTGCCTTATTGCTCTGCACACATTGGAGGTCACAGGGCCTAAATTCAACATACCAAAGGAACTTCGTGGGTGTGGTGTATGTGGACTGGCATCTTTGGAATCAATACAACACCTGGTCTTGGAATGTTAAATTTTGTGACTGGCAGGATTTGCCTGCTAGGTCCGTGGGTGCACTCTACTTTTGCAGTAGTTAATGCTGCTTTGTGGGAGAGACTTATGTCAACGACTAACCAGGGTCTGATACTAGCACTGGCTAAATTCCTGGTGATAATTCTTAAAGAGTTGGAAAAGGTCCTCCACCAAGGAGTACAAGACTGGCAAGAATGCTGTGAAAATTGTATATTTTTTATGATTATGTATGTTTAAAACTAAGAATGCATTTTGTGTAGTCGCGGATCAATAGATTTCACGACTATAGTGATATGGATAAACAAATTTGTTTTATAAAGTAACCGTGTACGATCTAATTTGTTAATATCAGTGAAAAGGTGTCTTGTAAACTAGAAAACGTTGATTAAATAAAGTTTTTAAAAAACAAAAAAGAAAAGTCACAGGTATTGCAAGATAAATCGACATTGACTTTCACAGACAAGTTGCAGATCTCGGGAACCAAACTTCACAGAAGATTGGCAGGACTTGGGGACCAAAGAAGGATAATCTTTAACAGATGAGTTGCAAGGTATGGATGATTTCATAGAAGAGTGACATGCAGGTCTCAGAAACCGAAAGTGGAGTTATTCTCAAAGGAGAAGTCCAGAAATCAACAGGGGGAATTCACGGCTCTTTGAAAAACTGACAAGTGTGTTGCAAAAACCCACATCGGAACAATCAGAAGGTAAAGTGTTCCTATGGGATATAGCACATGTGCAATGGAACCCCAAGCTGCACCCCTGAATCAAGGAATTGAGATAGCACATATAGAAATTAACTACCCATCACAAATTGGATAAGGCAAAGAATGTGCAATAAACAGAACTGAAGTAGCAGAAACGAGATAGAAGTCATCTCCTGCACAAAAGACCCCATCATACTGAAAGAGTAACCAACATTGTTAACAAGCATTTGCAAAAGCAAATATTTTGTCTTTTCTCTTTAGTGTTCACCCCCTTTTTTTTTACAACCAAATCACAACATGTTACTACAGGTCGATATTTTTATGTACAAAGCCTACAACACTATACAAGTCCATCTTACTATACATTGCAATATGTGTACTTGAATTCGGGTCAGCCTTCAGGGATGCTTTATTGCTTGGAAGTCAAGTTACTTAAGGAAGTCTTGGCTGCTTAAAGGCTGAAATTACCCTGTAACTTTCAGCTGTTGTTTTTTCAGGCAGACATGGATATTTCAAATCACCTTAACGTAACAGGAATTTAGATAATAGAGAATGTGCCACTGATCATGCTACTCAACAAATATCAGAAACATGTGCCACTATTTATTTTTGTACAGGCTCATTATGCCACGCCAGAAGTCAATACTAAAAATGCTCGCTTTTGTAAAAGCAGCCTTTTATCACTAATGTGCTAACATTTTTCCCTGAGAATAAGTCTAACAACAAGCATTCAGTCAACAGGAAAACACATTTAATGTATTTACTTCCATATAAACTGTCTAAAAAGTTGAGTGAAGCAGACATGTGTGACAGATTGCAAGCAGGGAACAGATGCTTCAATGGCAAAGCACTGATTCAATCAGGTGGCCAAAAAAGAAGTGAGTCTGGTATACTAGACATGGGCTAATTTCCCTAACTGTCCTTTCCGAGCTAGCCAATCTTGTTATTGCCAGAAAAGGCTTCGGCCTAGCTAAAATGTCTCTCTGTCTTATCTCCAACCCTCACTACAGAAAGTCTTACTCAGGATTCAGACCCAAAGACTTGGACTTCATAATTGACCTTATGTCACTATCTTTGCCCCACCTCCAGGATTCAAAATGGAGGGGAGCTGTGAGACATTTAGCTCCTGCATGTGGCCAAGAAGAGCCTGGTTAGCATGGCCCCAACAGCTACCAGGAGCTACTTTTGACTCCTTAGGCCAACTGATGCCGGACAAACACACCTATGTGAATGTAACTTTGTCTGTTCGGGGCAATCAATAAACATTGGCACATCTATACAACATTTAAAGCATAGGTGATCATAAATAATAGACACAATGATAGGTTTGCATCATATGTGAAAGTTAGATCTGTGGAACGCTATGTACTATCTCGTCGTTGCTCAGTGGTAGCTCCAGGTCACTGGTAAATGCTGGATTTAACTCCTGCGTATCCCGTTTTAATTTAAATCCCTGCACCTCCCACATGCATTCCCTTTAAACAATGGACAGTGACCGACAGTTGGTGCGGGCAGTGACAAAGATCAAAGAATGGAAATAAGTAGAGGCTGGTGTGGCTAGCTGAATGCTGTCTTGTCCCGCTGGTCATCTGTGTGTGCTGAATGTTGACGCAAGTGTGTGACTGACACCTCTGGAGAAGGTTGAGTGCTTGGTGTCTGTCATTTGGGGGCCTAAGCTTTGTAATATAGTCAAGAGTAACTGGAATTTAAACTGTAAATATGTATAAGGCTACCTGGACTTTTCTAGAAAGAGGCTCGTGGCTGGTCTGTGTCTGGAGTACATCTATTCTCTTTTACAATTACTACAAAGGCATGATGTTTTTTTGTCTCTGCTTTGACATAGATTTTTCATGTATTCATCGCCGCTTTATCTAGAGTTTATATGTTCAGTTTTCAAATCAGTGAAATCACATACCAAACGGTTTGCAGGGGCCCTATTTTCTTCACCATTCAAGCATAGAAATAAAGTGGGCGCCGGTACCTACAAACATAGCCCGTCCCTTCGAGCGGAGATGGAATTGAAAGGTAGGAGATTGAAGTAGATGGTGGGGACGGGGGTCGTTTGGATGCTAAGAAATACCGAGCACCTATATAGGGTATATGGTTAGTTTGTTTATTTATGCGTGTTTCCACAGTATCTGTGTGCAAGGAAGAGGGGAGAACGAGATGAGAACGCTTATTAATTCACACTTGGCCATGGCCTGAATGTTCTTCTGTCTCCCGCTACCGCCGAGAACTCCACTGGCTTCCTGTGCGCCAATGGATCTCTTAAAATACTCTGCTTAGTTTTTCAGTCTGAGCACGAGCTGCCTTCTGCCATCTCAGTTCTCTTTTAACATGGTATAACCCCATTAGAAGTCTCAGCTCAGAAGATGGCTGCCTCCTGGCCATTCTGCATTCACGCTGCCTTTTCAGAAGGGACAGCCGTTTTCCGTCTCAAGTCCTAGATTGTGGACTCAGCGGCCCATTTAAATTCGTTTATCTCGATCCTAAAAAACATCCCCCAACCGACCTTTTTCATTGATCAGTGCTTTTTTTCTCCCGCTTAGTCCCTGCCTTTGGCATGTCCTTAGATACTACATATGTGCGTAGATACAGGTTTGCATGTTCGGTTGCATCTGGATTTCTGCATTGCAAATGCCCCAATTCAATTCCACAATTTAATTCAAGCCATTAGGTAACATACCATAGTCACATGGTCCATCCACCTTCATCAGCTCACCTGTCAAAGTCGCCCAGTTTCAAATACTCGCACCCCAAAAACTGTCTTCAGCTCACTTTCCATTCTGATCAAAAACCGTTATCAAAACGGGGTCAATACAAAACTGGACTAATGACCCAACCTCCCAAATGCTATTTCGTTTTTAAAAGTGAAGGCAGATTTAAGAATCCCTATTTTTTAAATCTACAAAAAATAGTATTAACATTTCTAGAAGTCCTAGGATATAATGTACATATGGGAAAAGATAACATTATGTACATTAAGAAAAGCCTCAAAGATAAGGCTTTTATCTGGGATTTATGCGACAATCAGTCCTATTTATACAAAAAGTCTAGATATTCCTCTTATGCTCTCCAAGGCCTTAAGCCTGCTACACCAAGACAGTATCTGCTTAACACGGGAAATAAAGCTATGAGAAGATTCATATTACAATTACGGTTGAACATTCTCCCGTGTAATGAAATTATCGGGGTAAGAACAAAAATTCCTCGTGCAGAAAGATTGTGTAGATACTGTAATATCGAGGTGGAGACAGTAAGACATATTCTAACTCTTTGCCCAAACTTAAAAGAATACTACACTAAAGGGTACTCAAATTTAGTAGGGGACATGCAAAGAATTGAATCAGACCAATTCTGGTCAGTTATTAATGACGGAGAAATTAAGGTTTTTATTGGGGCAGCCTTTTATATTTGGAAGTGTGTAATGGGAGGTATTTTGTAAATGTGTTTTTTAGAATTTAGTTTGTAAACAAGAATTAATTTTAAAAATGTGTTTATTAATGATTTTCTATGTGCAATATGTAACTATGTATGGTCAATGTTAAAATTTTGTAGTGTATAAGGTTTTAATTAACCAAAAGCACTTTAAACAATAAAAAAAAAAAAAAAATATATTTCGTTTTCCTGAAAAAATTACTCAATGTCACCATGAAGTGCCTGTTTGCCCTCCTGAGATCCCGCCATACCATCCCCTTTAGAAAAAGACCAACTGCCTGTCAATAGAAACAGACTTGTACAAATTCCTGACTCTTTTTTTCAAGCGATCAGTCCATGGGCCCCCTCTCCCCCATCCCCGTCCCCATCCCCACTGACGTGGCCCAGAGAACCCTCATTAACAGTCACAACCAACCACTGAGCTAATAAAACCAATCGTACTTCATTATTTCCAATCCATCATCCTCAGGTGCCATTTGCAGATTCTGTTCTTTTGACCACCACTCCCACACTGGACCATCACCCAAATGAGTTGGTGACAGCTATCGCGCCACCGCCTTCTCCGAAGCCCTCAAGAACCAACTCCTCCTAAATATAGATACACAACTGCTAATCACTATAACACCCGCAGACTACCTCACGATGCATATTGATGATATTGCAGCTGTGTGTATGAGCTGTCTTGCTACATGACGCCCCACTTTCCTTATATCCTGTGCCTTGCTCCCCTCAATGGTTAATTGTGAAGGAACACCTTTTACTTCCCTGCCCTTTATTTTTGAGAAAAGAAAGGAATCAAATTGACACTTCTTTGTGACTTATTGTATTTTGTTTATAAGATTGCAAGTTCAAAACAAAAGCAATAGTCAATTACATGTTGCTCCACTTGTTTGTAAGAAGAGGTTAGAGTCTCTTCAAATCCTTACACAATTATTAGGGTTTTCAGAATATTGCAAGTTCCCTTATTTCCTTGGGAATATCAAATACATGTTGCTCCACATGTTTTAGTCATAACGTGAAAAGTCTTCAATATTGTACAAAATCCCTCAGAAATGCATAAAGGTATATAATCTGTCCTTAGTTCCCTCGACACGTGCTTCTCCAGATAGGGATATCTGGTTCTTCAGGAGGGTTGAGAAAATAGCTGTGGATAAATACACCATATGGATTATAGGTACTTGATTGTCATTGTGAAAAACGAGAAGAGATGTAGAGATAAGGTGCATGTAATGGAAGGGGCACATAAGCATTAATCAATAAGTATATATAGGTGGCTCAAGGTCTGAAAAAACTATTACTCCCGTTTTGTGGGCAACGTCTGTGTATTCAGGGTGGTTGTAATTAAATACTGGTAATTCTCTAGTATTTGTCACTTCTTTCCATATAGGGAGTGTGGTAGGGAGTAGAATCCCTTTTGTTTGACTCTAATTGGGAAAAAATAAAAACAAGAATAACCTTGAGGTTAGGGGCATGACTAGTAGTATCAATTTTATGGTTCTAAGTGTGATGCTGGAAATGCATCGGAGGGACAGGGCCTCCGTATCCTTGTCCTTTACTGCTTTTTATCGTGTGTTCTGTCGTGTTTTCCACACAGGAGTTCATGTGGGACTCCTGGCGGTGCAGCTCTCTCTCTTTTGGTTTGGTGAACAGACCCGTGGGATACCCTTATGGCACCCATGAGTAGGGGTAAAACCCTGTGCCCCTAGTGTATGTCTTTGGGCACCTGTGTGTGAACCACAGAGCAGGGTACGGGCTGGTGGCAGCTCCGTGCTGAAATAACTGGTGCCCTGAGCGTCCTCCATTTTGGGATGCCCAGGCCCTGTTATTGGAATCGGTAGATTCCAGATGGAGACAAAATGGCCCCCATGGCCTCTTGCCTTCCATCATCTGTTACCTTGATCTTCCCGAAGTCCCAGGGATCCCTGCCTCTGTCCCTTCCCCCTGACTGGCTGTTGGGTGGAAGTTCCGTATATGGTAGTGTGGGGAAGTGCCGACCAGACTGGCTGGAGCCTTCTCAATGACCGTATGTTGTGGGTACGCCTGTGGGTGGGACCTGGGTGAATGGAATGTGTGACGAATATGCATTCTATGTTGTGGCTGTCTAGTATCTGGTGTTTCACACAATGGTTGAGACAGCCTTGCCCGAAACCAGTATGAATGCAGCTTGGAGTGTTGAATGGCTCAGTACTTGTCCCAATACACATAACTTGTTGTGAGTGTCTGGAGAGAAGTGAATGGCCTGAATGCCTTGTGTGTCTGATTGGCTGCCTGCCTGCATGAATGCCCGTAGTCGTGATTAGATGCTTGAGTATGACCCAGCGGAATGAATGGGAGATCAACAGTATATCTGGGGACCTCTCACTGCTAGGAATCATGTTCGGAAGCTGAAGTCCACTACGACGAGTAACTGGAGTAACTGAAGTTTAACCTTGAGCCCTGCTGGACGAGAAGAATTGCATTTGCTCTCCTTCGCAATCTGAAAACTGTTGTGCCTCAAGAACTGACCCAGAGAGGACCTGGTAAGGCGCCCTCTTCCCGAGCTACGAGGGACCATCGTGCACAGCTGATCTTTGCCTACGCTCCCTGGTAGACAGACCTTTGACAGGCCGCCGACCCGATACAGGGTTTGCTGCAGAACTCCAAGAAGAAGCACTCAGACTGTTGTCCACCACTGTCGCCAACCGCCGTCGCCGATTGGAGCCGCTGTGCTCCTGTTTCCTAAGAATTTTCAAATGCAAGGACGCTCTCGTCCGCATTGTTGCCTCTGTATCCTGCTGGAGAAGGCCTGACCGTTGACGCGCTGAGGAGCATCCACCTGTGGGTTTCCCGCCACCCAAAGACCACAGAGACGCTGACGACTCGACGCCCTTGCTGGGCCACAGTTCTTCAAATCTTTGCGGTCCAGAAATATTGACATCTAGGTGCCCCGCACGCCTCTTCCTTGCAGGCCGTTTACGCTTCCCCGTCAACAAGCACCGCTAGGAACGACGCGGCCACATCACCGTCGTAGCTCGACCTGTTCTCCGTCGGACGTTCGACGACCCGTGACTCCTGCCTGCAAGGGAGGACACTCAAGAAGGGTTGTCGATTTCCCCGACGTGGAACGCTACAATGCCAAGGTACTTTAGGGTTGCAGAACTATTGGAAAGTCTAGTGTGAACAATATATGGACTGGGCTTGTATCTTTCTTCTACAGGTTGCCCAGGTGGGGGGATCTCCACACAGAACTGTGTTTAACGGTAGTTACCAGTATTCTGCCAATTGTTCAACCATCTTGCTTTCCTTCCTCTCTCTACTGCTGGTTTCCTCTTTATTTTGATCTGTGTGTCATTCTGACCGTATGCACTTTAATGAGATCTAATAACGTTAGTGGTACCACTTTAGAATTGTACATATTTACCATTGTTGATTTTCGGAGAACAAAGTGAGTTATCGTGATCCTGTATATGACTTTGAATATTAATTATATAAAGACTGTGGTTTAACCGATACAGTGTGTGGACATTCCTTCGTGGGTGCTTGGGGACTACACTGTACTTAAGAACCAGCTCGCATCACCTCCCGAGAAGCTAGGCCTTGATTGCTTGTCCATTGCTACCGTATTAGAGAATCTTGGCAGGGGTCTCTGTGCCTCCCCTCTACCATATAGGGAGCGGAAGTGCAGACCCCCCCTCCGGTCTTTACACTAAGTGATTCCCTGAAGGGATCAAGGCTAATCTCATCTATCCTTCTTACCTTGATGTGCTGTATTGGACTTTCTCCTGAGCAAATGTTGGAAGGTAGGTGATCAGCTGCTCGATGGCTTGGTAACCGCGATTGTGTTGTGTATCTCTGTCAAAATGGCCACTTTTTATGCTAGCGCAATGATGCCACGCGTTTTTTGACGTGACCCGTTTATGTCATCACGCCAGACACCCTCTTGAAACGAGACAATCTGAAAAAATCATAATACTACATTTATTCAATAGCTAAAGATGGCCTAATGTTGTGTTGTTTTTTATTTTTAATGTTTAATGCCTTGAGTCACTCTGTGTGTAGTTGGTGGGTGAAAAGGGCTGTGATATATAATCAAAATTTGAAAGATTTGGGAGAGGATCTATGAAGTGTAGAGTGATCCGTGATACACTTTGGTCCGTCATAATTGGGTTGTTCAGGTTGAGTATCAAATTAAATTGAAAAATGTGAAAAAACATACATCACAAAACAAAGAACAACGAGCTAAAAAAGGGTATAAATGAATATGGAAAAATACAAATTTCCGCATTATATAGTGCAACGTGCTATGGTAGAGAGAAAGGGTGATGTTAAATGAAATGGAATAGTAAACCGGTGGCAGCAGTCTGCCAGGCAAATCCATTTGGCTTCACACTGTCGTAGTTTCGCTTCTCTATTGCCTCCTCTTGCCAGTCTGGCAATTCTTTCGATTCCAAAAAATGAGATTCCCTTTAGATCGTATTGAGCATGTTCATGAAAAAAGTGATTGGCAAGTGGGTATCTCAGATCCTTGTTTCTCAGTGTTGTTAAGTGTACTGATGTGCGTGTTTTTAAGTGTTGTATTGTGCTGCCGATGTACAGATTCTTACATGTGCATGTTATGCCATATAACACATAGTTTGAGTTGCAATTGATGAAATCTTTCAGGTGATATTCTTGTCCATTGGGGAGAATTATGTTTTTTTTTAGAATTTTCTGAGTGGTTGCAAACCGAACAGTGTCCACATTTGTAGTTACCTTTGAGTTCGGGCATGTTCCAAAGTTGTGGCAAGCCTTTATGGTCTTGTGTCTTTTGAAAGTGAGAAGGACATAGCAGATCTTTGAGGTTTCGTGCTCTTCAGTATGTTATACTTGGATGGTTGTCCAGGTATGGTCTGAGGTCTTCATCTGTTGTTAAAATGGGCCAGTGTTTGAGAAGAATTTTGAGTAGGGTGGATGCCTCCCAATTGTAGGTTGTGATAAATCAGATATCTTGAGACAATGTTGTTGTAGTTGGGGTTTATTTTACAAAAATTCATTTCTAGATCTGTGAAGTGTTTTCTAGTATGCCTTGTTTAGGTTGGAGGTGTTGTAGCCTCTGTCAAGGAATTTTTGTTTTGCTCGAGTGATGTGTTTCTCAAAGTCTGCGCTAGTTGTGCAGTTTCTCTTAACTCTGAGAAATTCCCATAGGGGATATTGGTTATGGTATGATGTGGATGGTTGCTTGTCGCGTAAAGCGTACTGTTGCCTGCAGTTGGTTTGACGTAAAGTGTAGACTGTATAATGTTGTTTGCAACATACAATTCAAGATCAAGAAATTGAATCCTCTCTGTGCTTTCTTGTATAGTGAGCTGTAAATTGTAGGTATTGTTATTAAGGTACTGATGGTAATCCTGGAGTTGCTGTGATGTTCCATTCCAAATCAACGAGATATCATCGATATAACGGCCCCAGAATATGATATTATTGTTGTGTGTGAAGGCTGGATGTTGCCATGCATGCTGTAACTCATAATGGCCCATATAGAGATTGGCATATGCGGGGGCAAATTTGGCACCCATCGCAGTTCATTGTTTCTGTTTGTAGATCTTGGAGTTGAAAAGAAAGATATTATTGTGAAGCACAAAGTTAAGCATCTCTAGTATCATTGCATTCTGCAAATAATATGAAACAGAGCGTGTCTTCAGAAAATGCTGAGTGGTCTCAATGCCCTTGATGTGCAATATACTAGTATATAGAGATGATACGTCCAAGGTGACCAATTTGAAATTTTCTTCCCAGTTTACTGATGTGAGTTGTTGAATGATATGTTTGGTGTCTTGTATATAGGAGTATAACCTGGCTGCTAAAGGTTGTACACATTTATCGATAAATTCTGAGATGGGCTCTGTGTGGGAGCCTATTCCATTGATTATTGGTCTTGTGGATGGTAAATCTAGGTAGGGTTTGTGTATTTTAGAAATGAAGTAAGCGGTAGCAATAATGGGATGATTTGTTATCATGTATTCTCTATCATCTTCTGTTAGTAGTCCTTGCTCGTGCCAATAGTTATTAATGTGGTTCCATTCAGCTGTCAATGCCGGTATAGGGTTATCCTCTATTTGATCTTAGCAATCCTTATCTTGAAGGTGAATGTTTGCCATTGTGATGTAATCTCTTGTGGTTAATAGGACTATGTTGCCTCCTTTGTCTGCTGGTTTCAGGACAATGTCCTGATTGCTCTTCAATTCTTGTATGGCTTTCATTTCCAAGGGTGTCAAGTTGTGTCTAGTTTTCCTTTTTGTTTATGATGTCTATTTAGGTAACAATGTCTTAAGTCATTGGTAACTCGTTTTTGGAAGAAGTCTATTGTGGTTATCATCGGTAGATTGGGGTTAAATGTTGATTTGGATTTCAATTTGGTTTCTAGTGCCTGTCCTAAATCAATATTGAGTTCTGAGGTTAATGATTCCATTGTTTGATCTTCAGATGAGTCCTGTAAACTTAGCAGTGTGATAGTATGTTCAGCTAGTGTTGTGGTCATTGTGGAAGGAGTGGCTGTTGTTTCCTTTGGTTTGGGTATTTTTGTTGAGTAAAGTTTTTTCAGTTTGAGTTTCTTGCAAAATTTGAAGAGATCTACATTGGTCTGAAAATAGTGCATTTTGTTGGTTGGATTAAAGGAGAGGCCTTTGTTGAGAGCCTTGAACAAATGTGGGGAAAGACCAATCCTGTCAGATTCATGACTATGTTTTCCATATTTGGCTGTTTTTTGACCTGGTTAGAATTCCTTGTCTGCTTGTGTCGTTTGGAGCTTCCATGTCCCCTTGAGCCTCTCTTGCTGAATTTCCAGATATTGAGATATTGTCTTTTGTTTTTGGTAGGAACGATTTCAGCACTGGATAGGTGCGTGCCAACCTGTATTGTTGGTATTCCTCTAAAAAAGGAAACACATTTTCCACTGTTGGTATTATTATTGGAGCTTCAACTGGTATTGTTGTGCTAGGAATATCTGTGTCGCTTCCACTTGCTGATTCTATGTCAGATGACTGTGGAGTTGAGGACGTGGTTGGAACCACTGGCATTGGTGGTTTGTTAGGCCTTTTGGGATTTCTTTGTGTTGTGAGCAGTTTTTGGAATGTCTAGACTCTATTGTATTTGTAATCCAGCTCATCTCTGAAAACTTTACGTTGTTTTTTGTTTTTAGTTCATTCATATAAATGTTGAGAAAGCTGTCTAATATATGGTAATTTTTGAAAGTGGCTTCTGGTATGTTAAGATTTTTGATTGTTTGGTTTGTTTGTTTGTTTGTTTTATTCACTTATAATGCGCACCAGACCCGAGGTTAGCAGTAGCAGCAGTACAGAAAATACGAAGCTTAAGTTACAGGGTAGGGTCATGGGTTACATACAGAGTACAAAATACAAAATACAATATATAACAGGTAGGCGGCAATTGCAATTCACACACAAAATACACACAAAATGAGTACAAAGTACAATAAGGACATTATATATACACAGGCACTAGATGGACGTTAGCTCATCAGCCAGGTGGGCAGAGTGAGGAGGTCCATAAAATCAAAGGAGAACAGGGTAGTGATGTGTGTATGTTAGGGTTGCGTGAGGATAAGTGGGCGCCAATGGGCTAATCATTGGCAGACCTCAGCAGATTAATGTAGTTGCTTCTGAATTTCGTAAAGGGCTGCTCCTCACGTAGAGGGTTTGGCAGTGAGTTCCTTAATTGGCCCGCTTGAAACTGGAAGCTGCTACCCCCCGCCTTAGTTAGTCTGAATCTTGGAATGATGAGGCTATTGGCATTAGAAGTTCTGGCAGGGTGCGTGTGGTTTCTTTTAGTGAGGTTGTTACAGAGATAGCTCGGTGCGGCATTGTTCAGGGCTTTGTGAACCAGGGACGCTACTTTTAAGTGGATTTTATTTTGGGTGGACAGCCAGTTGTTTTGACGCCTGATCTTTGAAATATGCGATCTTTTAGAGACCCCGAGGGCGGCTCGTAGGGCGTTGTTTTGTAGAATTTGAATTCGGTGGGAGATGGATTTATTTTCTCCAATGTAGAGGGCATCACAATATTCGAGCCTCGAGAGGATTAGTGCTCTCACTAGGATAAGGCAGTTGTTGTCAGAGAGTCCCTAGAATGATCAACTCTGTTTAATCATTGTTCAGGCATAGACCGTGGGTTGCCATCCATGCCTGGACGATGATATACACCCTATTTAGCAAGGCCAAATCCTTATTGTTATCCCCAGAAAGTGAGAGGAGAATCTGGGCATCATCTGCATAGTTCGTGTAGGTGATGCCGAGATGGTCCAGATCATCAAAAAGGGGCTTAGTAAATATGTTGTAAAGAGTCGGGGAGACACACGAGCCCTGAGGAACTCCACACCGGATGCGGATTGGGTCCGCCGCTGCCGATGGGGAGAACACCCTCATGGTCCTGTCGCTAAGAAAGGATCCAATCCAAGTTATGGCCTCTCTGGAGAAATGTGCGGCAGAGTCTAAGTGGCTGCAAAGTTCCCCATGGTCCACGGGGTCGAATGCGGCCGAGAGCTCCAGCAGCCGTGTTGGGGACGGAATCCTGATTGGCGCTCTCCTAAGAGTTTATGTTGTTCCAGAAAACTTTGGATTTGATTATAGGCAATCTTATCCAAACTTTTAAGCAGGAAGGGGACTGTCGTAATGGGACGGTAGTTCGTAGGTATAAGAGGGTCTGGCGTTTGCTTTTTGAGCAGTGGTAGTACCCAGGATTGTTTTAGATTGGTGGGCACCATGCCGGACGTGAATGAGGAGTTGACAAGTTTGGCAATAAATGGGGAAAGATCCCTAGCAGCATCTTTTATATTTTATAAGCTGGGCAGGGCAGGAGTCGCCCTGACAATATGACGGCTGGAGAGAGAGGATGACTTTCTCCATCTCAAGGATAGAGGTTTTAGAGAACATGAACCGTATAGCTGGGTCCTGAGCCTTTGGGGGAAGGTCTATAATGGAATTAATGGTCTTAGATGGTTGTGTAAGGGAGGCTTTCTTTTTGGCTATTTTCGTATGGCGTAAGGAAATTTTGTTTGATAAGGCTTGCTGAATATCGGTGCACCACGTTGTATCTTTGGTGCATATATCCGGAATGGGGATGGGTGAATCTAGTTCCTTGAGGATGGTGAACAGTTCCCTCATGCTTGAATTAGCATTGGAGATACGCTTATTGAATGAGTTCTATTTGGCCAAATGGATTTCTTTATATTGGTAGGAGATTTCTGTTAATTTCATTTTATGATCTTCTGAAGGGGTAAGCCTCCACGCTGTTTCGCAACTCCTCTTAAGTAGTCGCAGATCCTTTAGTTCGGGGGTAAACCATTTGTTTAGGTGAGATTTGGGTTTGCTTTGTCTGAGTTTTAGAGGTGCAATGTTGTCAAGGGTGGTTAACATCATTTTGTTATACTCATTGACTAATGTTTCTGGGTCTACGTGATCCTCTAATCCGTTGAGGATAGATAGAATGGCCGGGATCACTTTATCTCTGGTAATGCTCTTTTTATTTCGTGTTAGGCAAGGCGGGCCCAAGATGGAGGTGGTCTGGAGGTAGATAATTCAAATGACAGGAAGAAATGGTCTGACCAAGGTTGAGGGATAATGGCTTTGATATTGGCGGTACAGTTGTAGTCTACTAGCCAATCAAGCATTCTCCCTTTATTGTGAGTGGGTTCTAGAGTTTTTTTGTGTCATACCCAGATTGGAGAGGGAATTGGCAATGATGGTGGCATTTTTATCTGAGGGGTCGTTGAAGCCCAGATTGAAGTCCCCTAGGATAAGCAGTTGGGAGGAGATTTTGAGGTTGTTGGAGAGTAGGTTGTGGAAATCCTCTTTGAATGTCCCTAGGGGTCCTGGTGGTCTGTAGATGAGGTGGATAGTCAATGTTTGGGAGCTAGCTAGTGGAAGTTTAATGGTGAGTGATTCACAAGAATCGGATGCTATTGTAGGTGGAAATCTCATACCTAAGCTAGTTTTTGCGATGATAGAATACCGCCACCGCGCATATTAGTTCTGTCTTGCCTGAGTATTGTAAAGTCTTCTGGGATTGCTAAGGAAAGTAGGGGTCCTGCTGCGTCATGCAGCCAAGACTCTGTAATAGCGATGAAGTTATCAAGCACTATCAAATCGCAGATGTCTGTGGCATGTGCTGTCAGGGATCTGGCATTTATTAATCCCCCTTTGAGGGGGGGCTATCGGATGGGCCGGTTCAATTTTGGTATAGGTGGGAGGTAGTCTCCAGTTGTTAAGATGGGTGATATTAGCCTTCTGGGTGTTAGATCTTTTGTTTGTAGGAGGTAAGGTTGTAGTCAGAGGCTCGTTGAGTTTCGAAAGTCTGCTCTAAGCTTGGAATTTCTAGGGAGTAGACTACATGGGTTGCTAGGAAACTCAGTTGAGGGACTTAGATCCAGGTGTTCAATACTGGTGTCGGTAGAGAGGATGGTCATGGTAGAATTGTTTGGGGGGTCTCGTGGGCACTGTGGGGAAGCTACTGTCCTCTCTGTGGTGGAAGATAATTAGATGTAAGTACAATAGCAGGCTACAAGGTGTGCTACTCGTGATGTAGAACTAACTTCCAGTAAACGCAGTGGGCTGAGTAGGCTGCTTCAGATGGGCAGAAGATAGCATAGGCTCAGTGGGCTACAATGACTAAGGTTCAAATAGCATGAGCTCAGTAGGCTGCATTAACTAAATTACACATTGGCATAGTGGGCAAAGAACAACATAGGCAATTACTAGGTTACGCAAAGGCACAGTGGGCTGGAGTGACTAAAGTACACAAAGGCACATTGGGCAAAGATCAACATAGGCAGTGACTAAAATGCACACAGGCACAGTGGGCAAAGATCAGCAAAGGTAATGACTAAAATACACAAAGGCACATTGGGCAAAGATCAACATAGGCAGTGACTAAAATGCACACAGGCACAGTGGGCAAAGATCAGCAAAGGTAATGACTAAAATACACAAAGGCACATTGGGCAAAGATCAACATAGGCAGTGACTAAAATGCACACAGGCACAGTGGGCAAAGATCAGCAAATGTAATGACTAAAATACACAAAGGCACATTGCGCAAAGATCAACATAGGCAGTGACTAAAATGCACACAGGCACATTGGGCAAAGATCAGCATAGGCTTGCAGGCTGGCCAAGACATTGGCTAGGCGAGTGGATAGCACGGTATGGCTCCCAATTGAACCTTAGTGGGCAGTCATAGGTAGCTTATGTAGAGCACAAGTGGGGAGGCTCTTAGTGAAGCAGAGTGGTCATATGGAATGGCTAACCTAATACATTAGTGCTGTATAAGCTGCAAGGTAGTAAACAGGGGCAAAACAGCATTAGTGAGTGGCTGGTAAGTCTCAAATGTACAGATTTCTGGTTTCCCTGCTAAAGGTGCAAGAAAAAGCCCCAAGGTTTACCGTGGTTGTGTGTGCCCAACATGGCGGAAGGCAAGGTTCCTTGCGAGACGGCATTGTGAAGCAGGAGCAAAGGAGTAGGCCACGCCGCGCCTCAAATGTGCCGAACAGGCGCTCAACAGGCCTTTGTATGGCCTTCGGATGAGCCACCGGCGTATCCGCCTGCCGGCGGATGTTTCATTCAAGAAAATGCTGGTTTAGCGAGGCAGAGCCTCGTTGTGGTGCCGCGATGCATCCGGCATGTGGGGTACAGGCAGGTTGATCGGACAAGGTCAGGCAGGCCTTGCCTCGAGGAGATGTTGCAGCTGCCAGCTGTTTCCTGGCTTCCACGGTGGGGAAGGGCTCCTGCCCTCTTCCCTACGCGAGGGGGATGAGGTGAATTTCCATTTCTTTGAGTATAGTATCATGTGCTTTCTTTGTTTGTTCAATACATCTGCATATCATCTCCTTGGTGGTATTGATTAATAGTTGTTCCCAATCTTTTAGTGCCTCCACTTCCCCCTCCTCAAATGACGGAAAGATGCAAATACGTAGCCCTCTAGGTATCCTGTTCACTTCCAGGTATTCTTCCAGTGTGGCAATCTCCCACCATCTTGAGATTTCTTTTTTTGACTGTTGTTCCAGTTGCTCGAACAGTTTTTTGAGTGAAGTTTTTTGAGTGAAGTTGCATTTGGACTGGCATTTCCATTTTCGGATCCTGGACTAAATGAGGTGCCCGAGAACAGTTGTGCTTCTTCCATTTGTGATTTAAAGTGTTGAGACATAGTTAGATTGTTGCATAATTGGAATAAGTTGATATTAACTCTGCTCAGTTTGCTGTATGAAAAATGAAAGAAAAAGCAGGAGGCAATAGGCAACTCTAGAGAGACCCAGGGCTCGGGTAAAATTGAGCCTCTGGGGAAAAGTGAGAAAAGGGAGAATTCCTTTGAGAAGGAAGAGCTGAATGTGGGACTTCTTGGGAATGTCCTGAGTGTGAGGGAGGAAGGAGAGAGAGGAGTCGAAGATGACTCCAAGGTTTCTGGCATCAGAAGAAGGAGCAGGAGGAGAGCCCAGGGAGGAAGGCAAGAGTGAAGGTAAGAAGGAGGGAGCAGGGGTTCCAATAGGAATGATCTGAGTTTTACAGGCGTTGAGGCAGAGATCGTTGGAGATGCACCAGGACTGGATGGCAGATAGACAGTCAGGGATGATGGAGGGTGCAAGAGGGACATCAGGAAGTTTGAGAAAGAGCTATGTGTCATCTGCGTAACACTGGAAGTTGGAGGAGAAGGAGCAGGTGAGGTGTGCTAGCAGGGCACAGTAGATTTTAAAGAGACATGGTGAGAGGATAAAACCCTGGGGGACACGACAGGCGGAGAAGGAAGTAGGAGAGGAGAAGATGCCCAGGATGACTTGGGAAAAGCAGTCAGTAAGGAAGTATATCAGCCAGTCTAGCGCATGTTCTGAGATACTAAGGGTATTGTGGAGCCTTTGTATGAGGATGGAATGGTTGTGTCATGTCCACGGTCAAGAAAAACCATGCTAACAAATCCCACCCACTTTCCCACTTGCCTCTGCACACCGGACGGCGGCGGTTAGGCGACAGCCGTAAGAGGTTCTTGTACCCGGGACGTACTCCTTTCCTCCGGTGGCAAATACCATGGCGTCTTTCCACGCCACACCATCGGTATCGGCATGGCTTGGGGGCTTGTCGCGTGAATCGTCACGTGATCAGGAAGTAACTTGATACGAAAGGAGTACGAAACGTGGAGCAGGCATCACGTGAACAGGAAGTGATTTCTATTTAGACGGAGCACGTGACACGGAATGTGCGTCACGTGATCCGATCATGTGACCGCTATTACCATACAAAAGAAACAAGTGGACTCACAAACAGCGCTTCACAGCTGCTCTCGGCAGGTACTGTTTGGCGTCTCTTAGTTTTTGCTCCCTTTGGCTACTTCGATCACAGACTGTTTCCACAGACTTCTTTTGTCTCCTCCTGGTACTTCTGCAATATTCATCTTACCTGGAATCTACGACCTCGGCTTGTTAACTGGATTTGGTTCTTGGACTTTTCTCTGCAAGGATTTGGTTCTTGGACTTTTCTCTGCAATTGACGTTACCTCTTGGCTTCTGACCCCGGATTGTGTCTTGGACTGTTTACGGATCTCCCTGCTATTGTACTTTGCTCATGCTCCGCTGCTGATTCAGGTGTGCACCATCCACCTAGAGTACCATCTAGTTGCCATCTGTCGCCTGCCGCCGTCGACTACTGCATACCCCGGTCCATCCTTTACACCCAGGGCATTCCACCATCTGCTTTTTGGTAATCTTCCTTGTGTGCCTTGTCATTTATCTAAGTGGAATTGCTTCCCTTGTCTAACCCCGTTGCTTGCCTTGCAGTGGTCAGGGGGGTCCTTCCGGCGTTCCTGGTTCCAGGCTGACGGTACTCTACACCTGTGGCCTCAAAGATTGCACAGGCAGTTATTTCGTTATTTGTCCGTGTGATACTTGGGGACGGAGGTTTCATCATCTACACGACCATCGAGTCGAGGTTGACTGTGTCAAAGGCAGAGGAGAGATCGATAAGGATGAGACCAGAGATGCGAGCAGTTCTTCACAGGTGTTCAGAAGAGCAGTTTCCATGCCTCTGGTTGCTCGGAATCCAGATTGATGATCGTGGAGACTGTGAAGAAGTTTGGTGTATGAGTTGAGTTGGGGGTAACACCTGCTTCTCCAACAGCTTACCCAGGAAGGGAGTGATGGAAATGGGGCGATAGTTGGCAGGGCATGTAGGGTCTTCTGAAAGTATTTTCAGAGTGGGCGCACAAGGGAGTGCTTAAGGGAGGAGGGTAAAAGATCCAGTGTCAAAAGAGTGATTGCAGGAATCAGCCAGTGCGGGGCCAAGGGAGCCAATTTTATCCTTGATGGTTCTGGATGACCAAGGGGAAACCTGTTTAGAAGAGACCTTCATGGAGAGGACAACTCTGGCAACTTCTTCAGGTGTGACAGCGGAGAAGGAGGAAGGAGGAGGCTGAGGGGCCACGGTAGGCAAGGGGGTGAGGGATGGATTCGGAGGTTAGCTAGCAAGGAAGTTCAGGATGTCCTGAGGTTTGGTGGTGAAGTGTGTGGCCAGTGCATTGCAGAGGGTCTGGGAAGGAGAAGGGGAGGAGAAGACTGCGGAAGAGTTAGCTGGTTCCCAGCAGAACTTGAAAAGTTCAGCCGTGTTGTTGGAAGCACTGGAAACCTGTGCCTGTATGTCGGTGTTTTCCTTGGCGCGGAGGGAGTGCTGTATTACGCTTAAAGGCAGGTTTCAGGGGGATCCTCATGACTGGGGCGAGAATGTCAAGGGTATTGGGGATGGAAAGGTGGAGGATGTCTCCTCCCTCGTTATCTCAGATGGCAGGGCCTTTCAGTTGGGGCTATAATCAGTCTTTCTTGTTTCTTTTAGGTTACTGTTGACCATTCCCAGCTCTTGTACACTGCTTGATCCTTCCATTGAGGAGCACTTGTCTCTTGGTCTTCTTACTCGATCCCCAGGATCTTTGCTCCTTCTTCACAGGAAGTGATCCTGTATTGCCTGCCCTGCCATTAAAACACCATACCAAACGGAAATATCCATCTGTAGCGAATATCTTTCTTTCTAAGTGCCTGGGCGACCGGGCCATTTTTCTCCTTTTGGCCAAAGTTGTCTGAGATAAGTCTTGTAAAAGTGAAAGTTCCGACCCACTGTAGGTTATTTGCTTGGATCTCCTCGACATTTGTAGGATCTGTTCCTTGATATTATAATCTTGCACTGCCGCCAAAACATCACAGGGGCAAACCCCTAATTCCACTCCACGGGGGCCGACTCTGTGAATCCTGTCCAATCTCACCTCTGGCTTCTCCTCAGCATCAAGTAGGTCTTCAAAGATGCCCTTCACCACTACTTCGAGGTCTTTGTCTGACACATCCATGTGCATATTTTTTATCTGAATTTTTGACTGAAACGATTGGTTCTCTAAATCTTCAGTTTGAAGCTCTAAGTTATGGTTCGCTGTTGCCATTTGATCTACCCAGGTTTCTCTCTTCTTGGGTCCTCTGTCAGTTCTTGTATTGCTTTCTCATTTGTGTCGACCCTTTTCTCCATTTTGTTCACATCGTGTTTTATTTCCTGGATCTTCCCTCATTATAGTCATTTGTTTTTGTACTTTATCAGCAATTCTGTCCCCAAAGTCAGTAACATTTTGTTTAAGGAGTGAGTGTGTCATCTGTTGATCTGTTGATCTTGTCCTTCTTTCATTTGGGGATCTCCATGTTCCCTTTGCTCTTGACACACTTGAGTTCCCTGGGGGGAGGTCCCTTCTTTACTCCACATTTTCTGGATGTTGCTCTCAAGGGGTTTCCTGGGTCCTTCGATGGTAAATGCTGGTCTTTTCTCCTAGTCTTAAACATTGTCACCTGTCACAGTCTTTCCTGCAGGCTTATTCGCTCTCTGATGTCCAAATCTCTGCCAACTGGAGTTGTGTAGAAATGACCCCTTGTCTCGCTGTGTGGCTTCAAAATGTACACATGAAAGACAGGGTTGCTTCCCCGCCTGGAGGGCTCCAATGGACTATGTTCTGGGTTTCCTATTAAGAGGACTTCTCTAAGTAGCCACCCAGCTATTCTTTGGGTAATGACCCTCTGTTCTCTGCCTTCTGACATGTGGCAGTCTTTGGCCCCCTATGTTGATATTTTGTTGGTGCCCTGGAGAGCTGGTCTTCCCCTGATAGCCTGGGCGCATGCAATGGGTTTCTCTCCTTCTGATTGTCCACCCAGTGGATTAATGCTCCCTTACGTAGAGCTCAGGTCTCACTCTCCGGTTATGGCCCTGTCCCAGTCTTTTCTTCTGTGTAGTTTCCCCTCTAGGCCATTAACTTTACTCAGGGGAGGGCAATGCCGCCTCGTCTTGTCACCACCCCAGCCATCTCTTCGCTGGTGCTCTCTTTCTTTCCCTCCGGGTTGGGATCACTCTCCCTGCCCGCTTGGGGGATCCAGTCTTGAGTCTCCTGTTGGTGTCTTCCCAGGACCCGCCCCAGACCTGATCTGGGTTCTTACTGCTACAGCCCACCCCTTGGCCTTGGTGTGCCCGCCGCCCCAAATTGGGTAAGTGCTCCTCCTTTCCCTAATCTCCTCACCGGTGTGTTATGTGCTTTGCGCTTGTAACGGAAGGGTATCAGCGGGTCCTGGGCAGCTCTGTCAATGCTTCTTCTTCCACCGACCTCAATTTGCCTTCTTCCAGAGCTTTCTGGGTCTTCTCCCAGCTATGTTCTCTTGGTGCCTCTCTGGTCTCCTTGGGGATTCTTCCGCTCTCCCTGTGCACCACTCTTCTCAGTGCCTCCAGGTGGAATCTCGCACCCCGTCTCCTTGTTCTTTTCAAGCCTCCGCTTGGTGCTCGGACGAGGCTGCTTCCTTCGGTCCGCCAGTGTACGCACCTCCGGGGAGTCTCAATCTACTTTGGTGGTGTGGGGATATTAGTTGGCCCCAGTCAACGCGGGCTCTCCACGTATCAAATTTGCTGCCTGGGGAGGACACTTGAAGCTCAAAAAAGGCTGTGGAGGCCCCAAGGTTCAGGAGAGCATCGGTCACAGTGCTCTCCCCTCGGCGGCCATCTTGGAGTCTGTCTGTGTTTTTGATGGGATTGTCAAATCATTGTTTGCGCGGGTTCAACTTCTAGAGAGGACTGCCTTGGGGGTGTAGGCCTTTGTTTCTGTTCCTTTGTCCTCTCTACTCACATCTTGATAGCAATTGGCTGACGGAGACAGGGGTGCCTGCCTGTCCTTTGTTAGTGGTATTCTCTGGCTTGCTATTAGTAATTCATAGGCCCCTGCCTGATTTTCACTCCCTCTAATTGGCATGTGTCCTTGGTCAACTGACCAGGAAACACCTTCCCTCACCGGCCTTCCCAGGACAGACTTGCCCAGCCAGCCATCCGCTAAGGGCCTGAGGCAAAGGACAGTTCCCTCCTAAGCAGCTACACTCCATGTTTGCCCGTGTGCGCCTGGGAGGCCTGACGTAGACAACCTATACGATGGATAAAGTAAGTGTGGTATGGGCAGGCAGTACAGCCATTATTGAACTTCAGTAGAACCTCTCCACTCTTATTACCTAACATCATACAGCTACATACATTTAGCCCAACTGTGTAAGTTAGCCATATTCTGCATTTTGCCTAATTGTGTAAGGTAGCCATACTCTGCATTTGACTAGTTTTGTAAGGCAGCCATACTCTGCATTTAACCTTATGGTGTAAGGTAGCCATACTCTGCATTTATCCTTATTGTGTAAGGTAGCCATATTCTGCATTTAGCCTAGTTGTGTGGGATAGCAACATTCTGTGGTTGTCCTAGTTGTATGGTAGCCATACTCTGTATTGGGCCGAGCTGTGTGAGGGTGGCCATATTCTGCATTTGGCCTGTTTGTGTGGTGCAGCCTTACTGTGTGTTTTGGCCTAATCGTATAAGTTAGCAACATTCTGCATTTAGCCTAATTCTGTATGTATCCATATTGTGCATTTAGCCTAATTGTGTAACATAGCCATATTCCGAGTTTAGCCTAGTTGTGTGGGGTAGTGTGAAGGCATCATGAAGTAAGACACAGACAACAGATTCTACTTTCTAATTGAAAGCTTTCTTTTCTTAAAATGTCAGGATGGAGTAAGGCCTAACTTGCCCTATACTAAGGTGGGATTTCACTACCTAATGAAAAGTAAGGATATTCTGCGTCAGTGAGTTCAAATCAAAAGTCTGTCTGTGCCCAAAACCTATGCTTGCCCTCACAACTAATTTTATACAATGTGTAAGGATGTCAACAGCAGAAGGAATAGTATTCAAAAATAAAGTTCTGGGCTTCTTCCAGCTCTCGACTCAGCTTCCCCTCCCCAAGTTCAGGATAGTTCCAGAAAAGCCTAAAGATTCCCTTCCCCAAGAATTAAACAAAGTTCGCAAGGTCTCAGGGTTTGCTTCACCAAAAGTTCAACTTTTCCAGCTTAAAAAAAAACAATATCAGTTTAAAACTTCCAGCTTTTAAAACAATATCAGTTCAAGTCTTTGGTCATTGTGGGATGTATTTACCCACGCATCCGAGCCCTACCTCAAAACTGTGCAGTACTGACATGGAAAACATCACGATGGCCAGAGCTTCCCAGAAAATGCACAGGGAAATGCATGAAGAATAGGCTGCCACTCATTTTTGCCGATGTTATGGGCACAGAAGGACACTGCCTAAAACCACCATTGGACTACCCACACAGTAGTCTGAAACCATTGGGAATGGCAATGCTGATTGCCAAAAGCAAACCCATAACTGTTGGGAATTCATTTTCTTAAATCCCAAAAAGGGGTGCAGTACCAGTACTCACCACTATCCAAAAGCCGGCGTTTTAAAACCACCAGATTTTGTAGAAAACTGAATAAATGAACCCAAAGCAAGCCAAAGAAAGACTTACTGAGAGGTGGATCCAATGTAAAGTTATATTCTGAAGTGACTTGAAGGTGTATAACAAGACTGGCTGAGCTGTGGATTTCAGCAGTTTAAGTAAATTTGGACTGAAAGACACTACAAATCTAAATGTTCAAATTGACTGAGTGACCTACTTTTGAGTGTCACATAGGTTGAAATTGTTTAAATGTCATGGTTTTAAACTTAGAATCAGCATTCTAGCTGCATATGTAAAAATGTTTGGTTTTATTTGAATGCAGAAACTGGGGAACAAAAAGTGACATTTTATCTGAAACTTGGCTTAAGGAACTGGATTCTGCCCACCAGCCACCCCCATCAGGAGTGAAACTTGAGTCACAGCTGTGTTCCCAGGCCTATCTGCCTTTTGCTGGCCACACTAAGGATATGCCATCTCTCTGATAATTGAATTAAGGGGAGCCCCACAGAATACAGGAGCTCTGAACAAAGCCCTGTCCGGACTCAGGCAAATGTTTTATTGCAGATGTCGTAAAACAGCTTCCTCTTGGCAGAAGCTGGGAGTGGCAGGGTCTCTGAGCTTGGCAGAAACTGGAAAGACTGGTTTCTGTACCATGTGACCTGAAAAGACACACCTCTATAGCCAGAATATGGTTTTAGAAAAAGATGAATAACTCGTAGTACGGACTTGTGAAAATTATTTAAATGATACCATAATTCTTGTGATTTTTCTGCCCACATTTTAAGAGGTTTTTCGAACCGGTGGCATGTTCAGGGGGGTTTTAGCGGAAAAGAGGATATTACTCAAAATGTGTGCATGTGAAAAATCTGACACTTCATCAACTAATGTCCATACTCCTTGCGCACATGTGTGTAAATTTGGGGTAATGTCCGGTATTGCAAATCAGTTAAAAAGTGCAAAATATTGCCATTTCTGAATGCAAGCTCCCAGGAAGAGCAGAGTTTGAACAGGAGATACCTCCTGTGATATGTGAGGGGTGCAGATGATTTTAAAACAACATGTACCTCTGCAAATATGTATTTGGTTCAAATCTAGATTTGTGTGCAAGTTGACAGGAGGAGTGGACTTTCTGCAGGCTGTAAAATGACATCACTCTGACACAACTTAGCTCCCCCAATCAGGGGAGAAATGAAAGCTTGGCCAATGATAAGTGGAGAGGGGCTGGCTAGTGATGCTGCTCACACACACCCATTTTAAAAACACATAAAAGCAGAGAGACAGGACAGATAGGGACCTTCAAATCCATTTGCAGCTGGAAGCTCTGCCGGAAAATCCATACTTTACCTCCCTCAACCTTCAGAGAGCAGACATAGAGACTTCAAATCTATCAAATCTCCAGAATCCAGAGAACCAGAGAGAGCTGACCCAGATCACTGTGAAGTGCAGATACCAGAGTCCAGTCCTAAACCTGACCAGATCCGTGGCAAGGCATATTTCTAATATATTGTGAGTACCTAGAAAACTGTGCAGAACCAATCTCTTAGTTAAAATAATATAATCCAAGCTATTTTAATCTAAGTAGAACTGCCTCCTAACTGTCACCTGTCATTTGTAAAGCTGTCACTTGTCATTTTCTAGTTGCAAGCTGCACTTGTCTTTTTGAACTTTAAAATTTCAAATCTGAAAAACGACCTTTATTTAATCGCTCATATCTCCGAGACCGTTTGTGCTAGAGACTTGCAGTAACTTTCATCTAGAAGCTGAGATCCTAGGCTTTCTTAGGACCCCAAAATGATAGTGATAGTCCTTGTAGTTCCTCTGTAATCGCGCTCGGCGCATTCGCAAATTTAGCCGCGATTTGACATTTTATCGCGATTTGCAAATTTCTCCACGTGTGAAAACAGCAGTTTGTTTTTGCCTTCCATTTGCCAGAAATTCGTTTAACCTGCTAGTTACACCCTAGATCCTTGCTAAAGTGAGCCTGGACTAATATTAACTTGATTTCACTCACCCTGAACCTCTAGAGGGAATTAAAAGCATTTTAGCATATTTTTTTCTTCATTTCCAGCACATTTAAAAGCATTTGGGCCTGTGTTTTCAACTTCTGTAGCCTAAGTTGCTGGGGTGAACTGAATTACATTTGATTGCATTTCTGAGAACTGTGTGCTTTCCTTCCATTTCCTTGCATTGCATAAAGGGGGGAGGGGATTGCCAGAGACAAGTGATTACATTGTTTTGTTGAAATCCTATCAAGTTATTTTCTTTACTGCATTTCATTCCACATTGCATCCATTTGAAACCATAAAAGTATTGTTGCTATCTATCCATTTCATGTCAACTCCTTAGTGATTATCAAGAAGTGTGCTAGTGCCAGACTATCCATTATGGATTACATATCAGATTAAGTGTGATATCCAATTATTAATTTATTATAAAGCGTGATATAATATATATTGTTTAAGTTATCAAATAAACCTTTTAACTTGCAAAACAGAACTACTTCTTGGCTCAGTGGGGTCAGGGGGATTCCAAGAGAGGGGTGTTATATAGGGGTAGTCATCCAGAACGCATGAACTGGACATAAAGATATATCAATAAGGGTTTTCATTCAGTATTATAGACTAGGCGTTGACTTAGCTGTAGTGTTGAATTGAATCCTCTTACAAATTGGGGGCTCGTAGCCGGGATTCTGGGTTAGAATACCACTTGTGCAGCTTAATACAGTGTGCTAACTGACGGGATACATACATCCAGTCGGATCACCACGCTGCATTACGCTGTGAAGCATTCCTCAAAAGGGACACTCCAAGAAAAGTTCTGTTCTGCAAAAATAAAATACTAACTTCTGTAAGTCAGGACAGAGACCAATCTCTAGAATGACGACCTTGGTAAATATGAAAATAGCCAGAGAGCACTTCTTACATAAACTATTTGTGAGAGGTGAATGGGCTGAGCAGGGCCAGGAGGCCTGGTTGCAGGCCATCACGCGACAGGCCACTGAAACAGGGTCAGACTTATGGAGAGATCAGGGTCCATTACATGTGGCCCTGAGTGAACTATATATGGCTCCTAAGGCCAAAGATGAACACGACAAGATTGTTAGGATAGCGGCATATTTATATTTATATATGGGAGCCATACAGAATAAATGTGCTGAAGGCCATGATCTGGCAAAAAGGCAACAGATGGCGTTAGAGAAGGCCCAATCTGATCTGGACTCTTCTGAGCAAAGGCTGCACAGAAGCCAGGAGTCAGAAAATGAGACCAGACAGTACATCACTAAAATAAAGGAGGATATGGATGTGCTGCAAAAGGAAAAGTCAGAACAGGATACCAGATTTCGGGCCTTGCAGAAGGAACACCAAGAAGGTTTGGACTCCCTACTGCAAAGCCAGAAAAAGCTGGAGCAACAACTGGACTTCAACAGGGTATGTGCTGAGCAGGTAGTCACCCTGCAAGACCACCTAGATAGGGAAAAGGCAGAAAGCAATAAACTGATTCTGAAAGACCTGGATACCCAGGCAGAGTTTGATGAAGAGCGCCGGAAAGCTGGTGCCCTTCAAAGGCAGAGGGACGACCTGGCAGCACAGATGCAGGCTCTCAGTCAGGAAAGAGACACTTTAGGCCAGGAAGTCTGCCACTTAAAAAAGGAAATTGAAGAAAATCACCTGGCCCTCCAGGGGCTGGGTGACCTCCAAAAAGAAAACCAGAACTTGGTAGAGCACACCAGAAGGGTGGAAGATGCTCTGGCAAGAAAGGAGCAGGCCAGTAGGGATGGGACTCAGGAGGTAAACCTCCTGCAGCAAAGACTGGCCCAGTTCTCCAGGACCAACCAGGAAGCACAGAGGGAAAATGAGGCCCTCTGTCAACACAATGATAGGCTCCAACAACAGGTAGCGATGCAGGAGAGACTGATAGAGTCTAGTAAGGCCTTGACTGAGGAACTGAAAGCACAAATGCAGGCTCTTGCATTGCAACAGGGAGCAGGGGCGGATAGAGATGAGGTCCGCTGGGAAAGAGAGACTCCTGACCATAACCTCAGGAGCCCTAACACCAGGGGCCTTCATCTCTCCCAGTCTCTGGACTCTACCACCCCCATGTCCCCTGGCGCACATGAGCACAGGGCCACAGGGATGGCAGATTACTATCCAGCTAAAAGTATGGGGCTCATAGGCCAGTACCACTCAGGAATGGAGGGGCGGGCATCCGGGTATGGGCACCCAAGTACAGTACAGTTCAGTGGGGAACCCCAGGAGAGTAGGCCCATTAAGGGCATCCTGAAAACCTCTGCCCAGTTAGGTCAGTGGAGGGGGTACCCATCAAATCCTGGCAGCAAGGAGGAATCTGAAGACTCCTCTGAACTGCGCAGGACACAGGAGACCAGGTCCCCACATTCTGCCAGCCATTCCCAGGCTCGCAGAATCTGGGAAAACCTGGAAGAGCAGACAGGAACCTCTGGGAGCAGTGCCTCTGAGTCAGAGGATGAATGGACAAGGGTTACCCGAACCAAAAAGGCCAATAAGGCAAAAAGGGCCTTGCTTAAGGACCCCTTAAAGCAGATTAAGGCGATCAGGAGCGTCATCACGCCTTACCATAAGAACGCTAAGTATTCTGTTTGGGAGCACTTAGAGTTGTTTGAGCAAATGATGGAGACTTTCCATTTGAAGGACAGCCAAAGCTGTATTCAATATGTAAAGTGGACCTTCTCCCCGGAATACTCCAGTTTCTTTGCGGGGCTGGAGGACCAAAATCATTTAAGATGGTCCACCTATAAGGCGGCCATCTTGAAACATTTTTCCATTCATAGAAATCCTCAAGAGGCTCGCAAGGCAGCCTACAATTTGCAATGTGGGGAGGATCAGGCCCCACAAGAATTTGTGCAAGAACTGAAACGTGCTTTTGCGCAGACCACCAGAAGGGTGCGCACAGACAGTAGAGAATTCATAAATACATTTTTTCATGCCTTGCCCAAATACATAATGACCCAGCTCGTGAGGGATTTTCACGAGAAAAGATCTTTAGACTGGGTCCTTGAACAGGCTACCCGGATCTATGAGGTGCAGAAACCGGTAGATAGCAAAAATAATGCTCAGAAAAACCCCAAAGCCAACAGCACCCCTGCTGCTGCCAAGGTGGCAGAGGTAAAGGTCACCCCCGTTTTAGAGTTGGAGATGGGGGGCCTAAAAACCTACCTGCACCTAATAATGCTAGGCCCAGAAGGTCCTCGGGCCAGTCACAGACAGGGAGCCAGGGAGGCAGCCCCACAAATGGGGTCCCTCGCTCTCCTGATTATGTAAGTCCCCGTTACAAGGGAAATCGACCCATCCTGGGTTATGTGTGGACTCCTCCAGCCCAAGGGGGGGGATCCAGCCAAGCACCTAACCCAGGGAACTTCCCTCCCAACTTCCCACAGGAGGGCAGAAATTCTCCAAATCCTGGGCAGAACTTTTTCCCCAGGTATCCACCCAATTTCCAACCCCAAAATCATCCATCCTTCTTTCCCCAATTCCCTGAGCCCAGACAACCTAATCCGGGAGAGGGGAGGCCAAGGGTGGAGGGGTACCCAAATCTTCCCAACCCGGGGTATTACCAGTGGAGGGACAGCTACCCTTCCCGGGATCAGCCCAGGGGAGGAAACAGGGCCCCGTATCAGCCTGAGCGGGATTCCCAGTTAGAGCGCCAGGTTCAAAACATGGCGCGGGATCTGGGTCACATACTGAGGGCTCAGCAGAACCCTCAGATCGGCATGCCGGCGCAGAACGCACCCAACTCTGGACCTGGTGCCCCAGAACAATGACGGGGGCAGCACCCCGATAACTCGCCGGTTCCCAGGGAGGAGGCACAAAGGGAAGGGGGGTGTAAAGCCTTGGAGGAAGCTTCCTTCCTCACTTGTAAACAGCCCCTGGAAACCCAGGAACCGGAAACAAAATCTCTTGCCCCTGAAAGTCTGCCTCCTAAGGAGCAGAGGGGGGGTAGGAGAAACAAAAGACCCAAACAGACTCAGTTTGAGGAGGAGGTACAGGTCTTCCAATTTGAGGGAGAGGGATCCTCAGAGGATCCTGGGAAAAGGATCTTCTCCTTCAGAGAGGGGGGAACTCCTCCCAAAGAAAAATGGGTCCCTAGGGATGCAAATCCAGACTGGGGAGATGTGGAGACTGAGCTACCGCCGCCCACCATCTCATCCCAGAACCAACCGCAAGAAAATCCCCTGGTTCAAACCCATCCTGGTGACTGCCTCCAAAAAGGGGGGGGCGGCCCAGAACCGGAGCCAGGGGAACCCACAATGGCTCTGATCTCCAGTTGCCAAATTTTTCTTTCAGATTCCCAAGGCTCTCCACAGAATTCTGCCCAAATCTCTTCGCTAGCGATGTCCAAAACCAGAAAATTAGCCCACCAGTTGTCCAAAAATGTACATTATCTGTGCCCCCTTGAGGAGAAGGAGGGAAGATATTATGCCCCGGTACAAGTACAGGGGCAGGGTACAATTTTGGCACTGGTGGACACTGGATCTCAAGCTACCCTTCTGTCCAGAAGGGCCTTTGACGAACTGAATGCAGGAAGGGGAGAGAATTACCAAATTCCTCTCACCTCTCTTCCTGGGCAACTCCAGAACTTTGACGGGAAGGAAATTCCCGTCGAGGGGACGGCAGATTTGGACATTAAAATTGGGCGACACAAGTTGAAACACCCGGTCATAGTTGTGACCCCAGAGGGCACCCCTTGTTTACTAGGGAATGACCTCCTGAGAAGGTTGTCACCCCTAATAGATTGCGTAAACAGGGTCCTCTGGACCCAGACTAGCCGACCAATAAAATTAAAAAAGAGTGTCAACCATGTTAGTTTAAACGGCACCTGCCACATGGTTGAACAAAAATCTGACCAAGTAGAATTTCACTTCCAGAATAGCCAAATTCCAGACGTGACAGTAATAGCAGTAGGACAACAGACTGGTGATGCAGGGTCCTCTCTATTTCTGAAAATCAACCTTCCTTCCAGTCTAAAGTGGTACTCCACGCTGGAAGGAAACACTCTGAGATTCTATACTAATCCACAATCTGAAACTCCCACTCCTATAGTCCAGAAAGATGCGAAATCAGCTCAGAGCCTGGCTGATATTCAGCAAATTGGAGAGCAGTTGTTCATCCCTGTCCAATTAAATGATGGGACGGACTCTGTTCTCGCTCGAGTGTGTGTGAACAACGGTAAGAGCTTCATCAGCGAAGCCATGTTCCGCCAACTCCCAAAAGATCCAGCCATTCCCACATTCAAACTGATAGACAAATGGGAAATGGACCTGGAAGCACCTAATTCCAAACAGCTCCTGCCAAGCAGGTGTATGCTCAAAATCTCCATTGGCAACAAGAGCATAGTCCATAATTGTTGGGTCGTGCGAGACGACACTGCCGCCTTTTACTTAGGCAGTGACATTCTCAATCGCTTTGCCATTAGTTTGGACCTAATAAACTTCAAAGCTTGGTCCCGATTAGCGGATAATCCCATGGGCTTTGATGATCCAGAAAAAGCATTTAGGTCAGCTCAATTGCTACCTATGCAGTTGAAATTCAGGTTAAAGAGGAAGTCACCATCCCAGAAAGGACCCGACAATTCTCCCTGGAAGTGAAAGTTAAAAGGGGACAAGAGTTGAAAAACCCTGATGCTTACATACATCTAAATGCTTCTCTCCAACAGCAAGGGTTGGGGGTAAACCCAACTCCATTAGTCAACATAGAACATGACACCATTCCAATAGAGGTGGATAACAGCGACTTAAAGAGTATTACTCTAGCCGCAGGCATCATTATTGGAATGGCGGTTGATGACCGACATTTCTCCATTGATCTTGGAAATGAACTGTTAGGGCCAATCCCCAAGGACTGCGTTGACAGTGACAGTGAGGACAATACAACACCAGACAGGATTTTTACCCGGCATGGGGGGAACTTCCTGGTGTACACTTCCTGCCCTTATGGTAAGGAAGATGTGACTTGTGACTTCAGGAGGGATGAGGTGATTTTCCAAGTCCATGAGGGCTGCCTTTCCCACCTGAAGCCTCCAGTCCAAATCAGCACTCTGACCAGGGACTTCTCCACCCAGCTGGAGGAGGCCGCTGAGATAGCCAAACCAGAAGTCTTTCCAGGCTTCAGGCAGATGGTGGAAGAGAGAGTCAACCTAGCTGATGCCTGTGTGACTCTGGAACAAAAGCAAAAGTTGAAACAAGTTTTCTTGGATTTCCAAGATCTCTTTGCGGTAGACTCATATGACTGTGGTCGCACTGACATCCACACAACAACAATCCCCACGGACCCTGGCATGACTCCTGTGTTTGTGAAGCAATATCGCTTGCCTCTCCCATCAATGGAGTCCCTTACTGAAATAATTAAGAACCTTGAGTCCAGGGGAATAATCCGTCCAGTCCACAGCACCTTCAATAACCCGGTGCTGGGAATATTGAAGCCGAACGGCCAGTGGAGACTCTGTGCTGACCTTAGGGAGCTCAACAAACGGGTCCATACTTCCCGATGGCCTCTGCCCTACATTGACCAAGGGCTGGCCCAGATCCAGGGGTCACAGGTATTCACTGCAATAGACCTGACCAATGGATACTGGACTGTGCCTGTCAGCAGGGAGGACCAATACAAGCTGGCTTTTACCTTTGGGGGCCAGCAGTATACATGGACCCGGACTCCCTTCGGATACCTCAACTCCGGCAATGAATTCAACATTTTCCTACATAAGGCCATGCCCGACCTGGGTGCGAGGGGTAACCTGGCTTATGTAGATGATGTCCTCATCAAAAGTTCATCTGTGGAGGAACACATAGCGGAGATCCGTTATGTTCTGACGCAGTTGAGGGCCGCCGGAGCAAAACTTTCCTTTCAGAAAGCACAGTGGTGTAGAACCTGTGTTAATTTTTTGGGGCATGAGATTACTCCTCAGGGTCTCTGTCCCCAGGAAAAGAAAGTGGAAGCACTTCAGAAACTGAAAGACCCCACAACTCTGCGGGAACTAAGGAGCCTCCTTGGACTGACTAATTACAGCAGAAAGTTCATTGAGGGCTACGCAGAGATCACCAGACCCCTGATTCATCTCCTGAAGGGGGGGTCAAGTGGGAATGGGGTCCAGAACAAGCCGAGGCAGTAAAACAACTCAAGAGAAGCCTCTCACAAGCGCCTTGCCTAGCTTACCCTGTCAGAAACAAGGAGTTCTTCCTGGAGACAGGGTTCTCTAATACGTGCTTGACGGCAGTATTATACCAAAAACATGACAAGGTCAATAAAGTAATCTCCTATGCGAGCAAAACTTTATCCTCTGTAGAGGAAAAATTCAACGATTGTGAGAAGGCACTCCTGGCAACGGTGTGGGCATTGAAGAATTACCGCCCGTTTATCCAGGGGGAACACATCATAGTGGAGACTCCACACCAGCCTCTGCAATATCTCCAAAGTGACAGAATCCGGGCCGGAAATGTGAGTAATTCCCGAATTACTTCCTGGATTCTGTCAATGCAAGGCTTTCCTGTGGAGGTCAGATATGGCCAAAACAAGAAGAGTCCCCTTGCGCAAGGTCTGGCTGACTTGCATGATTGTGCCAGAGAAAACTGTCTCGAGGACGAAAGTCTAAAAATCAAGGACAACATGGAGGCATACCTTAATTCCCCACACCAAGTCTTTGAAGAGGACAAGTGTGAGGGAATGCCCACTGTCTATGTGGATGGATGCTCGTACCATGTTGACAACAACGGGGAGAAAGAACTGGTGGCCGGCGTAGGGAATGCATGGGAGAATGAGTCCCCAGAACCCTCCGCTGGATACAAAATTGGTCCCCGAAGTAGTCAGGTGGCAGAATTGATGGCTGTGCATCAGGCCATCCTCACTGCTGTCCAGCATCAACTCCACGAACTGGTCATAATCACAGATTCGGATTATGTACGGAACGGGTTCGTGGAGCACCTGGTTAATTGGAAAGCCAGGGGCATGTTATGTGCTAACAACAAACCCTTGAAACATGGGAAGTTGATCCAAAACATCGATGATCTGGTCACCTCGAATGAGATGACCATCTATTGGAAAAAGATCAAGGGTCATTCCAAAGTAGAGGGACCAGACAAAACTGGAAATGACTTAGCTGATCAGCTGGCCAAAACCGGGGGCCATCCAAGGGGATCTAATTGAGATTGAGTCCCTGTTGGGGGAAATCCAGGTCACTGCTATCACTAGGTCCCAGACAAATGCTCACAATGACCTTTCAATTGCACAATGGAGTAAGGAGACCCCTGATGCTGATTTGATTACAGCTCAGAAGGGGGATCCAATTATTGGAAAATTTTACCAGCACCTTGAGGACCCTGAGAACTTTCCCCTGACGGATACCGATTACATTGGGAAAGAGGACCTAAGAGTGTTGATGAAATGTCCAAAAATGTTCCGAATCCAAGACGGTTTGCTGGTAAGGAAATCCAAAGCTGGCCACGATCAGTGGGTGGTTCCTACCTCATTCCGAAGCCTGATGTTAAGTCACGCCCATGATGCGGCCACTGCCGGTCATAGGGGGTTTCACACAACATTGGAAATCTTAAGAGAGGTTGCATACTTGCAGGACCTCGACCAATACTTGAAGGGGTGTCTTGTGTGTGCACAATTTCAGCCATCCTCCCTCACGCACCGTGCGCCTCTCCAAAAGAGGGGGATGACACTGCCATGGTCAGATTTACAAATCGACTTTGTAGGCCCTGTGATTCGCTCTGCTAGGGGGAATAAGTACATGTTGACTGTGACATGCTTGTTTACCAAGTGGGTGGAATGTCTCCCAGCCCCAAATTGCAAGGCAGAAACGGCAGCTGCCTTGATGATTAACCACATCTTTTCTCGTTTTGGTCTACCTCAAAGGATTGAGTCAGACAGGGGTAGCCACTTCACCAGTGAAGTAATGACAAAGATGTGGGGAGATACTGGGGGTCAAAAGGAAGTTGCATATTGCTTACAGGCCAGCTTCTTCTGGGGCAGTAGAGAGATATAACCGAACCATTGTGAGCATGTTAAAGAAGTTTGTGGCAGATTCTGGGCCAAGTTGGGATATCCGATTACCTCTGGTCCTAATGGCCATCAGATCTACCCCTTCATCTGCAACCAAAATGTCACCATTTGAGTTGATGACTGGGCTCAAGATGGTGCTTCCTCAGCATTTGCTCTACAGGACCCAAGAGCAGACACTGATAAATGCCTCCACTACTCATGAGTATGTGGAGAATTTAAGGAAACACCTCCAACATGCTTTTGCTTACGCTCAGCGGAATCTAGAAAGATCAGCTGATAGCATGAAGACCCACTATGACCTGAAGACTTCCAGGAAGGAATATCAGGTGGGGGACTGGGTCTATCTATACAACTTCCAAAGGAACCAGGCCACGCAGCGCAAATTTTTGCCTACATGGAAGTGACCCTATGAGATCATCGACAAGATCTCCCATGTGGCCTACAAAATCCACATCCCCAAAGGTCCTTTGGCAGCGGGGGAAGACAAGTGGGTCCACATAAACCAGTTGAAATGTTGCCATCCCAGGCACACTCTGCAACAACTGGAGGAATCCTCTGGAATCCTAGCGGGTACTGTCTCAGATTAATTCAGTTCCAACCATAAAACATACCACATCTAGTCTCTAAAATATTGTGATTTGCATGAAACTTTCTCTTAGTTATACTGTTTTTTTTTTCAAAATAAGAATGTAATGTTTTGTTATGATGAAGTGCATATGCTGCCCCACTATCTCAACAGTGGTGGAAAAATGTCTATGAATAGGTATTGCCGCTCTTCCTTTGTCGTCCTAGGAGAAAGAAAACCTGGAGACGGGCCAAGGAGGACGATCCGGAGACCGGGAGCAGAGACGCGACGGGCCCGGGGTACCGCCCAATATTCCCATCAGGACCGGCGAGGAGAACCGATCGATCAATACCGGATGGAGGAAAAGATGCTGAACTGTGCCATCTATTGGAAGAAGATGAGGAAACATCCCAGGTCTTGCGAGTCCCATCAGGAAACAGAATGGCCATCGCAAGAGGGGGGCTTGTGGGATGTATTTACCCATGCATCCGAGCCCTACCTCAAAACTGTGCAGTACTGACATGGAAAACATCATGATGGCCAGAGCTTCCCAGAAAATGCACAGGGAAATGCATGAAGAATAGGCTGCCACCCATTTTTGCCGATGTTATGGGCACAGAAGGACACTGCCTAAAACCACCATTGGACTACCCACACAGTAGTCTGAAACCATTGGGAATGGCAATGCTGATTGCCAAAAGCAAACCCATAACTGTTGGGAATTCATTTTCTTAAATCCCAAAAAGGGGTGCAGTACCAGTACTCACCACTATCCAAAAGCCGGCGTTTTAAAACCACCAGATTTTGTAGAAAACTGAATAAATGAACCCAAAGCAAGCCAAAGAAAGACTTACTGAGAGGTGGATCCAATGTAAAGTTATATTCTGAAGTGACTTGAAGGTGTATAACAAGACTGGCTGAGCTGTGGATTTCAGCAGTTTAAGTAAATTTGGACTGAAAGACACTACAAATCTAAATGTTCAAATTGACTGAGTGACCTACTTTTGAGTGTCACATAGGTTGAAATTGTTTAAATGTCATGGTTTTAAACTTAGAATCAGCATTCTAGCTGCATATGTAAAAATGTTTAGTTTTATTTGAATGCAGAAACTGGGGAACAAAAAGTGACATTTTATCTGAAACTTGGCTTAAGGAACTGGATTCTGCCCACCAGCCACCCCCATCAGGAGTGAAACTTGAGTTACAGCTGTGTTCCCAGGCCTATCTGCCTTTTGCTGGCCACACTAAGGATATGCCATCTCTCTGATAATTGAATTAAGGGGAGCCCCACAGAATACAGGAGCTCTGAACAAAGCCCTGTCCTGACTCAGGCAAATGTTTTATTGCAGATGTCGTAAAACAGCTTCCTCTTGGCAGAAGCTGGGAGTGGCAGGGTCTCTGAGCTTGGCAGAAACTGGAAAGACTGGTTTCTGTACCATGTGACCTGAAAAGACACACCTCTATAGCCAGAATATGGTTTTAGAAAAAGATGAATAACTCGTAGTACGGACTTGTGAAAATTATTTAAATGATACCATAATTCTTGTGATTTTTCTGCCCACATTTTAAGAGGTTTTTCGAACCGGTGGCATGTTCAGGGGGGTTTTAGCGGAAAAGAGGATATTACTCAAAATGTGTGCATGTGAAAAATCTGACACTTCATCAACTAATGTCCATACTCCTTGCGCACATGTGTGTAAATTTGGGGTAATGTCCGGTATTGCAAATCAGTTAAAAAGTGCAAAATATTGCCATTTCTGAATGCAAGCTCCCAGGAAGAGCAGAGTTTGAACAGGAGATACCTCCTGTGATATGTGAGGGGTGCAGATGATTTTAAAACAACATGTACCTCTGCAAATATGTATTTGGTTCAAATCTAGATTTGTGTGCAAGTTGACAGGAGGAGTGGACTTTCTGCAGGCTGTAAAATGACATCACTCTGACACAACTTAGCTCCCCCAATCAGGGGAGAAATGAAAGCTTGGCCAATGATAAGTGGAGAGGGGCTGGCTAGTGATGCTGCTCACACACACCCATTTTAAAAACACATAAAAGCAGAGAGACAGGACAGATAGGGACCTTCAAATCCATTTGCAGCTGGAAGCTCTGCCGGAAAATCCATACTTTACCTCCCTCAACCTTCAGAGAGCAGACATAGAGACTTCAAATCTATCAAATCTCCAGAATCCAGAGAACCAGAGAGAGATGACCCAGATCACTGTGAAGTGCAGATACCAGAGTCCAGTCCTAAACCTGACCAGATCCGTGGCAAGGCATATTTCTAATATATTGTGAGTACCTAGAAAACTGTGCAGAACCAATCTCTTAGTTAAAATAATATAATCCAAGCTATTTTAATCTAAGTAGAACTGCCTCCTAACTGTCACCTGTCATTTGTAAAGCTGTCACTTGTCATTTTCTAGTTGCAAGCTGCACTTGTCTTTTTGAACTTTAAAATTTCAAATCTGAAAAACGACCTTTATTTAATCGCTCATATCTCCGTGACCGTTTGTGCTAGAGACTTGCAGTAACTTTCATCTGGAAGCTGAGATCCTAGGCTTTCTTAGGACCCCAAAACGATAGTGATAGTCCTTGTAGTTCCTCTGTAATCGCGCTCGGCACATTCGCAAATTTAGCCGCGATTTGACATTTTACCGCGATTTGCAAATTTCTCCACGTGTGAAAACAGCAGTTTGTTTTTGCCTTCCATTTGCCAGAAATTCGTTTAACCTGCTAGTTACACCCTAGATCCTTGCTAAAGTGAGCCTGGACTAATATTAACTTGATTTCACTCACCCTGAACCTCTAGAGGGAATTAAAAGCATTTTAGCATATTTTTTTTCTTCATTTCCAGCACATTTAAAAGCATTTGGGCCTGTGTTTTCAACTTCTGTAGTCTAAGTTGCTGGGGTGAACTGAATTACATTTGATTGCATTTCTGAGAACTGTGTGCTTTCCTTCCATTTCCTTGCATTGCATAAAGGGGGGAGGGGATTGCCAGAGACAAGTGATTACATTGTTTTGTTGAAATCCTATCAAGTTATTTTCTTTACTGCATTTCATTCCACATTGCATCCATTTGAAACCATAAAAGTATTGTTGCTATCTATCCATTTCATGTCAACTCCTTAGTGATTATCAAGAAGTGTGCTAGTGCCAGACTATCCATTATTGATTACATATCAGATTAAGTGTGATATCCAATTATTAATTTATTATAAAGCGTGATATAATATATATTGTTTAAGTTATCAAATAAACCTTTTAACTTGCAAAACAGAACTACTTCTTGGCTCAGTGGGGTCAGGGGGATTCCAAGAGAGGGGTGTTATATAGGGGTAGTCATCCAGAACGCATGAACTGGACATAAAGATATATCAATAAGGGTTTTCATTCAGTATTATAGACTAGGCGTTGACTTAGCTGTAGTGTTGAATTGAATCCTCTTACATCATCCACGTTTTCCAATAATTCACATTAATTGTTCTGCTTCTTCATTTATAATTCATTTCAACAACTCTTGTAAAACATAAACCTCTTGACATTTGTTTTCCTTAGCTTTTCCTAAGTAAGTGTCACTTGGTCTACGCACAATTGTTGGACCACACGGTCCACCTATTACAGGTCACACAACCAATAACCCGGGTCACTTCCATATACTCCTCTGGCTTTTGCCAACACAGGTTCTCTCGCTCTCTCTCTTAACCTGTAGTTCTTTTATATTCGACCAGTGTTCAGTTTCACATTTCATAGCTTTCGTAGCAATCTTTTACTTGGCCACCACTTGTGGCTTCCACTTTCATTTCATATCCTTTATGATAGCTTCCTGGCGTTGCCACCACTTGGGTTTCACAACTCTCATTCCGTGGTAATTCTCATTACTACCACCTTGCTTCTGTTTCCTTCAGAAATGTTCATTACTTGCTTTGTTTTATACAGTATCCAAATATAACCTTTCTGGCTTTCAGCCACTTCGTTATTCAATGATACATGTTTCAACTTTCAAAATCATTGGTAAGAGCTTGCAGCTTGTTCAGTATTTCCCTCCCACACTCTGGCCGCCCTCCATGTGCCCTCCATGGGCCCCCCTCACCCTCCTATGAGGCAAAACATCTTGGTGTCATCTTTGACTCCTCTCTCTCCTCACATCATGGACCTTGCCAAGAAGGCCCACTTTCAGCTGCACCTCCTCAGAGGTGTTCTTCCGTTCCTCTCCTTACCCCGGAAGCTCAATGTCACCAGAGCTCTGGTCCTCTCCAGGCTGAACTACTGAAACAGCCTCAACCTACCTAACTCCTCCCTTTACCCCCTTCAACTAATCCAGATTAGGACTGAAAGATTTATCATTGGCCTCAAGCTCAGGGACCACATCTCCCTGACTGTTCAACCAATATCTGTCACTTCTTGCCCACCGCATTGCCGCTCTCTGCCCCAACTTTCAGTGCTATTTGGATGAAACTCAACTCATTTTCAGGCTCCCTTCCGCCACTTCTTCTCTTTCTCTCATCTCTGACTGTCTGTCTGCTATCCAGGAGTGCTGTGTCGCCAATGATCTCTGCCTTAATGCCAGTAAGACTGAGATTATCCTCATCGCACACCTGCTCCCTCCTGTCTTGTCACTCTCTGGCCGGCCTCTCTTGGCCCTCTTCCTGTTCCCACCTTTGAGGCTAACAACCTCGGGGTCATCTTCGACTCCACACTCTCCTTCTCTCCTCACATCTCTGATGTCTCTGATGCGTTATAAATACCATATATCATATCATATCATCTCTGCAGCCCCAAACTCTCTCCACTGGCTCCCAGTTGCTGTGAGGATCAAGTCAAAGACTCTCTGCATCATACACAAATCTTTCTGGGGCCTGGGATCCCTCTACACCCAACTCTCTCTCCCTAAATACCTCCCTGCTAGAACCCTTGCCTACTTGATTATATGTATATAATGCCTGTGTACCTCATTGCTGATATGTATATAACATCTGTGTACCCCACTGTCACTATGTATATTTTTATGATTATTGTAACTAAGCTTTGCAAATTCTTATAAAGGCTGCCCCCTGATACCCTTGGGTACGCTCGTGCATTATAAATAATAAAAACAAACAAACAAACCCTTTGGTCATCTAGATCCAACTCTCTGCAGATCAGATGCTGCTCCAAGCAGAGAGTTGGGGTAGATCTCTCTCCTCCGCAGGTGCCTCCCTCTGGAATGGCCTCCCTGCCCCTCTCAGACTTGAGCCGGGTCTCCTTAAGTTCCGTAAACTTCTCAAGACCCTCCTTTTCTCTTCTTCCTTCCCTCGACCCCTCCCCTGCTAATTTTCCTCCATCTGCCTCTTGACTGGCTGCCTGTTTCCTTCATATTCTTAGAGGACACCAGGCCCTTCCCTACCAGTCAACCCCTGCACTTGGTGGCTTTGACCCAACGCCCCCCAACCAGCACTTGCCCTTCTGGGCTCCATCCCCCTGCACTAACCTGGCTGGGTCTGGAGTCCCTTAGCAATTCCTCACACTTAGCTCGTTGATCTTCCTGCCCCTGCAATCTCTCCTCCCTGGGCTCTGTCCACCTGGCTTCCCCGGGCATTCGCTTAACACTCCGCCACTTCCCGCCCTCCAATCTCCCATGCACTTCTATTACTGCACTTGCACGATCTGAATGTCACAACGCCTAGTAGGACCATTTCTGTTTTGTCATCCCTGTTCCCCTGCCCTTGTTTTGTTGCACCTTGAAACACTTTTTTCTTTTTTTTTATTGATTAGGTGATTGCTCAACTTTACAATATTGTTTAGTACAAATTTTGTTACAGATTAAAACAAATCAAAATACATTGACAAAATTATTTCTCTAAACATTCAGGAATTTCATGGATGTTAACCGTGCCAGAGTTGGTTAACATTTTATCGGGTGTCAAAATTCAGGTGTCAAAATTAAGGCTCTGCATTTGCACAATTAACACAATGGCCCTCATTACAACCCAGGCGTTAAGGGGTTAATGGCGCCGTAAAAGGTGGCGGCGCCGTTAAACCCTTAACGCCTGATTACGAGGTCCCTTTGCGGTTTGGAGAATTTAACGCCTGCTTTTTGCAGGTGTTAAAAACCAACCCGCAAAGGGACCTTGGTGCTAAGTACGGTGCCGCAATTTGCGGCACCGTACTTAGCGCCTTCCCCATTCCCATTGAGCCCTATGGGGCAAAAATGGGAATGGGGAAGGGCCATGGCGGCATGGGGAATTTACCGCCCCGCCAACCTCGGAATGGGGCGGTAATTCCCCATTCCGCCATGGCGGAGTCGGTAAGTTACCGGCATGGACCATGGTGCTATTAGCACCATGGTCCAACACCAGGGTCGTAATGAGGGCCAATGACCTTTTAGAAACTATCGTCATACGATATTATTTCTGATTATACATATATTCATGATTCAAATACAGCTTGTAGAACATTTACAATAATACAAATTGACATTCGATTTGCTGAGAAAAACAGATTCCATCTGTCATCATCATTAAGTGTGGTGAAATGTATATAATGTTTGTACAAGTGAAGTTATCTAATGCTTGTCAGCGCTGGACATTCTAACATGATGTGACGTAAAGTTTCCTTTTGATTAGCAAATTCGCAGAACCTGCAAACATTCAATGTTTGGCTAATAGATTTTCGTTTCGCCAAGACCACTTTAGTCGGCCAAAGGTTGAATCTGAACTGTGTAAAAGCCGATCTAACGGCCATAGAAGGATGTAAGGAGAGGTATGTCTCACACAGTCCAAGTTTTTTATCTACAAATGAGTTATTACCAAAATCTTTATACGTGCGGCAAAGCTCCCAAGTGTGAATCCAAAACCGTAGATGCACCTTTTTCTTAGCTCTCTCAGGATTTTAATGTCAAATATAGTGTTTCTCCACTCCACGACAATCCTCTAATTTGAAGTAAGCAGATATTGCGAGAGGGACAAGAGTAAAGTTCTGGGACCCTTAGCTAATATACACTTTCTGAACAGGGCACACTGACGCCATTGGAAGATGCTGTTTAAAGAGGTTAGGCCCATCTCATGTCGTATGAGCGCCATCGGCATTGAGGTACATTTAAGATTGACCTCCAATATTTACCTTCCAACTTTTGGAGACTTATATGTTTTATACTAAGCCATGTCTCTAAAACATATAAAAGAACAGGAGTTGTTTTCAGTCTGTAATATGCAATCGCCGATCTTAAGAAGAATTTGCCATGCTTTTGTAAAATCATCTTGGTTTGGGAGATGTTTGTAGCAACTTTTACTTCCATGGTCTGTAAGTGCACCCCGTCAAAAGGCTATTGTCAATTCGAATACCAAGTTATGTGTATACTTCCACTATCTCCAGTTCAGAATTTTGGAGTGTCCACCTCATTTTGCTCCTTTTTGCATACTTGGCATTACAAATCATGATTTTAGATTTTTTGGTATTAACCGTTAGTTGGTTTGTATCTGAGGCAATCTAAATTTATTTATATTTTCTTTTGGTGTGTGCGTTTTTCACCTTTTGTGGCCCGTGTGCCCTGTTACCCGCTCCCCTTCCGCTTTCTCCCATCACGCCCACCCCCCTGATTGGCTTCCCTCCTCCGTGAGTTGGTGCTTGGAGTTGTAGCAGACTGCAGGTCACCACGCTCGCCATTCCACCTTAGGCAGAGCGGGTGATTGCAGCACTAGCATCCTATCTGGTGAGCGCCCTCTGAGGCGATTTGAATTTCTTTATAATTTCTTTTGCTGCGTGTGGGTGTTTTTCACATGTTGCGGCCTGTGTGCCCTGTTCCCCACTCTCCTTCCGCTTTCTTTCTTTCCCTCCTTCCCGCCCGCCTCCCATCACGGCCACCACCCCCTGATCGGCTTCCCTCCTCCGTGAGTTGGTGCTTGGAGTTGTAGCAGACTGCAAGTCACCACGCTCGCCATTCCACCTTAGGCAGAGCGGGTGATTGCAGCACCGGCATCCTCTCTGGTGAGCGCCTTCTGAGGCGGTTTGAATTTACTTATATTTTCTTTTGCTGCGTGTGGGTGTTTTTCACCTGTTGTGGCCTGTGTGCCCTGTTCCCGGCTCCCCTTATGCTTTCTTTCTTTCTTCCCCTCCTTCCCGCCCGCCTCCCTTCATGCCCACCCCCCCAATTGGCTTCCCTCCTCCGTGAGTTGGTGCTTGGAGTTGTAGCAGACTGCAGTTCATCATGCTCGCCATTCCACCTTAGGCAGAGCAGGTGATTGCAGCACCGGAATTCTCTCTGGTGAGCGCCCTCTGAGGCGATTTGAATTTACTTATATTTTCTTTTGCTGCGTGTGGGTGTCTTTCTCCTGTTGTGGCCTGTGTGCCCTGTACCCCGCTCCCCTTCCGCTTTCTTTCTTCCCATCCTTCCCGCTCGCCTCCCATCACGGCCACCCCCCTTGATTGGCTTCCCTCGTCCGTGAGTTGGTGCTTAGAGTTGTAGCAGAATGCAGGTCACCACGCTCGCCATTCACCTTAGGCAGAGCGAGTGATTGCAGCATCCTCTTTGTCGTTCCCTCGCTAGACCTATGGACCCTGCATATGGTCTTTGTGCTCTCTCCTTTCTCTTCCTCTCCTATTAATGGTGTTACCCTTTGGGATGCCCTCCTGGCCTCCTTCCACTCCTCCAAGGTCATCATTAATGTTTATGGAAATGGCACCGTCCTGGTCCAAGGCCCTCAGGCCAACCTTCTCCTCTTTGATAGACGCTCCCGCGTCTCATCAATTTCCTTTCTTCTCCTGCTGCCCCCTGCCCCCAACCCTCCACGGCTTCCTCGCCTCCTCTGCTACCTCATCCTTAGCTACCTTGCCCTCTCCTTCCCTCTCTGCCCCTCCTCGGCCTCCTTCTACACCTCCGCAGGGCGTACCTCTGATTTGTACACCGCCCCGGAAGTCTTTCAAGGACGGCAACCTTCTCCATATTGCCACTCTTAACTCTCGCTCAGCTGTCAAACACTCCTCTGACATCTACCGCCTTCTGGAGAAACTTGGCCTCGATGTCCTTGGTCTCACCGAGACATGGTTCATGGTCAGCTCGGTCACAAGCTTTGACATTCTCCTCCCTGACGGCTACAACATCCTCTCCGTGCCCAGGTCCTACCGCCACGGAGGGGGTGTAGCCCTGATCTTCCCCAAGTGGATTCCTACCTCTGTTATTCCTACGCAGGCCTACTCCTCTTTCGAATGCCTCGTCTGCAGGCTCTCCCTCTCTCCTAGCCATTCCCTTACTGTGGCTGCTATCTATCGACCACCCGGTCAGCTCTCCTCTCTGAGTGGGCGGACCTCTCGTCACTTCTGGTCTCAACCACTGAACTACTCCTTCCTGGAGACTTCAACATCCACCTGGGTGCCTCCTGTCCTCCCTCTGGACTCTTGCGACCTCTGCGACTCTCTCTCACTCTCTATTCTGCCCTCTGGCCCAACTCACTCTGCAGGGCACACTCTGGATGTCCTGATCTCATCAGACCTCCCCCTTTCTGTCCCTCTCACCATTTCTCTCTCCTGGAGTGATCACTTTCTCCTTTCCTTCCATCTCTCCCTCTCCACCACTCAGGCCAAGCCACTTCCTTCACTGCCACCCACCTTCTCGGTCATCTGACCCATGAAGCACATGTCAGTTGAGGCTTTCGCCGCCCCTTTCTCACTCCCCCTCCCCCTTTGGCTGACTCTCACCCTGACACAGCCCTTTCCATGCTCCACTCTGCTATATCTGACACTCTAGATATTCTTGCCCCTGTCATGAGAATCCGCCTGAAGCCCAAAGCCAAGTGCAACTCCTGGTACGACTCACACCTCGCCACCCTTAAACGCAAGTACAGGGTGGCCGAGAGGAAATGGCCTGCTTCATGTCCAATCCTTCTGCAGTCTCTACCTCTCCTGTCCCTTCCCTGGCCCTCTGCACGGCACTGGCTTCTCACTTCATCTCTAGAACTCAGGACATCCTCACTCTCCTCCTCTCTCCTCCCTCCCCCTACTCCCTGCTCTTCCTCTGGCCCTTCTGCAGCCACCCCTCCTCCCTCCTTCTCTGCATTTCCCCTGTTCTCCGCTGATGAGGTTTCTAGACAAGTCCGATCTATGAAAGTCTTGTAAACACAGATCCACCCCTGCTCCTCCAAAACCATCAAGGACCACATCGACTCCCTGGCTTCTGCCCTGGCCGACTTCTGCAACCACTCCTTTGCCACTGGAGTCTTCCCTTCCCCCCTGAAGCACCCCTTTGTTCACCCTCTTCTTAAGAACCCCTCTGCCGACCCCTCCTGCCCGGCCAACTATCGCCCAATCTCCATCACTCCCTTCCTGGGCAAACTCCTAGAAAAGCTGGCCATCTCTCATCTCCACACTGAATCTGTTGGTTGCCTTCATGACCACCAGTTTGGCTTCAGTGCTGCAAGAAGCATGGAAACTGCTCTCCTGAACATCCATGAAGACCTGCTCTCCAACCTTGATTCTAACACCGCCTGTGTCCTCATCTTGCTTGATTTCTCCTCTGCCTTTGACACGGTCGACCATGCCATCCTGCTCAAATGTCTCAGTGATAACTTGGGTATCACCAGTCAGGCCCTGGCTTGGCTGACCTCTTTCCACTCTGACCGAACCTCCCAGGTCGAACTTGCGTCCTTCCTCTCTGCTACCTTTTTCCCTACCTGTGGTGTCCCCCAGGGTTCTAATCTCTCTCCCTGGCTGTTAAACCTTTACCTGGCACTTTCTGCCCATCGCATTGCCGCTCTCTGCCCCAACTTCCAGTGCTATGCAGATGACACTCAGCTCATTTTCAAGCTACCTTCAGCCACTTCTTCTCCGTCCCTCATCACTGACTGTCTGTCTGCTATCCAGGAGTGGTGTGTTACCAATGACCTCTACCTTAATGCCAGTAAGACTGAGATTCTCCTCATGAGCACACCCACTTCCTCCTTTCCTGGCGCTCTCTGGCCGGCCTCTCTTGGCCTTCCTCCTGCTCCCACCTGTGAGGCTAAAAACCTTGGGGTCATCTTCGACTCCACACTCTCCTTCTCTCCTCACATCTCTGATGTCTCTAAGAAGTCACACTACCAGCTGCACCTCCTCAGAGGTATTCTTCCTTTCCTCTCCTTCCCCCAGAGGATCACTGCCTCCAGAGCGCTGGTTCTCTCTAAACTGGACTAGTGCAACAGCCTCTTTCTAAATCTGCCTGCCTCTACTCTCCGCCCTCTGCAACTCATCCAAAACAGGACTGCGAGACTTGTCCTTAGCCTCACGCCCAGGGATTGTATCTCCCCAGGACTGAAATCTCTGCACTGGCTCCCAGTGGCTGCGAGGATTAAGTTCAAAACCCTTTGCATTGTCCACAAGGCCTTCTGGGGCCTGGGGCGTCAATACCTTCAACTCTCTCTTCCTAAATATCTTCCTTCTCGAGCTCTCTGCTCATCCGTCGCCAACTCCCTTAGGGTCAGTCACTTAAGTTGGTGGTGGATCTCTCTCTTCTGCTGGGGCCTCCCTGTGGAACAGCCTCCCTACCTCCCTGAAACCTGAGGAGAACCATCTCAGGTTCCGGAACCACCTCAAAACCTTTCTCTTTGCTTCTGCTTTTTCTCCTCCCCTCCCCTGCTGACCTCCTGATTGAAACTGAAAATGCACTGGTTACCTGGCTACCCTCTGATCTCTGGCCCAGGTCCCTCCCCCGCCAGTCAGTCGCACACACCTGCACTGCCTGCCTGGCAATCCACACACTCAGAGACTGTTTGCTGTATCCCTACAGTCCCACCACCAGCACTTGAAACCCGATGTCTGCACTTACCTTGCACTTGCCACCTGCTGGCTGTTACTTATATTTATTGTTGTAATTCTATTCCCATGTACTTCACTCTCCCTTCCCCTCCCCCCAGCACTTTTTCCCCTTCCCCCTTCCCATGCACTTGTGCGACCTGAATTACACCTGGCCTAGTAGGATCTATGTCTGTCCTCCTTTTGTTCCCCCTCGCTTGCCTCATCGCGCCTTCATACACTTGTGTATAGGCGCGTTATAAATTCCATATCATATCATATACGTTGACAGTGCTTGTAATAGGTTATGCAAGCCTATTGGTGTCTTTGAAATTAACACTAAATTGTCGGCATACTTTCTCCTGTCCCATTTTTGGAGCATCTGCAATGACATCCCTGAACGCATCCGGTATGTCAGACAGAAAGAAATTGAAGAGGGCAGAGGTGAGACTACACCCCTGCCTCAGCTCCCTTGTGGTGTATACTGGTGTAGTGAGCATCCCCTGCATATTCAACCTGACTTGGAGCGAAGTTCTACTATGTAATTCATTGACAATATCTACAATAGTAGCTGGACGGTCCTCTTTTTGTAGTTTATTCTCCAAAATATGTCTTGAAATCGAGTCGAATGCTGAATGGATGTCAATGTACGCAAAATATAACGGCTGTTTTGAGGCATGAAACTGCTGTTTGATGGCGTATAAAGTTGTCAAATTTACGGCTGTGCCCATCCCAGCTATAAAACCGGTCTGGTGGGGATCTCACTTCCGACAATTTAATGTCCATGCGTTGAAGTCCTGTAGTACAAAACGTGCAAAGATTTTGCCTGCCACGGCCAGAAGTGAAATGGGTCTATAATTCCCAGCACTTGCTCGATCCCCCTTCTTATAGATTGGGATCACTGTAGCTTTGCGCCATGAATTTGGTATGCACCTCTTTGTTATGACATTAGTAAAGATGTTGAAGAGAATTGTAGCCCAACTATGTGGATGGGCCTTCAGCATGTAGTTGCTTAGGCCGTCCGGCACCGGGGCCCTTGAGTTACTAGATTTCCTAATAAAATGTTCAATGTCTTCAACTGATGTATTTAAACACCATTGTGTGTGCGCTGTGGATTTAGTCCCAATTGTTGGCCAAGTAGAGTTGTCGTACAAAGCCGAGAAATATTCTATCCATTGTTGTTCTGTGATTCCGTTTATCTGAGTTTGAATCTGCGAGCTTCCTGCGGCTTGATTAAGCATAGTCCAAACAAGGGCCGTATTTTTGGATGCGATCGCTCGCAGGAATTATTCACCATCTCGCTGATATCTAATGGCCTGCCGACTGCGGGTCCAATTTCTATATTCACATTTGGCCACTCGAAGTGCTGTTATTCTCTCGGCTTGCGGTAAGTTCTTAATGGCATTTTTCTTTCATCGTAGTTGGGCTTTTTTTTCCTTTTGTGCTAAGTCAAAACAATGACTCTTCTATAGCAGTTTATACGTTGTGTTGTTAGAGTGCGCATTGAAACAGATAAGAGCCGAATCATAAAACGTATTCCTACATGTTAGATCGTTGTTTATCAGCATGTTTTTTAATTGTGCCAATTTTTGTTTGTTCCATTTAAATCGATTAGCTGCATTGTTAGTATTGAGCTGCTGAGTATAATAATTCCTTACATCAATAGGGTCCGCTGTTCGCCAGTGCCACTGCAACGTGAGGATATTATGGTCGCTGTTTGGTTGCTCAATAGTTTCAAACTTATCGGCTAAGTTGTACAGTTGTCTGTCTACATATACGTAGTCTATTATGCTTCGTGAGGAGCCTCTAGACCACGTTGGTCGAGGCGGGACATCCCACGGTAAAGATCCGTTTGACATGAGAAGGCCTCTATCCTTCATCATTGCAGCCCATCTAAGTTGCGTATCAGCATTCCTTGTCTTAGTATCCAAACATCTTAAGTTCAAGTCTCCAGTAATTATGGTGTTTATGATTGAAGGGTCAGTAGAAATAGTATCTAACAGAACTCGTAGGTCATGAAAGAATCTCTTCTCTGTTATACCCACCGGATTCCTGTATAGATTCATTTTAAGCAATGGCACCATGCCAGTGTTGGATTTTGACAAGTTGCATGATGTTGTTTGGTATTACCCAATCTTGGATAGTAAAACCTGCGCTTACTTTAATGGCTACCATGAGTCCAGAGGTTGGTCGACCTTTTGGAGCCGCAATTGCCCTGGGAAAGACGATGTCATGGTCATCCCAACTTGGTTTTTGTAAAAGCCATGTTTCTTGCAAGGCAATTATATCGTATTCGTTGATATAATTTTGATTAGGGTATGCAAGATGTGTGTGATCACGGGTGTTCCAACTTGCCAGCTTGATGGTACTGTCTTGTGTTGCCTCCAGGGGCTTCCTCACTACTTCATCTGTGCGTAGTTATGCTTCAAGAGTATTTGCAATTTTCTTTGACACTAAGTTTTGGCAAGCACACCCACATTTGGTCACAACATTGTTCTTGATTTCCAGTTTTTCTATTTTCGGCAGATCCTGTGAGATTGTAAAACCTATCATGTATAGCTCGGCTTTGGCCAACCAGATGGTATTAAGGACAACTCCTAAAGGTATCCAAAGTCTCACAGTTGCTGCATCATGTAAGTCTGGAAATTCGACTTTGGCTATGTCACCTTTGGCTATGTCTTCCAGTCATGGGATGTCCTCAAATATACTTAGTATGGCGGAACGACACAGTGTAAATTGAATGAAAGGGGCCGCCGACAACACATGATCTGTGTATGATAAACTGGCCCATGTTCATTTTTCCTCTTTGGGCCATTTTGCCCTGAGTGGTTCGAGAATGTTGATGGTAAACCTTGCGTTTGGCTCCTTCGGGCTTCTGACTTTGTAGCTTTCAGCGTGCGTGCATTTGTTTCCTGACACTGATTTGCCAGTACTTTATTTTCTGAAAACTGCAAACACTTGCAATCATTTGTTACCAGCAATCCCACTTTTTGTAAGGTAGAAGGCTCTGCGTCTATGGCTGCTTGAATCGGGTGCTGGGATCTTTGTGTAGACATGTAGGCATGAACGGCCTCTCTGATTTCTTTCCTTCGATCTGCCTGAACTCGACTTTCAGCACTCTTAACGCTGTTTACTGTGCCTTTATCATTGGGATCTATGTGTGAATTGGTTTGGCCCATGTTTGCGTGATCTCTGAGACCAGATCATCTAATGGCTGGTATGGAGGAATGGTGATGTTTCCTTGCCTCTGCTCAGCTTTTTTCTCCTTTTGTAGGTTTTTATATTTTTTCACAACTGCTGAACTAGCGTTTTGTGTCTGCTTTTGTGAGTCAACAATTTTCCTTATGAATTGTTTAGAGGAGGATTTTGCTGCTGCTCCTGGATTTTTCATGTTTTTAGTTTTCATGATTTGCGATTTATCTGAAGTTTTGCCTGGCCCTTTAGATTTTGGCTGGATTGCAACATGGTCCAACTGGAATATATCATATGTTGGTTGGAGTGGCACAGAAAACAGGTATTGCGGTCTTAGGAACCGTTGGCTGCATAATTATTTGTTTCAAAACGGTATCAGTTTGCACAAATGTATCCATGGCCATACAGGTCTTCATGTTTATATTCTCGTTTCAAACAATTCAGTCCGTTATTTGTTTAATTTGTACCGCTTGGTCGGAGAGTATATGGTTTAGAGATTCAAAAAGATGACTCAGACTAACAATGGCCGTATTGATCGCTGTTAAAGTGATTTCCAATACCGGTTGTGATTTGGGATCCGCAATTTCCATGCGCAGAAGGGTAGTTCTCCTTGGTGTTGGAGCAACACATTACATGGAAACATTCGGTGACTGTGATCGTTCGTGCTCGAAAATAGAGAGAGATCGTGGCCGTTGGAAGAGTGAGCCTCTTCAGATAGACTCGCATGTAAAGAGATTCCAGCGATCCACGAGAGTATCAGATCAATAATGGAGGTGTGCCTCCCATCTTTAGGTGTTGACGAGATGGCACTCTCTTTGAGTGTTTCATTTGCGTGCGTTTGATCCAAGGAACTATCCATCCCCACACGAAGATGAGAGTTTTTTTGTAGACAATGTTGTGTCAATGCTCCTTACACCCATTTCGTTTTTAAGTCTTTGGGCGGAGCTAAATGAAAAACGTGTAATTCCAGTGTCACCTGATCGTGTCTCAGATGCCGTCCTAGTTTCAGACCTATTCCCAGTTGGATCACTGCTGGCCGGATTCAAAGTTATTGCTGTAGAGACCGGCGGCTGCACAGCTCCTTTAGTAGAGCCGTGAGGCACGCAGAATCCCTGTATGTCCGCCGCCAGACTATTTTTTATAATTGCCGGTGTCAGCGTTATAACCTTTTTTGAAATCCGCCTATTCTTGTGCGGACTAGTTACCGCATGTTTGATTTAAGCGTGTACAGGGAGGAAGACATTGGTGTTAACAATCGTAATGGAGTTAAACACTGCCTATAGCTGGCATGCAAATATCACTTTGTCAATTGTTTCTCGACTGTGCTTGAATTATAATAGTGACACGTTTTTTAACATGAAAATGAAGATTGTGCAAAACCAAGGATTAAAAACACATTCAACAATACCTTACATAGAATAAAGAAACCACTTTGCATTAAAAAGAGCACCGGCACCCATAGCCATCCACGGACAGCCACAGACAGCCCTTAACGAACAGCCCTTGCGAAAAAGCATGCGCGCAAAAGCGCGTGCTTTGGCTGTATATGGGCTTGTGGGTAGAAAGGAAGGTGCTTACAGCACTTAGAAAATATTCTGTACAATAACACTGTAGCTCCAGCAGAGAAGGGCACCCGGGAAACACAGTGGTAGCAGTCGTACACAACAAAGTCAACAGAAATGAAGCAGCACTTCCAGTAGCCACAGACAGCCCTTAGCGAACAGCCCTTGCGAAAAAGCGCACCTTGAAATACTTGTGTATAGGCGCATTATAAAAACCCAATGAATAAAAGAAATAAATAAAATACAAAATTAGGCCAAAAAGCAGAATAAGGCTACGCCATGCAAATAGGCCAAATGCCGAATATGGTCAACCCACACAGCTAGGCCAAATACAGAATATGGCTACCATACACAAATAGGCCAAACACAGAATATGGCTACTATGAGGAACCTGGGGGCGTCCTCACTTCTTCGCCCCCTTTGTCCTTCTCTCAGGGGGCCTTGGAAAGGCCATCACTCTTCGATCGCACCCTTGGGGGGTGGATATGCGAGTTAGGATCACCTGGGTAGAGGGCACTTGGAAAGAAGCGAGCCCACACCACGTCAAGGTGGGTCGTGGAGGGGTTCTCTGCACGGGAAATCTTTTGAAAAATGGCTTCCAAAATGTGCAATTTACTGTCCAAACCCACGAAATATGACATAAAAAGCATTAGGTTTTACATACAAATGTTGGTACATCATTTTTATTTGTGCAAGTGTGATGGTGCATTTTACAGCAGCTTGTATTGAGAAAAGCTGGTACTATTGTATATGCATACAGAAATTCATTATATAGATAATTGGTAATGATGGAAAAATATAATTTTCTCATGCTGTTACTGGCATTCATATCCGTTTATCCTCTTAACTAAGGTGGGATTTTAGACCTTTTCTGAAAGGGGAGAGACTAAGCTAAAATATTTATTGTTTATGACTTAATTAAAAAAACATTTGTTTTTAGTGTAACTGCTGGGTCCGATGACTGAAATACTAACGTGGACAAGTGGGTACATTGAAAATATAGTAGTACCAGACTAATCAGACAGTATTGTATTTGTACAGCTAGGGAGAAATTGGTATATGAGGAGGGACAGAAGGCTTGGAGATGTTGATTGGTTATTTACCCACCCATTGACTGCCCATGACCAAGCTAATCCCTATGCCCCTTCCCACCCACTTCCTGCCCTTCCCCATGCCCTTCCGCGTGCTCTTGCCCATGCAAAACACATCCTCCTGAGGGCTCTTTGAGCTATCTGTATGAACCATTGCCATCAAACTTTGTGCTCGAAGTGCCTGCCAGTGTTTTTTGCAGTCTTCTGAGAGTTAATGACTTAATTGGAGCTCTAAACGCACTACTGGTGTTATAAAACTGTCTTCACCAGGTCTGCCTTCAGGTACTCGATTTAGAAGCACTATTTGTCATTCACTGAACTCCTGTTGAAAACAAGCATTGGCAAATCCAACAGTGTTGGCTTGTGTGTATTAGGCATTTGCCTGGCACTGCTATTAGAATCCCGGTACTCGTATTTTGCGCCTACTACCATCAACGTGCAGTTAATGCTACTATCAAAGCGCCTGGCAAGTGTCTTTCCCATTCCTACATAAAAGCCCAAACTGCTTGTTTTTAAAAGAAATGGAGACCACTCATGGTAAATTGCTCCCAGGTTACCAGGCTACAAGCAGATGTTGGCACTTGCAGCTTCACACCATCTCACTGTGCCTCCCCCTCCCCCATACAGTTTGATATTCTCTTATGGTGATAAGTGTCTAACATGAGGACCCACTAGTTCATGGGCTGGCAAACTTTATAAGAATCAACAAATGAATGGGAGCCGGCAGCGTTCTGCTGTCCAAACTCTTAGGAAAAGCATTGGGTTTGCTGAAAATGTGTCATGTGGGGCCACTTTGAACATTATTTCCAGGGCCTCTTTTGGTCCCCAGTAATTATTTCCAGTATTCATATAAATTATATTCCCGACTAGTCTTTATTAAAGACTTTAGTCTGGAATATAATTTTGTTCACAGTAACGGGTAATAGTGAGACCCTGCTGCCACTGCACCGCCCAACCTTCTCCAGCCATCTCAATGGCCATCTCCAGAACCCTGTGCTTAACCTTCTTGATGGCCTAAATACAGGACTCCAGAACGTGTGATGTTGTAACTACCATACCGTCACATCAGGATGATTTGATCATGCTCCCATAGCAGGCCAGGCCGGGTAGGCCCTGCATGCATCGATGCTCCAGCAGGGCTCTCCTCTCTCACCCAAGCTCTAGCCATGCTATGCAGGACCTACCCCGCCTGGCCTGGAGATGTCTTAGTCTCCCGTCGTTCTCGTCCAACATAATCCGTAGAGCCCAAAGCTGGCTGACCTGTTACCCTGGTTGGTGTTGTACAATGACGACCTGGGGCATTGTCTTTTGGTTGGCAATAAAAAGGCAGTGTTTTTTTTATTGTAACAGTATAATCATACAACACATTTTGGTTAATGTATTTATACAAAAACACACAATGATAAACAACCATTATCTTTTGGGCACTGGACCAGTGGCATCTACATGGCCTGTGCCGCCAACGTCTTCCCACGACTTTGTGGGCCCCGTTCTTTGCCCTGTTATTCCTTTATTTTCCTTTCCGTTAGGGTGGGTGGGATTGGGAAAGAAAAGAAGTCTCCTGCAGACGCAGGATGACAGCTGGTGCTCCATTCAGAGTACCAAAGGGAACTGATTTATTTCCTCCAGTTCTCTCCTTTTATTCCACTTTCCATGCCTGCAGGCCTGTCTGTTTCCAGGGGCTTCCTGTGCCGAAGACCTTTCACACCTTGGTGTGGCCACCTTTGTCCTAACCTTCCTATCCTCAGGCTGTACCTGTTCGCGCCCCTCTGCCCCAGGCCCCGTGCCATACAAAGTGTGACACGATGGAGGGCCTGGGGGGTTAGGCGCAGGGTGGGGGAGCCAAACGGCGGGAAACACAGAGGGAGGGGCAGCCAAAGCGGCGCCCCCACCCTCAGCGTTGCCGGAGGAGCGCACCAAAAGGTGCGAAAGGTAAACAGCAGGGGAGGGCAGGAAGCCCGGCCCCCAACAACACAACAAAGGGACCTGGAAGGATAAATACCCCGGTGAAAACCAAGGTAAACACAAACAGGTCCGGAGCTCACCTCACTCGGGTAAGCTCCCCGGACCTGAGAAAGGGGGATAAAAGAAACGTTCGCCTCGGCGGGCTTACTGTTTCTGTGTCTCTTCTCCCCTTCTACAGGTGACACCTTGTCGGGCTGCAGGAAGAAGCCGGAGAGCGAGCGGGATCGGCGAGCTGCAGCAGAAGGTCCATCGGACGTCGGAGGCGTCGGAGGAGGCAGCCCGGCGTTAGGAAGAAGGGCGCCAGCTGAGCTGGGAAGCGGCACAGGCTGACGGAAACAGCATCGGGCCCGCCCCCGTGCAGGCAAAGGCCGTTTCAGCAGCAGTCGGAGCTCGGACTGCAGAGGAGAGCATATCTGAGCTCTAATCTTCGTAGCGTAGTGGGTTATCACGTTCGCCTCACACGCGAAAGGTCCACGGTTCAAAACCAGGCGGAAATATATTTACAGAATTCCGGCTTAAATCAATTTTAGGGCAAGGCAGAGAACAACCAAAAAAAATATATATATATATTTTCGTGTTTGCAGCGGCCGGAGAACTGCTCATTACAAGGAAGGGGTGGGGCTGCAACGCAGCGCATGCCGGCGAGGGCAGCTGTGACACAAGTGAAGCATCCAAGAGCTTCGTGGCTGAGATATAAGAATCAGGCGCGGTGGCGCAAAGGATTACACTGCGGTCTTGAATAATTGAGTCTTCCAAAGGTGGTGGGTTCGGATCCCACGAGAGCTGAATTTTAGCATTGAAATTTCTCGGAGCGGATAGAATTTTAAATAATTTTGTAAAGCCTAGTGGAGTCGACAACTGGGAAGGAAAGAAAAAAGAAAAAAAAAAAAAGAAATGGCAGAGGAAAGAGCAAAGAGAGCACAGGAGTTCAGTGCATGGGCCAAAAAGGCAGAGAAAGAGTTTGGGGCACAATGGGTGCTGGATGTGGTGCAGACGGAAGAAAGGGCTAGGGCAATGTCGCCCTTGCTGCTCGAGGAGTCTGCTAGCAGCGAGGAAGAAGCTGCAGTACCTCAAGGCCAAAAGAGGTTGAGAGAGATAACAAAGGAGTCACAAGAACCGGAGATGCCAAAATTAAAACGGAAGAAAGGAATCAAGAAAGGTATCGTAACATTGCATAACAATATTGACAAAATGGTGAAAGTTTTAAATGCATGTATCACGGCTCAGGGTAAGTCGCCCAGAGCCGGTAAAGGGAGAATGAAAGAGCACAAGTGGGGGGTATCTGATACAGAAAGTAGCGAAGACGAAGAGAGGGCCCATCTTCAAGCATGGGTGAAAACGAAGGGGGTTATAAGTAAGAAAAAACAAAAAAGGAAAAGGCAGTTATAGATCAAGGGGCAGGCGAGCAGGGGCTAGCAGACAGCGGGGTTCCCACCTCACAGGGGCTTCCCCAGATTCCTGGTCCCCAGGGGTCACCTACCAACACTCCAGTGACTATGATAGGGCCCGCTATGGAAAAAACGACAGAACCCATCACAATTATGACCAAATATGGCAGGCCCACGATAGGCAAGGATGCACAGGGGCGGTCCTTAAAAGCACAAGCTTGGTACATTAGTGACAAGGTGAAGGAGAAGATATGGAGAAAAGAATTGATAGATATTTTCTCCCTGCTAGACGTGCAGAAAAGGGGTCATGATGTATCAAAGGAAGACATAAAAGAGGACGAAAAGGGCTTATTAAAAAGAACAGCTGTGTCAAGGAATTTTGACAATTGGACAGCAGCGTTTCAGATAATGTCCTCAATCATCTTGCAGAAATTTCCAGAGGACGGCCCATCGCTAGTGACATATCAGCAGAGAATCTTGCGGGTGTACAAAGCATTTGGGGGTGATGCATGGAAGGAATACGACCATGAATTCAGGAAAGAAATGGATTGCTTCCCGGATATAGGGTGGGATGAAGAAAATTACAATCTATACATATTTAACGTGCTAAAAGAGAAATGGGATACCAGGGAACAACATAATTCAGGGAGCTATTATAGGAAACAGTATGGCCAAACAGATTATAGAAGCGAGTACAGATACAACAACAGGAGATACGATAACTATTATGACAGAGCAAGGGAGCAGAATTTTCAGAGTAGACAGTACGAGGCACAGAGAGGGTGGCAGAGCAACATACCTCCAACATCACAAGGGGGTGGAAAAGGGAGTAACGGGACAGCAAAGTCAGAGCCAGCACAATGCCGTAACTTTGAGAAGGGAATACCATGCAGCTGGGGGAGGAAATGTAAATTCAATCACAGATGCGAGAATTGCGGAGGGGAACATATTACTACCAAATGCACCAGAGCAGCGACCAGTAAGTACAGGGCACCAGAAAAACGGAGCTAGGAGCATAGGAGAGAAAGGGGCCTCACCAGTGAAAATCGAGAATATGGAAAAGTGGCTAAGGGTGTTCCCAGACCAGGATGCAGCAGAAACAATAAGGCGAGGTTTCCAAGAAGGCTTCATAATACCGTTTAATGGACAGGGCTCCCAGAACACTCCAAAAAACCTGAAGTCTGCTTTAGAAAACAAGGTATTAGTGGGCAAGAAAATCAGAAAAGAAATTGAGCTAGGGAGGATGGGAGGCCCGTACAGTTCTCCTCCTTTTAAAGAATTTATATGCTCGCCTTTGGGTTTGGTCCCTAAAAAAGAGGCAGGCGAGTTTAGGTTGATTCACCACCTTTCATATCCACCAGGGGCCTCGGTTAACGACGGCATCACACAAGAGGCATCATCAGTAAACTACTCAGATTTCCTGGAAGCAGTGCAGTTAGTCAGGGAAGCAGGACAGGGAGCTTGGATGGCGAAAGCAGACATTAAGTCAGCTTTCTGCCTATTGCCAGTGAAGAGCGAATCACAGAGATGGTTGTGCATACACTGGGAGGGCAAATACTTTGTGGACAAATGTCTCCCTATGGGCTGCGCCATCTCTTGTGCATACTTTGAAAAAGTGAGCTCTTTTCTGCAATGGGCTCTTACAAAAGAAATGAAGGGAGCACAGGTAGTCCATTACCTGGACGATTTTCTATTCGTGGGGCCACAAGGTTCCGAGCTGTGTAGAAATACCTTGAAGAAGTTCACGGCATTAACAGAAGAATGGGGTTTTCCACTTGCAGAAGAAAAAACAATGGGGCCAACTCAAGCGATACAATTTTTAGGCATCGAAATTGACTCTCGGGTCGGGGTGTGCAGGATCCCGGAAGAGAAAGTGGCGGACTTGCTAGGTACAATCGCAGATCTGAAAGGGAGGAACAAGGCCACAGTAAGGGAGTTGCAATCACTGGCAGGGAAATTGAACTTTGCAGGGAGGGTCATACCGCAAGGCAGGATATTCCAGAGAAGGGTTGAGCAAAGAACAAAGGGTGATAAGGTGGGGCACCACAAGGTGCGGATCGGTGGAGCAATAAAGAAAGACTTGGAGGTTTGGGCAGAATTTTTAAAAACATTCAATGGTTCAGTGATCTGGCGCACACCGGTAAACAAGGAAAGCAAAAGGGTGTTGTTCACAGATGCAGCGGGTGGTTTTGGCTTTGGTGCAATATTGGATACAGAATGGTGCGCAGAAAGATGGCCAGAGGCGTGGCATGAGGCTGCATGGACAAGTAACATTACACTTTTAGAGCTATTTCCGATCTGGGTGGCACTGTGTGCATGGGAAGCAAAACTAAGCAGCAAAGAGTTAAACGTATGGTCGGATAACATGGCGGTAGTGCATGTGATAAATAACGGAAACGCTTCTTGTCCGCTGGTCTTGGAGTTAATGAGGGCAATAACTCTGGCTTGTCTGAATAATAATGTTAACATAAGGGCGAGACACATCGCCGGTGAAGCAAATATGGTCGCTGATGCCTTGTCTCGTTTTCAGTGGCGCAGGTTCAGGGAACTACGGCCAGATGCAAGAAGGATGAAAACGCCCACGCCAAAAAAGGCATGGGTACCGCTGGAGGCATGGGAAAAGGGTCGGTTAGCCACGAGGCTGACTCAGAGGAGGAAGAAGGCTCGAGGGAGCAAGTAGTGGAAAGATTGGCCAGAAACGCCATAACATACAAAACTGGTGAGCAATATAAAAAATATGTAAAGAACGTGTTGAGAGAATCAAGAGTGAAAGATGTGGGGGATATCACTGTTTCCAATTTGTGTGACTTCTTGGGGAGTGCATTTTCACAGGGGAAGAGGAAAAGTTGGGCGGCAGCACATTTGGCCGCAGTCGCTTATACGGCAAAGGTGGCTGGGTTTGCAGACCCGACATCGAGCCCTCGCCTAAAATACGCAATGAAGGGGTGGTCTAGGCTAGAAGGAAAGAAACCGGACAACAGGAGGCCCCTGAATTTTTTGAAAGTAGTAAAATTGTTGCAGTTATTGTATAGCACATGTAGCAACAGCTATGAGAGCATGCTGTTCAGGGCAGCGTTTGCATTGGCATACTATGGGGCATTCAGGGTAGGGGAGCTGGTAGCAAGCAACACATTGGCGGGAGACGGGCTAGCAAGGAGCGACATCAGCATAGGTTCTAAGGGTATGTCCATAATATTAAGGAGATCGAAAACGGACCAAGGAGGGAAGGGGCGAACAATTGAGCTAAATTGTATTAAAGAAAGGGACCACTGCCACAGATGCATTACCGAGCAATTTCTCAAAGTGCGTCCTGAAGTTGGAGGGCAGCTATTGATACATAAAGACGGCAGAGCCCTCAGCAGATATCAATTCCAAGCCGTACTAAAGAAAACCATAGCGAAAGCAGGGTGGGACGCAGCCGAGTTTGGAACCCACACCTTCAGGATAGGAGCAGCCACCTCTGCATGGGTAGGAGGGCTAGGGGCAAAAGGAGTAAAGAAAATTGGGGGGTGGAAGTCACAATGTTTCAAAAGATATGTGCGAGAATATTTGATATAATTCATCTCCCATCCACCCTCGCAGATGAGACCCCCTACAAGTCGGCATGGATAGTTGGCCATTCATTCGTGAAGCGTTCAGGCAGGTGGATCGAGGATTTCAGAGAAGGTTTGCATTTTAAACGGACAATAACTTCCTGGTGGGGCCTCCCAGGAATGCATTGGGAGGACATCCATGACCGGCTAACGGATTTGATCGGGTTCAGGGATCCCCCTGAATACCTGGTCATCCACCTCGGGGGCAATGACTTGGTTAGGACAAATAGGGGCGAGCTGATGCGCAACATGTGCAAGTCCTTAATGGCAATAGCACACTGTTGGTGGAAAACGGAAATTTTCATGTCAGAGATAATTGCCCGCAGAATTTGGTATGTGGCACGCAGAAGGCAGGCAATTGAGACAGCGCGGAAAAAACTAAACAAATCTGTAGAAAAATACTGTAGGAACACGGGTCTCCATTTCATAAGGCATGGGCTATCACAGAATGACCCAGAGTGGTTTCATCAGGACGGGGTGCACCTATCCAATAAAGGGTGGGGCAGATTTACGGACATCTTTCAAGCATTGGCAGCTCGGGGTTGCAAATAGGTTTGCTGTTTGGGGGGACCTGAGCGGGTTAAGCAACACCCCCTCAGGCGTGGCGGCACGTGTCCAGGAAGGGATGCCACAGGACAATGAAAACTAGCCTAAGGGAAGGCTCGGCATCCATAACCCCTGGACACGATGTGCCCAAAAGCGATTATTAATGATGTTTGGCTGTCATGATTATTGTGTGGCATTAATTTTTGTAGAAAATAAAAGGGGCCTACGGCCACAATTTTTCCACAAAGCAAAAATATGGTCTGTGCTATTCATTTCATTTGTCACAGGTAACAGGTGTCAGGTATAAGAGCAGGGGGGAGCCCACACTACTCAGCCTATGCTCCTGAAACCATACTACGTGGCAAGTGTTTGGGTGAATGGCCTGTCTGTGGTGAAGGCGCCAATCGGCCTTCCTTAGTTCTGCAATGGCTTCCCAACACAGCCTTGCTTGCAGGGTGCATTACCTTGCCCTGGCCCCCGGATGATTCTCCAGCGCCTTCAAGCTTCTTTGGTGCAGTATTCTGTGGCACTGGCCAAAACTAGGCCCTGCATTTCATTTCCCAGGGAAGAGCTCAGAACGGTCCTGGAGCAGTCTGCCCTGGGTATGAAGCCAGGCCACGCAGTGCTACCTGCAACTCCAAGTTAACTTTTACCTTTTACTTACCAGCGCACAGCGGTGGCGGTCCAGGGCGCCCAGAGTTGCCAAATGGCAGGCCTGCTGTTCTCCGGGCAGCACCAACACCTCACCGAAGCTCCCGACGCTCCAACACTCGCTCACAAATTCGGTCATGGATCTATACGCCCCACCTTTCAAAGTCGCCAGCAGCCAGTGGTTGGGACCATAATTATGCTGAAAGGAGCTATACAAATTACATGTTATAAAACTTGTATTTTCAAGCCAACCCTAAGATGAATTACATCCTTATCCTAGGCATTACAGCAGTATTACTCTGCACCTATGGGGGTGGTGAATGCTTTTGCTATTTCCAAACCTACCCTAAAATAACATCTGTATACTCCAAAGCATTATACCTCATAACCCTAGTGGCTCTCAAGGTGGTGAGAACTTTGGGGATTTTCAAACCTACCCAAAGACCTATACAACTTGCTCCAAGACGAACAGATATCTACCGGTAAACAATATGATGCTATACACCTGACACGATGGCTGAGAGGGTTAATGTACATGCTGCCTGCAACCCACACGTACTGGAGTTATGGGCACTGCTTTTAACATTTTGAGGTGAATAAAGTAAGCATCATTTATTTGGATTAAGGTAGCCACTGTTTTGCGCTTTGACCCATTAGTGAATTCGTGCAGCGTCATTACTACTACAGCTATATCTCTCTTCAGGGAATGTGAGTGTAACAAAACGCAATAACGTCAGACTAAACATGCGAAGCTGGACTGGGCTCAACAGATCACCAAGCTGATGTCCAGGAGTCTGGGCGCGTGCACTGCCTGGCGGATGGAAGGGATCTGCCGTACAAATAAACATGTGCTCACTGCTAACGGAAGGAAGGCCGAGCCCCCTAAATTAAGATCACTATTTATTTTCCGTGGCACGTTCGGAACAATTTCCGATTGCAGCAACAGAAGTGGTGTAAGAATAGGACCCTGGCTAGTGTCCCTGATGCGCGCAGTGGCAAAGGGCCAAAGGGTTGGCGCCCGCCCCCACCCCCCCTTTAGCTCGGGACACGGAGCCGGGTCATCGTTCTGTTACTATATACATTTTATTTTCCGTCACAAAGCGAAAACAAGGAAGTTGCAGGCAGCGTGCATGAGATGGCTTCCGTGGGGAAAGCACTGTGAGGTGCAAACCCACAACAGCGAGTATGGAAATCGGGGGTGGGGGAGTAGGGGGCAGCATGGGCAGAAACACACACGTATTTATTGGAGAGCATTCGGCCAGTTAATTCACAGGATGCAACAATAATAAGATGGAGTCAATGTGGAGACCCTGGAGCACTCAATAGTCGACATTGAATTCTATTTGAGTATTGCACTGTACGAGCTTTGCACAAGATACTACTATTTTAACTTCAAATTAATGTTTTCATAGAATTTTAAATGGGAATCAAATGTCCTTGATTTTAGAATCTATTGGATTTTTATTGAAGCTTTTCCAAAAAAAACGAGATACATTTGTTGAATTTGCTATATACTTTTCTATTTGTGTGAATTTCAGCTATTAATTGTGTACGGTTTGTTGTAAACAGTAGCACAATAAACAAATAAATGACTGACATCTTTAAAACATCACTGATACATTCCCTAATCAAAATAACATCTCATTAGAATATGTTCAATAGTAAATGCTGGACCCATGGAGCAATTGTCCTTAAATTACAGTCGACATACATGCGAGGGAGTGTATTTTGCCATGCACCCAACCACGTCTCGGAAATTGCTAATAGGTTAATAAGATGACCCTCGTGAACCGACAACCTCTAGACCCGTTCCACCTGCCTCCGAGGAACCTACTGCGTCATCACCGGCCAGCAAGGACCCCATGGCAACTTCATAGCTCTGTGCCTCGTCCACAATTATTACTGTAATAAAATCTAACTGTAAATTATGTATAGTGTTATACTTGTTGTCTATTATGTATGTACATTCACCTTGTGCCTAAAGTATGTATCTATATATGCTCATTATGTAACTTTGCTCAAGTTGCGCCCTGATGCCTCCGGGCCTGATGGTGCGCGTTACAAATAAAAGCAACGTGCTCCATGCACACCTCTGTACTAAGTCTGCACATCTATTACGAGCGTCCTGACTTTAATCAGCTGAGCAGACTGCATATTTGAGCCCCTAGTCGCTACCTATTCGCGGTTGCTTACCACCAAGTGATCGCACCATTTCAGTGCCTTATTTGCTTGCATTGCCTATGTCTGTTCTCATTGCCGCCCAGCCCATACCTTCCCATTGCATGACCACGGCACCGCTTTCATTTGCGGCTTTGTTCGCCTGTGCTTGCCTTGAAATTACTATGCTGCCAACCCCATGCTCGCTTTTGAAATGATTGAGCTCTTGATCAGAACCGCAACGTGGACCCACTTGTTAGCTCCATGATATATGCTACTCTGCCTGCCTGATACGCTCATTGTGTATTCCCTAATTTGCTGCGCCACACCTTGATCTATGCCTGCATATGTTGCACCGCTCCGCATAAGGCATGTCCACATGATCTAAGCTAACTCCAGGGTACCTGCCTTACTCTGCCGTGCCTTTCAACTTGACATTTACCTGATCTGCCAATACTTGCTGCCAACACTAGAATGTCTTCTCTGCCTGAATTGTTGCACCGTTACAATTAGATCACGCTTCTTGCATTCTGCATTGTTCCCTGACTAACATGCTAATGTATATGCAAGCTTGGTATTTGCTTTGCCTGTGTACCCTGATCTGATGCACCCCCATTGCTTGACTCTGAATAAGTAGACTTAACCTGTCTTAAACTCATTAGCCTGCACTGCTCGTACAGAGCACGCACTGCCTAGCCAAATAGTGCCTGTAACACTTACCTATAACTGCCTCACAGACCCGACGGCCCTTCCTCTCTAATCTCGGTAACATGCTACCATGCTGGTCCTCCCTAAGGTCACTGCTCTCCTCATTACAAGTACTACTCTCAGTGTGGTCAATTACCAGGTCGTCACACCTACCACCTCCCGATTTAGCTGCACCTAGCTCCTTGCACACCTCATCCATGGCCACCTCTCACAGATCTCCTGATACCTAGCAAAGTACTGCACCTCAATGCCACAACATCTACCTCAACGATCCGGCCCTATGTCTCAACCATTTCGCCAAAAAACCCTCACCCAAACAACCATGTCCTATCACTCTTAGAAACCTAAGATTAGGATCTAGACTTATGGGTAAGAAGGGACACCCCATGTACCTGAGCCCATACCTCAAAACTCATATGCACAGCCCGCCTCCACAAACGGCCACCTCACCCACGCCCCATCACCCTCAAACCATCACAGCTTCATCAAGCAACGTTGGTTTAATTAAAGCTGCCTTGATTAACGCAAGATCCCTAGCTGCACACGCTCTGGACATTGCTGATCTTATCAAAACTCAGGAACTCGACTTCATCGCCATCTCCGAGACCTGGCTGCACGCGGCTTTCGGCCCGGCACTCTCATTGGCCATCCCCACTGATTACTCCATCATCAGATGTGATCGCACCTCGAGAGGTGGAGGAATTGCTTTCATCGCTAGAAACTCATTAGGACTTAGAACCATCCCAAGCACTAAGGTGGAAACTGCAGAGTTACTCTCTGTCAAGCTCGGACTCTCAGCTAACCAAACGGCTACCATCCACCTAATATACAGACCCCCTGGTCCACCCACATCCTTTGTGGATGATATCTCTACGTTAGTACTCAACAATGCTAAATCCAACTCCCAAACCATCATTCTTGGCGACCTCAATCTAGGACACCAAGACCCTAATGATCCTGCGGCCCTCAACCTAGCTAATACCTTAACAGATTTAGGTTTCACTCACCACATACAGGAACCCACCCACATTAAAGGGCGGTCCCTTGACTGGCTTAGTGACTCATTTGCAATATTAGCGTAATCTCCAACGCCCCTTGCTTGTGGTCTGACCACCATGTCATCACCTTCAGCATCGAAGCAGCCCCACCACCCAGGCCTTTGGTCGCCCCAGCCACCCTCACTAGAAATAAAAAGAACATTACGACAGAAAAACTACTCCCCCTTATCTTTCCCACACTAAATAACGCTCCTGACACTTGCTCAGACCCCACCAACCTTGCCGATATGTATAAACAGTCACTGCTTGCAGCCATCAACTCTATCGCCCCGCTCAAACCGAGGAAACCCAAACAACGAGCACACCTTAACTCGTGGTTTACTCCCCAGCTTAGAGTGTTACGCAAAGAGAAACGCACAGCAGAGGCACGCTGGAGAAGTCACCACTCCGATGCCCACAAGGACAGTCTTCTGATAGCCACCCTTAACTATAAAGAAGCTGTACTCTAGGCAAAAAAAGATTCTTATGATAACCGCATTATGTCAGCCCAGTCCAATACTAAGGAACTCTTTAATATCCTTAAGGAACTCGAGACACCTGCAGCCCCCCTGACTCTTGCTCCAAAGACAACACTTGGTGCACCAATATTCAGTTAGCACTCCTGGGTAAAATTGCTACCCTCCAATCTAAAATCAGGGACAAACAGAAATCCCTACAGCTTGACCAACCACCGTGACCAACCACCGACCACACCTACACTTAATACACATTTAACCTATCCGCATAAACCTTTCTCCTTCTCCCCACTCGCTACTCTCGAAGTAGAAAACATCATAAACAATTTAAAACCTTCCAATTGCCAAGGCGACCCCTGCCCAGCACCTATTATCAAGGAAGCATCTCATGAGCTAGCCCCGTTCATTACAGCATTCATAAATGCTTCTTTCAAGACAGGTATTGTCCCCGACAACCTAAAGGATGCATGGGTTATCCCACTCCTCAAAAAACCCTCCCTTGTCCCTAATATCCCAACTAACTTCAGACCTATCACTACAGTCCCATTCCTGCTCAAGATCCTGGACCGCGCAGCCTACCTGCAGATTCAGGATTACCTCGAACCAAACAATCTCCTGGGCTTAAGACAATCAGGGTTCCGCCCTAAACATGGCACGGAGTCAGCTCTGATTGACTTGAAAACTTGGATGGAGTCACTGAAGGACAATGGGAATCTAGCTCTTCTGCTTCTCCTCGATCTCTCCGCGGCTTTTGATCTGGTCAACCACCAAATACTCTGCCAGCATCTCAAATCCGCAGCCCACTTCTCCGACTCTGTAAATGCCTGGATCCACTCATTCCTGAGCAATAGATCCATGAGGGTCTTCTCATCGCTGGCATCAGCGGATCCCTCCCCTATTCACTGTGGCATTCCTTAAGGCTCATGTGTATCCCCTACGTTGTATAACGTATTCACCAAGCCCCTCTTCGATGTGCTTGACTATCTGGGTGTCTCCTACACTAACTACTCGGACGACACCCAGATACTCATCCCTATCACAGGAGACTACACAGCTGACACCAAAGCCCTTAACGATGTTTACTCGGTCATCCAGGCCTGGATGGCACAGCACAAACTTTGCCTTAACGATGATAGGACTGAGCTCTTACTTTTAGGATCAAATCATCGGCTCAACAAACTAGACCAACCCTACAAGTCCTTCATTATTGACGGCAATGACATTAAAGTCTCCAAAGATACTAAGACGCTAGGGGTCTATCTTGACTCCTCGCTTTCTCTGAACAGACAAATAAATGCAGTTAGGTCAGCTTCAGCCTATACCTGCAAACTTATCACTGCCTATAGACCCTTCCTAAATTCCACCAACTGTATCACACTCGCCAGAACTCTTGTTATGGCCAAAATCGACTACTGTAGTGCTCTTTACCTAGGGACCAGTCAGTCTAACCTTAATAAATTGCGCACTATACAAAATAATGCCTTAAGGGCAGCCTTAAACATCACAAGACGCTCTCATATCTCCTCTGTCAGATCAGACTTACACTGGCTCCCGGTAAAACAGAGAATTGCCCTGAAAACCCAGGCTTTGACTCACAAATATCTGAGCAACAACGCCCCACCTTACCTGTCCGCTCGCTTCTCACGCCACACCTCCACTCGACCTACCAGAGAAGCCCAAACTCACGGCCTCATCGTGCCTAGATACAAACTCCAAAAAGCTGGTGGGGTGAGCTTCCCCGTCCTGGCCTCCAAACTCTAGAACACCTTGCCCACACCTATCAGAATTGAACCATCATTCCACTCCTTCAAGAACAATGCTAAAACATGGCTGCTCTCCCAAGACTCATGAGACCTTGACACAGTCCAGACTCCATGTGTGGTACAGGAGTGAATATACATTTTCTCTCTGCTCTGTCCCTGTATTATATGCTGTTAATGGTACTCCTCGGTACATGTACATATGCTGTATATTTTTGTAACTCACTGTAACTACTGCTCTTTGTAACATGTTTAAGAGTATGAGCCCGGTTGCCCCTGGGCCTGGTTTCTTGCGTTTTATAAATAAAATTAAATCAAATCAAATCAAATCAAATTGCTCAGTTTTTGAGCTGACACACTGAATGGCCTCGCTAGTAGTCCTTTTCACTGATTGTGATCATGTGCGACCATTCAACAATCACTTTAGGGATAAACTTTGCAAACCACGCCAATTTTTCTACTGAACAAAAAGGGGGCGCACCAATTTCCTTTGCATTTGTTACCCCCCATACGGGTATACCCAAGACCTGTGTGATACTCAGGACTTCTGGTGCTGGTGCCCCATGGTGATGTGAACACCACAGCTGATTTCAGATCACTCCAAAATTCGGAACCCCAGGGCCGGTGGCATGCCTCACAACACCACCCCTGGAGGCTACTAGGGTTTAGTGGGAGTCTGCACAGCAGCATAGCAGACAGATTAAGTTAGAGAAAGGAGCAAACATGGGATTAAACAGAGGCAGGGCAAGGAGCGACCAGGCGGACATGAGAAACAGAATGCAACGGTTAGGAATGTGTATGTTATCATAAGATATTACATTTAAGGTCTTCTAAATAAACAGTTCAACTGAATAGGAGGGGCACAGACAGTAACCCAGGAGGAAAGATAAGGGGAATATACACTGAGAATGCACTTGAAGGTCACTCTTAATTTACAGGGCACAAGTGGGAGGGGCATGGGAGTAGGCAGAGTGCCCATACTATGTATTGAGAGTGAACTCCGTTCACTTTAGGCCAGCCAAGGGAGTTGGAGAAAGTGTCCCATCTAAGTGAAAGCCTGTGTAGCCGCTTACCCCGAGCAAGATCTAATGCCGATCTGTAGTTGTCTTCATCCTGTCACATTTGTTATCTGCAGATCTGCATCTTGAAGCAAGATTCTCAGTTGGCTGCTCAAGATATCAAATTATGACTAAATGCAGGTGCTATCACAGAGGCTCCTTTGGAGTGAGTCTTTTAGTCTTTACCTTGTAAACATTTTATGATGTCTTTTTCATGTTTTTGTGCAACTGCGACTTCATTTGACAAAAAGTCAAAATTGCACAGTCGGGGCTGGCTCTGTTTGCACTTTCATGCAAAAATCTCCACTGCGTGCAATTTTCTTCCTTTCCAAGACACACACATGTTAAATCTGGTGGTTCCAGTTGAACACTTTTTTGGTACTACATATTGGTGCGGGAGCCATGTACAATAGATTCCTTTGGAATCTGACCAGTGTTATCTGATACAAAAGACAGAGGAATCCATTCGTTTTTAGCGTCACCACAAAAATGTCATGCAGGCGTTAAAGCAAATTTTGTTCAGGCGCAGCAGGAATGTACGGTGGGAACGTACAACACCGTTCCATGTCACCACTCCTGAAAAAATGAAGAAAACTGGCAGGAATCAGAGAATAAAGTATTAAAACTGCCATTAATGTGTAATGCCTGTCTTTAGGACCGTTTGTGCCACCCAGATAGCTTAGAAAATAACCCCCAGTATATTTTTCATCAACATGTGGCATGCTGGTATCAATTGCCTAAAAAGCAGGCCTATCCATCAGAAGAACAAGTTACTTACCAACTGTAACTTTCGATTGGATGTTACTCCCATGTATTCCTTATCTTTGATATTCGTATATTCCAGCTTGCTGCTTTGGAAATTTTTCACTTGAGGGCGCTGTGCTCGAGGCGAAGGCGTTGGATGTCCCTCGAGGGCAGCTGTCGACCATCGACATCATCCGTAGTATAAAGGGCTTGAGCCGCGCCCGTTAGCCTCGGTTCTGTTTTTACGATGTTATTAATGCATCAGCTGACCAGGCTTTATTGACCTTTGGCTCTGAAGGAGTTTCAAGTGCAACTGGCGTAAACTATATGGCGGGGTAGGCTGGGAGGGTCGATGAGGAATATGTGGGAGGAACATCCAATCGAAAGAATGTTACAGTTGGTAAGTAACTTGTTCTTCAAATGGATTGTGTCCTCCCACGTATTCCTCATCTTAGATAGGCTCTCATAGCAGTATGAATTTGGAGGAGGGAGTATCAAAAAGTCACACACAGTGTGTAGGACTGCTTTAGCAAAAAGACCACCTTGAAGAACCTGAAGAGCCGTTGAAGTTGCCATGCCCCTAGTTGAATAAGCCCTTAGTCTATCTGGGGGCTCTTTTCCAGCCAATTTATAACATTCAAAGATAGCTAAGATTATCCATCTGGATAGCATTTGTTTTGATACCGCTAGGCCCAATTTGTGCCCGGTATATGCGACAAAAAGTTTGTCCGATTGTCGAAATATAGACAATCTGGAGATATAGAAACTGAGAGCCCTTTATGGGTCCAATCTGTGTAGTCTTTCTTCTTCCTTACTTGCATGCAGAGGAGAGTAGAAAGAAGGTAAAGTAATATTCTGTGACAGGTGGAAGTCAGAGACTATTTTCGGTAAGAAAGAGGGTTTAACTCTAAGGATAACTTTATGGAAAATGGTGTGAGGAGGCTTACAAGAGAGAACCTGCAACTCACTGACACTGTGGGCTGATGTTACTAGTAGAATTGTTTACAAAGTAAGAAGCCTTAACGGGCAAGAATATAGTGGTTCAAAAGGGATACATGTAAGAAACTTTAAGACTAAGTTTAGATCCCAGAAGGGTACTTGAAAAGGTGTCGGAGGGTACACATTTGTCAGCCCTTCCAGCTAGTCTGATTGCCCTCAGCGCCAAAAGGTTGATGTGCAGTTTGGACTCCGATGGAGACCAATGACCGCGGATGGTCAGATCGTTGGTTTGGGCCCCCCATGAATGAAGCATCCGTCACTACTATTATCTCCGGCCATGGTTGCCAAAAAGATTCTCCTTTGAGGATATTGTCCTTGCAAGCACACCATACTAGATCTTGAGCCACTCTGGCTGGAACTTGCAAAAAATCGGACATATTCCCCGAAAATTGAGACCATTGAGTCTTGAGGGCTCATTGAAGGAAACTTATCCTCAATTTGGCCTCTGGCACCAGAAAAATATAGGATGCCATGAGACTGAGCAACCTGAGGAAATCGAAGGCCGGTAGACGCTGGGTGTTCTGGAACTTTCTTACCATCTGCAGAATGTGGTGAGCTCTCTCCTCGGGAGGCGATGCTTTGCCCGAGGAAGTATCCAGGACTGCTCTGATGAATTGGAGCTTCTGGTGTGGTACCATTTGTGACTTTTTGAAATTGAGGGAAAAGCCCAGTCTGTGTAAGAAGTGGCAGGTCATGGTCAAATGTTCCTGGGCTTGTTAGGATGAACCCGCCCTGATTAACCAGTCGTCCGGGTAAAGGTAAAGGTGAATCCCCCCTCTCCTGAGACTCGCTGCCACCACTGCCATCAGCTTGGTGAAAACCCTCGGGCGGAGGTCAACCTGAATGGCAGAACTCGCAACTGATAGTGAGAACTGCCAATCGCGAACTGCAGGTACTTTTCCTGTGCTTGAGATGGAACGGCACATGAAAGTAAGCATCCTGAAGGTCCAATGATACCAACCAGTCTTGTAGTTGGAGAGCCTGACGGATCTGAGAAAGGGTTACCATTTTGAACTTGTCCTTCCTGAGGAACTTGTTCAAGTTTCTTAAGTCCAAAATGGGTCTCAATCCTCCGTCCTTCTTTGGGATGAGAAAGTAAGGGGAGTACCAATCCTTGTTCTTCCGCTACAAGTACATGCTCTATTGAACCTTTCTCTAGCAGGGTTAAAATCTCCTGCACAAGGAGCAGGTCTGGAATTTTGGCAGATCTGGCTCCCGGTGAATGGTCCCGAGGCCTTTGTCGAAAAGGAAGGCAGTAACCATTGGCCACTGTTTCCAGTGCCCAAGCATATGAAGTAATGCCCCGCCATTCGTTCAGATACTGAGTGATCCTGCCTCCCATCGGGGTCCTGTGGGTTAAGGCCTCAGAGTGGCTTTGCAGCGGCTGCAGCAGTGGCTGAAGGGACAGTTGCCACTGCTGGTGCTGATCTAGCACCTTTTCCTCTTCCACCACAAGGAATTTTTCTTTGTTGACCTTTCAGACTGGCCGGTCCTTTCCCTCTCCCAAATGAGGAATAAAAGCGAAAAGGACGACTCCTCCTGGAAGAGGACCCTGAGTAAGAATGTTGCTGAGGTTGTCTAATATAGGCACTAAGAGATTTAGCAGCCGCTTTTGAGGTCTGGAGCTTTTCTAAACTTTCGTCTGCCTTGCTGCCAAACTACCTCAAGCCGTCAAAAGGCGTATTGAGCTATCTGGATTGCACATCTGGTGCAAAACACGATTTTCTCAGCCATGCAAATCTGCGCAGGACTGTGCTAGATGCCATGGATCTGCTTATGCTATCAGCAGTGTCCAGCCCTGATTGGAGGCATTCCCCCTTAGCCTCCTTTCCATCTCTGACTATTGCGAGAAAACCTTCCCGTTCCTCGCCCTCAGGGACATGTTCAGCCGCTGTCGTCATACAATCCCACAGGGTGTATGTGAACCTTGCAAGGGTGCAAGACACATTTGTTAATTTTAAGGCCATACTGTCCGAAGAAAAAGCTTTCCGGGCCTAGACATCAATCCTTTTGTCATCCCTATCTGGGGTGATCGAAGGGTAGGCTGATTGTCTCGTAGATGTGGCCGCCTGCACCACTAAACTCTCTGGAGAGGGATGTTTTGATAGATATTCAAGGTCAGTTGAGGAAGGCCTATACTTTCCCACAAACCTCTTATTGATGGCAAGGCCAGAATCTGGGGTCTCCCATGTGGGCATAACCCTTTTTTGCAATGCCCTATGAAACAGAGTCCTTTTTAGGGCCTTCATTGAGGATGTCTGTCATGTTATCTTGGTGAAAATGTGGGAAATTTGCATTCCATCCCATTAATTCAATTACTCTATTCATCAAGTTTCTGTACCCTGCATCTGCATTGTCTGCAGGGTCGGGCCTATCAAAATCTACTTCAGGGGAGCTATCCAGGCCACTGGCCGTCTGAAGGCATTCATATAAATCTGCCATTTTTGAATTAGTGTCTACTAATTCTTCTGGGACCTCCCTAGTCCCAAATTTTACTCCAGCCGGAGTAGAATCCTCCTCAGAGGATTGTTCCTCAAAAATTGAAGACATTGATCTGAAGAAATCCTGTCTAGGTTGTGGGTGGAACACTTTTTCAATCGGCATCGCTCTTGGCTTCGACAAGGTTGTCGATTTTGGCGCCGGAATTAGCGATGGCCTCGATAATGCATCAAAGGCGTCAAGGACATCGACGCTGGCTTCGATAATTGCGAAGGAGGCTTCGATGCCGTCAAGGTATGCGTCAACGTCATCTTCGAGGTCTGCTTCAAGACCGCCTTCGAAGGATGCATCAAAGTAGCCTTCAACATGGATATCGATGGCGGGTGGGTTCCCGACGCCATCTTGCCCAACATTACCTCTGATTTATGCACCGGTAGGTCTGATTTTTTACTAGCCGTTAGGGAAATATCCTCCGATGACACCCTCAACAATGGAAGGATTCGACGATAAAGACATAATCGATTGAAGAACTGAGGCGCCGTTCTCGTGTCACGAAGCAAGCTATTGGAAAAAAACGGAACTGAGGCTAACAGGCACGGCTCAAGCCCTTTATACTACGAATGAGGTTGATGGTCGACGGCTGCCCTTGAGGGACATTCGACGAATTGGCCTTGAGGACAGCGCCCTCTAGTGAAACATTTCCGAAGCAGCAACCTGGAATATACAAATATCTAAGATGAGGAATACATGGGAGGACACAATCCATTCAAAGGGTTCCTTTGGAGTGTGCCCTCAGGTCGATAAATAATAAACCTAAGAGTTTATAGAGATCTCATGTAGTCCACCATCAAGTGGGATTTGATCCCTGAATCCTTGCTCTAAAGCCTTCATCACTTTGCATTTGTTTACTTGTATTCCTCCGGTATTTCTCTTCATCACTTTGAGCCTTGAGCCGGACCTCCTTAAGTTCTGGAAGCTCATCAAGACCTTCCTTTTCTCCTCTATCTTATCCCTGCCTTGCCCCTGCTAACCTTTCCTCGCCTCCTTTTCTCTCTGTCTGCCCTCTGCTATCCTCCACTTCCTCCTGCTCAGTTACATTGACTGGCTGCTGGTGTACCTCTGAGTCATATCGGACACCTGCCCACCCTAGGGCCCTCTACCCCGTCCCAAGCACTTGCCTTCGGGCCCTCATGCACTGCCACCTGGCCTTCCTTGCACCTCTGGGGCATGATCCCCTTGGAGGCCCTGCCTTCCTTGCACTTAACCCAGGCCACTTTCCACTGGGTGCAATTCTCCCCCTTCCCCTTCCCTGCACTTCTTGTCTGCGTACTTGCACGATCTAAATGATAGTAGGCCTAGTAAGATCGTTTGTCTTGTTCTCCCATGTTTTTCCCTCCCCACCTGGTTGCGCCCTGAAACACTTGTGTATAGGCGCATTATAAATAACCTATCAATCAATCGCCCTGCGCGCCCTGAGGCCTTCGGGCAAGTTGGCATGTTCTAAAAGTTAAAATAAATAAATAAATAAATAAATCCCACATTTATGGTGGAGAAATAAACTACAAATGCTGTACAGGAGCGTAAAATGATATGAGCAAAAACATCAGGACTTGCTGAGCATCTCACACATGGCAGAGGACAACTTGAAAGCTGCTTTTCTTCATATTCGGCTGATGAGACAAGTGGTCTGTAGCATGTTGAAGAGAGACAAATTAATGTGTCATTCATTTCATCGGCCTCGCCCCTCTCCCGATGCAATAGAAATGTCAGGTGCACATTACTTGTGATATCTGACTCACCACCACTATACTGCGGGTATGAGAGAAGTTACTCACGGAGGTAACCCTATCGCGCTTATCCTGGATCAATCGAAGAATCACTAAGCCTGCGGGCTATCGAGGACATGAACGAACTGTGGACCGAGATGATGAACGCACATGATGTCACTGCTGAATACTGACACATGTAGGTGCATTAGACACAAAGCACATATGTATCCAGCATGAAGATACAGAAACAATAGGTCAAACCGCACTTAGACATGAAGAACATGCTTACATCCATTAGGTTAGAAAACAAATCCCCCTTCTCTATGCTGAAACGCAAGATGCACAAGGATACATATAATGCTAACGCAACTGATATGATTAGCCATGTAAAACAAGGTGGATGGCACAACCACGTGTGGCTGAATAGAAGACAGGGGAGAAGCTTCGAGGCTGCAGGGGGGATATGGCTCGCTGGGTTAGGAGAAAAGCAAAGATGTACAGCCCAGACAATAAAGAGCATATGCTTGCCAAGGCTACACAAAGAATAAAGTTCTGAATCAGCACCCAAAGGTACAGGCGATCCCAGTTCCCAGATGTGAGACACAATTCTCTTAGATTTTATTTTTTTATTTTATTGTGTACTTATAAAGTGCCTGTACAACAAACAGTGTTTCAAGGCGCCAAAAGACGAAAAAAGGGGGAGGGGGAACAAGGGAAAAAAATAACAATAAAGGTCCTATTAGGCCTTGTGTCATTCGGATTGTGAAAGTGCAGTAACAAGAAGTGGAGGGAGGAGGGTGTGGGGGGGGGTGAAGGACGCAGGAAGGGATAGTGTTATAGTGGGAGGGAAGTGCGGGGGAGAGTGGAGTGGAGGGGGGAGGGGGAGGAGAGAAAGGTCATAGGGCTAGGCAAGTACTAAGGGGAGGCCAGGTGGGCAAGTGCAAGGGGAGGAAACCACAGCCTAAGTGCGAGGGGTGAGTGGGCCAGGATAGGTAGGGATGCACACCCTGCCAGGCTAGTCAGGGAAAAGGGGCCCGGAAGGGCAAGTGCAGGTTAGGAAGGTGAGGGGGGTCAGGGAAACCGGGGAGCCTGGGTAGACTGGGCGGGGAGGGCCTGGTGCCCTGTAGGACCCAGAAGGAACCAGGCAGCCAGTCATTGCAGCAGACGGGGGGCATTGGCAGGGGAGGGGGAGAGGGAAGTAAGAAGAGAAGCTTCTGGAACTTAAGGAGATCCGGTTCATGCCTGTGAGGGGCAGCAAGGCCATTCCAGAGGGAGGCTCCTGCCGAAGATAGAGATCTACCCCCAGTCTCTGCTTGGAAAAACATCTGATCAGCAAAGAGTTGGAGCTAGAAGACCGAAGGGCTGTAGTAGGGAGGTCTTTAGGGGGAGAGAGTTGGATGCAGCGGGGTCCCAGCCCTAGAAAGCTTTGTGGATGATGCTGAGGGTTTTGATCTTGATCCTCGCAGCCACTGGGAGCGAGTGGAGAGATTTTAGGGCTGAAGAGATGCGGTCCGTGGGCTTGAGGCCAAGGATAAGTCTTGCAGTCCTGTTCTGGATTAGTTGAAGGGGGCAAAGGGAGGATAAAGGCAAATTGGGGATGAGGCTGTTACAGTAGGCCAGCATAGAGACGACCAGAGCTCTGGAGACATTGAGTTTCTGGGGGAAGGTGAGGAAAGGGAGAATGCCTCTGAGGAGCTGAAAGTGGGCCTTCTTTGCAAGGTCTGCGATGTGAGGACAGGAGAGAGAGGAGGCAAAGATGACGCAAAGGTTTTTGGCCGCACAAGAGGGTCAGGGCAGGGGACCCATAGAGGGCGGCCAGAGAGTAGGAGGAAAGGAGGGAGCAGGGGTCCCAATGAGAAGGATCTCAGTCTTACTGGCATTACGGCAGAGATTGTTAGCAGCGCACTATGCCTGATTACCAATCAGTCAGAAATTAGGAGGAAGTGGGGGGAAGATTGAAGGAGAGCTGCGTATCATCAGCATAACACTGGAAGTGAGGAGAGAAGGTGGAGATCAGGTGGGCCAGAGGGGCAAGGCAGTTGTTGAAGAGCCATGGAGAGAGGAAAGGGCCCAGTTGAACCTGGGAAAGTCGGCCAGATAGGAAGAAGGTCAACCAGTCCAGTGCCAGGTCAGTGATGCCAAGGGTATCACATAGCCGATTTATGAGGGTGGCATGACTGACCTTATCAAAGACAGAGGAAAGATCGGGAAGGATGAGAACGGAGGGAGAGTTGTAATCAAGATTTGAGAGCAAGTCTTTACAGGTGTTGAGGAGAGCAGTGTCTGTGCCACTGACTGCTCTGAAGCCAGACTGGTCGTTGTGGAGACAACCAACATATTCAGTGTGATGGATCAATTGGGAGATTACCAACCTCTCCAAGAGTTTGCCCAGGAAGGGGGTAATGGAAATCGGGCAGTAGTTGGCGGGCAGGAAAGTTCGGCAGAAGGGGTTTTAAGGAGAGGGCGCACAAGAGAGTGCATGAGGGCTAATGGGAAGGAGCCCGTGGCAAAGGAGTGATTGCAAAAGTCAGCCAAAAGTCAGCCAAGGCTGGAGCAAGAGAGGCAATGTTGTCATTGATAGTCCTGGAGGAGCACGGGAGCACCTGTTTGGAGGAGACTTTCATACAGAGGACTTGTTTAGAGACCTCATCTGGTGATATGGGCGAGAAGGTGGAAAACAGGAGGGAAGTGGAGTGGGGGGCCAAGTGAGGCCTGAGAGCAGGCGCGGGATGAGGGAGGGGGATAGAGGAGAGTGAGTTTTAGCTGTGAAGTGGGAAGCCAGTGCAGTGCAGAGGGCCTGGGATGGCAGAGGAGAAGTGGAGACTGCAGTAGGATTGGCAAGTTCCTTGCAGATTTTGAGCAGTTCAGCCGTGTTGCTGGTAACCCCAGAGATGCAGGCTTGGATATGGGCCCTCCTATTCGAGCAGGTGGAGAGTCTGTACTGCCTTTGGAGAAGGTGGCAGGTCAGTCTGTCAGTGGATGTGCTTGAAGCCCGCCATTTCCGTTCAGCAACTCTGCACCTGCGTTTCAGAGAGGCTAGATCGGAGTCAAGGAGGCAGGTTTCAAACCAGGAATACGCTTGGAGGCAGGTTTCATGCGGATCCTCATAACAGGGGCAAGGATGTCTAGGGTGTTGGAGATGGAGAGGTGGAGGATAGCAAGGGCAATGTCAGTGTGAGTCAGTGGATGAGTGGGAGGGAGAATGTAGGTGGCCGCAAAAGCAGCAGCTGACACTCGTTTCATCCGGTGAATGAGGGAGAAGGAGGATAGCAGGGCAGGCAGAGGCTTAACCAGAGGACCCACAAGATCCATAATAGAGGAGATGAGAGCATGGTCAGAGCAGGAGAGAGGTGTAATGAGAGAGTTGGAGATGGGGATGTCGGACCAGAGGGAAGAATGGTGAGGGAAAGGGAGTCACAGAGGCTGTGGAAGAAACCAGTTGCCGCATCAGGATAGTCAAGGTGAATAATGAAGTTTCTGAGGAGGAGAAGCTTGGAGGTAGAAGCCAGAAGAGAAGTCAGGTCAGACCACTCTGAAAAGAAGAGGGAGAATGGACCAGGGGTCCTGTAGACGGTGGAGAGAATCAGCGAGAGGGTAGGTCACCAAGCCTGCAAATGAGGCATTCAATGGAAGAGTACGACTAAGTGGGTATGATAGTGGCAAGAACCCAATCAGGGAAGATCAGGGCTCCTCTGCCTCCAGTCTGGTTAGGCTTGGGCTTAGAGAGGATCTTGTAGCTCTCAGGGAGGAGTGTGTCAAAAGCAATGACAGAGTTGGCAGTGAACCACGTCTCAGTGAGAGCAAGAACGTCAAGGACAAATTCTTCAAGAAGGTGACAGATGTCAGAGTGTTTGACGGCAGAGTGAGAGATGGTTGTCATATTTGAAGGTCTTCGGAGGGGTTGTTCAGGGCTGTGGCACATCTGTCAGAGGTGGCAAAGAGGCCAGGGGGGTGGCAGAAGGAGGCGTGGCAGGATAAGGGAGGGAGTTGATGAGAGACGGGAGATACCTATCAAGAAGGAGGAGGTTGGGCTGAGAGCCCTGGCCCATGACAGTGCCATTCAGGTAGACATTAATTATGCACCTAGAGGTTGAGAAGTGTGCCAAGTGTACTTCCCATCTGGTTCTAGCATTAATGGACAAGGAAGAGAAAGGGAGAGGACTGAGACCATATGTGGAGTCCATAGGTCCAGAGAAAGAACGACAAAGAGGATGTCAGTGACATTCTGCCTGGAAGAAGCATTGAGGAGGATGTTGGTGACAGTCTGCCTGGAAGAAGCATTGACATAGGCGTCAGCGATGGGCAGGCCTGTGTTGGAGACCAGAAGATCGTTCTTGAATTTTCTTCTTCCAGGCATCAAAAGGCGGGCACATTTTAGAGATGACATGTTCTCACCTGTAGCAATTTAGAAGGTGGTCTCAGGCGGATTTAGTAGATAGTGCTTGACCAATGAACGCACTAACCCTTATACAATGCATAAATAGTTGATTCCCTTAACCAACCCCTTCCCACCTTTATGTTTTTGTGAAATGAAACCTCAAATGTGATGTCATAACCCTTTTTAATGTTTTGTCAAGCTTCGAAAAAAGGAAAAAGGGTTTGCCACATTTTTGGTCTCTTCTGTTTTTTGTGGGTGGCAGTACCCCTGGCCTGTCGAGGTTTGTGGTAATGAAAAATAAAAACGTATACAAAATGAAGTAAATGGTTATCCGATTTGTAGACCATAGAAAAAGGTGCCTCGCCCTGAGGGTTGCTATTTATGAAGGTTACCTTGTCAAAGTTAGGCAGGAAGACGACCGTGGGGCTTTTTGGGGTATTGAGAGTACACTTATATGTCCTATATGTGTAGAGGTTACTGGCGCCAGTGAAAAGGGGTGAGGTCAAGTGGTGAACAGGGTGTCTGCCAGTAGGAAGTTGTGAATAAGATTTGGAGAAGTGAAGGGATGAGTTTTGGTTGCCCATGGTGAAGGACACAGAGACTGTGGGGGCAGTGACAGAAAGGGTTTGTACTTTTGAGGTGTGAGGGAATAACTCGACGGTGAGGAGTTGGCCCGAAGTGGGGTCGAAAAGGTGGTATGAATTGTTGTCCATGTTTTTAGGAACACAGGGAGGTTTGGTTTGGCCTTATGGGTGGAGTTGGGTGTATGGGCGATGTTTGTGGTACGCGCCCCAAATGGTGGTGGTGAGGCCGGAGGGGCCTGCGGAAAGGTTAAAAGAGTATTGAAATTTGGAAAATATAGATTCATTGTTGATGAGAAATTGAGAGAGTGAAGTGTAACCATTTTTTTAGTACAAAATAAATGTCAAAATCCGTTTTGAGGTTGTCTAAGTAACGGCAGTCAAAGGTGTGACGTGCCATCAATAGAGACACTCCTCTTGTGCACATGTGCATCTCCCTCCAGCGGTATAAGACTAAGTTTAGTAAATATAACGCAAAATGGGCTCGCAAAACAACAGGGAAGATGGTCAAAGCCTGGCCCCCAGTGGGCAGTCTTTTGAAATATGTGCTGCAACACATGTCCACATATTTACATGCTGCCCATAAAGGAAAGAAGCTTAGTAACAGGTTAGCAATTCTAGAGTTATAGAAGATGTTTGGGATGAGGTGGAAGACCCACCCTGGAGGCAGTGGATACTGAACCAGCACGACATGGGGGGGGGTAAAGCGCCCAAGGCTCCTCGTTCCTCCTTCCCAGAGCAGTGGCACACTAGCTGAGGGGCAGAGATTTTATCCCTTGAAAGAATTAAAAGCAGCATCAGGCTACACCAACCCTGTATATGTGCCCCCTGCGTATAGTAGTGAAGTTGAAATAAATGGAACCAAACTGAGTAACCAGAAGCCAGAGCGTGTACGCAATGAATATAAGAAGCGCTGCGAGCTGCAATCAAGAATAGCAGCCAATGATAGAAAAGGCACAACAACTCGCTCGAGTGAATGGGTGGGAGGACAGATATTGCTTAAACTGGACCGGGAAAAGCCAAAGTGACGTGAAGGCCCGAGAACCAGAAGTGAGGGGGACGCAGTATAAGGGGGAAGAAGAGGAGTGGAAGAGAAAGAGCTAGAGGAGAAGGAAAGAGAATGGGAGAAGGCAATAGAAGAGGTGGAGGAAAGAGAGAGGAAAGAAAATAAGCATAGGGAGAAGAGGAGGAGGGAATTAGAAGAAGCAGAAAGAGAGAAGGAGAGAGAAGACAGAGGGTGAGAAAGCAGAAGGAAGCAGAAGAGATGGCAGAGTGGGAAGCACCGAAGGAAAGAGAGATAGAGTTGAGTAGAGAGAAACGGCACAAGGATATTGAGACACTTGTTAAAGAGAATATGCATCAAGAGAAGGAACAGGAGTGGGAAAGAGAAAGAAGCTGGGAGAGACGTGTTAGAGAAATGGAGGAAATATTGAAAAATCACACACTCCCTGCTCTCCCTGATAAGCATGAAGGGGCAGGTATACGAAGGAGGATTGGGACACTGTATCAGAGCAGGCGGGATGGTGGTGGCCCCCCTTAAGGTAGAGAGAAGCACGGCAGGGTCTCCGCAGAGGAAAGGGTCGAGTTCAGCGGAAACAGCAAGGAAAGGACGGCCCAAGACAAGTAGGGTAGTGCGGGTTGAATTTGAGAATGAAGAGGACAAGGTAAGTGAGGATAGTTGTAGGATTCTGGGGTCAGATGAGATAGGAGGGGAAAGTGAAGATGAGGAGGAGAGAAGGGCAGACAGCCCCTTTGCGGGTGCAAGCCCAGAACAGGGTGTAGAGTGGTCAGAGAGGGAAGAGATGGAAGGGGAAAAATCAGAATCTGTGACACAGAGTAAACACTCAAAGGGCCAATCACACAGCTTATTGAACATTACCCCACATGCTCAGAGGTAGGGGGCATTATTGGGACAAATGAGTCAGCATGACTGGGGCATGTACTTGGACCAAAGGCATGAACAAACTTGAAAGTAATGTAGAGCTGACGCAATTCCTATTGCTACAGAAGGGAGGTGGGAGGCCCCAATATACACCATGGCCACAGACTGACAAGGATAACCTGGGATTTAAATTACCATCATTAACAGCTGGGGCGAGAACATGTATTTATGAGCTAGAAAGACTAACAGCGGGAACAACACTTACAGTGGACGACATACAAAGTTTGCTTGCTGCAATTATTGGGGGAGTGAGCTGATGACATTTGGACACGGACGGGCTACCCTGGGGGCACAGCACAGAACACAGCTCATGACGGTTAACCATTCAATAATTGTAGGGCAGCCATATAAAGGACCCTCAGAGTACACTATCCAGACACCTTAGATATGGGCGTGATCATGACCCGCAAAATAAAGGAAGATGAAGACCCAGTTGAATATATCCAAGAGATTCAAGAGTGTTGGTGCCTTGAGGCTCGTGAACCATGGGACAAGACACTAGTGCTGTTTTATCACATACTATGTCAGGCATTACCTGAGCCAGTGCAGAAGCAAGTATTTGTATTTTGTATTTGTATTTTATTTATTTGTATTGCGCTCCTTGCCCAAAGGCTTGCGGGCGCATGTTTGGTAGGCAGTAGCAAGTTACAGAGAGGACGTTTCAGGTTACAGACAGGGTGATACAGTATACCATTACAGATGCAAGTAACATAGATAGTAACAACAAAGTAGCAGTACCCGGAGGTTGCAGAATAGGGGTACGAGCTGTGTGCAGTTATAAGTTACAAGCTGTCTTGTTCCCGTAACCAAAGTTTAGCTTTGGCTTTGAATGCGTGGCATTGCGGAATGTTCCTTAGGGCATTGGGAAGTGAGTTCCAGAGCTTGGCAGCAAGGACAAAGTCTTACTTATTTACCTGTAACTGTATTTCTCCAGCATAGATTCACATGCTTGAATATTCCCCGTCGTCATACCGGGAATCCTTGGTGATAAAAATAATTATTAAAACATTGTTTAATATACACACATTGCTACATAGCAATACATGTACATAGCCCCTTATGGCCCATTATGGCCTATGAGCCTTTCTATTGTGTAGTCCCTCCACCTCACTTTGGTCCTTTATGACCCCAACCAATGAGGTGACAGGGCTTAAGCTCCGCCCCAGGCAGCCATCTTCAGATTTTGAACCATAGAGACTAAAGTATGATGGATGCTGAGCATAGGAGCAGCCTCTCAGGGGAGGCGGGTGGGCGCATGTGAATCTATGAAAGTTACCAATGCTGGAGAAATACAGTTACAGGTAAGTAACTAAGACTTCTCCAGCATTGGATCTTTCATAGATTCAGATGCTTGAATAGAACAACAAGCAGTTAACCAATGCTGTTGACACCGCTCTCCCTCTGGTGGAGTGCGCTGACAGTGGTTTGGAAAGGGGGTCGCCTTTCCTCTGATGGCAGTGGGTGATGCAAGAAGAGACCCAGCGCGCCAGACCTTGGTTGGAAATATGCTGGCCTTTTGTATGGCCAGCGAAGGCGATGAACAGCCTATTTGAAGAACTGAACTCTCTAGTCCTTTGCAAATAAAACTTTAAAACTCTTGCTATGTCCAGAGAATGCAATGTTCGTTCTACTTCCGAAGAATGATTCTGGAAGAAAAGTTGGTAAGACAATGCGTTCTGTGAGCGTCATTTCCGATACTACCTTCGGAAGGAACTTAGGGTGTGGTCTTAAAATGACACGGTCCTAATGGAACAAGGTGAAGGGAGGTTCAGAAGAAGGCTTGTAACTCACTGATCCTCCTGGCCGAAGTAATGGCTACTAAGATAGCCGTTTTCCATGACACACGTCGCAGGGCGTGGGACCAGTTGGCCAACTGAGACTATTTGTTTTGCAATAAACCCTAGATTTTGGGAATACAACCTCGTGTCTGGCGTATCAGTTCGTGTGTGGTGATTGTGCCTTGTTTCCACAAACGAGGGTCCCTCAGGGGCCCCTTCAAGATGGCGCCCGAATAGGGACCCTCCCCCACTTGTTCCACTTCAGACCATACCAATGGTATATAAGGCGCTATATAAATGCAAATTAACATAACATAACATACGTTGAGAGATAAGGAAGGCGGATAGAACGGCGAGGATGGAACGATCGAGCCGGGATCAAGAGGTGTTCGGGGCGCCCCAGCGTAAGCGATGAGACTCCTATGCAGATCTGCACACATCTGGTCTCTGATCGACGTGTCCTTGTTGGACAGGGAGTGGCATGTTGAAACATAAACGCAGTAACTCAGACAGAAATGTCCGGTCCCCTCCCTCGCATATCCTTGGAGAGTGACCAGCAAGGCATTCTAATCAGTACAGCAGGTGCCAGCTAGTCTCGGTAAGCACAGTAGAAACGCCAGAGCGAACATTAAATGACTTGAGTTATGCTCTTCTTTGCGGCACCCCTTCCCTGAGCCCGGTACAGCCCTGGAGAGCAAGATGACCCCCCCGGGCACACCAATAGAAACTAGGAGATAGCAAGTCCTGGAATGTGTCTCTCCCTACGCACAGCTTGCTTGCAGAAAACAGAAGCATTGTGTTCTTTAAAACACAGACGTAATGTCTGTGGGCTTACAAAATTGCAAACTGTTACACAATGAATGTTTGAAGGTGTCAAACTCGTCACCATTGTCAATCATCGTACCTAGTTCAAAGGAAATACAAAAAGGGGCGGTATAAGTTGTGACACTACTGATTACTAGATACTTGTTTTGTATATATGTAACTGTTGTAGGAATTTTGCTCTCTTGCGTCCCCCGAGGTCTGATAGACACACGTCGCGGGGCGTTGGACCAGTTGGCCAACTGAGACTATTTGTTTTGCAATAAACCCTAGATTTTGGGAATACAACCTTGTGTCTGGTGTATCAGTTTGTGTGTGGTGATTGTGCCTTGTTTCCACAAATGAGGGTCCCTCAGGGGCCCCTTCATCCTGACCAGGCCTCATGCGAAGCCTGCAATTTGGTACGAAGAATATACTTGAGGACATCATGCCCAGAAGGGACTTGTAAGAGTGCACTGATGTTGTTTCTTTCCCTAAGAAACAAGAAGTCAAGTGGAGAATTGTTGATGCTCTTTCTGCCGACGGTCTCACTCTGGGAATGTTGGTGTTGAGATCGGCTCCCAGAAAGAAACTGTCTTGCTGGGAACTGGACAGGACTTCGCTTTGTTTATGGCAAAACCTAACTCTCTTAGGATATTTGTTGTCTTTGAAACTGCTAAGCGCGCGCTTGAGGCGGAACCCGCTCTTATCAACCAGTCGTCCTGATATGGAAAGACTTCTGTTCCTGTCCTCCTGAGTTTTGCAGCCACTGATGCTAGGCATTTCTTAAACACCATCGGTGCTGATCTCAGACCGAACGGTAGCACTCGAAACTGAAAATGAAGATCGCCCACAGTGAACCTGAGGAATTTTCTGTGTGCTGGATGGATAGGTACATGGAAGTATGCGTCATCCAAGTCTAGAGTGGCCAAGAAATTGTGCATGTTTAGCCAAGGGAGCACTCCTTGCAGAGTTATCATCTTGAATTTGATGCGCTTGATATATCTGGTTAGCGCTCTCAGGTCCAAGATGGGACGCCACTGACCAGTCTTCATTTTGACGAGGAAGAAACGGGAGCAGAAACCCTGCCCCTTTAGAGAGTAAGGTACTGGCTCTATTGCTGCTTTGTGCAGCAGTTTGTGGATTTCGGACATGACTTGCTTTAACATATGTACCTTTGCGCGGCGCCGGGGGTAAGGGGTGGGCTGTTCTAGAAATTCCAAGGTGTGTCCCTCGCGCACCACCTGTAACACCCATTTGTCTGATGTTATTGACTGCCAGCGTTGGTAGAACTGGCTCACCCTTCCCCCATCGGGGTGTGACGTTGAGGGGGAGGATCTAGACTGTCAGTTTTGTTTGCTCTGCGACTTCCCTTGAGCACGCTCCACCTACCTCTCTGGGCGTACTTATTGGAAGATTGGTATTTGGAGTCATGGTATGAACTTCCTTGCGACTTCTGGCCGTAGGAAGGGCGGTTAAAACCTCTGTACTTCGAGGATGAACCTCGAAATGGATGAAACGACCAGCGATCCTTGTCTTTGTCTTTCAAGGAACTGATGGCACGTGCCGTGTCTGTACCTGTTTTGATTCCTTTAAGGTGGTCATCAATCTTTTTCCCAAAGAGTTCTTGACCATCGAAGGACATATCCAAAATCTGTGCTTTGACCTCAGGTCTGAATTTGGTAGCCTTCATCCAGGCCTGTCTTCTCAGCACTGTGCTGTGGGCCATCTGCTGGAAACCTGACTCTGCCACATCGACAGCAGCGTCAATCATGTGATCCGACGCTGCTTCCCCATCTGCGATAATCGACTTGGCTTCCTCCTGGAGTTCTACAGGTAGCTGCTTGGCCAGCTTGGACATACAGAGCCAAAGCTTGCAGTCGAATCTCACCGTCATGGCCAGCGCGTTGCCGACTCTGATGGTAAGCGATGCTGATGCGGACACTTTCCTGCCCAAGCCTCGAGTTTGCGACCGTCCTTGTCCGGTGGGGCTGATAGAGGTGATGCTAGATTGGTCAACTTTTTCCTAGCTACTACTGTGATAACGGAGTCCTGTTTTGTATGACCTCGAAGACAAAGAGGAGCAGACTCTGGAGTATGCTTTTTCTCTGGCCTGGAAACTAGAGCCGGAGTGGGTAAGGGTGTGGCTAATATCTTGGAACCGGACTCCCAAATGGGGTCGAGGAGAGGGATGGTAGTACCAGTTCTCCTACGCTTGTCCCTGTGCTCATAGAGCACCGACTTCTTTTCCTCCGATGTGACCTGTAACTGGAACAATTCTGCGGCTTTGCCGAAGATGGTATGAAAAGAAACTAGATCATCCAGTGGTGAAGAGCTGCACCGAGAATCTTTCTTTCTGGGCTTTTGATAACGTAATTGTCCCATTCACTAGTGTCCGGTTCTTGCGTGATCTCGCCTTCTTCTGGCTCAGAAAATCTCTCTGAAAGGATCTTCTTGCCAGTCTGAGACAGAAACAGAGGATGGTACAATCGTTGGATCTCTAGCTGGAGACCTTGTCCTGTGCGACAATGCCGGAGAAGGGACCCTTGTCAGTGAAGCACTGAGTGTCCTGCTCCTGGACCTGCGCGGTGGCTCGGGTGAACGCACCCTTTTCTGTGGCCTACTCCTGGAAGGCGAATGTCTTGGCATGCTTTGCTGAGGTGGAAAATCCCTCTGTGGAGGGTAGACTCTCTCGGTACGGTTGCCTTGCTTTTTTCATTTTACCGTCTGTTGAACTCTTCAATGGTCCTTTGCACTGATAACATTAGCACCGGATCATAAGGATCAGCAGGCATTCCTGTAGTAGCTTGCCAAGGAGGACTGTGTTCCTTAGGCGTATAACAGTGTTGTTCCTCAACAAATTCAGTGTCTGAAAATTCCTCTGGTAGGATGACGTCAGGCAGCTCTGGCATTTCTCCTAAGGGAGATAATTGCGTTCCCTGTGCTTCAAGAGCGTCCAGGAACTGAGGCAGCGCATCATTGGTTGGTGGCGTCAGCAAGGGGTGTTTTGGGCCCTACCTCTTCCGTCGGTAATGGAACTCTAAAGTGCCGTTGAGGACGGCCTCATCGATGGCGGATCTGGGGACGAGGATTTCGTGGCTTGCCTTGATCCGTCGACGAGTGCATGAAAGAAGATTTTGTGGACGGTAACTTCTCAGTCGACGAGTGCTTCGTGGACAGTAACTTCTCCGTCGACGAGTGCTTTGTTGACGAATGCCTCGTGGACGAGTGCTTCATGGACGAGTGATAAGCCTCCTTCATCGACGATTGTTTCGTGGACGATGAACTCGCTGACGAGGACTTAGTCGTGGACGATGCGGTTTGCGTGGTGGTCGTCGATGAGGATGCCGTCGACGGCTTGGTGGACAACGGACCTCTACCTTTACTGCCGCTCGTAGACGGCCTCTCCGTGGACGACTGCCCCCCGCCCTGGTTTTTTGCAAACTCCTCCTTACCTTTGGAGGTAGTTTTTGCCATAGAATGCGTCATCTTATGGCTTGTAGAGTCCAGGGGAGGAAGGAAAGATATCATTTCTAGCTTCCTCTTGCTCTTGGGAGTGGCAGAGGAGCTCCTTTCCGCTGAAGAAGCCCTTCTTTAGAAGTTTGCTTCTCAGCCAACTTGCTGGAGTGAACAGGGGCTGTCTTTGCAGACTCCTCATCAGAAGACAGTTCCTTAGCTTCTCTTGCACCTCGTGCAATCCCTGAAGAGGGAAGGCTTCTTGGTAGTCTGATGGCCAGCCATCTGAAGAGAAAGTTCACTGGACGAATTCTGGGTCAAAACAAAGTTTTTTGACGCCCCAAAAACCAGTGGTGATAGTCCCTAGCCAGGGGAATGTGGTAGAGTATATAAAAATATACACTACTGAGAAATTTGAAGTAAATTCGAAAAAATCTCAGAGAGCCTGAGGATTCCCTGTGTCTATTAGACTGCAGTGAAAATTTGAAGATGGCTGCCTGGGGCGGAGCTTAAGCCCTGCCACCTCATTGGTTGGGGTCATAAAGGACCAAAGTGATGTGGAGGCACTACACAATAGAATGGCTCATAGGCCATAATGTGCTATGTACATGCATGTAGCAATGTGTGTATATTAAAAAGAAAATTAATAATTATTTTTATCACCGAGGATTCCCGGTCTGACGACGGGGAATATTCAAGCATCTGAATCTATGAAAGATCCAATGCTGGAGAATTGAAGAAATTAGTGAGAATAAAGGTGAAGCCATGGCCAGAGATCCAGTTAACTATAGTGCACCACTGTCATTGAGTGCAATAGAACACTAGGAAGAAAGCAGAGGAGACAAAGCTAGAAGAAGCAAAATTAATTCAGAAAGAATTCTGAAGTATTTGATGGAAGGGGTTTGTTGACAAGTGAAGAGGGAGTGACTATGCAGGGCACACGGCACGATCAGCCAATGGCAGGAGGGAGTTTTGCATGAAGGGGAGAGTACAATTACTGGCCCCACGGGTGTAACGCTCACCTGGTTCCCACGGAGGCGCGGCGTCGAAGGCGCAGAACTCTGAAGATGGACAGGAAGGGCCCCTCTATTCTGGCTTCCCTGGCTCGTTGGATACCCTCCTGTGCGTGAAAAGGGAGTATTACCAACTGTGGAACAATGCTCAAGCCTCCCACTCCCTTCCAACCCTCCACGATACCTCCTCCACGATTCCCCGTGAAGCCTCACCTTAGGGTTTGGAAGGATGAGCTCTCCATCCTGCTTCTGATGCAGGGGCGCGTTGAAACCCAGTTACTTCACTGGATTGAGGATTGATGGGAGTTCAGGTAAGCTTGACTGTTCAGGTAAGGCGCTGTAAAAGTTCTGTTCAAAAGTTCAAGCTTAATAATAATGTTCGTTGTCTAATTGCAGCAAGCGCTAATGCTTTTGTCTTTTTCCCCTTAGGGGCCGGGGTTCGGAGTGCCGGAGATATGGCGCCGACCCGAAGTGAAACAGTTCTGGATGAGCGCTCAGGTAATGTCTTTGCATTCGCTCATTCAATGTCTTTGTCTTTTTTTCCCCATAGGGGCCGGGGTCCGGAGATTCCAGGAAGCGGCAGGACCCGAAATGCAGTGGGAATAATCCAACAGGTAAGACTTAAAAGGAAACTGAGCTTTCCTTATTCCTTTTCTCCCTCTCACCTTTGTTCTTGTCTTTTTTCCTCTAGGCGCCGGGGCGTAGCTGAATCCGGAAGGTCGCTGCTGAAGATGGAAGCGCCTTGCAAAGGTGAGTAAAATGCAGCTCTGCAGCGATCGAAACAAAATGCCTTTAAAATGATGTCTTCCTTTTCAGGGCCGTTGGAGAAATGACTCCGGGATGCAGATTTAGCAGGTAAGGGCTTTTCTTCTCCTATTCTCTTCCTTTCTCCCCTTGCAGGTGTTCCAGGGTGCTGGCAGGCGTGGCTGAAGTCAGGATGCAGGAGCTGACACGGTGAGCGTCCAGCTGCTAGGTGCAGAACAACGCGAAGCACGTGTGGCTGTTCGGGTGGGGTTTAAATAGCCTTGGAAGAAGTTCCTGGTATGTATCCTTCCACCAATCAGGTATGTATCCTTCCCCGACCACACCCGGGTGGTGAAGTAGTCCTACAGGTAAGGTAGTCCCATTCAGGCCTCAGGAGGGCCTGGATGAAGCAGCAAGGTCTGCATCAGGTAAGTGTGCACCCAAGCACTTAAACACATATCCTCTTCTATGAGCCTGGCGCCTAAGGCGCCAGGACTGGGGTCCGCTATGAGCCTGGCGCCTAAGGCGCCAGGACTGAGTCCAAAGGGCCCCGACTTGGGCCCGCTGAGACTTCCCTGGGGAAAATGATGTCTGCCTCTGGGGTTGCTGGGCCCGGCCTGGCTCCTTGGAGGTAGGCATCATGACAGTACCCCCCCTCAAGGCCCCTCCCAAGGTCCTTTCCTCCGGGGGTTTTGGTTTGTGCGGGAATCTTCGATGGAATCGTTGAATTAATCGTGGTGCGTGAACATAGTTACTGGGTTCCCAAGATCTTTCCTGAGGTCCATATCCTTTCCAATCAACAAGATAGAAGAGTTTCGACTTAACTATCTTGGAATCTAAAATGTCTTTCACTTCGAATTCTAATTCTCCATCAATTTGGACAGGGCCTGGGGGCTCAGACAGTCTGGTTCCAGGTTGTACTGGTTTTAGAAGAGATGCGTGAAAAACGGGATGAATCCGCATGTTGGATGGTAAATCGAGTTTAAAGGCCACTGGGTTGATAATAGCTTTGATGGGGCAAGGCCCAATGAATCTGGGATTAAAAGTTTGCTGACCCTTGAGGGGTAGATGTTTAGTTGCTAGCCATACCTGATCTCCTACTTGGTAAGGAGGAGTTTTACTTCGGTGCAAATCAGCGTTTTCTTTATACTTTTTCTTGGCTTGCTGTAAGTGGGTTGTAGCTTCTTTGAAGGCTTGGGTTATTGTGGAATGTAGGTGATTTACTGCAGGCATCTCCAGGGTCAGAGGTGGATCTAGGTCAGAGGTCCGAGGATGGTGACCATACAGGGTATAAAAAGGAGTCTGTCCGGTTCCAGAATGCACTGAATTGTTGTATGCATATTCTGCAATCCAAAGGATGTCTTTCCAATTTAACTCGGATTGGTGTAACATGCACCGCAGATATTGCTCGAGAGTCTGATTGGTTCTCTCGGTTTGTCCGTCGGTCTGGGGGTGGTGGCTGGTGGATAACCGCACGTCTATTTGTGCTAGTTGGCAACATTTCTTCCAAAAGTGGGAGATAAATTGACTTCCACGGTCTGAGACTAATATGGAAGGGAAACCATGTAACCGCACTATATTTTCCATAAATTCCTTGGCCAAGGTGGAAGCTGACGGCAATCCTTTTAAAGGGATAAAATGGGCCATTTTGGAGAATAGATCCACTATTACGAGAATCGTGTTGTAACCACCACAAGGAGGCAGGTCAGTTATAAAGTCCATTGACAAGGTGTGCCAAGGTGCTGGTGGAATGTCCAAAGGTTGAAGTAGGCCGGCTGGCCTTTTCTTTTGACTCTTATTTTGGGCACAGATTCCGCAAGACAACACAAATGACTTTATGTCTTTTCTCCAAGAAGGCCACCAGAAGTGGCGTTTGATCTTTTCTTCTGTTTTCGCGATACCGGGGTGTCCTTCCATTAATGATTCATGATGACGGGTAATGACAAGTTCCTGCAATTCTTTACTTGGCAGAAATAACCGCTCTTGGAAGTAGGGTAAATCATCCTTAACGGTGTAGTGAGGACCCTTTTGACTCCATTCCAGTAAGGCAGAAGAGTCAAAAAGCTGTTTTACTTGAGCTTGGATGTCCTCAATGGTTTGCAATGAAGTCAAGCCCAGAATTCTTTGTTCCAGTATGATTGGCACAGGTTCTAAACTCGAATTGGGTTCTTCCATGCCTATCCGGGATAAGGCATCTGCCTTACCATTCTTGCAGCCAGGGCGATAGGTAATTACAAAATCAAATTCCGCAAAGAATAAAGCCCATCGGAGTTGTCGCGAAAATTGAGCTTTGGCCGTCTTTAAATACTGCAAATTTCTGTGGTCCGTAATTACGGTGATGGTGTGTCTTGCACCGAGAAGATAGTGACGCCAAGCCTTGAAAGCTGATTTAATAGCCAGTAGTTCTTTGTCGGTAATTGCGTAATTGAGTTCAGGTGGAGAGAATTTTCTGGACCAAAAGGCTACAGGGTGTAGTTGGTTAGTTTCTGGGTCTCTTTGCGACAGGACAGCTCCCATGGCCGAACTGGATTCATCGGTTTCCACGATGTAAGGGAGATCTGGGCGCGGGTGCTTCAATACAGGTGCAGAGGTGAATTTGGTTTTCAGGTCCTGAAAGGCTTGTTCAGCCTCAAGAGTCCATTCAAAGCGTTTATTTTTCTTTAGGAGAGCTGTGACGGGTTGAACAGTTTGAGAAAATTCCGGGATGAACCTTCGATAGAAATTGGCAAAGCCAAGCATGCTTTGCACTCCCTTCACAGAGCTAGGAGATGGCCATTTGAGAATGGCGTCCACTTTCCGCGAGTCCATGCGGATTCCTTGAGGTGTCAGGATGAATCCGAGAAACTCCACTTCTGTGGTATGAAAAACGCATTTTTCGAGCTTGGCAAATAATTTGTGCTGGCGCAATTTCTCAAGAACTGCCCTAACATGGTTTCTGTGATCAGATTCTGAGGAGGAATACACCAGGATGTCGTCAATATAAACGATGACACAAACATCGATAAGTTCCCGAAGAACATCATTGATGAAGTACTGAAAGGCGGCAGGTGCGTTGCACAAACCGAAGGGCATTACTTGATATTCGAAGAGTCCAAATTTGGTGCGGAATGCAGTCTTCCACTCGTCGCCCTCTTTTATACGTACCAGGTGGTAAGCTCCTCGGAGATCTAGCTTGGTGTACACACGAGCATCTTTTACTTGGTCGATAAGCTCAGGTATCAGGGGCAAAGGGTAACTATTCTTAATCGTTATCTGATTTAGGGCGCGGTAGTCAATACAGGCCCTAAGGTCTCCTTCCTTTTTAGGTACGAAGAACAAAGCGGAAGAGACTGGTGACTTTGATGGGCGAATGAAGCCATTGGCCAGGTATTGATCCAAATACTGGCGCAAATGCAGGTTCTCAGGTTCAGTAAGAGCATAAATCCTACTACAAGGTAGTTGTGCATTGGGTACCAAGTCGATTTGGCAATCGTAAGATCGATGGGGAGGTAAGGTGTTAGCCTGCTCTTTCTGAAAAACGTCTTGGAATTCTTGGTATTCAGATGGTAGCTGTACAGGGGTGGAAGTTGCAGAGGCTAGACCCATAGCTGGATTCCTTGGGTAACAGGTTGGTTCACAATCAGGAAAAGTTATCTTCTTTGCTCGCCAGTCTATTCTCGGATTATGTGTTTCTAACCAAGGGATACCAAGAAGTACTTGAAATTGTGGGGCCTTGATCACATCAAACACGATTGCTTCCCGATGTCCGTCCTGACCCACCAGAATGATTTCAACTGTGGAATGCGTTACAGGCCCTGAGGCTATTTCGGTTCCATCAACTGTAGTAATTACATCTTGGGTTACTTTCGGGCGGAGAGGAAGCTTAATCCTGGAAGCCAATTCACGGTCTATGTAATTTCCAATAGCTCCACTGTCTATGTATGCTTTTATAGCATGCAACTGCTGAGGCTGTTTTGGGTTCACAAGCACCATTGGCATGACAAAATGCGAGGTCAAAGAGTTTGTTTTCAAGCTCGGCAAGCGGACCCCTACGCTTGTCGGGCTAGGCCGTTTCCCGAACCAGGTGTCAATAACTCGTTATCAGTGGCTCCAACCACCTTCTTGGGTGGTTTAACTGGACAACTTTGAAGAAAGTGACCGGAAGTTCCGCAATACAGACAAAGTTGCATTTGTCGCCTTCTCTCTCGTTCCTTCTGCGTTAATGGTCCCTTAACACTGCCAATTTGCATAGGTTCGGAAACGTCAGTACTCTTCGAGTTAACGTGGGTCTTGATAGGTACTCTGGTTTCATACTTGAGCCGATCTGCTTTTCTATTTTGAAGTCTGTGATCAAGTTGAACCACTAAGTCTATGTAGTCTGCGCAGGCCTGGGGTGGATCTACTATCTGAGCTATAACATCTTTAAGCTCACCGCGCATGCCTCGATGAAACAATGTGATCCTTTTATTTTCAGGCCATCCGGTTTCCACAACTAGTCTATTAAAGGTGGCGATATAGGACAAAAGATCCTGATTACCTTGTCGTAAGGATAGCAGTTCGTTGTCAAGGGCCTGTCCCTGCGAGTGTCGAGCGAACAATCTTTCCATGCTGGCCTGGAAGCCCTAGAAATCCCGGAGAATGGGATCATCCTGATTTACCAATGGAATAGACCAATCGGCAGCACAGCCACTGAGGTAAGATAGTACAAAGGCTACTTTGGTCTGGTCGTTGGGGAAGGCCCCGGGCCTGCATAAAAAGTGTAAACGGCATTGGTTCATAAAAACGGCATATTTCTTGGGATCCCCCGCAAAACGTTCCGGCGGGGCCAAAGGCATGTGTCCAGGTAGATTGATTTGTACCGGGTTATTCGAACCCATTGTTGTAGAAATATCTCCGGAAACAGGTAAAGGAGTGTGCTCTGCCTGGCCCTGCAATAACCTTTTGGCCAGATCATCAGTTCTTTCCTTGGATAGGATTAGTTCCCTTCTGAGAGCAGTAGTCTCCTGGCGGGCTGAGTGCACTTCTGCCCGTAATTCCTCTAAAAGATGGGCCAGCTGATCTGTCTCGGAAGTCTCCATAGCGCCCAGGTGGGAAATTGTGGTAAGGCTTCGCGTTCTGTAACGCTCACCTGGTTCCCACGGAGGTGCGGCGTCGAAGGCGCAGAACTCTGAAGATGGACAGGAAGGGCCCCTCTATTCTGGCTTCCCTGGCACGTTGGATAACCTCCTGTGCGTGAAAAGGGAGTATTACCAACTGTGGAACAATCCTTAAGCCTCCCACTCCCTTCCAACCCTCCATGATACCTCCTCCACGATTCCCCGTGAAGCCTCACCTTAGGGTTTGGAAGGATGAGCTCTCCATCCTGCTTCTGATGCAGGGGCGCGTTGAAACCCAGTTACTACACTGGATTGAGGATTGATGGGAGTTCAGGTAAGCTTGACTGTTCAGGTAAGGCGCTGTAAAAGTTCTGTTCAAAAGTTCAAGCTTAATAATAATGTTCGTTGTCTAATTGCAGCAAGCGCTAATGCTTATGTCTTTTTCCCCTTAGGGGCCGGGGTTCGGAGTGCCGGAGATATGGCGCCGACCCGAAGTGAAACAGTTCTGGATGAGCGCTCAGGTAATGTCTTTGCATTCGCTCATTCAATGTCTTTGTCTTTTTTTCCCCATAGGGGCCGGGGTCCGGAGATTCCAGGAAGCGGCAGGACCCGAAATGCAGTGGGAATAATCCAACAGGTAAGACTTAAAAGGAAACTGAGCTTTCCTTATTCCTTTTCTCCCTCTCACCTTTGTTCTTGTCTTTTTTCCTCTAGGCGCCGGGGTGGTAGCTGAATCCGGAAGATCGCTGCTGAAGATGGAAGCGCCTTGCAAAGGTGAGTAAAATGCAGCGCTGCAGCGATCGAAACAAAATGCCTTTAAAATGATGTCTTCCTTTTCAGGGCCGTTGGAGAAATGACTCCGGGATGCAGATTTAGCAGGTAAGGGCTTTTCTTCTCCTATTCTCTTCCTTTCTCCCCTTGCAGGTGTTCCAGGGTGCTGGCAGGCGTGGCTGAAGTCAGGATGCAGGAGCTGACACAGTGAGCGTCCAGCTGCTAGGTGCAGAACAACGCGAAGCACGTGTGGCTGTTCGGGTGGGGTTTAAATAGCCTTGGAAGAAGTTCCTGGTATGTATCCTTCCACCAATCAGGTATGTATCCTTCCCCGACCACACCCGGGTGGTGAAGTAGTCCTACAGGTAAAGTAGTCCCATTCAGGCCTCAAGAGGGCCTGGATGAAGCAGCAAGGTCTGCATCAGGTAAGTGTGCACCCAAGCACTTAAACACATATCCTCTTCTATGAGCCTGGCGCCTAAGGCGCCAGGACTGGGGTCCGCTATGAGCCTGGCGCCTAAGGCGCCAGGACTGAGTCCAAAGGGCCCCGACTTGGGCCCGCTGAGACTTCCCTGGGGAAAATGATGTCTGCCTCTGGGGTTGCTGGGCCCGGCCTGGCTCCTTGGAGGTAGGCATCATGACAACGGGAGAGGGGAAGTACCCAGAGGAAGAGGGAGCGGATTTCAGGACCCACAAGGAGATGGGTGTAATTGAGGAAAGCTCAGATCATTAGGACAATTTTGGCAATGTTGGGTGTGTGGGAAGGTGGCCACATAGCCTGGACGTGTAGAAACAGAGGAGGAATGCAACAGAACTGGCAGGACCCAATAGACGGGATGGCCTACCCCAGCATACAGTGCAATACCACCTACTATTATGCCCAAGATCACACACAGTATGGGAGGATAGCTCAGCGGCAACGTGCCCGCCTTGGAAACAAGACAACATGAAGCAACACTGGTTCGATCCCCGGGTCCGCGCTTAGAAACCTCCATGTATTAAGCACATTATAAATACGCAACTAAGAGACATATTCCTGTAACAGCACCTCGATGCCCCCGGGCTTTGTGAGCGCTTTAAAAAAAGAAATGCAAAATACAAAAAAAAATAAAAAATATATTGAAGTACGTAAATTGGTCCCCAAAAGAGCACAAACATTCTCCCCTGTGGGCAGACATGCTATGAGGCGTATGCGTCACCGACACAGCCAACAAAACAAGCACTGATGCACGCACAACAGACACAGACAACAGACACGGACAACCCTCCAGCAGGCACCTTCACAGACACCGCAGCCACAGACACAGTCACAAGCATCACTACAGCAGAACACTGTGGCCACATGGAACCCAAGTACTGAAGTATAGACACCGACACCCAGGATAGGGTGTGTGGCTCTGGTGGGAGGGGGTGAATTTATACCCACAATAGGACAGCCCAAAAACTGACTTGAGTTGTTCAATCCTATCTGTTATAACTGACCCACATGAGGAGCCATGAGTCGGCGTGACCATAGGTGACAAAACATTCTCTTTTCCCGTCAATATGGGAGCAACCAGATCCTGTGTTAGGGAAGGTCGATCCCCAAAGCCATGAACGCACAAGACTTTTCTGGGGCCACATAGTTGGTTCCATTTACTGATGAATTGCCACTCACTGTCGGGGAACATGATTTCACCATGCCACTATTGTATTCCTTCCAGACACTAGTTAACATAATAGGAAGGGACATGACGAGGAATCTCAACATGACCATCTCATTCACTGACAAGGGAACCATGTGTTCCACCCCGGGGATTCATTACATGAATGCACTTGAATTCATATTAGCCCTCTGTGGCCAGACAGCACAGAGAGGGGCACCCCTACATCCCGAGGTGTTCCGATATGGAGTGAGTCTTATGTTAGCATGGCTCCCTGGAATACAAGGCACAATACTACGACTACCCATAAAGAGCCTATTTAGACTAGAGATTGCCATTGATGAAGAGGAAGGACATATATTCCCACTAGAATTGGAAGCAGTTATAGTAAGGGAAGAGAGTGATCCTCCATGGAACTGATGACAGGGGAAAAGCACGGCGGGGCAGTGATTGCTTTACATGAGGAACACAGACTGACAAATTTGACTGATGAAGAGCTGTTTCAAGACGATGAGGAAGATTTTGAAGTGGTGTTTTTTAAAAGCATTACCAATTGGATGAGAATTGAGAAAAGGGAGGTGCCACAGAGGATGGCCCTGATAAAAAAAGGCACCAACATTTCTTGAGATTGACCTAGCCCATGATCCAAGCGTACTATGGACAAGTATTCTCCATGACGTGGGCCTACTGAAGGGAGTAGGGGCAGTGAATATAAAACTGAAACTAGGAGCAACCTGCCATTAGTGAAACAATATCCCATGTCATTTTGAAAAACAGATTTTTCAGCCAGTGTCAGCTTTCAATCCTCTCCAAAGCGAATCCTTTGTGCCACTTGAATTTTATGATTCCAGGGTCTGCACTTGGAGTGCCTATATTGTGGCTGAAACAATATGTGAACCGAATTAGTAGATAGTATAGTTGGTACTCTTGAGATGTGCGATCCCCAGGAAGAATTACAGTCAGTTTTTTCAGAATAATTTTATTTATTTATTTAATATTTTTTCCGATTACTCCATGTATTTGATCCATACATTCAATTCTTAAGTTCCATCCTTATAGCATTTGTTTATCTCCCAACACGTGTTTCCCCATAGCTTTAGCTATGGTTCCTCAGGAGAGATTCCTTGTTATTGTTGTTTTCTTAATCTTGATTGATATTGATAATTATGTTTTTCATTCACTTTTACAGGTATACTTCAATTTTTCTTCTAGAATCTTATGTATGGGTTTGAGCATTTCCCTCAGCAAGGTACGATTGCCTTGATTCATCCACGATCCAATATCCCATGTCCAAGGAAGCAGATAGAAGAGAGAATATTGGTGCCCTCAGAGTCCCCATGCAACACGGCTGTGTACCCAGTGAAAAAAGCGACAGGGGGGTCATGGAGATTTATTCAGGATCTGTGCCCCCTAAAGAATTTGTTGAGGCAGAATTTCTGTTGGTCCCCAACCCGGTGATATTTTGCAACATCCTAGCCAAAACCACACACTTCACAACGATTGATCTGAAGAATGCATTCTTTTTGATCCCCCTCCATAAGGAGTTGCAGGATTTGACCTTGTTTTCATATAGAAATAAGAAGTGGAAACATACAAGGCACTGTGGCCCTCATTACAACACCAGCGCTAAACCATTGCGCTATTAGCACCATGGTTGGTGCCGGTGTTGTAACGAGTCCGCCATGGTGAAATGGGGAAATACCGCCCCATTCCAAGGTTGGCGGGGCGATATTTCCCCATTTCCCCATGGCCCTTCCCCATTCCCATTTTTGCCCCATAGGGCTCAATGGGAATGGGGAAGGCAGCAATTACAGTACCGCAAATTGCGGTACCGTAATTGCCTGCGAGGTCCCTTTGCGGGTCCCTACTTTAATGGCTGGTCCAGACCAGCCGTTCAGGTCGGGTCCCGCAAAGGGACCTCGTAGTAAGGCACAAAGTGGTTAACGGCGCCGCAGCCTTTCACGGCGCCGTTAACCACTTAGCGCCTGGGTCGTAGTGAGTCCCCTTCTATATTTAACAGGGTCCTCCAAATGGATTTAGGAAACGTACACCTCGACAGCACAGTGGTTCAGTATGTGGACGACATTTTAGTGTGTAGTGAGACAGTGTCGAAGAAACTCAATACAGTTGACGAGAGTTCGGGCAGACAAGGGTTACAAGGTAGACAAGGACACATTGCAGTATTGCCAGAAGGAGGTTCTATACATTGGCCAGTTGATACCACACAAAGGCAGGATAGTGATCACAGTGAGAGAGATGCAGCAACTTCTGGGACATTGCAACTATTGCAGGGCATGGGTCATTCATTACAGCACATATGTTAGGCCCCTCTTAACAGGACTTAACGAGTCTCAGAGGGATGGCAGCATGATAGCATGGGCAAGTGACATGACAGAAGTCTTGTGGTAATGACAGCAGCGCTCACACAGAAGACTACCCTGGGACACAAACCATTGGCATACTACAGTGGGTTTCTAGATCCAGTAATGAAGGGTCATTATCCTTGTGAACAAGCATTGGCAACAGCAGTTTTCAAAGTAGTCATCTAATATTACCATGTGCTGCAGAGTAACATTGTATGTGAAGCATTGCCTGTTTGCCATTTTTGAGAAATAACAGCGCACTGACAATACATAGAGCATCTGGGTATGAGGTTATCATCTCAAACGCAGCGGTTAAGGTGGTGAGATGCAGAGTAGTGAACATAGCAACGTTCATAGCAGAGCCAGTGGAGGAGGGAGATTACTTGCATGAATGTGCCAAATATACAGAGTGTTACAACAACGGATACCATGTCAAGAGAGAATGCCCTCGGAGGGGGCCAAGTGCTGTTTATTGATGGGTTCTCAACAATTGATCAGAGTTCGGGGGGAAAGACACACAGGGACGGCATTGGTGAAAGTGAGACAGAGTGTTTTTTTTAAGGTGGTGCTGAGCGCAAGATTGCCCTCACATTTTTCAAGTAGCAGAATTGGTAGCACTTAATGTGGCACTTGAGGCACACAAGGACAAGGAGATCACAGTGTACTCTGACTCTGCCTATGTGACGCCAACAGTACATGCAGGATTGTCACGTTGGAAAAGGCAGGGCTTCCAACATGCTGATAACATGCACGTGCAGCACACGCCCCTATTGGACAGGGTAATAAAAGCACTATAGTTCCCAAAAGCCATCGCTGTGGTGAAGTGCGCAGCCTTCACGAGGGGGGAGGACCTAATTTCCCACTGCAGCAAAGCCGCTGACACAGAGGCCAAAAAAGAAGCATATTTTCCTGAAGTAACTGAAGTTGGCACATCACCCAACAGACATACATGAGCGTGCAACATGGTAGTCAAGGAAGGCTTTAACACCCTGCCTATCACACAAATAATTGATCTGCAGTGGACAGCACCACCAGAAGAGCAGGAACTTTGGAAGAGGAGGGGGGTGCTCAGTATCCCACACTAATGCAATGTGGTGGCAGGACAGCACCGGCAAACCAGTTATGCCGCTTGCATTACTGAAGGTAGCACTAGAGCAACTCCATGATACGACCCACACCTGTAAAGAGAATCTTGCAGTGCAGATCGCGGAAGATTAGTTCACTCCAAACTTGGCAGAACATATTGCTGCCTTCATTTTCAATTGCATTGTCTGTCAAAAGTACACTTCAGGGCACACCTTATGAGTAGTGAGGTACTATACCCCGTCCTACTGGACGCTTCCAGAATTTGCATATAGACTATGTGGATATGACCAAAGCCTGTAACAGCTACAGATATATGCTGGTAGTTATATGCCCCTTCTCTCGATGAATCAAAGCCGGTCCATACACCCACCCCGATGCCGCATGTGATGCCGAATTCCTCGTAAAATAGGTTTTCCCAGGATGGGGGGTGTGCAAGGTCTTTTGGTCGGACAGCGGATCACATTTTGTGAATGAAGTATTTGAGCACATGATTCTACTGGGGATGAAGCATAACTTCTCTTGCGCTTGTCACCCGCAAGCAAATAGAATTTTTGAACGACTCAATGATCTGCTGAAAGAGAAAATCGACATATTGAAAATGACTCTAAAAAAAGGATGGCTCCATTGCCTGCCCTTAGCCCTATTTGCATTACGCAATCAACCAGGCTCAGATCACCACTTGATTCCTCATGAGCTTTTGACAGGACGCTGTATCAGTATATCTCTTGCTCCTCACACTAGAGCGTTAACTGATACCCAGAGTGCCTCTGTTGTTTTAGGAGCTGAAATGCATGATTACTATGACTAGTGTTTCTTTTATTTCCCAACAAATTAAAGCACAGCATGGGAGGTCAAAGTAGAATGATGAAGAGGACACACCAACAGACTTGCAAGATCTGCTCAAACCACCTCCTCTATACCAAGGGGACAGAGTACTGTTAAGCAATGTTACGAGGATGTGGCACAAGTCACGTTTTGATGGAACTTTCATCATAGAAGATATCACTGCCACGGCCGTGAAGGTGGTAGGAAGAAGAGCCTGGATACATAACGGCGACGTCAAACCCTGTACATGTGAGACCCCCTACCTCAAGTCCCAGAAGGTGCAGCACAAGAAGTAGAAGAAAAGAGAGTGCAAATTAGAGCCATGACTAGAATTTCAGTGGATGCTTTAGGGTGGAACGATAAGCCCATCTTCCTTGCGGTTTCTATTTCCAGATAATTTCTGACCGCCCCACTATCTATGAATGCCTTGAGAGCGTGCATGTTGGCGGGTTGCAGTGGGTTAACCAAGACCACTGAAATAGTGAAGTGTGAGATCTGATGAATCTCTTCTATGCTCGAAAAACCGATCTCTAAGTCTGCCGGGCTTTGGAGTTTTCCGTTTCCTTGCCTTCTTTGACATTGTGCATAGCTCCCACTGCCTTCCGTGGGGGCTTTGCCAAACAGTTTCGAAGGAAGTGACTGGACTGGCCACAATATAGATAGTGTTGTTCCTGGCACCTTCGTTCACGCTCTGCCTTGGTAAGTGGACCCCAAAGGACGCCCAGTTGCATTGGCTCAGAATGTGTCTCAGTGGGTTGCCGGATTGGGGTTTCCTTGGGTCTGATATACACATGCCTATTCTCTGAACGAGCCCGATCAGCCTTATGGTTCTGTAGACGATGGTCTAATTGCATTGCAAGATAGATGTACTCAGCACAATCATCAGGGGGTAACTACTTGTGCTAGAACGTCTTTTAACTCTCCACGCAATCCTCGGTAAAACGGCGTGATGCGTTTTTCTTCGGGCCAACCTGATTCGGCAACTAGACGATTGAATGTGGCTACATACGCAATGAGATCCTGACTGCCCTGTTGCAGAAAGAGTAACTCGTCGTCTAGGGCTTGGCCTTGTGTTCGATGAGCAAACAACTTTTCCAACTCGCGTTGGAAGCCAGTGTAATTCCTGAGAAGTGGGTCGTCCCTATTTACCAATGGGACTGACCAGTCTGCGGCATGACCCCCAAGGTACGAGAGGACAAAGGTAATCCTCGCCTGATCGGTCAGAAATAGCTCAGGTTTACATATAAAGTGCAGGCAGCATTGATTCATGAATGTCCCAAACTTCTTGGGGTCTCCCAGAAACCTCTCAGCGGAGGTTAAAGGAATGTTGCCTGGGATGACCACTTAAACCGGAGCTACGGTTGGTAATGTGGAAGCCTGTCCTTGGGCAGACCCTCCTGGCAAAGGAGCTAAACCAGCCTGTGTCTGCAGTAGCTGTCTAGCCAACTCATCGGTCTTGTCCCTATTTACCACCAATTCTAGCCTTAAGGTGTTGGTTTCCGAGCGGGCCGCTCTTCCCCTAGTAATTGTGATAGCTGGTCTACCTCAGAGGTCTCCATCGCTCAGGCAGAGTGATAAGAACGGGTTTATGTTCTGTCACACTCACCTGTGTCTCTGTGGGAGCAATGGAGTCTTGACCTCTTTCCCCGTGTGCTCAATGCCCAACCTTGTGCGGGAAGTCCGCCTGTTAATGAAGAGGATAAGTTACACTAAGATGCTGGACAGAATTCACCACCGGACCGCTCTCCCTCTTATCCCTTGTGTAGAAGAGGTTTGACTAGGCTGTTTTCCCTGGCTCACTTTGAGGGTTAGTTGGGCAAGCTCTCCATCCTGCTCTTGGCAGGGGCGCTATTCTTCGGGGGCAGGTGGTCCAGTTGCCCCGCTTGTGGGTCTTTCCCTTGCATTTGTAATGAGTTCTTAAGGCTGCTCGTGTTCCGTGTTGAGTCGCTGTTCCTAGTTCACAGCGGAAACCCCCTGAATGCTGCTGCAGGGGTGCGTGGTGAACCAGTTGCTTCACTGGTACTCCTGAGCCGACTGGTTTAGCAGGTAAGTGTCTTTTGTACCAGCCGGGTGTGTTTTTGAGAGTGAGGCTAATGCTGCTATGCAGGTTAGTGTCATTCAGGTTTTCACAGCACGCTTAAGGATGCAGGGAGCTGCGAGGAGCACTTCTAATTGTTGTTTGTATTTTTCAGGTGCAGCCAAGTTCGTAAGAAAAGGAGTAGCTTGCGCGGTCTGGCGGCTACAAGTTCAGGTGAGTATGCGCTGCATTGGCCTGACACAGGAGTCTGAACTTATACGAGTGCTACCTGACTTTCTTGTCTTCTCTCTTCACAGGAGCTGCTAGGACGTTCGTGCGATGATCCGGAGAGACGATCCAATGACTGAAGATGGTCCGATGACTGGAGACTGAGACCGCACGCAGGTGGGCTGGAAGTCCTTCCAACGACAGGAGCGCGGTGAGCGTGTTGCTTGTCAAGCTTACAGAAAACAACACGAAGCGTTGAATGATCTTCGGCCGTGGCTTATATAGCCAACCACGCCCAATGACTAGAGCCCACAGATTGTTCGGTATATTTTCGCAATGGCCACAGGAAATGAACAGGAAGTGGGCAGGAAATGAACAGGAAGTGAGCAGGTAGTGATTATACTCTGAACCCCAACAGACATGAAAACAAGGAGGCATGATTACAGGGGTGCTAGTGAATGATGTCATGGGCTAAGAGACTATATGCCTCATGTGTACAAAAGGGGGGTCATGTTTTTATGCAGTATATGCCAAACTTGCCAGGCCCTTATTCATCTTGCCCCAGCCAGGCACCCAGCATTCATGACAATTAGGATAGCCATAGCTCAATGCAAGAAGACTGCGCAGAAGACGATAGGAATTAAAATATTAGTAGACGTGAACACTAAGACAGAGGAGCAAACACAAACTGTTTATTGACTCTATCACACTTGAGGCAAAGTCCCATTGTCCCTCCAGGTATGAAATTCTTTTATCCCCGGGATGCCCGCAATTACGTGGGACATTGGGTGTGGTGCAAACCAGATGGGAAGTGCTGCTATATTACCTGCAATATGGATGAACATGTGAAGAATCATGATAATGTGAGAGGGGTGGCAAATATATGGATCCCCAAGACGCCTTACAGAGGGGAGGAGCCTCCGAGAAATGTGGTTGAGGTCTCGATCATAGGGTGGAATGAAGAGAGACAAATGAATGTTTCATTCATTTCGTGGGCCTCTCCCCTCTCGCGATGCTATAGGAATTGCAGGTGCACATCACTTATGGTCTCTAACTCCCCACCGCTATACCACAGGTACGAGAGAGTTTACTCGCTGAGGCAACCCTATCGCCCTTTTATACTGGATCAATCGAAGAAACGCTAAACCTGCGGGCTATGGAGGACATGAACGAGCTGTGAACCAAGATGATTAAAGCATATGATGTCACTGCTGAATACTGACACATGTAGGTGCATTAGACATGAAGTACCTATGCATCCAGCACGAAGATACACTAACAATATGTCAAACCACACATAGACATGAAGAAAATGCTTTCATCCATTAGGTTAGAAAACATATACTCCTTCTCTATGCTGAAACACAAGACACACAAGGATGCACATAATGCTTGCTTAATGCAGAACACAACTAAAATGAGTGGCCATGTAAAACAAGATGGATGGAGCAGCCACATGTGGGTGAATGGGAGACAGGAGAAGCTTCGAGGCTGCAGAGGGACATTGCTCTCTGAGTTAGCAGAAAACCCAAGCTGAACAGCCTAGACAATAAAGAGCATATGCTTGCCAAGGCTGCACAAAGAATAAAGGCCTAAATCAGCGCCCAAAGGTACAAACAATACCAGTTCCCAGACGTGAGATACAGATCTCTTAGATTAGTAAAAGAAATAAGTAATATTGGAAGGTAAGCTTACCACCAACTCAGACTAAATATTGAGAGGAAGGTAGCTCGAACAAATCTCTAGAGAATGTAACGACACCCACAGTAAAAGAGGCTAAAATCCTCATAAATGCTGAGCAGAATAATCCAAAACGTGGTCTCCACACACGTAACTCACAGTTGGATGATAATGCCTATTCATTAGAACCAGACACAGACAGACAGAGACCATCGCTCCCATTCAGTTCTCGGGACAAAAGATACAAGGTAGTGCAATGTTAAAAGTTAAAAGCCCTGGCCTGTGGCCTAGAGAATCTGAAATGGTAACCTTATTGGCCAAGTAGCACCTTGGTGCTGTTCTCACCACCCCCTATTGTACTCATGTGCTGGTACCCTTCCAAAGTGCCATGGCTGAGAAAGCAACCACTGACCAATCACTACCTCCCGTCCATGTTGCCCTACACACTGTTGCATCGGCTAATGGCACATTGTAGAGATGACATGTTCTCACCTGTAGCAACTTAGATGGTGGTCTCAAGCGGAGTTAGTAGATAGTGCTTGACCAATGAACGTACTAACCCTTTTAAAATGCATACTAAGTTGATTCCCTTGACCAACCCCTTCCCACCTTAGGTTTTTGTGAAATGAAACATCAATTGTGATGTCATAGCCCTTGGCAAAAATTGTAGGAATTGGTGGCCGGAGGATCCTTGTGTAGCCAGCGACATGATCAGTTAGTTCACAGCAAACCACCAGAATGGGCCAAGCAGATAGAAAACAAGAAAGATAAAGCAGCTTAGATAACTTTACAGCAAGATGTCCCAGAGACACATTGGCCCTCATTACGACCCTGGCGGAAAGGGGAAAACGAAGGCGGAAATGCAATACCGCCATCGAATAGCGCTCGGTGCGACTATGACCCGTCACCGCAAAGTACGAAGCCATTAGCGACACCGTAGTGAACGCCAACGCTAACTGCACTAAGCACGCGCGCGCGCGCCATGCCAAACCGCAAACACCACCATGGTGCAACGGTACGCCAATTCCGACCCTAGCGGACATGTACCTAACGCCATCAGGCATGGCGGAATGGACCATTCCGCCATGGCGAGAAGTACGGCATCGCGAATCAACCGTAAACGGCCCCACTGAGTGCCTGTACACCGCTCCCTGCCCACAAAGTACAACTCCCTGTAGGTGCAATGAAGTCACAATGCAACCATTGAAATGTACAAAGCACCCATGCATGCCAACGAACAAAAGCAACACAAGAGGGGCCAATGGGAGCTGCAGGGCACAGATGGCACGAATACAGAAGCCATCCCAATGGACATGACCACAGTCCCCCACCAAGAAACGCACGCAAACACAGGCACCTGTGACCAGCAACATTCCGAAAATCACATCATTCCACCAGTCCACCTGGCTGACCGCCATCTGTCACACAAAACCCAATCCCCCGCCCCTGAGCATGACAACATCCAAACTGTCATATAGGCAGCCCCCATCCCTGACCTCACGGGCTCAGTAGGCAAACGCGCCCAGCACAGTACCACGCAACTAAACCCCGAAGCAGGAACCCAATGCAGATCTCCTCACAATACATCGCCCCACAAATAGGCACATGCCACATCACTTGCAAAGAAAAACGCTACACGGGCCAAATCAGAATAGAAATTTAATGCACAACAAAATCACCAAGCCCATACAGCCATCAGGCCATGAACTCCAAAACACATTTCACCATTGTGGGCTGCATCCGCAAGAAATGACCAGCCACTACTTGTGTGACGCCCTGTCCCATCATGGTACACAGAGCCACAATCACGTACGAAAAGGCAAAAAGGAAGCGCACACAACCGCAGGGCCGTCCCAATGGGGAGGCACTAGTCCAGCTGAAAGGCCGAAATGTTGCTCCGAGCCACCAGTACTGCGTAAGGGCATGTGGGCCACTGGCGATCGTCCCATAAGATCGTAATGCTGCTCCACCGATTAACACGAAGCAGCAGGTGTCGGGAGTAAAATCCATCTGCAGGAGTGGCATACAGATGGCAGTGGCAAAAGGGGAGGAGATACCTGTCAACCAAAAGAAAAGAACAAGAACAGAATGGCCATCAGAACTACATTCCAACAACTCACTTCAATGAGCACACGAAATCCACAGCCATATGCATGCTAGCCCACTCCAAAGGATCATCACCACCCCAAAGCCACTTGCGACTCATAACCATCTATACCTAGGTGTAAACACCATCACGAACGAGTGTACCTGTGCATGCGTCTGCCAAAACAGAATCCATCAGATGGGAATGTTAACGTGCATGGACACAAGTGTCTGAGGGCGCGTCGAGACAGGGAGGGCTCAACAAGGCCAGATAGACGATGGTCCCACTATGGCAGCCCTGCATCACATAGCGTAGGGGAGGCGGATAGATCCCAAGAAGCCCTGTACATGGCAAACTCTGCATCAAATCACCTGCCCATGCATCCATTCATCATTCCCTCATCCCGGGATCAAAACGCCTGAATAATTACTCACATGACATTAGAAACGTCCATTGAGTCTGTGCGTAATGCAGCCTGCTAAATCCACAGTGCCCCAGCCCGTAAATCCAGTGTTGTGAAGTAACATGTATTTGGGAATGGCCGGCCCCATCGCCCACGTAGCTATTGCGCATCCCAAACTATTCATATCAATCATTGCTCCCTCGCCATGGGCCCTGTCTCAAGGACATAGAACAATAGAACGTTATATTTGCAGTCAGACCTGTGGGCATCTCCTCGCCGCTAGCTGGAAACCGAAAGCGCCGCCCTTCGAATTCCTCATTTGCAACATCACGTCGAAAAGGCATCTGTGGCCGTTTGAAATCACTAATTATTCCATCGAGTGCGGCTGTGTGTGAAAATGGCAACTGCCTTCACCCACAAATGGGACGCCCCGCCCGTCGTTGCAACTCGGTACAGTGATGCATGAGGGCCCACCGTTACTCGAGTACTACGTTCCACTGACCCTTCACAAGTCCGTTCGCGACTGCACAGATAGTATGGGAAACAATGGGACCACAGCAGAATGAACATATCAACCAATCTTACACGCCCATCGGGTACAAATGCATGATTGCAATAGCAAGATACCATTCCCCGAATTGCAGCGTTGTGCGCGGGACGTGCTCGGCCAAAGGGGAGAGCAGTTTGCACAGGTGGAATCAATCACCACAGGTGGAGGCCATACAGCCTGAAAACACATAAATTGCACAGCCAGTCTCCTCCCACAACCACAGCGAAATGCTACCGGCAGGACTCGCGATGTTGGCCCTGGGGGACCTGATAGCACTGCAAGTGCTCCGACTCCAAGAAGAAGACGAACAACAACTACAACCAGCCGCACGGAGGAGACGCAGGAGGAGGAGGAGGCCAAGGCAGGGCCAGCAAGGCCCAGCAGCACAGCCACTACCACCAAGCAGGCAGCCCGCAATCCCACGCCTCCGAGCACATCCGTTCAACCTCACTGATGAGCAGATCCACACCCTCTACCGTCTGGACCGGGACACCATAGCCGCCATTGTGGACATGACACAGGCTGACCTAGTCAGCATGATAGATAGCCCAACCGCCATCCCACCCCTACTGAAGGTGGTGTCTGTACTCCACTTCCTGGCCACAGGCACCTACCAGCACACAGTCGGACAGTTGCATGGCATTTCTCAGCCACTGTTCTCACGGACACTATTGCAAGTGCTCGATGCCCTCCTGCAGCACGCAGACGACTACATCTCCCTACCACGCTCGGAGCAGGAAATAACCAACACAAAAGTGGGATTCCATGCACTTGCCGGCATACCGGGTTGCATTGGTGCCATCGACTGCACCCATGTTGAATTGGTCGTGCCACATGCCATGGAGGCCCAGTACCGCAACCGAAAACAATTTCATTCCCTGAATGTACAAATGGTGTGTGACTCCAACAGGATCTTTACGCATTGTTGTGCCCGATTCCCTGGATCAACCCATGATTCCATGGTCTTGAGGAACTCTACCATACCACGCTACATGGAGCGACACGCAGGGAACAGATCCTGGCTACTCGGTGAGTCTCATTGCATGCATGATGATGTGGGGTATGTGATTTGGCAATGTACTGGCAGGAAGGGGGGGGGGTGTGCGTACGTATCAATGGCATCCCACATCCTACGTTTCTCGTCCACATACAGGTGATGCTGGATATCCACTGAAGAGATGGCTCCTCACACCAGTCCGGAACCCACGGGACCAGCATGAGGAGGACTACAACCATGCCCACTCACGTACCCGTGTAGTCATTGAGCAGGCATTCGGCCTACTGAAGGGCCGTTTCCGCTGCCTCAGCAGGTCTGGCGGGGCACTCCTGTACCGCCATGAGAAGTTTGCAAAGATGGTGATGGCATGTGTCATGCTCCACAACATGTGCGTACGTAGAAATGTGCCCATGCCCCCTGACGCAGAACTGCAAGCACCGGATGATGGTCATGATGAGGGTGGGGATGTGGCAGCACCTCAAGGAGTCTGCGAGGCACCGGAGGCCCGTGACATTCGTCAGCATCTCATTGATGTATGCTTCTAGCACTCATGCCTGGTGGCTGATACATGGACACGGGACACGTGGCACTGTGTGTGTCTGGAACATGCACAAAATGGACTGTACGCCTATGATGGCCTAGTACACAAAGATCAATGTCCACACATCTCATTGGTTGATCGTGCACTGTTTATGGCATATGTGATATCATGTTGTACACCCTATCGACCCGCCACCCAAGTGAGCCCAACACACCCCCTCCACCCTCCTACCTCCCCCCCGAACACCAGTGTTCAAAGATGCTCATTGTCAGTGGGCTGTCGCTATTGCATGCCCCCTCTGCGGGTATCAGGGGCACCCCTGCCTGTGGAGCGCCGGGTCCTCCCAGATCTACGTTGGGGGCTGCCCTGGACGGAACTTGCAACGGATGATGTGTCTGCCTGCTCACGTCCATGCATGTCCCTAAGGGTTTGCGAGAGCTCAGTGAGCACACGGCGCACTGCGGCAAGTTCGGCACATACGTCTTTGGACGTCGCATGCAGTTCCCCCCTCAGGCTCTCGGTGCTTCTCTCAATTTGTGACCTTAGCGTCTCTGTGCCTCTCTCCATTTCTGCCCTAAGTGTCTCAGTTGATGTTTCTATGTCTGCCTTGGTGCCCCCACATTCATCGGCATGGTCCTTGAGGAGTGTGGCCAGTTGCTGCTGTTGTTCGATCAACTGGTCGAGGGACTGTTGCCTCTGCTGGGCCATGGCCATTTGCGGGGGTGTCGCAGAGGGGCTGTTGACCTCATGTTGCCTTCCCACAGGGCTTGGGGGGGATGGCCAGTCGTCGTCTTGTGGGTGCCCCTGCGTGGTATCCTCATGTTGTACGGGATGGGACAGACAGGGGGATTGGGACAGGTCATGGATGGATCTGACTTCGGCATCCCCGTTTTCTGTGTCCGAGCATGCTGCCATCAATGGGGTGTCACCTATGGTGCTGCTGCCACCAGAGGCAGTGCCTTCTGTGGCATCCATTGGGGGGACCTGTGGTGGTGGTGTTGTGGGCATGCTGGCTGCTGGGGTGCCTGTTGATGTTCCCTCCTCTGTGCTGCCACCTGATTTGTGCTGCTGCCGTGTCTTGATGCGTGCAGCTGAGGTGGAGGGTCTCTGGCCGTTGGTCTTGGCCCTCTTTGCAGGTGTGCTGGTAGGGGTGTCCTGTTGCTCGTCGTTTGGATCGGACCCTGTGGTGGAGTAAAGGAGAGCGAGGGTTATTGATGGGTCTGTGGGAATTGGAATGGCATTGTATCACATGCTTTGGGGTGGTACCTGAGGGTGTTTTGGGTCGGGGCCTTGGAGGTGCATTGATTTGTGTGTGGAGTGAGGGTGCAGTTGTTTGGCAGCCTGCAGTTAGGGTGTGCCTGCTGCACGTGTAGTGCGTGTTTTAGGGGTTTTTAATTATTTATGTATTTATTGTGGTTTTTAACGTGCGCTATCAGGCCGATGTGTGTGGACGTTCTCCTGGACATGTGTTTCTGTTGCACTATGTGGACGCATGGTACTTCACATGGATGGACTGTGTGGATTGTTTTATCTGGCCCACCTACCTGAATCTTCGGATGTCTGCACTCCTTTCTCCATCCCTCCGACTCCCTCAATGCTCTCCATTCCGATGGTGGAGGCACAGATTTCTTCCCAGGGGGTCAACTTGATGGGTGATTCAGGACCTCCCCCGGTGGCTGTGGCAATGTTGCGGTTGGCAGAGAGTATGCTGCGGACGCGTATCCGCAGGTCGTCCCATCGCTTGCGGCATTGCTGTGGGGTGCGGGGTGCGGTCCCCACCGCACTTACCCGCTGTGCCACCAGAGCCCATATGGCCTTCTTGTTTGCAAGTGCCGTCCTGGTCATTTGCGTGGAGAAGACCACGGCAGCATTCTCCTGGAGGGTCTCTGTTAGCACGGTGAGTTCCTCACGGGAGAAGTGGACCTGCCGCTTGCGGTCGCACGCTTTCTTCGCTGCTTTTCCCATTTTTCTTGGTTTCGCTAGGGTGGTTGACGGGGTGGGGTGTGTCTCAGGGTAGTGTTTTTAGTGGTTGTGTGGTTTTAGTGTATTTATAGGTGTACGCCGGGATGTTTCCCGTTCCGGGCCCGTGTTTTAACTTCCGTTTCCGTATATTTCCGGCCACCGTACTTTCCGGTAGGCGCACACTGCGGTGACCGCTAAGAGGGGTGGCGGTATTGCACCTGGGGCGCCGTACGGCGGCGGTGTGGGCCGTTTTGGGGTCTTTTCCGCCATCGCGGACTTTGCACTTCCGCCATGCCGTGGTGCTCGTGCCCGATGGGTCGGAATGGGCCGCACTTTGCTCCTTCGTGCAATGGCGGAAACGCTATTTACGCTGTGGCGCTCCGGTCAGTCGATTTCCGCAAGGGTCGTAATGAGGGCCATTGACTGTGGAGGAGCCCCAAACCCCAGAAAAATCTCCTGGGACCCTTGACACAAGGGAAGAGCTGACTGGCACATAAACAAAAGAGTAATGCAATGAAGACAAGGTTATGGAGAATGAAGCAGAAAGTAGATGGTGTCCAGTGCAACGTCAACTTCATGCAATTAACACTCTAAAATCACATGTTTATACTGTTGTGAGTGTTATAGACCCAAAGGGCCAAGCTATCAAGTCTCTAGAAAAACTGAATAAAGCTTTTCAGGCAGAAAATTAAGATCTTGAAGCAAGATCAAGATGCAACAGCAGAAGAATATTAGGCCTGCTGATAAAGATACACGCCAGTAACAACTATTTCTAGAGACATTTCGCCCAGAAATGACAGATGACCCGTAATTTTCCACCCAATTGATAGTGGAACCAGCCCACTAAACCTAGTCATCCTCTCAACCTGCAGAAAAGATGCTGCCCCCCGAACATAGACCATATTCTCAATTACAGCGAACAAAGATATCAATCCTGAATGCCAATGTCAAAATCACAACGTGAGCAGTCCACATCTGATCAGAGGTTACAGAACGAAGATGGCTCAACTCCAGCCCATGGCAACAATGATTGGATTACACATATTAATAAAGGATGAAACAGAGGTAACCCTAGAAAGGATAACCCTAATATACACCATGAGTACAGGTCTATTCTACCAAACATACTTAACAAGGGACTCAAGAGCAGGAGGGAAATACCTGGGGGAAAATATCTGTTTAAATGAATGCAACACACAAAAAAATATGAAGTCTTTCTCTGCTAAATAGTGCAAATCAGAAGAGGCTCGGCCAGTGCTATGCAGAGGCCAACACCCCAGAGAGAAAAATGATCATCCATACGAATAAATCTGTGACCATAGAAAGAAAATGTTACTCGCAGTAGTGACTAACATACCCCTAGTGCATAGTCCCCTTTCATCCATACTTGTAGGACATTCCCTCCTTCTGGACAGAACTGGAGATGTTTTGGCAGCATACAAAGAAAGTGTCCTTTTTTATTTTTACACTGCAGCACTTGTACGGTTTTAGCAGTTCCTGAGCTCTGCCCAGCACATCGCCCTTCAGTCCTTCACTAAGCGTGGTTGGGATTGGATTCGCTAGCATCTGTGGCGTTCCTTTTTCACCCTGCTTTTTGTCTTTCAATGTGGGTACTTTTTAAGAGGGGATGGTGGACAGGTGTATGGAGGAAAGGGGACTATGGACTAGGAGTAACCTTTTCTTACACCTACGTCCCGACCCCTATGCTCCATACATGTGGGAGATTCCCAAGCACTGATGAATAGATAATGGGTGGATTGATAAGAATTCCCTAGTTAAAGTGGCTTCTGCAGGCAGCCTGACCGAACTGAATGTCAGCTGTAGAACAAGATAGTAATGTTTTGAAAAGGCAGAGGGAGAGGCCCAAGTGGCTGCCTTGTCAATGGATTCCCAAGGGATGTACTTAAGGAAAGTCACAGAGGCAGCTTTACCTCGCACCAGATGTGCATGAGTACCCTTGGGCCGGCAAGCGTTCAGATGTAGAGAAATGTGTCTCCCCATTGGATTATAGGGGGACCATTCCACACATAATTTCGGAGTCCTATCCAAATAGGAGGTATTGGCTCCTGAAGTAGAGGCTATTGATTGGGAGAAAAAACGCTGTCCAATCGTTTTCTGCTGTTTACAGTGGGGCCGCCGGGGATGCGGTCTGATTGCCGAGACTTATGGTCCTGAAACCCAAGAAAAACCTGCAATGGATCTGGAGCGAAAGCTGGTGCATTTGTGAGGATAGACAGCGATTTTGCAGTTAATGTACTCGACTTGGGCTTAGCAAGCTCATCATCGCTAGAGATGTAGTAAATGTCTTTGCCCTCGAAAGGAAGGCCTAGAACCTTTTCATGGACTTCCTTTGTAAACTTGGTCGAATGTAGCCAAACTTGACAGGTAAAATCATAAGACCTTGTACTAAAGTATTAAAGATGACCTTCAGCTTATAATAAATAAATGAGCTAGAACCCAGTCATCCGCTAGACTGGTCTTAAAATGGTCGAGTTTATCCTGCAGACTGAACTGTTAAAACTCCAAGAGCTCCTTCCAACGTTTTAGGTTGGCTGCTGCCATGACCACTTCCGTATTTGCCTGACAGAGTTGGAGAGCCATGTTCGAAAACACTTTTTTCACACTCTATCCAGAATCTTGTCATCCTTAGAAAAGACTTGAGAGGCTGACAAGAATGATCCCAAAGATTTTGATTAGAGGGTGGCTGCCACCAAAAATGAAGACGAAGGAAGAGGGCATGTGTTTAGAGGGATTTCCTTTGACGACTGAAGCCTGTAATAGTGTTTCTTTTTGTTTATGTGTTGACCCGGGTTCGATTTTTCCCACACTTTTCTGGTCTCGGCCAAAATATCCTTATGGAGAAAGAGACCTGAATGATCAGGTGCTTTTAAGGCAAGAGTCCATTACTAAACTCCAACCTGTGAGGTAGGATGCTCTTGTTTTGGGATGTCTAAATAGGACATTAGATCAATCACCCGGTCATGAAACACCCTGATTGACAATAGCGGGTCCTCCTCTTCCTCATACATATTTGCCACACTGTTACCGGTGGGATATTCAGCTGGAGGCACCGAACGTGGAGCATGTGGCGCAGGCTCCTTTGGCTCAGGAGGCCGCTCTGCTGGGAGATCAGGAGGTGGAGGTGGTACTTTCACTGGCTTTGGAATTTCCTGAGACAGAGGAAAAATGTCCATTGAAAGATCTTTGAAGTAGGTGTTGATCAGGTCGGAGTGCATCAAGTTTTTGAAACAGCTGAATAATACATCCTCTAAAGACTGTCTTGGCTGTGCAGTTGGTATCGATCTCCCAAATGGATTCTGTCTCCATGACACAATTGCCATTGGCTGGCAAGATGGTCTTGCCAACCATGGATCAACAGAGTGTAACAGAGACGAGGTAGGGGGAAGAGCGACTGTTGATGGTAATGGCATTCTCAGGTGCGGAGTCCATTCCACTCTAGGACTGAAAGGGTCTCTCTGCATAGTGTCAGACAGCTAAGACCTGAGCCTGGCATCAGAACATGTCATTGCTGAATGCGAACACAAAATGGATGGCATTGTTGACACGTGAGGAGCTGCCATTTTAAGGCTTTCTTTGGTAATGTGTGTACAGATTTGTCAGAAGCCATGGATGTCTTGCCCATTATTTTGGGGGCTTTCAAAGATTCCTTATACAATTTTGAGGGATCCTTGGTTGAGCCGGAAATTAAAGACTTCGGCCAAAACTACATCCATCTGGCTCCATCAGTGTAGCAATTACTGTGTTTAGTCCCTTTTTGAGGAACCTTGGAAGCTACTCCAGTTTTATTGATCTTGGAACAGGGATCCTCTGTCTTGCTTGTAGAAGTTTAGTCCCTTTCTGGGGAACCTCAGGAGGTACCCTGGTACTTTTAGCCCCAAAAGGGGGAACCTCACAGGGAATACAGTACCCAGTTTAGACCGCTTGTGGGGTACCCAAGGGTGAGCCCTGGTGGCGCTAGAGTCCGAACTAACCCTCCCTGAAACGGATGAACACAGGAAGGCATTGCCCGGATGGGGTGCTCTGAAAAGTGATTTCTCTTTTCTCCGATTAATTCCCTTAAGTGGGCTGGTGGAACACCATGTAAAAACTCCTCCCACCTGACAAGTCTTCTTTCGCGAGCCTGGACCAAAAGGGAATCGTAAAACGAATTCCAATGATGAACTGAAGACTCGAGGCAAAGGTTGTGAGGGTCTGCCACTGCGTATTGACACTGTGACGGGGTTGTCCACCACAAAGAACCACAATGACTCCCGGACAAGTTCCAATTTTTATTTGAAATCTTTCCTGACAGGATGGATGAATCTTATGGGCAAAGGTACTTAGGGCCTAGCAGGGTTTAGGATTTGGGTGCTAGGGTCGTCCCGCTCTATCTATTTCCCATTGGTTTAGCCTGTCCCTGGCCCACCTGTCCTTACTAAGATGTTAGTAGCTTGCCAATGAGGGCACCTATCTGTCTTTTATTCTGACTAATACTATTGGTGTTTTCCCCAGAGCATTGGCTAACTAACTGCCTGGGGGTTTTCTAGACTTTCCCTAACCTATTCCGCTTAGTAGTATAGGGAGTTTGGGATGGTGCCTTCTTTTGCCCAGTGTCATCCTCTCTTGTCATCCTCCCTTCTACCACAAACATTCTTACCTGACCCTTCACTACAATGGGTTCCTAAGATGCCCTCCTGCTACAACGTTACTATCCCTCCAATCTCTCACTGTCTTTCCACCCCCGCCCTTTGATCTTCTCTTCTTACTCCTGCTCTTACTATCAATCTAATTGCCAAATATCACTCCACTGCTCACTCCACTGTTATTCTTCACTCCCTCCTTCCTCTTGGCTTGCACCTCTACTAGCACTGCCTTTCCTTTCCTACTGCTACTCCTACAACTACATTTGTTCTCCCACTCCCTGTCACTACTACCACTGCTCTGCTACTACTTTCTCTTGCCTCCTTTACTCCCTCTTTACTCTGACTACCACTCACTAAGACTTACTACCATCCACTGCTCCCAACGACCACCTCCTTCTCCCACCACCACCCTTCTACTCCCACAACTACTACCACCTCAGCTACCACTACTGCCCTGCTACTTCTGCTCTACATCTACACTTCACACTCTCCACTCACTCACAAATACTCTACAGACCCTCGCTCTCCAATAGCCTCTGCACTCCGTTCGCTCTTGCATCCTCTGGTCTCTCAGATGTCCTCCTCCACCTACTGTCTTCATGCAAGTAACCCACACCAAGCCACTCATGCATACTTACTTACCCCTCCCAGGATTGGATCCTTGCCATGATCAATAGACTTACCTGGCTCCAGGGGGTGTGACAAGGGTAGGCTTGGTGAGGGCTGATAAGGGCCGGTAAGCATTTCTTGTATGGAGAGTAAGGAACAAGTTACTTACCTGTAACTGGTGTTCTCCAGCATGGGTCTGGCATGGATTCACATGCTCATGAATATTCCCCGTCGTCAGGCTGGGAATCCTCGGTAAAGAAAAAATCAGTATCAGTTTTGTTTCTTATCTGTCTTTCTTAGTAGTAACCAATCACTGATCTCTGGGTCATACTGCCCCCAGCCAATGACTGCCCTCTCCCTAAGCCCCTCCCCTGCCAGCCATCCTCAGATTTGGTAGCACGTAAAGTGGCAGTATGACCAAGTGAAGAGCCGCAGAGTGGAAGGAGGGAGGGTTCGCATGTGAATCCATGCCAGACCCATGCTGGAGAACAACAGTTACAGGTAAGTAACTTGTTCCTTCTCCAGCATGGGGTCTGGCATGGATTCACACGCTCATGAATATAAAAATACATAGCAGTATACACATGCACAACCACAGGAGGTGGCAACAGGCTCAACATTAAGCAATACAACAACTCAACATTAAGCATCTCTTACGTCCTCACCAGGCTCACCTTAAGCGAACAGGTTGCGCAGCACTGCTTGGCTGACCCTGGACTCCTCCCTGGAGTCCTGATCGACGCAGTAGAATCTTGTGAAGGTGTGCGTCGACCTCCACGTAGCAGCCCTGCAGATGTCCAGCAGGGGCACACCAGACAGGAACGCCGTGGTAGCAGCGATCGCTTTGGTCGAATGGGCTCTCGGACGGCCGGGCAGCGGTCGGTTTGCCAGACAGAGAACCTCTTCCACTTATGTCCATAGCACTTGAGAGTTGAGAACGCCCTGGCTTTTGCAAGAACCTCTCTGCAGTCAGCCAGGATATCGTATCCTCCAAATTCTAGTGCTGCAGGAGCCAAGCCTGCAAGTTCAGCAACTCTGGGTCGTGATGAAGAGAAGATCCGCGTCCGTCGCCAGCTTGATAGGTGGGGACGTTGACAAGTCCAGAAGGTCCGGGAACCAGATCTGTCTCGGCCACGCCGGTGCGACGAGGATTATCCTGCACCTGGACCTCTTGAGCTGGTTGATGAGATGGAGCAGCAACGGCAATGGAGGGAATGCGTACAGGAACAGGCCGTCCCAAGGGAACGAGAAAGCATCGCCCATGCTCCTCGGCTGTGTGAACCTGCTGGCAAACCTCTGGCACTTGGAGTTCGTCGCCGTAGCGAACAGGTCGATCTGGGGTTTGCCCCATCGTTGAAAGAGCCGATCCACCTGGTCCTGGCGTAGTTCCCACTCCTGGCACAAGCGCAGCTCCCTGCTGAGTGAGTCGGCGATTGTGTTTTTCATTCCTGCCAAGTGGAAGGGAACCAGAAACATCCCCTGGGCGACGGCCCAGTGAAACAGATCCTGGGCCTCCTTGGATAGGGCTGGGGATCTGGTGCCTCCTTGCTTCCGGATGTAGAACATCGTGGTGGTGTTGTCGGTGAAGATCCTCACCACTTTGTCTTTGAGGGACGGAAGGAACGATTTGAGCGCCCAGAACACGGCTCGTAGCTCCAGGATGTTGATGTGTAGAGACTTCTCCTCTGGGATCCAGAGGCCTCTTGCGTGGAGATCTCTGGTGTGGGCCCCCCATCCCTCCAGGGAGGCGTCCGTCATCACCGCCTCCTGATACGCCGGGGTCTGAAAGTCCGTGCCTGCCGTGAGGTGCGCACGGGTACCCCACCATAGATTCGCCCGACGGAACTCCTCGTTCAGCGGGATCCTGTCTTCGAAGTTGCCCGCCGCATGAATCCAGCAGGCGTTGAGGAACTCTTGTAGCGGACGCATCCGAAGTCTGCAAAGGGGCACAAGGTATATGCATGAGGAAATCATCCCGAGGAGGGACTTGATGGACCTCACCCTGGCCACATCCGTGGCTAACAGGCGCTGCACCTTGCCCAAAATTGCCTTCGTCCTTTCTTCCGATGGAGATGCCAATCGCTCCACTGTCTCGAGCTTCGCTCCCAGAAACACTGCTACTTGCGACGGAACCAGTTGGGATTTGGGGTAGTTGATGGCGAATCCCAGTTCCATGAGCAGGTGGACGGTCCTCGCTGTGTGTTCGACGGCGAGTTCTCTTGACCTTGCACGGATTAGCTAGTCGTTCAGGTAGGGGTAGACGCGGATCCCCTGCAGGCGCAGCCGCACTGCCACTGGTGCGAGGCACTTGGTGAACACCCTGGGTGCCGACTTTAATCCGAACAGCAGGGCTCTGAATTGGTAGTGACGCCCCAGGACTATGAATCTGAGGAACTTTCTGTGCCCTTTTAGAATGGGGATGTGGAAGTAAGCAGCCTCCGGGTCCAACGACGATAGGAAGTCGCCCTCCTCAAGCTGTCCCAGCACATGCTGGAGGGTGACCATCCTGAATTTCTGTGCCTTGATGTACTTGTTTAGCCGACGCAGGTCCAGGATGGGGCGCCAACCACATGTCTTCTTTCTGACGAGGAAGTACCTTGAGTATACTACGGAGCCTCTTGGGGACGAGCTTGATGGCACCTTTCTTGATCATCGCCCTTACCTCCAACAGCAGTTGAGGGACGTGATTCTCCTTCCTGGCCACGTGAGGAATGCGAGGACACTTCTTTTGAAATTCTAGCGAGTGTCTGCGGGCCAGGGTGTCCAGCACCCAACGGTCGGTGGAGATGGACTCCCACGCGCTGATGAACTTCGTCAGCCGGCCTCCCATCGGGGTGCTTCGGTGGGGGCCGACGCTACGGCCGATTCAGTCCTGCTTGGAAGAGGCCTTGCCGCCTTGGCCTCCTTGACGACGGCAGCGAGACCCTCCTTGCTTGCCGCGACCTCTGCAGGCCTCCTGGGACGAGGAACGGGCCGCCTGGCGGTACGTAGAATAGCCACCGCTTGTTACACTCACCTGGTGTCCACGGGGGCGTCGATCTGAACTGGGCTGTTGTTACCTCTTCCAGCGACACACAGGGCGCCGAAATGATGGACTGGACCGGACCACCCAGCTTAGCTTGTTTTGCCCGTATGAATATTCTTCTGTAATGGAGAAAAGGGAATTAGCCACCTGCGGGGACTTTGGGGCCATGGTATGCCGGAGAAGCTGTGGAGGCCGCTCCGACCCGAGATGAGGTAAGTACCCCCTGTGGTATCAGGTAAGTCCTGGGGATTGCCTTCATTGTCTGGGAAAGCTCCCTTGCTCACCTTATTGTCTTTATTTCCACAGGTGTTGGAGAGCGGCCGCTGGATGCTGAAAAGCGCGATGGAATGCGGAGGATTGCTTCAGGTGAGTTCCCGCGCGGTGCTGCAGGATGCGAAGCGGCGCGCGTCTGATGATTTCTTCCTTCTAGGTCAGAGCCAAGAAGATTCAGGATTCAGGTAAGGATTGCAGGTAAAAACTCTGGTTCTAACCTTTCCTCTGCTTTCTTTCAGGTTTTCAGGAGCTCCGGCATCCAGGCAGGCATGGCTGAAGACTGGAAGCTGCTGCAGGCACGGTGAGCGTTACGCTGCAGGTGCAGAATAATACGAAGCATGGATTGCTTTCAGGGCATGGTTTAAATAGCCTTGGAAGTAGTTCCAGGTAAGTATCCTTCCGCGGTCCCACCCGAGTAAAAAATAGTTCCTAGGGAAAAATAGTCTCTCCTAGGCCTCATTTGACCTCTGGTCACTGGCAGCATGGTCTGCCTCAGGTAAGTTAGCAGCATGGTCTGCTTCAGGTAAGTCCTTGACCATGAGCGCCAGGACTGCACCCAAATAGCCCCTAATTGGGGTTCATGGGCTTGCATTAAATGGCATGATGCCTGCTTCCGGCTAGCTGGGCCAAACCTGGTTTCCCGGGGGCAGGCATCGTGACAGCACTCCCCCTCAAGGCCCCTCCTAAAGTCGTTCTTCCTCTGGGCTTTGGTTTGTTAGGGAACTCCCGGTGGAATTTCTTCACCAATTGGGGTGCGTGCACATGGTCACTATTTTCCCAGGACCTTTCTTGGGGTCCGTATCCTTTCCAATCGATTAGGTAAAAGAGTTTTGACCTAACCCTCTTGGAGTCCAAGATGTCTTTAACTTCAAATTCAGGTTCCCCATCAATGAGGATGGGATCTGGTAGTTTGGTTAATCTAGTTCCTGGTTGGACTCGTTTCAAGAGAGAGACATGGAAGACGGGATGAATTTGCATATGGGCGGGCAGGTCCAACTTGACGGCCACTGGGTTGATAATGGTCTTGATCGAGTATGGTCCCAAATATCTAGGATTAAAGGTTTGTGTTCCCTTGAGTGGGATGTGTTTAGTAGATAGCCATACTTGGTCTCCTATCTGGTATTGTGGTGCTTCTCTCCTAAATTGATCAGCGTTTTTCTTGTATTTATCCATAGCTCTTTGTAAATGTTCTGTTGCCTCCTTGAAGGTTTGTGTAATGACGGTATGGAGATGGTCTACTGCAGGTATCTTCAAACGTTGGGGCGAATCCAAGTCCGAGGTTCGAGGATGATGTCCATATATAGTATAAAAGGGGCTGTGTCCAGTTCCTGAGTGTACTGAATTATTGTACGCATATTCAGCGATCCATAAGATGTCTTTCCAATTGCTCTCAGACTGATGTAGCATACAACGCAGGTACTGTTCAAGAGTCTGATTGGTCCTCTCAGTTTGACCATCGGTCTGGGGGTTGTGACTAGTTGAAAGCCTAACATCTATTTGTGCCAGTTGGCAACATTTTCTCCAGAAGTGTGAGATGAATTGACTCCCTCGGTCGGAAATTAACACGGATGGGAAGCCATGTAGGCGAACGATGTTTTCAAGGAACTCCTTGGCCAGGGCTGCAGCTGAAGGTATCCCTTTTAATGGAATAAAGTGGGCCATTTTAGAAACAAGATCCACAATAACTAGGATAGTGTTGAAACCATAGCACGGGGGTAAGTCCGTGATAAAGTCTAATGACAAGGTGTGCCAAGGAATCGGTGGGATGTCCATAGGTTGTAATAGACCACCTGGTCTTCTTTTTTGACTCTTGTTTTGGGCACAAATGCCACAAGATAGGACAAACAACTTAATGTCCTTTCGCCAGGTGGGCCACCAAAATTGTTTCTTGATTTTAGCTTCCGTTTTTGTAATACCTGGATGCTCCTCCATTAACGTATCATGGTAACGAGAGACGACTAGCTCTTGTAGTTCCTTTTGTGGCAGAAATAGACGTCCTCAGTAATATGGTAGCTCATTGGTGACGGAGAAGTCTGGGCCTTTCTTAGCCCAGTCTTGTAAGGCAAGAGGATCAAAGAGTTGTCGGATAATTCCTTGAATGTCTTCCAGCGTCTGTACAGATGTTATGCCAAGAATTTGCTGTTCAGGAATTATAGGTTCGGGTTCCAGGGTCACTTCTGCTTCTCCCATCCCTATTCGGGATAAGGCGTCTGCTTTACCATTCTTACAACCGGGCCGATAGGTTATTACAAAATCAAATTCGGCGAAGAATAGTGCCCAACGGAGTTGGCGAGAAGACTGGGCCTTAGCTGTCTTTAGATATTGTAAATTTCGGTGATCGGTGATGACTGTAATGGTATGTCTGGCTCCGAGTAGATAATGCCGCCAAGCCTTGAAGGCGGACTTGATAGCTAACAGCTCCTTATCAGTAATGGCATAGTTTAATTCAGGAATCGAGAATTTTTTTGACCAAAATGCCACTGGGTGAATCTGGTTAGTTTTGGGGTCCTTTTGAGAGAGGACGGCTCCCATTGCTAAGCTGGATGCATCAGTCTCCACAATGTACGGGAGTTCAGGACGTGGGTGCCTTAGGACTGGTGCAGATGTGAATTTAGCCTTTAACTCTTGAAAGGCGCTTTCCGCTTCGTCTGTCCACATAAAGCATTTGTTTTTTCGTAAGAGCGCCGTAATGGGATGAACAATATGCGAAAAGTCTGGGATAAACCTGCGGTAAAAGTTGGCGAAGCCGAGCATGCTTTGCACACCTTTGACAGAACTTGGCGAAGGCCATTTGAGAATTGCATCCACCTTTCGTGTATCCATCCTGATTCTTCTCGGGGTTAGGATAAATCCTAGGAATTCCACTTCGGTGGTGTGAAAAACGCATTTTTCCAATTTGGCATAAAGTTTGTGCTGGCGTAATTTTTCTAAAACTGCTCGGACGTGTTTGATATGATCAGATTCTGATGAAGAATATACTAGGATGTCATCAATATAAACAACAACGCAAACATCGATAAGTTCTCTAAGGACATCGTTCATGAAGAACTGGAAGGCTGCTGGTGCATTGCACAGTCCGAAAGGCATCACCTGGTACTCAAATAGTCCGTACTTAGTGCGAAAGGCTGTTTTCCATTCGTCGCCCTCTTTGACACGTACCAAATGATATGCCCCCCGGAGGTCGAGTTTAGTATAAATGCAAGCTTCTTTCACTTGGTCTAGTAATTCTGGGATCAAAGGCAACGGGTACCGATTTTTAATGGTTATCTGGTTCAGTGCGCGATAGTCTATGCATGTTCTGAGGTCACCTTCCTTTTTGGGCACGAAGAACAAAGCGGATGATGCAGGGGACTTAGACGGGCGAATAAAACCATTAGCAAGGTACTGGTCCAGGTATTGGCGTAGGTGAAGGTTTTCGGGCTCCGTAAGGGCATAGATTCTGCTGCAAGGGGGTTGTGCGCCTGGGATAAGATCTATTTGGCAATCATACGATCTGTGCGGAGGTAAGGTGTTTGCCTGTTCTTTTAGGAAGACATCTTGAAACTCTTGATATTCCGCATGTAATTGCATGGAAGCTGGGGTTACAGAAGCCAGGGCTGTGTTCTGAGATTTCCTGGGGTAACAGGTGTGCGCACGTTCTGGGAAGGTGATTCTCTTCTCTCGCCAATCAATGCAGGGATTATGTTTTTCCAACCAAGGTATCCCCAGTATTACTTGGAACTGCGGGGCCTTGATTAAATCAAACACCAAAGCCTCTCGGTGCCCATCCTGCGCCAGCAATGTCATCTCTGTGGTGGAGTGAGTTACGGGTCCAGAGGCAATTTCCATTCCATCAACTGTGGTGATGACATCTAAGGTGGTTTTTGGGCGAGAGGTAGGTTCATCCTGGAAGCCAATTCACAGTCCACGTAGTTTCCTATGGCCCCGCTATCAACGTATGCTTTTACCGCATGCATCCGAGATGGCTGTTCTGGATCTACGAGGACCATTGGAATGATGAAATGCGAGGTCTGAGTGTCCTTCTTTAAGCTCGGCAAGCGGACCTCTACGCTTGCCAGGCGAGATCGTTTCCCGAGTCAGAGTTTTTATCTGCTGCCCCCACAACCTTCTTAGGCGGTTTTATAGGACAGTTCTGCAGAAAATGACCAGTATTCCCGCAATATAAGCATAGCTGCATTTGCCGTCTGCTTTCTCTCTCTTTTTGAGTCAAGGGTCCTCTCACCCCACCGATTTGCATAGGTTCTGAGGCTTCTGCTCCCTTGGAACTGATGTGGGTCTTGACCAACACTCGGTTCTCAAACTTGGCTCGATCGGCCTTCCTATTTTGAAGTCTGTGATCTAGTTGGACCACTAGCTTGATGTATTCCGCACAATCTTGAGGCGGGTTCACAATTTGGGCCAAGACTTCTTTGAGTTCTCCTCGAAGCCCTCGATGGAACAATGTGATTCGTTTAACTTCAGGCCATTTGGTTTCTACTATTAGTCTTTTAAAGGTTGCAATGTAAGAAAGAAGATCCTGATTCCCCTGTCGTAGGGACAAAAGTTTGTTATCCAGGGCCTGACCCTGGGAGTGTCGGGCTAAACGTCTTTCCATGCTTGTTTGAAACCCCTGGAAAACCCGAAGAATTGGGTCATCCTGATTAACTAGAGGAATGGACCAATCTGCTGCACTGCCGCTGAGATAGGACAGTACAAAGGCTACCTTGGCTTGATCACTTGGGAATGCAGCAGGTCTGCATAAAAAGTGTAAGCGGCACTGATTCATGAATACGGCAAACCTTTTAGGGTCTCTGGCAAAACGTTCGGGCGGAGCCAATGGAACAGTTCCTGGCAAATTTATTTGTACTGGGTTACTTGATGGTACAGGAGCTGGACTAACCCCGAGTCCAGGTAGTGGTGTTTGCCCCCCCTGGTTTGCAATAACTGTCTGGCCAAATCATCTGTCCGTTCCTTTGAAACTATCAGTTCCCTTCTAAGGGCATTAGTTTCCTGGCGGGCGGAGTGCACTTCAGCTCTTAGCTCCCCTAATAATTGGGCTAACTGATCCGTCTCTGAGGTCTCCATAATGCCCAGGTGGCCTTTGTGGGTAGGCTTTGCATTCTGTTACGCTCACCTGGTGTCTACGGGGGCGTCGATCTGAACTGGGCTGTTGTTACATCTTCAAGCGACACACGGGGCGCCGAAATGATGGACTGGACCGGACCACCCAGTTTAGCTTGTTTTGCCCGTATGAATATTCTTCTGTAATGGAGAAAAGGGAATTAGCCACCTGTGGGGACTGGGCGCCAACCCCACCTTCCCCCACTCCTGCGATCTCTTCCCACAAATTACTTCCGAACTCTCACCTGATAGTTTGGAAAGATGAGCTCTCCATCCTGCCTCGAGCGCAGGGGCGCGTATATGACCAGTTACTTCACTGGTGTGGGATGTTGGAGAGTTGCAGTACGGTATTGACTCCGTAAGGAAATAGTTTGAAAAAGAGTTCAAAAACGTCTGGCTTTCACTCTGTCCAAATTCCCTAGGTTGCCTTAATAGTTCTTGAGAAGAGTTCCAAGTGGCAACCAGTAAGATGCAGGTAAGTGTTTATGGATTCTGTTCAGTTCGATAATGAGGACCTGGTCTAACCTGTGACCCTTTCCTTTTGCAGGCGGTGAATCGGTGGAGGTTCCGGTGATTGCGGCCTCAAGCAGTAACCAGGTAAGTCTGTAGCGGAATTCGGTTTCCCCTACTTGCGCTTTTGTGTTGCTTTTGTTTCCCCTTTGGGGCCGGGGTACGGCGGAGAAGCTGTGGAGGCCGTGCCGACCCGAGATGAGGTAAGTACCCCCTGTGGTATCAGGTAAGTCCTGAAAGGATTGCCTTTATTGTCTGGGAAAGCTCCCTTGCTCACCTTATTGTCTTTATTTCCACAGGTGTTGGAGAGCGGCCGCTGGATGCTGAAAAGCGCGATGGAATGCGGAGGATTGCTTCAGGTGAGTTCCCGCACGGCGCTGCAGGATGCGAAGCGGCGCGCGTCTGATGATTTCTTCCTTCTAGGTCAGAGCCAAGAAGATTCAGGATTCAGGTAAGGATTGCAGGTAAAAACTCCGGTTCTAACCTTCCCTCTGCTTTCTTTCAGGTTTTCAGGAGCTCCGGCATCCAGGCGGGCGTGGCTGAAGACTGGAAGCTGCCGCAGGCACGGTGAGCGTTACGCTGCAGGTGCAGAATAACGCGAAGCATGGATTGCTGTCAGGGCGTGGTTTAAATAGCCTTGGAAGTAGTTCCAGGTAAGTATCCTTCCGCGGTCCCACCCGAGTAAAAAATAGTTCCTAGGGAAAAATAGTCCCTCTTAGGCCTCATTTGACTTCTGGTCTCTGGCAGCATGGTCTGCCTCAGGTAAGTTAGCAGCATGGTCTGCTTCAGGTAAGTCCTTGACCATGAGCCTGGCGCCCATGGCGCCAGGACTGATTCTGCACTTATGAGCCTGGCCCATAGGCGCCAGGACTGCACCCAAATAGCCCCTAATTGGGGTTCATGGGCTTGCATTAAATGGCATGATGCCTGCTTCCGGGGTAGCTGGGCCAAACCTGGTTTCCCGGGGGCAGGCATCGTGACACCGCTGGATCCCTTGGAGGCTCCCTGTCTGACTCCGGAGCTCCGAAAGGGCTGCCGTTGCTGAAGGACTCCTATGGCTCGGGCTGTCTCTGTGTCGGTCTTGATGGCCTGGAGGGACTCATCCACCGTCTTCCCAAACAGGTTGTTGCCGTCGAACGGCATATCCAACACTCTGGTCTGGACGTCCTGGCGAAAGTCCGTAGCCCTGAGCCATCCTTGTCGTCGAAGGCAAACCCTGTTGCTCAGCTGGCGAAATCCGGTATCGGCAATGTCCGTTGCCACCGTTATGGCATGATACGACGCCACCTCACCTTCAGAATCTGTAGGGCCTCGGCCCTCTTGTCGTCAGGTAGGAAGTCTAGCAGGGGAGCTATCTTGAACCAGAGCTCCCTGTCGTAACAGGCCACAATCGCTAAGGCATTGGCTGCCTTAATTGTCGTCGCCGCCGACGAGATGACTCGTCGTCCCATGGAGTCCAACTTCTTGCCCTCGCTGTCCGGTGGGGAAGTGGAAGTTGAAGCCGCCGCACCCACCGTTTTCTTCTTGGCCGCTGCCGAGACAACCGAATCCGGCGTAGGCTGGGCCCTGAGGCACAAGGGGGTGGCGTCGAGGACCCGGTACTTCTTCTCGTACCTGTCCCTTTTGGCGGGTGTCGTGGAAGGGTTCTTCAGGATAGCCAGCCCTTCGTCCCAGATGTCATCGAGCAACGGTACCGGGAGGACCGTCTTTCTCTTGGCCTCCTGTCATTGGTAAAAAAAGCCTTCCTTTTTCTGTTCCTCAGGGCAGAGCTGGAAGAGCTCGGATGCCCTGGCTATCATGGCGTGGAAAGAGCCAATTTCGTCGGGCGGAGAGGCCCGAGGGGGGGTGATGAAGGAATGTCCGTTGTATCATCACCACCGTTGTCGTCCGTCCCCGTCGCTGTATCCGTCGCCGTATCATCCCGAGGGTCCGGCGAGGGGGATGAGGGGTCCACAGGTCTTGTTGGCACAAAAGGCGGTGTGGGGAAGACTCTCCTCCGCTTGTTCGGAGGGCTTCCCGACGGTCCAGGTTCTGGATCCTCCATCGGGGTCCGTGGTAACCTCGTCCTTATCTCAGTACATAAGGATTGGATCGCCAACAAAATGGCCGCCGAGCTATTCTGGGGCTCGGGCAATGGCTGCGACGGGCGGGATGGCTGCTCCACTGGGCCCTCGTAGCCGCCATCGTCGCTATCTTCGATCACCTCAGCAGGATCCTTCCCCTGGGATCGAACCTTCTCAAACCTCTCGTTGAGGCCTTCGAACCTCTCGTTGAGGCCTTTCACGGTTTCCACCAGATCCTCCTCGGAGGCTGAATCCGAGTCCGTAATGGCCACCGGCCACCCCCTCTTTTTCCACCAGGGTCTTCACTGGGGTCTTAACGATGGGCTGGAAAGAGGATTCCCTCCGCGGTGGCAGGGAAACTCTGGGCCCTGAGGCCGCCTCCACTGGTGTAGTCTCTGCCGGCTTCGCCAGGGCCGCTGCGACAACCTCGATAGAGGCCTTTGCCGGGTGGATCAAGGCCCTCACCACCTTAGGTGCGTCCTGGGCCTTCGCTTTGGGGGGAGGGTCATCACCTCGCTCCCCCTCGGCTCTCTTTGAGATCGACCGGGGCCTCTCCAGAAGCTTACCCGGGTTCTCGGACTTCCTCTTCCCCGAACCAGAGCGCTGGCTCGCAGTTGATCGTGCCAGGGAAGTCGCGCCCTGCTTGGCAGCCGAAGAGCCCGACCTTTCGGCGCTCCAGGTGCCCGCGGACTCGCGGTGCTTGGCCTTCTGTTGGGCCCCCGTCGCCGGTGGCCCAACAGACCATTCTAACTCCACCACAACATTCTAATAAAAAGAATCAAAGAAATAGGGCTAACTGACACAGCACTGCTCTGGATAAAATCCTTCAATCCTTTCAAATCCACGCCACAGGATTCCTCCTGAGGAGTACCACAAGGCTCCTCACTATCCCTGCTTCTTTTCAACATCTACATGACACCGCTAATCGACCTCATCAAAAAGCACAGACTAACATGCTACAACTAAGCAGACAATACACAAATCATCTTCAAATTCAGGGACATACAAGAATAGAACGCACCCCCAGGAGAGTGTCTCAAGGAGCTCTACCAGTGGATGAACATTAACAAACTCAAAATCAATCCTGACAAAACTGAAATCGAGATTACACCGGAAGACAGAGGGAACGACCAGCACATACCCTGGCCAATAGAGCTGAGAAACCAACCAACAGCATCCAAAGTTGTAACAAAACCTTGGAATCCTCATGGACAACGAGTTAACACTTGAACCCCAAGTGAATGCAATATTCCATAAATGTTTCTTCCTCCTAGAGACGATAAAAAAGATCCTACCATTCCTCTCCCTCATGAACAAAATGCTGGCCATCATATCCCTCATTATATCCAGGATTGATTATGCTAAGAGCATATGATATGATAATTCATTTATAACGCGCCTGTACACAAGTGTTTCTAGGCGCGCCAAAACAAGGAGGGGGGGACAGAAGGAAGACAAAACAACGATCTTACTAAGCCTTGTGTCATTCATATTGCGCTTTGCAGAGAGGAGGGAGGGGGAGAAGTGCCAGGAAGGTCTGGGGGGGAGTGCAGGTAACTCAATAAGTGCTGCTGGAGCGGGGCTCATAAGTGCAGAGAGAGAGGGGGACTGTAGGGTTACAGATACAGACCCTTACGTGCTGGAGGAGCCTGGAGGCACTGCAAGCGCAACTGGACAACCAGGAGCCTGGGTCCGAGTTTCAGTGCGTGGCCAGGTGACCAGTGGGCAGAGAAGTCGGGGATATCAGCAAGGGAGAAGAAGAGACAAAGCAAGGGAGAAGAAGAGACGAAGCGGAAGCAAAAAGGAAGGTCTTGAGGTGCTTCCGGAACCGGAGGTGGTTCTGCTCAAGTTTGAGAGAGGCAGGGCGGCTGTTCTAGAGGGAGGAAAGAGATCTACCCCCCACTCTCTGCTTGGAGAAGTGTCTGACCGTCAGAGAGTTGGAGGTGGATGAGCAGAGGCCTTGAGAAGAAATATGTTTTGGAAGAGAAATTTGGTGGTAGTGCGGTCCCAGGCCCCAGAAAGCTTTGTGGACGATGCAAAGGGTCTTGAACTTGATCCTTACAGCCACCGGTAACCAGTGGAGAGATTTCAGAGCTGGAGAGATACAATCCCTGGGCTTGAGGCCAAGAACAATTCTCGCCGTCCTGTTCTAGATAAGTTGTAAATGTCGAAGAGTACAGACAGGCATATCAGAAAGAGGCTGTTGCAATAGCCCAGCCTAGAGAGGACCAGGGCTCTGGAGGCAGTGAGCATCTGGGGGAAAGTGGAAAAAGGCAGAATACCTCTGAGGGGTGCTTAAGGGGGGCAAGGGAAGTTTCCAGTGGCAAAAGAGTGATTGCAGAAATCATCCAAGGCCGGAGCAAGGGTGTCGATATGGCCCTTGATGGTTCTGGATGAGCAGGGGAGAACCTGCTTTTACGAGACTTTCATAGATCGGACTTGTCTAGAAACATCATCAGGAGTGAACAGGGGAAAGGAAGAGAAAAGAAGAGGAGAAACGGCCCAAGAGGGGCCAGGAGTGGTAGAGGAAGAAAGAGTGGACAGGATGTCCTAGGTTTTAGTGGTGAAATGAGAAGCCAGAGCCGTGCAGAGGGCCTGGGAGGGAACAGGAGAGGTACAGGATTGGCCAGCTCCTTGCAGATTTTGAAAAGTTTGGGCTGAGTTGTTAGAGTCCGTAGAGACGTGGGCTTGGATGTAGACTTTCTTCTTAGAGAGGACACAGTCTGTACTGTCTTTGCAGCAGGCGGCAGGCCAGTTTGTCAGAGTGTGCGCTTGATGCCCTCCACTTCCTCTCAGCCGCGCTGCACTTGCGTTTAAGGGGGGTGAGCTCGGAATTGTACCAAGAGTTGCACTTAGATGTGGGTGTAAAGACCGGAGGGGGGGTCTGCACTTCCGCTCTCTATATGGTAGAGCGGAGGCACAGAGACCCCTGCCAAGATTCTCTATTACGGTAGCAATGGACGAGCAATCAAGGCCTAGCTTCTCAGGAGGTGATGCGAGCTGGTTCTTAAGTACAGTGTAGTCCCCAAAAACCCACAAAGGAATGTCCACGCACTATATCGGTTAAAACACAGTCTTTATATAATTAATATTGAAAATCATATACACGATCACGATAACTCACTTTGCACTCCAGAAATCAACAATGGTAAATATGTACAATTCTAAAGTGTTACCAGTAACGTTATTAGATCTCATTAAAGTGTATACGGTCAGAATGACACACAGATAAAAACAAAGAGGAAACCAGCAGTAGAGAGAGGAAGGAAAGCAAGATGGTTGAGCAATTGGCAGAATGCTGGGCTCACTACCTAGACACAGTTCTGTGTGGAGATCCCCCCACCTGGGCAACCTGTAGAAGAAAGATACAAGCCCAGACAATATATTGTTCACACTAGACTTTCCAATAGTTTTGCAACCCCAAAGTACCTTGGCGTTGTAGAGTTCCTCGTCGGGGAAATCGACAACCCTTCTTGAGTGCCCTCCCTTTAAAGCAGGAGTCACAGGTCGTCGAACGTCCGACGGAGAACAGGTCGAGCTACGACAGTGAAGTGGCCGCGTCGTTCCTAGCGGTGCTCATTGACGGGGAATCGTAAACGTCCTGCAAGGAAGAGGCATGCGGGGCACCTCGGTGTCGATAGTTCTGGACAGCAAAGAGTTGAAGAACTGTGGCCCAGCAAGGGCGTCGAGTCGTCGGCGTCTCTGTGGTCTTTGGGTGGCGGGAAACCCACCGGTGGATGCTCCTCGGCGCGTCGACGGTCAAGCCTTCTCCAGCAGGATACAGCGGCAAGGATGCGGATGAGAGCGTCCATGGATCAATGAAGTTCTTGGGCAACGGCGGCACGGCGGCTCCATTCGACGACGACGGTCGGCGACAGTGGTGGACAACAGTCCGGGCGCTTCTCCTTGGAGTTCCGCAGCAATCCCCGTATCGGGTCGGCAGCCTGTCGAAAGTCTGTTTACCAAGGAGCGTAGGCAAAGATCAGCTGTGCACGTTGGTCCCTCGTAGCTTGGGAAGAGGGCGCCTTACCAGGTCCTCTCTGGGTCAGTTCTTGAGGCACAGCAGCTTTCAGATTGCAAAGGAGAGCAACAGCAATTCTTCTCGTCCAGCAGGGCTTCAAGGTTAAGCTTCAGTAACTCCAGTTACTCGTCGTAGTGGACTTCAGCTTCCGAACACAATTCCTAGCAGTGAGGTCCCCAGATATACTGTTGATCTCCCATTCATTCCACTGGGTCACACGCAAGCATCCAATCACGACTACGGGCATTCAGGCAGGCAGCTAATCAGGCACACAAGGTATTCAGGCCCTTCACTTCTCTCCAGACACTTACAACAAGTTATGCGTATTGGGACAAGTATCGAGTCATTCAACACTCCAAGCTGCATTCATACCAGTTTCGGGCAGGGCTGTCTCAACCATTGTGTCAAACACCAGATACTAGACAGCCACAACATAGAATGCATATTCGTCACACACTCCATTCACCCAGGTCCCAACCACAGGCGTACCCACAACATACGGTCGTTGAGAAGGCTCCAGCCAGTCTGGTCGGCACTTCCCCACACTACCATATACGGAACTTCCACCCAACAGCCAGTCAGGGGGAAGGGACAGAGGCAGGGTTTCCCGGGACTTCGGAAAGATCAAGGTAACAGGTGATGGAAGGCAAGAGGCCATGGGGGCCATTTTGTCTCCATCAGGAATCTATCGATTCCGATGACAGGGCCTGGGCATCCCAAAATGGAGGACGCTCAGAGCACCAGTCATTTCAGCACGGAGCTGCCACCAACCCGTACCCTGCTCTGAGGGCCACACACAGGTGTCCAGAAACATACACTGGGGGCACAGGGTTGTACCCCTACCCATGGGTGCCATAAGGGTATCCCACGGGTCTGTTCACCAAACCAAAAGAGAGAGAGCTGCACCGCCAGGACTCCCACCTGAACTCCTGCGCAGAAAATATGACAGAACACACGATAAAAAGCAGTAAAGGACAAGGATACGGAGGCCTTGTCCCTCCGATGCATTTCCAGCATCACAGTCACCCCCGCCAGACTGAGGTTAGGGTGCCTAATCTCCCACGACATAGACAACCTCATCCAGACGGTCAACATACCTTCTGGAAAGGCCATCTGCATTATCGTGACTCTTCCCTGGTCTGTGCTCAATGGTAAAGTCTAGCCCTTGGAGACTAATGGACCACCTGAGCAGTTTTGGGTTCTCACCCTTCATCTGCATAAGCCACTTAAGGGGCTTATGATCGGTTTGAACCTTGAAGGTAGACACAGTAATGTAGGGCCTAAAACGCCTAAGGCTCCAAACTATACTAAAACACTCCTTTTCAACAGTAGCCCACCTACGTTCCCTACCCTTAAGTTGTCTACTGATGAATATGATTGGGTGTTCCCTTCCTTTGTCATCTAACTGGGACAAGACAGCGCCAATTCCGGTGTCGCAGGCGTCAGTTTGAATGATAAAGGGTTTGCTGTAATCAGGCGCACACAACACGGGTGCCCTACACAGACTTCCTTTCAAGCCATCAAAGGCCCTCTGACAGTCTTCCTTCCAATTAACTTTCCTCGGTTGTTTGGGCAAAGTCAGAGCTGTCAGGAGTGCAGCTATGGTTCCATAGTCTGCCATGAAATTGCGATAATACCCAGTGAGGCCCAAAAAGGCTCTCACCTGGGTTTGAGTAGTCGGAGTCTCCCAGTCATGTACGTCCTGTACTTTACTGGGGAGAGGTTGGATTTGACCCCCTCCTACCTCATGACCAAGATACGTGACCTTCCCCTGAGCTATCTGGCACTTGGTGGCCTTGATACTGAGGTTAGCCCTTTTTAACGCCTGCAACACTTTGTCTAGATGAGTCAAATGCTCTTCCCAGGTGGAACTGTAGACGGCAATGTCGTCTAAGTAAGCCACACAAAAGGCTTCCAGCCCACTAAGCGCATGGTTGACTAATCTCTGGAAAGTGGCAGGGGCGTTCTTCAACCCGAAAGGCATGACTCTAAACTGGTAGAGTCCCTCTGGTGTTGAGAATGCCATCTTTTCCTTGGTATGGTCCGTCAGAGCTATTTGCCAATAGCCTGAGGTAAGGTCGAAGGTGCTCACAAATTTAGCAGCACCTATCGTGTCCACAAGCTCATCAACCCGGGGCAATGGGTGCGCGTCAGTTTTGGTGACGGCATTGACTCCTCGGTAGTCCACACAGAACCGCCAATCCTTGGTACCTGCCTGGGAAGTTGCCTTGGGGACAAGGACCACGGGACTGGACCAGGGACTGGTTGAGGGTTCAATAACACCCTGATCCGACATCTTGGCGACCTCAGCCTGGATGTGGTTCTTGACGGTATCTGACATACGGTAGCACCTGCTTTTGACAGGCACACTGTCACCAGTGTCAATCTAGTGCCTACACCACGGTGTAAGGCCTGGTGTCAGGGAAAACAGAGAGGCGTACTGCCGGAGCAAAGCCCTGCAGGCCCTCTGCTGCTCTGCTGTCAGATCGGGAGAGAGATGTACTTCCTCCACGGAGCCATCCTTAGGGTTGCTATGCAGCAAATCAGGAAGGGGCTCACTCTCATCCTCTTCTTGCTCTGAAGCTAGCAAGAGACATGAGACTTTTGGCTCACCTGTGGAAAGGCTTGAGCCTGTTGACCTGGAATACCTGAGGGGCTACCCCCGAGGCTCCCAGGTCAACCAGATAATTGACCTCGCCCATCTTGGAGATGATCCTGAAGGGTCCAGTCCATTTATCCGCCAAAGCCCGAGGCTTGGTAGGCTCCATCACAAGGACCGCCTGTCCCAGAGTCCAATCCACTTGCGATGCTATAAGGTCGTGCCAGTACTTATTCAATTCCTGGCTGGCTGTTATGCTCACCTGGTATCCACCGGGACGCCACCCAGCTGGGTTACTCATTGGTATGCTTCTCAGCTTTGCCCTGATGTGGTCTGCGTGGAAGGTTCTGCCTGAAAATACAGGAGGACTGTGTTCAGGACTGACCGACTGGGGTAAGTATCCTCCCTCCACCCCGGTATGCTTTCAGTCCCTCTGGCTCCCTCTCCTCACCTTGTGGTAGAATTAGGCGTGCTCTCTGTCCTGCCTTCTTTGCAGGGGCGCGTTGTCTTTCATGGGCGAGTGCGGTCCAGTTACTTCACTGACGCCGGCCCGTTTGATATTGTTCAGGTAGGTCTTATTGCTGTTCTTTAGTTTTGTTGCTATCCTGCTTGCCTTTCTTTGTTCAAAATGTCTCTTTTTTTCTCCCTTAGGTATGCAGAGCTTCAGCGCGGCGAACTGGCTTGGTTGAGCCCCGCTGGTAAATGATGGCGCATTAAGAGCGCTATGATGCGGTAAGTAAGCGCTATGCGCAGCGCTGCAAATACTTGCCTTTGCTAACCTGTGTTTTCCTTCCTTGTAGGTCGCAGTGTTCTTCAGCGCGAGTGGAATGTCCGGAGTGGTGCCAGCCGAGAGGCGACCAGCCAGGTAAGCCTTTTGAGCAGTTTGTAATTTGTAAATGTCTCTACAGCTTTCTTTAATGTTGCCTCTATCTTCCTCTTTCAGGTCGTTCTGTCCGGGAGGCGTGCAGATTCGAGGAAGCTGTTCTCAGTAGCTGCGAGTGTTTAAAGATGAAGACTGCAGGTAAGATGCTGCTGCTAATGATGTTCCTTTTCTCTCCGTGCATGTTCTGCTTCTCGAGGTTCGAGGGAATAGCTGGACACGGTGAGCGTCACGTTGCAAGCTGCAAAGTAACACAAAGCATGTTCTGCAGTCAGGGTGTGGTTTATATAGCCCAGGTAAAGTAGTACCATGGAAAGTAGTTCCGGGCCTGCCACACCCAAAACACTAGACCGCATAGCTTGGTTCTTAGGAACCAAGCTATGTGGATGCCTCCATGTTGGCTGACAATACAATAAAGTAGTTCCCAAGCACATTGTTGTTCATGGTGTTTGAGCCTGGCGCCATAGGCACCAGGACTGGCCCCATGAGGGCTTTTGAAGAGGATGCCAGGCTCTAGAGGCCTGAGTCCCGACTCCACCTGGCCAATGGGTTTGCCACAGGGGGTTTTGGCCAAGGGTCGTGACACTGGCCTTAAAATTCGCTGTTGCTTGACCCATCATCTGTGTCATCCTCCGTCTGAGGCCTAACACATACTCCCCCACTTGCTTGGTGGGACATGTAGGGGTGGCCTCCCAACCTTCTCGGATCAAGGCGAGGGCCCCCCTCACGGGATCTCCAAAGAGTAACTCAAAGGGGCTGAAACCAACACCCTCTTGAGGTACCTCCCTGTAAGCATGGAAGGAGAAGATCCCACTTCTTCCTGAGGGGCTCTTCCAAAGCGCCTAACATGCCCTTGAGAGTTTTGTTAAATCTCTCAACCAGACCGTTGGTCTGCAGATGGTAAGAGGTGGAGAATTTGTAAGTTACTCCACATTCTTTCCACATGGTTTTCATGTAACTTGACATGAAGTTGGATCCTCTATTGGAGACAACCTCCTTAGGGAATCCAACACGGGTGAAAATGCCCAGGAGAGCCCTGGCAACCACCTTGGCCGTAACCGTCTGAAAGGGTATAGCCTCAGGGTACCTTGTGGCATGATCTACCAAGACCAGGATGAACCGATGTCCACCCGATGTGGGAGGGTAAAGGGGACCAACGATGTCGATGCCCACCCTCTCAAACGGTGTGCCCACCACTGGCAATGGTTGCAGTGGGGCAATGACTCTGCCTCCAGTCTTACGAGACAACTGACAAGTGGGGCAGGTCCTGCAGTGGGACTCCACTTCTACTCCCATCCGGGGCCAGTAGAAATGGGCAGAGAGCCTCTGCTTAGTCTTCTTGGTACCAAGATAACCAGCCAAGGGCACCTCATGCGCCAACTGCAGCAGGAAGGGCCTGTAAACCTGGGGTACCACCAACCTCTTGAGGGCACCCGGTTCAGGCTTAGTGGGCTCACTAACAAGTAGCTCACCCTCCCAATAAATCCGAAATGTCCTAGGCACTTCTCCTTGTGCCTGGGACAGGGCCTGTGTCCTCAGACCCTCGAGCGAGTGGCACTCTCTCTGTCCTTTACAGAAGTCTGCCCAGGAGGGTCCCCCTTCAGCTAACAAGCATCGAAGGTTGGGATGATCCTCTGGGTTAAGAGCCTCTCCCACCAGAAAGTCTTCTGGCTCTTCTCCCACAGGAGCTGAGACGGGATTCACCACTGGACCCAGCCCGTCTGGAGCATGGATCCCAATGGGTGCTGTTGGAACAGCGGGAAGAGCAGGGGCTCCCTCCACAGAGGCGGCCTTCTTACGCCTCTGTTTCTTTCGTGCCTTGGGTTTCCCCGTCGGCAAGGATACCGGGCTCGCAGCCGGATCCTGTGTGACCTGCGACCGGGTGACTGCCACAGCAGCCATGGGTAGACCATCCGTGATCATCCCTAACTCGACCAAATCGTTTCCTAACAAGATGTTCGCAGGCACGTTGTCCTGAACCAGGACCAGAAGCTTTGCTGTCTTGTCTCCAAACGTAATGTTGACTAAGGCTACAGGCGATAATTTGGGAGGCCCACCAGCTAACCTGGTGGTTCTCAGAGGAGCACCTACATAGTCCTCTGGCTTGAGCAGGGTTCCTGTCCACCACTATCATGCTTGCCCCAGTGTCTCTCAAACCAGTAGAAGGCTGGCCATTCAAGAGGACACTTCTAAAAAACCTACGAGTGTTTTGCGGGATAGTCGCCAGTACTTCTGCGTACTGGTCCCAGGCCCCAAGGGACACTAAGGAAATCTCTACGGGAGCCCCGAAGGTGATCCCAGTAGAGGAGGGGAGGGTGGTGGCCTCTACCTCAGGTACGGAGTAGGGATAGATCAGGCTGGCAGCCTGGACTCCAAGTGCCTTACCCTTACACTTGGGGTCACCCCTTCGGTGGTCCAGAGCCCCACAATCCCAACAAGTGCCAGGAGTGCGGGGTAAGGTACTGGAGCCACTGGGACCCTGCTTCACAGCAGGCAGACCACTACTCTTACTCCCACCGACAACAGACTTATCCCCACTAGTTTTTTGGGTCTTCGGAGAGGAAGGTGACTGCTTTTGGGACTCATCAGCTTTCTGAGAGGCCCCCTTTTCTTTGTCCTTCCCACTGGAGTCCTTAGGAGACACCCGGTGGGAGACCCACTTGTCAGCCAACGTAGCCAGCTTAAAGGGGTACAAAATGTTCTGGTCAGCAACATACTGACGCAACTCTGGTGAACAGGCTTCAGAAAAATGCTCAAAAAACAAGAGGTGAGACAATTCAACAAACGTTTTCACTTTGTAACAAGCCATTTCAAACGCTTCAATCCATTGGAGGATATCAGAACCCTCTGCATACACACCAACCAAATCTTTCATACATTTAGTTGTTGGGCACCTGACACTCTCAACTGGTTTTGCTGAAGTCTCCACTCAAGCTTTCTCTAGCTGGATTTGCTGACATTCAGTGTCCTTGTCTTTGAGTTCAAGGTCCTTATCTTTGAGTTCAAGATCTCTATCTCTGAGTTTAATATCCCTATTATTGAGCTCTACCTGCTGTGCCAACTCCTCTTTCTTAAGCTCAGCATCTATTTTCAACTTGCGATATTAACTCAAGCTCTGAAGAACTGCTGGGGTTAGGAACAGAGGCAGCATGATGGGTGGCGTTCCCAGAATCGGATTTGGCGACAACCCCCGGGGTAGAGTCCTCATTGGTTGCATCCCCCCTTCAAGAGTTTCACAATCGATCTGGTAGTCCACCAGGGCAGGGCAGCTATCAGCTCAGCCCTAGACTTATCCACAAAGTCTAATTCCCTGGCTTCACAAGCATTCTGGAGAGCCTCTAAGCTCATCCGAGTCAATTTACCATTCGCAATAGATTCCATTGCTTGTAATGTAGTTATATTGTACACGACTAAACCTTAATTTAAGAAAGTGCAGATATCCTTCGTAAGCGGTACGGTTATACATTGAGTCTTAAAACCATAAGCATCCCCCGCTGCCACCAGCTGTAAAGACCGGGGGGGGTCTGCACTTCCGCTCTCTATATGGTAGAGGGGAGGCACAGAGACCACTGCCAAGATTCTCTATTACGGTAGCAATGGACGAGCAATCAAGGCCTAGCTTCTCAGGAGGTGATGCGAGCTGGTTCTTAAGTACAGTGTAGTCCCCAAGCACCCACGAAGGAATGTCCACGCACTATATCGGTTAAAACACAGTCTTTATATAATTAATATTCAAAGTCATATACACGATCACGATAACTCACTTTGTACTCCGGAAATCAACAATGGTAAATATGTACAATTCTAAAGTGGTACCACTAACGTTATTAGATCTCATTAAAGTGCATATGGTCAGAATGACACACAGATCAAAATAAAGAGGAAACCAGCAGTAGAGAGAGGAAGGAAAGCAAGATGGTTGAGCAATTGGCAGAATACTGGCCCCACTACCTAGACACAGTTCTGTGTAGAGATTCCCCCACCTGGGCAACCTGTAGAAGAAAGATACAAGCCCAGTCCTTATATTTTTCACACTAGACTTTCCAATAGTTTTGCAACCCCAAAGTACCTTGGCGTTGTAGCGTTCCTCGTCGGGGAAATCGACAACCCTTCTTGAGTGCCCTCCCTTTAAGGCAGGAGTCACGGGTCGTCGAACGTCTGACGGAGAACATGTCGAGCTACGACGGTGAAGTGGCCGCGTCGTTCCAGGCGGTGTTCGTTGACGGGGAAGCGTAAATGTCCTGCAAGGAAGAGGCATGCGGGGCACCTCGGTGTCGATAGTTCTGGACCGCAAAGAGTTGAAGAACTGTGGCTCAGCAAGGGCGTCGAGTCGTCAGCGTCTCAGTGGTCTTTGAGTGGTGGGAAACTCACCGGTGGATGCTCCTCAGCGCGTCGACGGTCAGGCCTTCTCCAGCAGGATACAGAGGTGACGATGCGGACGAGAGCGTCCTTGGATCAAGTAAGTTCTTAGGCAACGGGAGCACAGCGGCTCCAGTCAGCGACAGTGGTGGACAACAGTCCAGGCGCTTCTCCTTGGTGTTCCGCAGCAATCCCTGTATCGGGTCGGCAGCCTGTCGAAGGTCTGTCTACCAGGGAGCGTAGGCAAAGATCAGCTGTGCATGATGGTCCCTCGTAGCTCGGGAAGAGGGCGCCTTACCAGGTCCCCTCTGGGTCAGTTCTTGAGGCACAGTAGCTTTCAGATTGCGAAGGAGAGCAACAGCAATTCTTCTCGTCCAGCAGGGCTTCAAGGTTAAGCTTCAGTTACTCCAGTTACTCGTCGTAGTGGACTTCAGCTTCCAAACACGATTCCTAGCAGTGAGAGGTCCCCAGATATACTGTTGATCTCCCATTCATTCCGCTGGGTCACACGCAAGCATCCAATCACGACTACGAGCATTCAGGCAGGCAGGCAGCCAATCAGGCACTCGAGGTATTCAGGCCATTCACTTCTCTCCAGACACTCACAACAAGTTATGCGTATTGGGACAAGTACCGAGCCATTCAACACTCCAAGCTGCATTCATACCAGTTTCGGGCAGGGCTGTCTCAACCATTGTGACAAACACCAGATACTAGACAGCCACAACATAGAATGCATATTCGTCACACACTCCATTCACCCAGGTCCCACCCACAGGCGTACCCACAACATATGGTCGTTGAGAAGGCTCCAGCCAGTCTGGTCGCCACTTCCCCACACTACCATATACGAACTTCCACCCAACAGCCAGTCAGGGGGAACGGACAAAGGCAGGGTTTCCCGGGACTTCGTGAAGATCAAGGTAACAGGTGATGGAAGGCAAGAGGCCATGGGGGCCATTTTGTCTCCATCAGGAATCTACCGATTCCGATGACAGGGCCTGGGCATCCCAAAATGGAGGACGCTCAGGGCACCAGTCATTTCAGCATGGAGCTGCCACCAGCCCGTACCCTGCTCTGAGGGTCACACACAGGTGCCCACAAACATACACTAGGGGCACAGGGTTGTACCCCTACCCATGGGTGCCATAAGGGTATCCCACAGGTCTGTTCACCAAACCAAAAGAGAGAGAGCCGCACCGCCAGGAGTCCCACCTGAACGCCTGTGCGGAAAATACGACAGAACACACGATAAAAAGCAGTAAAGCACAAGGATACAGAGGCCCTGTCCCTCCGATGAATTTCCAGCATCACAGTGGGCTTCAAATGGATTCTCAAGACAGGAGCAAGGACGTCAAGAATAGAGATAGGCTTGACCTGAGAGGTAGAGAGAGAAATGTGGGATGAAAGAAGAAAGTGGTAACTCCAAGAGAGAGAAGTGGTGAGAGGTTTGGAGAGGAGGAGGTCTAAAGAGATCAGAACATCCAGGGTGTGCCCTGCAGAGTGAGTCACTCCAGAGGGATGAATAGTGAGAGAGAGTCGCAGAGGTTGCGAAAGAGCCCCATACAGGGGCTTGTAGCATCCAGGTGATGTTCATGTCTCTGAGAAGGAGAAGTTAAGAGGGAGAGGCAAGGAGGGAGGAAGAGAGGTTGGCCCACTCAGAGAGGAAGAGGGCGAGCTGGCCAAACGACCTGTAGATAGTGGCCACAGTGAGAGAGAGGCCAGGAGAGATAGAGAGCCTGCAGACCAGTCATTCAAAGTAGGAGGAGTGCTGCGATCCACTCCAGGAAATCAGGGCTACACCCCCGCCGGGACGGTTGGTTCTAAGTGCAGAGAGGATCTTGTTGCCATCAGGGCAAAACCTGCGACAGAGCTGGCCGTGAACCAAGTCTCGGTGAGACTGAGTACATCCAAATTAAGCTCTTCCAGGAGACGGCAGATGTCAGAGGAATGTTTGACAGCGGAGTGAAAGCTAAGAGTAATGATGTGCAACAGGTTGCCACCTTTGCATGACTTCCGTGGAGGGATACTGGCCAGAGATATGCCCTGTGGAAGTGTTGGAGGTGCCTGAGAATGGGCAGAGGAGGAAGGAAGAGATAGCAGGGTAGTCAGAGAGAAAGAAGAGAGTGCTGGAGAGGTGGCTGAGGGAGGAGGCAACAGGGCGGCAAAAGTAGCAGCAGAGGGTGCCAGAGAGGTGGTGGAGGAAGGAGGCAACAGGGTGGCCAATGAAGCAGCAGAGTGTGTTGGAGAGGTGGCAGAGGAAGGAGGCAGCAGAGGAGACAGAGAGGGGTACATAGGGATAATAGGAGAAAAAAGGAGGTTGATAAGGCGCGGGAAGCACCTATCAAAAAGAAGGAGATTGGCCTGCGGGCCCTGGACCAAGACGGTGCCATTTAAGCAGACATTAATGATGGTCTTAGAGGAGTGGAAGGGGGCCAGGAGGGAGAGAAGGAAAAAGGAGAGAGAACAGAGATCATATGGGTGGTCTATAGGCTTGGAGAGGGAACGACAAAGAGGATGTCGGTAAGGGTCTGTCTCGAGGAAGCAGTGGTGTAGGTATCAGCGATAGGGAGGCCTGGGTTGGAGACATGGATGTCCCTTGTGAGCTTCTTCCTTCCAGACTTAGTGAGAGGGATAGGATAGTCGATAGAATAGTAGTGAAGATAGGGGAGACAGAGAGCACCATAGAGGGTGCTGGATGGAAAGGGGGAGGGGAGCCCAGGCAGGAGGGTGGGGGGTAACACTGGGGGCAAACAGGAGGGAGGCACAGGGGAGGGACACAACAGAGAGGGGAGCAAAGCACAGAACAAGAAACACCAGGAGCTACAATATCAGGGGAAATACAGAAACCAAACAACAAAGCACAATACACAACCAAGGAAACATTGAAGTAAGAATGCAGGCAATGCAAACGAATTCCTATACCATAGAGAACAACAATGTCAATACAGTGAGGAAAAAACACTTCAGTGTCAAAGTACAGTACATAGACCCCACCCAACTCGGCACAATACACAACTTCAGTACCTAGAATTAGAGGCATGCCAGATTCCTCGGATTGCCAGAATACCTAATGAGGAAACTACAACTAATACAAAACGCGGCAGCCAGACTACTCCTCAAACTCAGCCAAAGAGATCACATCACAACAGCGCTCAGGATGCTACTTTGGCTCCCGGTCAAAAAGAGAATCTCCTTCAAAGCCCTGTACAAAACGCACAGAGCAATACATGGGCAGGGAGCAGACTTTGTCCAAGATAAATTCTCCATCTACAAACCAGCTAGAACCCTGAGATCCTGCAACGACATCTGTCTTGGTACCGGAAGAAAAAACTATGCAATTCCCTTCCGAGGGAAATTCGAACTGTGGCGGGCCATACATAATTCAGGAAAATGCTGAAAAACTGGCTCTTCAACTCCGAACACAACAAAGCCAACTGAACGACATCCGCACACCTCCAGATCAACCAAGCATGGCAAAAAGAGAAGTAACAAGATTGAGGGATAGGACCGGAAAGAGAAGCACCCCACCCACCTCCCCGACCAACATAGAGCCCCGGAAAAGGGAGGGTGATAAGCCAGAAACGCTAGGGCCAGGGAAGTAGGCCAAGGAAAACCCAGGGATGGAAATAGAAACAGGAGGGTCATCCCAAGGCATGCCACAAGTAAGGGTAACAAGAGGGAACTGGACCAAACACTAACTACGCCCCTACTAGAACTTAACCTCCCAAGGGAATCCAGTTAAAGAACTCCCCGCCACGCTGATCACTTTCTGGGCTAGGAACGGGCCTCTGATCAGAAATAGGGACTGCATTCAGAATTCAGGCAAATGACACAGTAGCAAAGTAGCGCAAGATCCCTTCACCCATAGGCGACTTTATCAATACAACTAGAAAGGGCACACGGAAGAAGGGAAGATACAACTAATAAACAGGAAAAACTGAAGAAGATCAGCCACGGCCACTAACAACTAACAACTAACAACTAACTAACTAACTAACAACTAACAACTAACGGTTACTAACAATCATCCCTCTTTATACACCTCTCACATACTGCACTAAAACAACCAGAACTCCTCAGCACAGCAGACCACACACACTTCACAACACCACAACAAGAAATAGCACAAACAACCTTGCTCAACACCACATGACGTCTGCCTCCTGAATCTCGCACCCAAGCTCAGTGAACGGTACATCCGAACTGAAGCTGCCAACAGCACATCACAGCTTTCTTGCTTTCCCCCACTCCTCCCACTAACCTACCCCACCTCTTCTTTTTTTTCACAGAACCGCCAGAGCGCCGAGAGACCAGGCAGTTGGCACCTGTGCACGGTATAAAAACCTTTAACATTAATATCGTATTGTCCTATATCCGGACCTATATCACTTCCCAGACCTTTAACAAACAAGCAATTTTGGTCCTGTCGTCTGGATAATACATGTATAATGGGAGATAAAAATAAGTGGTTTATCTCTAACGTGGCCCATACCGCCATTAACTTCAAAATCCCATTTCATAGCTGTATTTATCTAAAGCGCATCACTGAGGTTGTTTATTTGTGAATAAACACATGCTGCACTCTCCGCGTGGCCTATTTGTTTCACCAAAGAAAAGACCTTAGCACGCTGGGCATCGTTCCAGGGTGCTAACCACCATAATGATCCCTTTGGCAGTCTCTACTAGGTGGCAGGCTTAAGCGTAGCTTCTGATTTGAATTTTGGGCAAGCCTTCTTGCGACCAGTTATCTGTGCAACCCTCTGTGGTGTGTTACGTTTGCTACATAGTATATATATATATATGTATATATATGTGTGTGCAAATATATTTAAATAATTGTTCTGGTCTATTTTGTGCTTTGTTCAAATTGACAAGTATGAGTTTGCTTCATTACTGGGGTTACCACATCCTCTTTCCATTTCTTAATAACTCTTTTCCCCTCCCACAACATCCCAATCTCAAATGTCTAGCAAAGATGAGTAACATCCAGAGAGTTGAATGTTTTACTTGGTAGCTGTATAAACGTGAAAAAAAGTGTGTCCCTTAGTTCACCACCATGGCTTTATGTTTTTTTCTTGGGATACACGCGACTGTAGTCCAAAAAAAGAAAGAATGCCCTGAGGTGCTGAAAGTGTGTCTTAAAAATTGGGTATAGTGTATTTAGACCCGAAAAGCGAAGAATTCTGAAATGGCTAGGTTTTACTGTAGCCAGCAGAATAGCTCAGAAAGCTGAACACTAATCCATCTGTGTTCTGCCTGAAGATATAGGTAAGAATCCCAGCAGAACTGACTCGGTCCTCATCCTGTCAAGATTGACCAATTGTGATCTATTGCATAGGTTGGGGGTCATTTTCGAATGGGTTGAAGAAGGGTTCGAATGGGTTACACTTTCATTTGATGCTCCAATCAGTGGAGAAGAGGAGCGGAGATAACATCTCTGCAGTGCTTTCTTCTCTGTCTTGAGTGAGCACTTCCTTCTAGGCCTGCACTCGCGAGATTTAACAGTCGGAAACGTTCTCAGATGCTTCAAAGAACGCGGGTGCCACAAGGGTATGCTTGGCAGCACTGTGCAAGAGGAACCAAAGATATGGGATATTTTTGTTTCGGAAACACTCATACATTTGGTTAGTGACAAGTTGGGTGACCCACTCCCATTACTAGTGAAGTATGCAGATGACCCCGGTGATCTACAGAAACCGGATCGCTCAGACCTTCAGTGTATCATGACACTTGAGCTAAGTGAGCTGTACGGATTGAAGGGTGAGGAAGACAATGTGACCCTGACACAAACAGGGATAAGTGAGTTGTATGGACTCGAGCGTTAAGACAGACCCTTTGACATCACTCATATGAGAGCTCAGTGGATTGTAGGAGGGGCAGACTTCCCAGCCTGATTCATCAGGCATAAATGTGTGGCAGGGATGGTGGACTCAAGGAGAGCCCGTGACATTAACCAGCCAGGGGTAAGTGAGTTGTACGGATTCAAGAGGGACAGACCTTGTGACAGCCCTACGCAATACAAGAGAGCTCATTGGTCAGAAGGAGAGGCTGAGACTGAGCTGTATTAATCAGGGATAAATGCGTGGCAGGTATGGTGGGCTGTGGGAGAGCCGTGAACACTAACCAGCCAGGGTTAAGTGAATTGTGTGGACTCGGGGTTTATGACAGACAGTGTGACATCACTTATACGAGAGATCAGTGGACTGAAAGAGGGACAGACCCCTGACTCAGGAGGACCTCCATAACTGATGATCAGGGCCAGGTAATAGAATCATTACGAGTGCTTTTCTGGAGAAAGGAGGGAAGCTCGTCTTGCTGGTCTCCTCCTACTCCCACCACACTTGCATTCCCCAGTCACCCCTCCTGTATTCACCCCATCCTCATGTTCTCAGCTCACCCTTCTTCAATTAATCGCAGATCTATTTAGTGCTCTTCAAAGACCCGTCATACCATCTCCTCTCACCCATTATACACCCCACTCTTGCATTCCCCGCTCACCCCTCATGCATTCAGCATTCACCCCATCCTCTAGACTCTTGTGTTCTCAGCTCGCCCTTCGTCAATTCATTGCTGATCCATTCAATGCTATTCACAGACCCCGTCATACCATCTCCTCTCACCCCATTATACACCCCACTCTTGCATTCCCCGCTCACCCCTCATGCATTCAGCATTCACCCCATCCTCTAGACTCTTGTGTTCTCAGCTCGCCCTTCGTCAATTCATTGCTGATCCATTCAATGCTATTCACAGACCCCGTCATACCATCTCCTCTCACCCCATTATACACCCCACTCTTGCATTCCCCGCTCACCCCTCATGCATTCAGCATTCACCCCATCCTCTAGACTTTGGTGTTCTCAGCTCGCCCTTCTGCAACTAATCACTCATTTATTCAGTGCTGTTCACAGACCCATCATACCATCTCCTCTCACCCCATTTTACACCCCACTCTTGCATTCCCCGCTCACCCCTCATGCATTCACCATTCACCCCCCATCCTAGAGTCTTGTGTTCTCAGCTCGGCCTTCTGCAATTAATCACTCATCTATTCAGTGCTGTTCACAGACCCGTCATACCATCTCCTCTTACGCCATTATACACCCCACTCTTGCATTGCCCGCTCCCCCCTCCTGCATTCACAATTCACCCCATGCTCCAGACTCTTGTGTTCTCAGCTCACCCTTCTTCAATGAATCGCTGATCTATTCAGTGCTGTTCACAGACCCTGTCAAGCCATCTCCTCTCACCCCATTATACACCCCACTCTTGCATTCCCTGCTCACACCTCCTGCATTCACCATTCACCCCCCATCCTCTAGACTCATGTGTTCTCAGCTCGCCCTTCTTAAATTAATAGCTGATTTATTTGGTGATGTTCACAGACCCTGTCATCCTGACTCCTCTCACCCCATTATGCACCCCACTCTTGCATTCCCCATTCACCCCATCCTCTAGACTCTTGTGTTCTCAGCTCGCCCTTCGTCAATTCATTGCTGATCCATTCAATGCTATTCACAGACCCCGTCATACCATCTCCTCTCACCCCATTATACACCCCACTCTTGCATTCCCCGCTCACCCCTCATGCATTCAGCATTCACCCCATCCTCTAGACTTTGGTGTTCTCAGCTCGCCCTTCTGCAACTAATCACTCATTTATTCAGTGCTGTTCACAGACCCATCATACCATCTCCTCTCACCCCATTTTACACCCCACTCTTGCATTCCCCGCTCACCCCTCATGCATTCACCATTCACCCCCCATCCTAGAGTCTTGTGTTCTCAGCTCGGCCTTCTGCAATTAATCACTCATCTATTCAGTGCTGTTCACAGACCCGTCATACCATCTCCTCTTACGCCATTATACACCCCACTCTTGCATTGCCCGCTCCCCCCTCCTGCATTCACAATTCACCCCATGCTCCAGACTCTTGTGTTCTCAGCTCACCCTTCTTCAATGAATCGCTGATCTATTCAGTGCTGTTCACAGACCCTGTCAAGCCATCTCCTCTCACCCCATTATACACCCCACTCTTGCATTCCCTGCTCACACCTCCTGCATTCACCATTCACCCCCCATCCTCTAGACTCATGGTTTCTCAGCTCGCCCTTCTTAAATTAATAGCTGATTTATTTGGTGATGTTCACAGACCCTGTCATCCTGACTCCTCTCACCCCATTATGCACCCCACTCTTGCATTCCCCGCTCACCCCTCCTGCATTCACCATTCACCCCATCCTCTAGAGTCTTGTGTTCTCAGTTCGCCCTTCTTCAATGAATTGCTGATATATTCAGTGCTGTTCACAGACCCTGTCATCCTGACTCCTCTCACCTCATTAGGAACCCCACTCTTGCATTCCCTACTCACCCCTCCTGCATTCACCATTCACCCCATCTTCTAGACTCTTGTGTTCTCAGCTCACCCTTCTTCAATGAATCGCTGATCTATTCAGTGCTGTTCACAGACCCCGTCATGCCATCTCCTCTCACCCCATTATGCACCCCACTCTTGCATTCCCCGCTCACCCCTCCTGCATTCACCATTCACCCCATCCTCTAGAGTCTTGTGTTCTCAGTTCGCCCTTCTTCAATGAATTGCTGATATATTCAGTGCTGTTCACAGACCCTGTCATCCTGACTCCTCTCACCTCATTAGGAACCCCACTCTTGCATTCCCTACTCACCCCTCCTGCATTCACCATTCACCCCATCCTCTAGAGTCTTGTGTTCTCAGTTCGCCCTTCTTCAATGAATTGCTGATATATTCAGTGCTGTTCACAGACCCTGTCATCCTGACTCCTCTCACCCCATTATGCACCCCACTCTTGCATTCCCCGCTCACCCCTCCTGCATTCACCATTCACCCCATCCTCTAGAGTCTTGTGTTCTCAGTTCGCCCTTCTTCAATGAATCGCTGATCTATTCAGTGCTGTTCACAGACCCCGTCATGCCATCTCCTCTCACCCCATTATGCACCCCACTCTTGCATTCCCCGCTCACCCCTCCTGCATTCACCATTCACCCCATCCTCTAGAGTCTTGTGTTCTCAGTTCGCCCTTCTTCAATGAATCGCTGATCTATTCAGTGCTGTTCACAGACCCCGTCATGCCATCTCCTCTCACCCCATTATGCACCCCTCTCTTGTATTCCCCGCTCACCCTTTCTTCACTTCTTAATCATGCTGCTAGCTTTGTATGCACCACTCACTGCCTGTATAAGACTGTCACCCATTGCTGTCACCCTTCTTACTCTCTAAATGCCCTGCAAACCCCTGCTTTTCCCAACCCCCACCTGCTGCACACATCACTCTCCACCTGCTACACGTCCATCCACCCACCACGTATTAGGCACCCCTCTCACTTCCTACTTTAAGCACCACAGAAGTATTCTTTGCTTCATTCCCAGCAGAGTCTATTCTGCACACCACATACACGTCCCGGTGTCATGCTTGCCCCCTCGTTTCTACCTGCATTCCAACTCATGTTCAGCTGCATGATGCACGCACAGCTACTCGCCCTTCATGAGTCGCCCACTGCTTTACACACTCTATACGACCTTTCCTGCATGCCCTTTCCATTATGCATTCCCAACTCATGGGTTGAAGCAGTATGCTCCAATTATCAAAACCTGGAAGACCTACGCAACTATCCTGCACTGCCCGGGTCTCCACTTCAACCTTTCCAACACACCCCACTCACACCTCCTACATTCCACCGTCACCACCCCTTCTACACACAGTCATCCTATTTGGTATGCCAGAATCTGCCTACACACCTCTATACTCTGCTCACCCCATCTTATCTTTCACACTGCCACCAGTGCACCCAACTTCCATCTAATCTCCCCTCTTCTAAATTCATGTTCACTCCCTCTAGTACTTACCACCCCCTTGGACCTACACACCCACTCACCTGTCCCACACATCTAACTTGCTCCGTCCTGTCGGGCCCAAAGCCACTGTTGTTCCCCATTTCCTTTTTATTGCCCATTCGACAGTCGCTGACTCCTGCATTCCCCACTCACAATCACATGTGTGCTTCTGGTCTTCCCATTCTCCATTGTATGCTCCCCACCCAGTGCTTTAAATGAGCCGGTCCTACCTGGCCTTCAGTACCTGCACTTCTGATTTTTGAGCATTTGAGTACCTGCACTTCTCAATGCCTGAAAGAGAATAATGGAACTATGGGTGTACCGAAATTCGGCTTCAAGTAAGTATTCAGCGGAATTCCATGCGGAAAATGAGATATTCCGCTTTGGCCGAATACTTAATTAATTATCACTCGAAGCCAAATAGTTACACCTACAAAATACATCAAGTTCAAGTACTGCTTTCACTGCAGTGCCTGGAATCATTCAGGCATGTCATGTTGTTCCTTTAAAAGTATTATTAAACAAATGCTGCTGTCACTGTTTTGAGTACAGGCAAAGTAGAGGTTTTAAAGTGCAAACTAAGTCTCTGCCCTTCATGTGCTGAACAGACTTTAATTTCCAACTCACATAATATAATTAAGTGGATTAATGAAGCTGTGTCAGAGATCCCAGCAAGTTCCAAAGCCTGACGTAAATAGCTCAAAAGGTAGCGTGCCTGCAGCAAAGACATGTATTCAGCCTGCAGGCAAAGGTTATAAAGCAAGTGAGATTGCTCAGGGGGAAATTTTGCCTGCGGCAGAGATGTGCTTCTCATATAGAAAGATAGATTACAATTATTGCCCTCAAACATTCTCATGTTGCCAAAATTAGTCCTTTGAATTCAGTAAAAGTGACAGATGTTACTAAAGAACAAGGTTATATTTAGTGTGTGGCAGAAATATTCCTCCCAACATTATGGGCTAAAAAACTGGGATCTGTGTTTAATAAAGAAAAGGAAATACACATTTACAATTTACAACAGTGGGCCAAAAGGATTTACAAGCAAAACAAATAAGTAAAGTAAACATGCAGCAATATCCCCTGAAGGATCAGCCGAGAGCCATGGAGGACTCAGCATTCCCTATATATTATTGTCTGGTGTCTTTTAACATCCCCCAAAACATCACAAGCACACCCCAGCGAAAAAATAAAGAAACATACTATTACGAAAAGACATTGTTCACATGCCTCATCCCCATTCAGTACCACACGTAGAAAGCATGGCTTTAGCATCCCAAAGGTTTGTATTCAGCAGCACCCCAGCAGTCCTCAGTGTACTAATTGATGGGAACACTCCTTCTGTGTTTCAGTGCCTTGCTGGAGCCAGAAGGCTAAAGATAGGTAGGCCCAAAAGGACAATTTCAAAGTACAAGTAGACACATCCCAGTCTCCCCTCACAATAATACTATACTTTTAGGCTAGTCTTAGATACTTGGGGCCTTCCCAACAAGTGACACCTATGAATGCAGAAGAATTCGAACTGTACCGTTATTGAACAGTTTATTTCATGATAATGTATTGCTTTCGTGGTTTACACAAACATCTAAAACATCTAAAAACCTGCACACATAACAAAGAAAAGAAATGCAATAAAGAATCGATATACACATTTTAAGGTTTTTTTTTATATTTACAAGTTATTTTTCGGTATTACCCAAATTGTTCGTTTACAATTGTTCGAATGAACAATTGACCAAATTTAAAGGGTCACAATTGACCTTTTCACAATTGACCGTATATATATATATATATATATATATATATATATATATATATATATATATATATATATCGGTTTGGTAATATATATATATATATACGGTCAATTGTGAAAAGGTCAATTGTGACCCTTTAAATTTGGTCAATATATATATGGGTTTTGGGGGTTTGGCGTTGGGTGGGGGATTGTGGGGGGTTCCCCCCACATATATGGTACAATTGACCTTGACAATTCGGTCAATTGTGAAAAGGTCCCTTGTCATTCGAGCAGTTGTAAAACGAACAATTCGTATACAACCTATTTTTCTTGTGTATATAACTTTATTTATTAAAAAGGTAACTATTCGGCTTCATATTCGGCTTTGGCCGAATACTTGTCCAACTATTCGGCATCCAGCCAAATACTTAAATTTACTATTCGGTACACCCATAACCGATACTCAACCATCTTGCGAGGTGAAAACGAAAGCTTTTCATTTCACTTCATCCCATCTTAAAGGGCTAAGTTTCTGCAGCCTTTGCTGGAAAGCAGTACCCCCCCACCCCTCTCCTTCTTCTTTCTCCACTAACCGCAGTGCCCATATTGTCTCCTTATGGGCTCACCCTGCAGAACAAATGGAGAGACACACATGCATCTACTGTGCTCTCAGCACACTAGGCCGGGACACTGCTTCGCAGAGTGGGCTTCACCTGTTACCATTGATGTCCTTTGATAGAGCAGGGATTGATTAGGAACGCCTGGGAAATTACTTTTTAAAAGTTGTTTCTTTGTTATTAGCAGTGTCTATTCTAACATGTAAAGTTTAAGTAATTGGAGTTGTGATAGAACGTTTTCGTCTAAAAACCTGCACACAGCTCCAGTTACCAACCGAATTTCTTATTAGGCAATGAAAGTGAGCCATAATAAAACTCCCCTTCTAAAGCTTAGTCTACAGCTATGATATCTACTAGTTTGATGGTCAAAAAAGAAAGTCTCATTTAATATAGATATTCAAATTTTCTTAACACAATGCATAACAACAAACTAGAAGTCTGTATTAAAGGATGTTGTATACACTGATCTACCAAAGTGTGTGCTCATTGGCACATAATTTAATCTCCCTGGGCATTGGCTGCAAAGAACTGGGTTTGCCTAAAAGGGTCTGAAAGCACTGCGATGGAATGTCCCGCTTCGTAGCTTGATGAGTACCTGCACTTCTTTTTTCTATTTAAAGCACTGTCACCACACACCACCCGGTCCGTTACCACCCGCCGCTTCCCGGCTGCCCCACTCGCCCTCTCCTGCATGCAAAGGCACCCTGCTGCATTCCTTCGGCAGCGTGCTGCATTCGACAAGAACGCCATGCTGTACGCTCGTCATGCATTCTCCAGTCCCCCCCAGGCCTGGACTGGCCCACAGGGACACCGGGAGTTTCCCCGGTAGGCCTCGAGCACACAGGGCCTCTTTGCTTGGGGAAAGTATACATACAATTTATGGGCCTGCCTGCGCAGCTGCCCATGACCTCTTTACTTTGTGTGTTAACTGATAACAGGAAAGGAGTAATCTGGGGTCACGGCCCTGCCCTGGGAGAGGGAGAAGTTACAAAATGAATAAATCATGCTCTCCGGAGAGGTTCTGGCACCACTTCAGGCACACGCACTGCAGAGAGTTCTGCAGAGCTGCGTGTAAGAGCTCTCCTCTCTTCAAGCTGTCTCATGGACACTATAAGTCACACCGCGTTTGCTCATATCTAATGCAACTGACGATTCACTATTCATAGCAGAGAAAAGTATCATTTAGTGTTAGAATCAGTGCAGACAGTCAGGGTCGGGCCTGCAGAAGATGCAGTCATGAACATAAATGCACACATTTCCCCATTCACTGGAGCCCATCGTCAGACAGCGTTTCTCCCATCTTTGGGAAGGCATGGAAGACTGGCCTGCTTTCGCTAGGCCAGTGTGAGCCTTTTTTACGCTGGCGGTATTTCTCACCGCTCTGTCTGCAAGATAATGCTTCTGCTGTGCAGGTGTATAGCGTTTAGATAAGAGGATCAAGGCACTACATTCCCTGCCCTCCAGTGGTGGGTGTCACACTCTCATCACTGTCCTCTCTTAGCTTTTTACCCCCTAATGAAGGTCTATGCAACTTCAAACGTTCGTACCTTGTTCTTTCTCAGGCCCCCTGCCGCATTCCCTTGGCATGTCCTGCACTCCCACTTAGCTTCCACTTGAACGTTCTGCTCAGACCCCTCCCTATAATGCACGAGTCAGTCAGCCCCCTGATATCACACATGCCTAGCCTGCTGTCTGCTCCCACCTGTGCCAAATATGCTGAGTGCGCGCACGTGGTGGAGGGGCAGGCGGGCGAGGCAGCTCGCAACCAGTAACTGATTTGGCCTGGGCACATTGTGATTGGGGAAGCGATGAAGAGAATATGCAGACTAAACATACTGAGATACTAGAAATGAAGAGATAGAGAAGGGAGGGGAAGAGAGAGGTGAAATATGAATAGACCGGAAGAGAAAGGCGATGTGTGGGATAAAGAGGGAGAAAGGTGGCGAAAGAGAATGCAGAAACCTTGCACTGGGCAAATAAAGAGGTAATGAATATATCAATACACATGGCGAGGCATCAGGTGAAACAGAATCACAAGTGATCCCCGTGGATCCAGAGCTGGAGATAGAGACAGGGGGAAAGAGAGTGACAGGTAGGAGATGGGGGCTACGAATTCGGAAGACACTCTTTTGCGCATCAGCCCTTGAGCAAGAAGTACACAAAGGACAGCACGCAGGAAACACTTTAAGAATTCCTTGCTTAAAAGACTGAACCTACATCCCCTATTGAATCAGACAAACACCAGTGTGCCAACAACAACACAGATTTCTTAAGACGGCAATAACCGTGTTGGCCGAGGGAGGAGGGTGGGAGGGTTTTGGGGGGTTATGGTTTCTGGACATGGGACACTGATGACTTTTTCGAACTCTTGAGTACTTACTGAAGATGCTGGTCTTAATAAAAAGATGGACATCATGGCCGAACTCAGCAAACTTTGAACCCAGAACCAGCAGAGCGTCCAAATCAAGAGTGACAAGAGACAACTAGGATATGTTGTTGAATTACGTGCCACCAGAGCCACTACTGAGGGCCATCCAATCTAGTGACCCCAGGTTCCCTAGCTGGCACAAGACTGGTACTGTTTGGCGACACTTCTTGTAGGGTGGGAAGAAGACACCATGGTAGGTTTGAATACATGGGCTGGCAAGCGTTTCACAGGCTTGAGACACGCTAGGCCAAGGGCTGATCCCTGGCTTGCTTTGGAGTAGTCTGGTCTGTTTCTTTTGCAATGGGCGAATAAGAACATGGGCTGTGTACACCCGCGTGCTATCCGCCCTGGGCCATTACTCCCCTTTCTCTGTGCAATCTCCCAAGAGCAGTACACGCATGCCTCGCCCCTCCGGATAGCCAAAGACGAGCACCTTTCTTCAGCGAGCGGCATGGGTTGGGTGACTGGAGGTAGAGCGGCCGGCAGCTCAAGAGGTCAGGAGGTTGAAAAACAGATCTGCCGTGGCAACTAACCCAAAAATAGCCGAAATGTACGTGAAATAGCCCAAAGAAGCCCAGTATCAAATCAATGCGCGCCTGGCAAATGGAAAGCCTGGCACATGACTTCCTTCTTACAAAGCTGCTGATTGGAAAACAATCTTTTTAGGGTACTCCTCATTGGGTGGTAGTAGGGCGGAAGAGTTTGGAAATATAAACGTTAGTGAGTTGGCCTTTTTATGCTGCGACACTATGCCAACCAGATATTCTCAGTTTAGCACTCCTTTTCCCTCTCTCTCTTCTGTAACAATGGTTTTGGCAATTTTGCGGCACTTGCAAACCAAAATTCGCCAAAACCAATCACCTAAGAACAGCACAAACATGCCTCTCAGCTCAGTAATGCTGAAGACGAGTGCCCTTCTTCAGCAGCATAGATGTTGAACACTGCATAGATGTAAAACACTGCTAGCTGAACAAGTCCTCCAAAAGTAGATGAAAATGAACCCTTCAGTGGGAATGTAGTGTGAAGTGAGAAAACTGTACTTAAAAAATTGCAGCTTACTGTAGCGATGGGGCCCTATTTAAATGGCATCTTCATAAATCTCACAACCCTCCCCGTGTTTTCCAATGCCTTTTTTACCTTCTATACCACTAAATTCACATCTTTCATCTGCTTTTGGGCGATGTTTAAGGAACACAACGACACTGATATCAAAAGGACTTTAAAAAAAAATAATAAAACGCATGTCAACCATTTCGATTTAGTTATTATGTTTATATTGTAACTAATCCCAGAATAGGATGTCCCCTTTGGGTATTAATTACGCCGTACACTGCACTTTGCCCGCACCCTATTTCGCCACTAACCATCTCCCTCTATCTCTAAAACCTCCAACAACCTTACACTACATTAACAACCCCCTTCTCACCCGACAACCTCAGGCCTATCACCTATCACTTCTACATTAAATGAGCAGCGATAAAACCCTGTAGCTCTACAACACCCTTCGAACATAAGCAGCGAACCTATACTTTCAACATGGTCAAATCAAAAATGACCTATCTATCCATCCACTCCTGATAAACAGTTGCCCAGTGCTTTATTGCCAGTACACTGGAGCAAAGCCACACCAACACATGGGCTGTGTACACCCGCTACCCCCGCGTTCTATCCACCCCTGGCCATTACTCCCCTTTCTTTGTACAATCTCCCAAGAGCAGTACACACATGCCTCTGTCGCGGGCATGGGGTTAGGCCGGGGGACGCGCATGGCGCAGCATAAAATACCAGGAGACGGAGCGATGCATCTCACGTCTTCTTTATTCTTTGTAACATAGGTTCTGCCCCTTGTCCCGCCTCCCTCCACCCGTCACTTCCCGTTCCTGTGAGGTCCTTCCTGTTCCCTGAACACCCGCCCCCGCATAACCATAGAGACGTCAACATGACATCTCCCCCCTTTTTAAACAATAACAGGTCCCTCACAACAGGTGAGTGTCTGATGGGGTTTGCTAACCCATTTCCTCAATCCACTGGCGCGGCTTGTTCCAAGCCCTTCGAGGACGGGCACTTTTAAGCTCTGGCGGGTTTCCACTAACCTCACTCTCAGGAGCGCCTTCCATGTCCGACTCCTCCGTCTCTCCTCGGTCTCCCAGATATGGATCGTCGGAGGCATGGTCAATAGGGATGACCACCCGCTCACTCAGTCGGCGAGATCCCATGGAAGGAACTCCCTTGAAATGGGAAGAGTTCCAAGTGACGGGTCCTCCCACACCCTGCGCCGTGATCATGGATCCCTTCTGCGTGACCAGCAGCAGCTCTTCCTGGAAGATCGAGGTGTGTTTGTGAGTCTGCGGTTGTTTCACAGCGACAATGTCACCCACTTCAATCTGGGGTTCTCTCGCCCCTCGACGTTGGTCCGCATATTCTTTCAAGCACTCTTTGGCAGTTTCATCGCGTTCTCTCATGTCTCTGTCGCGGTCCTCGGGTTGCGCTCCAGGACGGGCCTGCGGGATCCGCGCTTGAATGTCTCTTCCGAACATTACCTCGAATGGGGTTTGTTGGGAGTGCCCCGATAGTCTCGCATCAGCTGATTAAGTACTTGCTCAAAGGGCTGTCCCGTGAGCTTGGCGATTTGAAGGGCCCGCTTCAGGTTGGCCATGAACCGTTCTATCATGCCGTTCGCCTGTGGCCATAGGGGTGTTCTTTTCTGGTGAAGGAAAACGAGATAGTTTGCAAACTGTGCAAACTAATGCCCATTGAACGGGGGCCCATTGTCTGTCTTGAGCACTCTCGGAATGCCGTAGGCGGAGAATATGCGGTCAAATGCGGGTATGACATGATGAGCGACTGTTCAGCATATGAGTTGTATTTCCGGGTATCAGGAGTATTCATCCATCACCACCAGCACGTATTTCCCTCCTTCGATGGCCCCAAAGAAGTCGGCGGCAACATCCTCCCATATTCCTTGTGGGAGTTCCGACATCTTCAAGGGTTCAGGATGTAGGTTGGGTGTGATGAGGCTGCACGTGGGGCAGGATTTCAGGACTTCCTCCATCAGGGAGTCCATGCTGGGAAACCTGAACTTTTGGCGCAGCATATGTTTGATTGATACCATCCCTCGGTGGTTCTCATGGGCGATCTCAATGACTTTGGCTCGTAGGGATGGCGGGATCACCAGCTTGCAGTATTTTAGAAGGAGATGCTCATCTGATAGGGCTAGTTCGTCCTTCACCTGTACCAGTCGCTCTACTTCTCCCTGCACCTGGTCCCCTGCTCCTCACCCTCTCTCTCTGGCTCTCCTCCACACGCCCAATTCGAGTCCCTCACAGATGATTTGACACGCTGGATCATTTTCTGTCTCTCGAGCTATTGTCCCAATGTCAATTCCCTCTGGAGTGGTCTGGTGTATCAGGTATCAGAAGTATCTGTCCGCCACCGAGGGTTCTGGCGTGCACCCCTCCCGAGGTCTTCTGGACAGGAAGTCAGCTGGATTCTCTCCTTTCCCTGGCCGATGCCCAATTTCTAATACATAGTCTTGTAGCCGTAGCCCCTAGCGGGCTATCCGCAGGGGCATCTTTACCTGGGGGTTCCCATACAAGAACAGCTATGCCTGATGATCTGTAATGACGCGAAATGGTTTGCCATATAGGAACAAATGAAAGTGTTTGCATGCCCAAACCACGGTGAGACCTTCCTTCTCTACCTGCGAATATTCCTGTTCGGTAGCGGAGAGGCTCCTGCTGGCATACCCAACAACATGCGTTCTCGATGGGTTTTTCGGGTCCAATTGGGCCAGGATGGCACCCAGTCCTACAGGACTGGCATCTACCGTCAGTTCAGTTGGGCGACTGGGATCATAGTAGGGCATGTTTGCAGCTTTGGCTACTCTTTACCGGATGATCTCGAAGGCCTTTTGGCACTCATCCGTCCAGCAGAAGGTGGCATCTTGTCTTGTGAGGAGTCTTAGAGGTTCGCTTATCGTCGCTAAGTCTTTGATTTAGCACGTGCAGTAGCTGGCGAGCCCCAGAAAAGACCTCAACTCTGAGACATTGGCTGGGGGTGCGGTGTTATTTAGTGCGGCGACCTTGTCAGGATCTGGGGTCATGCTGGCTTCCGAAAATATGTGTCCAAAGAATTTCAGCGTGCTCTTCCGGAACTCGCATTTGTCCTGATTGAGCGTGAGATTTGTCACCTCTAAAGCTTTGCACACTTTCATTAGGGCCTCATCATGCTTACTGACGTCCGCACTGAAGACCAGGATGTCATGGCTGTAATTGAGGTAGATTGGTATGTGATTGATGACATTGTGCACCTCGGCCTGGAATATTTCCGCTGCCGAGGACACGCCCAAGCTCAGCCTTTTGTAGCGAAAGAGGCCCAGATGCGTGACAAAGGTGGTAATGTTCCTGCTTTCTGGGCTCAGTACGAGTTGGTGGTATCCTTTCTGCAGGTCTAACTTGGAGAACACCTTGGCCCATTTAGAAGATGAATCATGTCTGAGATGTGTGGGGCTAGGTGCCTTTCTCTCTGTATGGCTTGGTTGGGATGCCTCATGTCGACGCACAGTCGAATGGCTTCCGACCCTATTTTGGGCACTAGCACTATAGGAGACACCCAGGTAGTGGGGCCGGTGGCTGGCTCAATGATGTCTTGCTCGAGTAGCTTCTGTAGCTCGTCCTCCACCTTCTTTTGGATATTGACCGGGATCCCACCATAGTGTTGAGCTACAGGACGGATGGAGTCATCTATGTGCAGATTTATGGGTCGATTCTTTAGTTTTCCGATGCCTCTGAATATGCGGGGATAGAGGTTATTGATCATGTCAACTGGGTCAATGTACCTGTGGACCATGCTCCTGGGCCTGGTGCGCTATAGAAATAAATAAAATACAAAAATACAAATGATGTTGTACAAGATGTGAATAAGTCCCATATCGGCTGCTGCCTTGAAGCTCAGAACAAACCCACTGTCTGTCTCATTTGCTAGGACATGAATAGGGATTTTTCTTTCATGTCCTTTGTATCGACAGGTGCCCTCAAATTGCCCCAAACACTTGAGGGTGTCTTGGCCCCGTAGCCATAGATATCTACCGTGGCAAAGCACAGTTTTGGCAGTGTGGGCAGCTCTTTGAAGACGGTTTCGCTGACAACGTTGACCGTGGCCCCAGTGTCGATGAGAAACTCTGTAGGCTGCTTGTTTAGTTTAATGATTAGGGTAGGGCTGTGTGCTGTAGCAGTGTGGTTGCCCAAGGCATATACGTAGGCCTTCTTCTTTTGATCACTTCCCGACGAGCTGGGATCAGATTCAGATGGTGACTGTTCAACTAGATAGTACATGTGGCGCCATGATCTGCGCTCGGGCCTCGCACGCATCACGTATCTCCTTCTATCCCCCCTATCCCTTCTCTGCCTGTCATCCCCCGAATTGTGCAGCGACCTTGTCAGGATCTGGGGTCATGCCGGCTTCTGAAAATATATGTCCAAAGAATTACAGCGTGCTCTTCCGGAACTCACATTTGTCCTGATTGAGCGTGAGATTTGCCGCCTCTAAAGCTTTTCACACTTTCATTAGGGCCTCATCATGCTTACTGACGTCCGCGCCGAAGACCAGGATGTCATGGCTGTAATTGAGACAGTTCGGTATGTGCTTGATGACATTGTGCACCTCGGCCTGGAATATTTCCGCTGCGAGGACACGCCGAAGCTCAGCCTTTTGTAGCGAAAGAGGCCCAGATGTGTGACGAAGGTGGTAATGTTCCTGCTTTCTGGGCTCAGTACGAGTTGGTGGTATCCTTTCTGCAGGTCTAACTTGGAGAACACCTTGGCCCCATTTAGAAGATGAATCATGTCTGAGATGCGTGGGGCCAAGTGCCTTTCTTTCTGTATGGCTTGGTTGGGACGCCTCATGTCGATGCACAGTCGAATGGCTTCCGACACATTTTTGGGCACTGGCACTATAGGCGACACCCATGTAGTGGTGCCGGTGGCTGGCTCAATGATGTCTTGCTTGAGTAGCTTACGTAGCTCGTCCTCCACCTTCTTTTGGATATTGACCGGGATCACCCGATAGTGTTGAGCTACAGGACGGATGGAGTTGTCTATGTGCAGCTTTATGGGTCGATTCTTTAGTTTTCCGATGCCTCAAAATATGCGGGGATAGAGGTTATTGATCATGTCAACCGGGTCAATGTACTTGTGGACCATGATGTTGTACAAGATGTGAATAGGTCCCATATTGGCTACTGCCTTGAAGCTCAGAACAAACCCACTGTCTGTCTCAGTTGCTAGGACGTGAATAGGGATTTTTCTTTCATGTCCTTTGTATCGACAGGTGTCCTCAAATTGGCCCATGCACTTGAGGGGTGTATTGGCCCCATAGGGATAGATATCTACCGTGGCAAAGCACAGTTCTGGCGTGTGGGCAGCTCTTTGAAGACGGTTTCACTGACGACGTTGACCGTGGCCCCAGTGTCGATGAGAATCTCTGTAGGCTGCTAGTTTAGTTTAATTATTAGGGTAGGGCTGTGTGCGGTAGCAGTGTGGTTGCCCAAGGCATATACGTAGGCCTTCTTCTTTTGATCACTTCCCGACGAGCTGGGATCGGATTCAGATGGTGACTGTTCAACTAACTAGCGCACGTGGTGCCTTGATCTGCGCTCAGGCCTCGCACGCATCACGTATCTCCTTCTGTCCCTCCTATCCCTTCTCTGCCTGTCATCCCCTGAATTCCTTTCCCTTGAGTCCGGGAGTGCTTGGCTGGCTGACCCTTGGGGAGACGGGCCGGGGTGGTTCCCAGAGGAGGGGTTGGCTTTTGTTTTAGGTTGGGACGGTGTCTCCCTGGTCCGCTCCCTACCTTTGTCCCGGAATATTCTGCAGACTGCTTTGAAATGGCCTTCTTCGCCACACGTGGCGCAGCGCTGACCGATGGCTGGGCAGGTCCCTTCATGGAGGTATTCAAACCCACATTTGTAACAAAAGAGTTCCTCCGACCTTCTCTCCTGCTGCAACCTGTGGATGTTCTCCCCTGGAGTCGGAGTGTTGAAGTTCTCTACCTGGGAATCTATGGTCCTTTCAGCTCTGGCCAGTGCGAGGATTTCGTCCAGCGTGCGTTGTTTCTGCAGCAATTTCCTACGAAATGTCTGCGACTCACATCCTGCTATGATCTGAGACCTGAGTGCCTCCGTGTTGGAGTAGTTGTCAAAGTCGCAGTGTTTCATTTTGGTGTGGAGCCGCATTACATAGGCATCCATGGTCTCACCTTTGCTTTGCTTGGTGCTGTGGAAGAGATGCCTCTCGTAATCCACGTTGGTGTGGGGAGTGAAGTATGCAGCTAGTGCGTCTTTCAGGTTGTGAAGGGAGTCAATAGAGTCAGGGGGTAACTCGTCGATGATATCGCCCAGGATGCTGGGGGTGCTGGCTGATTTGCTGCATTCTGCCATGCTTTCTTCCTCAGTCGCCGCGGGCCGGGCACTCAGCAGCATTCTACCACTGCAGTCTAGAATCTCCTCTTCACCATGTGGAGCCACAACATTCCGCTGGGCGCTCCTGCACCACACGCGAGCGGCCTTTCCACTCCGTTGCCTCCATCCGCTTCGTAACACGTGCGGAAGGCCACCCGCCTCGTCGCCAGTGTCACAGTGTGGGGTTAGGCCGGGGAACGCGCGTGGCGCAGCATAAAATACCAGGAGACGGAGCGATGCTTCACACGTCTTCTTTATTCTTTGTAGCATAGGTTCTTCCCCTTGCCCCGCCTCCCTCCACCCGTCACTTCCCGTTCCTGTGACGTCCTTCCTTTTCCCTGAACACCCGCCCCCGCATAACCATGGAGACGTCAACATGACAGCCTCGCACCTCCGGATAGCCAACCTTCGGATAGCCAAAGACGAGCACCTTTCTTCAGCGAGCGGCGTGGGGTGGGTGACTGGAGGTAGAGAGGCAGTTCAAGAGGTCAGGCGGTTGAAAAACAGATCTGCCCTGGCAACTAACCCAAACATAGTCGAAATGTACGCGAAATAGCTCAAAGTAGGCCAGTATCAAATCAGTGCCCGCCTGGCAAATGGAAAGCCTGGCACATGAGCAAAGCCACACCCAGGATTCAGGTACGTCCAGCCTCCACCCCTCAACACCAAAGGTTTTGCATCTCCCTCTCCCTTTATCGGACTAAATGCATCGAACCTCCCCCTACACAGCTCTTACAGGCCAATGAACAGCAAGGTCATTATTATGGCAGAAGAGCGTTTATAGGACCATTTTACATTCAATCTGCATTTTTTTCAATAAATTGTCCAAATTATCCAATTGTCAATTATTATTTGTTTAAAAGCACTGTGCAGTTGTTTTTTACTCATTTGTGAATATACGCACTTGTGAACATAACAACTGGATGTAATAACAAAATAATTCAGTTACATATGATTTTTTTGCCAATCAAATTATCAAGAAGTGCAGCAATCATCAATGTTTTGTTGGGATTATGTATGTTATTGATTCCCAGAAAATTTGTTGGGATTTTCCTCAACTAGGGCACTTTATATTGAATAGGAGAGCAGTCAATCAGCCATTGTTGGCACACTGGAAAGGAAGGCTGGTCTAGGAAAGGGTGTTGCTGCCAAGCTGATTAATTTTCTAATATAGTGTCAGGATTCAAGGAACTAGAAGATGGCAAAAGGGAGCTTAACAACAACAACAATCCCATGTTTCCTGTTCCAGCTCCTCAAAGATTCCCTCGCCAGTTGTTTGCTAGATTTATGGTGGCGGTCCAGTTCACCTGCCCAGTCCCGCTATCAGGTCAGGGTTTTGCTCGGTTTTCTCTCTCTGCTTCCCCCATCCCACCGATGTCTCCATCTTCCGCTTCCCTAATCTCGCCTCTCGTTTCACACTTTATGGCAAGTCTCTCTCTGCACTGGCTTTGTGGTCCCACACTGACTGGCTTGCCCTTTGTGGCAGCGCTCTACTCTACACCCGCTTCCGAAGTGCCTTTGCAGTTTTCCCAGCACTTCTCTGATTGTGCCGCTCCACTGTGCTTGTGAGAAAGGCCTTGGAGTCCGATGGAGACCAACGACCTCTGATTGTCAGATCGTTGGTGTGAGCGCCCCACCCTGTGGGTGAGGCATCCGTCACTACTGTTATCTCCGGCCATGGTTGTCAAAAAGATTCTCCCTTGAGAACACTGTCCTTGCAAGCCCAACATAGCAGATCTTGAGCCACTCTGGCTGGAACTTGCAAAAGATCTGACATATTACCTGAAAATTGGGACCATTGAGTCCTGAGGGCCCATTGAAGGGATATCATTCTCAATCTGGCCTCTGGCACCAGAAAAATGCAGGATTCCATGAGGCAGAGAAACCTGCTTGGCATTCTGGAACTTTGTTACCATCTGCAGAATGTGATGCGCTCTCACCTCGGGAGGCGAGGCTTTGCCCGAGGAAGTATCCAGGACTTCTCAGATGAATTGGAGTCTTTGGAATGGTATCATATTTGACTTCTTGTAATTGAGGGAGAAGCTCAGTCTGTGTAAGAAGTGGCAGGTCATGCTCAAATGTTCCTGGGCCTGTTCGGGTCAACGTGCCCTGATTAACCAATCGTCCAAGAAAGGGTAGACATGAATCCCACCTCTCCTGAGACTCGCTGCCACTACCACCATCAGCTTAGTGAAAACCCTTGGGGCAGAATTCAACACGAATGGCAGAACTGGAAACTGATAGTGAGAACTGCCAATCGTGACCCTCAGGAACTTTTTGTGCTTGGGATGGATTGGCACATGAAAGTAAGCATCCTAAAGGTCCAATAAAACCAACCAGTTCTGGAGTTGGAGAGCCTGAAGGATCTGAGAAAGGGTTACCATCTTGAACTTGTCCTTCCTGAGGAACTTGTTCAAGTTTCTTAAGTCCAAGATGGGTCTCACTCCTCCGTCCTTCTTTGGGATGAGGAAGTATGGGGAATACCAACCCGTGTTCCTCTCCGCTACAGGTACATGTTCTATTGCACCTTTCTCTAGCAGGGTCAACATTTCCTGCAACAGGAGTGGATCTGGAATTTTGACCGAGTTGTATCCTGGTGGATGGTCTCGAGGCCTTTTTGAAATGGAAGGCAGTAACCTTGAGCCACTGTTTCCAGTGCCCAAGCATCTGAAGTAATGCTCTGCCATTCGTTCAGCTGCTGAGAGATCCTGCCTCCCACCAGGGTCGTGTGGGTAAAGGCCTCAGAGTGGCTTTGCGGCGTCTGCAGTAGCAGCTGAGGGGACAGATGCCGCTGCTGGGGCTGAACTAGCACCCTTCCCTCGTCCAACCCGAGGACATTTTCTTTGCCTTCTTTGACTAGACTGTCCTTTTCCTCTTCCAAATGAGGAATAAAAACGAAAAGGGCGACCCCTCCAGGAAGATGAACCTGAGTAGGAGTGCTGCTCAGGTTGTCGTATGGAGACGCTAAGTGACTTAGCCGCCACCTTGGAGGTCTGCAGTAACTCCAAACTTTCATCTGCCTTGCTGCCGAACAACCTTAAGCTATCAAAAGGCATATTAAGAAGTCTGGCCTGCACATCCGGTGCAAAGCCCGACTTTCTCAGCCACGCAAACCTGCGTAGCACTGTGCTAGATGCCATGGACCTGCTGATGCTGTCAGCAGTGTCCAGTCCTGATTGAAGGCATTGCCTCCCTTCCATCTTTCACAATCGCAAGGAAGCTGTCTCGCTCCTCACCCTCAGGAATGTGTTCAGCCGCTGCACTAATACAATCCCACAGGGTGTATGTGAATCTTGCAAGGGTGCAGGTCACATATGTTGACTTTAAAGCCATACTGCTTGAAGAAAAAATCTTTCGTGACCAGGCATCAATTCTTTTATCATCCCTATCTGGGGGAATACAAGGGTATGCAGATTGTATAGTGGGTGTAGCCGCCTGGACTACTAAGCTCTCAGGTGTAGGATGCTTAGTTAAATAGTCAGGGTCAGAAGAAGAAGGTCTGTATTTCCTAGTGAAGGTTTTGTTGACCGCTGGTCCAGATTCTGGGGTTTCCCATGTAGCCATACCCTTCCTCTGAAGTGCTGTGTGAAAAGGAAGAACAGGATCCTTTTGAGGACCTTGACTGAGAATGTCCGGCATGTCATCCTGTTGGTAAGTGGGTGAATTTCTGTTCCACCCCATGAGCTCCACCACCCTATTCATAATATTTCTATATGCAGTCTGCATGATCAGCAGGGTCAGGTTTGTCGAATTCCAACTCTGGTGACGTGTCTCTACCACTAGCTGTTTTTAGACAGTCATAGAGGTCAGACATTTTGGACTGAGGGTAAATTGCCTAGTACCATATATTACCCCAAAAGGGGAAATCTCCTCTTCAGAGGATTGTTCCTCATAAATAAAGGCCATAAACTTGAAAAAGTCTTTTCTTGGCACAGGGTAAAACATTTTACCCGTGGTTTGTGAAGGGATTGACCTTGGTTTCGCCAAAGGCGTCGATATTAGTGCCGGAGTCAATGTTGTCCTCGACAAAGGCGTTGATGGCGTCGATATTGTTGAGGCTGGCTTCGATACGGTTGAAGGAGCTTTAGATGTAAGCGCGAGAGGAAGGTGTCGACGCTACCTTTGACAATGGCGTCGAGTAAGTCTTCGACAGAGGAGTCGAGGAGACCTTCGACACAGACTTCGATGACAGTTTGGTACCTGATGCCATTTTGTCTGGTGTTGCCTTCGGTTTATGCACGATAGGCCTGTCTTGCTGTTTTTATGAGGTGTCGGAGAGGTTTCTCTCTGCGATTTTTCACTGGATTTAGAGCGTCTAGTCTCTGACTTCCTCCGCCATCTTTAGAATGAGCTGGGGCATGGTCTTCACGCGATTTCTTCGAGGGGGTCTGGGCCGCATTCTCAAAGATTTGCATCATCGAGGCTCTAAAAGCCTCCCATTTTCTAGGGAAATATGGTTTGATGGACAGGTGATAACCCCTGTATCAAAAGAAGACAAGGAAGACGCCGAGGGAGATCGATGGCGCCTCTTCTTCGCCTTCATTCGAAGAAGAAGATGAAGATTTTCTTGGCCAACTCCTCGGCCTAGATTTCTTCGATTTACTTCGGGACTGTTCCCTGGACTCTGCGGAGTCTTTATTTTTCTTCAAAGATGCCTTCGAAGATTCCTCCCCCACCACCATTTTTCCTCTTCGTTCCTTGAGAGCTTTATTCATCATAGCTTGACAGGAGATGCATTCGTCAACTCGATGGTTCGGACCCAAACACCAGAGGCAAACTCGATGGGGGTCAGTTATAGACATTTTCTTCCCGCAACTCTGGCACTTTTTAAAGTCAGTTTTAGGGGTAGAAGGATTAGATGAGGAAGACATCTCGAAAGAATGAAGTGCCGTTTTCATACATATGAAGCGAAAGCTTTCGGAAAAACAGAACCGAAGCCAATGGGCACGGCTCGAGCCATTTACACTGCAGATGATGTTGACACTCTACGGCAGCCCTCGAGGGACATTGACGCCACAACATCGAACACAGCGCCCTTTGGTGTGGAAAATCTTTTTCTGAAGCAGCAAAGCTGACGATACGAATAACTAAGATGAGGAATATGTGGGAGGACACAATCCATTCGAAAAAGTCATTTTGGAAGCTATTAATCACCAGCAGAAATGATTTAAGCAATTTACAAGTGTATTACTCTTAGCTGTTGTGAGGCAATCACCTCTCATTTTTCCTCCCTTGGTCAAGATCTGGCTAATACTTTCATTCAGAAAATTAAAACAATTTAAGGCAGTGTTGTTGTGATTGCTAATCTAGATACGATATGATATAGCATTTGTAACATGCCTATACACAAGTGTTTCAAGGCGCTTCCCTCAAATGCATCGTCTCCATGTTCAAAATGGAAATTGATCTCTTCATTTTATTGTTCCAGTATTACTGCAATCCCAGTGTGCTAATGTTCAGAATTTGAAACACATTTAAGCACCCAGGTATACTGTGTCGGGATGGATACTGAAGGCTTGTTATTAGGAGGTAGCCCCTTTCATGACAAGCATTTGCAATGATGTTCTACAGGAGGGAGCTGTTCTAGTCCTGCCAAAGAAAGGACCGATAAGATTGTGGCTAAAGGAAAACAATGCTGGACGACCAGTCTCCATAGCAACTATAATCCTATTATGATAACATTGTGGCTCACTTGTTGATTGTCATATACCATTGTATGCGTTCCCAGGGATTGCTGCTCTCTCCAGTCTTCTTTTAATATTTATAGTTGTCCAATGCTGCACCTCATCAGTTCCTCCAGTCTAACTTGCCATTTATATGCAGTTGAACAGCGAGAAAACAGAGCTCATAATCGTTGGCACTGACATTAAACTTGCAAAATTAGGTCCGATGTTCAGCAATTCTAACATCAACAATTGTAACATTGAGGTGAAGAATAAAGTGTAGACACTAAGTATCATTTTGCACAAGAATCTGAATATGAAAGCTAAAGTGAACAGCCTAGTTTCCACCTCATCTTACTATATCAAGTTACTTCGACATCTTCGCCCATGGATATCAGAAAAAAATACAGAAACCTTAGCCAAAGCCATCATTGGATCCAAAATTGACTATTGTTGCAGCCTCCTAGTCGGCATTACGCAAGCAGATTTTCACCGGCTCCATGTCATTCACAATGGCGCAGTGAGGGTTGTGAAAGGCTTGAGTCATAAGGGTCATGTGTCTGAAGCAAGACTGAGCCTGCATTGGCTTCCCGTTCAAGCAAGAGTACATTTCAGGATGTTACTCATCACGCATAAATGTATTACTAATGAAGCCCGCAATGGAGCTTTGAACATAGCAGATCCATTAGCTTGGAATGTCCTGCCCCCCGATCTCAGGAATATTGGTCCACAGACATGTTTAAGAAGAAACTGAAGACAATTCTATTCTGCTAGTCTGCTCAAAGCCTCATCACCCTGCAGCATGATCTATGACTCCCCTCTCCTATATGTCTTGTCCTGTTCTGTGTTTTGCGCCCTTAAGCCTTTGGGTACCTGGAGCGTGGTAAACATTATTAAACATAAACATAAACAAACAGTTGATATTCAGATGCTTCTGGTTGTGGATTGCAGGCCAGAGTAGATGGAAGTACTATCAAATTGTTTGGGAGCAGTGCAGATAAAGGACAACTAATTTCAGCTTATTTCAGGCAAGGCTGAGAATAATATTATATTTTCTGAAAGACCACAGGCTCTTTGACATCGTCCCACACGGAAAAGCCTCCCAACCTTCTTTCCTGATAACATCAGGGTAAAGAATGGAATAAAATATTTAAGGGTATGGCCGGATTCTAAAATGAAAACGTCAGCATAGGTTCAGTTGTCTATAAAAGCATTTCTCACCAGCTCTATCAGCTGAATCTGAAACTGAACTGCATCCAAAGGGCAGGCAGGCCTTTGGCCGTGGGAGCTCTTAAAATTCTGGTTCAGACTGTAATGCTTTTCACAATGGCATTACCAAGGAATTACTTGTTCTGGAATGCTGCATTACGGCTAGTGGGTGCCCTATGGATAAGAACTTCAGCCTCGCTTTTAGGAGATCCTTACACTGGGCCGACCATAAAAGCCAGGATTGATTTCAAGTATGGGAGCTTGGTGCATATAAGCATTGACAGTACAACTCTCAGTTTAAAAAAAGAAAGCAGCGGGCGGCTTACACGACCGCCAATAGAACTGCTTTTCCCTTGGCTCTGACAATTTATCAAAAGGCAATCTTGGCGGCAAAAAAATCTTTTTTTCAGTGAAAAGATTGAGTATGCTGTTAATAGACCTAAAGCACTTTTTGAGTTAGCGCAATCCCTTTCCACTCCGACTAAGACCAGCACTTCCACTGAGCCCTCACAAGCTCTGTGTGATTTTCTTTCTTCCTCTTTTCACTCTAAAATTGAAGCTATTTGTAAGGACATTAAAGACAATTCTGCCTGGACTGTGACCAAGCAGACCACTTCCGACTTTCCTACTCCTAATACTTCATGGCTCTTTTACCCTGTCTTTTCTGAGCAGGATATCTCTAAACCTATTCATGGCCTTAAATCAGCCTCACCTGCTGATGCCATCCCTTTAGATGTGCTCAATGATATCTCTACAGATCTGATTACCCATATCACGGCAGTGAATTTGTCTTTTCAAGAGGGGCTCATTCCGAGGTCCTTGAAGCATGCACGTGTGCTTCCCCTATTGAAGAACCCTCGTGTTGGCAAACCTCCATCCCATTTCCCTTCTTCTGTCATTGATGAAGGTTCTCAAGGCTCTGGTCTCTCTCCTCCTGTCATCCTTTATGGACATTTCTAGGTTTTTTGATACATTTCAGTCTGGTTTTCGACCAGGGAGAGGAACCGAATCAGTTCTTAACTCTGTGTTCGACGATCTGACCCGCTTAGTCGATCAAGGCGGCGTGGGAGCTCTGCTCCTGCTCGATCCGTCGGCTGCGTTCGACACAGTGGATCACTCTATGCTGATCTCCCGTTTGTCGAACGCTGGCCTGGGGGGCCAGGTACTGAACTGGTTTGCGGCCTTCCTGGTTGACCGGTCCCAGTCAGTCTTCTTGCCACCTTTCTGCTCTGAATCTATCTCACTGTTTTGCGGAGTTCCGCAAGGATCAGCATTGTCACCAATCCTCTTTAACATTTATATTCGCCCCCTTCTCCTTCTTATTATGTCATGTGGTTTCCGCTTTTAGTCTTATGCGGATGACACGCAGATCCTGGTCCACCTGGATCTCTCTCACCCTGGAACTGCGGCCCGTCTCAGGAGCTGTCTAGAGGATTTGGGTGCCTGGATGTCAAATAACTCACTAAAACCTAATGGCAGGAAAACAGAGGCCCTTGTGGTGGGAATTACTAGTTCTCTCACTTACAGGACTCCTGATTTTTGGATGGCTTCTCTTGGCCCGTTCCCTTCTCCGTCTCCTACAGTGAGAAATTTGGGGGTAAAGTTTTCATCTTCTCTTGCTATGATGGAGCAGGTTGGTGCAGGTTGTCAAATCTGGTTGTTTTAAATTGCGCACCTTGCGGAAGGTTCTTCCCAATATTCCTGGTCATTTTCATGCCCCTGTGGTAGCAGCGTTGGTTCTTAGTATGGCTGATTACTGTAACTTGCTGTACTACGGCCAACCGCGCTATCTGATAAATCGCATTCAAATTCTCCAGAATGCAGCAGCTCGAGTAGTCGTGCGCCCTCTGGCACGAACTCACATGTTACCGCTCCTGAAACAGCTGCACTGGCTCCCGATTGAAAAACGGATCTTGTTTAAATCTATGTGCCTAGTGCATCGAGCCTTTTACAAGGTAGGAGCTGACTATCTTCAGGAAAAATGTGTTCATTATGTTCCTGCCTGCCCCCTCTGGTCTCAGGCTGCCCTATTATGATCGGTCCCCCGTATTAGACAGACTCGGACGGGCGGCCTTGCATTTTCTGTGGCAGCCGCAAAAGCATGGAACCAACTGCCATGGTCACTTTGTGTGCTCTCTAACTACTTGGCCTTCCGGCGGGCCCTGAAGACCCTTCTTTTTTAATGTATGTTCTGTTCCACCTTCCTCTGCTCAGCGCCAAGATGCCTTTGGGCATACGTGCGCTTTACAAGACTTTATAACATAACATAAGTTATTTAAGTAATAAAATCCTACCTTATGCTACATTTTGATTTCTTAGATCTTAGAACCAAAGTATGCTCTCGATTCCTTGGTGGAGCAAAATTAGGTTAGGGGAAAAGGCTGAAATAAACTGCTGGTTGATTAGACAGTAAAAACCAATTTGTCCACTTTTAGGAAAAAGTTAAAAAAGACTATGCCCTAGATTCTCCAAACGTTTTATGACGCAATTGATAAGATGTGCTATCACATCTCATCACTTGTGCCAAAAAAAAGAAGCAGACCAATTCACAACCATTAGCGCAGTGTGTGCATTCAGATTACCTTTTCACCCTTTTGCGTATTTGAGCATATCAGGGAACTTGTCTGCGGATTTAAAAGCACACCACAAACTCACAAATGGGATGCACTTCAAAATGCACAGAAATTAGCGCATTCTAATGCGATGCGCAAATCATGACAGTGTCATTTCTGACCCCATGTGGTTGCTGGGAGCCAGCCAAACATTATTGCCGGGAGCATGCTCCTAACACCAATGCCTGAAAGAGTACTGGCAAGGGCATCTTTCCGCTACTGTTCAGCCCCCCTGAAATGCGCAGGTCACCTTTGAGAAAAAGGTGACTTGGTCATTTCTACAATGAGCACAAATGCAAAAAGCGCATCCTCTGCATTTTTTCATTCACGCTTACTTTTGAGAATCTGGCGTATATGTTCTTCTAGCATGGTAAAGGCTGGAGAAAGAGTCGACTGTGGAAATGGTCATCTGAATGATCACCGTCTCGAGTCGGTTAGGACTCCAAAAGATTGCCTAATAAATGTCTTTCACTCACCCACCCACTCACTCAATGAAGAACTTTTAAAAGACAACTTCTATTTCACTTTTGCTAATGTATTAACTCCAACAGGGGGCCATGTAAATCATGTATATGCTTGACACAAGTACTAATGGCTACAATACTAAAAGCAGTGGGGATTTCTAAATGGCTCCGGCCAATTTCTGACAAGTTAATTTGGGCGCGGCAGACCACTCACTAGCTAGGATGACCACTGGTATGGGTATTGTCATCATAATATGCATATGTTTGCAGGTGTAGAATGTGGCGTGTTTATTTACATCAACGAGATTCTAAGACGCTATATGGACGTTTTTACCGTGACAAATTGAGGGATTTCATCCCTTCACCCCAAGAGGCAACCACTCCCTTTGGGACAAGAGAGGTAAGCTCACTATGCAATATCCTTCCTAGGGGACAGGACAAGCGTGATCCCATTGGGGTTGACCCCGCTCTGGGGACAAGGACTGCCACAGCAGTTATTTCCTTTTGCCTCCCCTCACTACAAAGTCCCAAGCATTCAATGGGTATATGGGAATTGAGCAGGGTGGACATATGCAGGGCCCCTTTAAGGTGGATGGCTTGGTGTCTGACGTACCTTGATTACAGCCTAATTTTAAAACCCCAAACCAATGGGAAGTCTTCCTCCAGTGCAAGGAAGGTCTAAAATACACCAGGAGATCAAGAGAAAGAGAACTCAGCCGAGGTGCGAGAAACATGATTTTGTGTTGCCCTTTCAGCAGGAGCCAAACAGGAGAGCCATGCAGTCGGCCTGGTGGCCAGGGACATGGAGAAGCCCAAAGAGCACTGCCTCTTCACCAGCGGCAGAGATCCAGCCGAGACCGAAACCTCCGGGAGAGGAAACCACTTCCTTAGACGGAAGACGTGCTAGTGACTTGTTCCTCCCGGACAGGAGGGCACTGAGCGAAGCAGCCAATCAGGAAGTCCAGAGCCAAGATGAGGATGCGGTTATGCACGTGCCTGGTAGAACGCCTCCACAACGGAAGGCCCAAAATGAAGGTATGCAGCGCTGCACAGAAAGCAGGTGGCGGGTGGTGTAGCAGGTTCTTGGCCCACACAGGGCTGACATTCAGAAAACGCAAGAAGGGGATAAACAAAACTGAAAGAGATACAATAACGCAAGCAGGCCCATAGCCTGCACCGGGCTGACATTCAGAAGACGCCAGACGGGAATAACCGAAAGAGAAACCGCAACCAAAGCAAGGTTTATTTATTTATTTATTTATTCATATTTGTAGAGCGCACATCAGCTCAGAGGCATCGTGGCGCTTGGTACAGAGAAGAACAAGTTACTTACCAACTGAAACGTTCTTTCAACTGGATGTTCCTCCCACGTATTCCTCATCTTGTGATAATTCGTTTCGCATTGGAATTTTTTTTTCGGCAGAGGGCGCTGTACTCGAGGCTGTGGCGTCGAATGTCCCTCGACAGGCTCTATACCATGTCAACGTCACCGATGGTATAAATGGCTTGAGCCGGGCCCGTTGGCTTCAGTTCTGTTTTTTCGAGGAATTATTGGTGGAACATCTAGCCGTATGTTGTGACTGATAGGCCCATCGTGAGAGGAAATTGTAAGAAGTATAAACTATACTGCGGGGTAGGTTGGGAGGGTCGATGAGGAATACGTGGGAGGAACATCCAGTCGAAAGAATGTTACAGTTGGTAAGTAACTTGTTCTTCGAATGGATTGTGTCCTGCCACGTATTCCTCATCTTGTGATAGACTCCCATAGCAGTGATCAGTTTGGAGGCGGGAGTAATAGTTTTAGTTTTCATGTACAGAGTGGAGAACTGCTTTGGCAAATAGACCCTCATTTGAGGATGAGGTATCCAAACAGTAATGTTTGGTAAAGGTATGTATTGATGCCCATGTTGCAGCTGAGCAAATATCTTTTGCCGGGACTCCCGTCTTCAAAGCCGCAGAAGTGGCCATTCCCCTTGTAGAGTGAGCCCGAAGCCCATCCGGTGGGTCTTTCCCTGCTAATCTGTAGCATTCCAATATAGCTAGAATAATCCAGCGAGATATGGTTTGTTTAGTGCCCGCCAAACCCAATTTACGACCTGTGTAGCCCACAAAAAGTTGGTCGTCTTGGCGTATTTTCGTCATTCTTGCAATGTAAAAGCTGAGGGCCCTTTTAGGGTCCAGCCTATGTAATCTTTCCTCTTCTTTTCCCAGATGAGGAGGAGGATAAAATGTTGGTAAAAAAATTTCTGCGACAAATGGAAGTCGGAAATTACTTTCGGTAAGAAAGATGGTTTGACTTTCAGAACTACTTTGTCTTTATAAAATGTGGTATATGGAGGTTTACATGAGAGAGCCTGTAGTTCACTAACCCTGCGGGCTGATGTTAATGCTACAAGAAGGACAGTCTTTAGTGTTAGAAGCCTCAATGGACATGAGTGCAGAGGCTCAAAAGGTATACATGTTAAAAATGTAAGAATTAAATTCAAATCCCAAGTTGGAACATGAAATGGTATTGGTGGATATACATTTGTAAGTCCTTTCAGGAACTGTATTATTAATGGTATTTTAAAGTAAGAAACCTCTTCCGAGGAACGCTTAAAAATGGAAAGCGCAGCAAGGTATCCTTTGATTGTTTTGATCTGGAGCCCCAGATTTGCTAGATGTAACAGAAAAGAAAGCATCATTGGTGTGCTACATTGAAAAGGGTCCACATCTCTATCCTTGCACCAGTTACTGAATTTATTCCAACGGCACCGGTACAAAGATTTTGTTGCTGGCCTTCTGGCCGAAAGCAAAATCTCCACGTCATCCGGAATATCCCATTCCTTGTATCTCAACCTCTCAGAAACCATGCATGAAGGTTGAGCGTGTTGACCTCTGGATGGAGAACCCGACTCTCCTCTTGCGAGAGAAGATCCTCCCTTTGTGGAAGACGTACTGGAGGGCAGATGGACATGTCCAGAAGGTCCGGCCCAATCCGGGGAAATTAGGATCATGGTTTTGTTGAACCTTCTCAACCTCCTGATTACCTGAGGAATCACGGGGACTGGAGGAAACACGTACAGCAGGGGAAAATCCCAATCCACTACGAACGCGTCTCCTAGAGCTCCTCTCGGAGGAAATTCCCTTGAGCAATACTGATCGCACTTTCGGTTCACCGAGGTTGCGAACAGATCCACTTGAGGGGTTCCCCAAAGGGTGAAGATCTCTAAAAGGACTTCCCGAGCTAACTCCCACTCGTGGGAGACTGTGCTCTGCCTGCTCAGAGCGTCTGCTGCCGTGTTCTGCTCTCCGGCTAGGTGAACTGCCGATAAAGAGATTCCCTCTTGTAGTGCCCAGAACCAGAGCTGCATCGCTTCTCTGCACAGAGGTAGTGATCCTACGCCTCCTCTTTTGTTGAGGTAGTACATGGCCACTGTGTTGTCTGTCATTATCAGGACTTTCTTTCTCTGTACGGAGGGCAGAAAGGCCTTCAGAGCTAGTTTGATTGCCCTCAGCTCCAACAGGTTGATGTGTAGTTTGGACTCAGATGGAGACCAACGTCCGCTGATTGTCAGATTGTTGGTGTGTGCTCCCCACCCCGTGAGTGAGGCGTCCGTCACTACTGTTATCTCCGGCCATGGTTGCCAAAAAGACTCTCCCTTGAGGATGTTGTCGTTGCAAGCCCACCATGATAGATCCTGAAGAACTGTGCTCGAGACTTGCAGAAGATCTGACATATTCCCTGAGAATTGGGACCATTGAGTTCTGAGGGCCCATTGAAGGGATCTCATTCTCAGCCTGGCCTCTGGCACCAGGAAAATGCAGGATGCCATGAGGCCGAGCAACCTGAGAAAATCGAAGGCCGGCAGATGCTGGGCTTTTTGAAATTTTGTTACCATCTGCTGTATGTGGAGAGCTCTCACCTCGGGCGGCGAGGCTTTGCCCGAGGAAGTGTCCAAGACTGCTCCGATAAACTGGAGTTGTTGGGATGGTATCATGTGGGACTTCTTGAAATTGAGGGCCCAGTTTGTGGAGGAAGTGGCAGGTGATCGACAGATGTTCTTGAGCTTGTTCCGAAGAACGTGCTCTGTTCAACCAATCGTCCAGGTAGAGGTAGACGTGAATCCCCCCTCTCCTGAGACCCGCTGCTACTACCGCCATCAGTTTGGTGAAAACCCTCGGAGCAGAGGTCAGCCCGAATGGCAGAACTCGAAACTGATAATGAGAACCGCCAACTGCGAACCTCAGGTATTTTCTGTGCTTGGGATGGATTGCCACATGAAAATAAGCATCCTGAAGGTCCAATGACACCAACCAGTCTTGGAGTTGGAGAGCCTGAAGCTTCTGAGAAAGGGTTACCATCTTGAACTTGTCCTTTCTGAGGAACTTGTTCAATTTTCTTAAGTCCAAGATGGGTCTCAGTCCTCCGTCTTTCTTCGGGGTGAGAAAATAAGGGGAGTACCAACCCCTGTTCCTCTCCGCTACAGGTACATGTTCTATTGCACCTTTCTCTAGCAGGGTTATAACTTCCTGCCAAAGGAGCGGGTCTGGAATCTTGGTAGAGCTGGCTCCCGGTGGATGATCATGAGGTCTTTTTAGGAAGGGAAGGCAGTCACCTTGGGCTACTGTTTCCAGTGCCCAAGTATCTGAAGTAATGCCTCGCCATTCTTTCAGATGCTGAGAGATTCTGCCTCCCACTGGTGTTTTGTATGATAAGACCTCAGAGAGATTTGGAGGCGGCTGCAGGAGCGGCTGAGGGTGTAGATGCCATTCGCGAAGATGGCTTTGTCGTTCTTCCTCGTCCACCACGAGTGACATTTCTTTTGCCCCTTTGAAAAGCCTGTCCTCTTCCTCTACTAACCGAAGAGTAGTAACGAAAAGAACGACCCCTCCAGGAAGAGAACCCTGAATAGGGTTTCTGAGTCTGTCGTATAGAGGTGCTAAGGGACTTTGCTGCCGCTTTCGAGGTCTGTAGTTTTTCCAGGCTTTCGTCAGCCTTACTACCAAACAGCCTCAAGCCATCAAAGGGCATGTTGAGGAGCCTGGCCTGCACATCTGGTGCAAACCCCGACTTCCTCAACCACGCAAATCTGCGTAGCACTGTGCTTGAAGCCATGGACCTGCTAATACTATCAGCAGTATCCAGTCCAGACTGGAGGCATTCCCCCATTGCCTCCTTACCGTCATTGACTATATTCAGGAAGCCTTCCCTTTCCTCGCCTTCCCGGAATATGTTCAGCCGCCGCCGAAATACATTCCCACAGGGTATGTGTGAACCTGGCCAGGGTACAGGTGACATTGGTAGATTTCAAGGCCATGCTACTCGAAGTAAAAACTTTACGAGCCCAGGCATCAACCTTTTTATCCTCCCTGTCCGGAGGTATGGTTGGGTATGCTGTCTGCCTGGATGTAGTAGCTGCCTGAATTACCAAACTTTCTGGAGTAGGGTGTTTACTCAGGTATTCTGGGTCGGAAGTCGAAGTTCTGTACTTTTTTGGGAGATTACTGTCTACTGCAGCAATGCTTTCTGGTTTCTCCCAGTTTCTCTCCACTGTTCTTTGTAACGCCCTATGAAAGGGGAGTACCGGATCTTTCTGGGGTCCTCTGACTATAATATCTGTCATGTCATCCTGTTCAAACGTAGGGGAAGCTCTTCCCCAACCCATATATTCAATCACCCTACTCATCAGATTTCTGTACCCTGAATCCGCATGATCTGCCGGAATCAGGTGTAACAAACTCTAATTCAGGTGATGTATCCACACCACTGGCAGAATGTAAAGTTTCAGACAGGTCTCTCATCTTTGTCTGAGGATCTACTAACTCCTCTGGAATTTGTCTAGTCCCATATGTTACTCCAAAAGGAGTGACCTCTTCTTCCTCTGAACCAGATTCCTCAAAAATCGAAGACATGGACTTAAAAAAGTCTGTTCTCGGTAAAGGTGTAAACCTTCTCTCTTCCTCCTCGTAAGTTGTCGATGGAATCAGTGTTTTCTTCGATGTAACCTTCGAAGAAGTCGAAGGAACCTTCGACACACTCGACGAAGCCTTCGACAGAGGCGTCGACAATGACATAGGCTTCGACATCGGAGCCGTCGACGTCGATGACGTCGATGAAGTTGCACCCAACTTCGACAATTTTTGTTTTTTATGAGGGATCGGAGAGATCCTCGATTCTCGAGGGTTTCTCGGTTACGCTACAGCAACAGAAAAGAACGTTCTCACAGAGTATCTCGCAATCACGGAATTCGCTTTGGCAGCGTTACAAGTTGCCTTGGAAACTGTTTGGGTCACGTAGATCCGCTAGTCAGCTGATCCGACGTGCCTCGCGTATACGGAAACCACGCCCTCTTGTTCCTTAAAGCGAGTAGCCGCGGGAGCTTCGTTGCTGCTAATTGATTCGTTACGACGTTCCTTTTCGTAGCCTTCCTATGGCTTGTTTTCCATCGGATTACTCTCCGTGTATCCTGCTTCAAGTTTGATCTACCGTTACCAGACCTTGGATCTGTTCCCTGTTTTGCAACCTGGATTGTCCTTTGGTATCTTGCCTCGGTTTTCAAATCCGCTCGCAGTCTCCATTACACTGCCGAGCCCCCGCTGAGCTCTCTGCTCAGACTGTCCTTCTGCCGGTTAAGGGCACACCACTTCCCCGCTGAGAACTGAATTCCAGCCCTCCTTCAGCAAGCGCCTCTGCTTTCAGTTGTTTCCGGCGTTAGGCTCAGACCTGCTGTGAGCTACTTCAACACGACACTTAAGGAATTTCTCCTTTAAATCGTAAGTATCCTCTTGCTGGTTGCTTGTCCTCTTGCTCTATCAGTGAAGTCCTATCTCCCAGTCCTGCTCACATTTAGGATTTCATTCTGTCTACTACTTATTGACTGTGATTACTTTCTGGGAAGATGATGTGGATTTTCAACTAAGTGCATTATGAACGCTTTCCAGAAATGCACCAACCCGGTCCTAGTGCGTCCCTCGTGCCGTTCGGGTTGTCCTACCTATACTAACCTTCCCATTTGTTATTTTATCCTTTCGTTGTCATTTCTCATTGGAACTATGAACACTTTCTGAATTGGCGCAGGACTTCCTCTCAAGGTCTTCATTTCTCCTATCTCAGGTGCCAGCGGTTCTATAGTGTTAAACAGGTATATACTTCACACAAGGTTAGCATTATACTCAAAACAGTTTTTGTATCTTTTACATCATTGGTTGGTGGTGCGCTCAATCCCGCTCTTTTGCATTATAGACTACTCTGTCTTGTTTTACATAATAAGCAGAGTGGTACGTCGTGAAAAAAAGCCCCTCTCTAAGAGGAAGCCTGATTCTTTGAAATCAGGGGACCTGGGTTTCCTGAAGACTTCTATGGCTCATCTTACATCTCGATCCATGTCGGGGCCAAGTACACCTTCCGGTTCGGTGAATAACACTCGACGACTTGTCGACTCGAGACTTATGGGTACTACTTGGTTTGTCCAGAGGAGCAACCGGGGTCTGGTTTTTCTGCAGTTTTTTCGAGGGGGTCAAGGCCGCATTCTCGAATACCTGCAACATTTCCTTCCTAAAGCTCTCCCATTTCGTTAGGTAATCCGATCTAGTCGGGCATCGAACCAATTCTGTTGACGAATCGAACGATGACGACGGAGATCTATGTCTCCTCTTGAGCTTTTTTGAGGAAGACAAAGAAGATCGCCTCAACCTACTACGAGATCGGGATCTCTGCGAGTGCCTTTTACGGCGTTCCGATTCTTTAGAGTCGGATGATTATTTATGTTTTTTTGATAAGGCTTTCGAAGAGCCCTTCGACGCCTCCCGTACCACTGCCAACTTACTTTTCCTCTCACGGAGGGCCTTCTCTGTCATAGATTGACAAGAGCCACAGTCGCCTGTTCGGTGGTCTGAGCCCAGACACCATAAACAGATTCGATGGGGATCGGTAATGGACATCTTCGATCTGCAATCATTACACTTCTTAAACCCCGTCTTGGGTGTCGAAGCGGTCGAAGAAGAAGACATTTTCAATAGAAAATCCTGAAGCGCGCCTTTCACGAGTTGCGAAGCAATCGGAAAAACGGAACTGAAGCCAACGGGCGCGGCTCGAGCCATTTATACCATCGGTGACGTCGACACGGTACGGAGCCCGTCGAGGGACATTCAACGCCACAGCCTCGAGCACAGCGCCCTCTGCCGAAAAAATAATTCCGATGCAGTGAAGCTGGCGAAACGAATTATCACAAGATGAGGAATACGTGGGAGGACACAATCCATTCGAATGAGCATATTTAGTTACAAATCAGGAAACAAACAGGCATAGTTGCTGTAAACTGTGCACAGAACAATTTAAGGGAACGGGGAGGGGGAGAAGGGTGCGCTTGGGAGAGAAAGGCAGGTTAGTTGAAGAGAACAGTTTCGAGGTTTCTTCTAATAATAATAATTTGGCATTTATATAGCGCTACGAACCCTCAGGTATCTGAGCGCTGCTTATTATTACCCACAGTGTGTGGTGCTCATTTATCGACCTCTGAAGGATTAAAGGATGAGTTTGGCCCTGCCGGGATTCGAACCTGCGTTAGCAAGCTCTGCACCGATGTCAAAGCGAGCGCTCTACTCGCTGTGCCACTTGACCGGCTGGGAGAGAGGTTTCAGCTCTGAGGGCAGTGGGGAGTGAATTGCACAGCTTAGGGGCTATGTATGGGAAGCCTATCCCTCCTGCTTTGGCCCTGTTGATGCGCAGTACAGTGAGTAAGTTAGTGTAGTTAGATCTTGTGGGACTGCTTGCAGTGGAACTGGATAGTGTTTCTGATAGATAGGGTGGTGCTGTGTAGTTCGTGCATTTATTAGTGGTTCTGAGGATTTTGAATGTTATGCAGTCTTTGACTGGGAGCCAGTGAGCCGACTTTCTAGCTTGTGAGATGTGGTCTCTCCTGGGGATACTTAATGCAGCTCTTAGTGAGTTTTTTGGGTTATTTGGAGTATGTTTAGGTTTTTCATAGAGGTGCCGGCTAGGAGTGTGTTACAATAGTCGAGCTTAGCTCCTATGGTGGCTCTAGCTATGGAGAGACAATTTTCCTTGGTTAGGAAGGGTTTAATGGCGTTGATGAGTTTAGTGTTAAAGGCGGCTGCAGAGACAATGGCGCTAACTTGTTTGTTCATAGAGAGGATAGGGTCAATGTGGACCCCTAGGGTTTTAACTGAGGGTAAGACTGGGATGATGCAGTTGTCTATGGTGAAGTTGGCGAGGGAGACAGTCTGGTTTGGCTAGAGTAGCCTTTTGACCAAGAATTAGGATCTCTGTCTTGTCCCCGTTAAGGAAAAGGCCGTTTGTGGCCATCCAAGCTTGGATAGTGGAGTAGATTCTTAATGCTGTGGCGTCTTGGTTATATACACCGGTTAAGGGAAGGAGCACTTGGGTATCATCAGCGTAATTAGTGTATGTGATCCCAAGTGCATCCAGTCTATCAAAAAGGGGCTTAGTGAAGAGATTGTATAGTGTGGGAGCAGTGCAGGATCCCTGTGGGACACCACAGTGGATGATGCAGGGAACTGCGTTTGCTGAGTTAGGGAAGACTTTCATAGCTCTTCCTTCAAGAAAGGAAGAGATCCAAGAGGATCGGAGAAGTGTGCTGCATGTGTGAGGTGTGAAGTGAGAGTTTTGTGATCAACAAGATCGAATGCGCTGAGAGGTCTAAAAGGAGAAGGAGTGCGGGCTTGCCATTGTCAAGGATTTTGATGATTTGATTCTTTAGATCAAGCTACGGTTCCATGCCCTTTGCGGAATCCAGACTGTCTTTTGCCTAGGATGGAGTTGGTTTCTAAGTATAGTTGGATCTGGTAATGAGCAGCCTTGTCCAGTAGTTTGAGAAGAAACTGGACTGTTGTTATGGGCTGGTAGTTGTTTGGCTGGCCGGGGTCTAAGGTAGGCTTTTTTAGGAGGGGACGCACCCAGGCCTCTTTAAGGCTGTCTGGGACAATGCCTGTTTTAAAGGAGGAGGTGATGCAGGCGGTCAGAAGTGGAGCTAGTGCCTCGGCACATTCTTTGATGATCTTGGGGGGGCATATGCCGCACTTGCATAGCGATGGTTTCAGATGTTTGAGGATGTCTATGACTTCTGATTCAGAGATGTGTTACGCTCACCTGGTATCCACGGGGATGCCACCCAGCCCTGGTTGGATGATTTGCACTCTCAAACCCTCTCCCGGTCCCTTGGTAAGGCCTCTGGTTAAAGATGGGTCTGCAATATAGGAGAGCTGGATTCAATACCAGATTGTCTTTGTTTTCCCACCTCCCTTGGCCACAACTCCTTCCTCCCCCTTGGGCCCTCTCCTCACCTTAATATTGTAAAAGGTGGATTCTCCGTCCTGCTACTCGTGGCAGGGGCGCGTAGATGTGAGTGGCGAGCAGCGACCAAGTTACATCTCTGGTGCAAGGCCCCCCTGTGGGAATCCAGGTCTGCTGCGACTCCGTAGGTTTGCTGCTTTACAGTTTTTATATGCAGTTCTTATGTTCCTCTTAGTTCGTATAATAATGTCTTGCTTCTTTCCTTTTAGGTATGGAAAGGTATTTTGGTGTTGTCGTGCAGTTTGAAGATGAGCATGTGCCGGTAGGCGACAGCGCGGTGGGAGCGATGCTGTCCGGTGAGTAATGCGCGATGCGCTGCGCTGTTTCGCCTTTTATATTGCTAACCTGTGTCTTTTCTCTACTTGCAGGTTGCGATGTTCCTCGCCGAGCGCCGTAATGTTCCAGCAATGATACTGACCAGGAGATGACTACCCAGGTAGGAATTGTGTGGCTTTCTTCATCTAGGAGTAAATGTGAGTAAACGCATACTAATGATGTCTTTCTTTCTCCTCTTTCCAGGTTATGGTATTCCAGGATGCATGTGGTGCCGGATGATGGAGTTCGTACCTTCAGGTGAGTGGAACTGAAGTCGGCGATGGACTGAAGACAGGATACTGTTCCAGGTAAGTTTCATAGTGTTCTTTCTCTCTCTGCAGGTCCTTGGTTTCAGGTAAGCTGGCATCAAAGAACTGGACACGGTGAGCGTTACGCTGTCCACAGCAGAAAAACGCAAAGCATGTTCTGCTGTTTGGGTGCGGTTTAAATAGTCTCAGGTAAAGTAATCCAGGTAAAATAGTCCCAGGCCTGCCACACCCAAAGTAGTCCAAGTAAAGTAGTCCCAGGCCTGCCACACCCAAAAGACTAAACCGCATAGCTCAGTTCCTTGTCACTGAGCTATGTGTGTGCCTCCATGTTGGCTGAACCCCCACCCCCCAAGTTAAATAGTCCCAAGTAAATAGTCCCATAGAGAGTCTTGGATGAGGTTTTAAGGCCTTTGACCTGGCCCTAACTGGAAGGCTGACTTGCCAGTGAGGGCCAGGGGCAAGGGTCATGACAGATGTCTTTAAAGGAGAATTTGGGGCTGTTGATGTTGTTGTGGATTTGTGAGGTCTGTACAGGCTGGTTTTGGTTCATTAATGTGTTGTAATGGTCTCGGATTTTGTGTTGTAGGAGTTCTATTTTTTTTAGCATTTCAGCTTGTATGCTGTTGCACCAGGCTTCATCATTCACGATCCCGTCTGTGGAGATTGGAGGGTCTGTAAGTTCATTAAAGATGGAGAAGAGCTCTTTGGATTGAGAGTTGGCTTCTGTTATTCGGGTATTGTATGCCTTAGATTTGGCATTGAATATGGCGTCTTTGTATTTTTTGGGCGTAACTTTAAAGTTGTCTTTAGTGGTGTCGCTAGGGTTTGCCTGCCAGTTTTTGAGCGCTGTGCGCTTGTTGTTGCGTAAGGTATGCAGGTCCTCTGTGAACCATGCGTTGGTGTGGAAGGACTTCCTTTCTTTTTTGTCTTTGAGTGGGGCAATGGTATTGATTGCGTGTGTGAGGGTGTCCTTAAATAAATCCACTAAGATGTTAGGGTCTTGCAAAATCTGAGGTGCTAGACATGTTAAGTCAAGATATGGTCGGAGGTTATCAGCAGTTAACTTTTTGGATCATCAGGCTTGGGTAGCTGGAGCACGAGTATTCTTTTTAGTGATAGGGGCAGTAGGGATGGAGAATTGTATACAGCTATGGTCTGTCCAAGGGTATACCGTGTTGGATGTGATGGTAGCCTCTCAATTGTGGTCGACTAGCCAGTCCAGTGTACGACCTTTGGAATGGGTTGGTGTCATAATATTTTGGGAGAAGCCAAGGTCTGAGAGGTCCTTGCTGAAGGATATAGCAGCTTTATCATTAGGGTCTTTGAAACCAAGGTTGAGGTCGCCAAGGAGTAGGGTTTTGGTATTTTTTGTTTATATTTTCGCTTAGTAATTGGGTGATGTGTCCTTGGAAGTCTGCTGGGAGTCCCGTGGCCGAAAGATAAGATGAATATTAATGGTGCTGTTAGGAGAGAGTCTCAGTTTGGCTGACAGGATGTCTGAATTGCCCTCCCAGTGGTGAGTTATAGGCCTAAAATGTAGGGCATTTTAGAAGATTATAGCTACGCCTCCTCCTATTTTGGAGGGTCTATCCTGTCTGAGGATAGAATAATCTGCGGGTAGGGCTAAAGTTATGGTTGGACCAGATGCTTCGTGGAGCCATGTTTCAGTAGTGGCTAATATAGCTAAGTTCTGGCTTGAGATGAGGTTGTTGATTTCAAGAGCATGGGCGTTAAGAGAGCGTACATTGAGCAGGGCGCATCCGAGGTGCGTTGCCTGGTTAATATTATTAGGTTGTGCCTGTCTACTTGCTTTGGGTGTAGAATCAAGTATCTTGGTGGGGTTGAGAGTGGGCTTAGTTTTAGATGGCAGTGCGGTGCTAGGGTTGAGGGTGTGCAGTACCTGGTGGGAAATGTGACATTTGGCAGGTGTGCAAGTTTTTAGTCTGAGGTTCCTGTATGATACTTGCATGAGAAAGAAGGTTATGAGCATGGGTAATATGCATGTCCTGAGTCTGTTGAGTCTAGCGTGGTAGTTGGGTGAAGACGTGAGAGCATGCGTGGTGTACTGAGTTGGAAAGTCGGGCCTGTGCGCATGAGTCATGGTGAGATACGATAGGTTGGCGGAGTCTGTACAGCTGTGGGCATGCAATCTGGTATAGAGAGGTATAGAGTTCAAGAGGAGAGCTACGCCTATCGTGCTACAGTGTAGAAGCGTGGTGCACATATTGAATGGCGGGGTGGAGAAGGGATCCTAGATGGGCTAGTACGAATACAGAGAGACAGGGACAGGTGGGCAGTATTGAGTCAGCACGGGGACGGCGAGGTCAGAATAACCTGGGGCGTGGCAGAAGTATTGTTCAAGCACACCGTGGTTTTCACATGGTTTTAATATCAAATAAAGAGTTGTGTTGAGACGTGTCCTCTTGTCCCAACTCCTATATCTGGCTTACTACATTAATTACCTGTGTCAACGCCAACTCATCCAATCGACGGCAGACAATTCCAACTCTGTGAAAGATGGAGGTGGGAGAATGTGGAAAGAAAAGTGTTGGGAGCATGTAGTCATGGGTACCTGGGTATCTTGATCAGTATGCAGCCGGTCTGCTTCCAGGCTGGCGGTAGGACACCCGGGTGAGTGGGGAAAAGTGTAGCGGCAGATGACATTGCATGTGAGGCTGTGACATGGGGCAGGCTGAGGGAGGTGCGAGTTTGTCGAGGGCGGTGAAATTAGACACAGAAAGACAATCCATCCAGAGACTGCAGCAGGGGTTGTGAGAGAGTGGGGTATGGGAGACTCCATCATTACAAGACTGGGTAGAGGACATGTTTGTGGTGGGTGAGACGAGGAATAGGGGAAATGGTATCAGCTGCTTGCCCCAGAGGTTGGAATTCGGTGAATACGCCTTCGATGGAATGGATTGTCAAAGCAGGTAATCGGCGAGAAATGGACTGGGAAATGCAGACAGATCAGTATTGACAACTAGAGAAAGACTCAGCACTTGTATGAGCCTTTGCCAAGACACAGTATGCAGTTCATGTGCCCGAGAAGGGGTGCTCTGAATTTCTTTATGTTTGGGAATAGAAAAAAAAAGAACTGTCAAAAACCGTTCCCAGATATTATCCACTCCACTGCATTACCAATAACGGCACAACTAACGGAGATACCTACTGTCTAATAGGTAAAGGGAGATATGCGTAATTTCACTAGGTTTGTGCAAAAGCACACCTATCGGTTGATCTCCAGTCTGGTTTTGTAGATATGTGGTGCAGACGGTGAAGGGCTGCCATGCTATTTTCACATCTTTCATTCAGTGGCCCAGACCCCTGTTTTTCCTGTAATGATGGCTAAGCCTTGATTGGTGGCTTCGCCAGGTGCCCTTTGTTGCCCTTTAAGCAGTGGTATTTGAAGCTGCAAGACATAATCCCTCATCTCTGCACTGGCAGGCACTGGAGGCCCTGATTTTATTCTAGTTCAGATACACAACAAACAAAGCCATGACGAATTAACCACATCTATCATCAGAGGCACGAGAGGCAGAAAACGAATGCTCCACGGCCAAGCTTTCGCTGTACCATACTTCTGGCACTTACTTAATGATGACCTTTGTCTTGAGCTGCCTTCCAGAAAGATCTGCACACTCTGATATTTGGTTACCTTGAAATGGCTTATTCTCTTGACTTCTTTCAATCTAGTATTACCCAGCATATCGATCCAGAGGATATAGCTATATATATATATATATATGTAAGAATTTCAATGTGTACCCTATATAAAAATAACTCTTGACAACTGCTGTCTGCAGATACCACACGGAGCATAACTTGTTAGCAAAGGGAGGCAGTGATTGGCATACTACTGACCAGGTTTTCCTCTATTTCTTTCTCATTCTCTTTCGATTATACGTTCACCTGTTGTGTTTGCACAGAATATTTTCTGAAGAGTTCATAAGGCAGAGACTTGAAAAAAGTAATATCTGTACAGTCCTTTACACTGCCTTCAGCTGCTCTCCAATGTCATTGCTTGTGACAATTTCCCCTCTCAGCCAGGAACATTGGGACCCGCTTCAACAGTCACATGCCCCTTTCTTTCTAGACCTCCTCCACGCCAGATTCATCCCCACCTAACAAGACCACAAGCAATACTTTAGTCCTTAGTAACTGGACTCTGTGACATCCTATAATAATAATAATAAAAAAATAATAATAATAATAATAATAATAATACATTACAATAATACATTATAATTATTATTATAATAACTGGACACTGTGACAGCCTAGCCAGCAGTCTGGAACATGACTTTTAACCCAGCCTACTCATGGGTCTAAAAAAGGACCCTTTGACAGACTAGCCATAAATCTGGAAATTGGAACAAAGAGCCTAGCAACTCACAAGCAATCTAGAGCGGAGAACTGCACTAGCCATTAGTGATCAAGACTGGTTTGCTGTACAAGTTTTGTAACCAGTATGAATTTGAAAACTATAACAGCCTAGATATATTTCTGAGACTGGACTATTTACCCAGCCTATCCATAAGACTGTGAATGGACAATGTGACAACCTAGCACCTTCTTAAGCTCTTGGAGCCAGCCTTGCCAACAGTATGAAAATCTGCCACTGTCATAGTTTTGTAACTGGAGTACCGACCCAGCATAGCCACGAGCGTTCCCTGTAACTCCTTCCTTCTCATGGAGATAATGGTTGTCTTTGTAACTCATTCTTTGTGCAAACTTCCAAGAACCACGCGAGTCCCTGTCATTCAAGCTGACAGTACACGCTTTGGCGAAAGCACTACGTAAATAAGACATCATTATACAACCGGGATCTAGACGAATTCCCCACCTAGTGCTCAAATCAGTGTGAAGCCTATCCCTGTCCGAAGGCCCCACTCAAACGCATACTTACCCCGCTGGTTGTTCCTCTGAGGAATGCAACATAGGCTTGATGCCCCTTAACCAAATGCATCACCTCCAGATTCTGGTCCTGAGCCCCCCAAGCACACATTTATTAACTGGATAGTTCTTACCAGTAACCCCTGCACTGCCTCCGGGCCTACCGCACACTTAGGGGCTGTACCTGGAACCCTACAGTCCCCTGCTTCCTTGCACTCTTCTGGGGGGGATAGCTCAGGGGCAAGGTGCTGCTTTGGAAGCAAGACCACACAGAACAACACAGGTTCGATCCCCGGGTCCACGCTTAGAAACCTCTGTGTATTAAGCGCATTATAAATAACCTATCATATTTGATCACTTACCCAGTGCCGCGCTGCCCTGGTTGCACTGCCTCCTTCCCTTCCCCTGGCACTTCCTCACTCCCTTCCCCCTCCATGTTGCGTTGGCGCACTTACGCAATCTGAATGACACAAGGCCTAGTAAGACTGTTTGTTTTGTCTTCCCTCCCTTGTCTTGTCTTGTGTACATGTGCGTTATGAATAACCTATCATAACATACCCTGGAAATGCAGATAAAACTCTCTCTGAGCACCATCAATAGTTAGCAACGTATTACAGGCAGCACCATAAGCTTCATCTGGACTACTCTATATAGACTCTCTCTTTTTCTTTTCCGTAAACCCTCCCACCCTAGAAAAAGGGAGAAGAACAACAGAAGGAAAACCAGTACACCGTACAGTGACCACAACACGTCGTGGGACAAAGAAGGCGGCACTTGCCTGAGGAGGTAACCTCAGGACCCGGTGCCCAAAAGTAATATATGATTACTGATATGCAAATATTGTTTATTTCCATAACCATATCTGTAGCAATAAACAGACCATCCACCTTATGGCGATTTTGCGATTTGCAAAAAAATTGCAAAATTTGCCATTTCCCGCAATTGCCGCAATAAATCATTAAATGAGCGCAAAAAAGACACGTTAGCTTAGTGTGTCTATTTTCGCGCTCATTTAATGATTTAGAGCGAACACAGCTGGCTGCTGATTGCAGCAGCTTGAGGGTTAACACCTCGGCTCTGCGTTGCAGGCCCAGGATTGGGGGAGGGTCACGCAGGCCTGGGAGATGCACAGCATTTGGCTGTGACCCCAGGCACCTCCAAGGCTCATTGAGTGCCCGAGCTGACAGTTGGTGAAGCTAGCCAGGTATGCACTGGCCTGTCCACTCATCTGCCCCCAACTCAGAGCACCCAAAGAGGCCACTGGACTGTTTTCATTCCCGGCGCTCGACAGGAAAGTAAATTACTTTCCTGTCGAGCGCCGGAAAAGAAAGCATAAACTTAATGCTTCCTGACGCTGGGCTGCATGATACCAATTGAAGACTCTCGTAGCTGTATTCGTTTCAAATTGCTTTACAATAATTGTAAAGCAATTTGAAACGAATACAGCTACAAGCGTTTGTATCATGCAGCCCAGCCTTGAATCAAGGCTGGGCTGTATGACACCAATTATGCACAAAATTGGGTGTTAAAATTTATGAAAGGCAAATGCCATTCGTCCTGTGCAATTTTGGTGGTTATGCAAAGCCAATTTAATGATATATGCATATTTCACCTTGATATGCTAATTTCTGATGACATCACATGCCATTGCATTTGTTAATGAGTTCCCTCCCACACTTTAATTTGTAGGACTTGACCCCTGGTAGTGTTGTGATGTTTCATTTCTGTTTGTGGGTGTGTTTAGTCACCATGTGTGGGTGGCATAACCAAGGAATTATGAGCACCCAAGAGAGTTCATTGTTTGGCTAGGTATTATGGGCTTGCAGTTACTGCCACTGCATTGCCCCTGTGTCTTGGCCTCATGGATTCCTTCCATGGAGAAGTGTAGAGTTGTTCCCCCTCTCTCCTGGGGTCATAGGACAAGCGAAAAGCAAACCTATGGGCTTCAACCAGGGTTATACTTTTGAATTCAAGCCTATCTGTTTATTTGCTTTCCACTTGTCTGCTGGAAGTAGTGGCACAGCACCATTTCCTTGGAGCTCATCAGGCTGTATGCCCCTTCCCCCACCACAATCCAAAATGTTAGGCTGTGGTGACTCGACCTGGCTGTCCTACAGAGCGCAGCCAGACAGAACACATTTTGTTCCTCACTAACAAAAGCCTTGCAATTACTTGGTTTTAGGCTAAAAAAGATGTTAAATGATATATTTTTCAACGTTAGAAAATGCCGCAAAAAACGCAGTTGGGTGCCGCAATTTTTTTCTTTTTTGTGCCGCAATATTTTCCATTTCATGCCGCAATTTTCTGGAGGGTCTGAATAAAGACCAAATGTTGTGGTGTAATAATTCATGGTGAGGGAGGGAGTCAACCAGACACGCACCAACACCCCAGCACAACAAAGGTAAGGTTGCCTGCATATGGGTCCAGCAGTTATGCAATGCAATGTATTCCCCCCTTGCCTCGCTTCATTCCCTGCATCTACAAAATCATGCTTTATGTCGTCACTATCTGTGCAACCATTTATGCACTCTTTTTGTAAACAATGTACTGCATATGTGGTGTGAAATGCTTCCGAAAGATCTACATAGAAAACAGATAAACATTAATCTCAACCCCTCCGAGTGGTAAAGATAATTAGGCACATCAAGGTGGTGTGATGGAGAAGGGATTGAAGGGATTACTCTTGGGGCATGCAGCATGCATTTTTTCCTACCTCTCACATGCAGCTGCACTGCACTCAGTGTTTGTCCGGCAGTGTTGGAGGCACTACACACGTACAGCCCTGCATCCTGCTGCTTACAGTAAAGAACCTTGAGGATGAAGTAACCTTCACGGTCCTCATACACCAGGTGCCTCCGGCCTGCCGCTAGCACCCGGCCATCCTTCCTCCAAATGATCTCGGGCTTCGGTTTGCCCGTCACGTAGCAGCGGAACTTGGCATGCTTGCCCTCACTGACAGCAAAGGCCTTTGCTTTAGGGCATGGATGGGGTAACTCTCCGTTTTGCTGCAGGGTCCGAGACTCTGGTTCCGAATCCAACCAGTGTCGATGACGTCCCCGCTGTCTTCGTTCAGTGCGTGGTTCTGATCCAAGAGGGAAGCTGTTCTTGGGGAAGCCTGGATAGGACCCATCCTTCTGAGTGCCACGGTCCACTAGCAGCATGGCTGCTGCCAGGCTCTCACCAAAAGAGTTGCATGCCCGGCAGACATACACTCCCTCGTCAGGTACTCGAGCACTGTGGATTTTCAGGTAGTGCCACCCTTCCAGTTCGCTTCCCACTGCAAAGTGGGCACTCTCAAAGATGTCCGAAAGCTTCTTGCCATCCTTTTCCCAATGCAGAGTGGGGCTCGGCTGCCCCCACACCTTGCAGGAAAAGGCCACGTTGTCCCCTTTGGTGACCTTGAGGGACACGGGTTTGATGAGGAAGCATGGCTTTTTATCTGTTGCCATCTCCAGATCCTCCTCACCCCCTTCCACATTAAGAGCCGCAGCAGCATATGTCTCTCCAATGCCATTTCGTGCCTTGCAGATGTATTGGCCGCTGTCCTCCGTGGTGACACCAGAGATGATAAGGTGGTACGCTGTCCCATCTTCCAACATCCGATAACGGCCTGCTGGGTGGATCGGGCACTTGTCCTTCTCCCAGAGCACCGAAGGACGGGGATCACCTGCAATCTGACACTTAAGAGTGGCGGTCTCACCGCTTTTGGCTGTGAATGTGCGTGGGTAGGACAGGAACCGCGGGGCCCCACCAAAGGTGTCCATTGCGGCTCTCTGGTATGGGTGGCACACAGCAAGAGTCGTCATTAACCTAAGAGAAAGAGAGGGTGAGAGGCATGAGTGAGGAAGTGAAATACAGCAAAGACGAGATGGGTAATAATGAAAGGGAGATCATAGAAAAACAAGCGATAGTAAAGCAGCAATATGGGAGAGCAAGGAAAAGACCGGATGGGATAAAGAATATCTACACAAGAACAATACAGAGCAGAGAGAGATTCAATGATTCTTCAACACAAGTTGTCCCCTCAGTAAGCTAACCCCCATCCAGCATTATCCAGCAACCCATCCACAAACTCTAAGCTGCTTCATGCAGTTTAACTGCTAAGTAAGCAGCTACCCACATTACCTCACCTTCCACCATTTCAAGCCATTTCCAGGAAGTAAAGAAAACCTCAAAAATGCACCAGCATTTTATATTCAGCCAACAACGCAGTCATCTTTCAACATCCAAATGACTGCAAAGAAGATACAGCCTACCTTCTTTGGTTAGCATCCAAGAAACACAAACTCACGTCATCCCAAGCAACCACAACCAAGCTACCATTCACAGGAAACCAAAAAAGGAGTGTAGTCCAGCTTATCGCACCAATCATTATGAAATTACCATTCACTTATATTCAGTATCAAGTACCCAGGTAACCTTCTAGGAATCGCTATCCCTCCATGTGCAGTCAATAGTCATGCAACTAGAAACTCGTGTTATTCAGCAAGCTGGCCGAAATCACCAACTACTCCAATGCAAAGCATCAGTTTGTGGCTTCTACTCTGCCATAAAAAAAAAAACACCAGCCTATGAAATGCAACCTCCCATGAAGAAATTACCAGCCCATGAAAAAAAAAAAAACACAAACCCACGATATGCAAGCTACCATGAAGAAAACACCAGCCCCTCATAACATTTGGTATCTACTAGGAAGAATAATTAACCATCACTGGGAACCTCATGATACCCAGAGTAAACAAACCCTTCACCTGGAACCACTAATCTTTCAAAAATGTAAATCCTGCCAAGGCCTTATTACGCCCCACCCACAGAACTCTCAATCTCAAATTAACTCTACAACTTCACAGATTCCTTTCCTTTCTGCCGCAAAATCCTTCTGACACCCACCTCTTGAGTGGAGGTTCTCATGCAGGCATGATAATCAGCCCCTTTCTTCCAGTCTCCTCCCACTTCCACATCTTTCAACTCTATGAATTGTGATGTGATAGTATTGCAAAACGCCAATATTAGTTTCCTGTTGCACAAGCTAAAAAGAGGGGCTTTTCATGACGTAAAGCACTATCAGAGCACCACTATACTGGGCTGAGAAAATCACCATCTCTGGAGGACAGGCCACCACCGGATACCACAATATAGACAGGTTTGAAACAACAGCTTGTCTATGGAACAAGTTACCAATGCATATAAGGCCCCTCCAATCCTACACGTCAGGAAGACCTTACTCTCCAAAGAATATTTTGGCAAGTGCAGATCACTCCACTCAACCCTAAATCTCCCCTTTTAGAGTCCTTCTCCCCCTCCCCATCCCAGCTCCTCTGCTTCCTCTGCATCCATACTTGCGACCTCTGGGTGTGTACCTTATGTACAGCGATTCATTGCTCTCCAGCTAGGTTTCCGCTTGATAAATCACATGCATACAAAGCACCCAGGGCTCGCCAGGGTCTGGGCCAAACAAAACAAAAAACTCTAATTATAAATACATTATAATTATATAGCTGTCATTAAAGAACCTGTCATATAATGTTATCAAACCACTTGCAAGTTACTGAGAAAGTTGCAATCCTTCACCAAGCCTCTGGGAGAAAGCGACAGATGCAGGGAGTCCTGAATGGGTAGAACTGGAAAAGGAACTGATGGTACCATTGGGACCACGGATGGTCATGTCCATTAACTGGGTCAGAGGTATCGAATGTGTGGCTGCTGATGGACTAGGAATTGGAAAGAGATCCATTTAAAATGTCATTGGCACCCTTGCTGGTTAGGCAACCCCACCTTGAGAGTGGGCTTCTTGGTCAAAACCTAGCTGAGGAGAAACTTTTCCAAGCTCACCCAAGTATGACAACTCCACTCTGAGGGTGGAATGAAGAAGACTACGGTCTGAGTGATGAGGATGAATCTCTATGCCAGAAACTTGTGAATGCAATGGTCGATTCTGGGCTTCTCCCATGTGAACAATCTCAACCGTCACCTCAAATGACAATAGACTGAATTATGTCTACCATCAGTTAATGCCCTGCATGACAGGGTCTTGGGAACACTTTATCCGAAATGGCCAAAGGAATTGGACTTACTAACAGTTTCCAGTGGAAATATAAAACTATGCCCAATGGACTTAAAGATAAGCTGGAATCAGCAGCACTTGGTAAAGTGACTCTATTGAAGGCCAGTGAGGACATTTAAAATGGGATTTAGAGACTCCTGTTGAGTTGCAATTGCAGAAGGGAAGAGAATAGAGTATAATTATGCACATGTTCTGGGTGTGCGCAAAACTCAGACGCTTCTGGGATTAGGTCAATCAATGGGTCGTCTTAGTTAGAGGATGAGCCGTGAGCCTTAGCCCCTCACTGTCCTTCTCAGGTCTACATGCAAGTAGCTAGTTTCTGGCTTTTCATGAGCCTCAACTATGCAAATCGGGAACTGTGAGTCCTCGCTCAGGGTATGGACATTTGACTGAGTGTGGATAAGTTATCCTTTGAATGGGCTATTAACCTACTGGCATATGAACTTATCGTTTCTATATTTCAGGATTGGTATATCCAGGCTAGAGGTATACCAGTGACCTCGTTCCCCCTACACCTCCTCCATGACCCACCTCAGCCTCTTTAGTTGCCACCTTCTTCCTCTTTTGTTTGTCTCTTCTCTCTTCACCCTTTCCCTAGAGGAATGATGAATCGCCACATGAATGTGAATTGATCTGGTGTGCTAACAGTATTAGCTTGCCAGATCCTTTCTCGTCTCTTGCTGGACGTGCACATATTTGGTCTCTGTACTGGCAGTTGTTTTAGTCCGATTCTTCAACTGTCCTCCTTGTAATTTGAAAACCCCATACAAATAAAAAGGGAAAGCGAACAGTCACATTCTATAGTGAGTAGTCTCGATACCACCAGCACAGGCAATTTAGCCAACTGTTAAACCAAAAGCTTAAAATCATACGCGAGGAACGAAATTACATTATCTGGGACTAAGAGAAAGCTTGAGCATAAATACCAAGTGGCATGGAATTAACTGCATCAGAAAAAGAGGCGCTAAGGTTGAAGTGGGAGAGAATGGAACCCGAGAGCTCTACCATGATAAGGGATACAGCTACATGATGATTTGGAGAGGATCCACATGGCCACACGATATAAAGGCAGCGTACATAAAGGCAATGTGCCAAGTGATTCAAGTGGACAGAAGGTTACCGGCATTAAGATCAGCAAAACTGGATGAAGTACTAACTAGCAAGAAAAGTGGCAAGGATAATAATGATTCTGGACTATGTGAGAAACCTGAGGGTATTCTCACTTCTAACCCCCCTGGATCCTCTTCTCAGGTGACCAGGGCAGGACCATCGCTTTTGGATCCCATCCTTGGGGGTGGAGAAGCAAGGGAGGATCACCTAGGTCGGGGGTCTTCAGAGATTGGAAGTGGGGTACCTCTAAGCAAGACATGGGGCCTCATTACACGGATAGCGGTAAGGATTTACCGGTACCGGTATTTTACCGGTACCGGTAAATCCTTACCGCCTTACTACGAGGTCCCTTTGCGGGTTGGGGAATTTAACGCCTGCTTTTTGCAGGCGTTAAAAACCAACCCGCAAAGGGACCCAGGGAGCTAATTACGGTACCGCAATTTGCGGTACCGTAATTAGCGCCATCCCCATTCCCATTATGCCCTATGGGGCAAAAATGGGAATGGGGAAGGGCAATGGTGGAAGGGGGAATTACCGCCCCGCCAACCTTGGAATGGGGCGGTAATTCCCCTTTCCGCCAAGGCGGTGCCGGTATTTTACCAGCATGAACCATGGCGCTAATAGCGCCATGGTTCTCCGCCATCCGTGTAATGAGGCCCATAGTATCCCCCCTTCTCTATTCATGACCAACCTAACCCTCCCCCGACCTTTATGGGCTACTGCAAGACATCTGCCCCATTTCCGCACATTTGACATTTGAAAGTACTGGGACGAGGAAGTAAAAGACAGCGTGATGAACACTACACCTACATTTTACCACTCTGATACTAGGACGAGAAAGATGCCTGAAGAATACTGTGAGAGTCAGGCATGTCCCCTTAATCATGGTCAGACAATTCTAATTAGGCATCCGCACCTGAAACTGTCAAGGGGCTGCAGGTGTATAAAGAGAGACCAGCAAAGCAGAGAAGTGAGCAACAGGGAGGCTTTCCGTTCTGAGGCAGCCCTGGTAGGACCTGAAGAGGAGCCAGGATGACGGTCAACATCCCTGAGGTGTGGGAGCCTCTGTAACAGTGATTGAGCAGATGGGGCTGCAAACAAACGAGAGAGAGAGAGAGAGAGAGAGAGAGAGAGAACGCTGGCCACTTCCACCCAGATGAAACAGTTGCCAGTGTATGCAGAATTCCAACCAGCGTGCGAGCAGGGCACGCAGAGGTCAGAGTGCCAGCCTGGGAAACAAGAGGAAGCAGCAAGGGACGCCGAAGCAAGACGCCAAAGACTGGTGAGTGTGGGGGGAAGCCACTCAGAAGCTGGGGCACTCTGTGCGGGCTGCGTTCAAGTAATGAAGCGCAGTATGAAAGAAAGCTTCAAACCAAGATGAGTGCTACATATTGAATACCGAACTGAAATGGAAGTTTGAAATAGCGCTTACTTTTTTTTTTTTTTTTTTTTGTGCAGCAAAGTTTATTTAACAAAATATCTTAGGACGAGCTGGATGCTGCAACCGCCGCTCTCTTCGGTTTTGGTGTTGTACCCTCACGGAATCCATTCCTGAATCTACGGTAGACAACCTTCAAGTGTCTCATACGGCCTGTACCAGTGGTATTGCGCCTCTTCGCCTTGACACTCCAGTTATACGATCTCTTACGCTTACTTATACATATTGAATACTAAATTGAAGGGAAGTTCAAAACAGCTCTTAACTATGCATAATGAATACTGAATTGAAGGGAAGTTTAAAACAGAGCTTAACTATGCATATTGACTACCGGACTGAATGGAAGTTTAAAACATTGCTAAACTACACTTATTGAATACCGAACTGTTTGAAAACCTAACATTAAAACATCTTGAATACTGAGCTGAAATATAACTTCATAGATAAATCAAATAGCTAATGACAGCTCAAAAGGAAAATGTCCATAGAAAAGCACCCTATGGGGGAAAGAGCAAGTGTGAAGGAGTGCAACCAAAGGTGGGGCATGAACAAGACCACCACAAAGTGAATCTTGTGAACAGATGCAATACGGCAAGGCCAAAGACTGACGAGAGGTATGTAATGTGAAATGGCAAATCTAGGAGGCTAAATAGGAAAAGCCAGAAGAGTATAAAACTGCACATAAAGTCAGGAGGCCGACAAGAAGGAACTACTTGCATAGGAATTTGTAGAAAGGGGCATATGCATTGTGAAAGACAAAGACATTGTGAAATCAACCAAGAAGGAGGCCTACAAGTGAGGTAATGATGTAAACCAGCAGGAGGGTCAAGTTGGCCCAAAGTTAAGCTGAACTTTAGAAGACTAAAACACATATTGGTTGCTATGTTGAAGTCTTGGGGAAGGGAATCCTGAGAGCTGATGTACTACAAAACCGTCTTGAGGACAGGACCTCAAGACCCTTTTTGTTTGAACTGTGGTACTTTGCACATGGGGAAGGGTACTCCCAAGGACTGAACTGCAGTACATTGAACTTGGGGAAGGGAACTCTGAGGAGTTTGTGGAACTGTATGAACAAGTTAAATCCTGAGACCTTTTTTGTAGAACTTTCTTAAACTTGGGGAAGTGGAGCTGTAGAAGAATCTCAGAACTTTGTGTTGATCACCATTTCTTTGATTGTTGACATCCCTACACACTGTGTAGCTTTAGGTGTGAGGCCAAACATAGGTTTTGGACACAGACAGACTTTTAAGTTGAACATTTTGACTGAGACTTTCCTTAGTTGCATTCAGGCAGGGAAATCCCACATTAGCTTAGGACTAGTTAGCCATTTTGACATTTAAGTTAAGAGATATCTTTTGTCTGAACTTGATATCTGTTGTCTGTGTCTTGCTTCATGGTGCCTTCACAACAAATACAATGGGCCTCATAATAAGTTTGCCGGTCCGGTAACGGTACCGGTAAGCTTGCCAGTACCGTTGTTACCAGACTGGCAAACTACGAGCTCTGCTCGCGGGTGCCTTCCCGCCCGCCAGGTCTAACCTGGCAGGCATACCGGCACCCACGAGCAGAGCATATTGGATACACCGCCACCATTCTCAATGGTGCCGGTGCATCCGAGCTCCCCATTCCCATTGAGCGCTATGGAGCTCAATGGGAAGGGGGAGCATTTTTTTCCGGCCCCCGCGAATGAGCAATTACCGGGTCAGGCGGGGACTTAATGACCCGGTAATTGCCCATTCGCAAGTTCTGGAAAAAATCGCAAGTTAGCGGCAGCTAAATAGGAAAAGCCAGAAGAGTATAAAACTGCACATAAAGTCAGGAGGCCGACAAGAAGGAACTACTTGCATAGGAATTTGTAGAAAGGGGCATATGCATTGTGAAAGACAAAGACATTGTGAAATCAACCAAGAAGGAGGCCTACAAGTGAGGTAATGATGTAAACCAGCAGGAGGGTCAAGTTGGCCCAAAGTTAAGCTGAACTTTAGAAGACTAAAACACATATTGGTTGCTATGTTGAAGTCTTGGGGAAGGGAATCCTGAGAGCTGATGTACTACAAAACCGTCTTGAGGACAGGACCTCAAGACCCTTTTTGTTTGAACTGTGGTACTTTGCACATGGGGAAGGGTACTCCCAAGGACTGAACTGCAGTACTTTGAACTTGGGGAAGGGAACTCTGAGGAGTTTGTGGAACTGTATGAACAAGTTAAATCCTGAGACCTTTTTTGTAGAACTTTCTTAAACTTGGGGAAGTGGAGCTGTAGAAGAATCTCAGAACTTTGTGTTGATCACCATTTCTTTGATTGTTGACATCCCTACACACTGTGTAGCTTTAGGTGTGAGGCCAAACATAGGTTTTGGACACAGACATACTTTTAAGTTGAACATTTTGACTGAGACTTTCCTTAGTTGCATTCAGGCAGGGAAATCCCACATTAGCTTAGGACTAGTTAGCCATTTTGACATTTAAGTTAAGAGATATCTTTTGTCTGAACTTGATATCTGTTGTCTGTGTCTTGCTTCATGGTGCCTTCACAACAAATACAATGGGCCTCATAATAAGTTTGCCGGTCCGGTAACGGTACCGGTAAGCTTGCCAGTACCGTTGTTACCAGACTGGCAAACTACGAGCTCTGCTCGCGGGTGCCTTCCCGCCCGCCAGGTCTAACCTGGCAGGCATACCGGCACCCACGAGCAGAGCATATTGGATACACCGCCACCATTCTCAATGGTGCCGGTGCATCCGAGCTCCCCATTCCCATTGAGCGCTATGGAGCTCAATGGGAAGGGGGAGCATTTTTTTCCGGCCCCCGCGAATGAGCAATTACCGGGTCAGGCGGGGACTTAATGACCCGGTAATTGCCCATTCGCAAGTTCTGGAAAAAATCGCAAGTTAGCGGCAGCCTGCCGATTTTACCATTGAGGCCTAATGTACACCTTCCCATAATTGAGACCCAGTAAGGGAGAGAGGGAAGAGTTTTGTTATTAACTCAATGGGCCAAACACACATTTTATGTCATCAATTGTGTAATGCTTCCCACTCCATGTAAAACAAATCAAATTTTAAAAAAGCACTAGCCCATCGTATCCCACCAACCATCACAAAATAACCAGACCAAATTATCTAGTCTCTGACAAAGAATCCACTACCCTCCTAAACCTGCCAACCAATGTTCATGAACAAACTATGCCTTTCTTTTCTGTCTGGCTGGAGGAGTGTTGACTTCATCAGCCAGTTCATTGGAAAGTCTTTTTGCCTGTATCTGTCTTTGCTTACTTTGAACACATTATATACACAGTGAAGCTTTAACACTATCTATTTGTGACTTCCCACACTGAACACACTATCAAATAATACAATGTTTACAAAATATTATGTGTGTGTGCGGTTGCACCGAGCACATGACACACATAATGACATTTTTACAATCTGTTTTTCTGGCTGCACTAAGCACAAAATGCAGAGAGTGAATATTTGCTGTGTAAGCATGTGTCTGCATGAACCATTATTTTTATTATTATTATTATTATTATTATTATTATTATTATTATTATTATTATTATTATTATTATTGCCTATTTATATAGCGCTTCATGCCAAACTCCTCCTGCTTCTAAATGCTTGGCCAGGAATCAAACCCATAGTGCAAGGCATTGTTCTGTTCCCAAAGGGAGCCCTTTGCCCTGAGATATCTTCCAAACTGAAGCACATATGCCCAAGAACAAGCTCATGTCCCAGAGTACGACCATCACTGGCCGTAGTAGATCTGCAGCTGTCAGAAACAGCCTTTGATTAGCAGGTATAGTATCATATGGCTAATTTCAACCTTAACATTCCCAAAAACAGCCCAATATATTCTCATATGTCCTAGCACAAACTCATATGCCCACCCTGGGCCCTGGAACCACCAGTGCATGCAAGGGGGATTTTTTTTATTTGCCAGGAATAACCAGATATGCCCAGAAACATTCTTACATGCCAGAAGCAGATGTATATGTGTATATACGGCCTCTTAGTCCCAGCTCAATCCTCATATTGCGAGGTGCCGCCTGATATACTCAAGTGCCGCCTTATAGTCTCAATGACATCCTCACTAGCCTAAAAATTGATACTTTCTGGCCCACCGTACATTTATAAAACGATATTGTAGAGCTTAGATTGGTCTGTGGTTTAATAATGTAAAGTTGCAAGGGGAAAGAAAACAACCTTGGCACAGTGGTTGTAATGAGACAAACTAAAGAAATGGGAATCCTTTGGTATGGAGACCCCTGTCCTCTGCACACTATCTCAATGTAGAACGGTCCCTTTTCTAATAATTCAAAGTAATTAGGAAACTTCGAGATTATATTTCAAGAAAATATTTAGGAAATCTTGTATATGGATAAAGAAACAGAAAATCTTTTATTCAGTTCAGTGCAGTCTTGAGATCCCTTCCTCGACACATTTTGGGCTAATTCCCTTGATCAGAAGCATAATTCACAGAGTCTGTTTATATCAAAAGCAAGGAACAAGAGAAAGGGGGTTGTTTCAAATCAGCAGTATTATTACTATTAATGAATTTGTTAAACCTGTGTGCAAGAATACATTGATGTTACCTCAAGATGAGGATAAAAACTCCTTGTATCCAATCTGGGTAAGTACATTGAAATCAGATCTGTGGAAGTAGGAAAAGAAATATATATGTAGCAACAACGCATTGCCAGAAATCCTAATATGGTCATAGTAATAAAGGAAGAATATAGGCCTGTACATTCTAATTTTCAAAAATTCTTAAGTAAAAAGAGTTCTCAGAATCAGAATGACTCAATCCTTCAACTGTTCCGACATCTATTGTAGATGACAGGCCTCATGTCGGTCTAGGGATATAAAATGAGAACCAAAATCAGTTCTCAATAGATATGCAGGATATCAAATTTGAGATTTGTAGAGAGAAGTCTGTTTTACCCGATTAAAACAGACAATAGTCATCTGAGTCAAATGTAATCCCGTTATTGGCGGTGTAGGATGGGAAAATTGCATGGTCTAAAATGGCTGATATAAGAGTATGATGACATATGTAGAAGTTGTGATAATGTCATTGTAATGTATGACATAATCACGTAAAACATCATCGTCATGTAATGAGGATCCGAGTGGAAACAAGAGATTTAGATGCAACACAATAGAAATGTTGGAGAATTAAATAAACTGAAATAGGGACAGAAGATGTCTCTTGAGATGGAACAAATAAACCTAAATAAAGAAGTAACTGTATTATTCAGAAATTAAATAAAAGGTAAATTAAGATATTGTTGCACACTTACATTCTGTGTATATTCTGTGTATATAAAGATGACAACATGTATCACAATGAACGATAGTGACATCTAGGGAAATACAGTAACAGTATTGATCCGATTATGATGTACGTAGTAATATAATGAGAATACATAATGTAGCAGTAGAGACTGTAAACATAATGATTACATTAATAAGAATCAGTAATGTGACAATATTGAATAAATAAGAATTCAATAAATCATAAATCAGGAAATTATAAAATGGCAGAAAATCATCTTAACTCACAGTCAAGATATCAAATATATCAGAACTGTTTATAATGAGGACATATATAAATAATATGTAGAGCCAAAGATAACATTTCAAAGGAATGCTCCAAAATGAAATTCTTTATTCATAGTGGCGACATTGAATCTGGCTAATCAATCCAGTAGATTTCACGTTGTGAAAGTTTCTGAGACATGTCCCCATAATTTATGTACTTGACAGCTTATGTACTACCTCCAGACCAATACATTTAAGGTGTGCTACAGTATGTCTTTGATCTTTAAAGTATATTGCCACAGGTGATTTCACACTTTACTTTTAAGTTATTTGTAATGCGCAGCCATGGACCCTTAGGCATTAGGGCGCAGACAGAGACAAACGGACAAGAAAACAAAGAGAAGTAACAGCTAACTGACATGATAGCTCAGAGGAACTAGATAACTCAAGATGTTAATCAGGAGAACAGCAACGTCTTCAGTTCTTTCTCTAAGACTGCTAGGAAAGTCTCTCCATGCAATGCGTATGGGGCAGCGATGAAGAAGGCTCCGTTCTCTACCTTCTTCATTCTACAGCAGGTAAGAAGGCATCAGCCCCAGTCTGCATTTGAAGGTAAACCTAACATGTGCTTCAACTGGGAGCCAGTGCAGGAAGCGTCTGACCTCCGAAACGTGGTTGTAGCGGAAAAACCCACGACCACTCTGACAGCCCAGTTTTGTACCACTTGGAGTCTGTTTGTATCTGCTTTACAGATTCTGACCAGGAGGCGCCAGTAATTTAACATAGTAACATAGTAAACTGCTGCTGAGACTGTACTACCCACGTGAGACTTCATGTTCAGCAGCTGGTCCAGGAAACGCAACAGTGATAGAAAAATGCACGAAGGGATGATCTGGCTCAGGATTTTTACTTTTGATTGCGGGGCTATTTTCACCTCCCCCAGTATGAAACTCTTGCAAGCAGGGTCAAGCTTGGCCAATGTAGTTGAAGTACAGTTTTCCCTCTATTTAGGGGAAGATTGTTACACATCATCCAGTTCTCTATCAGGGTGAAGACTCTGTTAAGTTCATGTTCATCTTGTGAGTCGATGTTTGTTAGGGGGATGACACACTGGGTGTCATCGGCGTAGTTAGAGAACATGACCCCTTCCTGGTCCAGGTATGCAAAGAAGGGGGGCATAAAGATATTATAGATACAGGGGGAAGCACTCGCTCCTTGCGGCACCCCATAATGCACAGGAATGGGAGATGCCACTGTCTCCTCAAGACAAACCCTGCTTTCCCAGTTTACTAGGAAGGAGCTAATCCATTTTGTTGCTGAAGGAGAAAAAGTTGGCCACTTCAGACATTCTGGCTACCAAGACAGAGTGGTCAACCAGATCAAATGCGGCTGACTGGTCAAGAGGGAATAAAAGAGAGGTGAGTCCTTTGTCGATGCATCCCAGTAGTCTGGACTTCAAGTCCAGTAAGGATGTCTCGGTACCAAAGTCTTGTCTGAATCCAGATTGGTAATTATTCAAGATAGGAAACTGGTTCATGTGCTGTGATATCTGGGTTTAGGCGACACAATCTAAGATTTTCAGAAGTAAGAGCATGTTTGTAATGGGACTATAATTAAGTGGGTAATCCATTGCCAGTCCAAGTGTTTTCAAGATGGAGGTAATCCAAGCCTGTTTTAGGTCATCAGGAACAAGTACCGCAAGCAAGGAGGTGTTGACGAATCTACATATAGACTCCAAGAGAGCAGGGGAGTATGCCTTGATGATTAGAGAAGAGCAAGGGTCACCCTTACATCTAGTTGCATTGAGTTGTACAACCACCTTCTTCAATTTGTCGACCGATATCAGGGTGAAGTTTAATACAGGGATGGATGAGCTTCTGACAAAGGGTTTAAACCCACTATTGCCAGGATTTAAGGCAAGAGGAACTTTTTTGTGTGTGATGTCCTCTCTTATGTCTATTAGTTTATGTTGCATTGCATTTTGAATTTGCTGACACCAGTTAGAGTTCTTTACTAGCGAATGCGACTGAAGCTGGGGAATGGTCTCTTGTTCTTCCAAGATTTAAAAAAGTTATTTCGCAACCGACTTAGGGTTTTGGATTCTGGAGTTGTGGACGTTTTTTTTGCTTCTACTATCGAAGTTTGTAATTTCTAGAAGCCGTTTTATAAACTGCCAGGGATCTAGGACTAGGGTTAGCTTTCCAACAGCTTTTGTGTAGATGATTTAAATGTTTGAAGCTCAGCTAAAAACCAGGGTTTGCTCCTTTTTCCCTCTATGTGTTTTTTTGGCTTCAGAGGGGCTAAGTTATTGGAAATACGATCCAAGTTAGCTGTAAAATGGAGAGACATTGCAGCAGGTGAGGCTGAATTTGCAAGGTTAGTTGCGTGACCGAGTAGAGGTTCAATTTTATCTAAGGTTAATGCTTCAGATTCCGAACCAGAGTGACGCAGGAGCTCCTATTCTTAAGTTTAAGAGGAAACGCAACAGTGATAGAAAAATGCACGAAGGCATGATCTGACCAGGAGCATGGGAAGATCAGAGTCTCGTGAACAGTGATATTAGTAGCTGAGATCCAGTACAAGGTGTGACCCATAAGATGAGTGGGAGCATGTATTTTTTGTTCGAGTTCCAAGTCTAAGAGAGACTGTTCTAATTCCGCTGCTAGGGTATCATCAGCGTGACCTAGCCAGTAGTTAAAATCTCCAAGCAGAACAAGACGTGTGTTCGGCTTTAAAATAGTTAACAGATAGTTAAAGAGGGCAAGAATAACATTTTCAGATAGGGAAGGTGGGCGGTAAATCAGGAGGAGATTCATGGTCGATTCAACATTCATACCTACTTTAATATGCATGAATTCTATGCCTTCCATTATATGTCCATGTGTGTATGTTAGACTTATGTTCAGTCCAATGTTTTTTCACTCTACAGGATGTTTGTGCAACATAATATCCTCCAGTGGGGCAACATAGGCCGTAGATCACACGATATGTATCACAAGTTGCATAGTGTTTAAGTTTAATCTTTTTGCCAGAGTGTGGATGTCTAATAGTGTCACCCTTCATTATGTTATTGCAGTTAACTGAATTATGATGAAGGGATATGGCCCGAAATGCGTAATGCGTCGAGCCACGGAACTCAAGACTACACTGAATTGAATAAAATATTTTCTGTTTCTTTAACCATATAATAGATTTCCTAAATATGTTCTTGAACTATAATCTTGAAGTTTCCTAATTACGTTGAATTCTTAGAAATGTGACTGTTCTACAGTGAGATAGTGTGCAGGGGGTGGGGGTATCCATACCAAAGGATACCCATTTCTGTAGTACATCCTCACTAGTCCCCATATTGCCACTATATGCTAAGGTTACCCCATTGTGTGCCCAAGTACACCTTCGAATGTCAGAAAAAATCTCATATGTACAGCACTGTAGTTCAAGGTTCAGCCATCATGTTTCCTGGAATTGCTTTATATACCTTTTTACTACATATGCCCAGATACATCATCATGTGTTAGGAACACCATCATATACCTATGTCTAGACTCATGATCCCATGCGTGGCCTCATAAGTACCAAACACATTGTCCTTTTTTTATTTGTATGCAAGGGCCGGTGTATGTGCTGCCTTCGGCTCACCTTCCTGTGCCCCACCCAAGCATCACCCTTCAGTCCTTTTCTGATCACCAAGGTCAGTGATCTACTAACAACTAAGGATATTTTTAAGAGGAGAAGGTAGCAGGGCATATGGAGGATAGGGGACCATGGGGTACTCTGGATGCAAGTTCATCACTACAGTGAGTAACTTTTTCTCAGACAAAAAGAAGATATGTTTTTTTCTTTCGAACAACCAGCCTGGGCTTAAATACAGATCATGATTTATACGAATTCCTGTTTTAAGAAATGAAGGTAAATTATGTATGCAAACTTATCAGGTATTTAGACTCAGTAAACAAAACAAATTTGGTGATGTATGCAAAATTAGTACCCGGCGAGGGTGCAATCAGAATGAAAGAGCCATTCTGATTGGCCCTCGCCGAGTCGTTACCAGGCTGGGAATCCCTCCGTCGGGATTCCACGGCCTTTGTCCCCGGCGGGGGGCGTGGCAGCCCCTCAGCCAATGAGGAGGCTCGAAGCGGGGCCATCCCCACTCCGAGCCTCCCTGCGGCTGAGAGGCTGCCTTCGCCCTCTGCCGGGGACTCAGGTAAGTCTTTTTTTTTCTTTTAATTCCCTGACCTCCCTCCCACCCGCCCCCCCAATTTACCTTCTTGTTCCTGCGTCCCCGGCGGGGGACGAGGGAAGCCTCCAGCCGTGTGGAGACTTACCTTCTTTTTGATCCTTTTTCGGGAGCAGACGTGCTGGGAACACTTCCCGATGACTGCCATGGAAAGGGAAAAGGGACTCAGTTTTCCCTTTTCATGGCGGCCATTTTCTTGGTTGTTTTTCTTTCTTTTTTGGCCATGGTTGCCAAAAAGGTTCTCCATTCAGAATGTTGTCCTTGCAGGCCCACCACAGGAGATCCTGTGCAACTCTGCTCAAAACCTGAGGCCATTGGAGGGATCTTATCCTCAGACGAGCCTCTGTCACCAGGAAAATGCAGGATGCTATGAGGCTGTGCAATCTCAAAACGTCAAAGGCCGGAACACGCTGGGCACTCTGTAATTTGGTGACCATCAGCAGAATGTGTTATGCCCTCACCTCGGGTGGCAAGGCTTTTCCCAAGGATGCATCCAGTACTGCTCCAATGAATTGGAGTCTTTGAGATCGTATCATCTGGGACTTCTTGTAAATGAGGGAGAAGCCCAGAGTCCCAACGTCTGTGGAGAGAATCGCAGGCTATGCTGAGATTTTCCAGGGCCTGTTCGGATGAACGAGCCCTGATCTGCAAATCGTCTAGTTAGGGGTAGACGTGAATCCCCTCTCTCCTGAGACTCGTTGCCACCACTGCCATTAACTTGGGGAAAACCCTTGGGCGGAGGTCAGCCCGAAGGGCAGAACTCGAAACTGATAATGAGAACCTCCAACTGAGGAACTCAGGTAGTTTCTGTGCTTGTGATGGAAAGTAAGCATCCTGAAGGTGTAATGACACCATCCAGTCCTGAAGGATCTGAGAAACTGTGACGATCTTGAACTTGTCCTTCCCGAGGAACATTAGCATCTCAAGTCCAAGAAGGGTCTCAATCCTCCGTCCTTCTGGGGTATTAGGAAATAAGGAGAATACCATCCTTTATTCCTCTCTGTTACAGGTATTCGTTCTAAAGCATCTTTCTCTAGCAGGCTCAAAGTTTCCTGCAAAAGGAACAGATTTGGAACTTTGAATGAGTGTCTCTCTGGTGAATGATCATGTGGCCTTCTTAAAAAGGGGGTGCAGTAAGTTTGGGCTACTGTTTCCAATGCCCACGCATCTGAAATAATACCTTGCCATTCTTGCAGATGCTGTGAGAGTCTGCCTCCCACTGGGGTCTTGTGGAATAAAACCTCATGAAGCAGCGACTGATGGTAAAGAAGCTGTTGCTTGAGCAGACTTGGCACCACTCCCTCGTCCACCATGAGGGAATCTTCTTTGGCTGCATTGACTTGCCAATCGTCTTTCTCTTCCAACTGAGGACTAGAAACGAAAGGACCTATCCCTCCAAGATGATCCGCTGGGGTGAGATGGTTGTGGCTGTCTGACAGTGGCACCAATGGATTTGGCTGCCACCTTTGAGGTCTGCATCTTTTCTACGCTTTCATCAGTCTTTCTCCCAAACAGCTAGGTGCCATCGAAGGGCATGTTAAGTAGCCTGGTCTGCACGTCCAGTGCAACGCCTGATTTCCCCAACCACGCAAACCTGCGTATTACTGTACTCACTGCCAATGCTCTGCTGATACTGTGAGCAGAGTCCTATTCTGACTGAAGAGACTCACACATAGCCTCCTTTCGGTCTCTTACAATGTTCAGGATGCCCTCTCTTTCTTCACCTTTGAGAATATGCTCAGCCACCCTGGCTATACAGTCCCACAGGGGAAACGTAAATTTAGCTAGGGCACAAGTGGCATTTGCAGATTTAAGAGCCATGCTCGCGGTAGAAAATACTTTTCTCGCCCAAGCGTTGAAACGCTTATCATCCCTGTCTGGCGGAATGGTCGGATAAGCCACTTATTTAGAGGAAGACATTACAGCCTAAAGTGCCAGGCTTTCTGGCATAGGATGTTTAAACAAATAGTCCAGATCGTTTTCTGGACGCCCTGTACTTTCTGGTGAGGTTCTTAGTCACCGCTGGACTGGCCTCAGGTGACTCCCAGTTTGCTTTTACCCTTTTTTGGAGGGCAATATGGAAAGGAAGTACCGGATCCTTCTGAGGACCCTTATCAAGGATATCAATCAGGTCATCTTGCTCGAATGTAAGAGCAGCCCTGCCCAGTCTTAGAAATTCTATTACCCTAGACATAAGATGTCTGTATGGGGCATCTGCATGTTCTACCGGCCCGGCTTACCAAATATGAGTCCTGGTGACCTGTCAATGCCACTAGCTGACTTGAGGTGTTCATACAAGTCTTTAAGCCTCAACTCCTCTGATATCAGGGCTTCTGGTACATTATGTGTACCAAAATCTAAACCAAAAGGAGGGGCATCTGAGTCCGATGGTTCATGTTCTTCATAGATTGAAGACAAAGACTTGAAGAAATCCTTCCTAGGTAAAGGTTTGTATGATTTTGCAACGTCCTTAGTGACAATAGCAGATTTAGTGGGCCAAAGCGTCGATGGTCTCGACCCTTATGGCGTTGGTGGTATCGACACCAATGGCGTGGATGATTTCGACCTCAATGGCGTTGATGATTTCGACACCAATGGCATTGCTGGCTTTGACACCAATGGTGTCGATAGTTTCGATGCTAATGGCGTCAATGGTTTTGAAGACTATATTGAAGCCCTGGAGGGGCTCAATCCCCGACTCAATAGAATCTTCTATGATTTCTCATCGAGTTTAGACCTCAAAGGTTCTCATGGGGTTTCTGACCTGAGTCCCAGGCTCGAAGGCACGCAGTATTTTGGCTTAGCCCTTTCCTTGTCGGTCTTCAAGGGCGCGACAGGAGCATGGCCTTTGGTCTTTTCTTTCAAGGGGGTCGGGGGCTCCTTCTCGAAAAGTTTCAACATTTCCTGTCTCAATGCCTTTTTTTCCTTCGAGGAGAGTTGTACCTCGACTCGTCGGATGAGCACTTTTTCGACGGAGTCGTCGAAGGGGATTTAGTTGGGGGCCCACCGGCCACTAATTTCACTTTTCGCTCTTTTAATGCCTTACCAGTCATTGCTTGACAGGACTGACAGTTTGCTGTTTCATGCTCCACACCAAGACACCACAGACACACTCGATGAGGGCCCGTGAGCGACATCTTGGTGCCATAATCATGGCATTTTTTTAAACCGGTCTTCTGGGTTGATGGTGTCTGTGACGAGGCCATCATTTTTTGAAGTATGTCGCAATTCTAACTGGAACTGAATTGCACCGTAATTCTCTCGAAGCGTTAGCTATCGTGGAAAACCGGAACTGAAGCTTATGGGTGTGGCACATGCTATATGTACCAGTGATACTATCGACATCGAAACAGAGGCCCTCAAGGGGCATCGAGTCGTCTGCATCGACGCACAGTGCCCTCTGCAGAGAATGTATTTTTCCAAAGCAGCTGGAGATGAATATATCAAAAGATTAGGAATACGTGGGAGGACACAATCCATTCAAAGGGCAGACGCTGTTACAGTGGCTAAAAAAACTTGTCGGCACTGTTCATACCCAGTTTTGGTATTGCCCCTCACTATAAATAGTGACTGAGCTACCCATTTTACTGTACATGTCATTAAAGACGTCGGCAAAGCTCTAGGAATAGCTCAGCGGTTCCATAGCACTTGTCACCCTCAGTCTAGCTTGCATGTAGTACAACGTAATGAGAATCTTAAATTGTGACTGTCTAAAGTGTCTAAAGAGACGGGGTTGAATTGGTACAAAGCCTTGCTCCTGGCTTTGTTTACCATGCGCAATAATCCCCAGCATTAACACAAACTGTCTGCCCACAAAATCCTTACAGGTAATCCCATGAGAATGTGAACTGAACCCCCAGCATTCACCCACATACAAAGTTTGTCTTTAGAGGATTACTCCAATACTGTAGCATGTTCAGTAACAGTGTTCGATCTGTCCAAGCTCAGGTATGTGAAGCCCTGCCTGAACCAGCTACTCAGCCCTGTCACCCTCTACAGCCAGGAGATCGGATCTTGGCAAAGGTCCATCAGCAGAAATATGTGCTCCAGCCCAGGTGGCAAAGCCACTTTCAGGTTCTCCTAACTATGAACACGGCTGTTAAATGTGCTGGGATCCCAGCATGGATTCATGCAGCACATTGCTGCAAAATCGCCACCCGAGCTGACACCTCCACTTCAACCGAACTTCCTCTGCTTGGTTCCAGTCTCACAACTACCACCGACTCCTCCACCTGTGTCATTGCCGGTCGTATGACGATATCAGACCCTTCCAGTGCTGTTGGATCAGAATGGCTGGTAACAGAGGACGAGGGCGTGGTCCTCAATCACCCAGTATGCTCACGTGCTGAAGCAGGACCTACAGCATCTAATCCTCTTCCACACAGTGAGGAGCTATTGCTAAGACTCCTTTGTCACGCGGTGTCCCAACCTGATTTCTAAACCTGGACACTCGAGGATTGGTCCTAGTGTATATTATGTCTAGCTATATTTCTGTTATTATTGTTATTGTCAGAACACTGATATATTATCATCTCACTGTGACTGCTGCTTTTCTCATCTTCATCCCTGGGTTCACAGTGAAAATACTTACCAGCACCTCTCCTATCAGTATGCCTGTATTTTTAATCTTACAGACCGCTGGGTCTGTTCCCATCTGCCTCATGACTTATCCTCCAAGTTCCCTATTGCTCCTATTCCCTTCCAGTTGGGGGATGTCTGTCTGGATCTTAAGTTGGTCACCCAGTCTCAAGGCCCAGGACCCTGTGGGGATGCTCATGCTAACTTGGGTTTTATCGGTCCTCTGAATTTGCCCACCCCAGACCAAGTATGCATCAAGCCAGCAGCACTCCACCTTTCCTCGCCAGCAACTGGCCTTGTATGCTGCACCAACCCAGGTCCTCTTTATGGAACCAATTCCATTATATTGATCAATAATGTTACGTTTGCCGTCAACCCTAATTTTTCATTTTCCCAGTACGGATACGTCCTTATTCCGGAACTTATTTCATTTAACCAGGTTACTCACTGTAGTGACCACCTTACTCCTATAGTCCATAGTCCCCTTTCCTCCATACTTATGGGACATTCCTCCGTCCTGTGAGACGGGACCGGAGCACTTTGTAAAAGCATCAAAATGTTTGCAAAAAATGTAGTCCTTCCTCTCTTTTACGCGTTGTACTGCACGCGGCTGTAACCCCACCCATCTTAGCTCCGCCCCGCGCATCGCCCATCAGTCCTTTTCTATCGCCAGGTCAGAGACCTTTAAGCAATAATAGAGGAACCTTATTAGAGGGGACGGCGGGCGGGCGTATGGAGGAAAGGGGACTATGGACTAGGAGTAATGTGGTCACTATGGTGAGTAACCTGGTTATACTCCTACGTCCCGTCCTCTTTCCTCCATACTTATGGGAGATTCCCAAGCACTCCTTACAGGAACTACCGGTGGATGGAAAACCCCTTATTGAAAAAGGATCTTCAGCACAGCCTGGCCAAACTGAGCATCAGATCTGGAGCCCAGGTCTAGACAATAATGTTTACAAAAAGCCGATGGGGAGGCCCATGTAGCCGCTTTTGCGATGGTCTCCCAGGGGACATATTTCTGAAAGGCAACGGCAGCTGACTTGCCCCGCACCAGGTGCGCATTAATTCCTTTAGGAGGCTGCAGACCTTGGACAGTTTAAGACTCCGTAATACAGGCAGCGATCCTACTGGAGATAGTCGCCTTAGAGGCTTGTCTACCTTGTGGATTACCAAAGGTCACCAATAGTTGAGAAGAGCTCCTAAAACGAGAAGTTCTGTCCAGATAGAACTTAAGAGCCCTTCTAACATCCAAACAATGCAGAACCCTTTCGGCTTCTGAAGCTGGATTTGGAAAGAAGACCGGAAGGGAGATTGACTGATTTAGATGGAATTCAGAGACCACCTTTGGCAGAAAAGAAGGATTTGTCCATAGTACCACCTTATCCCTGTGGAAAACCAAGAAGGGATGCTCCACCGACAGAGCTTGGAGCTCACTCACACGCTTTGCTGAAGTAATGGCAACTAAAAAGGACACCTTCCACGAAAGGTGCTTAAAGTCCACCGTGGCCATTGGTTCGAACCGTTTATGGCACAACGCCGTAAGGACCACATCCAGATCTCACGTCGGGTGCGGCTTGCCAACCGGAGGATAAAGACGCGTCAAACCCACGAAGTGCCTCCTAATCACTGGATTTGACAGTGAATAAGAGCACTGGTCCGTGGATAGGTAGGCGCCTACCGCCGAAAGATAAGTTATGCATGACAGAACATGAATGCCTGATTCTGCCAGGTGAGACACGAAGGACAGCACTGTGTCAATCGTAGCCACCCTGGGGTCCAACTGTTTGGCTTCCTAGCTACCTGAATTATTCGCATGTTATCAGCAGACAGGTTGAGATGCTCTAAAGACCTGAACTCAGGCACCATGCCGTCAAGCAGAATGATTGTGGGGAGGGGTGCCACAGCTGTTGATCCCTCTGGTGAAGTAGATCGGGACTCACCCGTAGCCTGATTGGTGCGCACACCGACAGGTGCCGAAGTTCTGAGAACCAGAACCTCGCCGGCCACCACGGGGCTATGAGCAGAAGAGAACAGTTCACCATGTTCTTCAGCTTGCAAATCGTCCAATGAATCAGAGGCAGAGGCGGGAAAGCATAGGCCCTCATGTTGTGCCAAGGAATCCTGTGAGCATCCCCCAGAGAGGAGGCTCCCAGACCATTTCTGGAGGCATACAGAGGAAGTTTCTTGTTTGCCGATGTTGCAAAGAGGTCCACTTCCGGAGTGCCCCAACCCATGTATATCCGTGAGAGGATCTCCGCTTTCAATTCCCACTCGTAGCTGACCATTGTCCGCCAACTTAGGGCATCCGCCGTGACGTTCAGCTGGCCCTGAATGTGTACTGCTACCAGCCAGACACCATGCCGAATCGCCCACTCCCAAATCTGGATGGTCAGATCCACAAGAGGAGGAGACTTGGTGCCCCCCTGCTTGTTGATGTAATACACTGACACGACATTGTCCGTGCGGACACGGACCACTTTGTTGGCAATGACTGGCCTGAATGCCTTGAGCGCTAGGAAAATCGCTAGAAGCGCCAGATGATTTATGTGAAGGAGCTTGTCCTGGGGCGACCAAAGGTCAGAGACCTGAAGAAGATCCAACGTCGCACCCCACCCCAGAAGGGAGGAGTCTGTCGTAACCGTCACCATCGGGGCAGGGTCTTGAAACCTGCACCCACCAACTGGTTGCTGAGAGATGACCACCACACCAGGTCCGCTCTCATGGAAGCCAGAATCAAAATCATCTTGGAGTCCAGATCTACCGCCTGACGCCAAGAGCTCCGAAGAGCCATCTGAGTCCGCCTCATCTTGAGACTAGCAAGAGGAAGAGCCAACTCGCACAAGGCCGTGAGGCCCAGAAGCCTCTGGAACCACCAGGCCGACATGCTCTCCGACTGCGCAAACATCTGACACGTGGCCAACAGATCTGCCATTCTGTCCCCGGTCAGGTAAACTCTGCAGTCGATCGTGTTCCAGCGAAAACCCAGGAAAATCAAGTCCTGAGAGACTGTCATGGAAGATTTCCGCCAGTTCATCGACAGCCTAAGGTGGAACAGGAGCTGGAGGAGAGACTGAAGATTGCACGTGGCATTCAGCAGGCAAGGGCTGCGCAACAGCCAATCGTCCAAATACGGATACACATGGATACCCTGCAGACGAAGATAAGCTGCAATCACCGACATCATCTTCGTAAAGACACGCGGTGCCGAGCTGAGGCCAAAAGGAAGCACTCAGAACTGGAAATGCTCCTCTCCCACAGAGAAACGCAGGTATCTCCGATGTGGATTCCAGATCAGGACATGCATATACGCATCCGGAAGGTCCACCACGCTGAGCCAATCGTCCATCTGTAAAGAGGACTTTATCTGACCAGGCGTGATCATCTTGAATTTCTCTTGGGGTAGGGAAAGATTGAACTGGGAAAGGTCTAGAATGGTGCGCAGGCCAGCCTGGTTGGATTTGGGCACCGTAAACAGTCGGGAGTAGAAGCCCTCCCCTCGTTCCCCTAGGGGAACGGGTTCCACTGCTCTGAGATCCAGTAACTTCTGGATTTCGGCCCTGAGGGAGGGCGACCCCGACTGCTGGATAGGAGGATTGATGGGTGGGGTAGGGGGAAGGGGTAAGCGGAAGCCCGCCCGAGCCACTGACAAGATCTACCGGTCCTCGGTGATAGTCTGCCACGCCTCCCAATGAGACGCAATGCGTCCTCCCACCGGGGTCGCGTGCAAGCGCAGAGAACCCTCATTTGGCTGGTTTTTCGATGGTGGCACCACCTGAACCTGAGGAGGAGGCGGAGGAGCGGGAGAAATATCGACTCCGTTGCTGCCTCCAGCAGGAATTTCCCAAAGGGGTATCGACTCTGCAGGATTTTCAGTCTAGAAAACTCCTGAAGCCAGAGGAGGGCCGAGGTTGTGACAACGGTCTCTGTGTCCTAAAAGGTGGTTTTACTAGGACAGACAAGGACTTGGCGGTCTGGGTGCTATCCTTCGTTTTGGTCAGCTCCACATCCGTTGTGGAATGAAAAAGCTCCTTTACCGTCAAACGGCAGGTCCAAAACCTTATCCTGCACCTCCTTAGAGAACTTGGTGGCGTGCAGCCAAGCCTGACGAGAAGCATCCACTCCAAGCATAAGGCCCCGAGCCAAAGTGTCGACATGATGAGCCGCAGCCTCCAGCAGATCTTGAGCCAGGACCCTGGCATCCGCCAAACCCACCTTGAAGTCCTCAAACTTTTCAGCGGGGAACAACTCCTCAAACTCCGACAGACCTTTCCACATTTTTATATTCGCCCCTGCTAACACCAGTTCTGCAATTGCCTGACGCTACTGCAGGGCCGAGTTAGCAAAGATCTTCCTCCCAAGGGAGTCAAGAAGCTTATCCTCTTTGCCCAAGACCTGTGTAGCAGTCGTAGAAGAGGATGCCGCAGGTCTGGACTGAAAAGTGGCCGCAGCCACCACCGTGGAGGAGGGGGGCGGACATGACGCTAAGGCCACCTCTTCCGAAGAATGAAGCCTGTAGCACGCATCAATTTTCTTATTGACAAAAAGTCCAGAGTGTGGTTTCTCCCAAACTCTACGGACCTCTGCCAAAACGTCCTTCTGCAAGAACAAGCCGGTACACCCCGAAGGAGACAAGGTGAATGCCCCCGAAAGCACGCCCTCCTGCGGGGCGGGTGCCTTGGGTACTGGAACATCCAACAGACACATCATGTCCAGCACCCGGTTGTGAAAGGCTCTGATAGAGTGGGGCTGGTCTTCGCTGTCCTGATCGCCCTGCATGTCATCCGACAGGTCCGGATCAGGCTGAACCACATCGGGCACCACCACAGCCTTGTCCACAAGGGACAACGGGGTCGGGGGTGGAAGAGAAGGGGAAGGCCCAGCCGGTAAAGGCGGCGCCGGCGGAGGCACAGGAACCGCAGCCGGAACCGACGGCGTAGGCGGGCATATCTCCCTGAACAAGCCTCGAAAGTACTCCTTCATGGGGTCGGAACGCATTCGTTTTTGAAACTTCCGAAGAAGGCTTACTCCACCAATGACTTAGGCGTGACAGGAGGAGGCCTCTCATGAGGGGAGTAATTCCAGGGGCGTAAGGGAGAGGATTGCCAAGAGGGCCCTTCACCACTGTTGTCTACATAAATCAAGGACGCCCATGCTGCCGGCAGCGAGACATTGTGCGGTAGAGGCATCCGAGCGTTCCAGTCATAAACTGGATGAAACGGATGTGCACAAGGAAACCTATGTTCACCTGAAAGAGCACCCCTACACCTAAGGCCGATGGCGTAGTTGTAAGGGTTGCATCCAAAATGGCCGCCGTGGTCTTGGCGGGAACGGCCGCCATTTTGTCGCCACCTGAGGAGAACTGCAACACATGTGGAAGTGAGGCAGCGGTCCCCACAAGTAGGTCATGGGTCTACATTTTAGCCTTAACACAAGGAACCTCAACCGAGCCGGTACTGTGTGGCCTAAAATGCTTTTGTGACATGCTAATAGCCAAACTAGCCTTCGCAGGAAGGACCTCGGCACTGCCGGTGAAGGAGGAATTACGGTTCGAAACCTCACTCCTTGCCCCCTCAACAGTTCTGGCGTCACCGCAAGAGCAGGAACGATGAGGAACACCCTTCACCGACAAGGCCTTAACAGGCCTCTCAGAACTGTTGGTCATTTTAGGCTCTAAACGAGGGACCTCGGACCCGAGTCCAGTAGAAGCCTCTTCACGCCGAGCCTCGAACTTCTGTTCGGTAACGACAAGCCCAGCCGAGGCCTCGGGGTGCACCCCGGTACAAATGAGGGAAGCTCCAATCAAGGAGGCCTCGGAGCGAGCTCCGGTACCCTACAACTCAGTAGAACTAGGTCTACAAACAACCCCCACAGGAGGGGCCTTGGATTGCGATCCGGTGTCAACAGGCCCCTTACGGAGACCCTTGGAGAAAACTGTGGTATACTTTTTAGGCACAGACGGCATCTCAGGGCAAGCCCCGGTATCAGAGCCCTTGGTGCTCCTCCCAGACCGGGAAGACCCCGGAAAGGAGTCTCCCCGGCCGGGGTGCCCTAAAAAGTAAGGAACTTACCGGGCATTTCTTCTTCTCGTCGATGAAGGACTGGAAATGCGTAGGGGAAGTGCGCTGAAACACCTCCTTGTCATGATCACTTAGAAGACCCCTAGAGTAATCCCTAAAATGACACAGACATTTGCTTATCATTACTGGATTGTATGGCGACAACACAGTGTAGTGGGTAGGTTTAGATAGCCACTTCCTGATAACTCAATATGTCTGCCTTAGTTGATTTCCTGATTGTCTCAGTGCAAGTCTAGTTATTTGCACTCAGTTAGTATTCAAGCCCCTCCCACTGTGAGCTCCGTGCTTCTCGTCTGATCTGTCAACAATTAACGCTTACCGCAGCCTGACAGTGTTTAGTTAAGCCTTTAGATAATTTGTTTCCGAATCGTTCGAGGGTTTTTAGTCCGTAATAACCTTTAGAATTCCTGCGCATTGTAGGTCTTAAATCCTGTGTCAGAAGCATTTATGAGAATTCAATCCTGTCAGTAACGGCAACTTACATACCGTATGAATGCATCGTTCCTGTCAGACAGCAGTTGATGAGAAGTATAACAGCTGTCCGACGCCTTCCACTGAACGCAGTAGTTCTCACAAAAACGCTGCACAGCAAGTATTGCCTTATAAGTTCTAATGCCATAAAAGTCACAGATATTCAAATTGCTTTTACGAGCCATGTGTGAGGTTTCACTAATGTTATTGTTACGCAGTGAACGTGTTTAATAATTCTTGTTACGTTCACCGCTGCTATTTCAAGGGCGCATTTTTTCCCATTTCACTCCGTTTTTTGTTTCCTGTAATTTAGACAAAAACTCAACAGGTCCCCACGGGCAACTAGATAGCAGTAGCTTAAATATTCATAATATAACAAAACTGAGCCAACTCCCTCTATATCAGTAACACGTGCATATGTAACAGATAGGGTTTACAGCACTCCCTCAACAAACTCCATTAAGGCATCAATGTTTAATTAGTCAGCCTTTTAATAATATTAGGAATCCCATTCCAAGTTCTTTTAATATAATACTGGTGTGCCCTCTCCCCTTCATAGTTCTGATACTTATCCTGTTCGAGTGGCGCCAGGTTCACATCCTGACTAGTAAACTCTATCAAGCATAGAATTTAGTGCAGTGTCCCTTCTCTCCACGCCAGAGGTAGTCTCCAGTGTCGCATTTCTTTAGAACCAAGAGCCCCTGCACAGATGCAGGATGGAGAGCTCCCCAAAAAAGAATACAAGTTAAAAATAAGGAGAGAAGAGAGTTCCTTGCAGGTTTATTAATATAAGAGAAAAGCTGCAGTAATTACTAGTAGAATTGGATATTCCACACTAAGGAATTTTTCTGTGTATTACTATAGGAAAACATTGTTATAAAAGAAGTAGCTGAGTGTAAGAGCATCGCAAGTTAAGAAGAGTCCATTGTGAGGTGTTTCTGAGTGAGTGTCCCAGCGGAGTCAAGGTAAGCGTTACACTCCTCGCACTGCTCTAACCGACATTGAAGTGCCTGAACCGAAAGGGAATCGCAATAAAAACACAAGTCCCACCGGTGGTCAGGACCCAAACACTCTAAACAAAGAGGATGGGGATCCGCCCTAGAGAAGCATCGCTGACAGGAAGAACAATTTGGGAAGTCTAGCTGAAAAGGCATAGATAGAATATCACGCGATCGCAAGCGAGAGCCAGAGAGGAGGAAATTGGAAGAAAAAACCTTCTGCAGATGCAAGTGCGTCCAGTCTCGAACGAGCAGGGAAAAGGACTGATGGGCGATGCGTGGGGAGGAGCTAAAATGGGCCGAGTTACAGCCGCGTGCAGTACCCCGTGTAAAAGAGAGAAAGGACTAAAACATTTTGCAAAATGTTGATGCTTTTACAAAGTGCTCCGGTCCCGTCGCACATGACGGAGGATGTCCCATAAGTATGGAGGAAAGGGGACGGGACGTAGGAGTATCAGGTGACAAAGCTTATCCCTAGCTGCCCATTAATTGGGGAGGGAGTTGTTACTCCTGCAGTGCGTCATACTCCCACCTTTCATGCTCATCCGTGCATCAGGAGAAGCACTGCCTGGGAATACTTTGTTGCTGGAGCAGGATATCTAATTACCAGCCCTTGCGATCAAGATAAACAGTGACCGCTTGACCCAATTGTCATGGTTCGTAGAGGATATTGCAAATACCACTGCGTCCACCTTGACTCTATTATTCTGAGAACAAGTAGCCATCCGAAACTTGGTGCTTCAGAACCGTATGTCTTTAGACATCATCCTAGCTTCACAAGGAGGCGTCTGTGCAGTCATGAAAAGTGAGTGCTATACTTTCATACCTAGTTACTTAAGTAATGTTACTGACATTGTCACCCACATTCACCACACTGTAGGCCTCCTTCACAACAGGCTTTCTGGACATTTGGGTCTTGGATTGAGGGTCTATTGGGACCTGTGGGTGCATCTATTGGTCAGATTGTACTCATTGTGCTAGTCATAATTCTAAGTTTGTCTTGCCTGTCGATTGTTTGTAAGTGTCTCTATTATCGAGCATGCACCACCTGCTTTGAAGTCTCTCAGACTGCCCAAGTGCTTTAGTGACATGCTATGGAAGAAATAATATGTCATGCTATGCCAGGATGTGATGTTTCCTCCCCCAGAGATGATTGTAATGAGACTGGAGTGAAGGTCTCATAAAAGGGGATTCTGGGGGAAGGTCTGGAATTGCAAATTGTATGTATTGCCCATACTGCTGCATTAGAATATTGAGTAAGTAGTACTGCAAACTGGCACGTTTAAACAACTGTTTATTGCTTGTGTGAGGTGAGGCTTTAGGCTTTATCTGCACAAGTCCTTGGAAAGAAGACTTTTCTTCACCTAGCATATAGCTATGCTCGCCTTCACATCTCTCACTTTTGACCTGTTTCCCTTTTGGCATATGTAAGTGTGTTTTAGGTTCCCGCTTTCTTAGGAGAAGCGGCTTTAGTAGACGGAAGTCATCATACTGTAAGCATGCTTGCCTGCCTCAGACAGTGTGTGAACCTCTGAGGAGTATATTCAGCTCCCCTAAATGCATCACTTTATGCTGTCCTTCTTGATAACACTGCCCTACATGTAGGAACACAGCAGGTATCAAAGACTTGCATAGTGGTGCTTTGTTCCCTACTTGCAACATTGTTTCAGTATGATTCCTTGCCCTGTCTGGACCTCCCGTTCCATTGAAATACATTTGTTACTTTGGATATAAAAGAACAGTGCTTGGAGGGAGGGAGGGTCTCACTTGCGGTGTGCAGTTATAATGTCGAAAACATAATGTCGAGTTACAAAAATGTCGAAACAATAATGTCAAAATGTTCTTTTTCGAATGCTTTCTTTTTTTATTTACATGTATTTTTTGGGTTCTGCAAGTAAACAAAAAGGTTAAAACAGAATAAAAAATAAAAAAAGGGGGTTGGGAGGGGAACCCCCTCATTTCGAACAAAAAACAAAGAAAAAAAGACATTCGATTTTTTTTTTTCGACATTATGTTTTCGACATTTTGACTTTCGACATTATGTATTTCGATATTATCACTATAAACCCTCACCTGCCTCGAAGTCTCGTACTTTCGTTGGCTTGATGTTGTCCTGTTGCTTGCTTTTTACTAACAAATTATTCACTAGTCCACCGGAATAGTCAGTGGTCATGTTTTCCATGACAGCTTGTACGAAATTAATTTACACATAGTAGAAACAGTAATATGATTAAGAGTGCAAAGAAGTAAAAACGACAAAAACTTGCTTGCATGATTAACTACAATCAGAAACTAAATGCAGCTTATAAGTACTCAGAACATGGTATAAACGTCTAAGATGCTGACTGTATACTACCTGTCCCTTTTCAATGTCCGTTCGACTACATTTGTCTTACGTTACAAAATTGTGGCCGTGTGAATCCAACACGATCACCAATGAACACGGTTATCATGCCGCCAACCATTTTAATACTCGAAAGATATGCAATTGCCTAAATTACTTTATAAGTAAGTTTGTACAAGCTATTGTTTAGATATTATCAGAGTGAGAAATAACAATAGAGAACAGATAAAGTACTAATTAGACTATTATGTCAAGAACTCAACGCAACAACACAGAGCTCCATGGATATTAAAACAAATGAAAACAAATCAAGTAACCGTTAGTTCCCTTTTAATGTAACATTAGAATGGTACACAATATGTCACAGGGGCTTAACAAAGGGATGTTTCTTAATTAATAGCTGTACACAATTACATTAAAGAAGTCTTTTAACGATGTACATAGAAAGGACAATACTGGCAGACAAAATCACAGGTACTAGTAGTTATTAACATAACAGAAACTAATCAAATAAGCTAGGTTTGTAATGAATGTGTAATAAAAGGTGATGAAAGACCAAATTAACTCTAATACGTGTATTAGTGGAAAAATGCATACACTTTATGGATATGAATGCCAAAGACATAACAATGGAATGGGAATTAATAGGATAACGTGTTTTAGAACAGTCATACATTGAGAATATTGTACAACAAATATTAATTAGTAATTGTCTCTTTATTTTTGTTGTTCTTCTCCCTCTTTCCTGACCTGCTCACGCTATAATCAGTTATTGCTTACTGGATTTATATAGTAAATGTGACAATATTGCTGTGTTTGAACACTTTAAGAAAATACATTCTCAGATGTAAAGGATGTACCAAAAAGAATATATTTCTAAACAAATTGATAACCACAATGATTTCTGAACTCACCTGAAGAAGCTCATAATAGACCATGGGAATTGAACAGGTCTATATAGTGAAACACTTGTTGGCAAAGTGTGCAAAAGGCAATAAATGTGCCGAAGTTCCTAGAGGATTGTAACCAAGGAATATTTGGTTTTCCTTGGAAAGGGAATCTGAGAAGAGACTTCTTCCTTGGAGAATAAATATTTGAAATTCATCTATGCTTTGTATGGATAGACATAAGGAGTTTTTTTGTTTGATTATTAATAATAATATAAAAGAATTTGTAATGAATAAGCATCAGCAGAGAAATTTAAATAGTTGTGCTCAACTAATTGAGTTACTTTTATTATAATGTTCTATGTGGCCAGTATGCCCAACTGAGAGTGCATTTACGAAACTTGGTTTCAGCAACATAGTTTATGGGGTATTTTGGTTAATTAGTATCATGTAAAGTTTAGTAGCTCAAACAGGACTTCAATGTGTTCCTACACGGTTACTATACTTCTTTTTAATCTATTAGGTTTCTTTTTAGTTTTGACTCATCGCTATATCAGTGTCACCATCTAGTGTTAGGCATGATGTGTGGCAAGGAAAAGATGACATTTGGAGGAGGATACATATAAACCATCTGCTTCTGGCATTTTCACACCTTTCCACAGTGATGCTGTTCCAGTCATGTCATGCAGATGCGGTGGTGGGGTCCTTTCCTCTCATGTGAATTCCTTAGCGGGAAGGACCTCAACAATGAGGTTTCCATGCAACAAAACGATACTTCATTAGACAGCCAATGGTCATGTCATACAAGCAGGACACTGAGGTCCTACTCTCAACGATTATTTAGCACAGGAATGGATCCCAAGTGCGGCCCTTAAGTCAAAAGGCCAGAGGAGAAAGGAGCGATCTGTCCCATTTGGATGGAAAGAGAGCAATTCACCTGGGAACAGTCTAAACGGTTGACTTAGCCAATGGTTAATGGCATAGATGTGTCGTACCTGAAGCCATAGCTTGCTTGTCTGCTTTGATGCTAATGGGGGGAACCACACTCATCACCGCGGCCTGGCCACCTCAGCAGCTGACTTCTGCTGGATGTCAGCAAGATTGATGTCTTTATAGTGGGCACGAAATATGAAGCCAAGGCTACAGACTTCTGGCCCTGTCTCAACCCTTAAAGTTCAGATTTTCTGTTTTTTAAAGAAAACCTTTCCTCTATATGTCCATCATAACTTTCTTATTCTAATTTTCCTTTTGAAGTGAAACTGCTGTGGAGCGTGAGTTTTTTCCACCTACCCATATAGCTACCTGCAAAATTGCATTCCCTTCTTTAGGTCTGGACAGTAGCAGCGTACTAGATCTGAGCTTGTCCAAATGAATAAATGGTCTCAGGGAGGCCCCTACATATAAAGATGGGGGATCTTAGAACTCAGAAAAGGTGGATTTTGTTTTTATTTTTGTCTGTTGGCGATGTGGTTGCCATCACTGCAGATAGACATTGAGAGCCTGGTCCAAGGACGGGATAACTAAACTTACATATATCTGCCTCTGTCGAACTGAATCATTTTACGGAATCTTGACAAGGGTTTTGCGTGATAGCCACAATATTGACCACATTGATCATGCCTTCAAAAGAGTTAACTTTGTGGCCTTCCACGCAACCATACTACACATAAGGGCAGCCCACTCCCCAATACCATACTATCCTTCTTCCTAAATTCTCTAAATATTGGAATGAGTCTTCCAAAATGTAAAGATTAAGGCCCTTTCCATGCACTCATACACTTCTGGAGGTACAGCATCCAACTAAGCAATCAGGCATGCAGCGTTTTGCTGCAGCCTTTTTATGGAGCCTCTCCATGCATGAACTCTGCTGCAGGATCTTGAAGATGTTTGGCGAGTTGTGTGAAAGTCAGTGAAGCTATTTCTGTTACGGAGATTGATTGACAGGGCTTCAATCAAGCTTCCTGTCCTACTGTGGAGTTCTATAAATGTATGTTGTTGGCAGAGTGGGATACAGCGATTGTATGTACTTCATTTGGGAGTTATTAGTAGTTTTCTCTGCTACATGGTGGCTTTTAGGGTTGGTAGGGAACATGGGAGTAGATGAAGTTAGTGGCATGCCATGCTACCCACAGATCAGATCTGTGTATCAAGAGCCATTATGAGCCAAGTGTGAGGCCTATGCTTTTCACATGGTGCTGTTTGGGACTGAGCGACTTAGGAGGTGTGACAGAAGTTGGCTGGTTGCAAGGATAGTGGGCCACCCGGCACTGTGGAATAGTACCTCTATTTTAGACTCATCACGCTTCTGGAACCTCCTTGCCATCAATTGTTCAGTGGCAGATAGGCAGGTTTCCTGGGCATGGTATTGTGTTTGCCTGTTGGGATCTGTTAGGACAGTTTCTCTCTTCCTATTTCCCCTCTTCTGTGCAGCTGCGCACCTCGCCTGGAAGGCCTTTGTGGCCGCAAGGTTCATTATTGAACCCGAGCCTTCTAACATGGCCACTAGGTCTGCTGCCTGTGGGGTACATTTAAGGCCCTAAGCAGAAATCCCCTTCAACCAAAAACCGCATTGAAATAATGCTACAAAAACGGCTGTGCTTTTCCTGGTACATGTGTGGCGAGCATTGAACACTGTCGCCCAAAGAATGGCTCTGCATTCGCTTTACTTTCAAGTTGAATTGTCAGAAAAGACCTGCATTCAGAATGGCTATACATTTGCTGTTCTGTCCTTGGAATATTAAAGCAGTGTACAGGAGTCAAGGCGGCCCTGCATGCTCTTTCTTTTAAAACACCACCAAGTTGGGCGCGCCATTGAAACATACCCCTGCATGCTTTATTTCATTTGATTGCCAAAAGGTGAGGAAATTCCTCACAAAAATAGCATTGTCTACTGATAAATCACATGAGGGGCAGAGAGTTCTGCTTTTCACTCAACACGGCTTTTGTTTCCCTTTGATGTGAACCATCGCGCTCAAATTGCAGTAAATGAAAGAAATAACATGGCGTTCCTTTTTCCATGTCAATATCAAAGTGATCCTGTGCAGTATATCTCTGTGTCCAGGAACCCACAGTACATGCAAAACCCCCAGAAGATTCATTGAAAGTCAATCCAGTGAGTTGCAGAAACCGCATTTGTAAACTTGAAATGAACACACGTGTAAATCTGCTCTTTTGAAAATAAGGAAAATGCTGTTTAAAAGTTAATGTCAAATGACAGCTTTTGCTCGCACAGAAATGTGATTGAATATGTGGGTGGGGGTTTGGTTATATAATGTACATGATATCTGTCCCCAAAAGACTTGGTTACTTGGAAAAGACTCAGAAACCAGTAAAACAGGGTTTTGGCACCAGCACTGAATTCAATGGCCGGCCCTGACTACCACTGAAACAAAAATCGCTACCAGAGGTGAACCGGCCCACAATGACATATGAAAAGGCAGAGAGCATGAGGATTAACTGCCCTTCTAGACTAGCAGGCAGCCCTGGAAGAAGGAACAATGGATCGAGTATGGCTGGTGAAATGACCAAGAGGTGCGATGTCCTGCAGCACCCACTCTGAAGGAGGAACTGTCAAACTTCAAAGGGCATCATAAAAGTCCTTTGTTGTAAGCCGAACCTGGCAGGGACAGTTTGCTGTGGTGGTCTGCAGCACCGCCCACACATGTGACAAATCCACCCCATTGCCATTAATGGACTGCATGATTTTAAGACATTTTCCCAGCACCCTGAATAAGTAATAATAATGTTGTATTATGCCAGTTGTCCATGTGATTTTTGGACAAATGTAAAGAGACCAAGTACATGTTTCTAGCACTTGGTGAACTGAAATGGCCATGAAAGACACATTTTGGGGTGAATTATAAATGGGACAAATATTAAACTAGGTGGGATGATGCAAATTGTTATTGGGAATATGTGTAGTCATTGGCAGAATTTTAAATAGTATGCATTTCACAAAAATGGCGAAAATGTGCCAAAGGGCGATGCAACTTCGCACAGAGCCGGCGATCGGATTGTTGAATTCCCTGTGACGTAGTGAATCCACATATCTACTTCTTATGGCGGTGGCTAGTATATGTTTGAAGTTTTGATCTATAACTCATTTTTGGTTAAAAAAAAGTAGGTTGGAGAGACAAAGAAAAGTCATAAATGCAAACACATAAATGATGTCATTTCCCCTGAACCAATCGGCCCAGGGGGAGGAGGGAGGACTGGTAGGCGGTCCTATCCTAGGAGAGGAATTATTCCAGAGTACTACTCCCCAGGTTGTAAATTCGATGATGTCATTTTGACTAAATAAGGGGGATACAGAGAAACACTCAGGACTCACTCAATGACTGAAGAATCAAAATCCATTCAAGATCCAGGAAACCAGATATATCCATCCAGGTAGATCCATCCATTGATCCAGATCCAGGGAGAAAGGAGAGCCGGCAGCTGATCCCATCCTAGAAAGTGATGTGAGCAGACCTTGCCTAGCTGTCCAGCATCCCATCCAGGAGAGCTCAGTGACTAGATCCCTTGACCCAGCTGTCACAGTGACCAGAACCCTTGGCCCAGCCATCCAGAGTGACCAGATCCCTTGGCCTAGCTGTCCAGAGACCTTGCTGGCTTTCCAGAATTCCAAACTCAAGCTTGTATTTATTTATTTATTTTTATTTTTTACATTTGTAAAGCGCAACTGCAGCCCGCGGGCATTGAGGCGCTGTAAGCGGTGCGTAGGAAGGCTTGATTAAGGGTTACAGAAAAGCCGCCCCAAAAGTGTTCTTACACATGAATACAGTGTTACATGGGCAGAGTTCCTAGGTTGCGGACCAAAAAGCATGCACAATTATTTGAAGAGACTGGTCTTGATGGCCTTGCGAAAGGCAGTATGAGAGTCAATTTGTCTGGTGTGCGGTGGAAGAGAATTCCAGAGGGTGGCTGCCATGGTGGGGAAGCTGGTGCCACCAGCATGCACTCTGCGGGTTTTTGGCACAGTGATCAAGTTGGAGTAGGCCTCTCTGGATGGCCTAGATGCACAGGGTTTAGAGAATCTCTGCACGAGATACTGGGGGGCCTGATCGTGGAGACATTTGTGCGTGAGGGCAAGAGTTTTGAAGATAATTCTTTCCTTGACCGGTAGCCAGTGAACCTGCCGCCTAAGGTCAGAGATGTGGTCCCTACGTGATAGTCCCGTGGCTGCCCTGACGGCATTGTTTTGGACTAGTTGATGTTTAGCAAGGTTTTTCCCTGACGTACCTATTAGAAGGGCATTGCAGTAGTCCAACCTTGAGCCAATTATTGCCCTGGCGATGGTGATGCAATTCTGTTGGGAGAGGTACGGTCTGGCTGCGGTGAGAAGTTTGGAGTAATAGGCTGAGGAGGATGCAATGGCATTGACCTGCCTAATCATGTTCAAGTTCGAGTCCATGTATACGCCCAGGGTCTTGACCGTTTGGGAGACGGGGCTCGGAATGTTATCTATGGTGAAGGAGTTGTATTGCTCGTCCCGTTTGCTCAAGGTGGACGGGGATCCAATAAGCAGAAGCTCAGTTTTTTCGCTGTTGAGCCATAACCAGTTTTCTGCCATCCGAGATTGGATCGTGGAGTAGATGGAATTGAGCGTGTTCAGGTCGGACATGTAATCACCCGAGAGGGGGATAAGCACCTGGGTGTCATCAGCATAGTTCGTGTATGAGATGCCCAGGGCGTCAAGGATCTTGCACAGCGGCCTCGTGAAGAGGTTGTAAAGGGTTGGGGCGATGCAAGATCCCTGTGGGACGCCACATTGGATGATGCTCGGGTCAGCGCAGGAAGAGTCGGAGAAGACCTTCATTGCTCTTTCCTGCAGGAAAGAAGTTATCCAATTGCAGGCAGCAGGGGAGAAATTGGCTGCAGTGGCAAGAGGGTGGCAGAGGGTCTTATGATCCACCAAATCGAAGGCAGCTGATAAGTCTAAAAGGAGGAGTAGAGCAGGTTTGCCTGCATCTCTGAGGTCGTCCATCTGATTCTTCAGGTCCAGAAGAGCCGTTTCAGTGCCATGTCTTGGCCTGAAGCCTGGCTGCCGAAGACCAAGAAGATGGTTCTCTTCGAGAAATTTTTGTACTTGCAGGTAAGCTGCTTTGTCCAAGATTTTTAGTAAAAAAGGGACAGTGGTGATGGGCCTATAATTCCCTGGGACCGATGGGTCTAGGGAGGGTTTTTTTGAGGAGCGGACGAACCCACGCTTCCTTGAGCTCAGCTGGAACATGGCCAGACTTGAATGAGGCGTTAATGAAGGTGGTGATAAAGGGGACAAGGGAAGGGGCACAGTCCTTGATCACCTGAGCTAGGCAGACGTCCCCTTTACAGTTGGAAGGCTTAATGGATCTAAGGACGGCAGCGACTTCGGTTTCAGTCATGTTCTTAAACTCAAACAGCGGGGATTGGCAAGTGTCAGCTGATGGAGCGGGGGAGCCATGGTTTTTCGCTATAAGGTTAAGTGCCATTTGGGGTGCAAGGATCTTGGCGTGAAGTGTGTCCAATTTATCCAACATGGCGGACTGAATTTTGTTACACCAGGCTTCATCTTTTAGGAGTGGGAGAAGGGGAGGCAGGGGTCTCCAGCTCTCTAAAGATGGTGAAGATTTCTTTGGTACCTGACTTGGCATCTGAAATCCTAGCGTTAAAGGAGGACGCCTTAGCCTTAATGATGGTGGTTTTGTATTCGGTGGATAGGGCCTTGAAAGCTGCTCTGGTGGTGTCTTTGGGGTTTTTCTTCCATGCAGCGAGTGCCGCTCTTTTTTTGGAACGTAGCTGTAGGAGCTCCTGGGAGAACCAGGCGTTCACATGCTTTACCTTCTTAGCTTTCTTAAGGGTGAGTGGGGCTACCGTGTCCACGGCCATGGTGATGACTCTCTTGAAGTCATTGGCGAGCACATTTGGGTCATTGGAGAAGGGAGGCAATAATGCAGGTACCAGGAGATGTTTAGTGAGGTTCTTCTTGGTGAGCTGCCGAGAGCTTCTGGTGAGTGCGGCTGGGAGCGGGATCGCTGGCCTGGAAGGCCCTTTAGATGTGGTGATCTCAAAATTGATGCAATGGTGGTCGGACCAGGGGATCGGGGAAATGTCTTTAACCTCTAGGGTGCAGTTCTGGTGAGCAACCCAGTCTAGCGTCCGCCCTTTAGAGTGGGTGGGCCTGGAGATGGATTGGGAGAACCCAAGATTAGAGAGCGCTTTATTGAGGGCAGTGGCGTGAGAATCCTTAGAATCGTTGAGGCCGAGGTTGAAGTCACCTAAGAGGATAACTCTGGATGAACTTTTTAAATTGTCTGAAACTGAGTGGATTAAGGCTTCCTGGAAGTCAGTGCTCAGTCCAGGAGGTCGGTAAACAACGTGGAAGGCAATGGTACAGCTAGCTGAGACCTTGAGTTGGAGCAGGAGGTGGTCAGAGCTCTGACCCAAGTCCGCTTGAATTCTCTGGAATTGGAGATTCTCCTTGGCAATGACAGCTACCCACCCACCTCTGTGAGTGGAGCGATCTTATCTGTATGGTAAGTCGCACATAACCACTGTTCCCCAAACTGCATATTCCACTCCTTTGACCCTTGCACCCCATTGAAATCCCATTCAAATCCCAAATTTGCCAGTATAATCTGTTCACCTTTCCATAAACAAATCTGTATTAGCCTATGTATGTTAGGGCATTCCTTTCATAAATCTTTCAAAGGTCTGTATAAATTCTTAGCATTATTTGCAAGTAAATCAATTATTTCCCCAATAAAGAGATTCACAGTGAGTTGCTTGACGTTCGAAATCAACCAGCTCATGTCAAGTGCCTTTCTTTAATGATTATAGGCAGTAAAATATAGTCTCAATAGAACAAGTGTTTGTCTAACATAAAACAAATTTGCCAGTGTTTTGTGTGCTTTCCTACCAATTCCGATTTACATTCGTCCCATAGAAAAACCCAAACTCTAGTCCCATTAAGAGTAACCCCTTTCTTTCAGAATCCTATCTGTTCTGTGCCGCTGTTCCTTGTCCTGAAAACTGATTTTCTATTGTGACAGCCAAGCCCTTTCCGTGGCTGCCTGTCATCCCAAGCCCTGTGTAGAAACAAATTTCCATTCTGCCATGCGTGTTTTCTTTTGCATTTGTTTTTCTTTTCAAAGATCGATTTTCTTACCTTGTTTTCATGTTGCCTTGGTGCCCTGCTTAGTAGTCTGTAAGCGTCTTAATCTCTCAAGTGTAGCAACACAAATTTCTGTCCTAGCTATCCCACAGCGGTTGCAAACTGCTGTGCGAGTAACAAGTGATATCCGAGTATGCCATTTTGCTTGTAAATAAGGTTTCTATTTTCTTTTCTGACCTCCCATTTTGGGATGGTGGGCTGAATCCTAAATCTGATTTCTCCCTCTTCGTTCTGACTCCTTGCCACTGCCTTGCATCCAGAAAGAATTTAGTTAGCAGAAGTTTGGGGTGAGTGTTGCAGGGGGAGTGCTTTTAACCTGAATGCCATCTGTTGCTTTTAAAAACGATTTCTCTGTTGCTTACTATTAAAGGTTTCTGTATATGGTGTTAGGAGTTTGAATTAACTGTGTTGTGGGGATTTTTGCATTTGCATTGCCACAACATCAGTGGCTGCTGCCCAATTGGTTGATTTTACTTGACTTTTCATTAGACCATAAAATCAATAAATATTATATTGTTACACACCGGCCTGGTTCCTGGTCCATTGCGACACGGTTAAGGTGGGTGCGAGACGGGTTGGGAGCCTACTCAAATAAAGAACCTGTGGTTGATTAAAGATAAAAAGCGTTTTTAGTGTGCGCCACATTCATTGTCAGTGGAAGGAGTCCCTAGCTGGAGTGTGCCGTGTTATAAAACCGTTACATAGTGGGGTCTTTTGCCGTGATTGAGATAAGTGTTGTAACCCATTACAGTCTAACACAGCAGGCTAACCCATTGAAGTTAGTGATACTTTTAGTGGCTAGAAAACTGTGTTACACTGTAAACGTGCCACCCCAAAACTTATACCCTAGGTATCAGGCCTATGTCTCAAAATAAAGTAAAGTAAAGTTAACAATAAACTAGGCAAGAGCAGGGTATAGATGTTTGTCCTTGCATAGATAACTAAACAAAGGAAGAACACTCTTCATAATTAACACAGTGGAAATTAACATAGCTAGACAGCACCTTCTGTCCAAACTATTCGTTAGAGGGGAATGGGCAGTTCAGGGGCAGGAGGCCTGGCTAGCTAGGATGATGCAACAGGTCACCTCCATAAGCATGGAAGTGTGTCAGGACAATGGCCTGTTACATCAAGCCTTGATTGAGTTCTGTATGACTCAGAACATCAAATAGGAGCAGATTAAGATGGGTCAACTCACTGTGTATAGGTCCATTCCCAAACAGATTTTGACCAGGAACGCCAGAAGTTAAGCGCTATAAAACAACAGAGAGATGAACTGACTGAACAGATTGGCAAACTGTATCAGGAAAAATATGCCCTATGCCAGGAGGTGTGCCAATTAAAGAGAGACCTGGGGAGAAGTGAGTTAGGCCTTCAGGAACTGACTGACTTAAAAGCAGAGTATGAAAATGAAAAGGTGCATGTGAGACAAGTAGAAGGTGATCTTGAAGAGACCATCCAAGCAACAAATGTGTAGAGACAGGAGATGCATCTCCTGCAACAATAATGGTCTGAGTATTCCCAGGCAATACAAGAGGCCGAGAAAATAAATGAGGCCCTCTGTGATGAGAACTGGGGACTCCAGAGCCAGGTAGCAGCACGAGGGAAGGTAATAGAGGTCAGTCATGCCCTGATAGCAGAGCACAAGGCTCAGGCCTTTGCATACGATCAAGAGGTAGGGGCTGAGGAGAAACTTTGGAAGTTAGAAAAAGAGTGTACAAGGTTAAACCAAGACATAAGGAACCCTGAACAGTCAGAGAGTGGCAGGGCAACCCCTGATCACAGTGTGAAGCCCTCTGTACCCAAGGCCTCAAGCCAATTTACCCCCCTGTATGTGCAAGGCACTGCTCACTTCATGTCCACAGGTTCACATGAACCAGAAACAATGAGGCAGCCAGACTCAAATAGACCTAGCATGATTGATTGAGTCGGCCGGTCAGCGTCCATCAGAGATTGATGAATGGGCGTCCCTGTTCAGGCTAATGGATCTGACCAGGAAGACTCCTATGACGAGAAAATAAGGGAGCTAGACTTGCAGAAACATCAGCTACAAAGGAAACACTTGGATCGCTTTGCAGAGAAAAGGGAGTCTGAGTTGAGGCCCCAAAAGATTACCTCAACCCAATCAGGGAGGTGGGGGGAGTTCTCCACCAACCCCGGAAGCAGGGAGTAGTCAGATGACTGCTCCCCTGTGAGAAAGAGGGAGTCCAAGGGAAGTGGCCCACAGAGCTCAATGTACAACAGGGGAGAAGAGACGAGGCCCCATCATTCTGGGAGAGACTCCCAAGCTCAAAGAATCAGGAAGCGCTGAGAGGAAAGGGAAGGGACCTTGAATAACAGCAGCTCTGAGTCTGAGGGCGAATGGACTCAGGTGCCGTGGAAAAAGAAGGCTGCCAAACAAAAGAGAACTCTGTTGAAAGACCCCATTAGCCAGATAAAAGCTATTAGAAGTTTCATGACCTTGTACCATAAAAATGCCAAATATTCAGTCTGGGAGCATCTGGAGCTATATGACCAGATGATGACCTCCTTTGACATTAAAAATGATAGGAATTCTATAGAGTTCGCCAAATGGACGTTCTCCCCAAAGTACTCCAGTTTCTTTGCTGGGCTGGAGGATCAGAACCATTCAAGGTGGTGCACCTACAAGGTGGCCATCCTGAAGCACTTCTCCATGCACAGGAACCCCCAGGAAGCTCGAAAGGCGGCCTACAACCTGCAGTGGGGAGAGGATCAGGCCAGAGAGAATTTCTTCAGGAATTAAAACTGCCATTTTCACAAACTACTAGCCGGGTGCGCACGAATAGTAGGGAATTTATAAATACCTATTTTCATGCACTCCCGAAGTACATCATGACTCAGTTGTTAAGAGATTTCCATGATTAAAGGACCCTAGACTGGGTAATAGGGCAAGCTACCCGGATCTATGAGGTCCAAAAGCTGTAGAAAAAAGAAATCTCCCCAAAAACCCCAAACAAGCCAATACCCCTGCTGCTGCCAAGGTGGTGGAGGTGAAGGTTACCCCCATTTTGGACCTAGAAATGGGGGGGCCTAAAATACACCTTCGCAGAACCAACCAAACCAGAGGCAGAGAAGACCCTCTGACCAATCACAAACAGGTGATAGTCAGGCAGGGTATGATATGATATGATATGATATGATATGATAGTTTATTTATATAGCACCTATACACAATGTGTTTCAAAGCACTTCAAGTCAAGGGAGGGAACAAGGGAAAATACAATGACATTCTTACACTACAAATGTGTCCCCTGATTCTGCCAATTACATCAGCCCTGGGTACAAGGGCACCAGACCCATCTTGGGGTACGTGTGGACTCCCCCGGCCCAGGGGGGATCCAATTAGGTGATTCTGGCCCCAGGAAACTTCCCTCCAAACTTCCCCCAGGAAGGCAATAATCTTCCAACCTCTAGTTTAAGTTTCTTCCTCAGGTACCCTCAAAACCCCAACATTCAGGACAACCCTCTTTACTCTACTCGCTTTCAGGAGTCTAGAGCACCAAACCCAGGAGAGGGGAGGCCACGGATTGAGGGCTACCAGGGAAACCCTCAATATTCAAGTTACTCCGGGAGAAGGGACAGTTACCCTTCCCGAGAGCAACCCAGATTTGACTCAAGACCCCCGTATCAGCCAGAGAGGGTGTCACAACTGGAGCGCCAGGTCCAGAACTTAACCCAATATCCGAGTCGTATGTTGAGTGCTCAGCAGAACCCTCAGACGAACATGGCTGCTCAGAACAGCTCGAATCAAGGGTCTGGCACCCCAGAACAATGACGGGGAGAGAACCCTGATGACCAACCGGTTCCAGAGGAGGAGACGCAGGAGAAAGGGGATGCAAAGCCCTAGAGGAAGCTTCATTCCTCACCCGCGAAAAGCCCCTAGACACTGCAGAACCGGAACTTAAATCTCCTACCCCCAAAGAACTGCAACCTAGGGAACGGAGGGTAGGTAGTGTAGGGGAGGACTGGTCCAAGAAGACCTCCCCTCGCCTACGCTTTCTCCCCAGGTGAGGACTATGGCTCTCTTGGGCGTCCCCTCATGCCACCCGGGCCCAGGTGGTGGAGGGCTCACCCACTGGAGACATTGCCCGCACATATTAAATGCCCACATGTATTATAATTTAGCTAGGCCCAGAAACCATTTTGTCTGGTAAAGATGGTGTGAGCTCAGCGCACTGTAGCGCGGCCCCCACCCTTGGAGGGTTTCAGTCATCCTTGTTGCCGCAGCACCCTGGCAGATCCGCTGCAAGCACGTTCCCACGAACAAGAAGGACATGAGCTAGTGTAATACACTAACATTGTAACAGTTCACCTCCCGCAGTGTATCATCGCTCCCAGCATGACCCGGCCAACAGGCCTAGGCAAATGAAAAGAACAGTAAAATGGTCGTTAGATGACAGACAATCTTTGTATATTAATGTTGAGACTACTTGCAAAGGATGCTTTTCTTCCATAAAATCCCTTATATTACAAAAGCCGGTAAGATGTACAATTACAAGAAAACATGCTCCCATGATATAAGCGATGGTGAGCCTATACCATTGCAGTTGGGTACTAATAATAACGGAACGCACCAGGAATCTGTTTGTTACGTGTATGACTGGAAAACTTACACCCCATGGGCTCGTGCCATAACTGAACTAATGCTGCTAGAGGACACAAGAAAACGAATGTAACCATACAAAGGGCCCATGTGAAGAATGCACGAGAAGGCACATGTCATGTGTGCATGTCTAGGCCCCACATGTGCCACCACCGTCACGAACAAGTGGCGGGTTACTTTCTATGTTCCCCACCAATCCTAACTCTACCTCACTTACTGCAAATATATATGCATATAACTAAATACTGTACTGGTTAAAACATAATGTATAAATAAGGTGCTCAGACTGGGTATAATCAAGACACATCCAGCAGAGTTTAAATGCATGTTTTGTAATGTTTTGATTAAGTATTATAAGAGTGTTCAAATGTTTGTGATGTCTTTACCTAAATCGGCAACACACGAGGAAGATACCTTTGTGAAATACGTGCAAGGCCATTCCCCCTCCCACCCTACGAAGGCTGCCAAGGCATGAGAGCAGAGACCGCGCCGCGCTGCGTTACCTCCCCCAACCAGACTGGAGTCGCTTCAAAGATTTGTAACCCCCTCTGTAGCACCCAAGGCCACCACCTGCCACATGCATTATTTACAGCACAGCAGTAAACCTCTGCCTGAACACACGCGCCCCCTCGTAAACCTCACAACCCACCGGACCATCTCAGACTTATGGCCCTGTGCAATCAAGACACCCAACACTTTGACAACACACAGCGGAACATCTATAACAACTTCTAACAAGGCAGAAAGACATGTACCGCCCGTCCCAGGCCCTGAAGCTTAGCCCCTCGACCTATGGCCCCGGTCAACAGGACACTGGTAACCATGCCCTGACGTATTACCTCCAGTCCCCTCACAAGGTGCATTCCTCCTGTGTTGCATTAACCTGTTGTATAACCTATTGAAAGATTTACTAAAGAAGATAATATCAAAATGCCTGAATGACTGCGGTGTGCATGGCCTAGGGCTAATAAGTCAGGAAAAGACATTCATCTCTGCCACTGGCCGCGATGGCCCCACAACACCGCCTGGATGAACTCTGCCACCCTGCCAGGCCCAGCCCAACCCACGAGGCTGACCAGTGACGTCTTCCAGCCAAAGCCAACCACATCACAGCAGCACCTATAGTTAGTCGTCGCCACCCAATCCCCATGAACTTGTGCCCCCTATAGTGTGTAGGTTCTTATGACGTTTTTTGTAAATATATACGCCTGTCTTTGCTATTGTCAGACAGAGCGCTCTCGGAGTTTGCAGAGTCCTTTGCATGCCCTATTCTGATTGATAAACTCCCATTTACGCTCACCCGCACTCTGTCTTGGCCTTATTCCCATTTTGGGAGAGTCCTTCACTGTCTCTCATTGCGGGGAGGATCGTGCTGTTTGGGGACGCTTGCCTTCAGTGGTGACCCCGATAGCGTGATATTATTTCTTCCTAAACTCGTTATAACCGTCCCCTTTTGGCACGAGAATCTCCGGTCGAAAAGGGATACGCACGGTGAGCCGGCTCCGGGAGGCTGCCCGCCAACGGCGACCGGTACACTAAGAAGTGCGCACTCAATAGAGAAAGGGTACGGGATCCCGGTTGAAAAATCCCCTTTGAGTACCGCTCGCCGGAGTCGGGGCTGACTGTTGAGCTGACGGCGACACTGCCTGGACGGACCCAGTTTCGGAGACTATCGGTTCAAGACGGGCACGTGAGTACTGAGTGTGAGCGATTGTAAAGGGAGCGGGGAGAGAAGTGTAGGACAGGGAACGAAAAGGGGGTACGAAGATATGCTAAAGATTATTCTAAAATTTCCTTTCTTTTTCTTTGCATATGGCCATTAGGACTACGAGGTGAATAAGAGATAGAAGTGACGGGAACCTAGCTCCGAAAGGGGGTGGAAGGCGGCGCCGCATAGTGCTATATTGACTAGTACTGGGAATATATGACGAAGTGAAATACAAGATAAAAGTGTTCAGCAAAAGGGGGCACTGAGAATATATTAGTGATCGCTATTACTGCTTTCTTTTCTTTTTCTTTAGGGGTAGGGGGAGAAGAAGAAAAAAAAAAAAAAAACACAAATATATGTATATGCGCATCCATTTATCTAAGTAAGACAGACAGGGACAGCCGGCTAGGGAGGAAAGGGAGGGCAGCTCGAATGGTGAATTGAATGCTACTAAGAGGTGTGTGCACCTCGTATGTGTCAGGGGACGACTTTGATGTTGCGAATGTGTAAAACGGCTATAAATGTATAATTGTTAAATGGTCATGGTAAGTGTGACCGGATAAAACTTTTTGAAGGCAACGTTGATACAGTGACGTGAGTGGGTGCCTTTTGATTTCCGGGTTGATATTGTCAAAATAAATGATGGGTTGCTCTTGTATGTGTCCCCCAAAGAGAACAAAGTAGAAACTGTGTACAGTCAGTTTTGTTTGTACAGTCAAGGGAGGGAGAGCCCAACCGAGCATAACATTGAATGTGAGGTAGAATACGAAAAATAATATTGATACTACATTCACATTGTAGTTGCAGGCACACAGAGACACATAAGCACTAGGAGGGCATAGAGATGGGGGCTGAAACACCCTTATCACATATTTGTAAAAGTCTTCCAGGGTACGCGGAGCGGATTAAGAAATATCACGACCAATGGGTAACTGAGTTGAAGGGAGAGGGGCTACCCCAGATATGGCCAGAGGGAGGGTCATTTGATAAAAGCGTTCTGGATATGGTGGTCACATGCATTTTCTTGAAGTATAAAGGAAAACAGTTGCAAAATAGGAGGGAAATAATAGATCTCTGGAGGTTGTTTGAAGAGATACCACCGCCTAAAGCACCAGCATTAAATCCTGATCTCCCATCCACTACAGACAATCCACTGATGATACAGAAAGATATCAAAGAATTGTCAAGTGTAGCGCCACCAATAGAGGTAATAAGTTTGTACCCGATATTAAAAAAGCCTGTACCCGCAGAAGGATACAGTGATCCAACGTATGTACCTCCCCCGACAACTACTACACCCCACCGGCCCACTGCACCCCCACCATATGAAAGTACAAGGGAGCGAGGCCAGGCGAGTACACAAAGGGCGGACATAGAGAAACTCACAGATGATTTACAGTCAAGACTCTCAATAGCAAAAGATGAGCTCTCAAGGATAAAAGACATGTGCGGACAAACAGCGCTTAATGCGACTAGATCAGGGCGCACGTCTAGAGCGCCAGGCGAGACAAGAAGAGCTGAAGAGGGGTGGAAAAAAGGTGAGATACTGTTCAGAATTGAGGAAGAACCAACTCGAATAATTGAAATAGAGACACGTGAGGGAGATCCTGACAATGATGAAAGGCCTATGGGGGATAGAGAGGAATTACTATGCGATATAAGGGACGAGTTAGAAGAAAGTGACAGGTTGAGCATGGCTATGGAAGGGGGAAGCGAGGGGGGGGATGGCACATGTTCAGTGAGAACACTGGACGATGAGTGGTCGGGACGACTAAGGAACAGAGTGGGGAAAATGGCATCACTAGAAGCATCAGCACCCACATCGGGTCCGGGTGCCATAACGAAAGGAAAGCTACAGCTCCCGTTGATACACAGAGGAGGAGGGAGACCGAACTATATCCCATGGGCACAAATGGACAAAGCCAACTTATTAAAGCTATTGCCCCCGTTATCAGGAGGGGCAAGTAAGTGGATATACGCCTTTGAAAAACATACTGCTGGAGTACCCCTAGCTGTAGGAGATGTGAAAAGTCTGCTCGTATCCGCAGTGGGCGATCAGGCTGAAAGAGTATGGGTTAAAGCCGGTTTCCCGGGAGTAACGTTAGATTGCGACCGCCATGATGGGGCCTCCTTTAACACAGTACGGGCTAGGGTGTGGGACGCCTTACGCGAAACATTTCCAGATACACCTGACTTACAATCCGTGATGCAGTGTACAATGAATGACGGGGAGGAGGCTATGGATTACATTTTTCGGGTCCAAGAGATGTGGAGAGCGGAAACGGGCACGCCTTGGTATCAATCGACCTCTTTATTTTACTTCATTATAAAAAGAGGGCTCCCAAAGGAAGTGCAGAAAGCGCTCGACAAGATAGCAGGTATTGAAGCAAAGGGATGGCCAGAAATTCAGAGCATAATAGTACACCATTGTAAACGAATAAAGGAAAGGGAGAGGGAGGTAGCTCAGAAAAGATTGGCAGACGAAGCAAAGTTAGTACAGACAAAATTGGTGAAGGTCGCAGCGGCAGTAGCCGCACTCCCACACAGCAGGGAGGGAGACGATGAGGAGGAGGGGCTGATAGCAATACAAGGAAGGATGGCAGCTAATTGGGCGGGAGCAGGACAGCGGCAGTGGAATGAGCAAGAGCAAGGTGGAGGTCCGCAGTGGCAAGAGTGGACCCCTCGAGGGGGACGAGGTGGGTACAGGGGCCGAAGAGGAGGCGGAACGGGGTACGGGGGAATGGGAGGAAATGGATGGCAGGGCCCTAGAGGTGCACAAGGAAGTTGCTGGAACTGCGGGCGATGGGGGCACTATTCTAGAGAGTGCAGAAGCAGACCCAATAACGGGTTCCAAGAGGTAGAACAATATGGCCATCCCCACCCGGGTAGCCCATATGGCCTCCCAATGGGACAACAACAACTAAGAAACCCAAGCCAAGGTAACGCCGGCCAGCAACAGGGACCCCAGTACAGAACACAGAACCACCCACAAAACATGCAAAACAACGACAGTATGCAATATACACCAGGCAACCCTTTCGCGACAGCAGCAAACGGGGCCCCCGCACCAGCACCTTACAACGGCATGTCAGTGGTCTCAGGTAACGTATTCAATGAAGGGGGGGCGATGAGACACCCCGCATAGGACAGCCCACAGAGAACACTTGCGTGTCCAGTTCTATCTACCACCCACAGTGCAGCAGAGGAACCATTGGTAGGGGCGCAGATAGGAGACAGGCAGTTTGTATTCATGGTTGATTCGGGAGCAGAGAAATCATGTGTCAGGGAGGGCCGGTTCCCGTTATCTAACAGGAAGTTAGAGACGCAGGGGTTCTCTGGGGCTGTAATTGAAGTTCCTTACACAGAAGTTTTGGATGTAACTGTAGGGGGCAAGACTGTAAAGGCACCCTTACTGTATTATGAACAGTCCCCGATAAATTTGCTGGGGAGGGACCTTATGAGTAAACTTAACATGACCATATCATTTACCGAAGGAGAGATAGTGTGTTCTACACCCGGGATATGCCCCTTGCGTGCAATGTTGGTAGTGCAAGCCTACACAACCACACAGGAAATACGAGGGCTGCCACAGAATGAAGAGATGTTTATTGAAGGGCTAAAAACTTTGGCCCTTATAGTTCCAGAGCTAAAAAGCATGGATTGGAGGATTCCAGCAGAGTTCCTCTTCCGCCCCATAGTGTGTCCAAACGCAGCACCAGGATCAGTGGTGTCGTTGGATTTGCACGCTGTGCAGGTATCAACGAAACGGATCGCTGTGATTGGAATGGACAGAGAAGGATGTGAGTGGCGCACAGTGCTGTGTACAAACGCCAACCTCGCCCTACGCGAGGTAACAGATGAGGATCTCTTTTCAGACACAGAAGCAGATGGTGAGATAGTAATGGAAATAGCGATGCCCTGTGACATTTTGATCCAAGCCAAAGAGATCCCTGTCCAATTGATGGCAGTGGTAGGAACACCACCGTCATTTTTTGATGACGACATGAGGCTAGTACCAAACAATTTATGGACAACAGGCCCCCATGATGTAGGGCTGTTGCATGGAGTACAACCTGTGATAATAAAACTAAAACAAGGAGCTATCTTACCCCGAGTCAAACAGTATCCATTGTCCCGTGAGGCTGAAGAAGGGATAAAAGAAACGATAAATGCACTACTAGTACAAGGGATAATAGTTCCTTCAAACTCCCCATGTAACACATGTATTTATCCAATCAAAAAAGCGAAAGGGGGATCTTGGAGGATGATACAGGACTTACGCCCCCTCAATGATGTAATCCAGAAAGAGTTCCCTCTAGTCCCGAACCCTGCATCAATACTATGCAGTATCCCAAAAGCAGCATCACATTTTACAGTAGTGGACTTGAAAAACGCATTTTTCTCAATACCCCTGGCTGAAGAGAGTAGATACCTTACAGCGTTCACACTGGGGGGAAAAAGATATGAACACTGCAGACTGCCACAGGGATACTGTGAGAGCCCGAGCATATTCAACCGCATATTGCATGAAGACTTGGGAAACCTATCAGTAGAGAGTACGATTATTCAGTACGTGGATGATTTATTGGTGTGTGCACAAGACGAAGCAACATGTAGAAAAGATTCAACAACGCTCCTGACTTTACTAGCCAACAAAGGATACAAGGTAGACAGGGAGAAGCTACAGTATTGCCTGACTGAGGTCCTATACCTGGGACAGCTCATATCAAAAGATGGAAAAAGAATAATTCCCGACAGGATAGAGGCAATAAGATCAGTAGGAGAACCCACAACAGTGAAAGATATGCAGAAATTCTTGGGGATGTGCAACTATTGCAGAGCATGGATACTAGACTATGCAGCATACACGAGACCCCTCCTACAAGCACTCAAAGAAGCACAACAGGAGAATGAAAAAATAAAATGGTCAAAAGAAATGAGCATGTCGTTTCAATCACTGAAAGAGCTAATTTCAAGCGCTCCAGTACTAGCAAACCCTGATTATGGACGCGAATTCTACCTATTTTCCCATTGCAAAGGAACACTTATGACAGCGGTACTGACACAAAAAACATCCTTAGGACACAAGCCCCTGGCTTACTATAGTGGTACTTTGGATGCCGTGATGCAGGGTCATTTCGCGTGCGAACAATCGCTCGCAGCAGCCGCATTCGCGATTGAGAAAAGTGCCACAATAGTAATGGGGTGCCCTGTGACATTGTTTGTGGAACACTCATTATTTGCAATACTTGAAAGATCAAAAAGCACACTGACCACACAGCGGGCAACAGCATACAAGATTATATTGTCCAGCGCCAACATCCATATAGTGAGATGTAAAACAGTGAACCCCGCCACATTCATTACAGAAGCGTGCACATTAGAGGATATGCAAAATCACGACTGCGCAACCCACACAGGAGAAGGAGGGGAGGACACAGTGGTGTGTGAAAACGCTCTCAGCGAGGGGGAAGTGTACTTTGTGGATGGGTCCGCATCAATTGATATGGACACGGGAGAAAAACACGTTGGCATGGCGGTAGTGAGATTAGAGGAAGGTGAGTTTGAAACACTAGTACAGTACCGCCTCCCGTCGCATTACTCTGCACAGGCAGCAGAACTGATTGCGCTCATAGAAGCACTACACGCAGCAAAGGGCTGTGCAGTAACAATATAGACAGACTCAGCTTACATGACGACGACAGTACATGGAGGTCTAGCAAGATGGGGCCGTAGGGGATTCAGACGGGCAGACGGAACACCAGTGCAGCATGCAGAACTGTTAAAAGAATTAATTGAGGCCCTACAAAACCCTACTGCTGTAGCAATAGTGAAGTGCCAGGCCCATACATCCAACACAGACGTTGTGTCTTTAGGGAACGCGGCAGCGGACGCTGCCGCCAAGGAGGCTTCCTATTTTCAGAAATACGACACAGGTGAGTTCATGATCAAGAACACAACAATCGAAGAACTGTCAGAAGGGTACAACATGATGTCCTTATCACAAATACTAGAATTGCAGGAAGGAGCTAGTGCAGAAGAAAAATTGACGTGGACAAAACGGGGATGCAGCCAATCAGGAACAGACCTATTATGGCGGCAAAATAACTCAGGGAAAGTGGTAATGCCACTACAGTTACTAGAAGTTGCATTTCAACAGCTACACTTCCCTGCACATAATACCAAACAACACATCGCAGCAGAAATACAGGAAGAATGGTTTGTGCCCTGTCTCCAGGAGCATGTGTCTCGATTAGCACTGGAATGTACAACATGCCAAATATACAACTCAGGAATGACATTACGCACACTCCGGGGAACAATTCCAAAACCCATTGGCCCCTTCAGAGAACTGCATATAGATTATGCAGACATGGGGGAAAGGTGTAATGGCGCGCGGTACATGATCGTGGTTGTGTGCCCATTTTCAAGGTGGGTGGAAGCAGGACCCTGTACGCGACCTGATGCCAAAAGCGCCGCCAAGTTCCTAGTAAGGGAAGTGTTCCCGCGCTGGGGAATTTGTGACGTGATTCGCTCAGACAACGGCTCTCACTTTGTGAATGAACTTTTCAAGGAAGTGACCACATTACTGGGTATAAAACATAAATTGTGTTCGATTTATCATCCCCAAAGTAATGGCGTAGTGGAAAAGATGAACGGCCTGTTAAAGGGCAGGTTATCAAAACTATGCTTCTCATTGAAGAAAAATTGGATTTACTGTCTACCCCTGGCGCTATTTGAACTAAGAAATCAGCCAAGCAAAGACCACCATTTGTCCCCGCACGAGATCGTGACTGGGAGGAGAATGAATACAGCACACTCTCCACTGCGCGAACACTCAGATGCTCACAGAAGTGCCGCAATATTGGGAGACGAGTTTACAGACTATTTACGAAAATTGACAAGAGCAGCGCGCGCCATATCAAAACAACTCTCCCCACCCTTCACTAGAGAAGAGGGAAACGTAACAGGATCTGTCACGGAGCGAGAGCAACAGCTACAGCTGATGCCAGGTGACTCAATTTATGTTAGAAGCTTTGTGCGTCGGTGGAATGCACCACGATTCCATGGCCCATACGAAGTAATATTCTGCACACCCACGGCAGTGAAGGTGAAGGGCTTGAGGTACTGGGTGCATTTGACCGACGTACGAAAAGCATACAGCAATGTACAAGAGGAGATAGATGAGGAGGCACAGACAACAGCAAACGATGCAAATGAGTAGGATGTCTAAATATCAACTTGCGTGTGTGTGTGTGTGTCAGCACTGGACTAGAATGGAATAATGACTGACAAGGATATTCCAAAAAAAAAAAAAAAAAAAAATGTGTGTGTGCTTTCTTTTTTTTTATCTTGTTGAGTGGTATGTAATTAATGAAATAATAATATTATAGCTTGTTTATACCCTTGTCTGTGAATACCCCTCCCCAGCATCCCCACCCGCTTCCATTACCCGTCAAATGTATTGGCACAGACGGTGCCAACAAAACGTTTACATGCATGCACTTAATGCACTTTTATATCTCAAACAGGAGCTTCCATGGCATCTAACGGGCAGCCTGCAACGGATAGAATTAGTAGAATGAGAGAATTAGTATATGAGAGATGTAGATATTCGTATGAGTGTGGATTATCAGTATGCATCACATTGTTTTTTATGATAATGTTTGGCTTGGGTACATATTGGTTTATAGCGTTCATCTCTATCGAGATGTACGAGGGGGGAGGGAGTAACAACACTACTGGACCAATTAACAGTACCACCGGGCCCAATGCAACTGCAGGTGTCAATACCAGGGAAGGTGATTTTTTGATATGGGACGGAACTAAACTTGTGTGGGGGTATCATACCACACCATCCAGTGTTGTAACCTCACAAAGAGAAAAGCCACATGGTGAAATGCAGAGCAACCCAGTGTCTCCACCAGGGGTATCCAATTACAATGCCCACAGTCTCAATGACCGAAACCCGTCTGCCATATCATGGTTGTATAACACCCCCACCAGCCAGCTTGCCCCCATCCCAAAAAACAATCTGCCAGATAACGTCAGGAAAGAAGACGAAAAGCTACTAGCAATGCACGAAATATTATATGATGAATGGGCCAAGGGGGGCGGGAATGAGAAAGGGGGGTCTAGTTTGTCCACTGTCCTGGGGGTTGGGAAGTACATGAGTAACAAGAACAACAGACGAAAGAGAGAAGCAGGGAGGAGGAAGTATGATGAGTACTATGGGCTAGGTCTAGATAAAATGGAAGACCCACGACACCCCCATCAAACAAATAAGTGGTATGCAGACATGAGTGCCACAGCTAAAAGGACAACAAACGAGAGCTGTTATGTCTGTTCCCTCATCCCCCATGCATCAGGTACACCCAAAGTGTTGTTACCCAAAGAGTTGCCTATTGTGGATGCCCAATGTCTCCTTCATCTCACGCTGTGCAGGATTAAGAACACCTTCCAGGCACACGAAGTGACTTTTCAAATGCTGCAGAACGAGAAAACGTGTTACCCAAAAACGGCAGGAGTGGTATGTTTGAAAGAACCATTTTTTGTGATAGAAGGGACACTTTTTTCTGACAACAAGCGGAAGGATGAAGAAGTACTGTGCAAAGCGGAAGCACTAAGAGGTGTGGCACCGGATAAATTGCAGTGGATAGAGGAAACATGTACACCAGTATGGAAAGAACACATTTCAAAACTAACTTGGGTAACTGCCATTGAAAAGCCGTTCAAACTGCAGAGCGAAATGGACTATAAACTGTGCTTTAAAGGAGAAGGGAGAACCCCCATGGGAACAAACAAGAACTGCAACAAGACCCTCACCATTCCAGATCTGAGGAAAGGAACAGCGGCCCTGATGGACACATACTGGGTATGCGGCAACCAGGCATACCTACACCTCCCTCAATCATGGAGTGGCAGCTGCTCAATGGCCACTCTGCACTCAGCCTTAATGGTGATACCAGAAAGCCACATCGATGGGAGCAAAAGGACACAGGAACGCATGCAGAGTGTGGCTCAACCAACTGCAGAGTCACAAATATATGTCCTGTCTTCTGGAAGCAAGGGAGAAGTGCTGACCCGTAACAGACGAGCATCAGATTACATATCAAAGGCATCATCAGAACTATTGGCTCAGATCCCAGACAAGTATCGATTATTCAGCTCAGCAGAAACATTTTTTGCCTCACTCGTCTCAAGTGTCCAAGCAAGGGCAAACGCAAAATGGCTCCAGATAACACGCTGGGAACTAATTCAGCTGGCAAACGATACTGAAGAAGGCTTCAATATAATGAAAGTGGAACTAAGAGCTTTACGACTAATGACCATGCAAAACAGGTATGTCCTGGACCTGTTGACGGCGATGGACGGTGGTGTTTGCCGAAAAATAGGAAGTGCCTGCTGCACTTTCGTACCTTCTGAAGACGCAGAGAATGGCTCCCTGTCCCATGTGATCGAAGCAGTCCACAACCTAGGAGAAAAAATGAAAATGGAAGGTGGAGCAGAAGCGAGTACATGGTTCGACAATATCTTCTCCTGGGTTCCCTCATGGCTAGGAACAACTGTGAAATTTTTAATACCAGCTGTTGTGTTCCTCCTTCTACTTTTTTGCCTGTGCCAGGTGGGTCTTCGAGTTTGTGCTAACGCAGTACCAAATGGTGCAATGATGATGGTGACAATGGGCAACTCACACGGTACAATAAAGACGATGCAAGAAGCACAAGTACAAACAGGGATAGATAACTCGCCCAGGTACCAACTGGTGCCTATATACCATGATAAAGATATTGTAGACAAGTTGTGGCACACCACCATCAAAGAGCCCCGTATACTAGAATGGTATGAGGAAGTTTGGGTAGATTTAGAAGGAGATGGTGGGTGCATATATCTAATGTGTACCCCAGATGAATACGCCCGGAGAGGTGAGAGCTTAAGGGGAGTGTGCAGAGCATGGATGCCCATCAAAGGAACTCCTGCATGGGATGAGGCGGTGATGGACGAGGCAGAATGTAGGAGGATAGAAGATTTAAAGAATTCGTTACTTTAGTAACGAAAGGGGGGAAATGTAGGGGAGGACTGGTCCAAGAAGACCTCCCCTCGCCTACAGTAGGAGAAACAAAGAGACAAAGAAGAACCATTTTATGGAGGAAGTCAGTGTCCACCAGTTTGATGGGGAAGAATCCTTGGAGGATTATGGGAAGAAAGTCTTCTCTTTCAAGGATGGGGGCATTCCTGCCAAAGACCAAAGAAAAATGGGTCCCAAAAGACCATAACTCAAACTGGTTAGGTATGGGGACTGACTCAGAATCGCCTATCCCAGAACCCCAGAAATGTCATCCTGAGAGTTTAGCAATGACTGAGGGATCCTCCCCACAAACTGGTTCAAGTGACTGTCTCCGGGAAAAGAGGGACAGCACAGAACCAAGGGAAAAAGGGGATTCCCAAATCCCACCAATCACAGGATGCCAAATTTTATTTACAGATTCCCGAACTCCGGCACATAAAACTGGCCAAGATCCCACAGTGTCGGAGTCCAAAATAAAGAAACTAACAGCCCAGTTTGCACAAAATGCCCATTTCCTTTGCCCCTTACAGGAGAAAGAAGGTAGTTTTATGCCCCCGCCTGGGTGCAAGGGCAATGTGCATTTTTAGCACTTGTGGACACCGGATCCCAGGCCACTCGTCTGTCCAAAAGGTATCCAGGCATTGCTTCGAATATATAGTTTCAAATGCCAAAGTTTCGAAAAAAAAATGCATCGAAAAAATGCTTTTTTTTGTAGGTAACTTTTTTTTTACTATAATGGGTTTTAAGGGATTAAAAAAACCGGGGTTGGGGGGACCCCCCATTTAAAAAAAAAAAAAAAAATTTGATGCATTTTTTTTCTAAACTTTGCCATTTGAAACGTTGGCATTAGATACAATCACTAGGAACCATCCAAAAGGGCCTTTGAGCAGCTTAATTCAGGAAGGGGTAGAGCCACCAAATTCCCCTGACCCCTATTCCTGCAGATTAAAATTGGGCAACACAAGGTGAAACACCCGGTTATAGTCGTGACTCCGGAGGGGACCCCTGTCTATTTGGGAATGACCTCCTTCGGAGGTTGTCTCCACTAATAGACTGTCAACTAGGTCCTCTGGACAAAGGCTAACCGGCCAATAAAATTAAAACAGAGCACCAACTATGTCAGTCTAAATGGCACATGCCACATGGTTGAACAGCGATCTGACCAAATTGAGTACCTGACACTACTGTAATTGCTGTAGGACAACAAACTGGTGATGGGAACTCCTCTCCATTCCTGAAAATCAACCTTCTTTCCAGTTTCAAGTGGCATTCCACACTGGAAGGAAATATCTTGAAATTTAATACCGATCCCCAATTTGAAAATCCAAGTCCCATGATAAAAAGTGAGGAAAGACCAGCTCAAAGCATGGCTAATATTCAGAAAAAGGGTGAACAGCTGTTCCTCCCCATTCAGTTAAATGAGGGGAGGGAGCCTGTTCTCGCTAGAGTATGCCTGAATAATGGAAAAAGCTTCATCAGCGAAGCGTTGTTCAGGAAACTCCCAAAAGATCCAACCGTTCCCACCTTTAAAATGGTTGATAAGTGGGAAATGGGCCTGGAAACTCCCAATTCCAAACATCTCCTGCCTAGCAGGTGCATGCTAAAAATGTCCATAGGTGATAAAAGCATAGATCATAATTGTTGGGTCGTGCAAGATGTCCCCTGTGCATTCTACTTAAGCAGTAACATTCTAAATCGGTTCGTAATTCATTTGGACCTCATAAATTACAAAACATGGTCCCGACTGGGGGTCATCCCCATGGGCTTTGATGATTTTGAAAAGGCATTTCGGTCAGCTCAATTGCTGCCGTATGCAGTTGAAATTCAAATTGGAGAGGAGGTCACCATCCCAGGACGGACCAGACAATTCCCACTTTCTCTAAAAATTAAGAGAGGACAGAAACTCCAAAGCCCGGATGCTTATGTACACCTAAATCATCATCTCCAACAGCAGGGATTGGGGTTGAACCCGGCACCATTAGTTGACTTAGAACGCAACACCATTCCAATATTGGTGGATAACAGCGACCCTAGTAATATCACTTTGGGCGCAGACACCTTTATTGAAATGGCGGTTGATGACCGGCATTTTCCCATGGACTTAGACAATTAAATCATATGGCCAATCCCCAATGACTGCTATGACTGTGACGATGACATACCGCCAGAAAAGATCTTCACCCAACAAAAGGGGAATTTCTTGGTGTACTCTTCCTGCCCTTACGGGGGTAAAAGGTGACCTGTGACATCAGGAAGGATGAGGTGCTATTCCAGGTCCACAATGTGTGCCTCTCCTACCTGAAAACCCCTGTCCAGGACAACACCCTCACCAGAGATCTCCCCACGCTGGAGGAGACCGCTGAGATAGCAAAACCTGAGGTCTTCCCAGGCTTCAGGCAGATGGTTGAAGAAAGGGTCAACCTTGCTGATGCCTGTGAGACTGAGGAGCAAAAGCAAAAGCTGAAGCAGGTGTTTTTAGATTTTCAAGATATCTTTGCTGTGGATTCATACGACTGTGGTCGCACCGAGGTGCATGCTACCTCAATTCCCACAGACCCTGGGATGACTACCGTATTCGTGAAGCAGTATCGATTGCCACTCGCGCCTATGGAGTCCCTTGCAGAAATCATAAAGAACCTAGAGTCCCGTGGGATAATTCGTCCAGTCCACAGTACCTTTAATAATCCAGTACTGGGGATTTTAAAACCAAATGATCAATGGAGACTATGCGCAGACCTTAGGGACCTGAACAATTGGGTCCACATGTCCCGATGGCCTCTTCCCTACATTTACCAGGGACTGGCTCAGATCCAGGGGTCAAAGGTGTACACCGCAATTGACCTTACCAATGGATACTGGACAGTACCCGTAAGCAGGCAAGACTAGTACAAGCTGGCCTTCACCTTCGGGGGGCAGTAGCACACATGGACCCGAACTCCCTTCGGATATATAAACTCCAGCAATGAATTTAACATCTTTCTGCATAAGGCCATGCCTGACTTCGGTGAAAGGGGTAACCTGGCATATGTGGATGATGTCCTAATTAAAAGCTCAACTGTGGAAGAACACATAGCGGAAATCTGCTATGTTCTGACCCAGTTGAAGGTTGCCGGAGCAAAACTGTCCTTTCAGGTACAGTGGTGTAGGACCAGTGTACACGTCTTGAGACATGAAATCACACCTGTGGGTCTCTGTCCCCAGGCAAAGAAAGTGGAAGCACTACTAAAACTGAAAGACCCCACAACTATGCGTGAACTAAGGAGCCTTCTTGAACTGACTACTTACAGTAGGAAGTACATTGAGGATTACGCAGAGGTCACGAGACCCCTGGTCCATTTGTTAAAAGGGGGTTTAAGTGGGAGTGGTTCAAATGGGAGTGGGGTACAGAACAACCTGAGGCATTGAAACAACTAAAGAGAAGCCTCCCACAAGCGCCTTGTCTTGCTTACCCCGTCAAAAACAAGGAGTTCTTCTTGGAGACAGGGTTCCCGAATACGTGCTAAACAGCACTATTATACCAAAAGCATGACATGGTCAATAAAGTCATCTCCTATGCGAGTAAGACTATATCCTCTGTGGAGGAAAAATTCAACGATTGTGAGAAGGCACTCCTGGCAACGGTGTGGACATTGAAAAATTACCATCCGTTCATCCAGGGGGAGCACATCATCGACAAGACTCTTCACCAGCCTTTGCAATACCTCCAAAGTGACAGAATCTGGGCAGGGAATGTGAGTAATTCCAGAATTACTTCCTGGATTCTGTCCATGGAAGGCTTTCCTGCAGAGGTCAGAAATGGCCAAAACAAGAAGAGTCACCTCGCGCAAGGTTTGGCAGACTTTCATAATTGTACCTGAGAAAACTGTCTCAAGGATGAAAGTCTCAAAACCCAAGACAACATGGAGACGTACCGGAATTCCCCGCACAAAGTCTATGAAGAAGACACGTGCAAGGGGATACCCACCGTTTATGTGGACGGGTGCTCCCACCATGTTGACAACAACAGGGAAAAGAAACTGGTGGCCAGCGCTGGGAATGCTTGAATGAATGATGCCCCAGAGCCCTTTGCTGGGTACAAGATCGGTCCCTGCAGTAGTCAGGTCGCGGAGTTGATTGCAGTTCACCAGGCCATTCTCACTGTCGTGCAACACCGACTCCACTAACTGGTCATAAACACTGATTCAGATTATGTCCGGAACGGGATTGTGGCGCACCTGATTAATTGGAAAACCAGAGGCATGCTGTGTGCAAACAATAAACCACTCAATCATGGCAAACTAATACAAAACATTGATGATCTGGTCACCTCTAATGGGATGACCATCTATTGGAAAAAGATTAAGGGTCATTCCAGAATAGAGGGACCAGACAAAACCGTAAATGACCTGGCTGATCAGTTGGCCAAAACCAGAGCCATCCAAGGGAATCTCCTTGAGATCGAATCCATGTTGGGGGAAATTCAAGTTCACTGCCGTCACCAGGTCCCAAACATTTGCCCAAAATGAACTCTCAACTGCCCAGTGGAGTAAGGAGACCCCAGATGCTGATTTGATCACAGAACAAAAAGGGGTTCTGATTAATGGGAAATGTTACCAACACATTGAGAACTCTATGAACTTTCCCTTGACGGAAACAGATTACATTGAGAAAGAGGATCTCCGGGTGTTGATGAAGTTTCCCAAAATGTCCTGAATCCAAGACGGTTTGTTGGTAAGGAGACCCATCTCTGAATGTGACCAGTGGGTGGTACCTACCTCATTCCGAAGCCTGATGCTAAGTCACACCCATCACGCGGCCACAGCCGGTCATCAGGGCTTTCATACTACTTTGGAAATCTTGAGAGAGGTAGCATACTGGCCACACATGGGTCAGGACCGAGACCAATATTTGAAGGGGTGTCTTGTGTGTGCACAATTTCAGCCAAGCTCACTCACACACCGAGCTCGGCTCCAGAAAAGGGGAATGAAACTGCCTTGGTCAGATTTACAAGTAGATTTCATCAGGCCCGTGATTCGCTCCTCTAGGGGGTACAAGTACATGTTAATAGTAACATGCTTGTTTACCAAATGGGTGGAATGTCTCCAGGCCCCAAATTGAAAGGCAGAAGCAGCAGCTGCCCTGATGATCAACCACATCTTCTCGCGTTTCGGCCTTCCCCAAAGGATTGAGTCAGACCGAGAAAGTCACTTCACCAGTGAAGTGATGACAAATATGTGGGAGATACTTGGGGTGAAGAGAAAACTCCATATTGCATACCGCCTAGCCTCCAGTGGGGGAGTTGAGAGGTACAATAAAACCATTATGAGCATTCTTAAGAAGTTTGTGGAAGACTCTGGGCCTAGTTGGGATATCTGATTACTGCATTGTCCTGATGGCCATCAGATCTACACCATCTGCTGCGACCAAAATGTCTCCATTTGAGCTAATGACTAGTCGAAAAAAAATGGTGCTACCCCAGCATCTGCTATATAGAACACAAGAGCAGACACTGATTAGCGCGTCCACGACACATGAATATGTTGAGAATCTGAGAAAACACTTTCACCATGCTTTGGCGTACGCTCAGTGGAGTCTGGAGAAATCGGCAGACGGGATGAAAACTAAGTTAAATCTAGATGTGCCATTAAACCTGCGCATCGATTTCTTTTCTACTGCATTTTTGTGCCATGCTGGAAAGTTGAATTTAGATGTGCCCATAAACCTGCACATTGATTGTTTTCTGCTGCATTGTTGTGCTTTGCTGGAAAGTTGAATCTAGATGTGCCATTAAACCTGCGCATCGATTTCTTTTCTACTGCATTTTTGTGCTTTGCTGGAAAGTTGAATTTAGATGTGCCTATAAATCTGCACATTGATTGTTTTCTGCTGCATTTTTGTGCTTTGCTGGAAAGTTGAATCTAGTTGTGCATTTAAACCTGCGCATTGATTGTTTTCTGCTGCATTTTTGTGCTTTGCTGGAAAGTTGAACGTAGATGTGCTTTTAAACCTGTACATCGACTGTTCTGTGCTGCATTTTAGCGCTCACCCTGTCTGGGTATGTAAAATGCCTACTACCTTGTACATATATTGTTTAAAACACCTCCTCCATCTGTGCCTGTGTGAGGAATTCCACCATCCGCACGGGGAGAGTGCACTCGCCTGGGCTTTTGGATTTTTTCATAAATGAAAATGAATGATGGGAGATCAACCTCCGAGAAATGTGTGAGGCCATTCCGCACATATTTCATCTACTTCCCGCACGAAACTCATAGTCGTGTGTACTCTGGGAAGACACAGCCCACAGGCGCTGTCTTCCCCTGCAATATTCAGCTGGAATGGGACAGCCACAGGTGCATCAAAGCATCTCAAGAAGGGGGAAGGCACACCTTCCGCCAGACATGGGCAGTCAAATTTAAATATCAAAGGCTCCATGGATCTGCATTCCTTTTGTGGTAATTCGGCTGGTGGCAGTGCATACTAATGAGAGATAATTGAGCAAGCTTAGAGGAGAGGCTTGGTTGCCGAACAGACAACAGGAAGGTGAGGCTAACACCCCTTTGGTATGCAATGTGTCAACTTGAAGCTAGTTACCCCCGCTTTGTATGAAAGGCAGTGAATGGCCTGTCTGGGTCCAGCAGTTACTGCAGGTGTCCCTACGGAGCAGACCCCTTTCAGAGGGACGAAGGATGTAATTTGGGGGAGACAGGAAATCTGCTCCCATCACAAACTTCAAGGGGGACCTTCGCTTTAATCAGGAGTCACAGAGAGCTCAGTTAACCAGAGAGACACTTTGATCTACAGCTGACAGGAAGATGGGTGGGTATGTGTTGTCACCCCTTGTCTGTCCTGTTGCAGAGCACTCTGGTCCTCATGCATAACAGAAAATTGTTGGTGGAGACCCAGGATTGGTTCAGTAAGGTGGGGTTAGCCTGCACCAATCACTGGGCCCATTTGGCTGTAAGAGAGGGCTGAACCCCTCACTTGACAGATCATCTGACGACTTCAAAAAGAGTAAAAAGGACACATTTGGACCCGGGCTGAAGCTACAGTCTAGCTTACATCTTCCACCAGTGAAGGAAGGCCAGGTGAGGAATCAAGATCCCTCCCCTAAACATCTCCCAAGAAACAGGGGGAGATACCGGACTCAGGGGGAGAGGACCCATCCAGCAGCTCCAGAACTGGTACCCAGCTAGCACACAGTGTGCCCTGCTAGGTTCTGCCAGCAAGCTTCCTAGGTGGGAAGTACCGGAGAGTATCTGAACTAAGGACAAGGCTGTTGCCTGCAATCACTCTCCTGAGCTTTGGGCCATCCACCTTGAAAGGACGACAAAAGCCCTGCAAAGAAGCCAGGAGGATGCCATACAAGCATCAACCAGCATCAATCTTTGAAGGACATTTTCGAGACAGTCGAGTCCTCGAACCGCATCTGGCTGCACCGCTGACTGTTGTCACGCTGCAGTCACCAGAGCCATCCGAGCCGCCTTGACCAGCATTCCAGATTCGCCAACTAGCACAGAGACAATGATTTTTGGCCCCAAACCGCCACACCGGACAGCTTGCAGACATCCGTTCAGCCTCACTTGCTGAACTGCCTGCCGCCTGGTACCCGCAGCTGTCTTCTACCACTAACTCTGTCTCGGGGGCTGAGAAGCGCCCTGGAACCACCTCAATGCTGTTGAGCACCAAGAACTTCTTCAGCACCAGGTACATTGTGGTTCTGCCCCCCTGGTCCTTCTCGGAAGGCCTCTCCAGACCGTTACGACCATTTGCCCCCTTGGTACTGGAACAGAATAACCATGAACAGTAAGACTGATTACTTTACCAACTACCCTCCTGCCAGTATCCAGAGTGCATCCCTTGTCTTCGTGAAACTGTCTCTCCTCTGTGTTCCTTTACAGGGTGGGTCATATTTGTAGTGTGCTAGAACTGTCTGTTGTAGTAATAATAAAGTAGATATTTTTATACAACCTTGACTGGACAGTCCCTTTTATCATTGGGTAATCATTGTATTTTTGCTGTGTTGCAACTAACCAACGATCCACGACCTTGCAGAGATAAGCCTGCCGTTCCGTCCAGTTTACCAAAATTGGACAAGGATGTCTTATAATTCACTTGTATTCCAATCTGTTCAGATCCCTTCTGGTGTACTAGAGGTGTGGGGTTGATTGATGGTGTAGAAACCGATATTTATCCCTGGATCACACTGGTGCCCCGGAAGTTGATTCATCACAGCCTACTTGGTTGCTAGGCCACCTGGTGAGTTTATTTGTGCACTGTGCAGCCCACCTACCTGTCTCCCCCCACCCTCCTACATGACACTCTCTATCTCCACTACCTATTCTAACTGCTATTGTATCACCTCTCTTATCTCTCACTAAGTCTGGAAGAAAAAAAGCTTTAAAAAGCTCTCCTGGCCTACAATCCAGGCCTACCTTTTGCTGACACCTACGTCAATGCTACTTCCAGGTATACTGTAACCGACATCCTCTTTTCTGCCTGTTCTCCAGACCTATGGACTTCCCACCTGGTCTCCACCCTCTCCCCTTTCTCCTCTTCACCCGTTAATTGTGGCACTAGATGGGAAGTACTCTTGGCATACTTCTCATCCTCTAGGAGCATCATTAATGTCTACCACAATGGCACTATCAATGCCCGAGGTTCACAACCTACTCTTCTCCTCCTTGACCAGCGCCTGCCCTCACTCACTAACTTCCTCCCTTCTCCTGCTACCCCTCCATCTACCTCTCCTCTAACCTCTCCACCACCACCAACGGGACTACCATGCCCCTGTGCCCCTCCTCAGAAAACTTTGAAAGGTGGTAACCAGCTTCATTTAGCTACTCTAAATGCTTGTTCTGCTGTCATACACTACTCTGACATCTGTCTCCTTTGTGAAGACTTTGCCATTGATGTCCTCGCCCTTACTTAGACGTGGTTCAATGTTAGCTCTGTCATTGCTCTCGACACTTCCCTTTCCTGAGGGCTACAAAATCCTCTCCAAACCCAGGCCCAACTGGCCTGGAGGTAGAGTGGCCCTGATTTTCCCTGAGTGGGTCTCTGCTTCTATCATACCTACTCAATCCTACTCGTCTTTTGAATGCCTCATCTGTAGGCTCTGGGTCTCTCATACTCTCTTTCACCCTCACTATCATCTACAGGCCCCATGCCCCCTTTTCTCTCTTCCTCTCTGAATGGAGCTGGAGGGACCACCGAACCATCAGAGACTTGTTAATACTGGTATCTGCAGACACGGGCAGAGCTTAACTGCTAAATGGGTCATGCCCTCAGCAAGGCTTTGCCAAAATCTTCTTCAGTGTGAAGTTGCCCAAGTTATATGGAAAAATTGGGAGCTGAGTGCAAACTGAAGCTTTCAATCAGGAGGGTAAATACGTTCAAATACTCCGTCAACACCCAATTACTGGATGAGCTACATTTAAACTTTAGCAGGCCACTTCTGAGCAAATACTGAGATGGGGTTTCTGCTCAGAAATCCCAGATACCACCAAAGAATCCAGCAGATGCACTTTCGGCTTTGCCTGCTCTCGCCTTCCGAGGAGGCAGAGGCAATGGCCATACATGGCTGTATCCATTTCCTTTCCCACACACGGAACAAGGTTTAGATGTGACTTTTAATATTGGAGCGTCCTATAGGGCATCCACTGAACTCTACACCCTACCAGTTAGACATTAATGTCTAGTCTCCCACTAGCTAGGTTAGCACAAGCCAAGCCGTGCAAGAACAGTAAAACATGGCATTGAGCGTCTTGGGATAGCCCCACCCTCTAAGGCCAAGGGTATCTCAGCAGGGGTCAGGAAAAACTAGCAAGTACAGGACCTCTGTGCAGAGGTACAGTCTAGGACCTTTAGCCTCCTAGGGCATCGTAAAGCAGAGGCAGAACAGTTAGTGGTCTATCATATCAGGGGTAAAGGCCAATGTTGAAGGGAAGTGGTGACTGTGGTGATCCCTGCAGGACTCTACAGCAGACCTTAATGGAGTTAGAAGCAGAGGTCCAGTTTGAGTTGCTGAGAAGGTGCAAACAATCATAAATGCATCCTGCCACACCAGCATGGCGGGAAGCATTTAACATAGATTCCTATTGAATCTGCCAGCTTTTAGCAAGTGTTAAAAGGTGGAGTCCCTAGGACTTTAATGCTTTTCTGCAAGCATCATAATCTGATGCCAGTGGAAAAGCACGTGTGTTTGACAGGCAGAGCGAATGGGGGTGGGGTGCACCCACTCCGCCACTGAAAAACTAGACACCCTGTCTCCAAATCAGGTGTACAACTATGCGCAAAACCTTTACAGGGGATTTTACACTACGCTGTGGCACCAAGACACTTTGGTTAGAAATCAGAGGTTTTACAAATTAATAAACCTGAACGGAGCATGCGCAGAAAGGTCCAGAAAAGAGGTATTACCATGGATTGCACTCAACACCGAGGCAAAGCCAGGACAAGACATTCGCAAAAGATATCCTAGGCACAGTTCGCCGTGTGCTGATTCTAAACACAGCAGCATGTTGCTGAATTACAGGCTACAAATATGAACTGACCCATACTCATAAAACAGCTGGTCAGATGGCACAGCGAGTAGAGCCCTCGCTTTGACATCTGTGCAGGCCCTGCTGACGCAGGTTCGAATCCCCACAAGAGCAAACTCAGCCTTTCATCCTTCCAAGGCCGATAAATGAGCACCAGACACCGTGGGTAATAATAAGCAGTGCTCAGATACTCCAGGGTTTGTAGCCCTTAATAAATGCTACATTATAATTATTATTAAAAGAGAGCATGACGATCGTGGGGGGCACAGAACCTGCCAATGGTGCAGCATAATAGACACATGAAAGAGCTGATATGGGGGTGCAGAACCTACCGCCGCTGTGGTATAAAACAGTAGGTATCTGGTGGAGTCCTTCGCTGTACCAGACAACCATCAAGCAGGAAGTACAAGCAGTAGAAAGTCTACGATGCCTGTGACCCACACACATCTCCAGAACATAATGAGAGCCCAAAAACTGACAACCACCAAACACACACCAAGGAGCACACGTTCCAAGTACCCAGAGCATAAAAAAATGTGCTATGGGCAAGCAAAAAGGTGTTACACCTCTCTTAACACCATTTTGTCACGCTCATAAGCATTTTCATAATTTTGGGAGGCGCAGGGGGGCAGGGGCGGGAGTTATGTTCCCAACTTCCTTTTCCTCTCAGCCTCCAAAATACTTTTACGCAAGCATGGTATTATGTAATGTTTATAGTGGCAGTCATACATTGGATTCCTATGGCACCTTCATTCTTTTTACACCTCCTAAAAGCAAGGGGAATCATTGCAATTTACTGCTATTTTGCGGCCTGCTTTTGCTGCCCCGTTTTGCAATTTGCAGTTCGAATGATGAAAAGTGCACGAGGGCGCCATTTTGCATTTAGGTGCAAACATAACAGGTCCCTTCCATGCCAATTACAAACTCTTAGAAAATGACGTCCAATGAATTTAGAAAACTCAACCTCTCCCACAAATATTATTTTGTTTTGATAAATGGTTTTTATACTACTCTAGTCACCGCCGTAGGGGTTTAACAGCGGCAGTCACCGCCATAGTGGCCTAACATCACTGAGCCTTGTCCGAGAGCGAGAGGTGGCATACTGTGCCCCATGCAGAGGTCGCCAACACTTGCCCTGCCAAGGGGACATACGCTAACAGGAGGAGAAGACGGATACGTGGGATCAGGTTCAGAAAACATGAGAATCTTGAAAGGGATGGTGTGAAAAAGCACGTGTCAAACAGGGAAATCAAATGGGTGACGCAAGAGGTCATCACCAGCCCCACAGAAAACCAACATGAAATACATGGGGGAAATTCCTTGGCTGCTTTTAGTCAAAAACACAACATAGATAACGAAATATTTACAGTTCAACAAGACCCCTTCCTTCGGACAAGGCATAAGCCATTCATTGGTACCGAGCATGGCAACTTCCGCAACAGCACACATGCCATCTTGCTTACAATCAAAGGGCTACATGGGGGCAACCATGAACATCCTTGGCCACCTTCACATGACACCGTGTGGGCAACCGAGTGGCATGAGCCTGGACATACCATGAGCTCTGACTGTTGTGTCCTCATCCATGTTAATGACCCTGTTTGAATGGGAGCCAAGTCCCATTTCTATTGTTGTTATTTTGTTGTGGGCTGTGCCCCACAGTATGCAGGAAGAGGCGGGGTCACCGCCTCAGGCGCCAGTTCTCGCGCCGATGATTAAAGATATAAGAAGCCACTTGACCGGCTCCCGCGTATTATTGTGTTTGCTTCATTTGTTCTGCCATATTGTTTTATTGCTGCACCCGACTCCCATCGGGACATAACAATTGCGACGAGGATCTTCAACTGAGTTGTCACGCTCAGCCGAACCCGCTACACCGTGCCACAGCGAGGTGCGAGGGCTGCATCCGCAGCCGCGCTGCTGCTCCACCGTAGCCTCATTAATCCATTGACGTTCGCGCTCAGGCGGCCGCCTCATCGTGCCGCAAGAAGATAAACACGTCCACATGCCTGCGCGCACACAGCACGGTGAACTTCAAGGATTTCACCGCCACGGAGAAAACGCTCATTACTACGCAAACGGCCAATGCAGCGCAAGTATGTCCCATTCGCACTCACGCCGACTCATCAGAACAAAAGAAATGCTACAGATGCGGTCTTCCGTTTCCCCACACAGGACCATGTCCCGCAATAGGTCACCAATGCGACAAATGTGGGGGTGAGAACCATTTTCAGTCGGTGTGCAAAAACATGAAATTCTATCAGAGTGCTGAACCCCACAGAGAGTCTTGGAGACAAGATGGCTGGATGTGTCCGGCGTGAACAAAGAAGGGACACATCCAGTCATCGCAAAAGTAGACACCACTCTCAGCACCGCCAGCCAAGACAAAGAATCAGGTACCTGGATGAATCGCTGCAAGAAAGGGGAACGGCCAGGTCGTCATCTTCCAGTGGAGAGAGAAAACGTGCATATGTACATGCCATAGGAAACAACACGGCTGCTGAATATATCCCAACACTGCTGCTGCAACTCAATGGTAATCGATACGGGGGCCACTGTCAATGTCATAAGCGACATAGTATACAAAGCACTTGAGGTGCAGAAAGAGCTACGGAAGCTGACACATTGATATATCCGTATGGCTCCAACAAACCGCTGGATTGCAAAGGCATGTTTACCGCAAAATGCCAATACAAAGATCAAAGCCAAAAAGTACAAATGTACGTGATCAAAGGGGAAGTCCCAGGTGGAAGCATACTGAGCTTCCGCACAGCCATACAAATGGGGCTAATCAGCATCATGTACCAAATTATGTCCGCCTACACTTATAGCGCAAAAACCATGACTCAAAAGATGTTCCCATCTCTCTTCAAAGGCCTGGGACGTCTAAAAGACTGACAAATCAAGCTACACATCAACCCGCATGTACCACCGATTGCTCAACATTATAGAGGCATCCCGCTCAACATACAGCGACAGGTTGAGGATGAAATACAGACATTGCTACAACAGGACATTATAGAGCCAGCATCTGGTCTAACACCGTGGGTCTCTCCGATAGTACCGGTACGCAAAAGAGACAGCAAATCAAGCATACGCATCTGTGTGGACATGCGTGCCCCAAATGTGGCCATTGAAAGGGAACGACACCTAGCCCCACGCATGACTGACATGATGCATCTATTACATGGGGAGACCGTGTTCTCAAAGCTTGATCTGAACAAAGGTTACCATCAACTTGAACTTCATCCCTCATCAAGATATATCACAACTTTCCCAACACACCTAGGACTGTTCAGGTATAAAAGATTAAGCTTCTGAGTATCTTCGACCGCTGAAATATTCCAGAAGGAGATTCATCAAATAATCAAGCATATTCCCCAATGTCTAAATTATAGCGACAACATTCTCATTTTCGGCGCATCACAAGAAAGTCACGATGACACTTTGAGAAGAGTCTGCATGGCATTAGAAAAGGCCCACCTCACTATTAATCCTGAAAAATGCAAAATCAGCAAAACAACATTGAAATTCTTTGGACATATATTTTCGAACAAAGGCATGCGCCCAGATCCTGAGAAGGTGCAAGCACTGGTGGACGCCCCTACTCCCACCTCTCCATCAGCCATACGCTCGTTCCTAGGGATGGCCAGCTACTGCACTCAGTACATTCAAGATTTTGCATCGGTGAGCACACCACTAAGACTCCTCACAAGAAAAGATCGAGACTACCAGTGCACCCCAGAATGCGAAGAAGCATTTCAAGAGATCAAGCGTTGCATCGCATCAGCCTCGTGCATGACTTACTATGATCCCACATATGACACTGAACTAACCGTGGACGCGAGCCCGGTCGGCCTTGGAGCCATCCTGGCCCAGTCCAGACCCAGAGCCTCACCAACTTCACCAAAACACATAGTGGCTTATGCAAGCCGAAGTCTGTCACCCGCCGAGTGTGCGTACTCTCAACCTGAAAAAGAAAGCCTGGCAGTCGTGTGGGCGTGCGAGCATTACCATCTCTTTCTGTATGGACGCCCTTTCACCGTCGTCACGGACCACCAGGCGCTCACCACGATCTACGGCAAACCCACGGCTAAAATGCCACCTCGCATAGCCCGATGGGGATTACGACTACAGGAGTACTCATTTACAATTGTTCACAGGCCAGGCAAAGATAATAATACAGCGGATTTCCTGTCCAGATACCCTCTGCCTGCTCAAGAGGAGCGTCAATCCGTTAAAGCAAACCAATACGTCAACTATCTTGTTGACAACGCTCTCCCGAAACACATTTCCACAGCCCAACTAGTGGAAGCCAACAGCGAAGACAAACTCCTACAAATCGTGAAGGAGTGCATACAATCAGGCCGATGGTACATAAAAGACCGGGACAAGGCAGGCCTATCCTCCCAAGAGGAATCTCAATTGCGCACATTCAAGCTTATACACCACACCCTGTCCAAGTCCCCGGGGGGATTGATTCTCAAAGAAAACAGACTGGTGATCCCATCCAGTTTGCAAAACCAAGTTCTAGACATAGCACATGCAGGGCACCGCGGAGTGGTATCCACGAAAAGACAGCTCCAGACAAAAGTGTGGTTCCCGAAAATGGATGAGAAGGTGGAAAGCCTCTTAAGCAAGTGCCTCGCATGCCAAGCGGTGGCTCCGAGAACATTCCCCGCACCGTTAAGGCCGTCTGACATGTCCCTACAGTTATGGGATGAGGTGGCCGTCGACATGTTTGGACCCCTAGTGAACGGAAAATATGTGCTAGTCATTGTGGATGAAATGTCGCGTTTTCCAGAAGTACACCTTGTACACTCAACCAGTGCTCAGGCCATCATCCCTGCCCTGGATAAGACATGTGCAGACTATGGAATCCCCACGACCATAAAATCAGACAATGGGGCGCCTTTCAGTGGTCATGATTTTGCAGTGTTCGCAGAACATCTGGGATTCCAACACAGAAAGATAACACCATTATATCCCGAAGCCAATGGAATGGCCGAGAAATGTATGAGCAATCTCAAGAGGACTTTACAAGTCTGTTCCATCACCAACGGATCATTTATGCAAGCCATTTGCACACTGCTAAGAGAATATCGGAACACGCCACACAGCGCCACCGGTGAATGCCCGTCCACCCTAATGTTTGGCCGAATCATACGGACAAGACTTCTGCACAACCCCCATGTCCGTCCACCCACCACCATCGTCGAAGATGCACGAGCCAGTGACAAGGTGAGCAAGGAGAAAATTAAAACCTACTTCGACCAGAGGAGACAAACCAAACCATGCCAGATTCAAGTAGGTGATGTGGTACTGGTACGACGGGACCAAAACACCAAGGGCACCCCTGCATTCAGACCTGAATCCCTGACTGTGACCCACACCAGCGGGTCCATGATAACGGCAGCAAGCCCTCATAGAACTGTCACGAGAAACTCATTGTTCTTCAAAGTCTTTGAAGGAAACTCAGGTCGTGAAAACACAACCACCACGGTCACAGATGAATCCTCAGATCCAGAATCTGAATATAGAGTGGAACATCGGGATGCCGACGACAGCGACAGTGACACTCAGATGGCCAGAACAATGACACCGATGCGAAGCCCCTCGAAACGGACAGTACGCAGACCAACCAGGTGGATAGAAGAAATGAACTAAAGTTCTCTCTTAAGTGAGGGGGAGATGTTGTGTCCTCATCCATGTTAATGACCCTGTTTGAATGGGAGCCAAGTCCCATTTCTATTGTTGTTATTTTGTTGTGGGCTGTGCCCCACAGTATGCAGGATGAGGCGGTGTCACCGCCTCCGGCGCCAGTTCTCGCACCGATGATTAAAGAGATAAGAAGCCACTTGACCGGCTCCCGCGTATTATTGTGTTTGCTTCATTTGTTCTGCCATATTGTTTTATTGCTGCACCCGACTCCCTTCGGGACATAACACAACACACCCAGCACTTTGGAAGATTAATTTACAAAGATTCCACAGTTTAGTCTCCCCCCTCCCATAAAATCTATGACGAGGTCCTCTTAACTTCCCCCATAATCAGGGGTGCCGAGTACGCGGGGGCTCTGAGGCCCGGGCACCCCCGGCAGAATGAAGTTGGGGCTGAGCTCCCCCTCCCCCCCCCCCGGGCCGCAGAGAGAGACGCAGTATGGATGGCCCATTATTCCATCCATACTGTGTCTCTCTCTGGCGGCCCGGGTGAAAGCCTGGTAAAAAACGATGTTTAAAAATTGAGGGACGGATGCAAAGCAAGATGCTCTTGTTTTGCATCTGCCCCTCAATTCCTAAAAATCGTTTTGGGTTGGGTATACTTCTACATATTTGCACTCGGGTGCACGGATGTAGAGGTACACCCAACCCAAAATTATTTTTAGAAATGGAGGCACAGGTGCAAAGCAAGTCTGTCCCTCAATTTCTAAAAATCTTTTTGGGTTGGGTGTATTTGTACCTCTGTGCACCCCTCTTGGGTATAATTGTAATACTATGCTTTTGTTGAGGCAATGCTAGTTCATCTTAGTGGGGCGCTATACTTTTGATGGGACAACATCAGCACTTCTCAGTTGAGCTGCTACACTCTTACTGACAAGGCCCCAGCACTTCTTAGCAGATTTATTTATTTAAATTTTAATTGGTTATTTATTATGCATATAATACCCAGAGGTTTCTAAGCGCAGACCGAGGGATCGAACCTGTGTTGCTCCATGTCGTCTTGCTTCCAAGGCGAGCAGGTTGCCCCTGAGCTATCCTCCCGAGACTCTGAAGATTTGAAGTACTTTTAATGATGGAGAACCAGAACTATTGAGCATGTCTGATATCATCTTCATCATCAGAATAACTCAACACTGTCGTGGTTATACAAGAGCTAATATATTTAAAGGGATTGAATTACTCAGAATGTAGCAGCACTATTCAATAACCCAAAGTGGTTAAGCATAGTTAATGTGAAAATACTACACTTCTCACCATTGGGACAGTACTGCCACTTCTCACAGAGGCTTCTACACCTTTTATGGGGCAGCACTGATCCAGCCTACTGGACAGCTTCACTTTTAATGGCACTTCTCAATAGGGCTGCTTTACTTCAATAGGAAATGACCAACACTACCCAGCAGGGAATTGCATACTCTTGATGCCACCAAAGCAGCACTTCCACCCACCACAGCTGCTTTATTTTTGATGGCACAGTGCGTGTACTTCTCAGCCACTCTGCTTTACATTTAAACGGACCGAATTGTCATTTCTCAGCAGGACTGCAACACTACACCATTGTGTTCTGTATGTTGAGTGCTTCTTCACCACCAATGTGGGTTCATGGCACTCTCCCAGTGGCAAAATAGTAGATGTGGCTACATTCAATTGGCAACAGGCATGTCCCGAGCTGCTGGCTGTACATAGGCTGCCGCTCAGAATGTTGGAAGCCATGATGGGGCAAGGGATAGAAGGCTCGAGCCTGTAGGATAGCAGAATCAGCAGGGTCTTAAAACCTGCTCACGCATTCTGGAGTGATGGGCCATGGGGCAAAATTAGCCTGATCCCACATACAGGGTGTTGTTACCCCTTTATCTCTACTTAATGAAAGAATGAGCTCTCTCAGACACAAGTTATCACCCCTGCACACACAATGAATGAATATGGTATGGATCTATAGATAGAGAAAACTGGAGTACGAATTCAGAGTGTTTTAACAGAAATATAATTGTCTTCCCAGATGGGAGACTGTCTCCATTAATATACATGGGGTCACTGAGATGACCAAGAGTGAAACTGTACGTTTAGTTGTGAGATTACCAGCAACGGGTGATACTATGCTCCAAGGAGTGAGGTGCCCACTCAATATATCACACTGTTTAAAGGTGTGAGACCCATCCTGAATGCTTGCCCAAAGAGCCTTGGACAGAGTTTCACACTGAAGAAGTGAGCATGTGATCCGGGGTCTGCCACCCACACACATGCATGGGATTCCCATGCACCCACTTGCAAGATCTGCACCAAATTAGTGAGATTGTGCTCCAAGGTAGGAGGCACACGCACAGCTTTTGCTCTGAGGTTTGACACACTCACAGGATGGGATGGCATTTCGTTATCCCATCCTAGTTGTGTTGCTCTGCCTTTTGAGGGCTACTACAACCTGGATGATTATAGAGGGGTGGAGTAGGGGCAGTGTTGGCCTACTGAAATGCAACTGGAAGGTTTAAACCTCCTTCTTACTTGACTTTAGTATATACAGTACATGCTAGCCAATGTTTCCCCTGTTCAGTGCTCCCCCCTCGCAACAAGTTGGCGACAACGTGCAAATGCGGTCATATAACCGCTGGTGATGTCACTTCCTATATTTGGGCACCCCCGGGGAATTTCATAAATCGGCTCCCCTGCCCATAATAACATGCATTTGGCAATTTCATGTCATAAAATGCCATGATAAATAAGAAACCAATTATTAGTGAACCCCTTCCACACAGCTTGGGGTGGGTGGTTGAAAAGAGGCAGGAACGCAGCCAGCTCTAGAAACATGAAGATGCTATGCGCAGGAGAGGCGAGTATGTAAACCCACGCGCCTCCCCCATGTTGCCCCCCCTTCCGAAATGCCGCACGGGTCAGTTCTTGCACCCCCGTGATAGCCCCTCCCCCACCAGCCGCCACACACCAAAAGGGCTAGCAGAAAAAGGCCGAGAAAGATCCGGTCGTGTGCGGAGGTGTTGTGAATGTAATGATGGACGTGGCCCTCTGCATTCCTCTAATAGCCGAGGCCACCCTACTCGTGGCACTGCTCAGAAGCAACACTAACTTACACACACACCACGAAAGGAACATACACGTAGCAGATACAATGCTGCCGGTGTGTCACAAAACGTCAAATCGGCACTACATGGACCCCGAGGTCACCCACAGCTAAGAACCACACACATCATGCACATCAAGCACCCCCATAGAACAAAATTATTTGCCTCAAACAGGGACTATAAGAATCCCAGACTCGAACAGTTGGGATCCACACGAAACCAACAGAAAATCTAATTTTGACGGACTAATAATTAAAGACAAATAGTCTATGCAAAGCGATTGGTATAAAAGAGCTGCATAAATAATTCTTCCTATTGGTACTATTACATGTATTATCATTCTTAATATTATGAATATCATTACATTAATGCACCAGTGGTGTAAAAAAAAAAAAAACACACACACACACACACACACACACACACACACACACACACACACACACACACCCCCCCCCCCCCCCTACAAGCACTCGACAGAACATAGCAGCGTACATGCTAAGATGTCTTATCACCAAGGAATTCGATTTTCAGACTGAAAGTGGGAGAAGTGTACTTGGCCATTGACTTGCATTGGGGTAACTGATAACTTAGGAGGGAGAAACATGTCTAAAAGATGGGGGGTCCCCTTCCTAAGAGGAGAAGGTCGGTATGTACGCAGGAGGAGCTCATTGTTTGCAACTACTGTGACCCACACACATGAAGCATGAGCCACTTACACGTGCCGGAACCGCGTGCAGTACCTCTCTACACATGCACCCCAAAACGTGTGTGAATGGCAAGCTATAGGGTGACATATAACCTTCCGCCTCTATCGCCGGTCAGACCCATGCCCTTTTACTCACTCAGTGGCCGTATTTCCAATAGTCCGGTCCAGTATTGCCCCGAAAACCCCCGGATAGGGCGCTGCGGTTGCAGCTCAGGAGTTCCACGAGGCCTGCTCTGGAAGCTGGGGCTGGCCCTACACACTCCTTGCCCCCACTTCACCTCACCCTGGGGAGGAATCCTGGCTAATTTTAGGTGTGAGCTGACATGCGGACAGCTGAACGTGTCCCTCCCTGGCAGCGAGTGCGCCAGGGTGTCTACAGCCAGTGTCTGCTGCCAGTCATCGTCCTATAACACCAGCCTGTACAGGCACAGCTCCGACCTCGCCCCCTTCCATGTGTGTAGGCACAGGTCAGACACCCACACAAAAGGCGCACGTCTCACTTTGCACACTATCTGCTCACGTTCCATGCTTATTGGGAGTGTCACACTTCCAAGATTCCACAATCACTACCACTCTCTGCTCTTTACATAATTAGTTTGCTTTTCCCTCGTTTGTCCTTCATTTGGAGCTCTCTTTTCCCCTTTCCCCTTCTCCGGAGACTACCGCCTAGAGCCCCCTGGCTGGGGCACAGTATGCCTTTTTTTTGGACAAGCCTAGTCACTCTGAGAGGTGATTTGGGGCAGTATAAAAACGTTTCAACACAACATAACTAGAGCGGTGACTGGCATAATATGAAAAACCCTTAACATAACAATGGTGTAGCACAGTCAAGTCATACTGATGACAGCTGAGTGACATGCTGTAATCCGTTCCTCTGGGCTTTATGATCAGTAATGCACCCAACATATAACCGTTAAAATAATGCTACTTAGCAAGATGACGTTAATCGCGTACTAAATTCAAATTGTTGCGGGGGTAGCTGCTACCGAGTCAGCAGTCACCGCAGTAGCTTTTGTGGTTTCTAAGCTCACCGTGGGGCGTGATTTACTGCGGTATCCATATAAAGTCCTTCTGAATGTTTCTCTCACCTTCCCCCACTGACCACAAACTGCAGCACTGCGTGTTTTGTCATTTATGTTATGTGACGTCTATATTTTTATACACTCAAGCTACCTTTGTTACGCCCTGAAGCACTGTTGGCTGTCTGGGAATTGGAGCATTATTTGATAAGACCGCACAATAGTGCATGGCCGAGATGACTGGTGCTGTAACACCCTGCTCCCGTTACAAGCAGTCCTCCATATAATCACTATGGCAGAAAACAACAGTCACTCGGAGGACTTAAGTGCACAATGCCTTAATAGTATTGCAGGTAGCGCAGAACTGTCTCTGACTGGTACTGACAAATGGGAAGCGGGGGTGGGCGCTGGGGGTGGCTCTGTCATCAAATACTTTCGATAGTCCCAAACCTAACTGGCACAAAAGGAATCAGGTACAGTAGGAGACGCCCCTGGTAATAAAATACTTGCATGTCAACACCACCCTGGAATAACCGAAGAGGGTGCCATGAAACATTGCTGTACGAAACAAGGCAAGGAAAATAACCGACTTCTGTCTACTACCAGGGGCAAGTACTGCCATCCAAAAGCAGAAGAGCTAAAATAAGGAGTTATTATACCCTCCAGATTTCAATTTTATTAACAATTTAAGTCTCCCGAGATGGAAAACGGAGATGATATTCAAGTCCAGAGAAAGAACCAACTAAACATGAATACAGAGTTCTGTCATAAACAAGCAACCCCGTCAAATCGGGAGGAGTTTGCATCCTTTTTAACAGAACGCAATGTGGAAGGTAACAACCAGGTTACTCACCGTAGTGACCACCTTACTCCTAGTCCATAGTCCCCTTTCCTCCATACTTATGGGACATCTCTCCGTCCTGTGGGATGGGACCGGAGAACTTTGTACAAAGCATCCACATTTTTATTTTCTCCAAAATGTGTCCTTCCTCTCTTTCTTGCGCGGGGCCCGGCACGCAGCCGTAACCCTGTCCACCTTGGCTCTGCCCCGCGCATCGCCCATCAGTCCTTTTCTATCGCCAGGTCAGAGACCTATTAGCAATAACAGAGGAACCTTATTAGAGGGGATGGCGGGCGGGCGTATGGAGGAAAGGGGACTATGGACTAGGAGGAAGGTGCTCTCTACGGTGAGTAACCTGGTTATACTCCTACGTCCGTCCCCTTTCCTTCATACTTATGGGAGATTCCCAAGCACTCCTAACAGGAACTACGGGTGGATGGAAATACCCCTTACTGAAAAAGGTTCTTCAGCACAGCCTGACCAAACTGAGCATCAGCTCTTGAGCTCATGTCAAGACAATAATGCTTACAAAAAGCAGATGGGGAGGCCCAAGTAGCTGCCCTAGCAATGGACTCCCAGGGGACATATTTCTGAAAAGCAACCACGGCTGCCTTGCCCCGCACCAGGTGTGCATGAATACCCTTTTGAGGTTTCAGCCCAAGGACGGTGAAAGACTCCATAATGCAGGCGGCGATCCACCGAGAAATAGTCGCCTTAGACGCCTCCTTACCCTGAGGGTTGCCAAAAGTCACAAACAGTTTAGAAGAACTCCTAACCTCGGATGTTCTGTCCAGATAGAACCTAAGAGCCCTTCTGACATCGAGACAATGCAGAACCCTTTCTGCCTCTGAGGTAGGGTTAGACAAAAAGACCGGCAGGGAGATCGACTGATTCAGATGGAATTCAGTTACCACCTTCGGCAGGAAAGCAGGATTCGTCCGTAGGACTACCTTATCCTTGGTGAAAGACCAAAAAGGGATGCTCCACCGACAAGGCCTGGAGCTCACTCACCCGCCTAGCTGACGTAACAGCGACCAAAAAGGACACTTTCCAGGATAGGTACTTGAAGTCCACCGAGGCCATTGGTTCAAAAGGCTTATGGCACAGCGCTGTCAGGACTACATTTAGATCCCACGGTGGGTGCGGACTACGAACTGGAAGGTAGAGGCGTGTCAAGCCTGCAAAATGCGTTTTAACCACTGGATTACACAGAGAGTAAGAACATTGGTCTGTAGAAAGATAAGCGGAGACCGCTGAAAGGTAAGTTCTGCATGACAGAACGTGAACACCCGACTCTGCTAGGAAGGATACAAAGGACAGCACCGTGTCAATCGTAGCCCCCCCTTGGGTCCAACTGTTTTTCCAAACACCAATGACAGAACCTGAGCCATTTACTTCTGTATTGGGATCTAGTCGAGGGTTTCCTGGCTGCCTCGATAATACTCATGTTATCCACAGACAAGTTAAGATGTTCTAAAGACTTGAACTCAGGCACCATGCCGCCAAGCTGAGCGATTGTGGGGAGGGGTGTCACATCTGCTGTTCCCCTGATGAAGAAGATCAGGGGTCACTGGTAACCTGATCGGCGGATACACCGACAGGTGTTGAAGTTCTGAGAACCAAAACCTGGCCGGCCACCACAGGGCTATGAGTAGAAGGGAACAGTTCACCGAGTTCCAAATTGCTCGATGGACTAGAGGCAGAGACGGGAAGTTGTAAGCTCTCATGTTGTGCCATGGAATCTCGAGAGCATCCCCCAGAGAGGAGGCTCCCAGCCCCCCTCTGGAGGCATACTGAGGAAGCTTATTGTTTACCGCCGTAGCGAAGAGGTCCACCTCCGGTGTGCCCCAACGCAAGAAAATCCATGAGAGGACCTCCGGCTTCAACTCCCACTCGTAGTTGACCACTGTCCACCGGCTGAGGGCATCCGCTGTGACATTCAGCTGGCCCGGGATATGCACTGCAAGCAGCCAAACACCATGAACCACAGCCCACTCCCAAATCTGGATGGACAGGTCCACGAGAGGGGGAGACTTGGTTCCCCCTTGCTTGTTGATGTAATGCATCGACACCACATTGTCCGTGCGTATGCGGACCACCTTGTTGGCTATGATCGGTCTGAACGGCCTGAGCGCTTGGAAGATCGCCAGAAGGTCTAAATTATTTGTGTGGAGGAGCTTGCCCTGAAGCAACTAGAGATCCGAGACCTGAAGAGGATCTAACGTCACACCCCACCCCAGGAGGGAGGAGTCCGTCGTGATCGGCACCGTAGGGGCTGGGTCCTGAAACCCTGCACCCACCGACAGGTTGCTGAGAGATGACCACCATTCCAGGTCCACTCTCATGGAAGCCGGAATCATTATCAGCTTGGAATCCAGGTCCACAGCCTGACGCCAAAAACTCTGAAGAGCCTTCTGGGTCAGCCTCTTCTTGAGACGAGCAAGAGGAACAGCCAACACGCACAAGGCCATGAGGCCCATAAGCCTCTGGAACCACCAGGCCAACATGCTCTCTGACTGCGCAGACACCTGACACGTGGCTAACAGATCCGCCATCCTGTCCCCGGTCAGGTACACTCTGCAGTCGATTGTGTTCCAGCGAAAACCCAGGAAAATCAAGTCCTGCGAGACCATCATGGAAGATTTCCGCCAGTTCACCGACAGCCCAAGATGGAACAGGAGCTGAAGGAGAGACTGAAGATTGCCCGCTGCTTTCAACGGACAAGGGCTGCGTAAGAGCCAGTCGCCCAAATAGGGATACACATGGATACCTTGCAGACGAAGATAGGCCGCAATCACCAACATCATCTTCGTGAAGACACGCGCGCCGACCTGAGGCCAAAAGGAAGCACTCGAAACTGGAAGTGCTCCTCTCCCATCTCCTGTGTGGATTTGAAATCAGAATATGCATGTACGCATCCTGAAGATCCACCACACTGAGCCAATCGCCCATCTGCAAGGAGGACCGTATCTGGCTGGGCATGATCATCTTGAATTTCTCTTGGGGTAGGAAAAGATTGCACTGGGAAAGGTCTAGGATGGTGCGCAGGCCAGCATGATTGCGAGATTTCCGGTCAAGAGAGCCCCTAAAGCCAGAGGAGGGTCGGCTTTGCGACAACGGTCTCTGAGTTTTGAAAGGGGTCTTAACAAGGACCGACAAGGACTTAGCTGTCTGAGTGCTATCCTTCGTCTTGGTGAGCTCTACATCTGTTGTAGAATGAAAGAGCTCCTTACCATCGAACGGAAGGTCCAACACCTTGTCCTGCACTTCTTTTGAGAATTTAGTGGCATGCAGCCACGCCTGCCATGAGGTATCAACCCCCAGCATAAAGCCCCGAGCCCAGGTTTCTACGTGATGAGCCACAGCCTCCGGGAGATCCTGAGCCAAGATCCTGGCGTCGGATAATTCCCGCCTTAAAGTCTTCCAGCTTCTCGACCAGGGTGAACTCCTCAAACTCCGACAGACCTTTCCACATCCGCATATTAGCCCCCGCTAGCACCAGTTCGGCATTGGCCTGCCTGAGCTGCAAGGCCGAGTTTGCGAAAAATGTTCTCCCAAGGGAGTCAAGGAGCTTATCCTCCTTTCCCAGAACCTGAGTAGCCGTCGTGGAAGAGGATGCTGCAGGCCTGGACTGCAAAGTGGCCGCAGCCACCACTGTGGAGGAGTGGGGCGGACAAGACGACATGGCCACCTCTTCTGAAGAATGCAGCCTGTATCGCGTGTCAATTTTCTTATTGATGAAAAGTCCAGAGTGTGTCTTTTCCCAGACCCTACGGACCTCGGCCAGAACGTCCTTCTGCAAGAACAGGCCGGTACGCTCCAAAGGAGACAGGGTGAACGCCCCAGAAAGCGTGCCGTCCTTTGGAGCGGGTGCCTCAGGCACCGGAACATCTAAGAAGCACATCATGTCCAGTACCCAGTCATGAAAAGCTCTAATAGAGCGGGGCAGGTCCTCGTTGTCCTGATCGCCTTATGCGTCGTCCGACAGGTCAGGATCCTGCTGAGCTGTGTCGGGCGCTGCCTTGTCCAAGGCGGACAATGCGGGCAATGGCGGAAGAGTCGGGGAAGGCACCGTAGGCAAGGGAGGCACCGGCGGAACCACCGGAGGAACGGGTGGAGCCGGAGGCGCGGGCGGACATATCTCCCTAAAAAACCCTTTGAAATATTCCCTCATGGGGTCGGTACGCATGAGCGTTTGAAATTTACCGAAAAAGGCGTCCTCCGGGGACTGCTTTGGAACTTGAGGAGGCCTCTCATGAGGAGGATAATTCCAGGGACGTAACGGGGAAGGGTGCCACACCGGCCCCCTCCACGGACGTATCCACATAAATCAAAGGTGCTGACCCCGCAGGCAACGAAACATTGTGCGGAAGGGGCATCCGGGCGTTTCAATCATAAACTGGCCGATACGGATGCGCACAAGGAACTCTATGTTCACCCACGGAACCAAGGCCTACACCTGAGGCCGATGGCGTAGTTGTAGAGGTAGTACCCAAAATGGCCGCCGCGGTCGTGGCAGGAACGGGCGCCTTTTTGTCATCGCCTGAGTGGAACTGCGGCATGTGAGGAAGTGAGGCAGGGGTCCCCGTCGATGGATGAGGGGTCTTAACTTTAGCCTTAACATAAAGAACCTCAGCAGAGCGGGTACTATGAGGCCTGGAATGTTTCTGCGACATACCAACTGCCAAATTAGCCTTCCCAGGAAGGACCTCGGCAATGCCGGTAAAAGAAGAACTTTCCTTCTTTGCCCCTCAACAGATCTGGTGTCGCCGCAAGAGCGGGAACGTGAGAAACAGCCTTCACTGATAAGGCCTTGTCAGGCCTCTCAGAAATGTTGGTAGCTTTAGCCTCTGTACGAGGGACCTCGGACCCAGGTCCGGTAACAGCCTTATCTGCGCGAGGCCTAAGAGCGAGCTCCGGTACCCCACGACTCAGTAGAACTGGGTCTACAAACAGCCCCCACAGGAGGGGCCTCGGAGCGTGCTCCAGTATCCACAGGTCCCTTACGGAGACCCTCAGAGAAAACTCTGGTACAATTATTAGGAACAACAGGGACCTCAGGGCAATCCCCGGAAACAGAGCGATCAACGCTCCTCCTGGCCTGGGAGCAACCTGGAAAGGTATCCCCCAGCCGGGGTGCTCTGAAAAGTAAAGAACTTACCGGGCGTTTCTTCTTTTCGTTGATGAACGCCTGAAAATGCGAAGGGGGTGTTCGTCGGAACACCTCCTCCCACCGCTCCAACCGACGTTGAAGTGCCCGGACCGAAAGGGAGTCGCAGTAAAAACAGGAGTCCCAACAGTGATCCGGACCCAAACACTCTAAACAAAGAGGATGGGGATCCGCCCTCGCGAAGCATCTGTGACACGATAAACAATCTGAAAAGTCTAGTTTGAACGACATAGACGGACTAGTATACGATCGCTAGCGAGAGCCAGAGAGGAAAAAGGGAAGAAAATCTTCTGAGGATGCAAGTGTGTCCAGTCCCGAACGAGCGGAGAAAAGGACTGATGGACAATGTGCGGGGCGGAGCCAAGGTGGGTGGGGTTATGGCCGCGTGCCGGGCCCCGCGCAAGAAAGAGAGGAAGGACACATTTTTTAAAAAGAAATTTGGGATGCTTTTTACAAAGTGTTCCGGTCCCGTCCCGCAGGACGGAGAGATGTCCCATAAGTATGGAGGAAAGGGGACAGGACGTAGGAGTATAACCAAAAACTGGACACATCTTCCTTCTCTTCAAGCTCTTCGGATTCTTCACTTCTCCATGATACTTTAAGAGATGTGAATAATAAAATAAAACGAATTGCCCCATCGGTGTCAGCACTTAATATGGTAGTAAGCTCTCCTGCTTAACTATATGGCAATATTCATACGGAAGTCAAAGCACATACAATCATGCTTAGCTAAATAAACTGAAACTCGAGGAAAGGGACCAAAAAATTAATGATACGCCAATTGCCATGGACACTGAAAGACAAATACGCAAAGAACTTGCTGACCCATCCCAGGTCAACATGCAGACAAATGCCATGCAGGAGTTTCAGCAAGGCAGGAAGGGGAAAGAAAAGGTGAAGAAAAAGGAAACATCCTCGATAAAGGCTAAAATAACAGCAGTGTAAGAAATCTAAAGAAACAAGTCAATCAAAGAAACTTGAAGACATTCCTGTGACTGATCCAAACTATGGAAGAGTATACAACTCCTATCACTGTAACTCCTATCACGGAATTCTGACGACTCCACAGCAGTAGACAACATCGACAAGAAGGACGAGGAACATAATAAGGTAGAACAAAAACACCCAAAAAGAATGAAGTAACAAATGATGGTAACAGTGCAACCAAACAAGATGCGAAACAAGAAGACACAGAAACGGGTCACAATCAGAATATTATTCAAGAAGAAAATTAACCAATCTCATGCTCTACACAAACCCAAGCTGACAATAAATCAGCTACTACAATGCCCACACGAGCAGATACGGAACATTCTCAGAGGGTGATCTTTAATCAACAGCAATTTACATTTAAGAACAGAAAAGAGCCTGATAGACTTCTGATGGGCACAATTAAAGGCACCAAACAATTACTTCTCGAAATTTATGTTGAGGAGCGAGAAACAAATTGTGCTCAATCGTTCGAATATTTGAAATCTGTTGCTCGAAAATTCTAGAATTGCGATTGATTGCCTCTAGAGACATAGGGCCTCATTCCGAGATTGGAGGTAGCCATGGCACTATTTGTGCCATGGGTGCCTCCAATACCGGGTCCGGCACCGGTCTTGTTCAATGGGGACTTACCGGTGCATTCCGACCCTGAAGGGACCGGTAAGTCCCCATTGAACAAACCATTCCCCATTCCCATTTGAGCCCCCACAGGGCTCAATGGGAATAGGGAAGTAGCTAATAACGGTAACACAATCTGCGGTACCGTTATTAGCACCCTGGTCCCTTAGCGGGACCCGTAAAAGACGTGTGGTCAGACCACACGTTCTTTGAAGCTCCCGCTAAGGGACCTCGGAATTGGGCGGTAAGGGATTACCGGCACCGGTCTCCTTACCGGTGCCCAATATCCCTTACCGTCCAACTTGTAATGACCCCGTGGTAGATTATGTACATTCTAGAGGAACAGACATAAGCCCTGATTCATGCAATCATTTGTATGTAAAACAGGGATTTGCAGGCCAGTCTGCATGCAAATCCCTGTTTGACAAATGGTGCGCGACGCCATAGGTATTGGGACCTTTAGTACTTATGCTGACAGTGCATTGCAATTTGTCTGTACTCTTCATGCACTTTCCAGGATTTCCCTTGCACTTACAATTGCCCGGTGTAATACTCTGCCAGCACTTCTCTTGTGTTCACAACTGCCAGGAGGAGCCAATTCCTTAAAACACCCCTCACTCGCGGAGTGACGAGGGAGTGTTCCTTGTGTTCCGTGGGTAACGTGGTAACAGGGGAGCGAGCTTAAGTGAACTTTATCTCCCCCCCCCCGAGAAGTGTCAAGAATGGAGACTAGACAGCAGCTCTGTGTACGCTCTAAGGTGACCCGTTGTGAATCCGCCCGGCGCTGACCTCAATGAAGCCGGCATCAAGATCCCAAGTAAGTGACAGTGAAACTAAGCTGTCAGAGGTGGTCTGATGAAGGTGGGGGTGTGGTCGGGATGGTAGGAACGGAACGTGTAGTGAAAAAAATGAAAAACGCGATGTCTCTATGCGCGAAGGAAAAGGGTACGTCACATGTGGCGCTGAACTGTGTGCTGATCCGCTCGTTCCCCTGCAACTTGTCCCTTCTACCACTGTGCCCACCCCAACCCCCACCCGACCTTTGCCTGCTTTGCCCGCTCTAGAAGGTCCTGTCGCATTCATGCCGGTACGTGCCTCTGCACTCTTGCGCGAGGAGTCCACCATACAGCCTACTTCTTGTTTAAGAGCTGGCGCCGGAGCGATTACTCATGTAGATGACCTGTCGCAGTTAGCAAGGGCTCTCAAGGATGGTGGCCAAATCGAGCGTGAAGTGGTTAGCCTTCTGCCCTGTAGTGTAGTCTTCAACCTGTAGCCTTTAGTGGTCTGAAGGGCTGGTGCGCTGCCGCCCACCGACTTAACTCGCTGTCTCCCTCTCTCAACAACCTGCAAAAATCGTCTCTTTTCCTCTGCCTGTTGGCCCAGAAGTGGCGTGCACTGTGCTGGGTCATGCAGGGCTTTTTGAAGAGAAATCAGGGAACTGTGACAATAATCAACAAGAACCTGTATTGGAAACCCCCTATGCAACCCATGACATTCAAATGAAAATACCTGAGTTCTCAAATAAAATATATGCGAGCAACGCTGAGATGGGTGAGCTGCTCTTCGACCATCCCGAACTTGACCCAGAATCATGGCGAGAACAAGATCTCTCTACAACCGAGAGGAGGAAATCAGTGGCTGTTGCAGATCAGTTGATTAAAGATCTGCTGGAGATGACTGAGAAAGTGAATACACCCAATGAAGAAGTGACAGCCCGGAAATAGTCCATGGAAAAGAGCGAGCTAAGCAACATGGCCTCGCCTGAGATGCCCAAAAAACAAATGTGCAGTGAATTTGGCGTTAATACACCTTTGATAAATGATGAATGTGTGAATAACTGCATGCCCTCTGAAAGAGCTTGTGTGGCCAAAAGAAGAAGAGTGGATTAAACTACTACGATAAGATCTCGATGGTCTCCAAAAAGAAGCCTTGTGAGAGAGGACTTCGGCCATAAGAGAGCTAAAAGCTCATTACCAAGGAAACAAAGACCTAAGTCTTGGAATTCTGACTCAGAATCAACATCAGAGAATTCCTCCTCAGGTGAAACGTCGTCTGTTCCCTCTTGCTATCAAAGAAATTATAAATCTGTAAAATCCTTCAATAACTCAAAACAGAGAGATTGTAATAAAGACTTGATCCAAAAAAAATTAATCCAAGAAGTGACCGAAACCATAATGAATGAACTAAGGCAAATGTGCTGTCAGCAACTGACATTGCCATAACACCTTTGGCTAAAATGTATGAACAATTTAACGAGAACTACAGGGACCAAGACACCCTCATTGCTCTTGTTAATACTAAAATGGTTAATCTGGAGATGATTCTTCAAGAATTGAAAACGCAACTACAAAAAGATAAACACAAAGATGAACTGACAGCCAATGTCCTGCAAGATGCTCTAAGAAGTACCGGTGAAGATAAAAAACTGCCAGTGGAGGTTGGCAAGGAAGCTCTATCGATCTTGAAAAAATACCATAATGGAAGCGAGAGTAATGTCGATCTGAAAATAGATGTGAGTAAAAACCTTGATTCACAACATAGAAAAGATGATAAAAGAGGTGCTCCCCTACCCTTTAAAGATAACGTCCAACTTGTCGCAAAGAGGGTCAAGAGGAGATAAAACGGGATGCTGGGTCATGCACCGCGCAGTCTATGGTCCAACAACGATGACACCAATAGGATTCCACAAGCGATAGGCCCTGAAGTATCCACAGTGGATACAGCTGTACCATCTACGTCTAGGTATGCTGAAGAAACGTCATATGATCCTCAGAACGCGAAAGACAAGCCAGACGTGGCTGTTGAGAACGATAATGGACAGGTGCCCGCCCTCCCCCCGAAGGACACTGACCGTGAGTCATTAGATCTGTCTCCCACGAGAAAGACAGCTGAATCTAAAGTGAATGAACCTCTGCAAGATGCTATAAAGGAAAGCTATGCCATCTTTGAAAAAGACAAAAAAACATCTGAACCCATAAACAGCCTGAAGGGTGTGAAAAAACCAAAAGAATCTCTAAAAAAGAAGAAAAAAACAAAGAACATGATTAAATCTAAGAATCCAAATGTGAAAAACTCTTGTAAATTCTTGAGAAACCTGAAAGCCCTGAGTGTCACTATTCAAACAACCAGTTCTAACCTACCTGAAAAAAATCTTACGGTGGTCAAAAATCTCATGGAACAGGAAATGGTTAAAAAGAACGCTCTAGGTAATGAAAACAATCCGTCTTTGGAAGAAAGATCGGACGCCACGCTAATGGAAGAAGTATTAAACATGTCAACATATGAAATAAATGATGATGACGACGAAAGTATGCAAGCCATCAAACGTGATGAAGAGATCAGAATAAAGAATAACACATTACAGTGCACAGAGAGCACTAGAAAATCCTAGAACTGGGCATTATCTAATGTAGAATGCCCACATATTGTTGTTATCATAAACCTGGAACTGGATTTTTAATTGTGACTGTAGGAATGGGAAAAGTGTTCTCTATTCTACCATTTGTAAATAAGCGGAGCCATACCTGATGTCAGGGCTGGGCCGCCGAGATACAGAATAGGCTGTTGTTATGTGTATATGATGTATTGAGAACACATATATAATATGTTCAGCAGAATAGTTTCTCCTTAGACCGTGAGAGTGTGCTAACATGTATTCTGATTCACGGTAGGAATGCAAGATTGACCCTAATAGGTCTAAGAATTAATACTCATCGTGTTATAGAGATCAGAACATTACCATCCGACTCAGAAGAAGAGGAGGTTTTAGCTCCTCCAAAAGAATGTTTATGTGGTGATGTTAAACTATGGAAGAGAACAGTTGCCAAATTCTAACCTGAGAAAAAGAATATAAAAGATGATGATGTTGAAGTCGGAAAGTTAAAGATCTGCGACACATTTATAACAATGGAAGACAAGAGAGAGAGGGCCTCTGGAAAACCGAAGCATGAAGAAACAAGAGTGGAGCATAATAAAGAAGCTGAGACAAGAAACAGATGGTAATAAAAAAACATCAGTATATTCCTGTGGAACCTGTACAAAATAGCAAAAGAGAACAGGTTGTGAATCTGGAGGCGGATGAGACCCGGAGGGCCGATAAAAGAGCACAAAACATGAATAAAGCTGTTAGTAAAAACCCTGATCAAGGAGAGACAGCATTGAGGCTGCTGCGTGAGAGATCTGTTCCAAAAGAAGACGGTTTGATTTTAAACTGTTATAATTTGATGCAGCTTTTGAATCATTTGCCTTCTATGAGGTCCATCCAATGACATCAAGACTTTTGGATTCATTGCTGACTCCATCTTGGACCTAGGAGTTTTACACATCCATTCAAGGATTGTCTTCGATCTGATAATACAGAACACTGAAGCCCTATTGTTCCTTGGTTTTACTATAAAAGAGATCAAAACGAAAGGCATCGTTGAAAGAAGCCTGGCATGTAAAACTGACAAAGATGGTGTTCCTCACTGTAGACCTCATGCTTCTGCTTATGCCTTGAAGAAAGCTTTTGAAAATAACATCCAAGCAAAAGAACACTTAGATGAACTGGGATTTGATCGTGAAAAACATATGGAGATAGTGATGACGAAAAAAAACGTTCAAAATCACCATTGCAATCCAAGATTGTGAAAAAAATGTAAAGAAAATGAATGAAAGACCTGTTCTAAGGGGCTTGACTGATGACAGATGGGGATGGGTTGCCGATGCCCTACATGCTAAAAAAAGAAAGTTAACTCAGTGAAGCAAGCCCTGTAGTAATCAACTCCTTGGGCTCGTGGAACACACATGGCTTTTCTCACCTAACTCACAAGTCAAACAAATTCCTTGAGTCACTCGATATAATCTGCCTCCAAGAAACTTGGCTGGGAGTGCTGCCCCTTGTGGAAGATTTCGATCTAGCCTTTAATCCAGCTATTTGCCAAGGGCGAGGTCGCCATATGTCCGGCATGATTACCATGGTGAAAACAAAAAGCGGCTTGCGAATTACCAGCTACAGCAATCCATCTGCTTATGTACAAGTGACGACCGTCACTAAGAGTGGAAACACGGAAAATTCTAACACCCGGATTCATGTGATAAATATATACTGGCAACATAAAGCTGTTGGAGAGCTGGAGTTTTTTTTATCATTTATGCGACCTTGTGGATACCATATCAGAAAAAGAGGACAATGCAGCCATCATAGTGTGTGGAGACTTCAATATTGATCTTTTAATAAGAGATAAGTTGCAACAATAGAAGAAACGAAATGATAAACTAAGAAAAACCATAGTGGAAGAACTCGGTGTCAGAGTTGCTTCCCCTTCTTCCCTTGGCTGGCTTCCCTTTCACTCCCAACTTAAATTTAATTTTCTCTGCTTAGTCTTTAAATCTCTCCATGGTCTTGCTCCCCCTTATCTCTCCTTCCTCCTCTCTTTCTACACTCCCTCTCGCTCCCTTCGTTCTGCTGACCACTTCCTTCTCACTGTTCCTCCATCCCCTTATGCCCCCTCCCGTTTCCGCTCCTTCCAGCTCTTAGCCCCCCCTGCACTGGAACTCCTTACCTCTCTCAATCCGCTCTATTCCTACCTTCTCCTCATTCTGCACATCCCTTAAATCTCTCCTTCTCCATTCCCCGCCATATAACCCTTCCCCCTTCTTGCTCACCCTCCCTCATTTTTCTTTTCACCCTGATCATCTCCTTTCCCTTACCCCTCCACCCCATTCTCACCCTTTTACCCCATCCGTTTCCCTCCTCCTTCTCCTCATCACCCCTCCCTCTCCCTCTTAGTTCTACTGCACTACTCTCCCTCTTCCCTTCAGTTTAATTGCTCTACTTATTGTTTTGTTGGACTGATTCATAATTGTAAATTGCTTCTACTGTTATACTGTTATAATGTTATATGTATCTAGTTGTTAAAATGTGCAGCGTTTTGGACTAAAGCACTATATAAACATAATAAATACAATACAAATACAATATACTTAACATAAAGACATCAGGAGATATACCTGCACATGTGACCTGGGAACGAGATAACCAAAAATCATTCTTGGATTATCTTGTTACTTTAAAAAGCATGACTATGAACATCTATCAGATGAAGGTCATTAAAACAGACCTAAGTTATCACAATTTATTAACAATCACCTTTAAAACAGAATTCTCAAAAGAACGAACGAAATGGAATCGAATGATTGAAGTGGAGCAAGGCGGTAATCGTTTGCGAATGACCAGGACCAAGATAATAAATCTGATAGCCTCATTAGATATATCAAGATTGGATAATTTATTTATTTATTATTATAGTTGTATTTTAGTTCATAGAACTTTAACAACAATTACATCAAGCAAACAAAGCATTTACAAAAATACAGAATCACAAAATTGCACATATACAAGGTTAACAATAACGTCAAGATGTGCATCATAATATCACAATAAATATATCACAATATCACAATATACAATAGTGCATTTAGTCACTAGATCCCAGAGACCTTTAAATTCATAGGTTTTACCAGTAATGGCATCTTCAACTCAGTTTGAAAAATATTAAATATGATTTTTATAATCCTATTGATTAGTAGACAAAAAGAATCTTCATTACACAGTGTTTCTGTTACGCTCACCTAGTCTCTGCAGAGGCGTTGGAGCCATCCCTGAACTTGAATCACCCCCTTCAGGCCTCTCCCTCAGTAGAAAAGCTGTGAGTGGTGGTACGTGGTGATACTGCTCCTGTCAATTATGGAAGATAAGCTCTCTGTCCTGCTACTTCTGACAGGGGCATGTCAAATGGGATCTAGTTCCTTCACTGATCCCTGATAAGGATTAGTCCAGTCCAGCTGCGACTATGCTTCTCCTTATGATTGGTAAGTCTTTCTTGAGCTCTTGTGATGCTGTTCGTTCTGTTTAATGTCTTAATATGTTACTCCTATTTATGCCCGCAATAATGTCTCTCTTCTGTTTTCTTCTCTTAGATGGAAATGCGGCCTCAATGCAGCTGTGAGACGCGGCCGGATGGAAGATGGATGCAACTGCAATGTTCGACAGCAGGTAAGTGATGGTTCTGTTTTTTCGATGTCTAACCTTATCTTCTGTTTTTCCTTGCAGGCGCTACTGTCGATGTTGGAGCGGATTATGCTGCGGTGCCAAGATGAAGATTTCGGCGTTCCGAAAGTTTAAAGATGAATACTTGGTTCGCAGAAGAGATGTACAGGTAAAAACAGTTTCCCCCAGTTGGTAAGTATGCTGGCAGGAAGCAGGATGGCCAGGAAGCAGGATCTTCAAAGCTAAGTCTGACCTCAGGCGACGGTGAGCTTCACGCTGCTTGCAAGTGCAGAATAACGCGAAGCGTCTGTCTTGAGGCTCGGGGCAGCTTATATATCTGAGATCGTGGGCACGCCCATTAGAGCCGGTTTACCAGCCACACCCTGCCACTTCTAGAGAGTGAGCATGTGCAAAGGCAATCCATTAGCAGCCACACCCAAGAATACACTTGGGGCTGCTTAATGGATGGAATGTTCAAGATTAATGCATCCTGCTTAATGTATGGAATGTTCAGGGTTAATGCATCTGAAGTGATATGTCCATAATAAAAGCTTTTCGGTGTTAAATGGATGTTCTTGTTTGCTTTTTTTCATGAGCCTGGCGCCAAAGGCACAACCACAGTGTCCACTCAGGTCTCCTATGCATGCGACCCCTGCATGCCATGCCCCTGACTTAATGACCATGAGAGTTTCTCCAAATTGATTCAGTAGCGGACCAGATCTTATAAAGTGCAATATGTAGGGAGTTCATGGGAGAATTTAAGCAAAGATGCCAGAAATGGATTGTGGCAATGGACGAATAACTATACACATATTTTCCAGACATACTCCGATGTAGGGCGTCCAATTCCGGACATGCTGTTAAAATATGTCGAACAGTTTCATGAGAGTACAGATTATTACACAATTTACAGAAACGTTGGCTGACATCAAGGTTCCACTGCGAGCCATAAGTAGCTCTAACAGATAACTTATTAGTTTGCATCATAAGTCTAAATTGGCGCACTGCGGGACAAGGACATCTGATCAAATATATCTGAGGTTTTAAATAGGTGTACACTAAGCCTTCAAGATATTGGCTGTTACGCAAACCACTTATATATTCGGAATTGTTAGACCAGTCTATCAACTGAAATTTCTTCTTAAAGGCATACTTCATATTCAAAAAACAACTATTTCAAGGAGTATCCAAAGACCAATTCAATGCTTGAAAAAGCTCTTTACATTTTGGTCATACACATTTGAGGTCACTCTACCTCGAATCTGAATGACATCATTTGCATTGATGCAAGAGATCCCACTCGTTGGATAACAAAGTGCTTTCAAGACAAAAAGACCTTGTTTTTGTAGAATTGTCCCTTTTAGACAGATCAAACCTATTTCAGTACGAATATGTTGAATTGGGCATGATCGAGTTAGATGTAACACAGTGCAGCAAAAATAGACTTTGATCTGATTAAGCCAATCTAAATTTTTAATTGACAAAGCTTCCAGTCCATAGGCAACTACAGGAGTGAGCCATTGTAAGTAAAGCATTATAATACCTCTTAGGGAGTAGCCAGCATAATGAAGGACAAAGCTGCGAACAAGCGTTGAAATTTGTTTCGACTGCCTGATTTTCTTAGCTAAAAGGGTCGCATAACCTCTATCACAGTCAACTTCAACACCTAAATATTTGTAAACTGAGGTGTATTCAATGGTGCCCCAACTAAGGGACATTCTAGAGCGGTTCACCTTTTTGCTGGATAATAACATGATTTTAGTTTTATCTATATTGATATTCAAATAAAGTTCTTTAGTAAAACAACCCAATTCCTTGAGTAATAATTTCATGCCAACAAATGTGTGTTCAACAATAACCAAATCATCTGCATAGAGGAGAGCAGTTATCTTAGATTGGCCAAGGATAAGTGGGCATTTAGCACAAATTTCAAGACGTCTTATGAGTTGAGAAATGTATAGATTAAACAATAGGGCTGCAAGCATGCAGCCTTGCTTAGCTCCCCTATTAATCTTTATCAGAATGGCCAATCGACCTTCATTATCCAAACGCAATCGAGCTACTGTGTTAGTTTGAAGTTTTATAATGATTTCAAGTAGCCATGTTGGACACTCCAAGTCAGACAAGATCTTCCAGAGACGCCTTCCGTTGACTCTGTCAAAGGCGGAGCTAAAGTCCACGAAGGCTACATAAAGTGAGGGTTGAGAAGGAAGTTTTGCTCTCGTGGTGATAGCGTCTAAGATACGAATATTATGGGTAGTACTAAAGTCTTTATGGAAACCCGATTGGAGGGGATGTAGAAGGTTATTTACATCAGCCCATCCCTGTAGATGATCAAATACAATAGCAGTAAAGATTTTACTTGGTGTATCCAGTATAGAAAGAATTCTAAGATCGGACAATGATCGCACATCGATCGAATACAATGCCCTTCGCCAAATATATAAAACTCAAAACCAACAAAATACAAAAAGTATGGTGAAGAAGCACGTATATGATCCGGAAGTGGTCAGAAAAAAAGGATCCTACGAAAACAGCTGAGAACTTTGGAAGATTCTTTCTTGACAAGGGCCGTAAAAAAAAAAGATAAAAGGAAAAGAGAAATGCAGTACAAAAACTGGATCTCTTGGTACACAGCAGTACTCGAACAAGATGATACTGAGGCCATGATGTCATGCCTAGCACAAAGAAACTCCAGAGATTTTTGGGCTACAATCAATGAGCTAGAAAGAGAGCAGAATGCGAACTTATGCAATATGGTAACTGAGGACTTGTGGACTGCACATTATACAATGCTCTTTCAGAAATTGGAGCCTACTTATGGCCTCGACGAGAAGAAAAACTTCTCATGGAACATCAGTATGGACAGAGATGACATTTACAGTAACATCAAGAAATTAAGTGCCTCTCGCGCTCCCGTGCCTGATGGCTTGACCAACTACATCCTAAAGCAACAGCCAGAAGAGTGGGCTGACTTTTGTTACAAGCTCTTTAGGATAATACTAAAAGAAGGAAGAGTACCAAAGACCTGGAAGAGAGCCATAATCGTCCCCATTTTCAAGAAGGGTTTGAGATTAGAACCTAACAACTACAGACCCATTGCACTAGTAGACGAAGTGGGGACATTTTTTGCCACCCAGCTGCTAAATCAACTGACAACTTGGATCAAGCATGCCGGTGTGGCCGACGCGAGGTAAACTGGCTCTGTCAAAGGTGTGGGCTGTAGCCTTAACAATAGCCTTAACCTGTTCATTTTGAACATCTTGAAAGTGGAAGCAATAAAAAAAAAACACCTATTTACGTTGCATTCATTGACTTGACAGACGCCTTCGACAGAGTTGATTGAGAGCTGCTGTGGACCAAAATGACTAAAAAGGGATGTCCAACTAGTTTACTTACCGCGATACAGGCTCTTTATTCTGGGACATCTATCCAAGTTTGTTTAGATCAGTGCGAACACATAACAAACCCGATAAGTACCACGCGCAGCGTTAAACAGGGCTGCACCTTGGGAGCAATGCTTTTCCACTTCTTCTTCTCAGATGTTGGCGAAACTCTTGAGAGCGTGAATTTGTATCCACTAAAGATTAATGGAGAGCACATAAACACATAAACATGATCATATATGCTGATGATATCACAATATTAGATCTAACACCTATTGGCCTGCATGGAAGATCACAGCTTTTAAAGATTATATTGAAAAGAATAAACTTGAGATCCTAATTCTAAAGAGCCTGCAGGGTGCCAATAAGCAAAAAGCCAGCCAAAATTATCAATGGAGGTTAGGTGATGATGCCCTGAAAGTGGTCACAGAGTCAAAATACCTAGGCATTACAACAAGCGCAAGTATTAATAACAAACCTATGGTAAAGAAGCTGGTCTCGAAATCGCAACAATTTACTGCGCAGGCTGCTAAACTTCATGTGAAATATAGAAAATTGTCAATGCTTCCGGTCGTACGCTTTTACAGAAATAAAATCATTCCGGCGATGGCATACGGAGTTGAGACTCTATTTGGGTGTGATCATGAATTGTGGTCAAGATGTGACAATGTGATAAAGCGAAGAATACTCCAACTGCCTATGGGCTTTCCAACTGCCTGTATGAGGTATGAGATGAGTCTGTCTTCTATTAATGTGATCATCATATGGAATTCGCTAACCCTATATAGAAAAGCATCTGGAGCTGATAAGATCGCTCTATTTCACATACTAAAAAAAAAGATAAACCATCAAGCGAAGGACTCTTAGGCCTCTGGAGATCTTCCTGTGGGACGATCCTAAACCTAAAGCAGTTAAATATGGATAAACAAATCCTCATAGAGAACCCAAATTGGGTGAAAAAAACCGACTTGAACAGGTTTGGATTGACACCTGTGATAAGAGGATGCAACATGCATGAATGAAATACAATACACCCAAAGCAAAAAAACGGAATGTCCTTCCTAAGTACTTGACTCAATTCCCATGCAAAAGGAGGAGATTAACTTTTCTTAAATTTACACTAAATGCATGGGTAACGAAATAAACCTCGTACCAAAGGAAGCAGAGCTGCGTGTTAGACCAATTGTGCAGTTTCTGTCATGATGCGGAACAATCTTTGAACCATCTAATTTTGTATTGTCCAAATATAAGAGATGCAAGAACGAGATGCAAGGGGAAAGAAATATACAAATGTACCACATGTACCGCTGAGGAATGGTGGAGCTTGATGCACATTGGTGAAAATAACAAACTGATATTTGCATTGACTGCCTTTGTAGAGATAATAGCTAAAAGTCTTAAAATGAGAGGTGACCCAATAAATGATGAATCGAATTAAATAGTACAGTTCGGTCCTTAGAATATGGACCTTTTACGGAGCTTAATTTATGATGTAGTTATTTTACTTTTATGTAAGATTTATATGTTATAAGTTTAATGCAACATGATTTTCGTCAGTTTAAATGGAAATATTGACGCATTGCTTTTCCTCTCTTTTTAAAAGGTTTGTAATAATCCAAAAAAAAGCAAATAAATGGGCATTTGCGGGCAGAATGACACGCAAATCCCCGTTTTACACACAAATAATTCCATGAATCAGGGCCGTAGTTGTTATCACCATGTACACAGATATTGTATTTGAAATGGTGGTCATTGAATGTCAGGTTCTAAGACACATGGACCATGGTATACCACCTTATTATGACCATTTTGTCAATTAAGAGAATACAAATTTGAGAGATTTTGTAATTCAAAAACAATCCAATCTGAATAATTACGATCATCCAAGTCAAAGAAATGTGCAAATCAGATCTACTAACCCTCAATCCAGACAGTGGGCCTCATTATGAGTTTTAAGGTACAGTAACAAAGGTGCCAGTAAGCTTGCCGGTAGCGTTGTTACCGGTCCAGCAAACTACGAGGTCTGCTCGCTGGCGCCTTTACGCCCGCAAGGTCTGACCTGGTGGGTGGACCGGCACCCGCGAGCAGGCCATGTCGGATGCACCGGCACCATTCACGAATCGGGCCGGTGCATCCGGCCTCCCCATTCCCATTACCTCCAATGGGACGTAAATGGGAATGGGGAGTCATTTTTTCCGGCGCCCGGTAATGGGCAATTACCCGTCTGCCGGGCCGTAATGACCCGGTAATTGCCCATTCCCGGGCACCGGAAAAAAAGTATACCGGTAGCTGCCGTGCCGGTTTAACCGGCACAGCTACCGCCGGTCTCATAATGAGGCCTAGTGTGTGGTAAATGTACTGGTCCTTTCTGTTCATAAAATAATGGGCTAGACGATTGGGGTTGGTTGTCAAATAGTCTATCAACAGAAAATCATTGGCTCCTAATCTGAAATTATATATATATATTTTTAATGTTTAATGGTGTTTATTCAACAATTCGACTTTTTACAGTTACTATACAAAATAAATCAAACGACTATAACATAGCTAAAATCTATCCAAACCTATTTCATTCATATAATTCAACAGCAACAGAATTAATTCATATCTTAATAAAATCGAATTCATTCGATAATCGTAAAATTTCAAGGGATAAGAATGTTTCATTTCCTGCGGACATTCTCCACCAGAAATCCTCTGTCTCCAGCCAATCTCTGTTTGTCACAAACCTAGAGAAGTATTTTATTCTCAAGGGCTTTGTTGCTCCACAAGCTGTCAGTAAGTGTCTCACATCATGGAACAGCCATTTCCCACATAGATCACAATTTCCCTCCTGTGATATTTTCAGAAATTTCTGTATCCCTTTAGTTGCGACTAGATCGAAACGAAATCTCAAAAATTTGGATTCTCCATTTTGCATTGGGGAATCGTCGCAAAAATGGTAGTACAAAGCCATTCGGAATGCCTAGCACAGGGCATGATCTAAAAAATTTAATTTCACTACATTTTATCTAAGTCAAAATCCAGTCCATTCTCATCAATGCCTTTTTGACTTTCATGGGATTTACAATTAAATCACACTCCGAAAGCTCACATTAACCAGGTTACTCACCGTAGTGACCATCTTACTCCTAGTCCATAGTCCCCTTTCCTCCATACTTATGGGACATCTCTCTGTCCTGTGGGACGGGACCGGAGCACTTTGTAAAAAGCATCCACATTTTTTAAAAGTTTTAAAAAAATGTGTCCTTCCTCTCTTTCTGCGCGGGGCCCGGCATTCGTCCGTAACCCCGCCCACTTAGCTCACCCCGCGCATTGCCCATCAGTCCTTTTCTATCGCCAAGTCAGAGACCTATTAGCAATAACAGAGGAACCTTATTAGAGGGGACGGCGGGCGGGCATATGGAGGAAAGGGGACTATGGACTAGGAGTAAGGCGGTCACTACGGTGAGTAACCTGGTTATACTCCTACGTCCCGTCCCCTTTCCTCCATACTTATGGGAGATTCCAAAGCACTCCTAACTGGAACTACGGGTGGATGGAAATACGCCTTATTGAAAAAGGTTCTTCAGCACATCCTGACCAAACTGAGCATCAGCTCTCGAGCTCATGTCAAGACAATAATGCTTACAAAAAGCGGATGGGGAGGCCCAAGTAACTGCCCTAGCGATGGACTCCCAGGGGACATACCTCTGAGAAGCAACCGCAGCTACCTTGCCCCGCACCAGGTGTGCATGAATACCCTTAGGAGGTTTCAGCCCTTGGACAGTGAAAGACTCCGTAATGCAGGCGGCGATCCACCGAGAAATAGTTGCCTTAGACACCTGCTTACCCTGAGGGTTACCGAAAGTCACAAAAAGTTGAGAAGAACTCCTAAGCTTGGAAGTCCTGGTAGAACTTAAGAGCCCTTCTGACATCAAGACAGTGCAGAACCCTTTCTGCCTCTGAGGTAGGGTTCGGAAAAAAGACTGGCAGGGAGATCGACTGATTCAGATTTCAGTTACCACCTTCGGTAGAAAGGCAGGGTTTGTCCATAGGACCACCTTGTCCTTGTGAAAGACCAAGAAGGGATGCTCCACTGATAAGGCCTGGAGCTCACTCACCCGCCTCGCTGACGTAACAGCGACCAGAAAGGACACTTTCCAGGATAGGTACTTGAGGTCCACCATGGCCATTGGTTCAAAAGGCTCATGGCACAGTGCCGTCAGGACTACATTTAGGACCCACGGCGGGTGCGGACTACGAACTGGAGGGTGGAGGCATGTCAAGCCTGCAAAATGCCTCTTAAACACTGGGTTACTCAGAGGGTAGGAACATTGGTCTGTAGAAAGATAAGCAGAGACCGCTGAAAGGTAAGTTCTGCATGACAGAACGTGAACACCCGACTCTGCTAGGGAGGACACGAAGGACAGCACAGTGTCAATCGTAGCCACCCTTGGGTCCAACTGCTTTTCCAAACACCAATGACAGAACCTGAGCCATTTACTCCTGTATTGGGATCTGGGTGAGGGTTTCCTGGCTGCCTGGATAATACGCATGTTATCCATAGACAAGTTAAGAGGCTCTAAAGACCTTAACTCAGGCACCATGCCACCAAGCTGAGCGATTGTGGGGAGGGGTGCCACATCTGCTGTTCCCCTTGATGAAGAAGAACGGGGGTCACTGGTAACCTGATCGGCGGATACACCGACAGGTGTTGAAGTTCTGAGAACCAAAACCTGGCCGGCCACCAAGGGGCTATGAGTAGAAGGGAGCAGTTCACCGAATTCTTCAGCTTCCAAATTGCTCGATGGACTAGAGGCAGAGGCGGGAAGGCTCTCATGCCATGGAATCTCGAGAGCATCCCCCAGAGAGGAGGCTCCCAGCCCCCCTCTGGAGGCATACAGAGGAAGCTTCTTGTTCACCGCCGTAGCGAAGAGATCCACCTCCAGTGTGCCCCAACACAAGAAGATCCATGAGAGGACCTCCGCCTTCAACTGTTCCAGCGAAAACCCAGGAAAATCAGGTTGCTGAGAGATGACCACCATTCCAGGTCCACTCTCATGGAAGCCGGAATCATTATCAGCTTGGAATCCGGGTCCACAGCCTGACACCAAGAACTCCGAAGATCCATTTGGGTCCGTCTCATCTTGAGACGAGAAAGAGGAAGAGCCAGCACACACGAGGCCATGATGCCCAGAAGCCTCTGGAACCACCAGGCCGACATGCTCTCCGACTGCGCAAACATCTGACACGTGGCTAACAGATCTGCCATTCTGTCCCCTGCAGGTACACTCTGCAGTCGATCGTGTTCCAGCGAAAACCCAGGAAAATCAGGTCCTGCGAGACCGTCGGGGTTACGGCCGCGTGCCGGGCCCCGTGCAGAAAGAGAGGAAGGACAAATTAAAAAAAATATATATATATATATATATATATATTTGGATGCTTTTTACAAAGTGCTCCAGTCCCGTCCCACAGGACGGAGAGATGTCTCATAAGTATGAAGGAAAGGGGACGGGACGTAGGACTTGAGAACTTCCAATTTTAAGGTTGATAGGGTGGTACAATTCCCTCGGACAAAGGTGGACCCCTATAACCATAATTATGTAGGTCCCCAACATAATCGGAAATTATGTAGGGAGCTCTTCTCTTTTCTTTCATGGAATGTGAGGGGGCATTATCAATTATTATCAATTATTATCTAACCAGGGGTTATGCTCTGACTCAAGTCTAAATAGTATTTACAAAGTTACTCACCGTAGTGACTAACTTACTCCTAGTCCATAGTCCCCTGTCCTCCATACATTTGGGACATTCCTCAGGACAGGACCGGAGCACTTTTTGTAAAAAAGCATCAAATTGAAAAATGTGTCCTTCTTTTCTTTTTACGAGGGGTGCCACACGTGGCTGTAACCCCGCCTACCTGAGGTCCGCCTCACGCATCGCCCTTCAGTCCTTTTTTATCGCCTGGTCTGAGACCTTTAAGCAATAAAAGAGGATACTTATTAGAGGGGGCGGCAGGCAGGCATATGGAGGAAAGGGGACTATGGACTAGGAGTAAGGTAGTAATTACAGTGATTTACTTTGTTATACTCCTACGTCCCGTCCCCTTTCCTCCATACTTTTGGGAGATTACCAAGCACTCATCACAGGAAAACGGGCGGATGGAACTCCTTTACTGAAAGAGGTTTTTAAGAAGAGCCTGACCGAATTGAGCATCAGCTCTGGAGCTCAGGTCTAAGCAGTAATGCTTACAATAATCTGATGGGGAAGCCCACATAGCTGCTCTGGCAGTGGTTTCCCAGGCAACATATTTCTGGAAGGCAACAGCAGCTGCCTTGCCCAGCACAAGATGGGCATGAATTCCTTTTGGAGGCTGAAGGCCCTGAACGGTATACGCCTCTGATACATAGGAAGCAATCCATCGGGAGATGGTTGCTTTCGAGGCCAGCTTTCCTTTCGGATCTCCGAAGGTCACAAAAAGCTGGGAAGAGTTCCTAAGTTTAGATGTTCTGGCCAAATACAACTTAAGAGCTTGTCTGACATCCAAATTATGCAGAACCTGGTTGGCCACCAAGGGGCTTTGAACAGGAGAGTGCAATTTGTTGTGTTCCTGAGCTTGCACAGCGCCCGGTGAATCAGAGAAAGAGGTGGGAAGGCGTACGCCCTCATGTTGTGCCATGGAATTTCGATATCAGCCCCGAGGGAAGAAGCTCCGAGTCCGTTCCTGGAAGCATAAAGCAGAAGTTTGCTGTTTGACAACGTCGCAAAGAGGTCCGCTTCTGGAGTGCCTCAATGGCAAAAAAGGTCGCAGAGGATCTCTGTGTTCAGTTCCCACTCGTAGCTGACCACCGCTCGTCGACTGAGAGAGTCTGCAGTCACATTCAGTTGGCCCGGAACGTGCACTGCCAGCATCCAAACACCATGCTGAGTGGCCCATTCCCAAATCTGAATGGCTAGATCCACAAGGGGTGGTGACTTGGTACCCCCCTGTTTGTTGATGTAAAACATGGATACCGCATTGTCTGTGTAGATGCGGACCAATTTGTTTACAATAACCGGCTTGAAAGCTTTGAGTGCCAGGAAAATCACCAGAAACTCCAGATAATTCAAGTGAAATTGTCTGTCCTGTGGCGACCATAGGTCGAAAACCTGAAGATGGCCTAATGTCGCGCCCCACCCCAAAAGGGAGGAGTCCGTCGTAATAGTTGTTTGAGGGCAGAGCTCCTGGAAAGGAGCACCCACCGACAGATTGCTGGGACATGACACCATAGGAGATCTGTCCTCATGCAGGGCGGAACCGGAATCATTTTGGCGTCCAGGTCCACTGCCTGAAGCCTGTAGCTCCGAAGGGCCATCTGCGTCCGTCTCATCTTGAGACACGCAAGGGGAAGAGCAAGCATGCACAAGGCCATGAGGCCTAGAAGCCTCTGGAACCACCAGGCCGACATACTCTCTGAGTGAATGAAAAACGGACACATGGCCAACAGATCCGTCATCCTGTCCACAGTCAGGTACACTCTGCAGTTGATCGTGTTCCAACGGAAACCCAGGAATATCAGGTCCTGAGAGATCTTCATGGAGAATCTCTGCCAGTTCACCGACAGCCCAAGGCAGAACAGGAGCTGGAGGAGAGACTGAAGGTTGTTTGAGGCTTTCACTGGACAAGGACTGTGCAGAAGCCAGTCGTCCAAATATGGATACACATGAATACCCTGTAGCCGAAGAAAAGCTGCAATGGCCAACATCATCTTCATGAAGACACGCAGCGGTGAACTGAGACCAAAAGGGAGCACTCGGAATTGGAAATCTCCTCTCCCAGGGAGAACTGCAGATATTTCTGATGCGGGCTCCAAATCAAGATATGCATATATGCGCCCTGAAAGTCCACAATGCTGAGCCAGTCGGCCTTCCGAAGAGAGGACTTTATTTGGCAGGGCATGATCATCTTGAATATCTCTTGGGAAAGAGAAAGGTTGAACTGGGAAAGGTCGAGGATGGTGCGCAGGCCAGCCAGGTTGGGTTTGGGCACCGTGAACAGACGAGAGTAGAAGCCCTCCCCTAGTTCTTCTAGAGGAACGGGCTCTACCGCCTTGAGGTCTAGAAGCTTCTGGACCTCGGCTCTGAGGGAAGGTGTCCCCGACTGCTGAAAGGGAGGATTGAAGGGAGGGGCAGGGGTAAGGGGCAAGCGGAAGCCCGGCTGAGCGATGGACCAAAACCCACTGGTCTTCGGTGATGGTCTGCCACGCCTTCAGATGAGACAAAATCTGTCCTCCCACTGGAGTCTCATGCGAGCGCCAAAAAATATAATTTTGCAGACTTTTCGGCAGAGAGACTACCTGTCCCTGAAGAGGAGGAGGAAGACCGAGAGAAAAATCGACCCTGTTGCTGTTTCTGATGGGAGCTACCGGTCGGCAGATCAGCTCTGCATGACCTGCGGTCTTGGAACCCTCTGAAGCCTGAGGAGAAGCGAGACTGGGAGCCAGATGTCTGAGCTTTGACTGGGGCCTTCACTAGCACTGACAAAGACTTGGCAGTTTGGGTGCTCGCCTTAGTCTTTGTGAGCTCGTAATCCGTTGAGGAATGAAACAACTCTTTACTGTCAAAAGGCAGGTCCAGAACTTTATCTTGGACCTACTTGGAAAACTTTGTTGCATGAAGCCAAGCTTGAGGAGAGGTTTCCACCCCCAACATGAGGCCTTGAGCTGAGATATCAACATGGTGCACAGCATCCTCCAGCAAATCCTGCGCCAATACTCTGGCGTCTGAAAAGTCTTCCAGCCTGTCCACAGGAATGAACTCCTGGAAATCAGCCAAATCCCTCTGCAGTTTCATATTTGCCACCGCCAAAATGAGCTCTGCGTTAGCCTGATGCAATTGCAGCGCCGAGTTGGTAAAAACCTTCTTGCCCAAGGAATCAACCAATTTGTCTTCCTTGCAAAGAATTTGAGTCGCAGCTGCAGAGGCCACAGAGGCCGGCTTGGATTGCAGAGTGGCGGCTGCTACCACTGTTGAGGATGGAGCGGACATGACGCCAAGGCTACTTCCTCGGAGGTGTGAAGCCTATAATGGGATTCAATTCTCTTATTGATAAGCAGCCCAGTATGGGGTTTATCCCAGACCTTGCAGGCTTCGGCCAGAATGTCCCTCTGAAGGAACAGGCCAGTGCGCTCCTGCAGAGACAAGTTGACCGCCCCTGAAAGCACTCCTTCCTGCGGGGCAGGTGCCTCAGGTACTGGAATGTCAAGAAGAGACATCATGTCCAGGACCCGGTCATGGAATGCTCTGACAGAGCGGGGCTGGTCCTCACTATCCTGATCTGCATGAGGGTCGTCCAGTGCGTCAGGATCAGCCAGTGGCGATGCGACCAGCGTCAAATTGACGTCTCGCTCTGCTGGAGTCTTGTCAACCAGAGACAAGGGAGGCAGAGGCGGAAGTGTTGGAGGCGGCCCGGGAGGTAAAGGCGGTACCGCTGTCGGACCGACAGGTACCGTAGCTGGAACCATCGGGCCAGGATGTAGCACTGGAGGGCAGATCTCCCTAAAAAGACCTTTAAAGTACTCCTTCATGGGGTCAGAGTTCATAAGACTGAAACCTACCAAAAAGGCATCCTCTGCTGAAGTTCTAGGCACTGGAGTGGGCAGAGGCCGCTCATGTGGGGCATACCCCCACGAACATAATGAGGAAGGCTGCCAAGAGGGGCTGCCACCAACCAGGACTTTTGAGGTCAAGTAAGTGTCGGAAGTCCGAGTGTGACATGCCACCATGGGGGACTCACCCTTCAAGCACCTGTGCAAGTCCCTTCAGTGATTTCAGGACAAAATCTGCAAGTATAGCGTGGAATGGACTTGCGATACCGAGGTCAAAATGGCAAAGCCAGGGCCCAGGAAAGGCTCTCTTTTGAAATCTGTGCTGCAACACATGGCCACATATTTACATGCTGAGTATAAAGGAAAGAAATTGAGTAGCAGATTAGCATTATTGGAGCTATGGAAAATGTTTGAGGACAAGGAAGAGGACCCACTCAAGAAGGAGTGGATTCTTAGCCAGCATGATGTGGGGGCGAAGCTCCCATGGCTCTTCCTCCTCCTTAAACCACAGATCCTCTGGCAGAAGGCCAGGGATTTTACACCTTGAAGGAAGTAAAAGCAGCGGCAGGGTTCACTAACCCCGTTTATGCACCTCCTGCTTGTAGTAGCAAAGACTAAGTGGCGCTAAGCAGATGAATACAAAATTAGGGACTATGGTTGATGAACGCAAGGAGCACAGCTTTTTGTAAGCAAAGTTGACTGGGGCAACGAGGTAACTAAGCGATCCAAAGGGGACGAATAGGTGACAGTTGCACCGAACAAGTGGGTGGGAGGACAGATATTGCTTAAGCTGGGTGAAAGGAGCATAGAGCAGCTCAGAGACAGTGAGGAGGAAGCTAATACACAAAAGGAGAAAGAGGAGGAGGACAAAGAATGGGCAGCAGTAATGGAGGAAGTTAAGAAAAAGGTAGGAGAAGAAGGAACAGGAACAGTTGAGAAAGGAGTCAGAGAAATTAGAAGAGAAAGAGGAGAGGAAATAGAAAAGAGTAGACAGAAAGAAATAGAGGAGATGGCGAAGAGAAAGGAGGAAGAGAAGGACAAGCAAATGCAATTAAGAAGGGAATTGAGAAAAATTGAGATTGAAAGACTTGTTAAAGAACGTCGACATAGAGAGGAAGAGGAGAAATAGATGACCGGAGAGGGAGGGGGAGAGAAGTAGAGAGAGATGCCTCGAGGAGGCAGAGAACATAATGACAGAACCAAAACTTTTATATGAGGAAGAGGTAATATAAAGGAAAATCGGGATATTATACAGGAGCAAAAGAGATAGCAATACTGTCCCTAAGGCAAGCAGAAGCATAGCGGGTCCCCACAGAGGGGGGAAAAACTCCCTGGACAAAGCAGGCGGGAGAGGACACAGGAAGAACATGCAGAGGAGCCACAAGTTTGAGGACAACGGGGGCAAAGGCAGCAACGATAGCGGAGGGACAATGGGATCAGACAAACAACTCCGTGAAAGTGATGATGACGAGGGGAGGAGGATATGCCGCACCTGCGAGAAAGGGAGCCCAGAGTGGGAGACACTTTGGGACAAAGGGGAAGACACAGAAAGGGGAAAAATGTACCTCGAGGAGCACCTTTAGCACTCCAAAGGTTCATCGCACAGTTACCCCATATACACAGAGGTTAAGGGCGTTACCCGGGCCGAGAAGAACTAGCATGACAGGAGCATTTACCATTATGAAAGGCATGGGGAAACATGTCAGAGGAGTGGGGCTGACACAGTTTCCGTTGCTAGAAAAGGGTGGCGGACGGCCGCAATACATACTGTGGCAACAGATGGACAAGGACAATTTGAGGTGTAAGCTACCCCAGCTGACTGAGTGAGCAGGGAAATGGATTTATGAACTAGAATGACTGACGGCAGGGACGACATTGGCAGTGGGAGGGGGACATGAAGGTCTTACATTCAGCCAGTCTTGGGGGGGTAGCTGACGATGTTTGGAAAGAATAGGGTATCCCAGAGTGACAGCGCAGAACACAGTGCACAATGGAGCGCTGTTCAATATCTACAGAGAAGCCGCATGGCAGGATCTCAGACTACAGTACCCAGACACATCTGACATAAGCGTGATTATGGTACGCAAAATGCATGAAGACGAAGACCCACTTCAATATATTCATGAAATTCAGAACGTTAGCATCTTGAGACATATGATCCATGGGACAATATGGCTGGTTTGTTTTACCAAATAATAAGCCAGGGATTACCAGAACAGGTACAGAAGCAATTGAAAATATTAGTCGGGATGGAGGCAAACCCATGGTCATAAACACAGTTCACTATAGTGCATTACTGTCAAATAATGCAGGAAAACGTGAGAAAGAAACGCGAGGAAAGAAAACAGGAAGAAGCGAAGTTAGTTTAGAAAGGAAAAACGGTAAAAGTATACAATGGAAGGGGCAATGGTGACATGAGGAGAGGGAGTGGCTACCCAGATCACCCAGTATCAACAGCCAGTGGCAGGGGGAAGCTTTGCAGGAAGGGGATATACTAACTATTGGCCGAGGGGAAGCGGAGGCGTGCCCAGGGAAGAGAGAAATAGGGCACCCAGTGCAACGGCGAGGATACAGGAATAACGGGGGGCAGTCCAGACCTATGTGAGACATATAGACATTACAATGCAGACTCCCACACAGAGGCTAGGGGGAGCAACCGTAGTAGGAGGGTACCCTTTCACAGGGACAGAGATGACTTTATACCCACAATAGGACAGCCCACAGACTGACCTGGTGTGTTCAATCCTATCAGTTACACCTGACCCGAACCAGGAAACACGTGTAGGGGTAACCATAGTTAACAAAACCTTCCCTTTTCTTGTGGATACGGGGGTGTCTAGATCCTGCGTTAGCGAAGGGAGCTAACCAATGTCAGGCATTGCCATGCAGGCTGAAGGCTACTCTGGGGGTATGGATTTGGTTCTGTTTTCTAACAAATTGCCAATTTACATTTGGGAACATGACCTCAACATGCCACTGTTATATTCCCGCCAGACGCCAGGTAACATAATGGAAAGGGACATTATGAGCAAGCTCAACATGACCATCTCATTTACTGAGCAAGGGATAGGGTGTTCTACCTTGGAAATGTACTATGTGAATGTGCAAAAATGTATTCATGCATTTTGTGGTCAGACTGTGCAGAGGAAGGTGCCTGTAGACCCGAGCTATTCCAATATGGGGTGGAAGTGCTTGCAGCATGGCTTCCTGGGATACAGGGCACGCTGATTTGCTTGCCCAATGAAGTATTGTTCAGACCACAAATTCCATAAGACGAGATAGAAGGGCAGGTGTTCCCACTGGAGTTGGAGACAGTTATAGTTAGAGACGAGAGGATAGTAGTGCACGGGACCAATGATACAGTGCGGGCGTGGAGACCAGTAATCACAGTAGAAGGGTCCAGACTGACTGACTTGACAAACAGTGAATTGTTTTAGGATGACTATATATACTGGGTGAGAATTCATTATAGGGAATTGCCACAGAGAATGGCCTTAATGAAAACAGCACCAGCAGCAGACATAGTGCAGGAACCAAGCATATTTTGGACCAACAGCCCGTATGACATGGGCTTGTTGAACAGAGTGGGAGCTGACAAAATTAAGCTCAATCCAGGGGCGCATTTATCAATGGCGAAACAATAACCATATCCAGGGAAGCAGACAAAGGCATTTTTGAGACAATGGGCCTCATTACGAGTCAGGCGGTCCGGAAATAACGGTGGCGGTAAACCTGCCGCCACCATTGTTTCCGGATCGCCTGATCTTGAGTCCTGCAGGCGGAGGTGTCATATCCCACAGAAGGAGATGGTCATTGTGGCGCCGTTGGTCCCAATCACGGGTGGCGGCCATTGTTTCTCCCAAGATGGCGACGTCATCCGATTGCAGTATTCCAGCCTTGCAAGGGATGCTTGCAACCTTGGCTCCACCCCCTCAGCAAGGATCTGGTTATCTTGCGGCAGGCACAACGCTCGAGTGCGTTGCTACTCTTCCCAGTCAGCGCTTCAAGCTTTCTTATCGTACTCCAAGGGCAGAGATTCCGCCTCTTAACCTCGGCTTTCGAGTGTTAGAACGGCTCAAAACAGATCCTTTTCATTCCACCTGCCACCGCTTGCCTCAATCTGGACACATTGCATACATTGATTCAATTCCCAACTGCGTAATTCAGAAGGTTTTTTCTTTGCATCACAATCCGAATCTGCCGTCAGGTACCTTTCTCCCCTTCTCAATTGTTCCTTTGGCATTTCTGAAAGGTCAGCCTGTTTCTAAAGTCAGGTCTTTCTTGTTTCCCTTACACATCCTATTAGATTCCCAAAGTTACATCACGAGATCCACTAGTTCAGATACTCTGCGTTTAACAGAAGGACTTCATACACATGCAATCCTGAGACTTTATAGGGCACCATCTCCTTTATAAAGGGTAACTATTTGGCAACTAATATTCTACTTCCACTCTGTCTTTCAGTCCAACTTACCATTCTCTAATCGTTACTTTCGTTATTTTTCTTGTGGTATTTGCATTCAGTCTCCTGGAATTGTGTCAGAGATTCGCCCTAACCTGCTCTACAGAGAAGACATCCATCAGCTGAGGCGATCAGGGTTTTCTTCCCCAGAGGGTTTCCCTGGGGAGTTCATTCCTTCATGGTGCAATTGAGCACGGGTTAGGAAAAGATTCCCCCGAGGGGACTTCTCATATTCAACACATTCGAGCTACTGGATCAGGTCAGTGGGTGCATGTTTATGGGGAACCATTATTATTCCTGGAAATTCTAAACTCAAGAAAAGTATTTTACAGTTAGCAACGCCGAAATAAGAATTATACTAGTATTACCATAGTTCTTTTCTATATTACTTTCGGTTTCCAGGAATAATTAATTGTCCTTTTGCGCGCTCACTGAAATGGATCCGGCTCAACAACAGCAATTGTTGGCGGCAGTTCAGTCGCTAACGGCCGAAGTCCAAACACTTAAACAAGAGAATGCTGTATTACGACAACACATGGTGAGGTCCCCTAGTTGTTCCGAACTTCCTCCTGGACCTTTACCCGGAGGATGTTTTGATGGAGACCCGGTTAAGTTGAGAGAGTTTTTAGAATCTTGCACAGTGCAGTTTACCTTTAAAAATGCATTTTTTCACACTGATAGGGATAAGGTGGGACACATGATTGCTCACCTTACCGGTCCCGCTCTAGCCTGGGCTACTTCTTTAGTTACTTCAAACAATCCAATTCTGGATTCATATCCTGCCTTTGTTAATAGTCTTAAGACCATGTTCGGTAGGCAGGAGATCATTGTTTCAGCCCAAGAACAACTATTGGATTTTCGTCAGGGGTCTTTGGATCTCTTGGTCTATATAACTCGCTTTAAACAATTAGCAGCAGGAACGTCCTGGGCTGATGACGCCTTGATTACACTTTTTAGGCGGGGTTTAAATGAAGAACTAAAGGATGAGGTCTCTAGGGTTCCTCGCCCACCTAATTTGGCCGAATTAATAACTATGGTTATGCAGATGGACTACAGAATTTTGGAAAGACGTCAGGAAAAGAGACGGCAAAGGAATTTTCGGTCCCAGCCTGACAATTCAATTATCTCCCCCAAGAGAAACGTCTCTGAAGAACCAATGCAGATAGGTGCTGCTCGTGGTCCTTTATCCGCTGAAGAGCGACTTCGGCGACGCACTTTAGGGTTATGCATGTATTGTGGCTCCAAGGAGCATTCTTTACAAAATTGTCCGATCATTCTTTCTCGGAAGCAGGGAAACGCTCGAACCCGACCGTCAGGGGAACCACGGTTAGGGAATCAGTGAGTGGTTCCCCTTCTTCCTCCATTTCATCCTACATTACAGATGTCCCTGAGACCTCTATGTTGGTCCTGAAGGTTACCTTTTCTTGTGATTCTTTGGGTTTAATTGAGGTACCTGCTTTGGTGGATAGTGGGGCAGCAGGTAATTTCATTGATGATATTTGGGCGGCGAAATTTAGAATTCCTCGTTCGTCCAAATCTATTGCTATTCCCGTGGAGTCAGTAGATGGGAGTCCATTGGTTTCGGGTCCCATCAAGGAACAGGCGGTACCCTTACGGATGTCCGTTTCCACTCATAGGGAAGTCATCACATTAGACATTATCAGGACTGCCCATTATCCTGTGATATTGGGATTACCTTGGCTTAGAGTGCACAACCCCTACATTAATTGGTCAGCTGGAACATTTTTTTTGGGTTCTGTTCATTGTCAAGCCCATTGTTTTCATCGCAGAGCTGGTGAATTACTTTCTGCCTCGTCTCACGGGGGGGGAGATTGAAAACCGCTGTGCTAAATCAGATTCAGGGGATTCCTAAGCCTTATCACTCTTTCCGTAAGGTATTTTCCAATACTGAGTATGCCGAACTGCCTCCTCATCGTAGGAATGATTGTGCCATCGAATTACTTCCGGACCATCCTATTCCGTTTGGTCGCTTGTATGTGCTATCCGCTAGGGAAAAGGAAGTGCTAAAGGAGTATCTTCGCAAAAATGTGCGCAATGGTCTGATCGCTGAATCCTCTTCCCCTGCAGGGGCTTCCTTATTTTTTATTCCCAAAAAGGACTCTGGTGAACTTCGTCCTTGTATTGACTTTCGCGGATTGAACAAGATTACGGTCCCTGATCGTTATCCTATGCCCCTAATCGTGGACATCCTTGAAGCCATTAAGGGGGCCAGGATTTTCACCAAGTTGGACTTGCGGGGAGCCTACCATCTCATCCGCATCAAAGCGGGGGATGAATGGAAGACGGCTTTTAGAACGCCGATTGGACATTATGAGTATCGGGTTATGCCATTTGGATTATCTAATGCACCTGCAGTCTTTCAGCGCTTTATGGACCATATTTTTTCTGACATTCTTCTGCATTCTGTTATTGTATATCTTGATGATATTTTGGTTTTTTCTACTACATCCGCTGAACACGTTGGTCATGTTACAGAGGTTCTACAGCGCCTTCTAGACAATCATTTGTTCTGTAAGCTGGAAAAGTGTGAATTTCATCAAGACAGTGTGGCATATTTGGGATTCATTCTATCTGCTCAGGGGGTCTCTATGGATCCCCGGAAGGTTTCTGCTATCCGAGACTGGGATTCTCCTAATTGTGTTAAGGATATTCAGCGTTTCCTGGGGTTTGCCAACTTTTATCAGCGATTTATTCCTGGATTTTCTGAGATCATTTTGCCGTTAACGGCTCTCCTCAAGAAAGGGGTTCCATTTCATTGGTCTGTGCAAGCAGAAGGAGCTTTCACCTCCCTAAAGGACTGTTTCATGTCTGGGCCTATTCTACTCTCTCCTGATCAAGGAAAGAAATTTATTGTAGAGTTGGATGCCTCCCACTTTGCTCTTGGAGCTATCCTTCTTCAGGAAAATGAACAGGGAGTGGAGTGTCCCGTTGCGTATATGTCCAAGACCCTTTCTCCTTCGGAACTGAACTATACAGTACTTGAGAAGGAGTTGCTTGCCATTAAACGGGCTTTTGAGGAATGGCGACATTTGCTCTTAGGAGCCCAATTTGCGGTGGAGGTTCGGACAGACCATCATAATCTTCGAGCCCTTCAGAATGCACAAACTCGGAATAGCAGACAAGCCCGTTGGGCTCATTTTTTTTCTCCGTATGAAATTGTGTTTACCTTTATTCCTGGCAGGAGTAATTTAAAGGCTGATGCTTTATCTAGAAAGGAATCCACTGAGTGGGCTCATTTCCGGGCCGAACCTTTATTTCCTAATGCTCGTTTTGTACATGTGATTTCTAGTTTCCTTCAGTCCGTAGCCAACGCTACGTTGGTTTTTCGACAGGAGAACCCTGACATTTTTCGTGCACTGGGGGTCACTATCTCTCAGGGTTGTGGTTACCGGCATCAGAAACTGTTTTTGCCTTCGGCGGAACTCCAAAAGACTATTCTTACAATGTGTCACGACTCGCTTATGGCAGGTCATCGGGGAGTCAACAATACTACGGAGCTGGTCCGCCGTAACTTCTGGTGGCCCAATCTCGTGGAGGATGTGAGGCAATATGTGGCTGCCTGTACTGTCTGTTTACAATCTAAGACACCTCGATGTTCTCCCTTAGGACTGCTCACTAGAATGCCCGTTCCGGTTCGTCCTTGGCAGATCATTTCCACAGACTTTGTGGTAGATCTTCCTAAATCCACAGGATGTACAACCATTATGGTCACTATAGACTATTTCACGAAAATGGCCCACTTTGTGGCGTTGCCTAAGGTACCAACTTCGGCGCAGATGGCAAGGATCTTTATCACTCATATTTTTTCTGTTCATGGCTTACCGGATACCATTGTTTCTGTTAGGGGTCCCCAGTACACTTCTAGATATTGGCAGCAACTGTGCAAGATGCTCGGAGTTACTCGTGCTTTGAGCTCGGGATTTCATCCACAAACTAATGGGCAGACGGAACGATTAAATCAGACACTGGAGGGTTATCTCAGGTGCTATGTATCAGCATCTCAGGACAATTGGACGGAGTTGTTGCCTTTGGCAGAATTTGCCTATAATAATGCGCATCACACATCATTGGGATCCAGTCCGTTTCACTGTTCCTATGGTTTCCATCCTACCTGCTTCCCTCTAGGGGTGTCATCTACATTTTCTTTTCCGGATGTCGCCTGTCTGCTGCAGGATATTCAACAGGGTCATCAGAAGGCTCTGACTTCTCTTCAGAACGCTCAGGAACGGATTAAGCGTTTTGCTGATCGCCGACGCTCTCCAGCTCCTGTTTTTGCATCCGGGGACAGAGTATGGTTGGCCTCTCGATTTCTTCCTCGGCACCTTGTGCCTTCCAAACTTTCTCCCAAGTTCTTTGGTCCTTTCCCTGTGCTTCAACGTTTGGGTGAGGCGGCTTATCGTCTACAACTTCCTCCTTCTTGGTCCAGGATTCACCCGGTTTTTCATGTTTCCCAACTTAAACAGGATGTGGCGGACTGCTTTTCTCGTCATCTGGTGGCTCGTCCGCCTCCTGTATCGACTCCTTCTGGGCCGGAGTTTGAGGTAGCTGGTATTTGTGATTCCCGTTACCACCGGGGCCGTCTTCAGTACTTGGTGGATTGGCGTGGATATTCGCCGGCTGAACGGTCCTGGGAACCGGCTTCTGCCGTTCATGCTCCGCAGCTGGTTCGCCGGTTTCATCGCTCTCATCCCGGCAAACCGGGTACATCTGCCCTTTGGAGGGGGCATACTGTCATATCCCACAGAAGGAGATGGTCATTGTGGCGCCGTTGGTCCCAATCACGGGTGGCGGCCATTGTTTCTCCCAAGATGGCGACGTCATCCGATTGCAGTATTCCAGCCTGGCAAGGGATGCTTGCAACCTTGGCTCCACCCCCTCAGCAAGGATCTGGTTATCTTGCGGCAGGCACAACGCTCGAGTGCGTTGCTACTCTTCCCAGTCAGCGCTTCAAGCTTTCTTATCGTACTCCAAGGGCAGAGATTCCGCCTCTTAACCGCAGCTTTCGAGTGTTAGAACGGCTCAAAACAGATCCTTTTCATTCCACCTGCCACCGCTTGCCTCAATCTGGACACATCGCATACATTGATTCAATTCCCAACTGCGTAATTCAGAAGGTTTTTTCTTTGCATCACAATCCGAATCTGCCGTCAGGTACCTTTCTCCCCTTCTCAATTGTTCCTTTGGCATTTCTGAAAGGTCAGCCTGTTTCTAAAGTCAGGTCTTTCTTGTTTCCCTTACACATCCTATTAGATTCCCAAAGTTACATCACAAGATCCACTAGTTCAGATACTCTGCGTTTAACAGAAGGACTTCATGCACATGCAATCCTGAGACTTTATAGGGCACCATCTCCTTTATAAAGGGTAACTATTTGGCAACTAATATTCTACTTCCACTCTGTCTTTCAGTCCAACTTACCATTCTCTAATCGTTACTTTCATTATTTTTCTTGTGGTATTTGCATTCAGTCTCCTGGAATTGTGTCAGAGATTCGCCCTAACCTATTCTACAGAGAAGACATCCATCAGCTGAGGTGATCAGGGTTTTCTTCCCCAGAGGGTTTCCCTGGGGAGTTCATTCCTTCCTTGTGCAATTGAGCACGGGTTAGGAAAAGATTCTCCCGGGGGGACTTCTCATATTCAACACATTCGAGCAACTGGATCAGGTCAGTGGGTGCATGTTTATGGGGAACCATTATTATTCCTGGAAATTCTAAACTCAAGAAAAGTATTTTACAGGAGGTGCCATTCCTACCAGGTCTGACCTGGCAGGTTTAACACTGCCCACCTGCAGGCAGAGATGGAAACACCGCCACCATCACGAGATGGTGCCGGTGGTACCATGGTCCCCATTCCCATTGAGTCCCATGGGACTCAATGGGAATGGGGATTTACCGTATTCCGCCTCCGGAATTCCCGGGTCACCGGGGTTGTAATGCCCCGATATTCCGGGAATCACGGAGGCGGAATGGTAATACGAGTCCGGCGGTAACCGAGCCGGAAAAAATGGCAGGTTACCGCCAGACTCGTAATGAGGCCCAATGTCTGCGTTAGTGCAGCAAGGGATTTTGGTGCCATCAGATTCACAGTGCAACACGCTGTGTACCTGGGGAAGAAGGCAACAGGGGAATCGTGGCATTGTATTTGTGCCCTCTGAGCAACATCGAAGAAGCAGAGTTTAATTTAGTTCCCAATCCAGTGACAATACAGTGTAGTATCTTGCCGGAAGCTACTCAGTAATGGATTTGAAGAACGCTTTCTTCTCTATCGCACTTCATGAAGAGTCACAGGATCTGACCTAATTTCTATATAGACATAAAAAGTGGAAACATACAAGACTTCCACAAGGGTACTATGAATCACTTTCCATATTCAATAGGGTGGGTCCTGCAAATGGACCTGGGGATCGTACATCTTGACAGCACAGTCATTTAATATGTGGACAACATTTTAAGATGCAGCAGGACAGAAGAACAGCGCTGAAAGGATTTGGTACAGCTGTTGACAGTTTCGGCAGAGAAAGGTTACAATGTGGACAAGGCAGAATTACAGTATTGCCAGAAGGTGGTCCTATACATTGGACAGAGGATATTACAGGAGGGAAGAAAAGTAAACCCTGATAGAGCAGAGGTGATTTTCAGGACACCGCAACCAAAGACGATGAGGGAGATGGAACAGTTTTTGGGTCTTTGTAATGATTGCATTGCCTGGGTGTTCAATTACAGCACATACACCTGATCTCTTTAAAACAGGCTCAAGGAGTCTCTGAGGGGGAGGACAAGCAAACATGGACAGAGGAGATGACAAAAGCATTCGAAGAACTGAAAGGGGCAATTTGCACAGCTCCAGTCTTAGGGATCCTGACTATGGTGAGGAGTTATATTTGTCCTCACACACAAATGGAACAGTAATGACAGCAGTGCTCACAAAGAAGACTACCTTAGGGCACAAACTGATAGCTCATTACAGCAGACATTTAGACCCAGTAATGAGAGGTCTTTATCCTTGTGAACAAGCACTGGCTGCTGCTGCATTTGCAGTAGAGAAGTGGCAAGTTTCACAATGGGCTGTAGCACCACTTTGTAAGCAGAGCATGCCCTTTTTGCCAAGAGCACGTTGACCACACAGAGAGCATATGGGTATAAAGTAATTGGGCCTCATTCCGAGTATGGCGGTAAGGGATAGCGGCCACCGCTAACGAGAGCGGTGGCGGTAATCCCTTACCGCCATACTCCGAGTTCCCTTAGCGCCATGGTGCTTTTAACACCTGCTTTTAGCAGGCGTTAAATACCATGGCGCTAAGGGACCTTGATGTTAATTACGCCACCGTAATTTACGGTGGCGTAATTGACGCCTTCCCCACTCCCATTATGCCCTATGGGGCAAGAATGGGAATGGGGAAGGGTAAATGGGGATTGGGGAATTACCGCCCCGCCAACCTTGGAATGGGGCGGTAATTCCGCCAACCACCAAGGCGCTGCCGGTCCGGGTACGGCGTCAACCAAGGCGTTAATAGCGCCATTGGTTAGCGCCGTACTCGGAATGAGGCCCATTATCTTGAATCTGACAAAAAAAATAGTGAGGTGCAGAGTTGCGAATCCGGCGACATTCACAGCAGAGCCAGTAGAGGTGGGAGACAATGTATACGACTGTGCTACATATACTGAATATTAAGACAGCATCTCTAGAGAATGGGAGAATGCCCTTGGGTGCGGCGGGTTACTCTTTAACGGGACATTTGACATGGTGAAGAGTGCAAGATTACCCTCTAATTTGTCCTCGCATGCAGCAGAATTAGTAGCCCTCATAAAAGATCTAGAAAAACCTGAGGAAGAGGAGATCATTGTGTACTCTGACTCTGCCTACGTGACGTCAACAGTACATGCAGGACTGTCATGTTGGAAAACGAAAGGCTTCCGACATGCTGACAGCATGCCAGTGCAGCAGGCGCCCCTATTGGACAGGTTCATAGAAGCACTGCAGCTCCCAGTAGCAATTGCGGTAGTGACCTGCCAAGCCCACATGAGGGGGGCAGACAAGCAGCCTATTTGTTCAAAACAGTTAAATTTGACACTCCACCTAACAAACACATGCCAGCGCTTAACATGATATTGTGAGAATGGTACAGTTCATTGCTCATTACCCAGATAATAGAATTGGTGGGGCGGGCACCAACAGAAGAAAAGGAGCTATGGATGAGAGATTGTTCAATATTCCCCACAGATGCGATGTGGCGACAGGAGAGCACTGGAAAGCCGGTGATGCTACAAACATTACCGCAAGTAGCGCTCCCACAGTTACCTTACCCGACTCATCTCAACAAAGAAGTTCTTGCAGCACAGATAGCGGACGACTGGTTCTGCCCCAACCTGGCAGAGCACAGTGCCGCCTTTGTGAATAATTGTCTTGTATGCCAACAATTTACAGTGGGACACACGTTGCATGTAGTGAGAGGAGCAATACAGCGCCCTAATGGGCCTTTCCAATATCTCCATATTAACTACGTAGACATCACTAAAGTTTGTAACGACTACCGTACATACTGGTAGTAGTGTGCCCATTTTCCTGCTGGATCGAAGCTGGTCCATGATCACACCCCCATGCCCTCTGTACAGCGAAATTCCTTGCCAGAGAGGTTTCTCACGTCGGGGGTGGGGCGGTGAGGTCCTACAATCTGATAATGAATCTCAATTTGTAAATGAAGTGTTCGAGCACCACAAGCAAATGGGATTTGTGAAAGCCTCAATGGCTTGCTCGAAGAAAGAATTGCCCAAATCAAAACGACACTGCAAAAGAGATGGCTTCATTGCCTACCCATTGCATTATTCGCACTGCGCAACCAGCCCGCATCTGACCACCATTTAACCCCTAATGAGGTGGTGACAGGACGACGCATGCGTCTACCACTTGCTCCTCCCACTAGCACGTTGACAGATACCCAACATGTTGCTACTGTTCTGGGTAATAAAATGTACGAATACCTGTCTTTGGGGGTGGCTAATGCTTGTTTTATGTCTCAAGAGCCGGACTCCTGGTGGGGGAACCTCGAAGAAGAATGATGAAGATGACACACCAGTAGAACCACATTAACTGCTTAAGGCACCTCTTCTGTACCCTGGAGACCAAGTGGTGCTAGGGAACTTCACTAGGGCATGGCACAAGCCTCGCTTTCAGGGACCATATACTGTAGAACAAGCAACCAACAAAGCTGTAAAACTGGTAGGGAAAAAGGCCTGGAATTACCTTGAAGATGTCAAGCCCTGCAGATGTGAGACCCCCCCTGGCCCAACTCATAGATGATACACTGCAAGAAAAAGAAGAAGAAACACAGAGGCAGATTCAGACACGCTCAAGAACTAGAGCTTGACAAGAGCATATTGAAAGCTAGATTAGGCACACTGGGCCTCATTCCGAGTACGGCGCTAACCAATGGCGCTATTAACGCCTTGGTTGACGCCGTACCCGGACCGGCAGCGCCTTGGTGGATGGCGGAATTACCGCCCCATTCCAAGGTTGGCGGGGCGGTAATTCCCCATTCACCAAGGCTCTTCCCCATTCCCAAATGAGCCCCCATAGGGCTCAATGGGAATGGGGAAGATGCAAATAACGATGACCGTTCATTACGGTCACCGTTATTGGCTTGGAGGCCCCTTTGCGCCCTCGACTTTAACACCTGCTCAAAGCAGGCGTTAAGGGCGAGGGCGCAAAGGGAACTCGGAGTATGGCGGTAAGGGATTACCGCCACCGGTCTCGTTACCGGTGGCCGCTATCCCTTACCGCCATACTCGGAATGAGGCCCACTGTCTTTTCTTCACACAATGTGGCTACTGCGAATACTTGACCTGACTGTCGACAAGTAATTTCACACATGCACACACATTAAAATGCACTTTATAAACTCAATAGTAGCTTCGGAGCAAATGGTACCAGCAAGAGTCTTTGGGCCTCATTACACGGACGGCGGTGGACCAAGGTGCTATTAGCACCTTGGTCCATGCCGGTAAAATACCGGCACGGCCTTAGTGGAAAGAGGAATTACCGCCCTATTCCAAGGTTGGTGGGGCGGTAATTCCCCCTTCCCCCATTGCCCTTCCCCATTCCCATTTTTGCCTCATAGGGCATAATGGGAATGGGGAAGGTGCTAATTACGGCACCGCAAATTGCAGTACCGTAATTAGCTCCCTGGTCCCTTTGCGGGTTGGTTTTTAACGCCTGCAAAAAGCAGGCGTTAAATTCTCCAACCCGCAAAGGGACCTCGTAGTAAGGCGGGAAGGGTTTACCTACCGTGTAATGAGGCCCTATGTCTATGCTTTTCTGCTCTATGCTGCACACACATGTCCAATACTGACAAGAAGCAACGGGGCCATTATTACTTTGCTTTTTAACCCAAATGTACAATTCTTTTCGATCGATCGATTGTTTATGCTGCATTGGCACATTATCACGACAGAAGAACCTAATTAGCCCAACAAATAAAAATGTTGAATGTTAAGAGTTTTGGTAAGCGTTGTTTGGGCGAATATATGGACAGAGCAAGAAGCGTGCAACTCTACAAGACATGGAAGCTACACCCAAAGCCATAGTGCTGACATGTTTTGCATTCTCCTGTCTCTACCTCTTTAACCTCTTTGCAAGTATATGTTAACACAAACCCAATCCCTGTCATCAATGAAGCCATATCTGAACATGTCACAAGCGCTGCCCAAGAAGCAAAAGAACTCAGGCGAAGAGCATACATGGATTTTGAGCATATAAATTCCTATTTAGCTGATTCAACCCACGTGTCCAACAACCTGTGGTATCAGCATATGATCAAGGTGGGGAGAGAAGCCATGAATGAGAACTGCTATATGTGCTCTCTCATCCCCTATGCCTTGAGTGCTTACAGAACATTCAAAGCCACATAAATTCCAACAGCCAGAGCACAATGCCTTATGCACTTAGTGCTCTGCACCACAGGAGGCTGATTCCAGGGAAGATGGGCCACACTGTGATGGATGTCACAGACGATGTTCTCGTATGTAACCTCCTGCCAACAGGGTGAGGCTTTTCCGGCATGTGCATAATCGTTTCTGTACTTCTTACATCTTGTCTGTAACAAACTAATCACAACTGGTGCAATTGTGTGCTGCCAAAGTAGTCTCCTGCAATATACCTACTATGATTTGCGCAGCCTTGTGTTGCCTGCTATTTTCCAGCAATCTACCTACTATGACTAGTGCAGCATTATGCTGCGAATGCAATTTATCACACCTTACCTATTATGAATTGTGCAGCCTTAGGCGGATTGTGTAATTTCCTGCAATTTACCTATTATGACTTGTGCAGCCTTATGCTACAAATGTAATTTCTTGCATCCTACCTATTAGGATGTGCAGCTCTGTGCTGCTACTGGAATTTTGTGTAACTCACCTATTATGACTAGCGCAGCCTTCCGCTGCTACTGCAATTTACTTATTATGTCCTACGCAGCTTTCTACTGATAATGTAATATCCTGCAACTTACCTATTATGATCTGTGCAGCTATGTGCTGCTACTAAAATTTCTGGTTACTCACCTATTATGACTTGTGCAGCCTTGTGCTGATAATGCCATTTACCTGAAACCTATTAACTATGACTGATGTAGCCTTGCGCTGCTTATGTAACTACTGTGAGAAACCAGAAGGTGTCTCACCCTCTAGTCCCCGGGGATCTGTCATCCAGGAGGCCAGGACACAGCCATCGCTTTTGGGCCCAGTTCCTGGGAGTGGACCAGTGCGGGAGGAATCCCTGGATGAGGGGTCTTCGGGAGTGGGAGTGGGACACGCGGAGACACGGTATCCCCTTCCCTGTGACACCTTTACCTCATCCCATCAAGTAGGATACGTAGGAACTCTACCCCCATTTTCCAACATGAACACTTTCACATGGACAGCCCGCCTTGGGAGAAAACAGACTAACACCCGAGCAGTGTACCTGACATGTCTCAAAGCATTGATCAGGTGAGGTCAGGAAATTATTGACAATTACTCACACCTGACTTCCATTAAACTTACCCACACAGATAAAAAGTGCACTGTGAGAGCACACTCTGAGTGTGGCAAAGCACATGAGGAATCAGCAGTTTTGAGACAGCAGCTGAACAAGAGAAGAAAGATGGCACAACAGGAGGGGATTACAAGGAAGGAAATTTCCTTGACCTTTCCGACAAGAAACCACTACTTTCAAGACCCCTTGAGATTAGAAAGCCTAAGACCAGGAAACCAGGCTGCAGAATACTGCATTGTGCGTCAGAGATACCGGGAGCCCTCCCACGTCATTAATCAAGATGGGGAGAAGCAGCAGCGGTCATGGTACAATCCTTGGCTCCAAGAGCAAAGCAGCATCAGTGAAATCAACAGAGCCTGTGAGTTGGGGAGACAGATACCAGACCGGTATGTGTTGAAGCCAAGGTTGCAAGCAGCAACATTGTATGCTGGCTGATTGAACAAACATTGTTAAACGCGTGTGATAAAAGACGCAAGTAAAGTTGAACTGCTAATGAATGTTTGTACTTTGAAAGGAAAAAATATGATACTTTTGACAGAGCGGTCCGGCACCGTGCGTGTGCCCAATCGAAGGTCTCTGTAAGGTATCTAGCTAGGAAGTTGCAGAGTGAAAGAGTTGTAAAGAATTATAAATCGAAGTGGTCCTGCATCGGGTCAAGCACAATCCTGCACACAGTTGAAAGTCTTGAATTTTAATACAGTAAAGAAAGTTTGGAAAACGAGATAAGTTGGTCCAAGCCCGGCAGAGGGAGACAAATTGAAGGTTTTGTGTTAAAGTGGGTCTGTGCCTCGCAGAGTGGGACCCAGGATGAACAGTGAATCACCAGAGAACTTGTGCATATGAGAATCCTGAGGAGAAAGGACATTTGAATGTTAGTTTGTTGCATCAGGCCCTCTAAAGGAAGAGACTTTGAATGGCAAAGAGCCTTTGGCACAAAAGGCCCTGAAACTGAGATTTTGAACTGCATCCTCGTGCTAGAAAAGCCAGAGTATGTGCTAAGCCCGAGTGTGACGCCTTGTCCTCTGCTGAAAAATTGGGGAAGGGAAGCTAACGGCTTAACTATTCTGATATATAATTTCTTGAACACCTTTTCTTATGTATAACATTGTTTCCCACACTGTTTGTATTTAGAAGTAAGGATTGGCAATAGGTTTATTAGCATAGGCCCTTTTATTTTGACAAGACACCACTAAGACTGCATTATTATTGTTTGATGGTCATAGCTTGCTCCCATCTTTAGGATTAGATAAGCATTTATCAAACCCAATTGAAGTTCAATAAACACCCTTGAACTGTGGTCACTTGTGCCTGTCTTACTGTTTGATACCATGCCTTCCTTACAATACGAGTAAATTGGGCTGCTCACAAAACTTACATGTTACTCTCACTAAATCGTACTCACTGTAACTAGCGCCTAAATGCCTCACGGCTTTGTGCGCTGCTATAAATGCAAAAATAAATAACATAATAAACAATACAGCTACATTAAGACTCAATCAATGATAGATGACTATTGGAGTTCAGACAAAACAATAGAATATATTTTGGATGGCCCAAACAAAGGAGAAGTAAGGACAGTGACAGAAAGGGAGTTGCAATGTCCAAAGACAGGAAAGAAGGAAACAGGAGAGCTGCCAGGATGCTGGGTGAGACCTCAACTGCTGGTGTATGGACAAATATTCACAGAAGAAGGATGGATGGAAGGGATGGTGGGGTGCAAATAACAGGCACTCCTGACAGTTATGATATGATATGATATATTTAAGTCATTTATAACGCGCCTGTACACACGTGTGACTAGTCGCGACAAGACAAGGGAGGGAAGACAGAGGGAGGACAAAATTATCTTACTAGGCCTTGTGTCGTTCAGATTGTGCAAGTGCGACAACGAGAAGTGTAAGGGGAAGTGGTGGGGGGAAAGTGGCAGGGAGAGGGAACGGGAAACAGGGCAGCATTGCTCTGAATAAGTGCAGTCACAAGACTGTAGAGGTTACAGTTACAGCCCCTGAGTGTGTGGTAGGTCCGGAGGCAGTGAAGAGGTATCTGATCATGAAAGAGCATGCTACCGAGTGAGACTCTGAGGGTAGCCAAGCAACCAGTCAGTGCAGCAGGCAGGTAGGTCAGGTAGGTCAGCAGGGGAGGGAGAGAGAGAAATCAGAGGAGAAGAGGAACGTTTTGAGCTGCTTCCGGAACTTCAGGTGGTCCGGCCCAAGTTTGAGAGGGGCAGGGAGGACATTCCAGAGGGAGGCACCTGCAGAGGAGACAGATCTACCTCCCACTATCTGCCTGGAGAAGTGTCTGACCCTTAGAGAGTTGGAGATAGCAAAGCGAAGGGCTCGAGAAGGAAGGTATTTTTAGTTGGGTGTAGTGTGGGCCGCGGCCCCAGAAAGTCTTGTGGACAATGCAAAGGGTCTTGAGCTTGATCCTTGCAGCCACCGGGAGCAAGTGGAGAGATTTCAGGGCTGGAGAGATATGGTCCGTGGCCTTGAGGCCAAGGATACATCTCACAGTCCTGTTCTGGATTAGTTGCAGATGGCAGAGGGTAGCGGAAGGAAGATTGAGAAAGAGGATGTTGCAGTAGTCCAGCCTAGAGAGAACCAGGGCTATGGAGACAGTGAGCTTCTGGGGGAAGGTGAGAAAGGGAAGAGAACCTTCCAGGAGGTGCAGCTGGTAGTGGGATTTCTTGGCGAGGTCCGAGATGTGAGGAGAGAATGAGAGAGTGGAGTCGAAGATGACACCAAGGTTTATGGCTCACAGGAAGGCGAAGGAAGAGGGCCCAAGGAGAGCAGCCTGAATGAGAGAGGGAAAGCAGGAGCAGGTGTCCCAATGAGAAGGATCTCCGTCTTACTGGCATTAAGGCAGAGATCGTTGGGAGGCGCACCAATCCTGAATCATGGATAGACGGTCAGGAATGAGCAAGAGAGGGGAGGAGGTTGAAGGGATCCTGAAGGAGAGCTAAGTGTCATCTGCATGACAGTGAAAGTTAGAGGAGAAGGTAGGGATCATGTGGCCCAAAGGCTCCAAGCACAGATTGAAGAACCATGGTGAGAGGATAGAGCCCTGAGGAATGCCACATGTGGAAAGACTGGTGAAACAGAGAGAAAGGAACTAAGCTGGACCTGGGAGGGATGGTCCAGGAGGAAGGAGGTCAACCACTCCAGGGCCTGATCTGTGATGCCCAGCTTCTCACAGAGTTGATTGATCAGGATGGTGTGGTTGACCATGTCAAAAACACTCGCACCTAGAAACACTTGTGTACAGGCACGTTATAAATGCCCTATCACATCATATCAAAAGCAGAGGAAAGGTCAAGGAGGATGAGGACAGTAAGAATGCTGGAATCAAGGTCAGAGAGCAGGTCTTCACGGGTGTTCAGGGGTGCAGTTTCCATGCCTCTGACAGCTCTGAAGCCAGACTGATGGTCATGGAGACAACCAACAGATTCAGTGTGGAGAGTAAGCTGGGAGATGGGCAGCTTTTCCAGGAGTTTTCCCAGGAAAGGGGTGATAGAGATCAGGCATTAGTTTGCTGCACAGGTACGGTCGGCAGATGGCTTCTTAAGGAGTTGGTGTACCAGGGGGTGCGTCAGGAGAGAGGGGAAAGTTCCAGTGGCGAAAGAGTGATTACAGAAATCGGCCCAGGCTGGAGCGAGGGTGTCAATATGGTCCTTGATGGTTCTGGAGGAACAGGAAAGCACCTGTTTGGATTACACTTTCATAGATCGGACTTGTCCAGAAACCTTGTCAGGGAGAAAGGAGAAGGAGCGAGAGAAAGATGGCTAAAGGGGGGCCGAGGGAGGGAGAGGAAGAGGAGATAGAGGACAGGATGTCCTGAGTTTTAGTGGTGAAGTGAGAGACCAGAGCCGTACAGTGGGCCTGTGAGGGAACAGGAGAGATGGAGACTGCAGCAGATTGGCCAGTTCTTTGCAGATCTTAAATAATTTGGCCGTGTTGTTGGAGGCCGCAGCAACACAGGCTTGAATGTGGGCTCTCCGCTTGGACAGGACAGAGAGTCCGTATTGCCTTTGGTGCAGATGGCAGGCCAGTTTGTCAGAGGATGCGCCCAAAGCCCTCCACTTCCTCACAGCCACCCCTACACTGCGTTTCAGGACGGCGAGATTGGAATCATACCAAGAGTTGCACTTGGAGATAGTCTTCAGCTGGATTCTCATGACAGGGGCATGGATGTCCAGAGTGTTGGAGATAGAGAAATGCAAATTTGAGAGGGGTTTGTCAAGAGAGTGAGTCAGCCGCAGGAGTAGGCAAAGCAGAGAAAGTAGAGGCAAAGGCATCCACTGACACACGCTTCGTGGGCCGAATCACTGCAAAGGTAGGTGGTACTGCTGGGGTGGGCTTTGCCTGAGGGACAGAGAGATTCAAGTCAGAGGAAAGTAGAAAGTGGTCAGTCCAAGAGAGAGGAGTGGTGAGAGGGTTAGAGAGGGGGTTGTCTGAGGGGATGAGAACATCCAAAGTATGTCCGGCAGAGACTGTCAGACCAGAGGAGAGAATGGAGAGAGAGAGCGTGTCGCAGAGGTTGCAGAAAAGTCCAGCAGAGGGATAAGAAGCATCCAGGTGGATGTTGAGGTCTCTGGGGAGGAGAACTTGCGAGGTAGAGGCAAGGAGAGAAGAGGAGAGGTCAGCCCACTTTGAGAGGAAGAGGATGAGAAGAGATAAGAGAGAGAGCCGAGACCATATGAAGGGTCCATAGATTTGCTGATGGTACGACAAAGAGGATGTCAGTGAGGGTCACAGTTGAAGGGGACCTAGAAGGGGAGAGAGCCTTATGGGGCACAGATTCACAGAACAAGAGTAACCACAGTTTAAGGGGACCTAAAAGTGGGAGAAAGACTAATGGGACACAGATTCACAGAACGACAGTAACCACAGTTGAAAGGGACCTAGAAGCGGGAGAGAAACTATTAGGGCACAGATTCACAGAACAAGAGTAACCACAGTTGAAGGAGACCTAGAAGTGGGAGAGAGTCTAATGGGGCACACATTCACAGAGAAACAGTAACCACAGTTGAAGGGGATCTAGAAGTGGGAGAGGGCTTAATGGGGCACAGATTCACAGAACAACAGTAACCAGTTGAAAGAACAAGAGGAACAGAAACACGAAGATAGCTAACCGCTAGGGGTGAGTGGAGAGTCTAAGGTTACGTGAAGGCAGAGTACGTTATGTCAACAGAATTTAGGGAAAAAGTATGCACTAAGGTTAAATAGTTTAGTAGGGAACAATAGTGGCTGACCCCCTCCCTGCACCTTCCTTACCTTTCAGTCGCTGATGGTCGACGATTGCGTCGCGCACTCGCAATCTGCACCCCTTCGCCACCTAACACCTGCAGCGCACATCACTGCGTTCTTGGCCTTCGCAGGCTTTGCCACAGGGGGTACAGTAGCCCAGTTTTAAAGGCAGGATGGTGTCAAGAGCCATGGCGTAAGCGTGGCATAGTCGTAGTTTCAGAAGAAGTGGCACAAAAAGAAAATGATGACTGCCTCAAGGAATGGGCGGCAAGCACAAAGCTGCTCACATGGGCGGAGAATGAAGCAGGTCCTATGCTAATAATACCACTCAAGAAAGCTTCTCTGTGTTTCCAGAATGATGGTCCAGTGAAAGTTGGAGCGAACAAAGGATGCAAACGAACATTGAAGATACCAGGTATGAAGGTCGGTACCGCAGTGATAATGGATCACTATTGGGCCTGTGCGTCCAAGGCATACATTCAGCTACCACCAAACTGGGGAGGAATATGCTCTCTAGTACAGATGAACATACCAGCATTAGTGGTGCTTCGGAAGGACATACAAGTAGATGGGTTCCCCAAAATGGAGCCACACCAAAGGAAGAAAAGATCTGTGGATCTCACAAGAGTGAAAAGTGGAAACTATGGGCCTCATTACGAGTTTGGAGGCAGCCATGCCCTTGATCAGGGCATGGCTGCCTCCAAAATCGTGTCCGGGTTCCCTGAATGGGGAAATACTGGGCAATTCTGACTTTATAGGGCCCGGGATTTCCCCCTTCAGGGAACCCGGACCCGTCCTTCCCCATTTCCATACGAGCCCCCATAGGGCCCTCATAGGGCCTGTTAATAATGGGCCCGTTGTTAGCTCCCTGGTCCCCTCGCGGGACCCGCTATGGACATCTGGTAAAACCAGAAGTCCAGAGCGGGTCCCGCGAGGGAACCTCGTAATAGGGCGGAATAGGATTAACGGCGCCAGCACCATTATCGGCGCCGTTAATCTCATTCCGCCAGCCTCGTAATGAGGCCCTATATCTCATCAAAAATGGAAGAAGCACTCGATGCAATATCCGCAAAGAATAGACTCTTCAGCAGAACTGAAATGTTCTTTTCATGAGTTGCCAAGACCAACATGAATGCCAAATGGCTACAGATCACCAGATGGGAACTGTTGCACACAATAAATTTGATTGTCAAGGGGTTCAATGCTATCAAGGAGGAACTGAGAGCTGTCCGGCTGATGACCCTACAGAACGGACATGTTCTGGATCTCCTCACAGCCATGGAAGGAGGTGTGTGCACAAAGATAGGACCATCTTGGTGCACGTAAGAACCCTCCGATGATGGAGAGAATGGGACACTTACAGAGTCAATAATACAATTATGAGAGTTACATGCTAAGATGGAGGAGATAACAAGCCCAGTAGGAGAAGATGAAGATTGACTGACATATATATTTTACTGGAGGCCACCATGGATGGTGAATAGACTGAAGGTACTAGTTGCTGCTTTAGTGCTAGCAATGCTAGCATTCTGTGTTATTAGAGTAGATATAGCACAGTGCAAGAAGACCACCGAGAAGACAATAGGGATGAAAATATTATTGGACATAGAGACAAAGGCAGATGGGGAGACACAGACTTTTGATGTGAATGGGAATACTGTACTAACGAAAGGGGGAACTATTAGGAGTTCACTGTTTACTTTTAAGTTGGTATCAGAAGAGAATATTTCTATCCTTCTGTTGGCATTAAAACCTACGAACAACTTACTCTTTCCACTACCCGCATTCGCAGCTAAGCGAATCTCACCAGACTTAACCCCTTTTATGAAGAAGTTCATTAATGCATCATTCACTCAGGGAGATGTTACAGATCTCCTGAAACTGTTGGTCATTTCTCCAATGTTAATGAAGGGCAGTCGTGACCCTGAGGATCATCAGAACTATCGCCCTATTGCCGGCCTTCCCTGGCTGGGAAAAATCCTGGAAAAAGTGGCCACGAGCAAGTTCCAGAATTATATTGAAGACGAGGGTCTGCTTCATCCTCTACAATCAGGATTTCAGCCTTATATTTGTGACGGAAACTGTGCTGATGGCGGTATGGGACAAGTTGTTGCAGGCAGGGGATAAAGGTAAACTATCACGGCTTGTGATGCTTGACCTATCTGCTGCATTTGATACAGTGGATCATAGTATCCTGCTAGACCACCTACAGAAATAGGGAATGTCGATACATGTGCTCTGGATTGGTTTGCATCATTCCTGGCGGGGCGCAAACAATGTGTACTCACAATATAAATTAAGGGTGGTTGGCCCAAATTGTAATCCCACTGTTTCTGAGTCCTGTGCCACGCTCCCAAGCCTATGCGCTGGGTCTTCAAAACTACTGCTTCACTTCTCATGCACTTGGCTCAGGTAGTTGGCAGTCTCACAGAGAGGCAAAGAGAGGCAGTCAAAGCAGTCTCTCTGTTGGTTGCAGTTGGTTACAGTCTGTCTTCAGTTCCTATCATGTGAAGGCGGCGCAGTGGAGTTAAAACCCCTTTCGGGACGCAGAGCTGTGCTGAGAGGCAAAATGCGGCAGTCAAAGAAATCTCTCTGTTGGTTGCAGTTGGTTACAGTCTGCCTTCAGTGCCTATCCTGTGAAGGCGGCGCTGTGACGTTAAAATCCCTTTTGGAACACTGAGTGGGCCGAGTGGCGAAGAGAGGCAGTCATAGCAGTCCGAGCAGCCCGAGTGACACAGTGGCTGCCTCTGAGATTTATTTCCTCGTGTCCGGACCCCGACTGCCTCTCATATTATATCAGGACCCGGACTGAGTAGGTGCTGAAGGAGCGGAAGGTAAGCGTTCACAGCGCATCAATCCTTAAAATGAGGAGTGCATCATTAACGCCTGCATTGCAAAGACACATACTATCAATCTCGAGCCCTCCCACCCCGCTCTCCTCCTAGCCGTCTAGACATTGGGTGATTACTGTGTCCTGGTTTCAGTACACAAATGAAGATTTGAAGAAGTCTATGACAGCTTTTTGGGAGGTGACTGCAGGCTGGTAGAGCCTTTGAGCCATCCTTTCTCTAAAAACTGCCGAATGCCTAAATCGACTCCTTGTCAGGTGGTGACTGTGGGCTTTCGGAGCCTTTGAGCTGTCTCGCGGTTGTTTTTGGCATGAACTCCTGTCCGTCAGATCACATCTTCAGGTGGTTTTGGATAATTCAACCAGTGGATCAAAACAGGCACGGCTGACTGGTCCTATTCCTTTGGAGTCGCGTTTCTACAGCAGAGTGTTCACATTTTTATGGTGTCTCCATATTGTTTGGCCAGCGACTGCGGGTACAAGATACATTTGAGCTGTCCTAAATCAGGCCACTTTCAATCGGTAACATCAGGTTGTATGTGCCTCTGAGCCGATTTTTAGATACCATTTTCTATTTGCTGTTTGTTTCTCTATTTCAATTTATCTTTCTGACTGTAAAGTAATGTTGCGCATCTACAATTTAAGGAGTGGCCCACTAGATGATGACCTGAGGGCCCCAGAATTGGATAGTGCCGTCCTAATAAATACAACCATGAAACATCCTATAAAAGGTATGGGAAAATGTACTAAAAGCAATCCTCCAGGTCAGCAGCCTAATGTTAATGACTTAATGTCACTGTCCCCCACTGTAACAACAATTCAGTTAAGTAAAATGAGTGCCAACATTGAAACCGAGAACATTTTGAGCACTAGACTGGCACAAATGAAGGCCATGGAATAAACATTAAAAACTAGTTCTATGAAGAGAACCATTAAAGATCTTTTCCCGAGAAGGAAATGCTGCAGCGTGGGAGATGTGTAGCAGCTTAGATTGGAGGATTTCATTACCCCACTCAACTTAAATGGATAGTAATGTTGACTCTGCAAATCCAGCAGGCATAACACCAATCAATCTACCTGCTTCTCAGTCAACATTCACACAAGTTTCTGCCCTAAGACCAGTACTAAGGCAGCCAGAATTATATGAGGGAAAACCTGCACAGTATAATAAGAGCCCAATAAGTCCTGCTCATGGAATGGCCCCCGTAGTGCTCCAGAAAGAGACTAACTAATGGGGCTACTTTAACAGCTTTGAATTTGTGCTTAACTCTTTAGTTAATGTTTTCGAATTACTACGGGGTGACGTGCAGAGTCACTCAGGACTCCTTCTCAAACTCACGTGAGAAGTTAGTGAGTGTGAAAGTTCATAAGTAGGTCTGAAATCAGCAGTAGCACTATCCTTAGGCGATCCTATTGCCGATTTAAAGAAAGACATTAAAACACAGACAGCAGCAATAGACGATTTACAAAGCAAACGGGCAAAGGCCCAGGAGTCAACAGATGCCTTGAGCACACAGATATTATCTCTCCAGGAGGCTTGCCAAACGAGGCCTAGAAGTGTGGTAGTATCTGAGAAGGAAATCATGGTGAGTGGGACAATGGACCTAAACGATACACCTCTATCAACTTCTATGATGGAAGAGTTCATCCATGTGGCCCAATCATGTGAAGACCTCCTGGTGAGTGAAGATGGGAGCCCTGACTTTGTTTCGGGGCCACCTAATAAACTGCCTAAAACCAATGGTAAAACCAGGAAAAAGAAAAAGAGAATAATGGCCAAGGGAGAATCTAGAGGGGATCAACATAATTCAAATCAAGAGCAAAAGACTAAGAGCCAGAAGATGAAGACTAAGAGGAAGGGAGCTACTGCACAATTTGTTCGGGCCATTACTATTCTCTCAACAACAAGACAATCAGTTGAGGGCCCGAGATCGTCGAAAGCATCGGAGTGTCACTTACTGTCCAAAAAGGACTCGAGTAGCACTGCACTAGCCAATCATCCTTTGTGTGGCGAAGAAGCCAAGTGACTAGGGATGAGTGAATTGGGCCCTACTCATGGTCAAGCTAAAAGCTTGGTGGGCGCCCAAACAATGATGCCCCAAAAAGACCTAAGGGTGGCTCCAATCTTTCTCTGTGGTAAAAAACCAGCCCCAACAAAAACCTCAAACTAATACACTTGGAATGAATACAGGAAACTCAGGAATCTTGCCCCCAGTGGCCAGTGACTCATATGGTAGGGCAACAGACTAATCAAGAAGGAAGACAGAGATCATAAAATGTCCATCTGGCTGTAACCCGGGCAAGGAATGCTCAGATATGAGAAATTACTCTGATTTAAGTAAGAGAGCAGATATGTCCTTTCGAAGGGAAACAGCGGAAACAGAGGAAGAGAAGCAGCCCAGTACTACTAAAAACTCAAGCCCAATATATTCTAACGTAGAGACGGCTGCCAGAGAAGGGGCAGGTATCACCATTAATACATTCTCAAATGATAGTGGTTCTGCCTCCCGTTCTTTCACAATCTCTAAAGTATGGAATCAGAGACTAACAGGGAGGAATATGCTATACCCCTTGAATGGATCCGGTATCTTGGCAGTATTTCATAAGGTGGACAAGCTCTTCTTTTCTGAATCAGAAGATATTGAATATGTCAGGTTCCCTGATTACAAGAACATTCACATCATGGAAATGGGGCAGAAAACAAAGTTGGGGGCCAATGCAATTTTAACCTCAGTCTTTGCATTGCGAAACTACGGCATCAAGGTATCTGCAGAGCCGCTATATGATCAGGACAGACCCATGCGACTGCAGGAGGCCATAGGAAATGGTCACTTGATCAGGGACGTAATCTCAATCCTTGAGGTCCGGTCTGTACAAATAGAGAAAAAATAATAATTTTGATACAGAACCGGCAAAAAGGTAACCCACAGAATGCATGGTCCTTGGTCCCTGAAATAATCTCACAGGTCTTTCAGAAACTGTGCCTGGCAGAGGAGTCTCTCTAGCCCATGCACCAGTTGGAAAACATCTGATTCATGGATGACTTGAATTCTCAGTGCATTCAAACACTTGATGCTAATGGCTACCATAAAGTTCCATCAAGGAATGGTAATCGATGGCTAAAGTTCCTGTCAGTCGCAAACAGGGGTCAACGTTTGACTATTTATTCCTATCAAAGGACCTATTCAATGCCTGTACAGACTTTCAGGTACAAAATGTTGGGATCTAGTGATCATAATGTCCTGGAGGGCTGCCTGCTGAATGAAATGACACATCATGTTAGATATTATGCCTCAGAAGTCAAAGTGAATAATGGGGGCAACAGATTGTCAGAATTTGCGGGGGGTAGCCAACGTTTGAATAATGGTCTGTCTGCATTTGTTTCCATCTGTATGGATGATGAGTTGGAATTGCTGTGTAATCCATTGTCTTTTGTTGACTTTCTTTGGGATATCCACCCCCCTAAATTCGTAGGTGAGTTGTCGAAGATAAATCATATGCACCCCTTTGACAATTAAATCTTCCAAACGAAGAAAGAAATGAGGAGGGATATACGAGGGATAAAAAAGAATTCTCAGAACCTAGAAGAGAGAATTGCGAAAATCAAAGACATAGGACAAGGATACAGAAATTGGTCCAGGTCGCAGAAGTTTCTCAGTCTACAAAAAGACGGTGAAGACATGTTGAGCGCAGTGGGGAAGGCAAACTCGAGGAATTTCTGGTCCATCATAAAAGCGAGAGACACACCCCAGGCAAGCTCTCAAAGCAATATAATAAAACAGTTGGAGTGGCATAAACATTTCTCAGCCCTCTTTGGCCAATCTGATAGTGGGGGAAGACTTCCACTTGAATAAGTCGATTGGTCCTTATATTTTAGCCAAGACACAATAATGGATTTGATCAAGAAATCTTCTGATCTAGGCCATCGGGGCATAATGAGCCGACTATTCAGATTTTTCAATCGAACATTCCCATGTGGTCCTACATCCTGTATCATCTATTCAGGGAGGTTCTTACGACAAGAACTATCCTGAAGTCATTGCGGGAGGCAATAGTGATTCCATCTACAAGAAGGGAGACCGGGCTGATACGACAAACTATTGCCTGATCTCCCTTCTCAATGCAGATAGTAGGATATTCACAGGTTTGGTACTGATGGAGCTGGAACTCTGGATTAAGAAGTCTGGCATCCTTTTAAAAAATCAAATAGAGTTCCGAAGGGGCTTGTCAACAACATTAAATGGCCTGTTAATCAGCATAGCATCAAGTGAGTCTTTCCTAAAGGTTAGGCATCCTTTCTTTGGAGCCTGGCTTGATGTATCCCAGGCGTTTGACACAGTAAATAGAGCTCTTCTGTGGCATAAACTAAGAAGCTGGGGTCTCCCAGCCTCCTTGCTAGCTATAATAGTAGAGATTCACGAGCGATCCGACCTGAGGGTAAGGTTGGATAAGCAGGGGAGTCTCTCTATGTGCATCCGGGGCGAGCGAGGGGTAAGGCAGGGGTGCATGATAGCACCCTGCTTGTTTAACCTTTATCTGGCCGATTTAGCCATAAAATTGAGAAAGTGTAGCCTGGTAAGTCCAAAGGTGGGATTGGTGTGTTTGGATTGGGTGGCCTATGCTGATGACATAGTGCTGCTTGATCACACCCCAGTAGGACTCCAACGCTTGCTAGATGCATTGGGGGAGTATGCCCTAGCTAATGGTTTAAAGATCAATCCAGCCAAATCTAAAATTGCAATATTCAAACAACCATTGAAAAGAGTTCCCACTTTCACCTGGAGGTTGGCAGGGGAGGCAATGCCAGTTGGCCAAGAGATATTGTACCTGGGCTTTAATCTGCGTTCTTTCCCATCACAGGAGTATGTAAAGGTGACTATGGATGGGAAAGTAAGCCAGATGGGCTGCCCAATGAAGAAAATAAAATACAATCTATGTACGTTTTCAGTGATGCCATTAATAAAATTCTATACTGGAAAGGTAATCCCGGAGGAGCCACCGGGGACTCTGAGATGGTCTCACGCATCTCAGCCAGTCTCCTCCACACGGGCAGAATAAAGGGAAGGAGCATCACCTGGCTCCCCAGGAGTGAGCACACGACCCCCCCCAGGAGCTCCCTAAAGCGACGGAGTAACAGAGGGGAGAATCCCCGTTCTTTCTGGGTGCTTGGTATGCCGAGACCTGGACCAGCTCACAGGGGACAGAGATCCCGCGTTACCAGCCTTGCGCGCTGCTTCCAGGAAGAGCCTCTGGAGCCGGAGCCGATGGATAGCCCTGCGCACTGCGGGCTGTGGCCGGGCCCCGGGGAGGCCTGTCCTCCGCGCAACGGACCAAGGGAGTTCTTGTCGCTCTTGTCTCGTCCTGCCGGGGCCCTGCTCAACTGCCTGGTGAAGAGAGATCCTTCTGCTGAGGGGTGCGGTGGACCCCCCTCTTTCCTCTGCCCACCTCCGCTGCCCTCCGAAGCCTGGGCTCCTTCCCATGCTGACGGACAGTGACACGAGGAGGACGCTGTGAGGTGCACCGCAGAGCTAACTGGCCAGCGTTCCTGACCAGTACCTACAAAAGAGCTAAGTCTCCAGCCTGAGAAAACTGGAGAAGCCGCTTGGGGTGCAGGGACTTACAGACCCGGGTGCACTGTTGGGGAACCTAGGGGGCAGTCCCGCGGCAAACGGTGGTCGGGGCCAGCGCTGCCTGAAAGGCCTGTCACACACATGTGCCTTTCCCAGAGGGGATCCCAATATTATCCCGGAGCAGTAACGTTTTGTCATTCAGTGGGGCATCCCCGCTCTGCAGTGTTCTTGTTGAAGTCGTTGGCCCCCTGTGTATCCCCCGAGCCACGGGTGAGAGACTTGTGTGCTTGTTGATTACCTCTGCCCCGGGTGGCTGTTGACGCTGGCGGACCATCAGCTATTCCTAACCACTTGCAGACGCAATGCCCACCCTCTCCTCAGTGGGAGAGTGGGGATGTGGGAGACACAGTGAGAGTCTCAGTGGAATAACCCCCGTTTACACAGCTCGGCCCCAGGGTGCCTGGTACCTCCCAGAGGAGCACACAGCGATCCTCCTAGCAGATCCTGTAATTGCTGCCCACCCACCCAAGGGACAGCTCTGGGCGCACTACCCTATAACAAGCGGACCCTATGCAATGCTTGCTGGCCTCCCTGGGAGGTCGCAGGGAGAGGTTCTGTGCCAGACATGATCATAGATCACCTGAGCCTTAGCCCTGGATCTAACAGTAAAGATTCTCTACACGCAGGGCCCCGGGTGGGCATTGAGGCCCCCATATTATACACAGGAACCTGGAGGAGTGCTGTGGGGGAGGATAGTAGGCGGGGGGAGACCCAGTTGGGCCCGCGCCAGACACTCTTGGGAAGCAGGAACAGAGCTCCCTACAAGCCTCAGTCTTCCCTCCGTGAGTGTGGGGCTCGCCTGGACGATAGCTTGGGTCTTGTGCTGACACGGGACCCCCCATTGCTCTGATTCATGTAGCTGACGCCAAGCCTGAAGACCACATCAGATGGCGCCAACCAATGATCTTCTCAACATCTGATTGAAGCTCTCCTTTGGTGCCAGGGAAAGGCAGGATTCCTCTGTACCAGATTGTTTGCAGCCTTCCAGTGGTAAGAGAGTCCTCCCTCCAGCGGCGCCTAGCCCCCACATTGAGTAGCCCCTGCAACTGCTAGCCCTACACGGGTCCTCACAATATTGTTACTGACAGAACTTCTGCCGACCCAGATCCTGAGTCCAGTTAGTCATCAACTCCTTATAAACCTGGGGAGATCTCGAACCTGGATCTCGCTCTGGTCCTTTTCTTACCCAGGCCATCCGCGGCACCAAGTTGGTGAGACCTCTGTCAGGGTCCGAATAGAGGGTGAGATAACTGGACACACTCCTGGCCACTCTTTTCACAAATTACCAATCGAGTCCACAAAAACCTCCATCAAACGAGTCTTCCGGGCTTCTGATAGCATCCCAACCACCCGACGGCTGAAGAAACTCTCCCTCGGAGTTCCCTGCACTTAGTCCTGACCCCCTGTAAGGATCCCTGTGGGCCTTCTTCTGGCTGGGAGCCGTAATTTCTCTGAACGGGCCAACTCATAACATACCTGCTAATGGACTGGGCCGAATCACTACAAAAGTGTCGTCGCTCCCCAGCCCCATCACTTGAGCAACTAGAAGCAATGGGCGCCCAGTCGATGTACAAGGGCATGGCAGCCCTTCTGGAGGAGATTCGTGGTTTCAGGGCAAACATTAGCAAAAGGCTGCATTCTCTAGATAAAAAGGTGGACTCTGTGGACGACCGAGTACAAGCCATCAAAGCAAACCAGACTTCAGTCGACCTTCTGGAGACCCAAATAGACATGCGCTTATCGGAACTGGAAAGGAAGGAGGAGAAATGCACTCTAAAAATGGATGACTTGGAGAACAGAGAGCGCCGTAGTAACCTGAGGTTTTTGGGTATCCCGGAACGTGAAGGCGAAACTCAGGTAGATATCGTAAGGCTTGTCAACGCGGTGATCAGCAAGCTATTTGATGAGAGCAACACTAGTGAACCAATGTTAGGAAAGATTTCATAATTGTATGTAATTTTCTCTCCATGTGTCAACCCCCAAACATTTTGCTGCTGTTTAGCTCCTCTGGGCTTTCACTCACTTTTATGGTTAAACTGACATGCCCTTACGACAGTCAGTATTGGGAGACTTTGTTTCCCTTAGTCCTTTTCCCATGTTGCAACTTTTGTGCAACATGTAACAAGGGTGCAATGTATCTTACCATACAGCACACTTGGGTCTATATTAATTTCCAAAGGCCCTAGATACTCACGCTGGACTTTTTATGAACTGTGCAGATGTATCATGGACAGGACTGGTGGCAGCTATCTTTTCGCATTATTTTTAACCCTTTCCTGCCATGTTAACCGTGTTAACTGTGTTTGCCACGAATAGGTGGCCTGGCTCCAAAATGGTGATGCCACGAGGTTCTTTGTCCTGTCCTTTGGCCATCTTGCCCCTTCACCTTCTCCAGGTCGAGTCGACCCGAGTCAGTCCTTATTTGGTCATACACTTTCACGCAAATCCCATTGCTTTCGCAGGCTTCTGCATGCCTTGTGTGTGTGCCTCCAGGATGTGGGCTGGAACGTCTGGTTCCAATACACATACTGGGTGCCAGAGAGTCGGGAGTGCCATGAATGACTGGGACCACCGTGGTCTGTGATTGGTCCACGTATGGAGTGTGTGTTTGCGAGCAGATCTCCCATTGGGTCCTTTCGGTTTTGGCACAAAGGGAACTTTGCATAAGAAGAGGCTGAAAACACCACTACCATGTTGATCTCCTGAGTTCTCACTGAACAACTACAAAGCTGAGTCGAGAAACCGCTGGTGACCCGCTGGAAGGTTTGGCACCCTGAGCCCGCTGTCGTCCCGTGGGACCCCTCTGCATCTGGTCGTCCTAGAAGGTCTGCAAAGGCACTTCGACCCATTGGAATAGTGGGACCAACTATTCTAGGCACCTTCATCAAACCCTGCAAGTAAGCTTCCTCAGAAGTGTCCCGGGGCCAACCAGTGGGCAGCTTACCCAGTTGCTTTGCTCTGTCACAGCTACCGTTCCGAGGAGGCCCTCGAAACTTCGTAGACTGTTAGCTCTGTGTCCCCGGCACCCTCACACCAAATTTTGTACACTTGGCGTTCCCAGGTCTGAAGTGAGACGAGTGCGCCAGGACCGGAGTAAATGCGGTTACCGTGTTGCCCTGCCGCGGCAATGTCCTTTGCAAGTCAGCTGAATTTGTGACCCTCTTGCCCCTGAAGCCTGCTGCAGTGAACCTGGGTCGATTCATCCACTCGAAGCAGAGAAATCGCCACTGTCCTCTTTGGGAATCATCGCTGTATCTCAGGAACTGAAAGGTGCTGAGACGTCCTTTTTGCCGCATTCGAACCTGCAAGCGAAGTAGACTGAACTGGCGAAGTTTGGGTCCGCTTGCGTCGGGGACCGGTGAGTACTCCATATCCAAACCGGTGGCCCCTAGCGCAAGGGCCCATTTTTACGCACGAGTGGCCCTTGGGGGCACCTCTCCTTTCTACTGCTATTGCAAAATAGCGACTTCAAATCCGAACTCTCGAACTCCCTCTGCCTTCAAGTGGAGGTCCTTCTTGAATAGTGGGAACTTGTTCTGTATCGCCTCATCCATCTTCTCGAGCTGCTAGAGACCCCTGAAGAGACCCTATCCTGCCCATTGGAACAACCTCGTGCACTTGCATTGCATTTACTGTAGAGCACAAGGCTCCTCTCTTCTTAGGGCTTGGACTGCCTCTTAGTTAGGTGTATTTTCGATGTCGAACTGGGCCTAAAGACTATCTGCACTGTCTGTTTCCTTCCCCTCTAGATTGTCAACATATTTTCTGCATTTAACCCTTTAGACCCCAATGGTCTTGTATATACATTGTTTTGATAGAGATCTGTTGGTTTACTTAGTGTTACTGTGATTCTTTTGCTATGGTCTATGTTACAAAGGCCTTGTAATAAATGTGTCTATATTTTTGATATAACACTTGTCTGGAGTAATTTGTAAGTGTCCTTGCTTTGTGTGCTTATTGAGGTCCTTCAGTCGCCCTCACCCCTCCTGAGACTTAGTCTTGACCGCCTTCCATAGCTACCCTGATTGGTCTGGCTTGTCCAGAAGTTACCCTGTTCCAAGAAACTAAGCTGGCCTTCTGAACCTCTGCCCCCCCAGGTCAGAGTTCGGAAATCCATCTTAACAGCCAACTATCGACAGAGCACACAGGGCGGGAGCATCCACCAGGGGCCTCAGATCGATTCTTGTGAGATTTCACTATTACTCGGAAAAGAGTAAGATCCTGGAGCTGGCATGGAAGAAGGGTCGGATCGATTGGGAAGGTGAGAAGGTCACAATCTATCAGGATCTCTCGGCTCTCACCCTGGCTCTGCGACAACTATGTGGACCCCTGACAAAATAGCTTCAGCCTAAAGGTGTGAGATATAGATGGGGCCACCCATTCTCTTTCTCTTTTGAGTATGATGGCTACAAATACTCCTTGGTTACAGAAGATGACATACAAAGGGTGACCCGTGAGCTCCTGGGTGAGCCCACCCTGGGAGGCAGCCAAGAAGAAAGAGGAAAATTGGCAAAAGCCCGAAAAACCAAAGGATTTGCTGAAAGGCGCAGAGTCTGTGGCAACAGAAAATTCAGGAGGGTGACTCCAGCCTTCCCTGGACTGGCTAATGATTGATCCCAATCCTTTCTCACTTCACATCAGAACAAAGAGTTGAGTGGATTTGCTCTATTCAATGGCCTCGGAAAGTCTGAGTCCCTTGACCCGGGATAGTCCTGGCGGTAAAGATGTACATCCTATCTGGTGACTGGTCCTGGGAGAGGGAAGGGGTGCTGACGTATGATATTTTGGTTTAAGCTTTGGGGGAGGAGGGGCTCAGAGAATTGGTGTTTATTTCGCTTAATGACCCGATGGAGGTAGGCTTTGGTGGCCTGGTCAGACAGCATCTCCTATGTCGCAGGCAGTCCAGGCACTCGGGGGTGGGGGGGTGGGTGTTGGGAGTTTGGTTCTTGTTGTGTGTGGGTAACCAGTAACCATGGGTTGAAACAACCAAGTGGGGACACAGGGGGCTTAGAGCAAATGTGCACCCCTAGAGGGATTTTGGGAAAATGGTGTCTCCCGGATGGCTGATGGAAACCATTTACTGATGTTGGGTTCACTAAATGCGCGGAGACTGAATTCCCTGCACAAGAGATCCTTAGTGGTGAGATAATTTAACAGGCTGAGACCCCACTTTTTATTTCTTCAGGAAACTCACTGGGCAAGGGGTAGGGAAAAGTCTCTTAGGCCCAAGTATATTCAGGAGGTTTTCCATGTATCGTGCCCGGCAAAAAAAAGGGGAGTAGCAATAGTTGTGTCTCCCAAGGTGCAGTTTGTACCAAAAGCCCAGCGTAAAGACCCAGAGGGTCGCTTTGTAATGGTCAAAGGAGAAATCAAGGGTTGCAAGGTGACAGCAGCATCGATTTATGCCCCGAACGAGGCTCAGGACCGTTTTTGGGAGGGGGTCAAAACAAAGATTATGGAATTCACAGAGGGGATCCTCCTTGTGGGTGGGGATTTTAATATGGTTCTCAATCCCGAGCACGACAGAAAGTCTGAATGCCTGTCATGGCCACAGGCCCCAGAACACACAAACCACGCCATCTAGTGATAGGGACAATGGGTCACTTGACTCACTTATGTCCCTTTGGGACCCATAAACACAGGGGCCCTGGCTGGACTCAGTCCTGGCGCTATAGAGATGTGAGCAGGAACGCTTTATTTCAGTGGCGATGTGAGCAGGAACACTTTATTTCAGTGCAGGAATGCTTTTACTTTATTTCAGTGCAGGAGTGATTTTATTTTAAAAGAACTTTCCAGGAGCTGAAAGTTTTTTTTCCTGACAACATCCTCATGTGCTGACTCATCGGGTGTGGCTCCCTGGCCTGGTCTTCATGTGCTGACTCATCGGGTGTGGCAGGGTGTGGCAGGCAGGCTGAACCTGGTGGGCGCAGCTTCAAGCTCAGCAATATAAGCTGCTCCATCCTTAAGGCCGTTGCTTCGCGTTACTGTGCACTCGCATGCAACGTGACGCTCACCGCCGCTTGGACCAGTTTATTAACCTTTGAAACTAGGCGTTCTCCTGCATACTCACCTCCAGGAAACCGGCGCTTCATCTGCAGACTCATCTCCTGACATCCAGTGATCTTGATCCCGACCCCGCTGCACAGCACTCCGCATCCACAAACTCAGACCCTGTGACGAAGAAGAAAGACAAGGTTAGAACATCCGACCTTTGGCCGTGCCGCATTTGAACCCCGCGCACCCCCTAGTTGACAACCTACCAGCTACTGTACCTCTGCAGCTTCGTTCCTCATACCCTCCGGCTGCCGCCTCGAGCTCCGCAGCTTCTGCCGGGCTGGCAACATCACCTGCAAGGGAAGAAAGCAAAAGAGCAAACATCAAAAGTGGAACGGACAGCAATGCAAGACAACAAACTTTACAATACAACAAAAACAGAAGAGGAAAGACAAAGGCAAACAGGAACACTTAGCGAAAGTATAGTGGCTTACTCGCAGCAGGACTGGACTACCACGTGCAAGGGACCAGTGAAGGAACTCGGCCCAGATCATACAAGCGCCCCTGCCAGAAGCAGCAGGACAGAGTGCTCGCCAAAACGAATCAAAAGGTGAGCTTTCCAGCGCATCCCACGGGTACCACGGTTTGGGAGAAGGGGTCTGGAAGGGGATCAGGCTCACATCTGGCATACTCACGCCACCTATTCTCCATGCAGGAGCAGTTACGAGCAGCATCACCTATTACCACCAGTCACCACATAAGCACAGAGGGCGAAGTCGGACGCGAGCGACCTCACCCCCCGGGAGGGCTGCAACCGTGCCCCAATGCCTCCGCAGAGACCAGGTGAGCATAACAACGCCCTTATACAGACACACAGACACAGAAGAGGGTAGCCACTTCCTTTCAATGTACTAATAATGATCTGGGGATTTCTGACTCGACACGGCAGGGACGTGACCCTTTATTTAAAAAAATGTCTAGCTACCAATCCATGTTCTCCAGAATTTATTATGTGCTAGTCGACAACTCACTTCGATAGCGAATAGTCGAGTTTGGTGTGGAGTTAGTTCCGTGATCGGATCACGACCTAGTTAATGTCCAAATAGGGTTGCCCCTGAGATCCCCTGAGAGCTTGTTGAGGGACAAAGAACTGTCTCAGTCCCTGCTGACGGCCATAAAAGAATACTTTGCAATCAATGACAATGGTGAGGTGGGGGAGGCAGGAGTCTGGGATGCCTTCAAAATTAGGGGTGTTCTCATCGGTATGGGGGCAAGAAGAAAGCAGGAGAGGGGTAGGGAAGAGAGGATCCTTAGGGATAAAATAGAAGCTATCCAACCAGTGGGCAAACTCAGGTCCCAGATGTTCCTGGGTAAATGGGGGGAACTCCAACAGTTTAAGGCAAAGCCGGCAGCCCTCTTGGTTGGACAAACCGAGAGGAAGTTATGTTATGTTATGTTATGTTAAAAGCATGTGTGTAAGCGCACGTACACCCGAAGGCATCTTGGCGCTGAGGAAAAGGTGAAGCAAGGAGCTTATAGGGCCACTAAAAAAGCAGAGTTTTCAATCTTCGCCGAAAGGCCAGATGATCAGAGATATCTCGTAATGAGATAGGAAGTCGATTCCATGCTTCAGCAGCGGCAACAGAGAAGCCACGGCCACACCTACGGCTAACCTGAACCCAGGAACAGACAGCCGGCGGGCGGTGAGAGAACTGAGGGTGCGAGTGGGTTGATAGGGAGTGAATTTGCTTTGCAAATATTCTGCCCCCTTTCCATAGAAGGCTCGGTGAACCATGCACATAGACTTGAACAGGATCCGTTCGGTAACAGAAAGCCAATGGAGTTGTCTCAATATAGGTATCATATGAGTTCCAAAAGGGGGACGGATAATGGAGCGAGCAGCGGCATTCTGGAGTAGCTGCAAGCGCCCGATGAGATAACTTGGTGGGCCAGGTATAGTGAGTTGCAGTAGCCCAGAATGCTGAGGACCAAAGCTCCAACTACCGGTGCCTGACTGGCCGTAGGAATGAAGGGGAGGACTTTCCGAAGGACCCTAAGTTTAAAGTGGCCCGATTTACAAACTGCTCCCGCCTGTTCCTCCATAGTCAGGGTAGCTGAGAAACGTACTCCCAGATTCCTGACAGATAAAACCGGTATCAGGAGGGGACCTAATGAGGAGGGCCAAAAGTCGGCCGTCCAAAACACTTGAGGGGTAGCTGTACCCACAACCAGAACTTTGGTTTTGGAACCATTTAATTTAAGCCAGTTCATCGTCATCCTGATACCCAGCTCTTCCAGGCACATTTTTAGCCTCTTGGCTGTTTCTGGTTTTGTCAGGTCCAAACGGACCAATATCTGGGTGTCATCCACGTAAGGGTAAAAGCAAAACCCATGAGATTCAATCAGAAACAGTAAGTATCTTATGTAGATATTGAACAAGATGAGGGAAAGTGCCGATCCCTGAGGAACACCACAGGATAGAGAGACCAGGGCAGAGCAGAAAGGAGGAATCGACACTGACTGAGAACGACCGGTCAGAAAAGTTGTGAACCATTGCAGAACCTGGCCAGAGATACCGGCTTCAAAGAGGCAGGAGATCAGAAGTGCGTGATCAATGGTGTCGAAAAGCAGCCGACAGATCCAAAAGCAGGACTGCTCCGACACCGCCCTGATCAACAAGACACATAAGGTCATCCATCACCGAGTTAAGAACAGATTCAGTACCTCTGCCCGGCCGAAAGCCTGATTGGAATACATCAAGGAACTGAGTGGATTCCAAGAAAGTAGAAAGCAGAGGAGATACCCGCGCCTTCAAAACCTTCATCAGAAAAGGCAGGAGTGAAATCGGGCGATAGTTAGCCAGCACTTCAAGATCCAGAGAAGGGTTTGTGAGCAAGGGAATTACCAACTCATGTTTAAGGGAATCCGGAATGGTTCCTGTAGTGAATGAATCATTGACAGCTGACGTAATATGGTCAATCAGGTCAGTGGATGTTTCTTGTAAAAGAACCAATGGTATAGCATCTGTAGGAGATGCAGATTTAAGTTTATGGATCGCAGATAAAACTTCAGAATTGGAAAAAAGGGGGAAGGATGACCAACAGCCTTTAGTAGGAGGAGGCTCCCCAAAAGCTGGGGCAGCCACAATGGCTCAGCCTCAGTCTTAATATTGTCTCGGATAGTAGTTATTTTAGAGAGAAAGATGGTGGAAATGGAATCACAAAGCTCTTGGGAGCGTGGAACTTTGTCTTGAGGTACTTTTGGTGTAGAGAGGGACTGTACCAAGTTAAATAACGCCTTAGGTTTGTTAATGGCCTCTTTCACAGTGTGGGCGGAATATGCTTTTTTAGCATTGATCACTTCTTTGTGATAGGCAGCAAGTGTGTTACGATAACAGATTTAGAGTTGGGGGAGTAACTCCTGCGCCACTTTCTTTCTGTCTGCCAACACTGGAGTTTGCTGTCCTTGAGTTTTTGCGAAAACCAAGGCTCTGGTGGACGATTGCGTTGTTGACATAGTTTATAGGGTGCTAAAGCATCCGCTGTGGCAGTGAAAGCCTCCTGTAATGTGGTTAGGGATCAGCACTCCACGGAGTTGCAGTGAGACTGAAGCATATTAACAAGTTTAGGTTTGGGGACAGCTTTCCAGCTACGCTTGCGAATCACAGGCTTTACTATGGCAATAGGAGAGGCTGATAGAAGAATAGAAAAAGGCAGCAGAAAATGGTCCGACCAAATAAGCGATATAGGACTAGCCATATCAGCATAGGAGGAGGGAGCAAAGTGTCTAAAGTATTACCACTCCTGTGGGTGGGAGCTAGGACCCCTTGAAGGAGGCCCAGGTCAGACATCAGCAGGGTAAACCTAGCGACCAATTTGGCCTTACAGGGATTAATGGACAGATTAAAGTCTCCCATGGTGATTAAATCAGGATATTTGGTTTGAAGTTCCATCACAAATGTCGGGAATTCAGTGTCGAATAGACTATCAGCCCCAGGGGGTCGCTAGACCAGCAAAACTGTAAAAGTGCAAGTAGGCGAGATAAAAATGCGGGTCAGGATGCATTCCATTTTTAAGGAGTGCTTAGGAATCGTACTAGTGACCTTATATTTGTTTTTATAGATTAAAGCAACTCCACCACCAGGGTGGAGAGAGACACGATCCTCATGAACTAAAGAGTAGTTTTCAGGCAAAGACTGAACAATCACTGGTCCAGAGGTCTCTCTGAGCCAGGTTTCAGTAAGGAAAAGGAGCTCAAGGTCCTTACTGGACAGAAGGTCAAAGCAGTGCAAATGATGAGCAACCAAAGAGCGTGTATTAAGTAGAATACATTGCAGTGAACCTGATGGTGCTACCTTCCTAATAGTGGAAGCTTTCACAAAACCTATAGGCCATTTGGTGTTAACTGGGGCATAGGATAGCAAAGTGTTACGTAGGGTCCAGCCCACTATATCGCGTGTCCCAGCTGCGGTACCTCCTGTTCCCTCTGTGCACGGACGGGCACAGACAGGCTTGCCTTAAGGTGCCTTTAAAGCAAAGATATATGGAAAAGGGGGAGAAGGCTGAAAGGATCCTTGCCTGGAGGTTGCGGGAACTCAGCAACAGTAGAAGAGTTGATGCATTGCACTTACCTGGGGGAGATAAATGTCTAGACAATGCTGGGATAGCAGAGCAATTTTGCCTATTTTATGAACACCTCTATAAATCAGAGTACTCGGGGGACGGGTCTGAGGCACACAAGTTTCTGAAATCTCTCCAAATGCCAAGCCTCGCCCCCCGGGAAAGCGGACCACCTCAAAATACCCATTACACTGCAGGAGGTAGTGGACACTATCGGCTCCATGAAAGGTGGTACCACACCGGGCGACGATGGCTTCATGTGCTCTTTTATAAATCTTTCGATTCCACTCTTGCTCCGTTCATGGCTAAGATGTTCAATGCAACCCTAGATTCGGGAACCCTCCCCCAATCCATGTTATCAGCCCTCATTGTGGTTATCCCGAAAGAGGGGAAAGACCCAACGCACTGCCAATCCTATCGCCCCATTTCTTTACTTAACACGGATGTGAAAATCTTGGCGAAGCTGCTCGCTAATAGGCTGGCCCAGCACCTTCCTTCTCTGCTCGGGGACCAAGTTGGATTAATCCCGGGCAGACAGGGACCGGATAATATTAGGAAGATCTCAGACCTAATGCATGAATCCTCATGTAAGAATATGGAATCCTACCTCCTTTCACTGGACTCAGAAAAGGCCTTTCACTGGGTCGAATGGTCGTACATGGGCATTGTCTTGCAGAAGATGGGCCTGGGCGAAAGTTTCCGTGGGTGGATTGCTTCTCTATACAATGGTCCCTCGGCTAGGGTCGCGGTTAATGGTACAGTCTCTGCCCCGCTCCGCATCTCCAGGGGGACGCGGCAGGGCTGCCCTATCTCTCCCCTCATATATGCCCTCGCAATGGAGTCTCTTGCCATAGCTATAAGACAGCACCAGGGGATTACAGGGGTTTGGTGTGGGGATCTCGATTTTAGGCTCTCACTCTTCGCAGATGATATCCTTGCCTATCTAACCAATTTAAAAGTCTCACTCCTGAGGCTCCAAGACCTGATACATGTCTTTAGTATCTTCTCCAGCCAGAACATGAATCCATCAAAATCATGTATAATACCAATGGGGGAACGCAACAGAGACATTGAGGGGAGGGAAACAGTAAGGGGTATGAGAATCGAACGCAAAGCCTCTCCATACCTTGGAATCCTCCTTCCGAGAGATTGGGAACTCTCTTTGAACTGAACTTTACCCCTTTCCTCTCCAAGATAAAAGCAGACCTCTTATGATGGGCTCCCCTGACCTTGTAATGGTTCGGTCGCATGGTATCTATTAAAATGAACGTCCTGCCCCGTCATCTCTATCTTTTCATGTCCCTCCCGACTATTGTCCCAGATGCAAATTTTAGGGCCCTACACACCATGGTCCAATAATTTATTTGGAATGGTAAGAAACCGAGGGTTAAACACGCAACCTTGACTCTCCCGAGGTGCCTGGGGGGTTTCGGCCTTCCAGACTTCCGGCAGTATTACAAGGCAGCCCAGCTTAGAATAATTTTGGAACATATGAGGGATGAGATGCTCACCTATTGGACATACATAGAGGATATCCACACGCACCCTAGAAAAGTAAGAGACCTCCCATAGTCCCTGAATAAAGACCTTCCTGATCACGTTAGAAAGCACCCGACCGCTATCAGTTGTATGGGCACTATGGAGACGCGACAAAGTGAATTTAACCCTGTCCTCCTGGCACTACCCTCTGTCCTCATTGTGGGGTCCCCCCCTTGGACTTGGGTAAGAGGGGTCTGCGTAATACGCAAAGATAGTCGGATATGGGCCTAGAACTTGCCGCCCAACTTTTCCACCAGAATGCCTTTATCGAATATGACAAACTAGCAGAGGTTATGGGGGAAAACCCAATGTCGATCTTTGAATATCTTCATGTTAAAGGAATCCTAACCACCCCCCAATGGATCGAGGACCTTGCTCGCTCTCTTAAGCCCCTTGAGAAAGTAATTATAGAGTCCTCTTCGAGGAAGGGGTCACTGTCTAGGATTTATAGAGTCTTGATCACGGCGCAGCTAAAAGGTAGACAGGGTTCAAGGATTTCTGGGAAGACAAATTGGGGAGGGAGTTGTAAGAGGCAACCTGGGCTAAACTCTATGGGGTTCTCTTTTCGGGTTCTCTGTTTCCTTCGGCTATGGAACACAACTTCAAGGCTCTCCACGCATGGCATCTCTCCCCTGACAGGTTGTCTAAAATATTTTCGGTGGTATCCGCTTTTTGCCCTAGGGAGCGTGGTCAACGGGGAACTTGGTATCACTTGTGGTTGGAATGCCCATCAGTTCAGATCTATTGGTCCGAGCTCTTGAGCTGGATCAAGGATATTGTGGGCATCTCCCCTGACTTGCACCCCCTGGAGCTTCTCCTTGGTATCCCTTCCCAGGAGTCGGATTTGTCTAGCTTCCCTGGGGTGATCCAGGCCATGTTGATGGCAGGGAGACGAGCCTTGGCACAGAAATGGAAAAATAACTCTTTACCATCCAAGTCAGAGTGGCTCACTAAACTGTGGGCGATCTTTATATATGAGAAACTAATAGTGCTGACCAGTGGCACAATGGAATCCTTCTTGCTGGACTGGACAGTGGTGCTCCTGCACGAGGACTGTGGAGCATTGAGGCTTTGATGATCCCCCCCCCCCACCCACCAGGCCCTGACTTTCTTCTTGTTCACATTATAGTCTCCACCACCTATTCTTTCTTCACTGGGTGAACCCAACTTGTCAGCCTAATCTTAACTTATGGTCCCAAATCTTTGTTTGTGTTTGTTCCCAACTATCGGTTGGACTTGGTAGTTCTCAAGCAGGGGGTGGGAGGGGGAGGGAGGAGTAGGGTTTGCTCTAATGTTGTCATTTGACATTCACTGACTGAAATGCAACCTTTTCTTTCTGTCTGTTGATAAAATGTTCAATAAAAACTAAGTTGAAAAAAAAGGAAAGGTAATCCCAGTCTTGTTGTATGGGGCAGATATTAACCCAACATTGAGTGCAATAGACTGGGCTAGGTTGGAAGGTAAACTATGGAAGGACCTTCTATCTCTTCCAAGGTCACTCCCAATTGCCTGCGTTAGGTATGAACTAGGTCTACAGTCCCTTCACTCCCATGCAGAATGGAGAGTGTTATGAACATACAGATTGATTCTGGTACCATGGCCTAATTCCCTATATGAGGAGATCAACAAGGATCTCCAGCTATCTGGCGAAGGACAATGATTTACACCCACCGTGAAGACGCAGGAAGGGGAATATGAGAAGGTTACGGGGGAGGAGGGAGCCTGGAGGTGTGAGCAGAAAGTGGATAGGCTCAACTCTCAACGAACAATTGACACTGAAGCTGTTGTGCTGTGACCAATGGAGACAAAAGGAATTAGATGGGACACTGGGAAGCGGCGAGGGGGGGGGGAATAGGGATCGGTTGGATTGCTTGATTAATTATGTTCATGTATGTGGAGGGATTGGTATTTGGGGGGTTGGGGAGGGTGGGGGGAAGTTGTGGGACTGTTATAATGAAATGCCAATAAAGAGTGTTTAAAAAAAAAAGATCTCCAGGTGCAGAGAAATCCTTTTCTAAATAATCTGGAGAAGTTGGCAGAGGAAATCCTTAGGTCACATGAATGTACAATGCAGGATCTTGTGGAAAATCCATTGCAGGTCAGAAAGTCGCTAAAAAGAAATTATTGGTTTCGAACAATCTCAGAAATGCACAACCAGAAAACTCACCAATCGCTGTCATTGTAGGATAAGCCACAGGGGTTCGATAATGGGTTATCTGAAGTGTTTTCCTAGCTCCACTGGCAGAGCTGATTAAGATTCCGGATTAATATTCTACCTACAAGAGAGATCCTGTTTAATAGGCATAAGGATTTATACTCTGACAACCCATGCAAACGCTGTGATGGCTTATGTGCTAAGAGTCTGAGACACGTCTTGATTGACTCTGCTGGAAGGAAGGAACGGAGTAAAACGGTTCATGAAATTCGTAGACAGGGACTGGTTGTTGGACTCGCATTCATTTTGGGAACGCATTAATGAGGAACACAAGATCCTTTTAACGTGGGAAGTAATTACAGTACTGAACTAACTCAATCTGTTGATTAAGTCGGTCTAACTTGTGTTGGGTAAATAGTTTTTCCATGTTTTATTCTAATTGTTCTTGGTAACGTCTGTATTCTTGTGTGTCTTATTCGTATGAAGATTGTCTTTTTTCTTCTGTATTTATGTAAAAAGTCAATTTTGTTGGCTGTAACACATTAAATAAAAAAATGTTTTTAAAGTTGGCAGTTTCACTGAGTCAACTCCACTCCTGTTGCAGCGTGCCTCATCTGACAGTCCAGTGGCAACAACTCTCTCTCAGCAAATCCTTTGCAACCCGATTAAAGTAGAGAGGCTCTGAGACATTCGTTTTTGCTACTCCAACACAGAAGTCTCAGGGCGGAATGTCTGGGCTTGTGCTTTATCGTCGCAAACCAAAGCCCACTGCGGGTTCACGCCACTGCCACCATCTGCTGCAGTCCAGACAGTAGCTTGCCTCATCATCAGTATTAAGGAGTCCAACACATTGATGAAGAGGTCAGTGAACACAACGTTATTAGGTTCACATCAATAGGGCTGCAGCTTCACACCCCTTGATCAGTTCTCAATGGCCTCCAGTTCTAATCATAACATTCTAACCACTCTGGAGTTCTTGCTGACGTCAAACCAGCTGATTCCATTGGGAGTGTTACATGTATACTGCAATAACTATATACAATACATGCTGCAGGAGCTATGTACAGTACATTACACAGTTCATATTCAAGAAATCAGTGTTCATATAACTCCAAAAATCTGCTCCATAAATAGCAGAGGCCATACATTTTCTGAGATTTAGAGAGATGTGGCCTGAAAACCGTGGATGTTGTCTTTGCGGTGTTCACCACCAGTTGAAGGTCCTCACATTTATTTAAGAAACTATTGTTTTCTTTATGCCCATTGGAGAAGTGGCCAGAATAACCGCATCATATGCGAAAAACATTGCAGGAAGTGAGTCAATCCCTAATTTGGCCTGGTCCAAGCAATTCAAAGTTAAATCTACTGTTAGTTGATTAATGTATTAATAAAACAGTAATAGATCGAGGACACAGCCCTGTTTTACTCCTTTGGCCACAACAAACACTTCTGTATTTTCTCCCCTAGACACCAACGAACAGCTGCTTTGTTCTCCTAGTACACAATCAACTTATAGAGACCAGAGGTACTTTTTTTTCCGACCACTTATAAACACCCCTCCATCGAATTTTTGATTAAACAATACACTATGTTTACAGGGTCACTTGCTTCCCCACTATCCTATTGTGGTTTCTTCTTTTTTACATATGATTTATACTCATTACATTATCATATACCACACCAATTAGTATCAAAAATAGTCATTTAATATTTTTTTAGACACATTGTTAATAAAACACCTTTTTGTTTACAATTTTCTATTCTACAATTGTAGAAATTTGCCACACAATTTTTAAACAACAAACATATATCTCAATGATTTTCAATTTCACTATGCACATCTAATAACCTGTAGTATTTCATTATTTAACAATTTTTCAGAATAAAAATTTCATAAGGATCTGTTGGTTGCTCTCCTCTCTCATAGAGAAGTACATCCCAGTCCATCAAACAATTCACTCTACATTCATATCACCCATGCTTACTTTCATACTGCATTCAACCCATACCATATTGTTCTCTGAGTACAACTGCTGTATAATAGCCAAAATGTGTGCAAGGACCCCACTATCCTTAAGAACCTGCCAAAGCTTATTTCATGGGACCCATCAAAAGCCACCCTTAAATCGACAAAGGTAGCATACAATTTGGTATTCCTTAGTGTTGTGTATTTCTGGACCAAAAGAAACAAGCGAAAACATTAGTCGATAGTACTCTTCCCTGACTGAAAACCTACTTACCATTGATCGATAATTCCTTTATTGTCGATTATTGTCTACCCATTCTTGCAGATGTTTCAGTATGACTTTTGCAAAAATCTTCCCGGAGCTATCAAGAAGGGATATCGATCTTTAGTTCACGGGGTCGTCCTCCACCCCTTCTTATAAATGGGAACAATTAGATCCACCAAAGTTCCTGAAGAGCATGCAAAAGGCAGCAGAGCATGGTATAAATCCCAGTAACATAACATAAAAACATGGCATTGCGTTTGTTATATTCAATATCCTAGAAGTGACCCTGGTGCATTCCATACTACTTTTTGTGTACCCTACCTTTGAAACCCTCATAATGACCTTTGTTGTCCACTAGTTCAACGTTGCTAAAATCAGTGAAGTGTTCATTCATTCATATCAGTCCACTGGTGGTTCTACCGTTCCAGAAGTGACCTCCACAGAAAGGTTTTGGGTATTGGGCTGTGCCGTGTCTATATCAAGCAAGCTTGTGGAGCGAGCACACACCAAATTAGGTTTCTAAGTGATACATAGTATAGGCGACAACAAGGTGAAAAGCGTATGAAAAGCAGGAACGAATGATGTTAAACCTCAGCAATACTGAACAAAATAGCCGATAGCCTGTAAATGAAATGTGAGGGAGGTCCAAATAGCAGGACCGAGCATTGAGATCTGCTTTCTTTCCTGGTGCGACAAACGCCATATAGAAGGATGAAGGAAGAACAAAGGTTTCTATAAGTGAATAATAAGCAACGTTGCAACGGCGAAAGAGAGCCTTGAACTGAGTAGAATGATTGAGCATATACGTGGCCAGCCGAATTCTGAATTATCTGATACAAAGCACCAGACCACCCATTATTACTAACTTGACTATATCACCTACTCTCAGGGTCAATGAAGCACTCAGACTACCGTGTACTGAACTAAAAATGCAGAAACTCCAGTATCCTTAGGGATTGGGTGTGGAAAGGTGCCCTTACGGGCAGCACTAAAAATACCAAGAAGAGAACATATCTCTGAAATCAGACGCAAAGTGTGTTGGCTACCAGTTCAGGACCGGACCAAATTCAAAACTTTGGCAATCACCCACAAATGCCTCACTAACATTGCTCCTAGATATCTTACTAATCTGCTTACTCCAACCCAAACCATCAAGCACACACGCTCCACTTCAGCATTCCTTCTCACAGTTCCAAGGACCAAGGTGGGGAGGACTCAGATTTTCAGTTGTGGCAGCCAAAGGCTAGAACGCCCTACCTCTAGACATCAGAGCCGACCCTTCCCGCATCTCATTTTGTAGAAAATTCAAGGCCTGGTTCTTCACCTCCAATGTGTAGCCCTCGTTGCCTCAATGCCTTGCAGTATATTCACTATACAATATGCCTCTGTAAATACTTCTAGTCTAATTCATCAGTACACTACTTATGTGAATAAATTGCACATGTAAATATCACTGATTATTATAGTTACGGATCCTATGCATCTGTAAATTATCCTATGTCTGTAAATATGTTTATGTTTATTCAATTTATATAGCGCTTTAAGCCAAAGCGCTTTACAATATAACAACAGGTACAAAAGTGAGAGAAGCGTATTTACAAACATGAACAGGTCATTAGAACAATAAGTAGAACTATTTACAAGGGGGGAGAGGGTGTGGGGAGGGTAGAGGGGGGATAGGTTAAGGGAGTTACGGTGTAGGATTTGAGGTAGGGGGAGGAGGGGGAAGGAAGGGGGAGTGATCTGGTGTCCACATTGCCCTTAAGTAGTATTTGTTACCAAATTAAGGTCAGAGGGGAAGGAGAGAGGATGGGGGGAAAGGAGGGGGACAAGGGTAGGAGGGGAGGGTAGGGAAGTGAAGTCAGGGGGGGAGGGAAGAAGATGGGCTTTCAGTGAGTGGCAGAAGGATGAGTAGGTAGGGGTGGAGAGGATGGAGAGCGGGAGGGAGTTCCAGTGTAGGGGGGCCAAGATTTGGAAGGAGCGGAAGCGTGAGGAGGTAGAGGTTTGCTGAGCAGAGAGAATGGGAGGGGGAGTAAAATGAGAGGAGGGAGAAAAGGTAGGGTGCCCCAGGTTAATGGTAATATTTGTAGACAAGACAGAGGATTGAAATTTCATTTGAGAGAGGAAGCGAAGCCAGTCAAGTTGAGAGAGAGAGGAAGAAATAGAGTCTCGTGGGCCGAGGAGAAATAGAGTACAGATAGAGGAGTGGTAGATGGATTTTAGGCGAGTTAGGTGAGAGACAGTGAGTCCAAAGTGGAGAGAGGAGCAGTAGAAGAGGTGGGAGAAAATAGAGGAGGAGATTAGGAGTTTGGAAGCGTGGAATGTGAGAGAGGAACGGATCTTGTTCAATATAATATATGCCAGACTTATGTTTTCTATTGTTGACTGTACCGCATTATCTGTTTTCCAGCACCCAGATACCCACGGTTTGGCGTGCTCTATAAATGTTAAATAAATAAATCACTTTGTGCATTCACTGGAATGTGAAAGTCCTCCCCAATGTGGCCTAGTGCCTAAACTGCAACCATTCAGTCGGTTCCTGGCATGAACAGGGATGTTTGTAAGGCCAGGTAAGCCAGAAACGGATCTATGTCAACATTTGTAATACAAAATATCAAGGCTGAAAAGGCCGAATTTTTTTAATTAAAATGTGATTACTTTTTTGACCTCTTTTTAAAAAAAAATGCGTGTGCAGACCACCAACAGCACACCCAACACCCCCATCCTAATCTATTCTCTTACCCCATTCCCTACCTATTTATTTGCACGGTAGAAAAATTAGACCAAAAAAATACCTTTTCAGCCTCGTTACTTGGTATTCTAAATTGTGCGGCAATACCGAAAAAAAAACTGCTGATATGGGATGGCCGTCTGTGGACGGCGGCCATCTTAATATTCTGTTCCCTTCTTTTGTGGAAAACACGGTCTTGCTGCTAGCCCCGAAAACAGAAAGCAACCAGGCTTTATACACACGGTCTTGCTGCTAGCCCCGAAAACAGAAAGCAACCAGGCTTTATACACACGGTCTTGCTGCTAGCCCCAAATCAGAAAGCAACCAGGCTTTATACACAAAGACAATGGCCTGCAGAAGAGAGAGTTGGCTAATCTCATTCCACAGATTTCCCTGGAATCTGGGTTGCAGAGCAGAAGTTCCAGCTGTGCGCTTTCTCTGGAGACCGAAATCTACAGCTCAGGGTTCAAACTGTATAGATTTGGAGACGAACAATCATCATATAGGGACACTGCAAGATCGTCACAGTTTAGGACAGTCAGTCGAATATTACGCCCCGCTGCAGATTGGACCCGAGTCAGGCCCTGTTGCATGGCACCCCTGTGAGGGGCCATGGTACGTTCCATGGAGGTATGTGGTCACATGGTTACCCATGTGACCAACCTAATAAAAGGTCCGAGCCGCTTCCGGCTCGGCAGTCACGAGTGAACCTGACTCCGCGTGGTGTGTTGGTGCCTGGGGGGTGCCTCGCCACGTGTGCTGGGCCCAAGGTCGGGGCCCAGCTGGAGGACGGTGCCCCTGCCGGGCAACGCCGTCCGGACGGTGCCCCTGCCGGGCAACGCCGTCCCTGTGAGTCCCCCAACCATGTGAGGCGGGTTGGGGAGGCGACCCCGGCCTGGGTGCCCCCAGAGCCGGGGCCGCGGTAAGCCGGTGGCCAGCCGGCTGTGTGAGGCGCTCCGGTGATCTGGAGCGGGGTGGGCGGAACCCCCACCCCTGAGTATGCGGCGTGATCGCCGCACTGAAGTGTGTCGTGTCGGGTGCAACCCGACACGAATATGGGGCTGCCCGGTGGACCGGGACAGCCCCCAACAATGGCGACGAGGAGAGGGGCCCCGCGTGCCCCGGAGAAGATATGGTGCGGGCCCATCTCCATCTGGGCCCGCGATGTGGAGGAGCGGAGACGTCCTTTTCCCCTACACCCGTGGGGAAGAGAAGTTTCAGCGGCGGCGGCCGCGACGAGGAGCGGCTAACATCGCCGCGGTGAGGAGGCGCTGCCCCTCCCCCACCCGCGACGAGGGGAAACGGCGAGCATCGCCGAAATGAGGACGCGGGCCCAACTCCAACGGGGCCCGCAGAGGAAGCATCCCCTGCGGCCAACTGCGCCGCAGGAAGATCGGCGATGGAGCCATTTCCCCACCCGGAGGAAGAGGAGGGAAACGAGGGGCCGCCCAACAGCTGACGCGGCCCCCGACGGAAGGCGGGCCCATCATCAGCTGGGCCCGCAACAAAAAAAAAAAAAGGGGATGGTGCAGGCCCGAATCGAACGGGCCTGCAAAGGAAACAAAGGAGGCGGGCCCAGCACCAGCTGGGCTCGCAAGCACAATAGAGTGCTCGCCCCGAGGAGCGGGCGGAGAGCTGCCTGCCCCCCCCCCCCCCACCCGCAGGCCGCGGCAAACATCGCCGCCGGAAAAAAAAAAAAAAAAAGCCCTAACCCATACGTCTCCACATATTGACTCTCCAAGATGGGTGAAATCATGTGGGTGTGTACTGGGTGCTCACTTTGAAGTCAATGGGAACTAATAAAGTTTTGAGTCTTGCTAATGCTTTTCCTGGAGGCACTCAAGTCTAAGGAAGACAAATGGTCTGTTGGGAGGTTGTGATTGCATCCAAGGTGGGTGTCACCCTCCAACTGCGGGTGAGGTGAGAGATACGGGTAACCAGTCAGCAGCCTTTAAGGTGGCTGGCTGCCACATGCCTCATGAGGTGAGGTTTCAGGAACGTGGCAGTGGAGCAGAGGGTAGCGAGAGGACGGAAGCAAACACCAGCTCCCATTCTCTCTAAGTGCAGAGAGTGACTCATAGCTGCAACATTCCTGCCCTATCAGGACCCACAACAGCATCTGGATTCCTAAGGAATCTGGATTGTGTCACACATGACGTCTGATAACAAGCTGTGTCCTCCTGAACACCACAGAGGGCATTGGGAAGTGAGCGGGGGTAGATATTTGTGTTAAGGGGAGGAAACACAGTGTTCAGAAGGAACACACGGGACTCGTGTAAATATGCACACACAAGATTGATCAACAGTGCCGAAAACGCAAGCACAGTCCACACCACATACCGTTGATAAGGATAGCCAAACAGATCCCCGTTACCACCAGACTCCTCCTGCTACAATCTCACACGCCAGTCATACATCATCTCATACTTTAGGTTTCATGTGAGATTTTGAAATTGTCTGTAGATCCACTGTTTGTGTGGTCCGACTGACGCAAGGGGGCCGGCTGGTCCATGAGTGAAAGGACGCTGTCACGCACCCGTTTATTTTGCATTTTCATGGTGAATGTCTGACTTTGTGCTGCTAGAGGTTAGGTGGAGATTCTCTGGGCCCAGTATCTGAATATTGTCCGGGGAGCAGGCACCCGACCTCTGCAGTCACATGACCGATTCCAACCCTTTTACAACAATCATTGACAATGCCAACAGCTTTGGCTTTTGTGTTGGCCTGGGAAAGGCATTAGCCAGGCACTGACGTAATGGTACTAACTGGCCATTAATAATAACAGTTGCAAAATGATGTGAATACCTGGGCATAAACAAGCAGTGCTTGCCGAATGTCTATATTCAAAGCAAAACTGTCGCCTTGGCCAATGCTTATTTCTTTAAAGGACTTCTTTAAGGACACAAACATTGCTTGTAAATCAAGTGGTTGAAGGCAGCCCCGCTTAACACATTTTTATTACAGCAGTAGGGCTCCAGTTAAGCCATCAACTCTCAGAAGACTGCTTTGAGATAACACAGTCAGACAATGTCAGTGCAAAGGATGATGTTACAGCTTGATAAGCGGGTTCAAAGAGATCCCAACCGGATGTGTTTTGGGCAGGAAGTGTCACGCTATGTTATTCTGATTTATACCGTGCACAGCTGCCATTTTCATGGTCTTTGGGCGCTCTATCAGATTTGATGGCTCAGGATGGCTCAAGAGGGTTAGTTAGTGGGATGGAGAGGGAGAGAGCAAAAGAGCCTTGTGTTGTTGGTAGTTTCAGTTAGGGAAAAAAGGTCACTGTGTGCTGGGTTTGTATTTAGTTGTTAAGGGTTTGTCAGTGTTTTGGTGCATGAGTGTATGTGGGTAGGAATGACAATAGGGATTAGCATGGCCATGGGCAGTCAATGAGTGCATAAATAACCCAACAACACCTATAAACTTTGTGTCCCTCCTCATATGCCATCTCCCCCTAGCTATGCTCCAATGCAATAGTACTGGCTTATATTTGGCGCTTTAGCGCCACCTAATAGATCAAACAAAAGAGACAACCAATGCTCACCACAGAGCATGGGCATGAGGCCACCTTTCCTGGTAAATCATCAGGGCCCAAAGGTGGTAGGAAGTGGGGTGTGTCATGCCAAGTATGGGGGTGTGTGATTGATTGATATTATATTTATAACGCGCCTATACACAAGTGTTTAAAGGTGCAACCGGGAAAGGGGGAGAGAAAACAAGACAAACGATCTTACTAGGCTTAGTATCCTTTAGATCGTGCAAGTGCGCAGCCAGGAAGTGCAGGGTAAGGGTATGCAGGGAAGTGCACCCAGAGCTGCAGGGCCCGGAGTTAAGTGCAAGGAAGGGCTGGGCCTCGAAAGGGAGCCACACCCAGGTAGTGCAAGGTAGGCCAGGCGGCAGTGCAGGAAGGCTAACAGGTAAGTGCAGTAGGACTGGACTCAGAGGAACACCAAGCATCCTGTCAGCATAGCGGTGCTGGAGGAAGGAAAAAGTTAGCAGAGGAGAGGCAGAGAGAAGGAAGAGAAGACGAGCAAGGTCTTGAGGAGCTTCCGGGAACTTAAGAAGATCCGGCTCAAGGCGGAGAGAGGCAGGGAAGCTGTTCCAGAGGAAGGTACCTGCAGAAGAAAGAGATCTGCCACCCAGTCTCTGCTTGGAGATGCAACTCACCCAAAGAGAATTGGAAGTAGACGAGCAGAGGGCGCTAGAAGAAAGGTAATTAGGAAGAGAGTGTTAGAGATATTAAGGGCCCTGACCTCAGAAAGACTTGTGGACGATGCAGAGGGTCTTGAACTTTATCCTTGCGGCCACTGGAAGCCATTGGAGGGATTTCAGATCTGGAGAGTTGCAGCCCCTGGGCTTGGGGCCAAGGATACATCTTGCGGTCCTATTCTTGATGATTTGTAGAGGGTGAAGGTTAGAGTTAGGTAGATTGAGAAAGAGGCTATTGCAGTAATCCAGCCTAGAGAGAACCAGGGCTCTGGAGACAGTGAGCTTTTGGGGGAAAGTGAGAAAAGGAAGAATATCTCTAAGGAGGGGTTAGTACTCCTATGGCTCCTCTTTACTGCAGTACCCAAAACAGCATACCCATTCCATTCCAAATATTGGAGAACTTTAAGGCTTTACAGCTCAACCAATCCCTGCATTTCATTTGGGGATGAATTTTTGCTATGTTAAGTAATAGTAAATGGCATTTGCACAACAGACTTTTGTGACTTTGTAGTGCTGCAAAGAGCAACTTTGGAAGACAAAAACTAACTTTCTGTGAGTGCTCCAGCACTCAACTCTGCACAAGAAAGCTCATAAAAAGTCCTTCTTAGGATCGAAGACATCCAAATGGAGAGGGTCAGCAGGGCGGTTGTGGTATTAGACCTGGATTTTTTCTGAAGGCTTTGGTGTTATGAATGAAGTGTGCTTGCCTGATGAGTTTGTCTATGTAGAAACACTGATTCCGGAGAGCCGGTTTGGGTCGCCAGAAGATATGCTATGGAGAAAAGTTATTGTGTTACCTGATTACGTGTTCTCTGGTACAAATTAGGATTCAAATCATTACAGGGCAGAGTACAATGTAATTGTCTACTCATGTAATCCAAGATAGAAGACCATCCATTAGCTTCACGGTTTGTGGTGATAAGTAAGTTAGTAGGAAGATGTAGGGGTGTGTTAGCTTCCATGGGTGTTTTAGAGTCTGAAATCACCCGAAATAACTAAAAAGATGCTATTAAGGATGGACTGGTGAACTACGGAAGATGCTAGTCATAAATATAAATTGTGTAAGGATCTTTCTTCCAAGGAAACACTGTTGGGGGTTATTTTCCATCTAAATGTAGGGTGGTAATAACACTTAGTAATAACTGAATTATATTGATGTAAGTAAATAAAGTGGTCTTTATAGGGCCCCTCTGCTATTTTCTGTTGGCCTTGCTGCTCAATCTTCGGTAACTGAAGGGATAGCCCTAGTTATGTGGCAGGAAATAGAGCTTGAACAGAATAGGTAACGGAAGGGGGGCTCCAACCACATGCAAATGCTTCTCACTCTAGTCTCGCTTAGAGTGTTCTACTGTACTGTATCAGTAGGTTGTTGTTTTCTAATAGTGCTTCAAAAGTAAGCTGAGTATCCAAATACAGGGGTTATTTTATTCTCGATATAAATTCCAAATATCTACCCTGAGCCATTGCTTTCGTGCTCAAAACATGTTGCTTTTGTTCATCAAGACCAGTCCCCAGGACTGGATTTATATTGCACATATTCATAATACAGTAAATGGACAGAATATGGGTACTGTGATTCTTTACATAAAAAAAACACATCACAATGTATGCATCAGGAGTGTGTTAGTATTACTTTGTGGAGTAAATATTACATCATATTCACATTGTTGCAAAGTAACAACCAAAGAAACAGTATTTGCACAAAAAGAACAGTAATCTGCATTGTTGTATACACACCCCCTCGTATTAATCTAAAGTATGGATGTGTTCATATCTGTGCAATTTGTCTTTGGAGAGAAATTCAAACTAGTCAAGTAGCCCCTTAAGGAGTTCAGGTGGAGTATGCTTTTATCCATTTACTGTATTATGAATATGTGCAATATAAATCCAGTCCTGGGGACTGGTCTTGATGAATAAAAGCAACATGTTTTGAGCACGAAAGCAATGGCTCAGGGTAGATATTTGGAATGTATATCCAGAATAAAATAACCCCTGTATTTGGATACTCATCTTACTTTTGAAGCACTATTAGAAAACAACAACCTGATACAGTACAGTAGAACACTCTAAGCGAGACTAGAGTGAGAAGCATTTGCATGTGGTTGGAGCCCCCCTTCCGTTACCTACTATGGCCTTGCTGCTCAAGGCTCAGTAAGAAAAGAGCGAGGGAAGTTGATGTTAGTTGGATAGCAGGAGAGGCAGATGCAAAACTTGTGGTGCTAATGGGTGCAGGTCAGAAGTGATAATCTCTGTATGCTGCTCTTCTTCCATGTGCTTGGTGGACACACTTGTGAGAATGTTACCCGAAGGGGAGAGCACAAGAGCTGATAGACGTACAGTGCTTTGGGACTGATTAGCCACTGATATAAGGAGGGTGATAGGCCTAAAGAGGAGAGCTTAGTTAGAGCTTGATTAATGTTGATGTGCCAGCGGTTAGGCCTGTGGCACATCTGTGGGGGGTTGTAATAATCATTATGTTTCCATCATCTTAATCTACTCATCCTTGCTTGTCGTTTATTTTCTCCTTCCAGATGGGCATGGATATCCTCCTACTCCCTTCATCTGCCTATCTCGCCTTTTCCATTTCCTCTTCCCCCACCCAAAGATTATTATGAGAGCCTCATACCCTCAGTGAGAAAGTAATCTCATACACTAGTCCTAAATGGTATATTAATATCTGTCAGCACAATAGCATCATCTAAAGACGGGCTTCAATGATTAGGTCTTTGTGATCTAGGAAGGGCCAAGGAACAATCTGGGAGACAGCGACCAATGCTTCTTCCATGCATTGCTAAGCATTTGATAAGAGCACCCAAAGCTTACTATGTATTGAAGAATTTAGTAAAAGTTACTCACCGTAACGACTACTGCACTCCTAGTCAATAGTCCCCCTTCCTCCATACTTGTGTGAGATCCTGCACGTGGGGGCCGGGGCTGGTGTCATGTTTTTGGTGCAAAAAAATCCCTCATTTAATTTTGACTGGTCTGTGCATCTGCGTGCATGGGCACAAGGGGCCACGCCACTCAAGGTGCCACAATCAGCCTCACCCGTCAGTCCCTTCCTATAGCCTAGGTTGTGCCTGACTGACATCTACTTTAGCCGTGTAGGCGGGAGGGCATATGGAGAAAGCAGGACTATGGACTAGGAGTGCAGTAGTCGCTGCACTGCAGTGAGTCATTTTTAACTAACTCTGACAACCTGTCCCCTTCCTTCATATCTGTGAGAGATTATCAGGTTTTCACACATTTTATTATTATTATTATTATTATTATTATTATGGTATTTATTGAGCGTGGTACTGACTAGCTTCGGGAAGCAACAGAGCACTTTACATTCATAGGTTGAAGAACACGGTGAGGAAAGCAGAGAAAAAAGGAGCGGGAAGCTGACAGGGGAGAGTGACCAATTTGCAGCACGGGCGGAGACAGTGGGGAGCAGACCATTGAGTCTCAGGTATGGTGGTGAGTGCATGGTGTGCGAAACTAGGTGTTAAGGAGGAGCCATTCCTTGAAGAGGAAGGTCTTGAGCTCTTTCCTGAACTATAGAAGTGATGGGGCAAGTGTGATGTTGATAGGGAGAAGGTACCAAAGTATTGACGTATAGACAGAGAAGGTTTGTCTTCTGGTTCTTTCCTTCCAGCACTGTCGTAATTCAAGTCTGCACATTTCCTTACTTCTGGTAGATTGCATGCCTTGCGAGATGCTGAGTTTCACAGTGAGGTAGCTTGTGGACTTCAGGGTGACAGCCTTGTAGATGAGGCAAAATGACTTGAAGATGATACAGACTTGCAGTGAGAGCCAGTGCAGTTTGATGAGGCTCAGGGTGATGTGTTCGAATTTGTGGAGTCCTTTAATGGGTCTTGCTGCATCATGCAGGGACCGTTTCAGGGATTGCAGAGTAGCCGGAAGGCCTTCCAAAAGGGTATTGCCACCATCCAGGTGGGAGAGTACCAAGGCTCGGACAGTGGATCTGAAGTTGTTTTCTGGGATGAAGGGCTTGATTTTCCATGGGAGAGAAAGTTGTTACCAGGCCGTTTTTGTCTTTCTTGCTATGTGCTGTTTGAACGTGAGGTGTCTATCGATGTTGAACCCAAGGGAAATGGCACAGGCAGCCAACTGGGGTGTGAATCCCTTGAGGTTCATAGCAGAGCGCCAGGTCTGGATGCCAGGGTGTTCAGTGTTGTTGGTCAGCAGTAGGAATTCAGTCTTGGGGGAGGGGGGTTGAGCTTTAGGTAAGTACTGGACATCCAGGAGTGGATCAATATGAGGCAGGCCTTGAGCATGTGGATGTCTTCAATGGAGGATATCTTGTGGTAAACCTGCGGGTCATCTGCGTATTGGTGAGTGTGGACATTGTGTGGAGAGAGGAGGGTTCCGAGCGGTTCCATGTAAAGATTGAATATTACAGGAGACAAGATGGATCCTTGCGGGACTTAACTGTTCTTGCTTTAGCTGTTGATAACAAGAAAGTGTTTAAAGATATAAGCTTTAGATGCTGTGAATACTTTAAGATGAAATTAATGTATCAGACTAGGCTGGGTTACTTAATTACCTAGTCTGGTCAGCAACGAGTGTTTATTAAAGAGGAATCTTCCTGTTGTGAATTCAGGCTTTAGTCCTCTAGGTCCGTAGTGGCTACTTAATGGAATCCACTGGGATCTGCAAGAATAATTTGCGTATGATAATTAAACGACTGTCGGATCAAACCGGCCTTTTCTCCCATAGCACGTGTAGTGTTAACGTCAAATGCTTACCTTGAGTGAGGAAGCAGTACTCAAAGGTATGAGCAATGTGTGAACCAGAGTTGGTGAATCGTGGCTTTTCTGTTGTGGAACAAGTCACTGGCATAGGGCGATATGATAAATCTGGGAAGAGATAAAATCGCTCTTGTAACATTTGTTTTAGTAAGTCGATGCTAGCTGATCGGTACAGTCTTAGATTAGTATGGCTCACCTTAGGGCTGTCAGAGCTGACTCTCTATGTGGACTGTGATAACTATTGATGTCTCGCTGTAGAGTCTTCTTTCAGTTGTACCATAGTTTAATCCGGGAATGGATATCTAAATGCAAAACGGAGTAACATCTGTATCAGCTATGAGTTCCAGGCTCAAAATGTAACATATAAGCCTCTATTATGAGTCAGGCCGTCGATGTTATTAGCCTTTTCGTCTTAAATCGTTCGAAAGAAGAAAAGATTGTATAATTACCTTCGTACGTGTAACTCGATAAGTTAGACGCGGCTCTCATGGTCGCGGTGCTCCTCGCGGCGATGTTTCAAAATAGAAAACAAACGCCATCTTGGATGAGGGGAGTAAATAGGTACAGTTGTCCTATTTTTGTCTCTATTTTCTTCGCGTACGTAGATGTATTTGTAACCCTATTGTGGTCACAGGCATCAATGCGGTGAGCGCGAGTACGACACCTACAGTGTATTGATCATGAAAATCCGATATGACAAACTCCTTGCGAGTATGGGGAAACCGTGTATTAATCAAGGCACAGGGAGATAAACCGTTATGGATTGTTAAATGAACTCAAGAGATGAAAAAAACTTCGTTTGTTATTACTGGTTTAATCGGTTTAACTGTTGATAGTATAAATCAACAGTGAATATAGAAATATAGTAATTTGATACTAGCGATTAGTTTTTAGTCCTCAGTGTAAGAGGATATTAATATCAAGCTCACTAGTTAGTTCAGCCAATTGCTTAAAAGTTCACAATCATGAGGCAAATATAATGGAATTCGCTAAATTGAAATCGCACAATAGGGGGATGAATACATGAATAACCTCATGAAAACGTGTCTGCGTTCAGTTATACTTTGTGCCATTCCATGGCTTCGTTGAGCCCCATTTTGTCGCTTTTAGTCTGGAAAATGAGTCTTTGTTCCTTTTCCAGTAGTAGTCTTTTTTTGTCAGTGGGTCTTTACCTTTTATCATAAGTAACACTGTCCATTTCAGATCTTCGCTAGAATGATTGTGTTCTAGGTAGTGTTTTACCATGGGTGCCATTAAAGTTTTATTTCTGATGCACATCCTATGTTCTATCATGCGGGTTTTAACTTTCCGGATGGTTTTACCTATGTAGTTTTTACCGCATGGACACATGATCATATATATCACGTATTCTGAATTGCAATTTGTCAGTTGCTTCTGTTTCCATGGTGTAGCTAAGCCTATCTCTACTTCTTTGGACTTTTTAGTAAATTTGCATATTGAACAGTGTCCACATGGGTAATGGTCGATTATTGGGCTCAGACCCCATGAAGTCGAGAGATTCTCATGGTCGGGTAGTTTCCCTCTAAATTTGCTGCTACTCACCTTGTTTCCAATAGTGGTGGATTTTCTGTAAGCAAAGAGTGGGCATTGAAGTTTACTTTTGGATTTGTCAAAGATTTTCCATTGTTTACGCATGATGTTTGTTATGGATAGACTCAGATTGGAGAATGTATTTACACTAACTAGTCTATCTTCCGGAGGTTTTATGACTTTATCTTCCAGTAAGGATTCCCGGTTGTTGTTGAATGCTCTTTTAGCTGCTTTACGCACTAGTTTTTTGGGATATCCTCGATTCCTCAATTTTTGAGAGAGGGTAGTGGCTTCTAGTTCATACAATTCATTAGTACTACTATTTCTTTTAAGTCGCAAGAATTGCCCATAAAGAAGATTGTTTTTCAGATGTCTGACATGGTGACTTTGATAATGCAAAAGTGAATTCCTATCTATGGGCTTATGAAATGGTCGTACTTTTAGAAAACCCGATTGGTTGAAGATAGTAAGATCGAGAAAGTTAATTTTGTCTTTTTTTATTGTCAAAGTGAATTGTAAATGGCGATTCTGTTGGTTTAGCCATATTACGAAATGTTTCGCTTCCTCTTCAGTGCCTTTCCATGTGACGATAATATCATCGATGTATCTCGCCCAGGATTGGATGTTAGTTTGAAACGGGTTTTGAGAGTATATATGTTTCTTCTCAAAGAGTTCAACGTAGAGATTTGCCACGCTGGGGGCCATAGTGGCTCCCATGGCAGTCCAATCTATCTGTTGGTAAAAACTACATAGGTAAAACCATCCGGAAAGTTAAAACCCGCATGATAGAACATAAGAGTTGCATCAGAAATAAAACTTTAATGGCACCCATGGTACAACACTACCTAGAACACAGTCATTCTAGCGAAGATCTGAAATGGACAGTGTTACTTATGATAAAAGGTAAAGACCCACTGACAAAAAAAAGACTACTACTGGAAAAGGAACAAAGACTCATTTTCCAGACTAAAAGCGACAAAATGGGGCTCAACGAAGCCATAGAATGGCACAAATTATAACTGAACGCAGACACGTTTTCATGAGGTTATTCATGTATTCATCCCCCTATTGTCGATTTCAATTTAGCGAATTCCATTGTATTTGCCTCATGATTGTGAACTTTTAAACAATTGGCTGAACTAACTAGTGAGCTTGATATTAATATCCTCTTACACTGAGGACAAAAAACTAATCGCTAGTATCAAATTACTATATTTCTATATTCACTGTTGATTTATACTATCAACAGTTAAGCCGATTAAACATCTGACCAGTAATAACAAACAAAGTTTTTTTCATCTCTTGAGTTCATTTAACAATCCATAACGGTTTATCGCCCGTGCCTTGATTAATACACGGGTTTCCCCATACTCGCAAGGAGTTTGTCATATCGGATTTTCATGATCAATACACTGTAGGTGTGGTACTCGCGCTCACCGCATTGATGCCTGTAACCACAATAGGGTTACAAATACATCTACGTACGCGAAGAAAATAGAGACAAAAATAGGACAACTGTACCTATTTACTCCCCTCATCCAAGATGGCGTTTGTTTTCTATTTTGAAACAACGCCGCGAGGAGCACCGCGACCATGAGAGTCGCGTCTAACTTATCGAGTTACACGTACAAAGGTAATTATACAATCTTTTCTTCTTTTGAATGATATAAGACGAAAGGCTAATAACATTGACGGCCTGACTCATAATAGAGGCTTATATGTTACATTTTGAGCCTGAAACTCATAGCTGATACAGATGTTACTCCGTTTTGCATTTAGATACCCATTCCCGGATTAAACTATGGTAGAACTGAAAGAAGACTCTACAGCGAGACATCAATAGTTATCATGGTCCACATAGAGAGTCAGCTCTGACAGCGCTAAGGTGAGCCATACTAATCTAAGTCTGCACCGATCAGCTAGCATCGACTTACTAAAACAAATGTTACAAGAGCGATTATATCTCTTCCCAGATTTATCATATCGCCCTATGCCAGTGACTTGTTCCACAACAGAAAAGCCACGATTCACCAACTCTGGTCCGCACATTGCTCATACCTTTGAGTACTGCTTCCTCACTCAAGGTAAGCATTTAACGTTAACACTACACGTGCTATGGGAGAAAAGGCCGGTTTGAACTGCCAGTAGTTTAATTATTATACGCAAATTATTCTTGCAGATCCCAGTGGATTCCATTAAGTAGCCACTACGGACCTAGAGGACTAAAGCCTGAATTCACAACAGGAAGATTCCTCTTTAATAAACACTCGTTGTTGACCAGACTAGGTAATTAACTAACCTAGCCTAGTCTGATAAATTAATTTTATCTTAAAGTATTCACAGCATCTAAAGCTTATATCTTTAAACACTTTCTTGTTATCAACAGATACAGCAAGAACAGTTAAGTCCATTATCGAACACAAGCAACTGCAACTATCAACTTAAGAGAAGTGCAATAACAGAAAATTCTGATAGATTTGTTCACGTTGATGTTGTCACTGTTGTGTGTTTTTTTAGAATATGACACTGCTCCTGAAGAAAGTTCTAAGAATAACTACAAGAACTGAAACATGTCGAGTTTTACCATCTAGCATTAACACTAGTATGATGATCTAACAACCCTAATAGAGGTCCTGTGTTAAGTGTGAGACAATTACTGCTCCCCACACTCATCACAGAACCACACCTCTATCATCAAGATGGAAGCCAATTATTGTTCTGGCAATAATTATAGTGTCCCAACAAAGTTGTTTGTCTTTTAAACAATATACAATTGTTTTATGCTAAGTACAAGGGATTACCCTATTACTTTTTTAAGCCACAATGTTTTTCCATTAATATAAAATTAAAATTTGATTGAATTATATGTTGTACAGTCTTAATTTAATGAAGTTCGACTGTAAGCTGTTGATATACTGACTAACTACCTTTCCTGTCTCACAATATAACTCCCCCGATAAAAGGTAGAGTTACTACGCAAGTAGTATGAATTGGGTTTCCCTCTTTATAGTATTTTTGTCCTTGCAGGACTCCACAGGCGATGGGTAGAGTTGGTGATTTGGAAGAATCCATTTGTATTAACTGTTGGTGGTTCGCAAGGTAGGATTTGAACCAGCTGAGGATGATCTTGCTGATCCCCATGTGGAGATGTAGATTGTTGGTGAGTGTCTGGTAGTCTACTGTGTCAAATGCTGCTGAGAGGTCAAGGAGAGCTAGGAGGCAAGGATGGGCCGCATCGAGGATTTTAAGGGCATCGTCGAATACCCATGATGGTAGACATTTCTGTGCTGCATATGGGTCTAATGCTAGATTTGTAGGACTGAATGAGGCAATTGGCTTCAATGTGTTGGAGGAGTTGTGTGGCTACTGCTTTCTCAAGGATCTTACCTAGAAAAGGAAGATGGGTAATAGGGCAGTAGTTGCTGAGATCATCAGGGTCCAGAGTTGGTTTCTTAAGAAGTGGTAGAATTTGTCTGGTCTTGAGTGACAAGGGGAAGGTGCCTTGAGTTAGGTAGCTGTTCATGTTTGTCAGGTAAGGGAGGAGTGCTTCAGCCGGTAGGGTCTTGAGTAAGGAGTATATCGTCTGCATACTATGTGGCCTTGAGAGATGCTAAGGTGGCATTGAGGTCTTCCATAGTTAGTGTCTTGAAAGTTGTTCAGGTAGTTGTGATTTTGGGATATGGGATGTGTAGTGTGCTGTCAGTTGTGGCGCTGGTGTCTATGTGTTGGCGGATTATCCTGATCTTGTTGATGAAGAAAGAGTTGATGGCAGTTGATTGTTTCGATGTAGTGTGCTACTGGTGGGTCAGGCAGAGGGTTGATGCAGTGCTTGATTGCTTTGAAGAGGGCTCTGTTTTCATTGTTGGCCTTGGCTATGGTGTTTTGGTAGTAGTTGACCTTGTCAGTGTTGATCAGTGGCCTGCGTGTAGCACAGAGTTCCTTGAGCAGGGCGAGGTTGTATGCGCTGCAGGATTTTCACCAATTCTTTTCTTGTTTTCTGATGATTGGTTTGTTGAGGTTGAGTTCCTGAGTGTACCAGGGTGCGGAAGGTTTAGGCTTGAGTGTGCACTGTTTCACTGGGGCATGGTGGTTGATGCTGTTTGTGAGGATGGTGTTGAGTTCTTGGAGAAGCGAGTTGCAGTCCTGATTTGTCAGACGTACACCAGCCCATGTGAAGTGGAGTTTGGTGAGGTCTTCTATGAGAGCCTCCACTGGGAAGTTCTTAAAGGATCTGAAGGCTTGATTACTTGGTTTACAACGGCTTTGCTTGAGAGGTGTGGTGTGACTAAAATCAAAGGGGATTGTCAGATGGTCTGACCGGTCGAGCGGAATAGGAGAACTGTGATGAAGGGTGAGCAGAGTGGTGATGATGAGCTCGTGGATATTACTTTTCCTTTGAGATGGTTCTTTTGTGTGCTGTGTGAGGTTCAGTGTGTCGAGTAGACATTGGAGATCTGTCTTCATTGATTTGGTTGCTGCGTTGGCAGGGATGTTGAAGCTGCTGAGGAAGATGTTGTTGGCATGTGTGAGAGACATAGTGGTGACAAAGTCTGTGAAGTCTCCTTTGAAAAAGGGAGGTGGACCAGACACTGACTATCTGAAGATTCGGCAGTATTTTCCCAAACCTGGTGTCAGCCCTAGAAGTGGAGTCCAAGCAGTAGTAGTGGTCCTGGATATGATTTTCCAAGGCACGTGTCTCAGGAAGGCCACAGACACTGCCTTAGCACAAATCGCATGTGCATGAAGTGCCTTAGGAGGGGAGAACCCCTGACACAGTGGATTTGTAAACCAAATAACCAAAGAATTGGCCACCATAGAGGATGAAGAGTCTTTGGGAGGACCTGAAATCACAGGTCCTGTCAAAATAAAACTTGAGCGTTCAGCAGCCTAGATTGTGCAAGTCCTTTTCCCCATCCATGTATAGATAGTGAAAAAAAGACTGAATGAGAAATTTCCTGATTAATATGAAGTTGAGCTATAACTTTAGACAAAAAGGAAGGGTGCATAATTAGTGCCACCTTGTCCATGTGGAATGTGGTAAAAGAACGACTGTGTAAATGGCCTACAGCTCACTCACCCTGATGGACGACGTAATGGCCACAAAAAGGTGGTCTTCTAGGCCGCAAGGCTAATGTCCACCGTGGCCATAGACTCAAATGGTTTGTAAGCCAGAAGGGTGAGTAATACATCAAGGTCGCTACTTCGGTGGGGACACCAGCAGGAGAAAACAGGAAATTGGAACCATTGAAATGTTGTTTCACCACCCCAATGGAGAGAGAGAAGGATTCCCATTCAATGGGCCTCATTACAAGCTTGCCAGTCTGGTAACAACGGTACCGGTAAACATGCCGGTACCATTGTTACCGGACCAGCAAATTATGAGTTCTTCTTGCGGGTGCCTTCCCGCCCTCCAGGTCTGGCCTGGCGGGCGTACCGGCACCCGCGAGCAGACCTCGACAGATGCATCCGGCCTCCCCATTCCCATTTGAGTCCAATAGGGCTCAAATGGGAATGGGGAGTAATGAATACCGGCACCCGGCAATGGGCAATTACTGGGTCCACCGGGGCTGGAATGTCCCGGTAATTGAACACAAAAGAGTTCCTATTGTTAATAGGAACTCCCGTCACCTGCGCACCATAAAAATGGAAGAAGAAATTCCAATCAAAATTCTATTAATACTTTCCTTAGTTTGGTAATTCCAGTATTCAAATTTGAAAAAATAAGGAGTACATTCATTAATACACAAAGACTTAATGTCTATAGTTGATGCATTATTTTTTGTACACTCCTTTTTGTAACCAATTCTACCATGTCATTATAATGAGAAAACAACACAATATTTTTGTATATCAATGAGTTCAATTTACTCAAAGTTGATGAAATTGAGAAATAGTGATTATCTTACACAAAATGAATTGTAACAAACATCACATAATTAAATACAGAGCTCTACGCATTTCAAGAGTTAATTTCTCTCTTCTTCAGGAGCGGAGTTCATTCAGAATGAGTCACTCTCAGTGAGAAGTGCAATATCATTGTGAGTTCATGGGAACGTCATCTGTTGGCGTCAATGTTCATTCGGATATGATCTGAAAATTATATTATATATGTATTAGTGCTGAATGTTGTAATAAAAGTAATGATTGTAAAGTCCAGTAACCATACGGTCAGTACCTGAATGCTAAAAAGTCTTCTCACAAATATGAGAGAGGATCTTCTTGCTTTCCAATTATCAGTAAGGTAAATATGTCACTGCCGAATCCTACATCTGTGTAACCTAGAATTGTAAATATAACTGTTCTCAGTATGTATGTTTTACAATTAACTTACTGTACTGTATTTTTAAATAACCAACATGGCGAGTGCCATTCAGATGTCTTTCAGAGTTCTCAACAGTAATAATTGTCGTCTCGCTGACGTGTACACCAATCCGTCTGAAAAGATCGGAATGGTGTTAAAGTGGAAGACTTTACTTCTATCAGTACTTCTATCAGTATGACTGCCGAAACATTTCAAAGTGCTTCCTTTAGATATTCGTGAAGGTCTAGCTGCATTTCCTCGTGTGGATGCCAAGAAAGCCTGTTGCCAAGTAACCGTTCCCTTAAGTAATCACATTACTCAAATACCGCTGTCATGTGATATGATATACTTCTGGGGATCGTAGTTCTTGATCATAAGGATAACGTGTACTCAATATGGATTACAAACTTATAGATGATACTAATGTTTATGAAATTCTGTTGTGGGTGGGTCAAACTTATAAAGCCAAATTAATAACGTACATGCTGGATATACTTAATTCCATCCGTGCTCGTGATTGTATGTTAACTAGCAATCCTGGGAATTGTAGGGCAAGTTAAAGGATGTCAGATCATTGCTAAGGTATAAACCTTGTGCTGCAGATGATAAGGCTCAAGTATGAGAGTCATAATAGTGGTTATCGTGTGATATATCACAGAATGAATCTCTTAATATGAATTAGGCAAATCATTCTAAATTTCTTAGTCGGAACAGTGAACCAACTACTTCCTGCTATTTGAGGCGTCCTATGTTCCGAAGAAGGATTGTGCTCATTAAGCTAAATTGCACATTTGTTGTGTGATGTCTGGTTAGAATCAGATGGTTATAGCATTAATTCACAGCGTTATTTTCAGGTCACAGCAGGATTGTATTGTATCTAGGACATTTAACATCCAGTTCGCGATGCATTCACATCAATAATTTCTGAAGCGAATTAGGGAATTGGCTTGTCATCATATTACATCATATGTAATTATCTTTGCAATAGTCATTTGTGAAAACATGCCCATGCTTTCTCATACTTATTCTTCAAAGTTCAACAGGCTACGGGGCCAATGTTTACTAGGTTACATTTTCAACTGTAAAAGTTTGCTCTTGGCTAGCACATTTACAGAAAGACATTCCACGAGAACTCCTCATTCATTCCTTTGGGTTCTAAGGTTTCTAATCTGTGTACCCAGAACATCTCCCTTCTTGACAGTATTTGCTGTAAGTTGCCTCCCCTTGGTGGCCTTGTCACTGTTTCAAGAACCACAAATCTTAATTGTGAGATTGTATGATGTTGTTCTTTGAAATGTCTGGTGACTGATGATTTCATATTTGACGTCCTTATATTCTATTTGTGTTCTGTAATGCGATCTTTCACTCGTCTAATCATCTGGCCAACATAATATTTTATAATTGGGCAGCTCAGTCCATATATTACACATTTGCTTTCGCGTGTAGCGTGGTCTCGTAACTTTATATTTTGTCCTGTATACGAGTGTCTGATCAGTGAGCCTTTCTGTACGCTGTTGCAATGACAGCAATTGAAACAGGGGAAGGTACCCTTCTTTGGCTTTCAAAGAAATTTTTGTTTGGCTATGCTCGTTCTTTCCGCTTTAACTAGAGCGTCACGTAGATTTCTCCCTCTGTTGTAGGCCATCAATGGTGGTTTTGGAAAAAGTGTGCATAATTGTGGGTCTAATCTTGTAATTTTCCAGTTCTTGTTCAGTATTCTTTTGATTTGAGCACTCTTTGTAGAGTAATGAGATGAATATAATAACAGAGGGTTGTCTTTGTCCCCTCTTTTTTGTTGACACAGGAGTTGGGTCCTTTTCTTTGTTTTGCATTTCTCTATTGCCTCTGTTAAGATAGGTCTCGGAAAGCCTCTCACTTGGAATCGTGAGATTTGTTCATCTTCAGCTTCTTTGTATGATTCCTCCTTAGATACAATCCGTTTAATTCTTTGAAGTTGACTGAGAAGAAGGTTGTTTTTAAAGTATTGTGGGTGATGGCTTGTGTAAAATAAACTATTGTTTACATCCGTCGGTTTCCTGAAAATTGTTGTTCGCAATTTTCCGTTCTCTGGATAGATCTCGGCGTCAAGGAAGTTGACCGCTGGTGTTCCAATTTCTAAGGTGAAGTTAATCTTAGGGTTGCATTCATTAAGGTATCTGAAAAATGCTTCAAGTTCATGTTTGGGACCTTTCCAAATTGCAGAAATGTCATCCATGTATCATCCCCACATGGCCAGTTTGTCTGACCATGTGGGATTCTCTAGTATGAATGTTGACTCAAAGTGGAACATAAATGTGTTAGCATAGGCAGGGGCCATTGCTGACCCCATTGAGGTGCCCGATGTTTGAAGGTAATACTTTCCCTGGAATCTAAAGTAGTTGTTATAAAGTATTATTTTTGCCAGTTCGATGGCAAATATTTTACTTGATGCAAAGTATTTTTGTTGTAGCAGTAACCATTCAAGAGATTCCAATCCTTCTTCGTGCGGTATTGAAGTGTAGAGTGATTGTACATCTAGTGTAAAGACAATCCAATCGTTATCCACTTGATCTATGGTGTTTAGAATGTTTAGAAAGTGAGTGGTATCTCTTAAATAGGTAGAGGTAGATTGTATTATTGGTTGAAGAAGTTTGTTCAAGTATCTTGAAAGGGGATCAAAAACACTTTCTGTAGCAGCCACAATGGGTCTAAATGGGGAGGTTCGTGAGATTTTTATGGACCTTCGGTAGGCCGTAGAATACTGGTAAGATTGGGTGTTTGTTGATTAGAAAGTCTTGTGTCTTGTCCGTGATCCAGTCTTCCAGTCTTGCTTTATCAATCACTTCTTTGATCATCTGTTGAATTTCATTTGTAGGGTCGTGATCAAGGATCATGTATGTCCCGGTAATTGCCCATTGCCAGTAAATTCATGACTCCGGCAGCAGCCGTGCCAGTATTTACTGGCATGGCTACCGCTGGACTCATAATGAGGCCCAATGTTGCTATTTTTTCGCCTCTAAAAAAGATAAGGATATTGGCTGTATAACATGTCTGCCCACCGCTATATTTGGCAAGCAGGAGATCACACCAACATTATGTTGCAACACCAGTAGTGGTCCCACTGGCATTTTGAGCCCAAATTTTCCTGGCAGGGTGTATGGGGATCTGCAGCGGGATCCTGCTTCTGTCTGCGCGTGAAGGCTGAAAAACCATCTTGGAAAACTGCATCAATGATAGGGACATTGAAAGCACCAATAACTCATACAATCTGATGGCCAAAGTAAGGGCCACTAGAAACACGATCTTAAAGTAACCTCAAGTGACAGGAATTAAGAGGTTTCAACTGAGTCACCATAAGATCTGTTAGAACAAAATTAAGGTCCCATTAAGGAACTACGAAAGAAAAGAATTCATGTGGATGGTGGGGAAGGCATTTGTCAATACATTCAAAAACCTTAAAACAGCTGGGACAGAAAATAAGATCCTTGTAAATCGGATCTTTGTTCAGGTTCCCCTTTGAAAACAGGAACTGCTGCCAGAGAGCCTTATATTGTACCAATATACAGGCCTGCCTTGATCAGTGATAGCAGAACATCGAGGGATTCTTCCAGCATTGTAGGATACACTTATTGGCTATCGTGCAACCAATGTTCAGAAATGTAGCCATACGTCTAGCCTCACCGTCATTCCACACCCCAAACAGCACCCCCAGCGGATCACGGTCAATCACTGTACCAGTGATGTCCGTAAGAGCCCCCAAAATCTAATTCCAGAAATGTCCCAATATGTGGCACGTCCAAAACATGTGTAGATGATCAGCACTCTCTGACTTGCAGCGAGTGCAGGTGTGTGAATTAGAGCGAGCAAACCTAGAGATCTTGAGAGGGGTGTAATACAGCCTGTTTAGTAATTTAAACTGCATGACTCTGTGCCGGGAATTGAGGGATACTCGATTAGTGTGGGAGCACATCTTTTCCCATAAGTGGTCGGTGACCTCTAGACCCAATTCATCAGCCCATTCGGAGTGTGCTTTGGATGGCCGAGGTGGAACAGTCCGTAGTAGCATTTTGTACAACGAGGAGACAACGCTGCAGGTGCCACATGAGTTGGCAATATAAGCGATTTCCGGAGCATCAGGAGGCTCCATTGCGAAGGTAGGCAGACGAGCATGGAAGGCGGCTCGGAACCTGTAGTATTGTAACAATTCAAGTGCGGATCCGGTGTGACCTTGCCTCTATGTCTGTGGATCAATGAATTTCCCATTGGGAAAAAGGTCAGTAAGCGCTTGGTATCCCAGTGCCCCCCAACGGTGGGCCAGGGCCCCCTCATGTGTGGGCTCCAAACCAGGGAATCGCTATATGGGGAGCTATTTGTAATAGGGGTAAGTTGCGTCAGTTGCCATCAGTAGCCAGCCCCAGGCCAACAAGGTGGTTACTACCGGGTCAATGGGGGAGTCCGGTACATAGCCGCGGTGGAGTACAAGTGACATGATATTGACTTCAGCCGCCGCCAGGGTTTCCAGCTTAACGTGCGGCCGAGTCGAGGAGCCAGGGTACCAGTATGTGGCGAACTGGGCTTGTGCGGCCGTCCAGTACCGTAGTAATTCAGGAGCTGTGAGTCCCCCGTTCTCATATGAGAGTGTCATATCCGCCCATTTCTTGCGTACCACCCCTGAGTGCCATAGGAACTGGGCGCATGACTTGTGCAGTTGTATGAAGTATTGCTTTCCGGGCCAGATGGGTACGTTGCTGAAAATGTAGAGTCATTTAGGGACTAGGGCCATCTTAATGGGGGAGAGTTTACCAGCCAGTGATAGTGGAAGATGGCACCACTGTGTCATTTTTGATTCAGCAATTTGTGCCGCAGCCAGGTAATTATCTGCTAGCAGCGTAGATTTAGACAGGGACACCCAGACACCCAAGTATTTGATACTGCCGGGGGACCAGCAGAGCGGATATTCAGAATGGGGTTGTTGAGTGTAGATGGTTTCAGGTGAGTCCTTCAGACGTATTCCTTTGTGGGAATGGCGCGTTCTGATGTGGTCAGCCATTGGTTCTATAACCAGCGGGAAAAGGATCGGGGAAAAAGGGCAGCCCTGTTGAGTACCTCTAAAGAGTGTAAATAGTGTAGATGTCAGGGAATTGACCAAGACTCTTGCCATCAGTGTAGTGTACAGCAAATTGATGTATCCAATCATGTTGGGGCCAATCCCCATCGTCTCTAGGACCAGCCACATTCATTTCCATGAGATCATATCGAATGCCTTTTGAGCATCCAGCGTAACCGCGATGGCACTTGCGTCCTGGCGATTCTGGCCATGACATTGAAGAGGCATCGGATGTTATGTGAAATGGATCTCCCGGGTACAAAGGCCCCTTGGTCTTCGTGGACCAGGTGTGGCATGATCGCGAGGAAGCGATTTGCTATAACCTTAGCGAAGATCTTGGTGCCGATGTTCATGAGGGAAAGGGGCCTATATGAACCACACTCGTCACTAGGTTTGTCTGGCTTGAGCAACAATATTATAATGGCATTGTAGAGGGAGGGGGGAGAGTAGATGACCTCAACGATTCCTCCCAGATCTCCAGTAGCTTGGGAGCAAGAATAGCCACGTGCTCCTGATAAAACTCGGGGGTGAGTCCATCAGGGCCAGGTGCCCTGCCCTTCGGGAGGTCCGAGATGGCTTTAACTATTTCGTCCAACTGGATCGGGGAGTCCAGTTGGTCACGTGTATCAGAGGAGATATATGTCATAGGAATTTGTTCAAGAAGGTCTCTCATATGCTGTTTACTGTGTTCATAGGGCAAGGCATACAGATTAGTGTAGTGAATATATCCAATATCTGCTGGTCCGACCACTGTGGAACCCCCTGCGCATCCTTGACCAACACTATTTGGGCTTGTCCCCCTTCCACTCTCATTAGTTTCGCCAGTGTTCTGCCTGGTCTCTCACCCTCCTCATATTTACGAGCCGCCTGAGGGTGACTAAGATACCGAACCTTCTAGTGGCGTGTGTTTGGAACACCTCAAGTTCCTCGCTGATTCGAGCGAGTTTGGCGGGATAGGCTGCTGACAAGCAATCCTGTTCCAATTCACGCACTTTGGATTCAGAGCGATTCAGGTCATTTCGTATGGCCTTTAACACCCACGCCTCCCTTGAGATCCATTGAGATGGACATCCCCCTGATGTAGACATTAAAAGCGTCCCAGCGGACCCCGGCAGTAGTATCCTGTAGGGAGTTGCTTTCAAAGAAGGTCTCGATATCCGCTAAAATGTCAGCTTTAAAGACAATGTCGAGGAGGGCAGCGGACTTGAAACGCCATGTGCTGAAAGCAGGCACTGGAGCACCCAATTCTACAGACAGGGTGATCGGGGCATGGTCGGACTACGTACGGGTGAGTAGCTGCGCTTCGTTAATCTTCCCCATAAGGATGCTGGGTACCAGGAAAAGGTCGATTCTGGAGGAACTATTGTGAACAGTAGAATAATAAGTGTATTCACGTGATTGAGGGTGGAGGGTCCTCTAGGCATCTCGGATGTCCAATGATGATGTTCATGATGTGTGTTTGCACGTATGAGGTAACGAGTGCCCAGAGTACGGGATGCCGTGTGAGTGCTCTGCTTTCCCTGCAGTACTCAAATTCTTTAATACACAGTTATGAACAATCCCAATGGTATGCACTTTGCCAACCTCTGAAGCCTGAAAAGTAGATCCACGCAGGCTTGACATGTGGCCAACTTTGCACCAGACCTGCAGATGAACTGGTCTGCTGTTAAAGCAGACCAGTTTAATGGTATCCACTGCAGAGTGTAATTTACTTTCTGGCTTTGAGAACATTCAGGCATGTAATTGCTCATTGTACTATAGCCGGTGACATAGCTTTAAATGTAAGATTGATCAGTGGGTTGAGCATTCACTGCTGCCATGTGTGTGCAATCTGCAGGTTGAAGGTTCAAATCCCGGCAAGGCCAATTCAGCTTTTCATCCTTCTGAGGTTGACTGATGCATACCAACACAGGATGGTGATATTGTATGTATATTTTTTCTATATAAAGAACTTAAGCGTAAGTGCTGTATAATAACACATCATTATCATTTGGCCTTAGACGTCTGCTTGCATTCACAGTCCTTTGGTAATGTGGGCCTATACACATTGATATTTGAAACAATTCTATTGTATAAAGTGCCTTACAAATGCTATATAAAAAGATATTAATGATACATTTGGTGATCCATTGTTGTATGAAATGTATATCACATTACAGTGATATCGTAAACATATTTTTTGTAGTATACTTAGGAACAATGCAATGTGATGTCACTTCTTGTTTTGTCAAGGGGTGAAAGGTTGTGTTCCATTGCTTCCCGTGATGTCACTTCGGGTTGGGGTCAAATGCCATAAATTCCTGTGATGTCTTCAGAGGTCAAAGGTCATGGGATGTCACTTCTGCTACCCCTGGCATTTTGGTGAAATGACATCCCTGCCCTCAACTTGTGTAGTAAGGCAACAATTGTATTCCTCCTTACACAACTACCCAGGGGCCAGTTTAGGTAAAAACCCACAAGTAGATACAAAGCCAATGTGTCCCTTGTTGAGTATGCAGACAGAAAACCATGTGCCAGTATCTCCCTTGATTTGGAGATTACAGTTAACCACCAAAGTCGACCGGATTCAGTGGTATATATTTGAGTGCACCGCCTTCTTTCAAGACCAGAGCAGCCCCTACCAGCATATTCTAATCCTCTAGAGGCATCACCACACTCTAATCTGAAGAGCTGTATCCATGTGCTATGTTCCTAGGTGCTTATTAGTGATAGAAATATTGTATGTCAGCTCTTGTGCAACATATACCAGCGGACCCCCATGGAATCTCTGCTTTGCTATTTTTCAACAAAGTTGTTTAGGCATTTCTCTCATATACTGTTATGTGAGATAACTGTAGCAAATGCTGTATTCATTCTTCTACAGGGATAGTTCAGCTCGCAATACTCCTCCGTGCTGGACCATACCCCACTACTTAACCTTTTGCTGACTGCCAGCCAGAGATGATTACATCATTAAAATGTGTTGGGAAATGCTGCAATACATTATTGGTCAGTTGCATTATTGGATTTTTGTTTTGGAGTTACCCTACAAAACCCATTGAAAACTGTCTGGTGTTTTACCCAATTTTTCACAGAAAGTCTGCTGTATAATACACCATTTTAACCGATTATTCAACAACTCCCCCAAACCACCGAAATCCTCTTGTTTGATTACGGGCTCTATTATCACTCTGGCATATTTGTGGGAAATATTTACACCCCTCCAATTAAAACATTCACTAGGTGACACTGGATGAGTGGTTGGTGGGTGAATGGGTATAAATGTGTGCATGCATGGCTGGGGCCCAGGCAAGAGACATTGTAGCATGGACGTTTTCTTACACGTTTTACTGGTATGTTTAGGCAATGCCACCTTGATGAATGTCATTACTTGGAGGAGGGTTTGAGGTAAGGGTTTTATAGCACAACAGGGCAGGCAGACTTGAAATTTTCTTTCTGTGGCATAACATTTTTTACTCACATAAAGAGCAACTGTGCAGCAGCAATAACATATTTTCTCCCTGTGGCAGGACATTTTTACTGCCATTAAGGGCAAAGCCAAGAAGAGAATGTGTGTACATGGGGATACCGGCAATACTGAAAGAGCCAGCATAGAAAAGTGTTCTTATGGTATCATTACTGTGCGTAATGCCACGCACAGAGTTGGCTGGAGCATTTGTGTGTCAGCACTCAGGAGCCAGGCATAGCCCCATTGTTTCTATGCTAGGTGAAAGATTTAAAGTTTGATAAAAACACATCCTTAGATCTTGCACCTGGTGCAGTAGGGGGAGTGCCTCTGCAGCAGCATGATCATCATGTGCATTGCACATGTGTGGTGAACAAACAAGCTGCAACCTCTAACCCCAAGGTCTATACACTACTGCAAGGAGGGATACAATGTATTTTACTTCTCATTCCACTTAAGATGGACTGCCTCTGCCTTAATTACCAGGATGCAAAATGTGAAGTGGCAAGCTACTAGCCAGCCACCTCAAATCTATAAATACTGACAGCATTCCATTTCTTATTCGCCAAGAATCAATTATCACTAGCCAATGGCTAGTGGAGAGGGCACATGTTGTGCCCTGATTATATGAATGTAAAAATATGATGAGCATACCCATGGATAACAGCCTGGTCCCCATTTTTGTGGAATTCTTGCAACTGTGTTTTGGGGTGGTCAGATTGCTATTGTGCTAAAATTGTTCATATTTAGTTTTATGCCTAATCTATGTTGTACAGTGCCCCATTGCCCCGTTTGGTAAGATGTGTGCCACATAAAACTGTTGAAATAAATAAATAAAATCTTAGAGACCTTCGATTTTTTGACAGTGGTGAACACTTGGAGAGCTGCTAAACTGGAGGTATGGGCTCCATGCTTCTGCATTGTCCTGGTATGGCTGTGGTACACCATGGGCAAAAGAACTTTGGTTTTGGATGGAAGATGCGCAAGGAGTTGTTACGCAAGCAATAGGTTAGTTGACATTTGGAATGTGGCGAGCAACTCCTCTGAAGGTTCCAAGAGTTGCTCTGGTACATTTTCCACTTCAGCAGTGCTCCTTTTCTGGTATGATTTATAGCTTCTAGGTGTTTGCTTGCATCACTCGTTGCAGATGAGACATGATGTACAGTGAACAAGAGGCTTGGACTTGAAGCATCGCCATTGCAAAACCTCCCGTTGCTATATGATGGTCAGTGGTTCAGCACTGTGCCATTTGTTGTTTAGTAGTTACTGAGTTTATGTCAAGGGTCTGTGCCACAGCTAATTCATTTTCATCAAGGATTTTGGAGGCCGCTCATGGCTGATGATGCAAAGGTGAAGGTGTCGAGATGGAGATCAATGAAACTTTTGATCATGTAAGGAGCCAATCCAAAGGGTTTTATTTGTGGTTGTAGTTCTCCATGGAGCCAGAAGTGAGGCAAGGCGTGGTTTGACCACAATAGTTGCATAGTCACAATGCAGAGTTCAGACTGAGATGAAAACACTAAGTAACGTCTGTGGCCAAATAAGCTAGAAGCAAGTCAGAAAGATGGAAGTTGAACGAGCTGTCCGAGCAAAAAGTTTCACTAATGACCAATGGGGAGGAAGAAGGCCTTAAGGATTACATAAATGTTGTAGGGATTCTTGGTGTTTGACGTGACCCTGAATAATGGCATAACTAAGGCTACTTCAGCAATAGTTTAGTGTTGGCAAGGACTGTTGCCATTGTTTGATGGTGCTTCTCTGCACTGGTATAAGGCAGAGCTACAGCAGGTGATCCTCCAGCTGCATTGGCACAGACCCAACCCATTCTCTACCTAGCACGCATTTATCATTGGTGCAGGCTATCGTGGACCTTCAAGCGCCATTATCCCTCAGGTCGGATAGGCCACCCAAAGCAATCTTCCCTTTGTCAGAGACTGTTCTCCTTACTACATGCGATACTTGGCTATGTTTGTTCTAACATGTGACCCCAATTAATGATGTCATTGCCACATTGCTGCCCTCCACCAATTAGTAGAAACTACCTACCAGATTACTATCCCAAACACTGCAAATAACCACCAGACATGCAAATAGAATGATGTTCAAAAGAAATTGACTGGCCCAATTCATGAGCCCAAAACAAACATGCACTTGCACCCGGCACCAAAGAGTCTCAGGCACCAAACATAGGGCCAACAAATGGCACGTTGTGAAAAATATATCAATGTACCTTGATGTTGTCTGCAGCATGCCCCTCGGCAGTGAGCCCTCCAATATTAATTATTATTATTATGTTTATTATTAATAATAAAGGATTTGTTGTGCATAGACCTAATTTTGGGAATCAAGGAGAGAGTTATAAGTCATTGGAAGAAGTACACAGCGAGGGAAGCAGTTTATAAGGTATCCAGATAATGGAGCAGGATGCTCACAATGGGGACTTGAGAGGGCAAGCAATTTGGCAGCAAGGGATCTACAAGCAATCAGAGATGGAAACGGGAGAGTCGTAGATTGCCCAGTCTCAGGTTAGGTGGGGAGTGCAGGGTGTGTGGACCTAGGTGTTAGGGAGGATCCATTCCATGAAGAGGAGGGCAATGTGCTCCTCCATGAAATGTAGAAACGAGGGGGTGAGTCTCGTGTTGACTGGGAGGCGTTTCCAGAGTCTGGACCGTACACAGGGAAGGCATCTTCTGGGTCTTTCCTCCCTGCACAGGCGGAGTACAAGTTTGCACATGTTCTGGTGTTTCATAGACTCCCTGGAGATGCTGAACTTTCTCAGTGGGGTAGCCTGGGAACTTGAGAGTGACAGCCTTGTAGGTGATGCTGCAGGAATTGAAGGTGATATGTCTTTGCAACGGGATCCAGTGAAGTTCAATGAGGGTCAGGGGGATGAAGGCTCGGACTGGTCTACATGGCAATAGGGCAAAGCCCGAATTGCATGCCCAACATGCCAGTGCGGGAAAGTTTTATTGGGACCAAATGGACCCTTTTTTGGCAAAAGTGGGCACTTTCATTAGTAATTTTGGTCAGTTTTGCTGAATACATATCCTTTTAAATGCAGAATGTTCAACAAACTTTAGCAAAAATCTTCCCCTGGGGTACTACGCAAACAGTCTGAATGAATTGCTATTTGCAACTGTGGGACACTTTTTCTTTGGTGCCCTGGCCAATTTTATGCCCCAATCCGACCCTGGGGAATGTGGTTGAATTTGCGGAATCCTTTGATGAGTCATACGGCAGAATCACCAAAATGTTCCCCGTGCAATATGCCCACACCCAGTGGAACATGTTAGCAGTCATGCCTGAGACCAACGGGATAGGGCTGGGCTGTACATTCAGTCAATAAAGCATGCACATATTCTGCACTAGAGCTAAATGCAGGTTTTCTTAAACAGATTCATTGTAGAGTTCTTAAATGTGACATGGCTTGCTATTCGCTGGATGGAGAACAAAACTTTAATTAAACGTCCAACGACCAAACGACACTATCAGACATCCAGAGACCAGCAAAGCTCCCAGTGCCTAGACACTTGCGAGGGTGAAGTGCACTATAGAAATGGGCATTTTGTCAGTCACCAAGAGACCAGCAAACACTATTGGAAACCCAGAGATTAACAGCCAGCCTGACACCCAGAGACTATCAAGCAGGGCCTATTTTCGCGATTTCAATGTCACCTGGCCTAGTGAGATCGTTGTCTCTGTCTTTCCTCTGTTCCCCCTCCCTTGCCTCGTCAGGCTTGAAACACTTGTGTATAGGCACGTTAGAAGTGCCATATCATATATCATATATCATATATCATATCATAAATATCGCTGGGGTGGTGTGCACTACAAAAGTAAAGTTATGTCATATCAAAGACCAAAACATCATATTAAAGGAAATGTAGAAGTTAACTGCCCCTGTCAGACACCCAGACACAAACTGAAAATACCATCCACACAGCGACCAACAGATACTATCAGGCATAAACCGAGACCAAAACACACCATCGGCCACAGACACAGCCCAACAATCAATACCAGACAACTATAGAAATACAGACACTGTGAAGGACCTCGGGGTCAAAGGGCACTAGCAGGCAGGGTGGAACGTGCGACGTAAACATGCTCTTCTGTGCGCCAGACTAGACCTACAAACCTATTTAAACCGAAGAGCTTAAAAGCCACTGTCATACAGGCAGAGACAGGGAGTGTAGGGGGGTGGAGAGGGACCATCAGGCAACCAGAGACCAACAGAAACGAGCAGCCATCCAAGCACACTATGGAATCCTATGTGCCCTGGCCGCCTTTGTTGTCCAGCAACTTTCAATGCTCGTGATCCAGCTCAATAAGTTTGTTTTCCATTTCCCTTTAGCACTTCTTCTACTGGCACTTGCTGCAGTGTTTTATTTTAGCACTCATCGCCTTCCTCTCCCCCTTTCTGCACTTACACTGATCAGAATGTACCAAGATATGTGACGGACCGGCTTCAATGTATCCCCTCTTTTGTCTTTTCTTCCCTTGCGCCATTTTGCTCGAGGCGCAAGGAACATTTGGAGACCGAAGACTAACAGATACTATCAGATACAGAGCCCAATAGACAGTAGCGGGCACATGGAAACTATCATACACTATCAGAAAGAGCTTGGAGACATTGCTGTGTACTAGTAGTTGTCATTTATATTGTGCCTTTTTGCCATTAGTATGGCCTCAATGTGCTTGTGGTGGGAACACCCACAGGGATCGGAAGTCCAAGATATAGGAGCATTGTCCGAATTATTAGAATGCGTGTTTGCATTTGGCGAAGATAGGGAGTTAGGTGGGCTGGCCAAGCTCCAATAAGCTACCCATGAACGTCAGGCAAGTGGATGGGTGCTGAGGTGGTCAGGAGAATGCGCAAGTGCAAGAGACTCGTTATGTGTCCAGTTACATCACATTTTGTCGTAGGTCGTCGCTGCCTTCTAATGGCAGAGTTGTTGTGCTTTGTGTTTTTAGTCTAGTGTATGAAGCCGGAACATTATGTGTCCAGCTAGACCTGCATTTTTGTCATATGTTGTTGCTACATTCTGATGCATGCGGGTGGGAAGTTGTGCCTGCAGCAGATGTCCACCAAAGTGGTGTGTGAATATGTACCTTGCGGCTTAGATGGAGCTTTGTTTCTGGTGTAGCTGTGCGATCAGATCGTAGGTATAATAAACATGCTACCCTCATAGATCCCATAAACGCAATAGACAGGCTATCCTCCTAATACATCTTCTAAGCGTGATAGACAGGCTACCTTCATAAATCTTCTAAAGGCAATATCAGGGCTAAGTGCAACGACAGGCTTTTTCTAAGCGCAATAGACAGGCTGGCTTCATTAGTGAAGTTCTTTTGTTAAAGAGTAATTGTGGATTACCCAAAAGAACACCCTAATGTTTACTGAGTTATGTCAGTCAGTAAGGGACACACCGACACTATTAGAAACCCACAGTTAGGCAGTCACTGCCAGCCAGACATCTAGAGACGAAGAGACATTATGAGACACCCAGAGATGGACTCAGACACTATCAGACATTTGGATTTGGAGAATAACACACTTTCGGACATCCAGAGAGCTATGGACACTAACAGATATTCTAGGTTCAATTGACAGAATAAATAAGAGAAAATAAGTTCATGGCAGGTATGGGGGTTTAGAGAACCGAGAAAGAGATGCCCCAGCACTCCGGGCAGTGAGCGAGGGTGGAGTGGGGGGCGGGTGTAGGGGTGTTCACTCACTCACTGAGAATAGGACACTTACCTTCTTCTTGTGTACAGCTCTGTTAATGGTTAAATCCGTAGAGGGCAAGGGGGCTCAGGGGCGCCGCAGAGCACCCCTCACCACTGGGAACAGGCTACTGCAGACGAGATACGTCTCCACGTAATGCAGGCTGCAGGGACCACAAAGCCCGCAGGGAACCTCACTCTTCAACGTGGAGCCTCCCTTTCCAGGCCCTCAACCACTAGCCCTCACTTCTTTTTTATTTCATTGTGTTCAAAAACTACTCACTTGTCAGAACTCTAACTCTTTGGCGCTCTCTCTCTCTTCGTACGCTCCCTAACTGGAGTCGGTCCGGATTCCACTCACTGCCTACCTTTGGCTTCTGTGGAATGACTCTGTCCCCAGCGGTGGTGGACCTCTGACTCCCACCCAACTCCCGATGTACCCTCCCTGCCACTGTCCTGGCACCTGGGCCACTGACTCAGCCCCGAGCCCCAGACTCTTTCCAAGCGCCAAACTCCCTCTTGGCACGCCTGCGCAAACTCCCGATTCTCTCCCAGGAATTACTGTTGCCCTCTCTTGCAGTGTCGGCAATGTCTCCCAGCCCAGGTTCTCCCCTGAGTCACATGGAATGCCTTTCTAACTCCCTCAGAGCTCACTCCCTGCCACGCACTCTCTATCCAGAGACCGAATGCCTCGGCGTCTTTCTCTTTCGCCCAGACCCCCGACCCTCTTCCGCCCCACTGAGTCTCACCGGCTTCTGCCAATCACTGTCTCTCCGGCTCTCTACTCTCGCCCAGTCCCCACCGCAGTGGCCAGCCAGGGTCGATGTCAACAGGCAATGCTCAGACTTGTGCAAAGAGCTGCAGCTGCTGTCCCCAAAAATACCCGGTGATGACACGGAGGCTGATAAGACGGTCCTGAGAGTCTGCAGTGGAAGAGGCTAAGTTTAGGGTCACAGCGGGGCGTCCAGGCACCGTGTAGCCCATAGCATGTCCGGATAATAAAGGCAGTGAGCAGGCCCTTAAATACACAACGGGGCCATTAGTACATCATGCCCGGACCGGGGACTCTTAACAAGCCCGGACCATCAGGGCCCAGCGCAGACTTCCAATAAACGCGGATCTTGCCTTGGATATATGTCCGTACGTCCAATGAACGTTCAGATGCTCTCTACATGCTCAGACGATTAATGCCCTGTGCAGCCCCTCAAAAAACGCCGGGTGCCCGAAAACATGTCTGAACCATTAGACATGTCCGGTACTCAGTACATGTCCGACAATCAGTTTGACACGCAAGCGCTTAATCATGTCAAAAAGTCCTACATGTCCGGTTGCTCAATAAATGTCTGCCACCGGCCCTCAGTAAACCAGTGCCTTCGACTTCGCCCCTCTTCAGGCCATCAGCAAACGTCGGCATCCTGAATACATGCCCCTCGATACATGTCCGAAACCGCAAGACTTGGAGGCAGATGCAATACAAACATAATTGTTCTTTATGATCTACCGCACTCGGATTGAATACAGGTCATGAAAAGTATGTGCTTCTGTAATACTCACTTTTGTGCCAGCATCCTAATGCTCAATCTTGGATAACATGTTATGTGAATACATTAATATATAACTAATGATTATTGCAACCTTCACCAATGTGAAGTCCATACTGACTTGTTCATCAACAGGACTTATATTAGTTTATTCGCACATTAAATCCCATATAGGGAGACAATGTAAAGGCAGTCCCCATTTTAGCCCAATACCATCCACCCTCTTTTGAATACCATAGGAATCAAAATACATTGTAACACCATTGACATTATAGTCATCACATGACACCTAATAAACTACGGGACCAACCAAACCCCATATTCAGAATAGCTTTACATGTACACTGACCTATATTGCAAATATAGCTACTTGGGAACTATTATACATAATACAGTCTCTGGTTTGGATTATTTCGAGACCATTATTGGTCATATACGGCATACTTTATTGACAAAACAATGTATTGTCTTCATAATTCATTTAATATGAGGCAATCCGATAATGTGAGTGGGTTGCAGTGGAAAATATGACATTTCTGTATCAACTATGGATGCGATGTGTTATTGTTTATTTGTGCCTCACACGTTCAAACACGCATGATGTCATTAGGCCGAACATTTCCACACGGATCCTTCCATAAGAATATTTCTGTATCAACAAGTCCGATTTTTGAATCACATATTAAACACTAGAGATCATTCCAAGACCATGACCTGGAAAGAAGACGGGTAACGAAATGGACTGATTCAAATGAAAGTCAGATACCACCTTTGGAAGGAAAGAAGGATTGGTCCGGAGGACAACCTTATCCTTATGAAAGGTGAGGAATGGATGCTCTACAGACAAGGCCTGAAGCTCACTCACACGCCTTGCCGAAGTCACCGCAATCAGAAAAGCCATTTTCCACGAAAGAAACTTCAAGTCAACCGTGGCATTGGGCTCAAAAGGCTTATGGCATAAGGCAGTGAGGACCACAGTCAGCTTACACTTTGGATGTGGGTTGCATACAGGTGGATGAAGAGGCAATAGACCAGCAAAATGCCTTTTAATGACAGGGTTTGTCAATGAAAAGGAGCAGGTGTCCGTGGACAGGTAAGCAGCGATAGCCGCCAAATACGTCCAACAAGACAAGGCAAGACATGAATGCCTGAAGTTGCCAGATGAGAAACGAAAGACAGCAGCGTGTCCATGGTAGCATCTCTGGGGTCCAGCTGCTTAGCTAAAGTCCAGTGACAGAACCAGAGGCACTTGCTCCTATACTGAGACCTTGTGGAAGGTTTTCTAGCCGCTTGGAAAATACGCATATTATTGAAACTTTCTAAGGATTTGAACTCAGGTACCAGGCTGCCAAGCTGAATGATTGTGGAGAGGGGTGCTGCATCTGCTGATCGCTCTCATGAAGCAGGTCGGGAATCAGCGGGAGCCTGATCGGGGAGCACACTGACAGATGCTGAAGCTCCGAAAACCAGAATCTGGCTGGCCACCAAGGGGCTATGGACAGGAGAGTGCAATTCGTCATGTTCCTGAGCTTGCATAGCGCCCGGTGAATCAGAGGAAGAGGCGGGAAAGCGTAGGCCTTCATGTTGTGCCACGGAATCTAGAGAGCCCCCCCCAGGGAAGAAGCTCTGAGTCTGTTCCTGGAAGCATAAAGAGGAAGTTTCCTGTTTGATGACGTCGCAAAGAGGTCCACTTCTGGAGTGCCCCAATGGCAGAAAATGTAAGAGAGGATCTCCGTGTTCAGTTCCCACTCGTAGCGGACCACCGCTCGTCGGCTGAGAGAGTCCGCAGTCACATTCAGCTGGCCCGCTAGCAGCCAAACACCATGCTGAATGGCAAATCTGAATGGCTAGTTCTACAAGGGGAGGTGACTTGGTACCCCCCTGCTTGCTGATGTAAAACATGGATACTGCATTGTCTGTGCGGATGCGGACCACTTTGTTCACAATAACTGGCTTGAAAGCTTTGAGCGCCAGGAAAATCGTCAGAAGCTCCAGATCATTTATGTGAAAATGTCTGTCCTGTGGCGACCATAGGTCAAAAACCTGAAGGTGATCTAACGTCGCTCCCCACCCCAAAAGGGAGGAGTCTGCCGTAATGGTCGTTTGAGTGCAGAGCTCCTGAAAAGGAGCACCCACCGACAGATTGATGCAAGATGACCACCATAGATCTGTCATCATGCAGGGTGGAACCGGAATGCTTTTGGTGTCCGGGTCCACTGCCTGAAGCCAGGAGCTCCGAAGAGTCACCTGCATGCATCTCATCTTGAGAGGCTTAAGGGGAAGAGCAAGCACGCACTAGGCCATGAGGCCCAGCAGCCTCTGGAACCACCAGGCCGACATGCTCTCTGACTGAATGAAAACCTGACATGTGGCCAACAGATCCGCCACCCTGTCCACAGTCAGGTACACCCTGCAGTCGATCGTGTTCCAACGGAAACCCAGGAATATCAGGTCCTGAGAGATCATCATGGAGGATTTCCGACAGTTCACCGACAGCCCAAGGCAGAACAGGAGCTGGAGGAGAGACAGAAGGTTGCTCGAGGCTTTCACTGGACAATGACTGCGCAGAAGCCAGTCGTCCAAGTATGGATACACATGAATACCTTCTAGCCGAAGAAAAGCCGCGATGACCAACATCATCGTCGTAAAGACACGCAGCGCTGTGCTGAGACCAAAAGGGAGCACTCTCGCAGGGAGAAACACAGATATTTCCAATGCGGGCTCCAAATCAGGATATGCATATAATCATCCTGAAGATCCACAATGCTGAGCCAGTCGCCCTTGCGAAGAGAGGACTTCATTTGGCAGGGCATGATCATCTTAAATTTCTCTTAGGGAAGAGAAAGGTTGAACTGGGAAAGGTCGAGGATGGTGCACAGGCCAGCCTAGTTGGGTTTGGGCACCGTGAACAGACGAGAGTAGAAACCCTCTCCTCGTTCCACTAGGGGAACGGGTTCCACCGTCTTGAGGTCTAGAAGCTTCAGGACCTCGGCTCTGAGGGAGGGCGTCCCGACTGCTGAAAGGGAGGGTTGAAGGATAGGCTAGGGGGGAGGGGCAAGCAGAAGCCCGCCCGAGCGATGGACAAAACCCACCGGTCTTCGGAGATGGTTTGCATCGCCTCCAGATGAAACGAGATTCGTCCCCCCACCGGAGTCTTGTGCGAGTGCCAAAAAATATAATTTTGCAGACTTAGCGGCAAAGAGACTACCTGTCCCCGAAGAGGAGGTTGAAGACCGAGAGAAAAATCAACCCTGTTGCTGCTTCTGACGGAAGCCACCTGACGGAGGATCAGCTCTGCGTGACCTGCAGTCCTGTAACCCTCTGAAGCCTGAGGAGGACCGAGACTGGGCTCCAGATCTCTGAGCTCTGACTGGGGGCTTTACTTGCACCGACAGAGACTTGGCAGTTTGCGTGCTCGCCTTAGTCTTTGTGAGCGTCATCTGTTGAGGAATGAAACAACTCTTTGCCGTCAAAAGGCATGTCTAGAACTTTATCTTGGACCTCCTTCGAAAACTTCGTTGCATAATGCCAAGCTTGACGAGAGGTGTCCACCCCCAACATGAGGCCTCGAGCTGAGGTATCAACATGGTGCGCAGCAGCCTCCAGCATATCCTGCACCAATACCCTGGCATCTGACAAACTGCCTTCAGGGGCCGATTCATGGAACAAATGTGCACCAAAAATCTTGGCGCAAGCCGGCGCAAGCATGAAAGGGCCTGCATGTGTTTCCCGCGGGATGTGTGCCAAATCCGTGCGTGGCGCACACGGGCGCACATGTCATTGCAACATCCAGAACGCTGTGCGCAAAGCGCACAACGTTAGTGCACACACCAAAAAGGGGGCGGAACATGGGGCGTAACGCGCGGGATGGGGAACAACGCGTGAAAATAAGGGCGTAACTGGGAATGTACTGCTGGGAAGCACACGGAACACCCACACGCACGCGAACCACACGTATTCGTGGAATCGAATAGGGGAAACCCACGCACGGCCAAAGACACGCACAGGCATAAACAAATCCGCCACATGAAGGCAGGCGGTAGCATCCCTAAGCATTACAAAAGTGTGCACAAACAAAAAACACGTATATACAGCTACGATGAATGTCCCGGCCCCCTAGGAGAAATGACGTGTCACACAACATACAGGCATCCCAGAAAAGCAACAAAAAGAGATAAGCGACCCCTGTTGCCCACGTGCATGTAAAAAAACACACGCAGTACGCTGTGGCAGCCAGGAACACAAAAAATACGTACGCAATCAACACGCAGGCTAGTATGCCCGTAAAAAAAGGGGTACGTGACAAACATGGACACCCGCAGTGGGAAAAATAGCGTGTGTGACTCACCGTCTGCCAACACCCACCCACCCGCTGTGAAGTAATAGTGTGTAAACCCCAACGCCTGGAAAACACACGCACCGCTTCCCACGAAAAGCATGTACAGAGCGATGGAAACCCACGTGGGATTTTCAACCCGTGCCAGGGGAACACCCGCGCGTGTCATGTCACAGACACGCTTACGCGCTAAGGGCCTTTCCTTGAATTACACGCTGACGTGCAGTTTTTTCACATGCCAAATTACTCCGTATCAAGCTTGCCACGCAACAACACACGGAAGACCGCGCTCCTGCCCAGAAGCCCATTTTCCTGCCCCCTAGAGCCCTGAGCCTGCTCCCACCTGCCATCTGCTGCTGCCTGCTGGCCACGTGCCCTGCTGTTTGGTGCCTGCACGTCAGCCATCTGCAGGGGTCCTGTTGCTGTGACCACCCCTGCTGGAACAGAAGACTCCCGACTGAAGTTCCATCGCTCCACAGCCCAGCACCAGGACCCAGCTGCCCACCCACACCTGCCTGGGGGGTTGCCATGTCGGAGGAAACACCATCGGAGACCACTGGAAACCCCCAGCAAGAGAGGCAGAGGGCTACCAGCTTCAGTGCGGCAGAAGTTGGTATCTTGGTGGAGCAAGTCCTGGTGAATTATGATACCCTCTTTGGAAGTTCACGTGCCGACAATGAAGGATGGAAGGACATTGTGGCTGCCATCAACGTGGAGGGGGTGGCAGCCCGCGACATGCAACACGTCCGGAAGCGCTGGGAGGACTTCAGGTCCAGGATGCTCAGCAAGGCCTGGCGCCTCTTGAAGGCAAAGAATGCAGAGGGGTGCCGGGTCTGCCTTACCAACATCCAGATGAGGGTCCTGGAACGCATACACCCAGCGCTCCACCTCCAGATCCTTCATAGGCAGACCCGTCGGGAGTCGAGCGGTAAGTGTCCATGCGTACTGATTGGACGCTGTGCATGTTGAGGTGTGGCAGGAGTGTGCATGTTGCACATGTCTTGGAAGGCCCATGTACGGATGTGTATGTACAGGGACATGAGCCTGCCGCATGTCAGTCCAGTCATGTGTGGGGCACATCAATGGTGTATGTGTTCAAATGCATGTTGCCCAAATGCATGTGTCAGTGCACACATGTATACATTTCTGTGTATGTACTGTGGCATGGTTGTGGTGTGACACATGGATGCTGGTTCCACCTTCATATATGTGCACAATGTACATGTGCGTGTGTGTATTTGCCATGTGTGCCACTGTGATACACCATGGATGCATGTGACTCCCACATGTAGGAGGCTGATTGGAAGATGTGACATGGATGGCGATGATTTCACTGCGACAGGTGGTGGAGATGTACAGATGCATGTATGTCTGGTGGCGTGTGTGCATGTGTTCGGCACTCCCCGAGTTGCATGTGACATCAGGCAAACCTTTGGATGATCATGCTGTTGTATGTGTATGGATGGTGCTGCCTGCTGCAACATTCCTGTTGATTTGTGCATGTGTGTGGGTTCAAATGATATGTGTGTTGGGGAGTGTGATGCCATGTGTGAAGTTTGAGACTGCCACTCGTGCGCAACTGTAATGTGTGTATCAGACCATTGAACAGTGCCCTGATGCCTGTGTTCTGTCTCTCCCTGTCTGCAGCGTCAACTGATGAAGAGGGTGGAGACGGTGCTGTGGAGCACAGCGGCAGGGATCCCACCACCAGCCGGAGACGCAAGGCCCAGCTCCCCTCCCATGTTGTCATCTCGTCGGGGAATGAGGGGGTCTGGTGCCGCGTCTGCGGCCGCAGCTGCCGAGGGTAGGTCCAAAAGGCGGAGGTCGGAGGAGGACCCCTCGGCAGCAGAAGAGGCAGCTGAGAACCCACAGGGGCCTATGGAGGAAGATGGCACAGAGTCATCTAGGTTGGTGGAGGGTTTGGTTGAGGAGGAGGCCGTGGAAGGGCCATACATGGGGTCTGGAGGGGGGATTCCACTGGTGCTAGTAGTGCAGTCCATGGGCAGGGACAGGAGGCAGCACAGGCGGCCGCGGAGGTGCCTGTGTGTAATCCTGTCCCCGATCCTGTGACTGCAGCATCCCGCACCAGCAGGGATGCCTTTGTCCAGACCCGTTTTCAGCGAGGGGATCCGCTAACAACTGGCCTTCCTCTCCCTGCGGACGTGGCAATCCGGGACCGTGTTGAGCCTGTCCTGGCTGGTGTGGCGTTGCGTCACCTTGGCCTCTGGGATAACGTGCAGGGTTCTCGTGAGGACGCTGCATGTTATTTCAGATGCCTCGTTGACTGCGTCGACTGGCTAGGAGGGATCACCGGTGCTGGGTTCCTCCGTGTGCTGGACCTTCTACCGACCCTCTCCTCAACTGAACCCCCTATGCACCAGTCATCCTCCGTGCCATCTTCCTGCCCAAGTATCTCCTGGGCACCCTGTGGAGCTGCCTCTGACCCAGCGGCCAGGCTGGTGGAGGACACATCCCTGCCACAGTCAGCAGTCGCAGGTCGAGCAGGGGTGGCCACCACAACAACTGGACCCCAGCAGGAGGAGGGTGTGCAGGCATCATCGGGTAGGGCACATGCACGGCAGCAGCAGGCTCAAGGTGGGAGCGATGATGGCTCGGGGCCATCAACTTCAGAGGGGCAGGCATCGGCCAGAGGGCAGGAGGACCCTAGATTGGGAGTATCTTCGGTGTGGCAGCGGTTGGGCCGGCAAATAGATGCGGAGCGGTGGCGGGCGGAAGAGGCACGACTCACTATGGTCAGGGTGGAGAACTCCATGCGCAGGGCGTTGAGGCGGGCTGAGTGCCTCGAGGAAATTCGCAGGGAGTTGGAGGTGGACATGGCTTTATCCCTGCGAGACCTCTGGGCCAAGGAACAGGCCCGCCTCCAGAATGTTGAACAGAAGTTTGATGATGCCCTGGCCCGGGAAATCAATAAGTGAGCCGTAGGACTTGTCCGCCACCATTGTATATAGTTCATTAGAGTTAGGTTTCCTTTCTATTTTTCTTTCATTTGGGACACATGGACTATTCCCCAACTTTTTGTGTATAGTTATTTATTAGGTAGGGTTTTTTGTAGGTTTCCTTTGGATTGTTGGGCTCATGGACCCTTGGATGTTCTTTTGTAAATAATTTTCGATGTGGATTTCATTTTCTTGGACCCATGGTGGAATACTTTGCTTTTTTGAACTGTGAATTGTTTTTATGGACAGGCCCATAGGAGCCATTTTATTTTGGATTTTATTGGTTGCAGCTTTTATTTCTTTTAAACAATTTTTGAATTCTGGACTTGGATTATTTCTTTTCATTATTGTGTGATTTGGTTTTATTAATTTTTGATTCTTCAATAGACTTTTTTTCTTTACTTTACTTGTGTGGTCTTCTATCATTTGTTTTGTGCATGTCACAATGTTGTATTTCACTGTCATGTGTCGCCATTGTGTGGGTCTGAGGGACATGTATTTATGGGCATGCTGGTTATGTATTTTGTATCATGACTTTGGGAATTCAATGTGGGGTGTTTGGACTGGGGTGGCCTGGGGTGGGATTTGGGTGGCCATAAGGCCTATGGGTTTGGAGTGTGACGATGTGTCGGGTAGGGGGACATGAGTCGGGGCCTGCTGGCAGGTGCCCGTCACTGCTGGATGGGTGGGGGTGCAGGGGGATATGAGTCTGGGCCTGCTGGCAGGTACCCGTCATGGCTGGGTGGGTGGGGGTACAGGGGGGCATGAGTCGTGGCCTGCTGGCAGGTGCCCGTCACTGCTGGGTGGGTGGGGGTGCAGGGGGACATGAGTCAGGGCTCACAAGTGCACTCACGAGTGCATGGTGCCATGTGGGCTGCCTGCAGGGCATGGGGAGGGTTGTAGGGTAGTCCCCTGTGGTGTGGGCTGCCTGTAGGGCATGGGGAGGGGGGAAACCGCACACCCGGGAGGGCCCACGTTGCCAAATTGCGTGTGAAACTTCCTGCGCCCCCCCAAATACACATTCCCCGCTCGCCCAAGGACTAGCGCGTGTAAAACTTCCTGCGCACCCCCCAAATACACGTTCCACGCTCGCCAAAGGCCTATCTCGTGTGAAACCTCACGCGCACCCCCCAAATACACGTTCCACGCTTGTCCAAGGCCTATCACATGTGAAACTTCCAGCGCACCCCCCAAATACATGTTCCACGCTCGCACAAGGCCTATCGCGTGTGAAACTTCCCGCGCACCCCCCAAATACACATTCCCCGCTCGCCCAAGGCCTATCGCGTGTAAAACTTCCCGAATACCCCCAAATACACGCAGGCACCCCATCCACCCTAGGCATGCCCCACAGGCAGCCCACTCACCCTCCACATGCCGCACAGGCAGGCAATCAACCCTGGGCATGCCCCACAGGCAGCCCACTCACCCTCCCCATGCCCCACAGGCAGGCCATCCACCCTGGGCATGCCCCACAGGCAGCCCCCTCACCCTCCCCATGCCCCACAGGCAGGCCATCCACCCTGGACATGCCCCACAGGCAGCCCACTCACCCTCCCCATGCCCCACAGACAGGCCATCCACCCTGGGCATGCCCCACAGGCAGCCCACTCACCCTCCCCATACCCCACAGGCAGCTCACGCCACAGGTGATGCTTTTTGTACACAATTTACCTGGCGCGAGTGGGTTACGTGTATTGTGAGGGGTGCGCGGGGAGTTTTATACACGATGGGCCTGGCGCGAGCGGGGTACGTGTATTCTGGGCATGCACGGGGAGTTTTACACGCGATGGGCCTGGCGCGAGCCGGGTACGTGTATTCTGGGGCATGTGCGGGGAGATTTACATGCGTTTTCCCTGGCGCGAGCGGGGTACGTGTATTCCGAGGGGTGCGTGGGGAGTTTTACACATGATGGGCCTGGCGCGAGCGGGGTACGTGTATTCTGGGGCATGCGTGGGGAGTTTTACACGCGTTTTTGTGGTTGGGGGGCTGTATGCTGGTCCACTGGCCTTTGCGCCTGGTAATGGATTTGTGCGATTTCTTTGGCGCACAGGGCGGGGTTGGGAGCGTAACTGGCACTGCCGCAAGTGCACTTTGTGCGCCAGCCGCGTGCGCCACTTGTGCAGCAAATTCTATGAATTACCCCCTTAAAGTCTTCCAGCCTGTCCCCAGGAATGAACTCCTGGAAGTCTGCCAAATCCCTCTACAGTTTCATATTCGCCACCGCCAAAAAGAGCTCCACGTTAGCCTGATGCAATTGCAGCGCCGAGTTGGCAAACATTTTCTTGCCCAAGGAATCAAGCAACTTATCTTCCTTGGCCAGAACTTGAGCCGCAGCTGCAGAGGTCGCAGAGGCTGGTTTGGATTGCAGAGGGGCGGCCGCAACCACTGTTGAGGAAGGAAGCGGACATGACGCCAAGGCTACTTCCTCAGAGGTGTGAAGCCTGTAACAGGCATCAATTCTCTTATTGATATGCAGCCCAGTGTGGGGTTTATCCCAGACCCAGCGGGGCCTGGGCCAGAACGTCCCTCTGAAGGTACAGGCTGGTGCGCACCTGCGGAGACAAGGTGAGGGCCCCCGAAAGCACCCCTTCCTGCGGAGCGGGTGCCTCAGGTACTGGTATGTCAAGGAGAGACATCATGTCCAGAACACGGTCATGGAATGCTCTGACAGAGCGGAGCTGGTCCTCACTATCCTGATCTGCCTGAGGGTCATCCAGTACGTCAGGATCCGCTGGTTGCGATGTGACCAGCGTCAAATTGATGTCTCGCTCTGCTGGAGTCTTGTCAACTGGAGCCAAAGGAGGCAGAGTTGGAGGTGGTCCGGGTGATAGAGGCGTTACTGCTGCCGGGGCGACAGGTGCCGTGACTGGAACTGACGGGGCAGGATGCGGCACCGGAGGGAAGATCTCCCTAAAAAGACCTTTAAAGTACTCATGCCCCCACGAACGTAAGGAGGAAGGCTGCCAAGAGGGCCCACCACCAACTGAGTCTACATAGACCAATGGGGCAGAAGTAAGAGGAAGCAAGACCGTATGCGGTAGTGGCATCCAAGCGTGCCAGTCATAAGAGGGGCAGAACGGATTCCACTGTCGCGTGCAAAAGGTTGTCCACCAAAAAGAAGGTTCCCAGCACCTGCCGTCGATAGCGTGGGTGTGAGGGAAGAATACAAAATGGCAGTTGTAGACCATGCAAGAAGGCCCGCCATTTTGTTAGCATCTGAGGAGAACTGTGTCACATGTATGGATGAGGCAGCCAACTCCACAAACTGGTCAGGGGACTTGATCGAAACTTTAGCCTTGACACAAGGATCCTCGGCAGAGGCGGTACTATGGGGCCTCAGATGTTTACTGGACATCCTGACGTGACCCCTTCAATTAGCCTCCAAGAGAGGAACCTTGGCAAAGCCGGTAACAGAGGAGTTACGGTCAGCGACCTCTCCCTGTGCCCCCTCAACAGAACCGGTATCACCGCGAGCACGGGAATGTTGAGGAATCCACCTCACAGAGAAGACCTTAACAGGTCTCTCATTTCTGTCGTTACACACCTTAGCCTCAAAGAGAGGAACCTCCAAACAGATTCCGGTCTGTAAAGCTCCCTCGAGAGCAGCCTTGAGCCGTGGTTCGGTACAGAAAGCCTCAACGGAGGCCTCAGGGCGCACCCCGGTGTCTGTATGGGAAGCTTCAGACAAGGAGATCTCGGAGCGAACTCCGGTGCCCAAAACCTCAGCACGACTGGGCTGGCTATTAGAACCTGATTGGTGAACCTCAGATCGTAATCTGGTGTCGGCAGGCCCTTCACAGGAACCCTCAGAGAAAACCCTGGTAAGCCTATGAGGCCTGCGAGGCACCTCAGGGGAAACCCTGGTAGCAGAGCTCTTGAAGCCCCTCCCGGACCTGGAGTACCCCGGGAAGGAGTCCCCCGGCTAGCGTGCCCTAAAAAGTAAGGAACTTACCGGGTGTCTCTTCTTTTTGTTGATGAAGAGCTGAAAATGCGATGGAGGAACTCTCTGGAAGACCTCCTCCCACAGACGAAGACGACGCTGAAGTGCCCGGTCCGGAAGGGAGTCGCAGAAGAAACACGAGTCCCCAAAGGTGGTCCGGTCCCAGACACGCCAAACAGAAATAAAGAGGAACAAGAAACAAATCCCAAATGATCCGGCATAGACAATGGACTACGCAACCACAGAACCGGAGAAGGAGAGAAGGACAACGGGAAAGAAGAAAAATGTCTTCCCTGTGATGCAAGTGTGTTCAGCCCCGACCGCTCAGAGAAAAGGACTGAAGGGTGATGCGCGGGGCGGAGCTCAGGAGGGCGGGGTTACGGACGCGTGCGGTACCCCACATAAAAAGAAAAAAAGGACAAATTTTTCAATTTGATACTTTTTTACAAAAGTGCTCCAGTCCCGTCCCACTGGACAGAATGACCCAAAAGTATGGAGGAAAGGGGACGGGACCTAGGAGTATTGACTTGACTTACAATTGTACATTTCTAGACCCAGCACACACTATCTTACAATAGGGTGCTGGAAGGGTTACTTAGTATCCCCTTGTCTAGCTTGTCATGTAACATTTTTATGTTACCCTTTCCTCACTGAATGGCTGGTGGCAGTGGTTTACTTTTAACTACCGTGGTGTGCATTTACCGCGGGCTGCGTTTGTAGCTGCAGTAAAGCACCCAAGGGTGCAATTTTTGTCAAAATGGCCCTGGTCTTCTTATTTCCCCATTTCTTTGTGGGAAGGTCCTTCTTGAGATTTACTCTGCGCGCCAAACCTGGTTTGGTCCCTTTGTACGCTTTGCCTTTGGCGAGATTCACGAGTGAAACCCGCCGCTGGCTCCAGGGTGTCTGGTGGGGGCAGGAAGTGAGGGAGGTGCCTGAAAAACCCTGTGCTTAGTCTCCTAGGAGACCCACTCTGTGATGATTGGCCGACTGACTGTCCCGCAATGACAGCCACCCTGCTGGGTGACTGACAGCTAGGTTGGAATGAATGGGAGAAACCTGATAAAAGGCGAGGCTTTTTGGCTTGGAAGGCAGAGTCGACCACTGGACGAAGGAACCGAAGAAGAACTTGAAGATGACGCCTGCTAACTCCTGGACCGTTGGTTTGCCCGGTGAAGCCCTGCTGCTGTGCTGAAACTCCAAATTCGTATCGACAGAGAAGCCCCTGAAAGGACGATTTCTCCCCTTGAGTTGGTGGGACCAATCAACTCCAAAGTAAGCCACCTGGACATCCTCTCGGAGCTGGTTGAATTTACACAGAGTTGCAGCTGGAAACCGAAACACCAGACAGAGTGCTGGACCCCAGATGCAAGGAAAGTCCATGTCGACAGCCAGAAACCGCAGTGTTGCTATTTGCGGTAGACACAAGGAGCTGAAATACTGAAGAGCCACTTGTTTGAAGATTGCCAGTTGCGGTCGGTGACCGTACCATTGCAGTGGAGGAGTCTCCAGAAGTCCTCCCTCTTGTCCCCACGACTGAGGCCCAGGAACACCAGGATCTGCAGAGCTGCACAGGAGCAGAAGTCATCGGCTGCACTTTTCTTCAACCTAAAGGTACTGTACAGTCTAAGAGAACTTACGTCTTGTCATGTAACTGAACTTGTTCTCTGTTGGTGAGACTTGTCGTGGTTGCTCTGTAGAGTTGCTGACAGCTTCTTTACCTCACAAGCCTAAACAGCCTGTGGCCCTACTTTGAATTCTTCTATCTACAAAGACTTTTAAAACATTGTGCAAGACTTTTACCTACCTCTGAGAAGTGCTTCAGTTTCACCTAGACTTTGGCTCAAATTGACTTTGACTTAGCATGGCTCCCAGAATGACTCTTCTTCCCTCTGTGAATGTGTTTGGTCTTCCTTCCAGGAAAGGGCTAACTCAATTTTCATTGGGGGTGGGGAGTTTACAAAAGCACTTACCTGCTTTGAAAAATATTTGTGAGATCTCTTGTTGTGTCATAAAAACATTTCTCTACGACAGACTCTTAAATCTGATTCTAAATGCAACAGTGACAGATTAATGTCCCCAGAACCCTAACTATTGAAGTCACCGGAGGGTGTAGGTAGTGTCTGTGGGCCATCCCAAAAGGGTACTTACTGATTTAGAAATCTTAGGAGTGTGTATTTTTGAAGTGTATTTGAGTGTTACTGTTATATTGCCCCTATCTGAAGAAGGCTTATTCTAACTGACTGATAAATAAATTAATGATTGTTTTTTCAAGAAACCTTGTGTGTAAGTGTTTATTTTAATACTTGTCACTGTGAATCTCTGTGTAACTCCTCTACAGCTCACATTGACCCCTCTTGAGATAAGCCGAGCTGCTCAACACGCTACCAACCGGTGCAGTGCAAGCTTATACCAAAGGTTGGGTTCCTAATGCAGAGGTCAGGGTTATTGTAGTGCCCCCAAAGGGTACTGCATATAATCTTGCCTAACACTGGTGGCAGGCGGTGAGGATGTATTGTAGAGTTGTTTACAACAAGAATTTACTTTGCTTTTTGTTCAACTAGAAACCTTCACAAGACTAAGCTCCACTAGAAAAGCAATTCTAACATGCCAAATATGGATAACTTCAGGCAGGAAGCCCTGATCATTTTAACAGTAGAGCAACTGAAAGAAATGTGTAAAATCAGGAATCTCCCTGTTAAAGGAAAGAAAAATGAACTAATTGCAAGATCGTTGAATGATCAAAGTCTGGGTAGTAGGCCTGTCAAACCTACTAACCCAGGAAATGTGGAAAATGATAATGAGGATGTTAATTCAGAGTCTAACTCTAATACTAATATTGTTGAAGAGTCAGAAGAGTCTCAGAGAGAGAGCCCCTCTTTACCTCAACAGGTCCTTTTGCCTCAACCTGTATCCACAAGGACTCCACAAGATCCATCACTGAGTCTAGAATTTGTGTCTCTTGAGAACATGAGACATGAGTTACAATTCAAAAGATTACAAATCCAAGCTGAAACCAAACATCAGGACATCAAACTAAGGGAAATGGAAAGGCAACATGCTCTTGAAGTGAAGACATTTTCGCTTGAAAATGTTTCTATCCCAGAGTATTCTGGGTCTTCCAGTCCAAAGAGACCTTGCATGCCTAAAGAAGCAGAGAGTATGTATGATGTGAAATTTGATATTTTGGATTGGTTGGGTGCTTTTGAATATAACTATGGGATTCCGGGTTTCACAGGGAATCAGTTGATTCCTTGGCTTTTGTCTAGGCTCTGCCAGGTTGCAACTGATGCTGTAATGGAGTTGGGGGAACTTGAAAGATTGGAGTATGACAATGTGAAGCTAGCTTTGATAGCTAGATTTGGGAAAACTCCTTCCCAGTACCTTAAGAGGTTTAGGACCCTCAAGAAGACTGATAGTACCCCTTGGGCTACCTAGGTGTGTGAATGTTTGAAAAACTTAGATGGTTGGGTTAAGGGTTACAGAGTGAACTCCTCTGAAGGAATGGGAAATCTATTTTTGTTGGAGTCTATTTTTGATGCCTGCTCTCCTGAGCTGAGACAGTACTTGGCCTACTCAAAAAGAGATTGATCCCAAGAAGCTAGAAAAAGCTGGTGACTTGTGAGGTACCAACAGGGCTACTCACAAGGATTCTGGGGACACTCATTAAAATGATGAGGGGAAGTAGCACAAGAAAGATGACAAAGAGAATTCTAAATCCTCTCATCCAAAAGAGGGCCACACACATAAGAAGGGCAAGCCATTTGGGAAAACAGGTCAGACTAGTGAGACCTCTGGTGCTAAACCAGAGGGAGGTCAGCAAAAGCCCCCATTTGTCAAAACATTTGGAAAATGTTATGCTTGTGGGTCAATTGACCATGTGAAAGGGGATCCCAGATGTAAGGGTAAACATTCAGGGGTACATACTGCCTCTTTAGCTTCGTCCCTGAGGGAGAAGTTCATATGGCAAGTGGAAACGTTCAACTATTGGCTGAAGACCCCATTAGAGTCTCTGCCAGTGTTTCTTTAGTGTCCCTGGGTCTGTAGGAACAGCAGAATATAGATGTGTATTACTCTATACCAGATAACACAAAAGAATACTACAAGGACAGTGTACTTGTGAATGGTCAGGAGACCCCTGCCATTAGAGACACTTGGGCCAGCATCACAGTGGTGGATGAAACCTTTTTCAAACCTGAGGATGTTGCTAAGGCACCCAAAGGCCCCACTATGCTTGCTGGAGGCCCTATCCAGATGGTTCCCATACTACCAGCTCTCATCCAGTGCAACAATATGACTGTAAGAATACCCGTCAGTGTACAAAGTGAGGTGCCTGGGATAGTTCTGTTGGGTAATGATTTAAACACTCTTGGGGCCTCATTATGAGAATCACGGAAAAACGCAGTAATTACCGGCATGGTGGTATTAGCGCATCCATGCACCCTCGACGCCGCTACTAGCGGCTGATTACGAGAGCGCAAGCACGTCCAAACCCTCATGCCGGTAATGGCTGCACCGCCATGCCGCTAAAGGCCCCCCAAACCCGTGATAGCCTCCTCCCAGGAGCAACCCCTTAATAACGGACCCGGCAATACCATCATGCAACTACTGGGTTCCTAATACCGGACCCGGAAGTAACGTCATCGCGCCGGAACGGGAATGCGCCGGCGGCCATCTTAAAAAAACACAATCCATTGCAATCCTCTTAACACAGCAGTGCTACAGAGTGGAGAGCAGGCCCAATCAACCCATCATGTCAAAGGCAACTCGGACGTCCACCCCCCGCTTGCGCAAGAAGCGCTTCTCCGATGAGCTCAACATGCAGGCGGACACGCTGGCAGGCCATGCGGATGAAATGTTTGCCAATAACTTGAAACGCGAAACCCAACCTGCGAAAAAAACAAATATGAGAGGAGGTGGCACGGAAGGTGACAGTGGTTGGCACCACCCCCTGCATGGTGGAAGACTGCAAAAAAAGGTGGCACGATCTACGTCTCTGGGTGCGAAACATACCATCAGCAAACCGCAGGGAGGCCATGGCTACAGGAGGCGGGGACCACTCACCCACCAAATTGATGCGATGGGAGGAGACGTGCAGCACCATTATCAACATGGAAGCGATTGAGGGCATTGGAGAAATGGAGACAGGCGTGCAGTCATCGGGAGATGGAGGTGAGTGTCCCCACAAACCCCAGAGAACCAAAGCCTGACGTAGCACAACAGATGTGAAAGCGAACCAAGCCAATGCATGGGCCATCATACACACATATACAGATCCATGTCCAGATGGTGGCCCAAACCCTGGCACAATGAAATGCATGCTGCGTGCCAATCCCATTTCCAACAAACACCCAACACACAGGGATCAATCGCATGTCACACATCACGCAAACCACAATACAACGGTATGTCACCTAGTACACATCAGTACATAATGGAGAGCCCACGGCGTATGCCAATATGCCACCCCCCTTGAAAGTACCCTGTGTGTCACACCTACAAGAATGCAATGCATGAAACATGAAATACTGAACAGCACCAAATCATGCACCTTGTATGAAACAGCATCTTTTGTTCCCCCACAGGCACAGACGCAGAAAGTGAAGGCCAGGACCCTGCCCCAAGGGCCTCGACATTCTCAAAGGGATCCAGGGCCAGACAAGAAGGCACTGGGCCTTCCACCTCCAGGGCAGCACCAACGCCCAGAGTGCAACCCAGGGCAGCAGTACAGCCCAGACCAGCAGACGAGGATACTACACCAGCCGACGACACTGCCACTACAGAGTCGGCAACACTTGCAGAGGCAGAGGGTGATGGAACGCAGTCCACTGCCACCAGTTCCATAGGGGAGGTAGCAGCCATTGCCCCCCTCAGCGACGTGGAGGGCCACGTTGAGGAATTCGCTGACATGGACAACAACATCTATTTAGTATGTCCACATACACCCAGTCCCCAGCCCACCCACCTGCACTCCACCCATGGCACACCAGTATGCCCCATGCTAGAACATGCCATATTACTGGGCAGTCCACATCTGTCCACCACATCAGAGGGCAGTCCAGTATTGGGCCACCCTGCCACTGCACCTTCCACCTCCACAGCCCCCAGAGACATGGAGGCCCGCCTCACGAGGGTTGAGGCCCGGCAGGACAGTCTGATTGAGCTGGTCCGCCAGTATGTGGCGGAGGGGGAACTGACCCGCCGTGAAATTCGGGAGGCAAATGCGGCTTCCATCACTGCCATGAATGCCAACACCATGGTGATCAGAGACAGCTTAGCTGCGGTTACTCATGTCCTTGGCAGGATCGTAGAGAATATGCAGCAGCAACCAACTGCGCCGGCGGTCGCACACCCATCAACCTCCATCCCATCCACCACATCTGCAAGCTCGACTCCCTCAAGTCCTGTGCGCATGATCAGGTGCAGCACACGTCAAATGGACATGCGGCCTCCAGACCCAAAGAGAGGCCGGAAGTAGCAAAAACACCCTGCAAGTGCTAACTGCCACCTTGCAAAACTCACGAATGGCACATCGTGTGTGGGATGACAATGGGTGAGGGGGGAGGTGGTGTTGGGTGTGTTTGAGGTGTTGGGGGGTATGGGGTGTTGAGGGGTATGGGGTGTTGGGGGGTATGGGGTGTTGGGATGTTGGGGGTGTTGGGGGGTGGGCGGAGGGTGTGTGTGAGGTGGAGGGTTCTAGCACTATATTGTTAATTTTCCAATACACCCGTTGTGTTAAAAATCATATGACTGGACATTGTTAATTTTGTGTGTGTTTATTCAATTCATGACAGCACACAGTGCCCAACTCCCCACACACCCTGTGTCCATATCCACACGATCCCAGTGCCCAGTGTAGTACTGGCACAGACCCATCAGCATCCCTGTGGTTCAGAAGAAATCGTCAATCAGTGATTGGCGCACAGCACGGCCATCCTGTGCATCGCAAACTGGCAGGGGTGCTGCACCTCCTCCATCATCATCATCATCATCCTCCTCACCCGGTGCATGCAGGTCAATGTCAGGTGGCATTGGTACGTTTCTCCGGATGCACATGTTGTGCAGCATGGCACGGACCATGGTGATCTTTGCCACCTTCTCAGGCCCGTAAAGGAGTGCTCCACCAGACCTGCTGAGACAGCAGAACTGTGCCTTCAACAGGCCAAAGGTCTGCTCGATCACAAGATGGGTACGGGTATGAACCCGATTGTAATCCTCTTCATGCCTGTTCTGCGGGTTCTGTACAGGGGTAAGTAGCCACGGCTTCAAGGGATATCCACCATCACCTGCATGTGGGCACAACGAGGTATGTGTTAGTCGATATCAGACCTGACACCTTAGTATTCACTACCATGGCTGCAGCTATTCAGTGTTCACATGCACATGTCCCTGGATTCATGCACGCAGGTTCATTTGACGCAATGTGTACGGTAATATGTTCTGCTGGTGTGGATTGCGTTGTCCAGATGATGCAGTGCGTTCACTTTCATGCTGATGCAGATGTCCTGTGGATCCGGAACAATGTTTAAACACCCATGTTGGTGATGTGTGGTACGCTGTATGTATTCCCAATAGCGGCTTTGCCACAGGTGTGATCATGTTCTGTCATCCATCGCTTGACATTCGTAAGGTGTCCTGCTTGTATGTCTGACATATTGTCATTGCTGTGCCGCATTGGTCTTATGTATGCCATTGATGTGTCATGTTCAGGTTGGGATGTTCAAGGCTACAGTGTTTCGCTGTATGTGCATTGTCCACTCACCACCCAATCTCACCCAGCTGGAGTATGCGTCCCACCCAATCTCACCTAGGTGGAGTATGCGTTCCCCCCAAATCTCAAGCAGGTGGAGTATGCGTCCCATAGGGAATACAATGGAGAGAGCCCAAATTCCACAAGTGTGGAGTCCTATCTTGTTTTTGGGACTTAAGACTAGACAAGACTCGAAAAGATAGGACTTGGTCCTTTATCAACAGTTATCCATTCATCTGAATGCCATCAATTAGTTCAAAAAGTACACATTTTAATAGAAATTACAAAATTGTCTAAAATACATGATTAGACCCTCTAAAAAGATACATATGTATCGTATTAACAAAGACAAACATCATGCACAATCAATTCTAAAAAATCTTAGAGATACTGACGTTACTGATCTCTAATTAAATCCCTGTTATGTAGTTCTTCTAGATCAGAGTTACGATTATGATTCATCGTTATCTTTTCTATTCTTCTATTCTAATTCTATTCCATTATTAGAATTAGAACATCCCTTCACTGGAATATTCAATTTACTCAGACAGTTTAATTAATTAGACTGACAAAAAAATTCTCGACATGTTTCAGTCCTCTATGTGGGTCTTGGGACTTTCTTCAGGAGTGGTCAATGTGGGGGGTTACAAGTGGGCTTTGGCCAAGTTAGGAATCCTCTGGCCTTCTCTTAGAGATGATAGTAACTGGTCTTCTTAGTGTGTGGGCTTTCTTGATTAGCAGGCGAAAATTTGCCCACATAGGTTGGGCGTTATTTTCTTACGAGGAAGGATCTTCCTACAGAATCATTAGGTTTAGTCCAAAAAGCTCTCTTCGTGGTTTTCCTTGCCGCAGGGTTTTGCGGATGTGCTAATAGTTTTCTAGCTTCTGTCTTGCGGCTTCTACGGGTGGTTTCATTAGGTTTAGTCCAAAAAGCTCTCTTCGTGGTTTTCCTTGCCGCGGGGTTTTGCGGATGTGCTAATAGTTTTCTAGCTTCTGTCTTGCGGCTTCTACAGGTGGTTTCTGGGAGTCCCTGAACTCCACCACTCCACCCCTCCCCCCGGTCTAACCCCTCCACTGCACTGCCATGGGCCTGTCAGGCAACTTACCAAGCAGCCAGGCACGTCGTCCAGCATGTCGCTCCATGTAGCGGGCTAGCGTGGAGTTCCGCAGCACCATGGCATCATGTGTGGATCTGGGATATCGGGCACAACAATGTGTGATCATCTTGCTGGAGTCACATACCATCTGCACATTGATGGAGTGGTATTGCTTACGATTGCAGTACACCACCTCAATGGCATGAGGGACCACCAATTCTACATGGGTGCAGTCGAGGGCACCAACGCAATTGGGCATGCCTGCCAGTGCATGGAAACCAACTTTGGTGTCTGCGAGCTCCTGGCCAGTCCGTGGTAGTGATATGTGGTCGCCTGCATGCTTCAGGAGGGCATTCAGCACTTGGGTCAGCATGCGTGAAAAGAGTGGTTGTGATATGCCATGCAGCTGGCCCACTGTGTGCTGGTAGGTGGCCAGGAAGTGGAGCACAGACACTACCTTCAGTAGAGGGGGGATGGCAGTGCGGATTTCTATCAGGCTGACGATGTCGTCGTGTATCATGTCCACTATAGTGGTGATGGTGTCCTAGTCCAACCGGTACAGGGTGTGGATCTGCACAGGGGTTAGGTTAAATGGACTGGCTCTGATGCAAGGGATTGGTGGCTGCCTATGTGGTACCACTGGCTGCACTGGTGGGACTTGCTGGGCCTGTCTCACCCTCCTTCTCCTCCTGCGTCTCCTCTGTGCTGCCTGTTGTTGTTGTTGTAGTTGTAGTTGTTGTTGCTGGTGTAGCAGTACAGGTATGTCCTCCAGCACAAAGATTGCAACAGCAGGTGGGATCATTTTGGTGTTGGAAGGGGTGTGGTGTGTGGGTGTGCTCCTTTTGTGCTGGGGCAGGCTCCATTGCCTCCACCTGCGGAGATTGTGTGCACCTGTGGCAGTTGGGTACACAGCAGGTTGCTGTTTACAGTGATGCGCGATGCCTGTAGTAGCGCCATCGTCCAGACCCTAGACCGGTAGGTGCATGGCCGCCTTACTTGTGATGTCCTCCTATTACATTGAAGATATTACCAACATAATAAAAAAACTAAATACATCAAGGGCACCGGGGCCAGATGCCATGTCGAATGCAACATTAAAACAAAATCCAGAAGTTTGGGCACAATTCTTTGGTAAAACTATAGATCTGATTAACCGCACGAAAAAGGTCCCCGAGTCCTGGAAAATAGCAACACTAATCCCAATATACAAACAGGGATCATCAAAAGAACCAAAGAATTATCGACCACTGGCGCTCCTGGATCCGCTAGGGAACATTTTTGCTAACCTTATACTGACAAGATTAAACATTTAGGCAAAACAAACAAAACATCAAGCGGTGCGCCAAACAGGATTTGTGCGCAATGTCGGAACAAATGTGAATCTCATGATTCTAAATCTGATGAAACAAGAAGCAGAAAGAACAAAAACAAATACAATAGTAGCGTATGTCGACTTGAGCCTTGCCTATGATAAAATCAATAGAGACCTACTGTGGGAGAAACTAGAACAATGGAGATGCTCTAGTGACATCCTAGAACCAATTAAACTTTTGTATTCCAACACAAAAATACAAGTAAGAATGACAACGGATGGAATAATAACAAAGCAAATAAACACCTGGCATGGCCTAAAGCAAGGGTGTCCGCTAGCAGCCGCACTGTTCAGTTTGTTTACGTCGGATTTTGAAGAGGCTATAAATACACCAACCATCAATCCACCAAAATTAAATGCGACTGCAGTACCTTGTTTGATCTATGCAGATGATATCATCTTATTAGCAAAAACACTGTGCGGATTACAAAAAGCTCTTAACAAAACCTATGAATACATGGAACAAAATGAACTGACAATAAACACTAAGAAAACAAGAATCATGCACCTAACAAAGAAGAATTCAAATGGGAAAAAAACATTCCAATATTACCTCCAGGAAGAGAAACTGATCCAGGTTACAACTTATAAATATCTAGGGATATGGATCAACCAATCTCTGACAGAAGCACCATGGGCAGAACAGCTAAAAGCAAAAACCAGAATCTTAGCCAGACAAGGCCTGTCAATACATAAGAAATTCAGAAAATTTTCGCTTATACCAGCGGTAACCTTTTATAAGCAAAAAGTGACAGCGATCCTTGCATATGGTGCGGAAACTATGATTAACCATGATAGAACCATATGGATGAAATTGGAAGCGATTTATTGGCGAAAAGTACTAAGTCTACCCCAGAACATGCCTATGATACGGATACGCTATGAATTGGGCCTCCAATCATTAGAATCAATAATCGAATGGAAAATAATAGACTTCTACAGAAAAATGAACAGCGAAGAAAAGAAACCGGCATTGGAAATCCTAAGAACTTCAAAAGTACACGTCAACGATGTTACACTGGACAAATGGAAAGAAGCAGCCATGTGTATGTGTAACAAAAAAGGAATCACACTGGAGACGTTGACGAAAATGCCTCAAATCGCAAAAAAAGAAGCTGAGTAGAACCGATTGGATTGAAACTCAAGTGCAGAAAGATCAATATAAAATGACACTCAAATGCGAGGGAGAAGAAAGAGCACTTAATCAACTTCCAAATTACTTAAAATTGTATCCGGATCGAAGAATTAGAGACATGTTCCTAAGATTCAGACTGAACCTACTGCCAACAAGAGAAGTGAAGGGGAAATGGAGCCAAAATAAAAGTGCAAATAGCGACTGCAGATTCTGTCAAACAAGAGGGAAAACCGAAACGCTCTATCACGTAACTATGGAATGCGAGGCACTAAACCAAAAGAGACTGCTCTTTAGCGCCAAATACTTTAGTGCCACAGTAGAAATGGAAAAAGAAGAAAGATGGAGTCACATCTTAATAGGAAATAATAGAAAGATGGTCGCAACCATAGTTCACTTCTGGGAAAACATTACGCTGGACAATAGTAACAGTAATGAAGAAGGATAAAAGATAAATGATGTCTGGTGTTTGTTTTTGAAATTTTTTATAAGGAGAATAATGTAAACTGAATGTGAGTGATAAATGTAAGGTTTAAGATGTAAACCAAATGCATTTTAAATTTTAAAAAAAATTTAAAAAAAGATGTCCTCCTGTTAGCAGCATCCCGGTATTGATGCCGTCAAGGGCGCGTGGACGCTCGCATTCCGGTAAGTAGGGGCACGGTACAGGTGGTGGTGGTAATGCCGGGTTTGAAGGCTCGTAATGGCCCGGACCAGTACTCGATCCCGGTATTACCATTCCACCTTTCTTTTTTCATGACCTCCATGCTCGTATTGAGGCCCTTGGAGTTGTATCAAGCACTCCAGACCTCCCAGTAAAAGGAAGCAGGAGCAAACTAGGAAGGCCAGAGAGCTCACTTTAAATGACTCTCAGTGGGTTGTTACAGAAGAACCTATACCACCCAGTCAACAGGAAGAGCAAACTTCTATTTCCAGGAAGAAAGAGACAAAGGGGAAACCCAAGGTCTCAGGAAACAAGAAAGATAGCACTGCTGAGCATCAAACCAGGACATCCCCGAGAGAACAGTCCAAAGTCACACCTGTGACTACTCCACCAGCTGAGGCTGAGTGTGAGGTTCAAACAGAGTATGGTGAATCAGCTACTGATGAAACAGAGCTGGAAGAAGACCTTCCCCCTGTTGGAGATCTGGATCCTAAAGACCACCCTGAGCTGCAGACTGTGCTTGCAGAAGGTGGCCCCTGTAGGGCAGACTTCAGCAGAGCTCAAAGAGAGTGGCCCTCATTAGGACCCTGGCGGTAAGGGGTTTACGCCAGCGTTAGCTGCGCCGACCCCTTACCGCCAACTACGAGTTCCCAAAGCGCCATGGTCACTTCTACGCCCGCTTTTTGCGGGCGTAAAAATCCATGGCGCTATGGGACCTTGGTGTTAATTACGCCACCGTAATGTACGGTGGCGTAATTAACGCCTTCCCCACTCCCATTGAGCCCTATGGGGCCGAAATGGGAATGGGGAAGGGTAAATGGGTCAATGGGGACTTACCGCCCCGCCAACCTCGGAATGGGGCGGTAAGTCCGCCATCCGCCATGGCGTAAACGGACTTTACGCCATGGCGGAAAAGTCCGTCGATGGCGGAAAAAATCCGCCAGGGTCGTAATGAGGGCCAGTGTCCTACTCTTGAAGGGCTTTGCCAACAGGCAGCTTCCCAGCTGGAAGGGCAAGAGCCAGGGAAGCACAGGGTGTACTGGGAGGATGGCCTCCTCTACAGTGAACCCATTGAGTCTACCCCAGGGAAATACAGAAAACTTGTGGTGCCTCAGGAGGTGAGACCTCCACTTCTACAGTTAGCCCATGAGATTCCTTTGGCTGGTCACTTAAGTTTTAAGAAGACCAAGATAAGGATTTCTCTTTTTTTCTACTGGCCTAAAATGAGGTCTGATGTAGATTAATTCTGTAGAAGTTGTCACACTTGTCAGACTTCTGGCAAGAGTGGAGCCAAGAATGCAGTACCTTTGGTGCCTCTCCCAGTGGTGGGAGTCACTTTTGAGAGAATAAGAATTGACATTGTTGGTCCCTTAGACCCTCCCACATCTTCAGGCAACCAATTTATATTAGTTGTTGTAGACCATGCTAGCAGGTATCCTGAAGCCATACCTATGAGAACTGTTACTGCTCAGGCAGTGGCTAAGGCCCTCCTGGGTATCTTTTCCAGGGTTATTTTATCCTAAGGAGGTTATCTCAGACAGGGGATCCAATTCTCACTACATGCAGGCCATGTGGAAAAACTATGGAGTAACCTACAAGTTATCAACAGCCTACCACCCCAAACCAATGGGTTGGTGGAGCGGTTTAATAGAACTATGAAGAGCATGATAGGTGCTTTAGAAGAACCCCTTAGAAGAAAGTGGGACCTTCTACTGCCATGTCTTCTCTTTACTTATAGAGAAGTCCTTCAAGAATGGGTTAGCTTCAGCGCCTTTGAGCTTCTCTATGGTCATCCGGTTAGAGGTTCACTTGCCAGAATCAAGGAGGGGTTGGAGAGTGTTCCTTCCCACAAGCCAGTGAGAGTCACTGACTATGTGTTAGGTCTCCGAAAGAGAATGACACACATAATGACAGAAGCTTCTGATAACTTGAAAGCAGGTCAGGCTCTGGTGAAGCATTGGCATGACCAGAATGCCAACATGGTTGAGTTTACTCAAGACCAGCTAGTTATAGTTATGGTAGGTACCTACAAGGCAGAGGGCCTTACAGGACTAATGGATTGGACCCTTCAAGGTTGTGGGAAAAATTGGAGAGGTCAATTATTTGGTGGAGGTAGGCAATCCTAAGGAGGGCCCCTGGGTCTTTCACACCAACCGCCTAAAGGCCTATGTCTCTAGACCAGAACTGGGAACTTTGCTTCTAGCTTCTGCACAGGAGGAGGAGAGTAAGCCTCTACCTGACCTCCTCAGGGGACAACTTTTAGATGGGAAGCTAGAAGGAGCTAATCTCTCTTCTGATCTGACACTGGAACAACAGGAGGAGTGCAAAATTCTGTTAAATCAGTTTGCCCCTCTGCTTTCACTATCACCAGGCTTGACCCCTTGGGGCCAGCATGAGAGTCTCACTGGTGACTGTTTACCTGTCAAAAGCAGAGGTTACAGAATGTCAGACCATGTAAGAACCCACATAAAGGAAGAGGTCAACAAGATGCTTGATCTCGGGTTAATAGAGCCATCTACAAGTCCTTGGGCTAGTCCAGTTGTGCTAGTACCAAAGGCAGGATCTAAGGAGTTGAGATTCTGCATGGACTATAGAGTCCTTAATTCAGTCACCACGACTGATGCCCACCCTTTACCCAGGACAGATGAGCTGGTGGACAAACATGGTTCAGCCAAGTACCTCAGTACATTTGACCTAACATCAGGCTATTGGCAAATAGCTCTGACAGACCATGCCAGCCAGAAAACTGCATTTTCAACCCCAGGGGGCCTCTACCAGTTTAAGTTTATGCCTTTTGGACTAAAGAATGCACCTGCTACATTCCAAAGGATGGAAAATCTTGTTCTGAATGGGATGGAGGACTTTTGCATGGCATACTTGGAAGGAACATATTGACCACTTGGGATATGTATTGCAGGCTCTTGAGCAGGCCAATCTGACCATCAAGGCAAGTAAATGTCAAATTGGTCAGAGTAAAGTGGTCTACTTTGGACATGAGGTAGGAGGAGGTGAAATCAGGCCATTACCTAGCAAAATGCAAGCTGCACAAGACTGGGCCACCCCTACTACTCAAACCCAAGTAAGAGCCTTCCTAGGTTTCACAGGTCACTATAGGAACTTCATTGAGAACTATAGGACCATAGCTTCTCCCTTGAATGTGATCTCCTTGTCCAAATTCCCCAAGAAGGTTAGATGGAATGAGGAGTGCACTAGGACTTAAGAAATCCCTTTGTCAAGCTCCACTCTTGGGATGCTCCTGACTACAACCAATCCTTTATTGTACAGACATATGCTTCTAATACAGGTATAGGTGCAGTTCTGAGTCCGCTGGATGAGAAAGGCAGGGAACACCCAATCTGTTTCATCAGTAGAAAACTGAAGGAACCTGAAACAAGGCGGGCAACCATAGAACGTGAATGTTTTGCCATTGTGTGGTCTTTGAAGAAGTTTAGACCATACTTGTATGGATCTACTTTTGTGATTCAAATAGACCACCAACCCTTGAGATGGTTAATGCAGATGTAGGGGGGAAATCCTAAATTGTTAAGATGGTCAATCAGCCTACAGGGGTTTGATTTTACCATTGAACACAGGTCAGGGGGTAATCATCAAAATGCAGATGGTCTCTCCAGAAAGTATGACCGACTGGAGTAAGGAGATCCATCCAGGGGTGGATTAAATCCTCCTGTCCCTTAGTCTGGGGGGACGAGTGTTAGGGAGAATTCTCCGAAATGTGCTAATTCGCTCTACCTTAGAGACCCCCAGCAACTTTGCTGGATTTGAGGACTTGATTTATTTACCTGGAGAGAGTGAGACCCTCTTTTCCCACTCTCTCATGTATTTTAATGTGATTTTTAAACTCTGTGTTTCTTTTGGTTGTGGCGTCTGACAGACTCCATACGCATCATCTTTTACATTGTGTCACACAGCACCTTCAGTGCAGTGGCCCAGGGAAGTCTTTCAGATTTCCCAAAGGTTTAAATACCTTCTCTTTCATATACTACTGTTTCCAAGAGCAGTGAAGTGAAATTGACTTTACTTACAATTGTAACTTTTTAGACCCAGCACGCACTATCTTACAATAGGGTGCTGGAGGGGTTACTTAGTATCCCCTTTGTCTAGCTTCTCATGTAACATTTTTATGTTTTCCTTTCCTCACTGAATGGCTGGTGGCAGTGGTTTACTTTTAACTACCGTGGTGTGCATTTCCTCGGGCTGCGTTCGCAGCTGCAGTAAAGCACCCAAGGTGCCATTTTTGTCAAAATGGCCAGGTCTTCTTTTTGCACCATTTCTTTGTGGAAAGGTCCTTCTTGAGATTTACTCTGCGCGCCAAACCAGGTTTGGTCCCTTTGTTCGCTTTGCCTTTGGCGGGATTCCCGAGTGAAGCCCGCCTCTGGCTCCAGGGTGTCTGGTGGGGACAGGAAGTGAGGGAGGTGCACAAACCTCCCTATGCTTAGTCTCCTAGGAGACCCAAATGCACTCTGTGATGATTGGTCGGGTGACTGTCCGGCAAGGACATCCACCCTACTGGGTGACTGACAGCTAGGCTGGAATGAATGGGAGAAACCTGCATAAAATGTGAGGCTTTTTGGCTTGGAAGGCAGAGTCGACCACTGGACGAAGGAACCGAAGAAGAACTTGAAGAGGATGCCTGCTGCAACTCCTGGACCGTTGGTTTGCCCGGTGAAGCCCTGCTGCTGTGCTGAAACTCCAAATTCGTATCGACAGAGAAGCCCCTGCAAGGACGATTTCTCCCCTTGAGTTGGTGGGACCAATCAACTCCAGAGTAAGCCACCTGGACATCCTCTCGGAGCTGGTTGAATTCCCACAGAGTTGCTGCTGGAAACCGAAACATCAGGGAGAGGAACACCAGATTGTGTATGTTGCTTTTAAGCTGGCCAAGAGCTCCAGAAAGATCCTCAGACTCCCAGGAAGCAGGACTGACTGAGCCTGAGCCACCTCAACAGATGCTGGACCACAGATGCAACGAAAGTCCATCTCGACAGCCAGAAACCATGGTGTTGCCATTTGCGTTAGTCATGAGGAGCTGAAACACTGAAGTGCCACTTGTTTGAAGATTGTCAGTTGCGGTCGGTGACCGTCCCATTGCAGTGCAGGAGTCCCCAGAAGTCCCCCCTCTTGTCCCCACGACTGAGGCCCAGGAACACCAGGATCTGCAGAGCAACACAGGAACAGAAGTCATCTGCTGCACTTTTCTTCAACCTAAAGGTACTGTACAGTCTAAGAGAACGTACCTCTTATTGTGTAACTGAACTTGTTCTCTGTTGGTTAGACTTGTCGTGGTTGCTCTGTAGAGTTGCTGACAGCTTCTTTACCTCACAAGCCTAAACAGCTTGAAGCCCTACTTTGAATTCTTCTATCTACAAACTTTTAAAACATGTGTAAGACTTTTACCTACTCTGAGAAGTGCTACAGTTTCACCTAGACTTTGACTCAAAGTGGAAATATCCTGGTTACCTTGCAAAGGGAAGTATTTTTGTTGTTGAATCTTATCAATAAAGGATTTTCACGCTGGATGCTGTGTTTTAAAGTGTGTTTCTTTATTTTCTGTAGTGTAGACACATAGGGCCTCATTACGACCCTGGCGAGCAGCCGTGCCTGTAATACAGGCATGGCTGCTGCAAGAGTTGTTTTTTTTCCGGCACCCTGGAATGGGCAATTACCGGGGTATTACAACCCCGTCGGACCCGGTAATTGCCCATTCCAGGGCGCCGGAAAAAATTCTTCCCCATTCCCATTGAGCCCTAAAGGGGCTCAATGGGAATGGGGAATCCGCATGCACCGGCACCATTCGTGAATGGTGCCGTTGCATGCAGCATGCTGTGCTCGCGGGTGCCGCTCTGCCTGCCAGGTCCGACCTGGCGGGCAGAAAGGTACCCGCGAGCACAACTCGTAGTTTGCCAGTCTGGGAACTACGGTACCGGCAAACTTACCGATACCGTAGTTCCCGGACCAGCAAACTTGTAATAAGGGCCGTAGTCTAAAGGGTGGTCAGCCAACACGTGTTTTGACCCTGCAGGGTCCTTCTCAAGGCAGGTTAGATATAGATGCTGTAGGGGTTTATTGCCCCAGGTTGCTCAAAATGCAGTGTGGCTAGTTGGATCAGGGTCGGGTCTGTTTAGTGATTCATGGCTGCATTAACCGTCCGTGGTTAGTTGATCCAACTAGCCATACTGCACTTTTGAGCAGCCTGGGGCAATAAATCAAATTATATGATATTGTTTGTATTTTGTACTGCCTATAACACTGTAAAAACACCAGTTTGATATTTTGTCGCAACATAATACAAAGATTGGAAACAATTTTAAAACCTTCAGAAGGTTAATATGTAAAAGTTGAGTATTTGGTTTTGGGGAAATACATCAAAAATCACTCTGAAAAACTGCTGTTCCGTATTTCTATTTCACAAGGATTACGATGGGATACATTGCAGAATGACAAAATTACTTATAAGGAACTAGGATATATTATGTATTTAATGAACTGCCCCAGCATTTTTTCCAAGGGATTGAACCCAGCATTTTAGGAGCTGATGGGGGAGTGATACAATGAACACCAAGACAAACCATGGCTTCTCAATTCCAAATGTTTCCCTCAAAGAGGAAGGAAAAATGGTCAATCACATTATGTTATGAGACTTTTATACTGCGTACATCAGAACCACTGTGGTCTTAAATCAAAGAGCGTTGTCTGAATAGAGGAGAATTGTGACCTCGCCCAAAGTAAACAAGCAGAGCGCTGTAGGTCGTGTGAAAGAGGAAACAGGGAAAAAGAATTGCGGGAAGGGCAAGAAGGTGAAGGCAAGAGACAAGACAGACGGAAAAACAACATTGTGATGCAGGATAATGATCGGCAGGATGCATGCAAATTTCCGGTATAGAGTGTAAATCACCTTTTTGTTTTAAAGAGAAAAAAAAAGAGATTTAGAAGGACCACTCTGAGCGGTCTTTCTAAATCGAACTGTCTTGCCGCTTCTGTACGCGAGCGTGGGCAGGGACTGCCGGAAGCAGCCGGGCCGGATGGAAGATGGAAGTTGTCGGTGTATAAGCTAAGTGTATGTGTGTCTGTATCTGTGTGAATGTGAGTGGTGTGGATGGGAAGGGGGCAAGCGTAAATGTGTTTTCTGGGGGTCGGGGAAGAGTGTGCATGTGTTTGTGTGCGTTTGTTTGTGTCCGTGTGTGAGTGTGCCAGATGTAAGGGGACCTGTGGTCTGAAATCCCCCAAAATAGTGATAATTCTGTTTTGAAGGCTGTCTTTTTGGTGTGCGGCCTTAAAAATGCAGAATATTCACATGGAGCCAAATTTCCTGGTCCAACTAAACTTTACGTAGAGAGGAAAGGCGGCTGCCTTATTGGAGGGGACATTTCAGGCAGATAATAACACAATGCTGCAAGGAAACCACTTTAAATACGTTATGGATGTGTAATGGCCTTGGGAGTCCTCCCCACGCCGTCCACTCTGAATATCCCTGTCAACCAAATCCCCCACCTGCTCCTACCTACACCCTCACCCTCTCCCATGCTGGCACGGATTCCTTTAAATCGGGGGGGGGGGGGGGGGGTGGGTTTACCTCCCTTCCCCTCAAAACCCATTCCCCCACTGCACCTCACCAACACACAAACACAATTACACTTACCGCCTCCCCATACCTGTTCGTTCCCCTGCTCCTCCCTTCCACGTTACAGACATTCACAGTCTCTTCCTTACATCCTAGACATACCCCTCAACCCTAACAGAGGCACACAGACATACACATTTACACTTACCTTACATTCCTGCTACTTCCATATTTTGTCCCAGCTTGTCAGCCCCTGCACACACTCGTGTGCCGTGAGGGGCGTGGCTGGTCGATTTAGAAAGACCGCTCCCAGTCTCAGGGTGGACTTTCTAAATCAATTTTTTAGGGGGGAAATAGAAAAATCAAGTTTATTACTTATGTATTACTATACAACATGCCTTAATCATATGGATCTGTGCAGTAGTGAATACAATGAGTACATTTAAAAAATAAACTAATGAGGATCAGCCTATGGTTGATAGTCGAGAATAAAGTAAAGGGGTGCCCCATGATATGAGCCACCTTCTCCCTTGTGAAGGAAAGGCCTGTGTTTCAAGTCAGTAAGCCATGCAGAGAGCTTTCAAGCAGGTGTTGTCTTTGACCTCTACCTGTTTCCTGGTCAATGTTACAACAGGGCACTTGGTGAAGGGAGGGCAAGATTGTATTATGCTATGTTATTTGGATTTGTACCGCCCACCCTGCCATTTGGATAGTCCTAAAGCCTGCTGCCGGCTCTGAAACAGAGTGATTTGAGATTGGTTAGTCAGCATGAGAGGGGAAAAATGCAAGATTGCTGCGCTCCTATGTTGATGCATGCAAATCGAAAGCACTATGAGTGCTACGTTTGTGACTGTGTTTTTCTAGGCGTTTCATGTTACAGCATTGAAGAGTTTGGGGCTCATCACGAGTTCGGCTGTATTCCTGGCTGTAATACCGCCGACTGTAATAGCCCTAACACTGACCAGTCCGGTGGTATTACCACCGGATCTCGAGTTGGGCCTTAACGGTAAATCCCCATTCCTGATTGGGTCCATTGGATCCAATGGGGAATTTTCGGTGCTAATACAGCCGGCTGTAATACAGTTGAAAACAGGGATTTTCACCTCCAGAAAAAAGCTGGAGATAAAACAGTCGATTTAGCGCCCAACTCATGATAGGGCCAGCCCTTAAATGCGGCTGTAATACCGTTACCACCGCATTTAAGGGCTACAGCCAAACTCGTGATGAGGCCCTTTGTGTCCAGAAAGGGGATTTTGTTTAGTCATAATGCAAGGGTGAGTTGACCTGGGATTGTGGTAGGGTGAAAGGTGAGGTGTAATATTCTGTTGTTTCCATCTGATAAAGGGGTATTAATAAGTCATGTGTGAATGGCTTTGTTGGTTTGTATGTTAAGAACGAGCATGGGCATTGGATTGGTTAAGAAGAAGCATGAATTTACAGAGAAACAGCAGGATCTATAAACAGCGGAATGCGAAACAACTCCAAAGCCTTTTGGGAGTCTCAAAGAGCTTTGTAAGAGAGGAAGGTGGTGCCAGCTCAATTCCCCCATCTTTGTTGTAGAATATATCCATGGTGCAACTATTAATATGGGGAATTCCTTCCCTCCCCTGAATCAAAAGTGCCACACCTGTTTACCAGATTGGTACTAGCTCTGCGCTTGACACATATCACACCACTATTAACCCTCACCCCTTTGTAATAAGTAAGTCAAGAATTAGGCCGGTTTGTAGAAAGAATATATATTTATTAATCAACAGACAAAATCAATATCGCACAATAATTACGGCACCTTACTCTGTGGCAAAAAATCTTTGCTTCCATCCAAAAATGTGATATACACAAGTTGAACACCATTCACGTTTGGTAATAAAGATTCACTGAAAATCTAAGTCATAAACATGTGCAGTTTTCGTTTCTGATCTCAAATTCAGCCCTGTTAACATGCAAAGAGAAGCACAGGCGTAAAGAAGACTTAAGATGATTGGGTCGCTCCCAAAATTCCCTCGAATATAATCATAATCAATGCAGCAACATCAAACAGGACATGACAATTTTATTTGGAAGGGAATTTTGTAATTGGCTTTATTTAAATACACATAGCGCTCTTCTGTTGGTTAAAAAGAAATTTAACACGTGCAGCACTGTTTTATTTCTGACCTCCCTGCCCACTCTTCATTTCTAGCAATGTACTCGTACAACCATTATTTAACAAAACGTTTCGCAACATATTGAATCCTTTTCCTTTACCACTATGCAATGAAAAATCTCTCAATTTGGAGCCCCTAACTCACTCTCAATAGAGAATGTGCTTATAAATGATGTATTTCACTTTGTTAAACTTGGTGTCATAAGAGGACAAAGGCAGTGAATATGGCGAGGGAAATGTGTACAAAATCACACAGTGAATAGCTTTCAGTCAAACAACATGCACACATGAACCAAGACACATGTACAATAAAACCCGGGATGTGCAAGTGAAGCATGATAACAATACAAATATATGAAAAGGGATGTTGGGTAAGCACTTAGAAGCTCCTCATGATTACAAAGAGAGTCGGCCAGCTCCTTACCCACAATTGCTGTTAAAGGTACTGATAGCGCTAAGCCTACATACAGGGCAAGCAACAACAGGATCTGTGAGCTAACACGCTTCATGATATTGTATAAGGTAACTTAAAGACAACACTCGTGAGGATGAGAAATACCACCTGAAATGTCAGCGAAGACCACAAACCCTGATGATCAAACAGGGACCCAGAAAGGCTATAACAGCAATGGGAGGATACATTAATACATAGGACTCGTGATTAAAGAATAGTGAGGAAAACATACGCATTCACACAGGAGCTAGCTACAACAGCACACCACACCTAATAATCAATAGGAACCAAATGGAGAAGTTCAAAGGAAAACCTGGAATAGATTCCAAGAGAAAGTAAAGGAACAGGAGCAGAGAAAACGAAATAACAAAGGGAAAACCTCCCCACCGCATCCAGGGAAAAAAGGCAAAATGCTAAATCTATAAACGAGGAGAGACTAAAGGATCAAGGTTTCACAGCAGAATTGGGCAAAGTCAAAGAAATATAGAACACAGGCAAACTGGGCTGCACAGAAAAAGGGAAGCACTGAGAAGTGCTGCCTGCAAAACAGAGGAAGACAGGGAAGCCAGCAAGCAGAAATCACTAATGAGCATATTACATTTGAAATCCAAGGAAAAGGAACAAGAAAATAGAAACTAGGAACAGGACACTAAGCTAAGAACCAGGAACAAGCGACCAGTCACAAACAGGAACACTGCATCAATGACCAGCGCTGGACTGAAGCAAACAGAGGCTTTTTAAACCGCTTAATGAGCACACGCCTCTGGTGTGCTGCTTCCTGCAACTGCCAGCCAGAGGTGTTGCTTATCCTCCACCCAACCTTGTCCTGCAAGGGTGGAGATGAAGCAGTGGGCCAGGCATTCTGGGAAGCATAGTCTTTTGATTAAAGCAGCATGCTGGCTGCCAGAAACCTGGAATGGATCTGGAAGGGAAGTAGCATGGAAAATAAGGATTTATCGCTCCCAATTCACCACAGCACTGTAGCATAAGGTTTTGAAGGAAAGTCCAGTAGGGAATAAACCCCAAATCATGCCCCCAAATGGTGGGAATAGGAGAGAAGGGAGCGAATCGTGACACCTGAAAGATGTGTTTCTGCCCAGCACAAACCCAGTGGTTCAGTTATGATTTAGCACCCACTCTGCTTTGGTACAGGGTTCAGGGATTGTAAAACCATTCAGAATTTCTTTTTTTTTAAATGCACCCCTTCCCTTCAGGGGATTTTGTGGTTGGCAAAAATGTTTGTAGGTAATCCCTAATTACTTTAACAACTATAGCGCTGTTCATACTTGGAAAGATGTCGAATATTTGGAATTTCCCCAAGATCTCGCCAGTGTCCATTGACTAAGTAAGAATTAAATTAAATTATTCATTAATAAGAAATGCTACGGATCTACTCTGAATTCCCATCCCATTAATATGGAGAAGATATTAATTCAAACAGATCCCCACTAATGGGTTGTCTCATGTGCTTACTTTAAATCACTCTAGGTCTATGCTCAGGGAAACGTCATCAGGCCCCCTGGGTTATCTCATGGGAAGCATAGGGACCTTGTTAGACTGCCTCTCCAGACTCAGTTTTGGATGGCCTCCACCATCGATCCCTCTGTTTCACTCCTGGTTCCCTCCAGATTTTAGTCCAACTTTTTCCTTGTCTCATCCACCTCCTTCTGTCTGCCTTGCAATTTTGGTTCTCCTCCAGTAGTCAGTCAGGCCTTTTCCCACTGTGTCTCTCCATTTAAAATATCCTAACCACACCCAAAAATATCTAAATTATGAGGTGCCGGCTCATTGGTTGGTACTCCGGATTGGCCATCTGTTGTTTTTCTTTCTACACAAGGCCTAGCCCCTTTCTTCTCATCGATCCTCAGGTTTCTAGGCCCCATCTCTGGGAGCTCTTGCTCCACCCATCTGAAATGATATTTCTGACCAACTCACATATGAACATAAAAATCTTCACCATGACATTTTCTTTAATTTACAGATAAGTATCACAAACTATGTATGTCTGAATTGGTATGAACAATGCGGCCGCAATGCACTGTGTCTCATGTTGGCACATGGTTGCAGGTGCAAATGGCAGAAAATTAATGCCACAAGCAGAAGATTTGACAGACAAGTATTTGATTCCATAAACTACCATATTTTCCCATCTGCTTTCCGTAATTTATTCTGGGAAGCTGTAATCACATTTTAGCTAATAACTCTGGTTCCCAAGTTTTGAGGGGAATGGTATCATCAGATTGGGCTTTTCATAAGCCTTTTGGGAATATTTGAGCCATATATATGTAGGTATCACGGCACCTAAAATAATGAACAACATATGATTTCCCATATAATCCTATGTGGTATATAATGAGATGCATACTTTCAACTTCAATTAAATAACATATGATTAATTCAATTAAACAACCTAGATGTACACTTAGCAATCTGCTCGCTGTTGACATGGTCTGCAATCATCCACTTAACATTCTTGCTCCCAGGGCTGATCGACCATCTGTATCCTTATTTTTTGTGAGCAGAGGGCATAACTCTGCCCCCTGCCTCATGTGACATTCTCCTGTAATAACTCACTTTCAGCTCCACCTCCTCAAAGGAATTCTTCCTTTCCTCACTTTGCCCCAGAAGCTCAATGTCTCTAGAGCCCTGGTTCTCTCTAGGCTAGACTACTGCAATAGCCTTTGCCTTAATCTACCCTCTTCTTCTCTATGACCCTTCCAGTTAATCCAGAATAGGGCTGTAAGACTTATCCTTGGCCTCAAGCCCAGGGACTGCATGTCTCCAACCCAAACAACTCTCCATTGGCACCCGGTTCCTGCAAGGATCAAATTCAAACAAGGCAGTCTGGGGCCGGGGACCAAGCTATTCACAACTGGCTCTCACTAAATACTCTCCCTCCAGATCGTTACGCTCCTCTGGCACCAACTCTCTGTGTGTTAAGCGCTTTGCTAAACAGTGAGCTGGTGGCCGATCTCTTTCCTCAGCAGGCTCCCTGCTATGGAACGGCCTCCCGCATCCTTTTCGTCTTGAGCTGGACCTCCTCAAATTCCAGAAGCTCCTTGAGACCTTCCTATTCACGTTCTCCTTCCCTTCTCCCCAACTCTGCTAAATCCCACATCTAACAGTTGCTGAGATTGTTGACCAGGGCCCTTGCGTGTCCTCCCGAGGCCTGGCCTCCCACACCCAATCGCCTACAGCCTCCACCCCTACCAGCACATTGCCTTGGCACCCACTGGCCTATGTCACCACAGGTCTGCACTTACTTAATGGTGGCTGACCACTCCACCTAGGCACTGACAGTTTCTCACTCCCTAGCACTTCCCTCGTGATACACCTAGCACTTACCACCTCTCTCCATACCCTCTCTCTCTCTGCAATTGCACGTTCTGAATGCTCACAAGGCCTAGTCAGACCGCCTCTTTCTTTCATTGTTATATTTGTTTTTCGTTCCCACATTCTCTCCCTGTTGCCCTGTGGGCGCTTTGAAACACAATTTAGTTTATATATAATTGCCTTACAAATGCACAATAAAATAAATAAATAAAAATAAAAATGTCAATTGTCATCAGCCCAGAACCTCACCATGAACTGAATCTTAATTTTGAGTATTATACAAAGGTCACTATCCATTATCTGCAGTTTTATTTACTCAGCGATGGTCATCTCACCCTGCTAAAACCTCTTCCCATGTACCAGCTCTGCCCCCTTCCTGGCTCTGTGAATTTCAAATGAATTCCCAGATGTGTCTGATAAATGTAGGGGAAAGATGAACAGGGCTTGGCCTTTGAATATGCTGAGGGAGGTTTTCTTCTGTGAGCACAGCCTGAAGTCAGTTCTGATGAAAGAAATTGTGCTTTTTAACTTGTTGCAGGCCTACATCAATATCTTGCATCGCACAATTTTCGTTTTTCTCCTGACCATGCCATCAATGTTCATCTTTATATTATAAACTACTAGCGGTACCACCCGGCGTTGCACTGGTCTTTAGCTGACATACACATGGGCGTCTGCTATAGACTTGTGTATGTTTTATTGTGTCATAACTTGCTATTTTTGAAAAATCTCAAAAGCAGCAATCTCCTGGAATTGCCTATACTGATTTTAGGCCAACATTTCAGCCCACCGACTGTTGTGGGGCTGGAGCCAACAATGGCAAAATCGTCAGTCTCCGAAATCACCTATACTGATAGCAGAGGGCCAGACCCCGCCCTGTGCAGGGCGAATGGGTGGGGTTCGTCAAATTTCACTATCGCCAGCACACCCCAGACCTTTCACAAGTATATATATATATATAAACATATGTATATATATATATTGGAATGGCTCAGACAATGGAGTTTCATGTGCACATGTTCATATCCATGCTGCAGAAGGCACCCATTTCTCTGTGTCAGCTCAGCAAAACAGGTTTTTTTGGCCTAATTGTTCGAATATAGGTCACACTGAATATGTACTTTCCTGAGATCGGCCCTTTAATGTTTGGCAGTTGAGAATGAAATACTGGCCTTGTCTCTGCCATTCAACAGTGTGCTTTCCTATTTCTGTACCTTTGGGCCCAACCTGGCCAAGGGCAGTTAACTAACATACTGTGGCTGAATTTACCCCACATGTGGATGCCACATTGTAAAGATGTTTTATATAAGTTGCCCAATGACAACACAACCGTTTGGAATGCCAGCGGGGAGGGGGAAAACATTAGTTTTACCATTGAGGTGATGATCTCTTTTATTAAGTTAGTTATAAAGGGTAAGTTCGCCGGAACCAGATGGATTAAGGCCAGAGGTATTTGGGTGGTTCCCTCAGTGGTGAGGTTGTGGGGTTGTGGGGACGCCCCTAACAGAAGAAAATTGATAAGCACATTTGTAAAAGCTCATTTGGGCATAATGTATGCATGTTACTTGTCATGTGTGTGCTAAAGATATTCACTGTCTGCAACTTTACGGTATAGGCGTTGTTTTGAAAACAGTATATACTGCTAAAACATGTACTGTATATTATTGGGATTAACATATAATGTTTCTAAGTACATTGACAGTAATGGGGAAGCCATTTTAGTTCCCCTGGTGTGATGCCATTGGCCAAGTGGTCACTAATATTCACAAAATGGCCACCAGTTGAAAGTTCTAGAGTTTCTAGGGATGAAATGTTAACAAAAGTGACAATTGGGAGAAGGAAAGAAGGGAGAGAGGGGCCATCTCTGGACAGTTCTCTGAGGAGGCTCCCCTTGAGACTTAATTTTGTGTCAGAACCACTAACCCCATCCTGACTACTAATAAGCTAATTATTACGGCGCCCAGATGTAAGGTCTCACTTTCAGCAAAGGGTTTTGCTTTGAAGGTGATACATTCACCTGGTGACTGACTGTACCTGCAGGCAGTGAGGGGTCAGACCCCTGATACGGAGAGAGTCTCACTGCGCTGTGAGTAGCACCCGTCACGTCATAACTCTGAAACAGTCTCACTTTTTCGTTAAGGCCAGGGAAAAAGGTGCGCTCAGCATACGCTGGACACTACAGAGGTACTCTGCTTGATTGCCTTCCTTGGTGAGGGGAGGTGCAATGGACTCGCCCACTCACCTGTGCAATGAATGCAAAGGCATGGCTCTCTTGAGACATGATATTGGAAGACATCAAATAAAGGGAGCCAGCCCGACACCTACTTGGCATACCGAGGAAGGATCTCCCTGCAAATAGTACATTTTTTGAGCATATCCCACTCTGGGTGAGTGACCATCATATACCATGAATGGTCTATTATGGTGACTAATTTATAGTCAGAGGCTTCCTCAAGCACTGTGACAGCTGGATTTATTCAGTGTGTAAGTCCTAGTTGTTAACCTACATGACAAATAAGGTGAGTATTTTGTGTATGTGTCTCTCCTGAGGAGCCACACTTGCAATGTTATATTTTTCTGTGAAATTAGTTGAACTAGAACTACACAGCTGGTGTACTTGTTCATGCTTAACTGCTTTAACCCTTGTTTGATGACCAGTCTCTATAAGCAGCAAACTCTATTAGCAATCAACCAGGTTTGTAGTTGCCAGGCATATCCATTCCCCTAGAGTTCCTTGTAACAACAGAGTGTTCTTGTGACATGATTCTAGATTCAGGAGTTATGTGCATATTTGTTACGTTTGCAGATCATCACAGCAATCTCGGGCCCGTGTGGTAAAACACTAAGGAGCTCATTTTGCTCCAGGCTGTAATTTGGTTGCGGGGAGCCGTTACGTTAGCACTGCAAAAAAAAACAACTCACCACCACCCGATTTTGTTCATTTGCACGGCGGAGTGCAAATGTACAGTCCAAATGCCGGCGTAAAAGCAAGTACATCGCCTTTTGTCCTGCACTTTTGCACTCCACTGTGAAAATTGAGTAAATGTTGCCTGCTGGTGAGCGGAGACTGCTTCTCTTGTGTCCCCCCACCCCTCTTTCAGTCTTTTTCCTGCTGGTGTCTTTTCTTTTTCACTCTCCTGCGCTCTTCCTGCCCCTCTGAGATCGGCTCCGCGACGGACAAAGATTAAAATACACGATCGCATATCGTGTTTACACTAGTAAGTTCCTGTATCCACACGTGGCATTGTGCCGGCTTTGTATTCCATTCTAAGATTTTCCTTTACTTATCCGTAGCTCCTCTGTGCTATTCCTTATATTCACAGACCGTGTATCTTTCAGCACTACCTAGTGCTTCCACGTTGTCCTTTGGACGCAAGTTACCGGACTCCACTGGCAATTGGCGAAAAGCACACATACTCACCTTGCCAGGGTGAGTACCTCCCTTTCTTTCTTTACCGTTCCGAATCTGTGCCGATTATGTTACAGTCCTGTGCCCATTCTTTGCACATCATTAACTATCTGTTTTGTCCACAATGAAAAAGCTGCTGCTCTGTGCTACTTTAAATATCATTAATTCCCTACACCACTTATTGTAGGACCTGGGGCTCCCGTGTAATTGATGCCCGATGGAGTCTCCCATGACTGATTGAACCCTTACTACCCTTTTACATCATTAAACGCAATAGGACTAAGGATCCTCCCATTGATGGTGAGCTTATATCTAGCCTATAGGGCATTATCTAACTTTGCAAGGACATCTCCATTTTTGTCTTTCCATCTAAAATTGATCATGGCGGCTATGCGTAGATTGGGTTGTTTGTGGCTTTGGATAATCACCATATACTATAAGAAATGTCCACACAGAAACTGGTTGTTGCCTTGGGGCTATGTTATTTTACACAAATGGTGACTTACAGTCCATGATAAATGAGTAAATGTGCACTAGATACAGACTGCGGTCTTGACTTGAGAGCTTTACAACCCTGATTATAGTTTCTTTGTATTCTTTACCATTTAGTTTGTATGTATGATTTATGGCTCAAGAAGAAGAGAATTGGTATCTCGAAACGTGTCAGCCATCTACAATGAATTCAATCTTCTCTACTATTTGCGTTTGGAATAAACAACACTTGTTGTAATATTCATACATCTGATTGTATTATTAGAAAGAGCCACACATGCTTTCAAATTGTAAATTCTTACTTTGAACCATGTATAAGTTGTTTTGAATCAATGTTTAGGCGTCATATCGACGCAATTTAAAGGTGTGCAGGGAACGGGAGGGTTCCATTTAGGATCCTCTTTTTCTCACTTTCTTACATTTTTGTGGCCCTGTGCCAGGACCGCTTTTCCTCCCCCGCACCCAAAAATCCTTAACCTTTAATCCTTACATTTATATCTATTTAAACCATAAAATCTAGAGTGTGCACCTTTATTCCCCTTTTCCTCTTCCTGCCCCTCCTCTGTCCGCTTTACTTTTCTGTTTGTTTCCATTACCCTTAGCCCTCCTCCTCCCCCCTTGGCTGCCGACCTCCCTACTGTAAGTGTTTGGCTTCCTGCAGGCCCACCTGCACTCCATTTCCATCTCGGAGTGTAGGTGAGCGGAGACCACTTGTCATGTGTCCCTCCTTTCAGCTTCCTTTCCTGCTGGTGTCTTTTCTTTTTTATGCTCTTGTGCTCTTTCTCCACCTACTCTGCCCACTTTCTTTTTCTGTTCATTGCCCATAGCCCCCCCATTGGTCACCGACCTCCTTATTAGTAAAGCCCCCAGGGCATCCCCACTGCCTGTGCAGCCCTCTCTGGGGAAGGGCCCCGAGGCAAAGGGCAGCTCGTACAGTAGCAGCTCCAGACAGTGTTCGCCGGTGTTGGCCGTGGGAGCATGCAGCGCAGCCATCAACCAGCAGCGACTGACAAGGTAAGAAAGGTGCACGGAGGAGGAACAGCCATTACTGTTACCTATTTAACTGTCCCTCATCTTGTATTACTCCTTTAAGCAAATCTTGCAGTTATATTTTTCCATATGGCATGTAGACATTTTGGGGCCGATTCATGGAACAAACGTGCGCCGAAAATCTACGCGCAAGCAGGTGCAAGCGGAAAAAAACAGGCGCACGCGCATGCGTGCGATTCATGGAAGTCCCTGCGCGTGTCTTCCTCGGGATGTGCGCCAAACCCGTGCATGGCGCACACGTCACTGCAACATCCCGAAAGACGTGCGCGACGCGCACAGTGAAAGCGCACAACCTCTGCGCATACACTAGAAAGTGGGCGGAACACGGGGCGTAACGCGCGGAATGGGGAACAACTCGCGAAAACAAGGGCGTAACTGGGGATGTACTGCAGGGAAGCAGACGGAACGCCCACACGCACCCAAACCACACGTATTCATGGAATCGAATAGGGCAAAGCCACGCACAGCGAAAGACACGCACAAGCCCAAACACGTCCGCCACACGAAGGCAGGCGGTAGCGTCTGTGCGCATTACAAAAGTGGCAACATACAGCAATAGTGCCTGTGCGAGCGGGGCACGTGTATTTCGGGGTTGCGCGGGAAGTCACACACGCGATTGAGCGGGGTACGTGTATTCCGGGGGTGCGCGTGAACTTTCTCACGCGATCGGGCCTGGGGGAGCGGGCTACGTGTATTTCAGGGGTTCGCGTGAACTTTCACACGCGATCGGGCCTGGGGGAGCGGGCTACGTGTATCTCAGGGGTTTGCGTGAACTTTTTCACGCGATCGGGCCTGTGGGAGCGGGCTAGGGGTATTTCAGGGGTTCGCGTGTACTTTCTCACTCGATCGGGCCTGGGGGAGCGGCCTACGTGTATCTCAGGGGTTCGTGTGAACTCTTTCACGCGATCGGGCCTGGGGGAGCGGGCTACGTGTCTTTCAGGGGTTCGCGTGAACATTTACACGCGATCGGGCCTGGGGGAGCGGGCTACGTGTATCTCAGGGGTTCGCGTGAACTTTTTCACGCGATCGGGCCTGGGGGAGCGGGCTACGTGTATTTCAGGGGTTCGCGTGAACATTTACACACGATGGGGCCTGGGGGAGCGGGCTACGTGTATTTCAGGGGTTCGCGTGAACTTTTCCACGCGATCGGGCCTGGGGGAGCGGGCTACGTGTAATTCGGGGGCGCGCAGGAAGTTACACACGCGATTGAGCGAGGTACGTGTATTTTGGGGGTGCGCGGGAAGTTACACACGCGATAGAGCGGGCACGTGTATTTCTGGGGTGCGCGGGAAATTACACACGCGATTGAGCGGGGTACGTGTATTTCGGGGGTGCGCGGGAAGTCACACACGCAATCTCATCAGGGTACGTGTATTTCGGGGTGCGGGGGAAGTATCCCACGCAACATCAGCAGGGCACGTGTATTCCAGGGGTGCGCGGAAAGTTCCACACGCAATTCCATCAGGGTACGGGTATTCCAGGGGTGCGCGGAAAGTTCCACACGCAATTCCATCAGGGTACGTGTATTACAGGGGTGAGCGGGAAGTTACACACGCGATTGAGCGGGGTACGTGTATTCCAGGGTGCGCGGGAAGTTCCACACGCAATCTCATCAGGGTACGTGTATTACAGGGGTGCGCCGGGAGCAGCACACATGAATTGCACGTGTGGGTCCTCCCAGGTGTCCCCTCTACACCCTCCACGGCCCCTGCAGGTGGCTCACACCACAGGGGCCTACCCTGCACATGTCCTGCAGGCACACCATCCACCATGGCCATGACCCCCAGCCAACCCACATGTCAACTTGCACTACTGCCCACCAACGCATGTCCCCCTGCACCCCCAGTCACCAGGGGCACCCTCCACCAGGCCCCCACCCATGTCTCCCACCACCCCCACCCCCCCAGTCACCAGGGGCAGCCTCCACCAGGCCCCCACCCATGTCTCCCACCACCCCCACCCCCCACTCCCCAGGGGCAGCCTCCACCTGGCCCCCACCCATGTCTCCCACCACCCCCACCCCCCACTCCCCAGGGGCAGCCTCCACCAGGCCCCCACCCATGTCTCCCCCCCAGCAGTGCAGGGGCAGCCTCCACCAGGCCCCCACCCATGCCCAACTCATGTTCCCCAGCACCCCCACCCCCCAGCCACCAGGGGCACCCTCCACCAGGCCCCCAACCATGTCTCCCACCACCCCCACCCCCCAGCCACCAGGGGCAGCCTCCACCAGGCCCCCACCCATGTCTCCCAGCACCCCCACCCCCCAGCCACCAGGGGCAGCCTCCACCAGGCCCCCACCCATGTTCCCCACCACCCCCACCCCCCAGCAGTGCAGGGGCAGCCTCCACCAGGCCCCCACCCATGTCCAACTCATGTTCCCCACGACCCCCACCCCCCAGCCATCAGGGGCAGCCTCCACCAGGCCCCCACCCATGTCTCCCAGCACCCCCACCCCCCAGCCACCAGGGGCAGCCTCCACCAGGCCCCCACCCATGTCTCCCAGCACCCCCACCCCCCAGCCACCAGGGGCAGCCTCCACCAGGCCCCCACCCATGTCTCCCACCCCCCAGCAGTGCAGGGGCAGCCTCCACCAGGCCCCCACCCATGTCCAACTCATGTTCCCCAGCACCCCCACCCCCCAGCCACCAGGGGCACCCTCCACCAGGCCCCCACCTATGTCCAACTCATGTCCCCCACCACCCCCACCCCCAGCACTGTGGGGCACCTGCCAGCAGGCCCCACCCATGTCTCCCACCACCCCCACCCCCCAGCAGTGCAGGAGCAGCCTCCACCAGGCCCCCACCCATGTCTCCCACCACCCCCACCCCCCAGCAGTGCAGGGGCACCCACCACCAGGCCCCCACCCATGTCTCCCACCACCCCCACCCCCCAGCAGTGCAGGGGCAGCCTCCACCAGGCCCCCACCCATGTCTCCCACCACCCCCACCCCCCAGCAGTGCAAGGGCAGCCCCCACCAGGCCCCCACTCATGTCTCCCACCACCCCCACCCCCCCAGCAGTGTGGGGCAGCCCCCACCAGGCCCCCACTCATGTCTCCCACCACCCCCACCCACCAGCCACCATGGGCAGCCTCCACCAGGTCCTCACAATCCCCAATCATGTGCGTTATGGTCAGCCTCCACAGCCAAAAAGCCCTACCAAGTAACCCATTCACCCACATGGAAATTGAAATTACATGTTACACCCCCAATGTTCATAAAGCAAATGAACCCATGTCCGTCACACACAATGGTTGCAATTGAATGGGAAAACACCCAACATGACATGCATGAAACCAATGAGATGATACCACACAGTGAAGTATGAAAATAAAAGTGTATTAAAAAAAAAAGAATGCAAATGAAATGAAACAAACTACAATGGCAATGAAAAAAAGATAATCTGCATGTCCGTCTAAAAAAATAAAAACACCAAATCCTAATCCAAAAAAATGTTGTCCAAAGTCAAATTAAAAATAAAATCAATCCAATGAAGAACTATGTACAAAACATTCAAGGGTCCATGAGCCCAACTGAACAAAGGAAACCTACAAAAAACCCTAACTAAAATGCAACTATATACAAAAAGTGGAGCAGTGTCCGTCGACTCCAAATCATAAGAACAAACAAAGGAAACCTAAAACTAAAGAACTATATACAAAGTCGGCGGGCAAGTCCAGCGGCTCACTCCGTGGTGTTCCGGGCCAGGGCATCATCGAACTCCTGTTCGATGTCCCGGAGGCGGTCCTGTTCCATGGCCCCGAGGGTCCGCAGGGACGACGCCGTCTCCTCCTCCAACCCCCTGCGGATTGCCTCGAGGCACTCGGCCCGCCTCAGGGCCCTCCGCATGGAGTTCTCCGCCCTGACCATTGTGAGCCGCGCCTCTTCCGCCCGCCGCCGCTCCGCACCTATCTGCTGGCCCAACCGCTGCCACACAGAAGACACACCCCGTCCTGGGTCAACGTGCCCTCCGGCCGATGCCTGCCCCTCCGATGTTGAAGGCCCTGAGCCTTCATGGCTCCCACCACGTTACTGCTGCTGCTGTGCCTCTGCCCGTGCACTGCCTCCTGCTGCCTGCACATCCTCTGCCGGCTGGGGTGCAGTTGTTGATGTGGCCACCCCTGCTGGACGTCCGACTCCCGACTGTGGCAGGGATGCCTCCTCCACCAGCCTGGCCGCACCGTCAGAGGCAGCTCCACAGGGCACCCAGGTGACTGATGTGTGGGAAGATGGCACAGAGGACGACTGGCGCGTAGGGGGTCCAGTTGAGGAGGGGGTCAGAGCAAGCCCCATCAGACGGAGGAATCCGGCCTGGGTGACCTGTCCCAGCAGGCTGACGTGGTCAACGAGCCATTCGAGATGACGTGCAGTCTCTCGATGAAAAGACTGCAGGTCACCTCGCATGGCCCGTTGACGCAACGCCACACCAGCCAGGACAGGCTCAACCCAGACCTGGATAGCCACGTCCGCAGGCAGAGGAAGGCCAGTTGACGTGAGCTCATCCCCTGCCTGAAAACGGGTCTGGACGTAGGCATCCCTGCTGGTGCAAGATGATGCAGGGACAGGATCGGGGACAGGATTGCACACAGGCACCTCCGCGGCAGCGTGTGCTGCCTCCTGTCCCTGGTCCTGCACTGCACCACTAGCACCAGTGGGATCCTCACCTCCAGACCCCGTCTCTGGTGCTTGCACGGCCTCCTCCTCCACCAAACCCCCCACCAACCTGGATGACTCCGTGCCATCTTCCCCTTTTGGGCCCTGTGGGGTCCCAGCTGCCCCTTCTGCTGCCGAGGAGTCCAACTCCAACCTCCGCCTCTTGGACCTCCCCCCGGCAGCTGCGGCCTGGGACGCGGCACCGGACTTCTCACTCCCTGACGAGATGACAACACGGGAGGGGAGCCGGGCCTTGCGTCTCCGGCTGGCGGTGGGATCCCCGCCGCTGTGCTCCACAGCACCTTCTCCGCCCTCTTCATCAGTTGACGCTTCAGACAGGGAGAAACAAAACACAGGCATCAGGGCACTGTACAATGGACACATACACACATGACAGTTGCACATGAGTGGCATTGGCAAACCTCAGACATGTCATCACAATCCCCAACACACATGTCATTACTACTCGCACACGAGCCATACCACAGCCATATCGCAACTGCCACCACCATCCATACACATACAACAGCATGAGCAGCCAAAGGTGAGCCAGACATCACATGCAACACAGGAAGTGCACCACACATGTACACACACCACCACACTTGCATGCATGTGTACACCTCTGCCAAGTGTCGCACTGTTCAGACGGGCATCCATGTCACATCTGCCAATCAGGCTTCCACACACCGCTGTCACATGCATCCATGTTGCATCACTGTTGCACCCTTGTCAAATACACACACATGCACATGTACACAGTGCTGATACATGCAGCCGAAAACAACATACATGCGTGACATCACTGACATGTCTACTTACATACACATTCATCCAAACATGGGTGCCCACACAACTGCATTTGGCATGCAAGCCTACACACACAAGCACCATCCATGTCTCACACATTACAGCCCTCGCATGTGTCAGCCCCACGGCCCTGTACACCCCCACCCATACTCGACCCCATACAAACAGATGTGCAACCTGCACTTTACCGAATAATCACCACACGCACTGCTCACAATCAGGATGCATGTACACTCACCGCTCGACTCCAGACGGGTCTGCTTCTCTAGGACCTGGACGTGGAGCGCTGGGGATATGCGTTCCAGGACCCTCATCTGTTCTTCCGACAAGTGGCCCCGGCGCCCCTTGGCATTGCTGCCTTCAAGAGGCTCCGGGCCTTGTTCAGGGTCCTGGACCTGAAGTCCTCCCAGCGCTTCCTGACATGTTGTAAGTCGCGGACTGCCACCCCCTCCGCGTTGATGGCAGTCACGATGTCAGTCCAGATCCGAGTCCGTCCTTCCTTGTCGGCGCGGGAACTTCCGAAGAGGGCATCATACTGCCCCAGGACTTGCTCCACCAGGACACCAACTTCGGTGGCACTGAAGCTGGTGCCCCTCTGCCTCTCTGGCCGGGGGTTGTCAGTGGTCACAGATGGTGTTTGCCCCGACATGACAACCCCAGAGGCAGGAGTGGGTGGGCAACTGGGTCCTGGGGCTGGGCTGTGGAGCGATGGAATCCCAGTCGGGAGTCTTCGGTTCCAGCAGGGGTGGTCACAGCAACAGCACCCCTGGCTGATGTGCAGGCAGCAAATGGCAGTGCACGTGGGCAGCAGGCAGTCAGGCAGCAGCAGATGGCAGGTGGGAGCATGCTCGGGGCTCTGGGGGGCAGTAGTTCGGCCTTCTGGGCAGGAGCGTGGTCTTCCGTGTGCTTACACGTGGCCAGCTTGATACGGAGTGATTTGGTACGTGAAAAATCTGCACGTCAGCGTGTAATTCGAGGAAAGGCCCTTAGCGCGTAAGCGCGTCTGCACGCATACGCATTATCATTGGACATAAGGCCCCTCAAGCGCAAGCGCCCCTGTGACGTGACGCGTACAGACGCGCATGGCCCTTTCCTCGTATTACACGCGGACGTGCAGTTTCCATGCGCGCTTACGCGCATGGACCTTTCCACGTATTACACGCGGATGTGCAGTTTCCACGCGCGCTTACATGCATGGGCCCTTTCCTCGTATTACACGCGGACGTGCAGTTTTTCACGCGCGCTGAAATGCCCATGCACGTCTGTACGCGTCACGTCACAGGGGCGCTTGCGCTTGAGGGGCCTTCTGTCCAATGATAATGCGTATGCGTGCAGACGCGCTTACGCGCTAAGGGCCTTTCCTCGAATTACACGCTGACGTGCAGATTTTTCACGTGCCAAATCACTCCGTATCAAGCTGGCCACGTGTAAGCACACGGAAGACCACGCTCCTGCCCAGAAGGCCGAACTACTGCCCCCCAGAGCCCCGAGCACGCTCCCACCTGCCATCTGCTGCTGCCTGACTGCCTGCTGCCCACGTGCACTGCCATTTGCTGCCTGCACATCAGCCAGGGGTGCTGTTGCTGTGACCACCCCTGCTGGAACCGAAGACTCCCGACTGGGATTCCATCGCTCCACAGCCCAGCCCCAGGACCCAGTTGCCCACCCACTCCTGCCTCTGGGGTTGTCATGTCGGGGCAAACACCATCTGTGACCACTGACAACCCCTGGCCAGAGAGGCAGAGGGGCACCAGCTTCAGTACCACCGAAGTTGGTGTCCTGGTGGAGCAAGTCCTGGGGCAGTATGATGCCCTCTTCGGAAGTTCCCGCGCCGACAAGGAAGGACGGACTCGGATCTGGACTGACATCGTGACTGCCATCAACGCGGAGGGGGTGGCAGTCCCCGACTTACAACATGTCAGGGAGCGCTGGGAGGACTTGAGGTCCAGGACCCTGAACAAGGCCCGGCGCCTCTTGAAGGCAGCGGATGCCAAGGGGCGCCGGGGCCACTTGTCGGAAGAACAGATGAGGGTCCTGGAATGCATATCCCCAGCGCTCCACGTCCAGGTCCTAGAGAAGCAGACCCGTCTGGAGTCGAGCGGTGAGTGTACATGCATCCTGATTGTGAGCAGTGCGTGTGGTGATTATTCAGTAGTGTGCAGGTTGCACATCTGTTTGTATGGGGTCGAGTATGGGTGGGGGTGTACAGGGCCGTGGGGCTGACACATGCGAGGGCTGTAATGTGTGAGACATGGATGGTGCTTGTGTGTGTAGGCTTGCATGCCAAATGCAGTTGTGTGGGCACACATGTTTGGATGAATGTGTATGTAAGTAGACATGTCCGTGATGTCACGCATGTATATTGTTTTCGGCTGCATGTATCAGCACTGTGTACATGTGCATGTGTGTGTATTTGACAAGGGTGCAACAGTGATGCAACATGGATGCATGTGACAGCGGTGTGTGGAAGCCTGATTGGCAGATGTGACATGGATGCCCGTCTGAACAGTGCGACACTTGGCAGAGGTGTACACATGCATGCAAGTGTGGTGGTGTGTGTACATGTGTGGTGCACTTCCTGTGTTGCATGTGATGTCTGGCTCACCTTTGGCTGCTCATGCTGTTGTATGTGTATGGATGGTGGTGGCAGTTGCGATATGGCTGTGGTATGGCTCATGTGTGCGAGTTGTAATGACATGTGTGTTGGGGATTGTGATGACATGTCTGAGGTTTGCCAATGCCACTCATGTGCAACTGTCATGTGTGTATGTGTCCATTGTACAGTGCCCTGATGCCTGTGTTTTGTTTCTCCCTGTCTGCAGCGTCAACTGATGAAGAGGGCGGAGAAGGTGCTGTGGAGCACAGCGGCGGGGATCCCACCGCCAGCCGGAGACGCAAGGCCCGGCTCCCCTCCCGTGTTGTCATCTCGTCGGGGAGTGAGGAGTCCGGTGCCGCGTCCCAGGCCGCAGCTGCCGGGGGGAGGTCCAAGAGGCGGAGGTTGGAGTTGGACTCCTCGGCAGCAGAAGGGGCAGCTGGGACCCCACAGGGCCCAACAGGGGAAGATGGCACTGAGTCATCCAGGTTGGTGGGGGGTTTGGTGGAGGAGGAGGCCGTGCAAGCACCAGAGACGGGGTTTGGAGGGGGGATCCCACTGGTGATAGTGGTGCAGTGCAGGACCAGGGACAGGAGGCAGCACAGGCCGCCGCGGAGGTGCCTGTGTGCAATCCTGTCCCCGATCCTGTCCCTGCATCATCTTGCACCAGCAGGGATGCCTACGTCCAGACCCGTTTTCAGGCAGGGGATGAGCTCACGTCAACTGGCCTTCCTCTGCCTGCGGACGTGGCTATCCAGGTCCGGGTTGAGCCTGTCCTGGCTGGTGTGGCGTTGCGTCAACGGGCCATGCGAGGTGACCTGCAGTCTTTTCATGGAGAGACTGCACGTCATCTCGAATGGCTCGTTGACCACGTCAGCCTGCTGGGACAGGTCACCCAGGCCGGATTCCTCCGTCTGATGGGGCTTGCTCCGACCCCCTCCTCAACTGGACCCCCTACGCGCCAGTCGTCCTCTGTGCCATCTTCCCACCCATCAGTCACCTGGGTGCCCTGTGGAGCTGCCTCTGACGGTGCGGCCAGGCTGGTGGAGGAGGCATCCCTGCCACAGTCGGGAGTCGGACGTCCAGCAGGGGTGGCCACATCAACAACTGCACCCCAGCCGGCAGAGGATGTGCAGGCAGCAGGAGGCAGTGCACGGGCAGAGGCACAGCAGCAGCAGCAACGTGGTGGGAGCCATGAAGGCTCGGGGCCTTCAACATCGGAGGGGCAGGCATCGGCCGGAGGGCAGGTTGACCCAGGACGGGGTGTGTCTTCTGTGTGGCAGCAGTTGGGCCAGCAGATAGGTGCGGAGCGGCGGCGGGCGGAAGAGGCGCGGCTCACAATGGTCAGGGCGGAGAACTCCATGCGGAGGGCCCTGAGGCGGGCCGATTGCCTCGAGGCAATCCGCAGGGGGTTGGAGGAGGAGACGGCATCGTCCCTGCGGACCCTCGGGGCCATGGAACAGGACCGCCTCCGGGACATCGAACAGGAGTTCGATGATGCCCTGGCCCGGAACACCACGGAGTGAGCCGCTGGACTTGCCCGCCGCCTTTGTATATAGTTCTTTAGTTTTAGGTTTCCTTTGTTTGTTCTTATGATTTGGAGTCGACGGACACTGCTCCACTTTTTGTATATAGTTGCATTTTAGTTAGGGTTTTTTGTAGGTTTCCTTTGTTCAGTTGGGCTCATGGACCCTTGGATGTTTTGTACATAGTTCTTCATTGGATTGATTTTATTTTTAATTTGACTTTGGACAACATTTTTTTGGATTAGGATTTGGTGTTTTTATTTTTTTAGACGGACATGCAGATTATCTTTTTTTCATTGCCATTGTAGTTTGTTTCATTTCATTTGCATTCTTTTTTTTTAATACAATTTTGTTTTCATACTTCACTGTGTGGTATCATCTCATTGGTTTCATGCATGTCATGTTGGGTGTTTTCCCATTCAATTGCAACCATTGTGTGTGACGGACATGGGTTCATTTGCTTTATGAACATTGGGGGTGTAACATGTAATTTCAATTTCCATGTGGGTGAATGGGTTACTTGGTAGGGCTTTTTGGCTGTGGAGGCTGACCATAACGCACATGATTGGGGATTGTGAGGACCTGGTGGAGGCTGCCGATGGTGGCTGGTGGGAGGGGGTGGTGGGAGACATGAGTGGGGGCCTGGTGGGGGCTGCCCCACACTGCTGGGGGGGAGGGGGTGGTGGGAGACATGAGTGGGGGCCTGGTGGGGGCTGCCCCTGCACTGCTGGGGGGTGGGGGTGGTGGGAGACATGGGTGGGGGCCTGGTGGAGGCTGCCCCACACTGCTGGGGGGGAGGGGGTGGTGGGAGACATGAGTGGGGGCCTGGTGGAGGCTGCCCCTGCACTGCTGGGGGGTGGGGGTGGTGGGAGACATGGGTGGGGCCTGCTGGCAGGTGCCCCACAGTGCTGGGGGGTGGGGGTGGTGGGGAACATGAGTTGGACATGGGTGGGGGCCTGGTGGAGGGTGCCCCTGGTGGCTGGGGGGTGGGGGTGCTGGGGAACATGAGTTGGACATGGGTGGGGGCCTGGTGGAGGCTGCCCCTGCACTGCTGGGGGGTGGGGGTGGTGGGAGACATGGGTGGGGGCCTGGTGGAGGCTGCCCCTGGTGGCTGGGGGGTGGGGGTGCTGGGAGACATGGGTGGGGGCCTGGTGGAGGCTGCCCCTGGTGGCTGGGGGGTGGGGGTGCTGGGAGACATGGGTGGGGGCCTGGTGGAGGCTGCCCCTGGTGGCTGGGGGGTGGGGGTGGTGGCGAACATGAGTTGGACATGGGTGGGGGCCTGGTGGAGGCTGCCCCTGCACTGCTAGGGGGTGGGGGTGGTGGGAGACATGGGTGGGGCCTGCTGGCAGGTGCCCCACAGTGCTGGGGGTTGGGGGTGGTGGGGAACATGAGTTGGACATGGGTGGGGGCCTGCTGGCAGGTGCCCCACAGTGCTGGGGGGTGGGGTGCAGGGGTACATGAGTTGCACATGGGTGGGGGCCTGCTGGCAGGTGCCCCACAGTGCTGGGGGGTGGGGGTGGTGGGAGACATGGGTGGGGGCCTGGTGGAGGCTGCCCCTGGTGGCTGGGGGGTGGGGGTGCTGGGAGACATGGGTGGGGGCCTGGTGGTGGGTGCCCCTGCACTGCTGGGGGGTGTGGGTGCTGGGAGACATGGGTGGGGGCCTGTGGTGGGTGCCCCTGCACTGCTGGGGGGTGGGGGTGGTGGGAGACATGGGTGGGGGCCTGGTGGAGGCTGCCCCTGGTGACTGGGGGGGTGGGGGTGGTGGGAGACATGGGTGGGGGCCTGGTGGAGGCTGCCCCTGGGGAGTGGGGGGTGAGGGTGCTGGGAGACATGGGTGGGGGCCTGGTGGAGGCTGCCCCTGGGGGGTGGGGGTGCTGGGAGACATGGGTGGGGGCCTGGTGGTGGGTGCCCCTGGTGGCTGGGGGGTGGGGGTGGTGGGAGACATGGGTGGGGGCCTGGTGGAGGCTGCCCCTGGTGGCTGGGGGGTGGGGGTGGTGGGAGACATGGGTGGGGGCCTGGTGGAGGCTGGCCCTGGGGAGTGGGGGGTGGGGGTGATGTGAGACATGGGTGGGGGCCTGGTGGAGGCTGCCCCTGCACTGCTGGGGGGTGGGGGTGGTGGGAGACATGGGTGGGGCCTGCTGGCAGGTGCCCCACAGTGCTGGGGGGTGGGGGTGGTGGGGAACATGGGTTGGACATGGGTGGGGGCCTGCTGGCAGGTGCCCCACAGTGCTGGGGGGTGGGGGTGGTTGGGAACATGAGTTGGACATGGGTGGGGGCCTGCTGGCAGGTGCCCCACAGTGCTGGGGGGTGGGGGTGGTGGGGAACATGAGTTGGACATGGGTGGGGGCCTGCTGGCAGGTGCCCCACAGTGCTGGGGGGTGGGGGTGGTGGGGAACATGAGTTGGACATGGGTGGGGGCCTGCTGGCAGGTGCCCCACAGTGCTGGGGGGTGGGGGTGGTGGGAGACATGGGTGGGGGCCTGGTGGAGGCTGCCCCTGGTGGCCGGGGGGTGGGGGTGGTGGGAGACATGGGTGGGGGCCTGGTGGAGGCTGGCCCTGGGGAGTGGGGGGTGGGGGTGGTGTGAGACATGGGTGGGGGCCTGGTGGAGGCTGCCCCTGCACTGCTGGGGGGTGGGGGTGGTGGGAGACATGGGTGGGGCCTGCTGGCAGGTGCCCCACAGTGCTGGGGGGTGGGGGTGGTGGGGAACATGAGTTGGACATTGGTGGGGGACTGCTGGCAGGTGCCCCACAGTGCTGGGGGGTGGGGGGGAACATGAGTTGGACATGGGTGGGGGCCTGCTGGCAGGTGCCCCACAGTGCTGGGGGGTGGGGGTGTAGGGGTACATGAGTTGCACATGGGTGGGGGCCTGCTGGCAGGTGCCCCACAGTGCTGGGGGGTGGGGGTGGTGGGAGACATGGGTGGGGGCCTGGTGGAGGCTGCCCCTGGTGGCTGGGGGGTGGGGGTGCTGGGAGACATGGGTGGGGGCCTGGTGGTGGGTGCCCCTGCACTGCTGGGGGGTGGGGGTGGTGGGAGACATGGGTGGGGGCTTGGTGGTGGGTGCCCCTGCACTGCTGGGAGGTGGGGGTGGTGGGAGACATGGGTGGGGGCCTGGTGGAGGCTGCCCCTGGTGACTGGGGGGGTGGGGGTGGTGGGAGACATGGGTGGGGGCCTGGTGGAGGCTGCCCCTGGGGGGTGGGGGTGCTGGGAGACATGGGTGGGGGCCTGGTGGAGGCTGCCCCTGGGGGGTGGGGGTGCTGGGAGACATGGGTGGGGGCCTGGTGGTGGGTGCCCCTGGTGGCTGGGGGGTGGGGGTGGTGGGAGACATGGGTCGGGGCCTGGTGGAGGCTGCCCCTGGTGGCTGGGGGTGGGGGTGGTGGGAGACATGGGTGGGGGCCTGGTGGAGGCTGGCCCTGGGGAGTGGGGGGTGGGGGTGGTGTGAGACATGGGTGGGGGCCTGGTGGAGGCTGCCCCTGCACTGCCAGGGGGTGGGGGTGGTGGGAGACATGGGTGGGGCCTGCTGGCAGGTGCCCCACAGTGCTGGGGCGTGGGGGTGGTGGGGAACATGAGTTGGACATGGGTGGGGGCCTGCTGGCAGGTGCCCCACAGTGCTGGGGGGTGGGGGTGGTGGGGAACATGAGTTGGACATGGGTTGGGGCCTGCTGGCAGGTGCCCCACAGTGCTGGGGGGTGGGGGGGGGGTGGGGAACATGAGTTGGACATGGGTGGGGGCCTGCTGGCAGGTGCCCCACAGTGCTGGGGGGTGGGGGTGGTGGGGAACATGAGTTGGACATGGGTGGGGGCCTGCTGGCAGGTGCCCCACAGTGCTGGGGGGTGGGGGTGCAGGGGTACATGAGTTGCACATGGGTGGGGGCCTGCTGGCAGGTGCCCCACAGTGCTGGGGGTGGGGGTGGTGGGAGACATGGGTGGGGGCCTGGTGGAGGCTGCCCCTGGTGGCTGGGGGGTGGGGGTGGTGGGAGACATGGGTGGGGGCCTGTGGAGGGTGCCCCTGGTGGCTGGGGGTGCAGGGGGACATGCGTTGGTGGGCAGTAGTGCAAGTTGACATGTGGGTTGGCTGGGAGGCATGGCCATGGTGGATGGGGTGCCTGCAGGACATGTGCAGGGTAGGCCCCTGTGGTGTGAGCCACCTGCAGGTGCCGTGGAGGGTGTAGAGGGAACACCTGGGAGGGCCCACACGTGCAATTCACGTGTGGTGCTCCCCGCGCACCCCTGTAATACACGTACCCTGATGGAATCACGTGTCGAACTTCCCCCTCACCCCGAAATACACGTACCCTGATGGAATCGCGTGTGGAACTTCCCGCGCACCCCTGGAATACACGTACCCTGCTGATTTTGCGTGTGTAACTTCCCCTGCACCCTGAAATACACGTACCCTGCTGATATCGCGTGTGTAACTTCACGCGCACCCCGAAATACACGTACCCTGATGGAATCGCGTGTGGAACTTCCCGCGCACCCCTGAGATACGCGTACCCTGCTCGCACGGACCCAATCGCGTGTGGAAATTCCCTCGCACCCCTGAAATACACGTACCATGATGAAATCGCGTGTGTAACTCCACCTGCACCCTGAAATACACGTACCCTGATGGAATCGCGTGTGGAACTTCCCGCGCACCCCTGGAATACACGTACCCTGCTGATTTCGCGTGTGTAACTTCCCCTGCACCCTGAAATACATGTACCCTGCTGATATCGCGTGTGGAACTTCACGCGCACCCCGAAATACACGTACCCTGATGGAATCGCGTGTGGAACTTCCCGCGCACCCCTGGAATACACGTACCCTGCTGATTTCGCGTGTGTAACTTCCCCTGCACCCTGAAATACACGTACCCTGCTGATATCGCGTGTGGAACTTCACGCGCACCCCGAAATACATGTACCCTGACGGAATCGCGTGTGGAACTTCCCGCGCACCCCTGAGATACGCGTACCCTGCTCGCACGGGCCCAATCGCGTGTGGAAATTCCCACGCACCCCTGAAATACACATACCCTGCTGGAATCGCGTGTGTAACTTCCCCTGCACCCTGAAATACACGTACCCTGCTGATATCGCGTGTGGAACTTCACGCGCACCCCGAAATACACGTACCCTGATGGAATCGCGTGTGGAACTTCCCGCGCACCCCTGAGATACGCGTACCCTGCTCGCACGGGCCCAATCGCGTGTGGAAATTCCTGCGCCTCCCTGAAATACACGTACCCTGCTGGAATCGCGTGTATAACTTCCCCTGCACCCTGAAATACACGTACCCTGCTGATATCGCGTGTGGAACTTCACGCGCACCCCGAAATACACGTACCCTGATGGCATCGCGTGTGGAACTTCACGCGCACCCCGTACTACACGTACCCTGATGGAATCGCGTGTGGAACTTCCCGCGCACCCCTGAGATACGCGTACCCTGCTCGCACGGGTCCAATCGCGTGTGGAAATTCCCGCGCACCCCTGAAATACGCGTACCCTGCTCGCACGGGGCCAATCGCGTGAGGTACTTCCCGCGCACCCCAGTGATACACGTAGCCCGCTTGCTGTGCTGGTACAGGGTTAGCGCAGCCCTTTGCGCTGGATTGGGTATATTGATGGCTTTTCCCTGCGCAAGAGGCGTTCTTGGGGGCGTAACTGGCGCTGCTGCAGGGTCGCTGCGCCACTGTGCGCCACGGCTGGTTTTGGTGGCTGGAATCCATGAATACACTGTGCGCGGAAATGGATTTTTGCGCACGCGGCTGGCGCAGGGATTCGCACGCGCACACTGTGCGCCAGCCGCGTGCGCCACTTGTGCGCTGAATTCTATGAATTACCCCCTTTGTCTTAGTTAGTCACTTTGGGCTTTTCCCTCTTAGGCTTTTTTCCCTTTCTCTAGGAAAGTCGAATCTGTGTGTTTTTGCATTGTGGTGTGTTTGAAATTTAGGCTTTTTTTCCTCTCTCTAGGAAAGTTGAATCTGGGTGTTTTTGCATTTGTGGTGTGTTTGAAATGTAGGCATGTTTCCCTCTCTCTAGGAAAGTCGATTCTGGGTGATTCTGTCATCCTTCCTTTTCATCGGCTCCCTCCCGCTTATCCTTAAGCACTCCCTTGTACACCCTCTACTCTAAGTGCAAGTGAATCTGTTCATCTGCACATATTGCTCCCTTCTCCTCCCTCCCGCCTTCCCTTTCCTCCCCATCCTGCAATCCCCCCTTCTCGCCTCATTTCTGTTACTGCACTTGCACGCTCCAAATTGTCCCACAACCTAGTAGAAACTATATAGTTTGTCTTCTTCCCTGTTCATCCCAACGTTTACTTTCCCTCCTCTCCCTCCCCATCTTTTTCTGTTACTGCACTTGCACGCACCGAATAGTCTCACGAACTAGTAGGAACATTATTGTTTGTCTTTCCCTGTTCATCTCAACCTTCACTTCCCCTCCTCCCCATCGCCCTTCTTTTTTCTGTGACTGCATTTGCATGCTCCGAATTGTCTCACAACATAGTAGGAATATTTTTGTTTGTCTTTCCCTGTTCATCCCATGTTGTTCCCTGCTCATCCCAACCTTCACTTCCCCTCCTCCCACTCTTCCCTAATTTCTGTTATTGCACTTGCACGCTCCGAATTGTCTCATGACCTAGTAGGAATATTTTTGTTTGTCTTTCCCGGTTCATCCCATCCTTCACCCCCCTTCGCCCCCAGCATTCTTGTTACTGCACTTGCACGGACCGAATGTCTCAAGACCTAGAGGGAACGTTATTATTTGGTTTTTCTCCCCTTCTTCCCACTCCCTTGTCTTGATGCGCCCTGAAACACTTTTGCTGAATAGGTGCATTATAAATACCCAATAAATAAATAAATAAATAAATAAATAAATAAATAAATAAATAAATAAATAAAATGGATCCCTATGGGAACTGTCTGCTTTTTGCTGGTGCATTATTTCTCAACCCCAGAGGTGCTAGAACGTGAGAAACTACATTAGAATCTTGAGCACAGGATATAAATGTCCTGGCACCTGAGGGAGAGTAGTCTATAGGGAACTTTCATACTTCTTTTTTTTAAAAACAATTATTATTGCTATTCAGCATCTAACCGTACATCTATGCAACTGGTCACCATAATCTTTCTCATACTGTCATAAGCTTCTTTTGTATTCACCCCTTCCCCCTCCCATACCCTCCACCCCCAGCCGACATAGCACTGTGCCAATTTGCTTCCGCCCCAATAGGCTTTATCTGAAAATCTGCCCTATATCAGGACTCCGCACTATCCGGACCTGCTTGGACCGGCGTAGATAGTTCAGCCACTAGTTGTCTCCAGGTGGTACTCACATCCAGGGTAATCCCCACTTTAGCCATGAGTTGAGCCACTTCATCCCAAAATCTACTTATTTCTATACAGGACCAGAACATATGTACCATCCCAGCATCTACAGCTCCACATTTCGGGCATGCTTGTATTACTGCATGATTGAATTTAGCAATTCTACCAGGGTTTAGGTATGCTCTGTGAGTTACATACAACTGAATCAGTTGCAACAATGCATTTCTCGATACCTTCTTGTGGTACCCTTGAACCCTCCTCCACATTCCATCTGACATCGTTTCCCCGACTTCCTCCTCCCAGTTTATCCTCGTCCGGACTATCTCTTTTTCTATCTTGGACATAGGCAACTCATATATACGAGAAACCTTGTGTCCTGCTTTTGACACCTCATAAAATGTTTCTATCACTGCATCTGGTTGTGAGGCCAGCTGGGCTTCAGACCACATGATCTTAAGGATCTGCTGCAATCGGCAATAGGTTATGTGCTGTCCCCGATGTAATCCTGTGTCCTCCACCAACCCTTTGAACTCCTTGGGTTTCCCTTCCACCCATATATCGCTAACCGTCGCTATCCCAATCAGTTCCCACCTCCTTCTAACATTCAGTCTAACCTGTGTATCCACCCTTTCCAGCACCACCAATGGTATCCGCGGGGAGCACGGAGGAGGGTTGTTTGCCAATTGGCATGCTTTGTGCCAAATCACCTCTCCTAGTCTCAGCAGCCGGCCCTCCCCCCTGTCCCTGTTTTTAGGCAGCCATATTATCTCGTTCAGGAAGTATGGGGAGCTCTCGGCACTAAGTAGCCTGGTTTCCGCAGTCTAGTCCTCCGATAGCCATTTCGCCACAAATTAAAGCTGACTAGCTAGGTAGTACACTTCAAAATTGGGCAGTTTTATGCCTCCTAGTTCATATGAATTCTGTAATTTTCACAGTGCCACTCTATTTTTTGTATTGTGCATATATTCTGTAGTTTCGTAAAAAAAACATTTGGGTATTTCGTACGGGATATTTGCAAAATAATTTAACAGTCTGGGCAGCACCACCATCTGGAGCAATGCTGTGCGACCCATCATAGACAATGGTAATCTGGCCCTAAATGCCATGCTTTTCTCTATTTTGGACCGCTCCCTTACCGTATTTTGTCTGTGCTCCTCCTCAGGGTCATGATATATATCTACCCGTAGGTATCTGAATGTCTCTACTTCCCAGTCTTTCGGTAACACTGCCAGTTTGTGTAGTGGTATCCCTGCATACCTCCCCAGGGGGAATATGCTTGATTTCTGCGGATTGACAGTTATTCCCGATACCATTGCGTATCTAGCCATTACCTCTAGAATGTATTTAAAATGTTCTTCTGGATATTGCAGGTATAAGAGCATATCATCTGCATACAGTGATATCAGGTGTTGCCCTCCCTTTGTGCTAATTCCTACTTCCATGTACATCTCCCTCAGGTACACAACTAGGGGCACTAACACTAAAATAAAGAGCATCAGGGACCACAGGCATCCTTGTCTGGTACCTTTTCCAGTCGCCAGCATTCAGAAATCGTGGATCTCGTCTTGACCCCTGCCACTGGCTCTCTGTACAATAGTTGCGCCCATTTCAGATATATGAGTCCGATCCCATATTTTTCGAGGACCACTAGCAGCCATGGCCATTTCACAGAGTCAAACGCTTCCACTGCATCGATCGAGATTATAGCCGCCTCTTGCGTGTCCCCTGTGTGTAATCAATTACGTAATGTAACCTACTCAGATTATTAGTTATATTCCTGTATGTTGCATCCTCGGTCTGATCCGCATGTATAAGTTTGCCTATGACTGGTCTTAACCTGTTCGCCATGACTGCCGTAAGAATCTTCCCATCTTGATTCAGTAGTGAGAGGGGCCTGTAGGACCCGCATTCTGAGTCCCGCTTATTGGGTTTGAAGAGCGGGATGATTATCGCCTCTCGCAAGGTTTCAGGTAATTTGCCTATGTTGAGGGCTTCATTTAACATCTCTAGCAGTGGTGGGAGAATTTCGGTCTTTTATGCTTTATAAAAATTCACTGGGTAGTCTGTCTGCACCCGGGGCCTTTCTGGTGGGCAGTTGCTCTATCACATACTCTAACTCTTCAATTGTTATGGGAACTTCTAAGGTATCCCTTTCTGTTTCATCCAGTTTGGGGAATGTGATCTCCGTAAGCGTTGCTTGTATATCTAGTACCATCCCCTCCTCAGAGTCCCTGTATAGCTGCTTGTAATAGTCGTAGAAGTTTTCGTTTGCTCCCTCCTGGGTGTCTCGTATCTGTCCATCCCTCCCCCTCACCGCCCCGATAGTGGGCCTGGGAGTGTCGCTTTTATATGACCAGGCTAGCAGTCTGCCTGGTTTGTCTCCCTCAGCATGTTGCTTATCAATATATTTCCTATAGCTTAGGTTGCCTAGTCTCTCCCAGTGGCCTCTGCATTCCTGTTGCAGTCGGTTTACTTCCTTGATCTCCTCAGCGGATCTTGCGACCTCTTACATAATTGTTTCTAACTTCTTTTCTGCGCTCTGTAATTCCTGCGTTATGACTTCTTGCATCCGCTTAGACTTGGTCATGGCCGCCCCTCTCACCACCACTTTAAACGCCTCCCATAACACACCGGCCGCACCAACAATACCAGTGTTATGCATGAAATATTCCTTCACCTCTGCCCTCAGGCCCTCTCGAAACCCAATATCTTTCAATGCCTCTGCCCTGACCCTCCATGTCGGTACTCTTGCACGGGGTGGTACAATCTACTAAATCACTATTAGGGGGGCATGATCTGACAGAACCATGGCTTTGTATTCAGCCTGTGTCACCTCGTTTATCAAATCTGTGCTGGTAAATACATAGTCCAGCCTGGTGTATAGGTTCTGTGGGGCAGAATAATGTGAGTACCCTCGGTCTAGTGGGTGTCGCACTCTCCATACATCCACTAACAGAAAGGCCTGCCCCAGTGTGCTCAAAGCTTTCGCAAACGGGGTCGGCGAGCTAGTTTCCTATCCGACCTGTCCATCACCGGGTCCAGGGTACAGTTAAGGTCACCCCCCCCCATACCACTGCTCCATCCATATAAGGGCTGATCTTTGTATATAGTGATCTGAAATACATTGTTGTATCATGATTTGGTGTGTACACATTGATAAAACAGATTCCCTTGCTTTCCACCAAGCTCCTTACCACTACCATCCTGCCATCCTTGTCTGTGGTGGACTGCAGCATCTTTAGTGGGACATGTGGTGCTATCCATGTCACAACCCCTCTAGCATACGCTGAGTAGGTTGCCCCCAAGGTCGTTCCCTTCCATTTCCTCATGATCATGTCTTGTTTATCTTTAGTTAGGTGTGTTTCTTGCAACAATGCCACGTCTATCTTCTGCCGCCTAAAGTATGTCATGAACCTTTTTGGTTTAATGTAGCTGTTTAGCCCCCTCACATTCCAGGTTACTATCTTGAGTATACCCACCATTTCCAGTTATCATTCCCTCCTCTCTGCTTCCAGTTCCCTTTCCCTTGCTTTGTAGAGCATGTCTGTGGGCCAAGCCTCTAAGTACTTCCCCAAAATGGCCACCCTCCCCTCCCCCCAACAACCCGAACAATTGCCCAGCTCTAAAACTGAATCTCAGGCATCCCCGCTTCTCTCTCCTTTTCCGGTCCATTGCCAGTACTCGGAGCGAGCGCAGTGGGCGGATACTGCGCTACCAGTATCCCAGCTATCTAACCTATTGTGGGGTAAGAGTGATTCTCGCGCCGCCATTTCTCATGCCGCATTTCGCGGAGCTTATTAGGTCACACATTCTAGTTACATAATAGTCTGAGTGTCTCTTCTGCCACAGTCTATATCCGCTTCCCCCTCCAGAATATACAATTGGAACCCCATTGGCGTGTCACTTATCACTTTCCTCTCCGTTCTGGTCCTGCTTGCCGAAAGCATATTCTGTGAGTCCATCCAGTTATTCACATCCTCTGGGATTTCGATGAACCAAGCACGGTCTTTATGCAGCACCTTCATCTTAGCCGGATACAACATAAACTTGAGGCTAGCCGCTCGTAGTCTTCTCTTCATCGGCCGTAGCTCATCCTTTGTTTTTGTACCAGAAAGGTGTAATCTGGGTATGCCGTGATTGTCGCTGATGCCCGACTGATGGTACCCCCTTTACGGAAATGTTCCAGGATTTTCTCCCTGCCCTTATAGTTAAGTATTTTGGCAACTATAGGTCTTGCCGGGGCCCCAGGCTGCAGCCTCCTCGTTAGGGCTCTGTGCGCTCTCTCCACCGTGAACCCCTGGGTAAGTGCACCAGCCCCTATTTTTTGCAGGAGCAGAACCTAACTAACTGTGTACTTAGTTGGGTTCTGGCCTCCCTCGCCTTCGGCAGTCCAATAATTTGCGTGTTGTTCCGCCTAGCTCGGCCTTCAGCTTCCTCCGCCCTGTTTTCTAGGTTCTGTACTTGTTGCTTCAAGGTGGAGACCGCCAGGGAATTGTCTTTGCAGCTGCTAGTGTTGGCTTTCACCTCTTTTTCCAGCACTCCGGTGCGCTCTGACAGTGATCTGACATCTTGTCTTAGGAGGTTCATGTCAATCTGCATTGCATCTATTTTGGATGCCAGAGATGCTTTCAGTTCCGCTATTGCGATCAGCATTTGCTTGTCATCCTGCCTTGTTGTGTCTCCTTCGCTGGCCTCCTGAGGTTGTGTCTTAGCGCCTTCCGTCGATGGAGTGGGTCTGGCGAAGGTATCCAAGGACGATCGATTCACCTTGCTGCTATTTGGTTTAGCCGCCATTGCTATTGCCTTCTCTCTGGTACTCTTTTTCCTCCCTGGCATGCGCATTGCTGCCAACTGTCAGCACCATGCTCGGTAGGGGATGTGCACTGTCGTTTGTATGCTGGTACCAATGGTGCACCTCCTCTTCAGTGTCTTGCAGCAAGCCGTCCTCTTGTTCCCTATGATTCCTCATCGTCAACTGCGCAGCTTGGGGCACATCATATGAAACCAGCACGTGTTATCAGCTCCTTCGTTGTGCCTTCCCTTCTTCACCCACTGTCCATTTAGCTCAGGAGGTTCTGTTCCTTGTCTATGCAGCTTGGGGCGTACTATACATCTTCAGCCCGTGTTGTCCGCAACCTAGTCCTCACTCTTGTGTCGTCCTCTTTATGCCTTCCCGTTCTGTCCGGTTATAGCATGCAGCGTTCTGCAGCACTGTACTGTGGGTCTTTTTATTTTATACACACGCATCCATTTCCTTTTCCGAGTGCATGTTCCAGGTTGGGCTATGCCAATCTTCCTGAGCCGTCAGCTGAGGCCCATCCGTTTACCTTGGCCCCATTTATCGATTAGGTGCGTGTGGCTCTGCGGAAATTCCAGACGCTGCTTGTCCCCATGCCACCTTCTCACAATTGCCGCTGCTCCTGTTCCGCCCAGCACTTAGGGGTGTCCAGAGAACTGTGTCTCCAGTATTTGTTTATTGCCGTAGAAGTTCTCTTTTGTATGTGGGCTTTACGCGCCTTCTGCTGGGATAGCGCCCTTCTGGACTGACATCTGAGTCCAGTTACTCTATACAGTGTCTGCGGTTGTAATCCTGTGCCAGTTACTCCAGCTCCTCATGAATCGCCCCTACCTCACCTGCATTCTGTTAAGTCCCGTGCAGTTGGGGCTTACCACCGCTTTGCCTGCCCTCCATCCAACTGCCCTACGGGGCCTGTGACACGCTGAGAACGCTTCCAATAGCCGAGGGCCTCCTCCCTTCATGGCAGCCTTTGTTGCACGTCCATTTTCTTGCGAGTAATGGCTGTCTGATGGCTCCTCACTCACTGCTGGCGGGCGATTTCTTCGTGATGATCTCCCAGCCTCAGCCCTTCCGTTACAATGTAATGCTGGAGCCGATTCTCGTCCATGAGCTCGCTGAGTTGATCTATCGTGCTTGTGCAATGCACGTTTCTTGTTTCTCAGTGTGCATCCATTCTATTACTGGGGTTCTACTGTGACTCTCTTGCTGCGAATGCCATTACCAGGCACCTTTAGCCGCGTTAGTAGCCTTCGCGCTCTTGAGTGCTTATGCGGCGGCCCAGCTGTTTCTCTTTTTGTTCTTGCTGCTGACTGCTTGAGGTGTATACGCCTTGCAGACTGCCACTGTTGTGCTCGCCTTCGCCAGTGACACAAAGTAGCAGTTGTTCATCTATTTCCACACTCCTGCTGACAGCCTTCCGCATGTAGGTTACTGTACCGCCTTAGTTAGTACAGTCATCCAATCCGTCCTTCATGCCCACCCTCGTATACCATGAAGATTGGAGCCCCGTTTCTTCCATCAGCACTACTGTAGTCGGCCTTTGTCTTCACTCCCGGATGGGCGCCATTTTGTTTTCAGTGTCCGCTGTTGCGTTCAAACCTCTCTGCTTACAATTTTCTTTGTGCTTACATATTTCTTTTCTGACTTTTCACCACTGCATGCCGCTCCTATTCATAGTGCTGCAGCTTCAGATTCACTGCGTTCCGCGAGCTTTCAGCATCCCTTTACAGAAGGATCACCATCGGATCAGCAGGAGCTCCTAGAATACAAGCCTTAGCCTGTGGCCATGTAGCCACGCCCCCCACTTTCATCCTTCATCTATGGCAACTAACGGTAAGGTGTATTGCTTCTTATAGAGAGCACATTTAAATTATGAAATGGGACTATGATAGCTGTTGTTTTTGTATATAATGCACTTTAACGTGTTTTATTATATAGTCCACATTTTACTGTTTAGCTCATGAGCATAATTTATAACGCTATTTATAACCATATTTAAGTATTTATGTGATTACTGATGGCTGTATGAAAGTATAATACCTCTATGGTGGGGACAGATGGGTATACCTTAAACATAATATAAATTCTGTACAGTTTCTCTATATGTCACATGTGTTAGTGCATTTTGTCAGCTTCCTAGGTAGAACTTATGGCAATAATTATCAGCGTGATGACGTATGTTAGTGTTTGTTAGGGAGTTTTATCATTTTTATGCTTCATCCCCTCTACTAGTGAGACCCCCAGCACTTTTTGCTGGACCTCTGGACCTTTTTCTTAAAATGTTGAATGAGTGGAGCCTTTTTCCACTCATTCATTCTTGTGGGGCCTGTCTTTTGGAACACTATTCTTTGTATTTTACCTGTGTTATGAAGACTGTCTGCTCCATAGCTCTTAAAGGCATCTGTATTTTACTATTGCAGCACACAGCTCCTTATGGGCAGTGTTGCTGGGGACCCTTAGGGTCCTCCTTTGAGATTATTTTTCTTATCCTCAAGTAACTGCAGTTCTTAAGGATCCTTAGTATATCTCCCAAAACTTTAGAGTCTGACAGATTGGCACACCCCACCTTATGTGGAGTGCCAAAGGGATACCTAGTATCCCCCTTCTCTCTGTCCCTGTGACCTTTTAGTCACATAGATAATCTCCTAGTTATGGTTGGTGGCAGTGGACGTGTTCTACGAACGATTGTGTAATTTTTATATTGCAGGCTATGTCCATAGTCTCGGTAGTGAACAATAGGGGCACCCAAGCACCAATTTAGGGCCCCCTCTTATCTTTTTGCCATTACTCGCGTGGTTGTTCTTTGTAAGACCTTCTTTTACCGTTCTGGGAGGGGGAGGCCTGTGTGTGTGTTTTGTCTTTGCCATGAACCCATGGGTGTCCCGGCCTGGGCTCCAGAGGTTCTGGGCAGGAAGTGGTGGAGGAGGTTTCCACCAGGGCTTTAAGTGGGCCGGGGCCTGCCGGGGCCGGGCCCCGGCAGTCTCCAAAAAGTGAGACTGAGCCGGGGCCCTGCCGGGGCCCCCCGATGCCACCAAGCCACGGCGGGTGCATCTCCCGCCACAGACGCGACTGGCGGACGGCCGCCCATGAAGAGGTCAGGCCGCAGGCGCCGGTGCCGCACAGAGTCAGGCAACACAGGCAAAGCTCTGACTGACAGACTTGCCAGCCAGTCACAGCTTGAGCGACGCTGTGACTGGCTGACACTTCTGCCAGTCACAGCTGAGCTGCCTGCTGCCGAGGGCATCACAGCGTTGGAAATGGTGACGTTACTTCCTCTGGCAACCCCTCGCGAGGGGTTGCCAGAGGAAGTCACGTCACCGAGGCTCGCAAGGAGTTAAAGTGGCCATAGGTTTGGGACGGTCGGTTTCCTTACCTGCGACGACCGGCGACGACCCCCATCTGACGAGAGAAGGAGAAAATCATGAGGTAAGTGAAAGTCTGCTCTGATGTTCCTTGTTGCAGTTTCAGCTAGTCAAGGCGAACTTCGCACTTCAATGTGTATGTGTGTTCGCCTTGGAAAGCTGAAACTGCAACAGACAATTCTGTTGCTTTTTTTTAATGTTAATTTTCCTTTGATTGTCCCCTTTACTTTTCTGCTCTCTTCGGTGATGCTCCACCGCCTTCTACCCCATTCGCCTCTGCATTTCTCTCTTCCCCCTTTATTTGAGTTTTTGGCGTGTTTGCCGCCCATCTCGGTGTTCCCCTATGTTGGTCGTTCTCTCTCGTTCCACCTCTTCCCCCTCACTTCTGCTCTCGTTATCTCTGTCCTTTTCTCTTTTTTCACTTCCCATACCCCACTGTAAATTGCTATAAATCATAAGCGACGTGGGGGTCTGGGGTATAATTTAAGCTTTATTTGTCCCATACTATGAGAGTCTACTATCACCAGTGTGCAAGTTAATGAAATTCTTAACAAATCTGCTCTGGGTTTTGCAGCTTTTTTATGGAGACTCAAATGGCAGTCAAGGAAAATTAATGATAAGGTTGCCTGTGTGTAGGCATTGTTTTCCACAGCATGGGGCTTACGATGCATTCTTTCAATGTAATTGTAATTGGTTATTTATAACGTGCTTAATACCCAGAGGTTTCTAATTTCGGACCGGGGGTTTGAACCTGTGTTGTTCCCCGTCATTTTGCATACAAGGTGAGCGCGTTTCCCCTGAACTATCGTCCAACAGCTATAATTACCCAATATTTGCACTTATTTAGGGACTGCCCTGTCCCTCCCAATTACCTACCCTCTGCTGTCTCTTTTGTGATCTACCACTGATCACTTAGTTTTTAATGCTCTGTTGAGGAGAAAAATATGTATCAACTGCCCCATTTCCTTATTGTATCTGAATGCAAAGTGGGGGAAAAAGCGGGAACAGAGCTGGTACATCAATCTCAGAGGGCTGGGTAGGAGAGCTAATCCAGCACCCTCTAAGATACTTCACCCAGGCTGCCATCTTATTTGCCAGTCCCAAGAAACTGCCTTGGCTGGTGTTCTATGTTGTCAGGCCACCACCTCATAGAGCTTCCTTCCTTTTGCCACAGCAATTGTCATGAGAATGTGTACAACAAGCAGTTTTGTACATCACGTCACTAACCAGGACTAAGGTACACTCGTACAGCCATCAGTATGTGACTCGACTCCATGAGAATAAAGGCTGCTGGTGCTGGACTATAATATTTAAGATTAGCTGGCAGCGCTTTGGGAGACCGGGATTGGAAATTTAAGGGTTTCTTTCAAAGGGGGACTTCGCTGGTTTGGTGAACCCAAAAAGGGACAGTTCCTGTGTCATGTTTGGACGAGTCCGTTTATTTATGGGATAAGTTGATTTCTCATACATTTGGCCCCTTGGACAAGAGGTTGTATTAACAAATTCTACACCCCTCCTATACAATAGTATTTGCGTTGATCTGATGTGATGGTTTTTAACCCCAATAATTTTTGCCTTGCACTTGAACACAGATTTGTAAATGAATGTTTCACGTGGGAGGATGGTAACTCCCCCTTTTGTTAATCTTTTGGGATTGGCAACTTTTGATCTATATCGCTCTCAAAATATCTCACATAGATCACACTGGTGAGGCCCAAATTGGGTGAAACATGTCACTGATTGTGGACATCTCTAACCTGTCTCTTCTGTTTTTTGGTGACTATTCTATTTAAAGTAACACTGTCTATTTAAAGTAAACTGGACTAGTAGGCTGACCTATGCACCTGTTAATGTACCTCAACACCTATCCTTTTATCAACGGCCCAGTTAAGGGTCCAATAAATAATCACCTTGAGCTTTGATTTGTTATACTTTAAGCCATGTAGCAAGCAGTCTGCTACAAAATATGTACTTAGTAATGTAGGCCCGACTAGTTTTACCATGTCACATTTAGGCCCCGCCCACCAATTGGGCCACGCCCATCATGTCTTAGGCCACGCCCCCAAATGAGGGCCCCCCCTCAGTTTCTTACCCCACTTAAAGCACTGGTTTCCACCCCCCTGTCCTTTGTCTGCCAGAGTGCCTGAATAGGATCAGCTCCCACAGGGGTCTGGCTGTCCTGATTTGACAGCCAAACGCCCCTTTCTGTAAAATGCTGAGAGAGATTGCAGAGGAGTGTGTGCTGGAACTGTATAAAAGCAGAAGTAACCGAAGAAGAAGACGACCAGAGACGCCTGCAGACTACAACAAAGCTTCAAAGCTTTCTATAAGCAAACACCTTTTTAGTAATATAGCTTGGAGCTGAAATGCAGATGAAGATTATGGTCTTTGGCAAGAGGGACACAAGCATTTGTGGTTCATGAATAAAATTAAATCGAAGTGGTAAACTCATATAATGATTTGGGTTTATTATTTGCTAATAGCGGTAGCTGGGTCCCCCATATAAGGATGGCCCCTAAGAGAGTTTTGCTTGGATTTAGTGTGCTATTTAAGATTCCTTATAAAGTATGGGGGGAGAAGGTTGGATAAATGCTTAACAGTGATGGAGGCAAATGTACATTCTTCAAACTTGTATGGACGCGTGATCTGGTGTTGCTGGAATAGTTTGTCTCTGGAGGGTATGCAAAATAATCTCTTGAGGAAAGTGACGGGCCTCCCTTCTAACTCACCCAGTGATGCACGGATGCTAGAAGCAGGAATTCACAGCATAGTGGTCTAGGCTCAGCGTCAGCTGTTGGGGTATTTCTGAAAGCCAAACGGGGCTTGAAAAGGAACCCACATATCAAGCATGACATAGGAGAGATAGGCTCTTCACCAGTCCAGGATACATTTCGTTGTTATACCTGCGGTGACGCTTTGTTAAGGAAGCAGGGCTTCGATTCTATTTTTGTATTTAATAATCTGCCGAATGTCTAACTTGATGCAATGCTTAAAGACAGGGCAGTTTACATAGGACAAAGGTAAATCATGCTCCTTATTAATAATCTCTCCTCAATTAAATGTTATGCTACAATGCGCCATTGCTAAGATTGCAGTAGCCATATAAGTGCCATGAAAGCCGCAGTGTAGGAGGTTTTTATTAATGATCCATTTAAACGTTTTGCCCCTTAGGCACGTATGAAATGGTTGGGCGGAAACAAGAAATGTGCCTGTGGGCGTGGTTTTGATGAGGATGTTTTACATTTTTTATTGATAGGTTATCATTTTATTGATTTAAAAAGCAGATGGATCAGGCCGTATTTTATTACATTAAAAATAGCATTAGGATATGCGTGGACGCCATGTGGCTATTTATGACCTATAGAACTATACCTGTGTTTCATTTATGATGTTTGTCAATTTGCTAAACATGCTTTTAAGAGGGTTATTTGAAGTTTTGCTGTTATGTTCATTTTTTAGATTACGATTGATTGTAATACATTGTTTATGTTCTAAATGGAGGTTTCAGAATAAAGTATTACTGCTACAAAGTGGTTAGTCAGTAGGGTTAATAGTGGCTTGAATGAAACATAGAAATACATAAGAGTGCAAATCAGGGATACATGGACTTGAAGGAAGAGACTGTTGCTGTCAACTCATTTGGATGGCCAGATGTCCTTTGATTTTTTAAATTCACTGGTCTGATGTGTATACTGTGATTCACATATTTTTAAACAGAACAAAAGTCAGCACATGACAACGTCTGCAACATCCGCAAATAATGGCAGATTTGAGGGAGAATCACGCTGGCCCGGCCTAAACGTGTGACATTATTAGTTCACACATGCCTGTGAAAGCTAGTTACAGCTCAGGGTAGATGCATATGCTTGCGATCTATTCACTCCCAACTATCAGGATCTATTGAAGATATAATGATACTGTCAGTTGAATTTGGTTTTGTATCATGCCTTATTTCAGACATATTGATATTGTCAGATGTATTTGGTTTTGTATCAAAGTTCTTTATCCTTTTTTCGTCTATCAATACCTCAGTTTTTACTGTATATGTATTTCTCATTTCTTTTAATATACACTGTTTTAATCTAATGTTTGTTTTTAGGTGCTAATCAGTTTAAGTTATTTTTATTCCAGTCATAATGTTGTAAATGAATTTATACAGTGATTTTGTAAAGGTTTTAATTTTGATTAAACCAAATACAATTAAAAAAACAAAATATACTACCTATTGCCTGTTAAAAGGTCATATTTATTTCATTTTTAAAAAAGGCAAATGTGTTATATATCTAAAAACTGATATGAAGGCTTTCATGATTTGAAGATAGTTGCAGTTTCATATGAAGATTTGAAACAGACAAAAATCCTTACTGAAACTCCCAGTGGCACCCATCACCCATGGCTCATTACTTATGGAGGGCAGGGGGCAAGATCTGACGTATGAATATCCAACCTAATTTTCACTAGATGAAATAAATGAATGCACCAAACAATGTATATTTATGTTTAACCAATGGTGATCACAGGGGCTGCAACAAAGTGCTGACATGAGACAGGAGAAATGCATGCCTTTCTGATGCTTTTCAGATGCAGGCAAAGTTTGAAACATTTGTGCAAAGGTAACCTCAACCAAAATACTCATCTACATCTGGACTTGAAATAAGATGCAATTTCTTTATGCACAATGAAATCCAAGAAAACCAAAGACAGCATTTCTGCTCCAAACCAAATTTCGACAGTTTTATAAGATAAGGAACGTTGATACAGATTAAATTGCTAAAGTAATTATAAAATTCCTGCTACTGAAGGAAAAACAGCCAGAGGCTTAATATATTCATTTGGAGATTCCTTTTCAGTTTTGGCAATGTCCCAGAAGAAAACGAAAATACGTATGGTATTTATTGCAAGATGATTTACATCGTTTGGATTTACTGTGGACCCTGCAATGCTGCTCTCATATGTCTGGGCAAGTATACATTAACTGCTTTCATTTCAGATGTGATCATCTGAGAACTTACATTTTGTATTTGGAAAAACTGTTTTAAGAAACCCAATGCATATCATATTGGCTAATAAGTTCAATTATGAATAGGTTCAACTAGCACCTTTTGAATGAATGTGTATTGTATTTTTTCTAGTGATTTAAGCTCTCTGCAATGGGTCCGCAAAGGGCACAAAAGACAAAGTGACTTCAGGAAGGAAATTAAATTTTCCAGTGTTGCAATTGTGTGCATATTCGCTTGAAATTCTTTAGTGTATTTTAAAAAATAAATGCACATTTTGTTTTAAACATATTTTCATATATTTTATTACCAGATGTGGACGGGTGAGCTTAAAACTCTCACAGAATTGGAATGATAGGGGTCAACATGTGTATTTTTACATTTCAACTTGTTATATCATTAGGGAACTTGATTTTTCTAGCAAGTGTACTATCCCAGCAGCTGAAATTCCTCTGCCTCAGCTACACATCGCTGATCACAACCATGCACATCTAGGTAACATGCATTCACCTTGAAGAAAAAAATAAACTCTCTACTTCCAGTTTAACTGATCAGCATAAAACCATATACCCTTGTGAGTCGAGAACAAGAATATACCCTCTTATTGCCAACAACGCCCATCTACCTAATGCATTCAGCTTCACCCATGCTCTTTCCACCTTTGCCCTATCAGTGCCCACTCTTGTAGCAATGCCATCCACAAAAAAAACCTCTGACTTCAGTCACTCAGACCTCATGCACATCATGCCCCACTAATATGCTCGAGCTAAGGCACTCTTGTGACTAAAACTAAAACGGGGATTACAAATCTAAAATGTATTAATTGTAGTGTCATGTGAAAGAGGATCGAGATTATCCTCCGGTTGCGATGATGTCTTTCAAAATTAAGGGCTTGATGGAACCGTGAAACTTTCACCTAATGAGTTAGGTGGTAAAAGTAAAGTATTTGGAGTACAGCTTGTTATTATCGCCCTTCTGCTTTCAAATTCATGAATTACTCACCTCTTGCGGTATGCCTGGGAAATAACACTTGCAGTAAATGCTGCATGAATATGAATTGAAAGCCGGACCCAAAAGTTCACAGACTTTTACTTCCATCGAAAAGGTGGTGTTATTGTAAATGCCCAATACTTTACTTTTTTCCTGCACATGTTCGCCCATTGAGAAAAAATTTGATGCCCACCATCGTATTGTCTCCTTTGCAATGTGTGGCAAAGAAGGTCAATTTTCATTTGCACAAATAGGGATGGAAATTTAGTCGATTGTCTAGGTGGCATCAAAAGTGAACATGCAGACTTTCATAAATTTGGCCTTCAATATTTATGGAAAGCTGGAGGTTTTACTGCCGAAAGGTCAGTAAAGTTGAAATATTATAGGTAGCAATCGGGATCCAAAATCCATGAGGGCTTTGGTCTGTTAAATGTGCATCACTGATGTGGATCGTATAAATATGTGAGTGTTGTAGCCAAAACTGTAACTGTAACTACATATATTATCACGGGGTCCACCCGGTTGTGTTGTGATTAGAGATGAATTACTGGAAGTCATAGTTGAGGTTGATTTTGGGTGCCCACCAAAGCTTGTATTTGAAAACTTAAATTCAGGTGAAAGAGGAATGAGATTAAATGGTCGAGTGATCGGAGATGATCTGGTGAAATGTTATAGATGTTTTAATTGGGTTGCTTTTTTATTAGATTTTACTTTTTTCCACAAAACAGTTTGCTGGTTTTCTAGCTTTGAAATTCTGAATCAAATCGGACTCCAGTAGAGCGAGATATTGTTCCCTATGATTGCTTCCGGGTAGTACCAAATGTGGAAAATTCAAGTATGGATGGAGCTGTAGGAGTGCTGTCATGAGTTGACTTGAATTAAGCAGGCTTAGAACTTGTTGGAGAGCATAGCATGCCCTAAAATACGTGCCTGGTGGGGGAATCTCATCAAAGGTACAGCATACGATCTCAATGTCGTACTGGGCTAGGCGAGGTTAGTTGCTTGGAAGCCACACTGATAGCCGCTTCAGGACGAGAATGTCGGAAGCAGCCATCCTAGGGTGTGGCTTGAAGGTCGGGAAACATGCAGGTCCCTTCCTCTAACTGCTTGCCAACAGGAAGTGGAGCGTAGTGTACTTCACACTCGCGTCTCAGAGTTGTGCAGAGAAGAGCCCAGGATTGGGTTAAACTGCGGAGCCGGTGTCAGCATGTCCCAAGTGCTGAGGTAGCGTCTGGCGAGCCTGCTGGGACTGACAAGGTTGTCATCAATGGGAAAGTTTTAGGGGACGATAGAGCGCCAAGGTGAGCGTTGGATGGGATGCAGATCATGTAGGTGAGCCTGTGACTCTTGCGCATAGTAGTGTGCTCTGCCCTGTCCCTCACTCATTCTTCACCCTTACACCTAAATGGCATTTCTTCCTCCTGGCCTTGACCACTCAACTCCTTGGTGACCTCCCTCCTGGCCTCAACCACTCAACTCCTCCTCCTTGGTGACTTCAACATCCACATGGATGCTCCCTGTCAATTCACTGGACTCTTTCGCGATCTTTGCGACTCTCTCTCTCTCTCTCTCTATTCTTTCCTCTGGCCGACTCACTCTGCAGGGCACACTCTCTATTTTCTTATCTCCTCCGACCTCCCCCTCTCTACCCCTCTCACCACTCCTCTCTTCTGGAGTGACCACTTACTCCTTTCCTCTCATCTCTCTCTCTCTACCCCTCAGTCGAAGCCTACCCCCTCACTGACTCTTACCTTCTCAGTCATTCGACCCATGAAACGTGTGTCAGTGGAGGCTTTTGCCGCATCTTTCTCACCCCCTCCTGCACCACAGGCTGACTCACATAGTGACACAGCCCTTTCCATGCTCCACTCTGCTATCTCTAATACTCTCAATGTACTTTCCCCTGTAATGAGTATCTGCATGAAGCCTAAAATCAAGTGCAACTCCTGGTACGACTCTGACCTCGTCACCCTTAAACACAAGTGTAGGGTGGCTGGGATGAAATGGTTGGCTTCTTTTTCATCCCCTGACAAACTGGCCTCCCGCCTGCTCCAAAGGCACGAACTCTTTAAAATCTGCAAGGAGCTGGTCAATCCTGCCGTAGTCTCTACCTCTCCTGTCCCTTCCCAGACCCTCTGTACTGGCTTCTCACGTCATCTCAAAAACCCAGGACATCCTGTCAACCCTCTCGGCTTCTCCTGCCTCTCCTCCATTCTCTCCTCTTCCTCCAGACCCCTGCAGTCACCCGCCCTCCCTTCTCTGCATTTCCTCTCTTCTCCCCTGATGAGGTTTCAAGACAAGTCCGATCTATGAAAACCTCTTCTAAACGGGTTTTTCCCTGTTCTTCCAAAACCATCAAGGACCACATTGACACCCTCTCCCCAGCCCTGGCTGATTTCTGCAACCATTCTTTCGCCTCCGGGACCTTTCCCTTCCTCCTGAAGCACTCTCTTGTGCACCCTCTTCTCAAGAAACCCTCAGCCGAGCCCTCCCTTCCGGCTAACTATCGTCCAATCTCTATCACTCCTTTCCAGGGAAAACTCCTGGAAAAGCTGGCCATCTCCCAGTTTAATCTTCAAAGTGAATCTGTTGATTGTCCCCATGACCATCAGTCTGGCTTCAGAGCAGCCAGAAGTACGGAAACTGCTCTCCTGAACATCAGCGAAGACCTGCTCTCTAACCTTGATTCTAAACTCCCATCTGAACTCATCCTACTTGATTCCTCCTCTTCTGTCTTTGACACAGTCAACCATGCCATCCTGCTCAATCGGCTCCGTCATAATATGGGTATCACTAATCAGGCTCTGGCCTGGCTGACTTCTTCCCTCTCCGACAGACCCTCCCAGGTCCAACTTGGGTCCTTCCTCTCCTCTATCACCTTCTCCACCTGTGGTGCTCCCCAGGGGTCTAACCTTTCCCCATGGTTGTTCAACCAATACTTAGCACCTCTTGCCCACCGCATTGCCCCTCTCTGCTCCAATTTCCAGTGCTATGTAAATGATACCCAGCTCGCCTTCAGGCTCCCCTCTTCCACCTCTTCTCCCTCTCTCATCTCAGATTGTCTGACTCCAATCCAGGAGTGGTGCACCGCCAATGATCTATGCCTGAATGCAAGCAAGGTGGAATCCTCATCATCGGCACACCCGCACCCCACTTTCCCGCCACTCTGTGGCCAGCCTACCTTGGCCCTCGCCATGCTCCCACCTCTGAGGCTAGGAATCTCAGGGATATCTTTGAATCATCTCTCTCCTTCTCTCCTCATATTTTCAACGTCTCTAAGAAGTCGAACTACCAACTGCACCTCCTCAGAGGTATTCTTCCTTTACAGTCCTTCCCTCAGAAGCTCACTGTATCCAGAGCTCTGGTTCCCTCTAGGCTTGACTACTGTAACAGCCTCCTTTTAAATCTTCCTGCCTCCACTCTCCATCCTCTGCAACTCATCCAGAACAGCACTGCAAGACTTGTCCTTCACCTCAAACCCAACTCCCTGAGGGTCAGTTGCTTTTCCAAGCAATGGGTTGGTGGCAGATCTCTCTTTTCGGCTTGCGCCTCCCACTGGAACAGCCTCCCTGCTCTTTTTGGCTTGCGCCTACCACTGGAACAGCCTCCCTGCTCCTCTGAAACTTTAACAGAACCATCTCAGGTTCCGGAAACAGCTCAAGACTCTGCTCTTTGCTTCTGCCTTCTCTCTTCTGCTACCCTGCTGACCTCCTGTCTGTTACTGCACTGGTTACCTGGCCACCCTCTGAACCACGGGCCCAGGTTCCTGCCTTCCCAGTTGCACACCTGCACTGCCCCCCATGGCAACCCTGCCCTTGGGGCTGTATCTGCAACCCTACAGCCCCCCATACTTGCACTTCTATCACTTGTTTCTCTGAACTTAACCCCTCAGTGCCACCTGTTGGCCGCACTTCTGTTCCATTGTGTAATCCTCTGTCATGCACTTGCTCCTCCTCTCCTTCCCCTGGCTCTTCTCCCCTTCCCTCTCTCCTGCATTTGCACAATCACAATGTCATGGGGCCTAGAAAGATCGCTGTCTTGTTCCCTCCTGTTCCCCTCCCTTGCCTCGTTGCACTTTGAAACACCTGTGTATAGGCGCAATATAAATAAAATATCATATGATATGATATGATATGATATGATATGGCATTTGTAACGCGCCTATACACAAGTGTTTCAAGGCACGACGAGGCAGGGAGGGGGGAACAGGGGGAGGACAGACAACGATCCTACTAGGCCAGGTGTCATTCAGACCGCGCAAGTGCAGGGGTGGGAGGAAGGGAAAAGTGCAGTACAAGGTAAGTAGAATAGAAATAAATAGATAAATAAATAAATAGGGCCAGCTGGTGGCAAGTGCAAGGTAAGTGCAGACAAGTGCTGGGAAGGGGGGGCTGTAGGGATACAGAGACAGTCCCGCAGTGCAGGGGTTGCCAGGGAGGCAGTGCAAGTGGAGAGTGGCTGGGCCCAGGACCGAGGTCGGTGAGAGTGGCCAAGTTTCAGATTCAGTGCAGAATTTAGTGAAGAATTTAGCAGGGGAGAGGGAGAGAGAAAGCAGAAGCAAAGAGGAAGGTTTTGGGGTGCTTCCGGAACCGGAGATGGTTCTCCTCAAGTTTCAGGGAGGCAGGAAGGCTGTTCCAGAGGGAGGCTCCTGCCGCGGAGAGAGATCTACCCCCAGCTCGTTGCTTCGAGAAGCGGCTGACCCTGAGGGAGTTGGAGACGGATGAGCGAAGGGCTCGGGAAGGAAGATATTTAGGAAGAGAGAGTTGCAGGTATTTAGGACCCAGGCCGCAGAAGGCCTTGTGGACAATGCAGAGGGTTTTGAACTTAATCCTCGCAGCCACTGGGAGCCAGTGTAGAGATTTCAGTCCTGGAGAGATACGGTCCCTGGGCTTGAGCCCAAGGACAAGTCTCGCAGTTCTGTTCTGGATGAGTTGCAGAGGGCGGAGAGTGGAGGCAGGCAGATTAAGATAGAGACTGTTACAGTAGTCCAGCTTCGAGAGAACCAGGGCTCGGGAGACAGTGAGCTTCTGGGGGAAGGAGAGGAAGGGAAGAATACCTCTAAGGAGGTGCAGCTGGTAGTGTGACTTCTTAGAGATGTCAGATATATGAGGCGAGAAGGAGAGTGTGGAGTCAAAGATGACCCCGAGGTTTTTTGCCTTGCAGGTAGGAGCAGGAAGAGGCCCAAGAGAGGCTGGCCAGAGAGCTGCAGGGAAGGAGGGAGTGGGTGTGCCGATGAGTAGAATCTCAGTCTTACTAGCATTAAGGCGGAGGTCGTTGGCAGCACACCATTCCTGGATAGCAGACAGACAGTCAGAGATGAGGGCAGGAGAAGAGGAGGCCGAGGGTAGCCTGAAAATGAGCTGGGTATTGTCCGCATAGCACTGAAAGTTGGGGCAGAGGGCGGCGATGCGGTGGGCAAGAAGTGCCAGATACTGGTTGAAAAGCCAGAGAGAGAGATTAGATCCCTGGGGAACACCACAGGTGGAGAAAAAGATGTCAGAGAGGAAGGACCCAAGTTGGACCTGGGAGGGTCGATTGGAAAGGAAAGAGGTCAGCCACGCCAGAGCCTGACCGGTGATACCCAGGTTATCGCGGAGACGGTTGAGCAGGATGGCATGGTTGACAGTGTCAAAGGCAGAAGAGAGATCGAGCAGAATGAGAACACAAGGAGTGTTGGAGTCGAGGTTCAAGAGCAGGTCATCACGGATGTTCAGGAGAGCAGTTTCCGTGCTTCTGGCCGCTCTGAAGCCGGATTGGTGGTCATGAAGACTACCAACAGCTTCAGCATGGAGGTTAAGCTGCGAGATGGCCAGTTTCTCCAGGAGCTTGCCCAGGAAGGGAGTGATGGAGATTGGGCGATAGTTAGCTGGGCAGGAGGGGTCGGCAGAGGGTTTCTTAAGAAGAGGGTGCACACGGGAGTGCTTGAGGAGGGATGGGAAGACTCCAGAGGCGAAGGAGAGGTTGCAAAAGTCAGCCAGGGCAGGAGCCAGGGAGTCGATGTGGTCCTTGATAGTTTTGGAGGAACAGGGTTGTACCTGTTTAGACGAGACTTTCATAGATCGGACTTGTCTGGAAACTTCGTCAGCAGAGAAAAGGGGAAAGGCAGAGAAGGAGGGAGGAGGGGTGGCTGCAGAAGGGCCGGAGGAAGAGCAGGGAAGCGAAGGAGGGAGGTGATAGGAGGAGAGTGAGGACAGGATGTCCTGAGTTTTAGAGATGAAGTGAGAGGCCAGTGCAGTACAGAGGGCCTGGGAGGGGACAGGAGAGGTAGAGACTGCAGCAGGGGTGGCAAGCTCCTTGCAGATTTTAAAGAGTTTGGCCGAATTGTTAGATGCCGCAGAGATGCGGGCTTGGAAAAGGGCTCTCTTCTTGGTGAGAACGGAGAGACGGTATTGCCTTTGGAGCAGGCGGCAGGCCAGTTTGTCAGAGGATGAACAAGAAGCACGCCATTTCCTCTCTGCCACCCTGCACTTGCGTTTTAGGGTGACGAGATCCGAATCATACAAGGAGTTACAGGCTTTGGGCTTCAGGTGGATTCTCATGACAGGGGCAAGGATATCAAGAGTATCAGAAATAGCAGAGTGGAGCAAGGAGAGGGCTGTGTCAGGGTGGGAGTCAGCCGAAGGGGGAGGGGGGGAGAAGGTGGCAGCAAAAGCCTCAACTGACACGCGCTTCATGGGTCGGATGACCGAGAAGGTGGGTGGCAGTGATGAGGGTGGCTTGGCCTGTGGGGTAGGGAGGGTGAGGTGGGAGGATAGGAGAAAGTGATCACTCCAGGAGAAAGGAGTGGAGAGAGGGACTGAGAGGGGAAGGTCAGAAGAGATCAGAGCATCAAGAGTGTGCCCTGCAGAATGAGTAGGCCCAGATGGGAGAATAGAGAGTGAGAGAGAGTCGCAGAGGTCACAAAAGAGTCCAGTGGGGGGACAGGAGGCATCTAGGTGGATGTTGAAGTCACCAAGAAGGAGGAGTTGAGTGGTAGTGGACAGGAGTGAGGGGGAGAGGTCAGCCCACTCGGAGAGGAAGGAGGAAATTTGACCAGGTGGCTGATAGATAGTAGCCACGGTAAGGGAATGGCTAGGAGAGAGAGAGAGTCGGCAGACAAGACATTCAAAGGAGGAGTAGGTCTGCGTAGGAGTGACAGTGGCAGGAATCCACTCAGGGAAGATAAGGGCAACACCCCCCCTGCACGGTTGGGTCTGGGCACGGAGAGGATCTTGTAACCTTCAGGTAGGAGTGTGTCAAAGCTGGTGACAGAGCTGGCTGTGAACCATGTCTTAGTGAGACCGAGGACGTCAAGGTCCAGTTCCTCAAGAAGGTGACAGATATCAGAGGAATGCTTGATGGCAGAGCGAGAGTTGAGAGTGGCAATGTGGAGGCGTTTGCCAACCTTGAAGGACTTCCGGGGAGGGGTACAGATCAGAGGTACGCCCTGCGGAGGTGTAGAAGAAGGAGGTGAAGAAGGAGCATGAGAAGGGGCAGGGAGGGAGGGTAGAGGCAAGGTAGACGAGGACAGAGGAGGGGGGACAGCAGGAGAGGAGAGGAAGTTGATGAGGCGAGGGAAGCGTCTATCAAAGAGGCGAAGGTTGGCCTGAGGGCCTTGGACCAAGATGGTCCCATGAGCGTAGAAATTAATGATGGCCTTAGAAGAGTGGAAGGGGGCCAAGAGGACATCCCAGCGGGTGCCACCATTAATGGGAGAAGAGGAAAAAGGAGAGAGCACAGAGACCATATGAAGGGTCCATAGGTCAGGCGAAGGCACAAAAAAGAGGATGTCAGTGAGAGTTTCCTTAGAGCAGGCACTAGTGTAGGTGTCAGCGATAGGGAGGCCTGGGTTGGAGACCAGGATTAGAGAAGATAGGCGAGATAGAGAGCACCATAGAGTAGGAGGGAGTGGGGGGAAGACAGACGATCTGAGAGCCTGCAGACAGGAAGAGAGCGGCAAGCGGATTATCATTGTGCCACTGGGCCTATCACTCCCAAGTGGCATTGTGCCGTTGGGCATTTTGCCTCTCACCCGGTGTTTTTCTGTGCTTATTTGTGTTTATTTTAGCACAGGAGGTTTGGAGATATTTTAGTGGCGAATAGTCAGAGGTGCCCAGAAGCTAGTTTTTGAGTGTGAAACATACGGGCACGCCTATAGGATATACTGTCTGGATTTACTATGGAGGATGTGGTGGAGATCTCCACTCCCAATAGGAATCGACTAACAGAGGTTTTGGACATTAGTGTCCGCAGAAGAAGGCGACTCCAGGAGAAGAAAAAACATGCTCCTTTATTGATGATGACGGGGCAATAATGAAAGAGGGCCAAGTTAAACATGGAGATCATAGTCATACACAGGATGGGGATGGTGATCTGCAGACTAGTAGCCTGGATTATCTGGCCCCGTCGCTGCCATGTCCCGACTTGTCCCTACAGTCTTGAGGGGAAAAAAGAAGAGGAAACCCTCCTGAATTCCCTTTCACAGTCCTTGATGGATCCAGTGGAGAAATATCATGTGCAATTCGATAATACAGAACCAATGTGGCATGCAATCAAAGATAGAATAATTGCTAATTTTCATAAATGCATAAACTTCCATGATTTTGATATATGGCTGGATTTTTTAGATAAATCGGCACAATATGTAATCCCTGTTTAGATTGACAATTCATGTCAAACTGACTTGTATTTGAATGCTGAAATGGATGATAAGAGCTGCCGAACCTTTCAGATGGACTGTGGTGAATTGGCATGTACACCTAATACTGAAATACTGAAGATAATGGCCCTAATTAAGCACTGTACAGGTGCAGAGGATAAAACTTGTCACACTGGCGGCATGGCCAGGAGCGCCAGCGATGTGGCAGCTCCCTTGATGGCCTCTGCGTGATGCCCGCAGCGTAATGTAAATATATGAAGTTCCTGCAGTCCTTTGGAGCGGATTAAGCAACAGAGACTGTCGGAAGGTTTGGGGCACCCACCGATGACAAGATGAGCCCTTGATGCCTTCTGGTGCCCTGAAACGAAGCCGGCGAACCCTACACCCCTGCACCCCCGCCCGCCGCCCCTAATTCAAGATGGCAGACGGCCCTGGAAGAAGCGACTGCTGCGCCTGACTCGTAGCCTACAAGTGAGTCCACTGCTGGCTGCCGCTGGGTGACGGGACCCTGCCTCTCTCGCCTGTGTTGCATGGAGCCACCTCAGCACCTCCAGCTGGCAGCGGGCATAATTGCGGTGTGCTCCTGCTCCGTCATACCCGGCGCCTCGGCCTGAACGAAAACAGAGATCCTGCCTTGGCAGTGCTGCGGCAAAGGAGGAGCGCTGCCGCGAGCATCTCTGGCCCCTGCCACCGTACAGAAGCGGACTCCAGCACTCCCACAGCCCTACACTACCCATCACACCCTGGGCAGCCTCCGCATCCTGGGCTGCCCCCCCCTCTTGGGCCCGGATGGAGGACTTTAACGTGCTAGGCGCCAGCCCCTGTCTCTCAGAGGCGGGAGCCTGCAGCGCCAGTCTTTGGGGTCCCAAGTCACACCATTGCCCGCCTCCGGCTGGGGCCTCCTATTTGCACAGGATTTCTTGGCCTGATCTTCCTCTCAGGAGCTCCATCTGCCTTATGGTGCCCCAAGCCAGCGGGAAGCCCAACAAACAGCACTGCGGCTCTTAGGCCACCCCCCAGCCTGACAGCCTTCTCCCGCCAGCCTCCATCTCCTTCAACCTGCTCTTAGCTGTGCCCCCTGTGCCTGCTGATTCCTGTGGCGCCCCGGCCCTCTCCCCTATCCTCCGCGTGGAGACACAGGCCTGCTGCTGCCTGCTAGAGGAGACTTCAACTCCCTCATTTCTCACCAGCTGGCAGGGGGAAGCAGTCCCTCTTGGAGTGCCGGCAGCCAAAGGACGAGCTTACTGGAACCCCGGGACCTGACGCCTACCACTACGGTCTCCAACAATAAGTAATAAAGTGACCCAAGACCCACCTTCGACATCTCATGAGCCCTTACCCGGATTCTTCTCCTACCTCATCATATGAAGAACCCAGCCAGGGCCTCTGCTAACCACCCAAGCCCCTCTCTCACCCACGGCTCCACTTTCCAAATTCCAACCTCTCACGTCTGGTGGCTCACTCCCCTATGTAGTGCTGAACTGTAACCGTGGACCTTGTCCGGCCGCCTCCAACAGCAGCCTTCCTTGGAACCCTGTCATCTCCGCGGTTGCACTCCAGTTGGCTAAGTGTCCCCGGAACTGAGACCTGGAGCAATAGTTAAACATCTCAAACCTCCCAGAAGCTCGGACATTTCTGCTATGTTGCTCTCGGCGGATAAAAGCAAGAAGTCCGACCGCCCCAAACTCACGTTTCAGAAGATCCCAGAAGACAGGGGGATGCTGGCGACCAAGGAAGACATTCAGTCCTTCATGTTGGACATTAAGGCGGAGTTCAGATCGTGCATGTCCGAGCTTACCACTAAGCTGGAGCGGACAGACCAGAGAGTTACAGAAGCCGAACAAAGACTAGGAGAGGTTGAAGACTTGACCCAGGCACATGCTGCAACGCTCGATCCAGGCCCTGCTTACAGGAGCGAGATTCTTGAATTTAAACATGAGGACCCCGAAAATAGGGCCCGCCGCAATAACCTGCGGATCTGTGGGGTCCCCTCTTCAGTGCCGGATAAAGAATTAGTTGAATATGTAGGCGATTTCTTCCAATCGATGCTCACGCACGTAGATAAGGCACAACTCATTCTGGACTGCACCCACAGGCGGCGCCCGAGACGGGGCGTAGACCCGGATGGCCCCCCAATGTAACAACAAGGGTCCACTTCTATTCCACCAAGGAAGCCATCTCGGCAATAGGGCGTTCCCGAGACGAGTTAACCTTCCAAGGCGCCCCGCTCCAGATCTATCAGGTGTTAGGGAGAATTCTCATTTATGGCTAATTTCCCTTACCTAGTGAGTCCCCCAGCAGCTTTGCTGGACTTCTGGAGGTTATTTTTTTCCACCTGGTAAGAGTGAGAGCTTTTCCCCCACTATTACCTATGTTTTGCTATTTGTTTCCATCTGTTTTTGTGATTGTGTACTCTGAAGTACACCACTTCAGTAGCCCCCTTCATTGTGTGTGTTACACAGCACCTTCAGCGCCGTGGCACAGGGTTGTCTTTAAGACTTCCCTCGACTCTATTTCTGAGGCGACTACTGTCCCCCAGAAAAGGGTAAAGTTACCATTAACTTTACTTAGTCAATCTACCACAGATCCAGTACCCCCCATCTTCCATGTAGTACTAGAAAGGGTTAACTCGTATCCCTTTTTATCTGTACCTCCTAGAGCATTGTTTCGCTTGCTCCGGTTGGGTTTATTCACCATTTCTTTTTGTTAAAGTCCTTCCTGTGTTTTACTTTAAGCGGCAAACTAGGTTCGCCTTCTTTGTTTACTGTCTTTTGGCGGGCTTCTGCCCAGAAGCCCTCCTCAAGGCACCTGAGTGTCTAGGTGGGCTGAATGTGAGGGAGGGGTGTAGTCACCCCCTACACAGGGTAGCCTAGGAAACCCAAGTTGCACTTTGTCATGATTGGCCAGGGTAGTTTTCCGGGCTGGACAACCCCCCTGCTGGGTGATTGACAGCCAGGCTGCGTGAATGGGGGTTTTTTGCATAAAAGGCAGGTCTCTTGGGCTAGAAGTCAGAGAGTCACCACTAGAACTACAAGGAACCGAAGAGAAGCGGAGAGAATGACGGCTGCTGCAACTACCCCGTCCCGGTGAGGCCCTGCTGCAGTCCTGAGCTATCTGCCCTTCAACGACTCAGAGAAGATCCAGTCTGGAGTCTTCTTCCCTTGAGCTTGGTGGGGATAACCAGCTCATCTTCTACAGCCAGAGGATCCTCTTCCGTGGTCGAAATCGCTGCACACTGCTGTAGTGGTCCGGATAGTCACCTGAAGAGCCTCTCCTGTTTTTAAGGAGCGCACCTTTTATTCCGTGTCGCTGCTGCCGGCCTCAACCCTGTGTGGTGCAGACCCCCTTCAGACGTCCTCCTTCTCGACAAAGCTCCAGGAATCGTGGGTCTGCGGGAAACCAACAGGAGCAACTGCCAGGGCACCAGCTGCACCATTGGATCAAGGTACTGTGTTCTGTTGAGGAAACTGGGTGAATCCCTTTTTCTTCATTTCCAAGCCTTGACCTTGTCTTCCCTCCTTCTTATAACTTTTGCTTCCGAACATTGACAATATCGAAGTACTTTTGGCTCTGTTGAATCGTGAACTGTTAGACCGTGTGATCCTCGGCAGCTGACCCCGGTGTCTTTCGACCCCAGCTCCGGCCCTTTGACTTTTCAACTCCTGTCTCTGAGTGTTTCTTGATTCTGCCTGCCTAACCAAAATATTGCCTGTGATTTTTGCCTTCAACTCCCTCTGGGTATCTCAGGTGCTAAGTGTGTTTTTACCCCGGTAGCATTTCATGTCACGGATACGCGTTTGTTTAGTAGACCGAACTGTCAAAAAGTGATCGCAATCGTATCAGCGGTAATGTGTTTTTGTGCCTAACACCGGTCCATGCCAACATAGGGTACTTACCTTGAGACTTACTGTACAAAGTGAATTGGTTAGTTGTAGGGGTGTACCGAACTTCGGCTTCGAGTAAACATTCGGCCGAATTCCGGCTGAAATTAGCTATTCGGCTTTCGGCCGAATAGCTAATGTAATATTTACTCGAAGCCGAAGTTCAATACACATCTGCTTGCCATTTTTATTTGGTGCTAGTAGGGTGCAGTATTGCACTGTAGCCACCGGAGGGCAGCATTGCCATATGCTTATGTCGTGTAGACACTGCCACACAAGGGAATGTTTCTGGCTGACTCTGTCCTGCCCTGCAGTTCTTCGTTTACATGTACAAGTAAAGCCAATGCATGCCCGAGACTTCTTATTTGTTTCATTTTCTACAATACATGAATGATGGAACCCACCCACTGCTGCGCCACCGCTCAGATAGCACAACTTTCAGCAGAAGCTCCCTCTCGCTCCTCGTGTGCTCATGTATTACTTACTTTTTTAAATGAACGCGTGATAGAGTTAAAATAAACTTTACGCACATTTTTTTTACACTTTCTAGAGTGTTACAGTTGCAATACAAATTGCCACCAAAGACACAGAGAAAAGGACAAGAACTGTATTTTTCTGAGAATCGAGTAAAAGCAGTAATGGCTATTAATGACTGCAGCAATGTTTCAAGGGAAACCTCTGCAAGACCCGCCGCTGGGAGATGGTGATCAGTGCAAAATGTTTGACAACCAAAAGACATTTCTACGTGAGTTTTAAATGATCTATGGTGGCTTTGAGATGTATCGTGTGGAAAGTGTCGCCCTCCTTGGATAGTCCATCATTTAAACAAGCCAAATTCATCGTATAGACTTCCATTGGATTGCGCTATCAATTTCATTCATCTTAAAAAAACGTTCATCCCTGCGACTACAGTGGTTATGAGTCAAAACTTCCTCTGACATCACCTCGCTCTGAGACTCAGCTAACAGAGAGGTGCGCCAAATTTATTATTAAACGTATGTTTAGAATGTACTAGCATTCACACAAGAAAACCACGGGCATATTTGAAATCAACAATGGCCGGGTATAAATGACTATTCAGTGTTCACGAAAAAACTGGGGGCAGTGGCTATGAACCTTGGAGCGAGTGCGGTATTTGCACGCACCAGCACGCACGAGAGCATTGGCCGGATCACCTCCTGTTGCTCGGCTGTCCTTGACATTCCTGGGATTAGTTCTTGTCTGACTTTGTCTTAAAAGAGAAATTCCCTGAGCACGGTTGTTCCGTGATTACCTCACAGGCCTTTGTGGTATGACTCTGCAACTGTGGAATTGCCATTGTACATACAGTCCGTCTGGTCTTCTAATCTCGTAGTACATTTTCTTACCCCCACCCCCTTTCTCAAGGGAAGTCCACGCACCCTATTAAAGTTAGACAAAGCCAACACAACAGCTTTATTGATTAGCATGAGCATTTCAAAGCCGTCTCCTCCACACAGCTCCAGATTTGCATGTAAATGGCCACAGCCATCAGCATATTAGAGGCTCAGTGCAGTCTGGAAACACCCTGGCTTGAGAAAACCCCCATGGCGGACCACAGCCTGCCCACTGAAACACCACAGCAGTCCCAAACAAATTGAGCATTTCAAAGCTGCCTTCTCGGCAGGGCTAGGCATTTGCATGCAAATGGCCAAGGCCACTACTGCCCATTGTTCGCCAAGGCAGACGATCCCGGGTGGTGGCATTGTTGACCCTCCGCCCTGTCATTGGGCAGTCTCAAGAGGAGATTGAGGCTGTGGAGGGTGGGGGCTGCATGGCCTCACAGTCACATCTGGAGCCTGGTAGTTCCTATAGCAGGTCGCAAATTCCACAGAAACACCCGAGAGGCATTAGCTGTTCAGACACGAACAATAGATTGTAAAAATAGATTCCAGGCAGCCAGGACAGCAGGGAGTAGCCATTGACGGGACACAGTGCCAGAAAGACTCACTGTATATTGTGCTCTCTTCCTTGGCAACATGCAATAAAATAAAGCCCCTCCCTGAGGTAGACAAGTGTTTTTAAAGACCAATACTACACCGTTCTCCAAAGCGAAAACCCAGCTGCATTTGCTAGAAGCTACTTTCCATTGCAAATAAGTCCCTATATAATCAATTTCCCCACACTGCGACATGTGTGCATTTTCCGTGGAAAGGAGTGTAACATCAGTACCCGGATCTTTGTATACCACCCTGACAAACATGCTATCAGGCTGTCATGCTGCATATGTTTCTCTAAGGACAAACATGCCAACTTAACCTTTGTGTGGGAAACGTTAAAAGTTCTTGACTTCCGCTTGTCTTTCTCCAATTTAAAATATCCAGCGCTCCCTCCATCTACTATTCGGTTCACTATTCGGTTCCGGCCGAATAGTTCTGCAACTATTCGGTATTCGGCCACATAGTAAATGTACTATTCGGTACACCCCTAGTTAGTTGTAGTATGTTTAACGTGTGGTTTTTATTGAAGTTTAATAGAAGTGTTGTGTTTATAACGAATGGTTTAAAAATAAATGTACTTATATTTTTCTACCTGAAACCTTGAGTCAGTGTTTGCTTGAGTCACAATAATTGTGGTCCCTTTCGTGTAATCTCTGCTACTGCTCATATACTCTTGAGATAAGCCTGGCTGCTCCGCCACTGCTACCACTATGACATAGTAGTACAGGCTTGTACCAAAGGTAAAACTTGTATCACCACCTGTAGTCTTGTGTGCAGTGATTCCTAAGGGCACTGCACAGGACTCTGCCTAACACTGGTGTACAGCGGTGAGGATTTGGAAGTAGAGTGATTACACTTAGAGTGCTGCTATTGCTTGGGTTCAACTAACCACAAGGCTAACACCACTAATTCTATTAAACTAAGAAATCATGTCAAATATGGAAAACTACACTGAAGAGAGCCTTTTACTCTATACTGCTGAGGTTCTGAGAACCATGTGTAGGGATAAGAATATCTCTGGTAAAGAAAAGAAATCTGAACTAGTTGCAAAGTTAATGGGAAAAAGTCTGGAGAGTGGGTCAGAAGGACCTACCACTCCAGCAAATGTGGATTTTGATGTTTCTGATTCTGAGAGTGTTAATTGTGAAGAAGTAGATGAGTCCTTGCTAGGAAACCCTGCAACTCCCTTGCCTGCTCAGAATGCACAACCTCCCTCTGTCCACAGGGACCCCCACAGGTCCTACACTTACTCCTGAGTTTATTGAACTTGAGAAAATGAGACTTATATTAGAAGTGAAACGTATTGATGCACAAACTGCCATGAAACATCAAGAGTTAAGGCTCAGAGAAATGGAGCTGAACCATGAACTAGAAATGAAGAAACGGTCTCTAGAATATGCTTCTCTCCCAGAGTCTTCTAGGTCTTCCAGCCCTAAGAGACCCTGTATGCCAAAGGAAATGATTGGTATGTATGAGACTAAACTTGATGTTTTGGATTGGTTAGCAATGTTTGAGTACAATCATGGGATTCAAGGTATCTCAGGGAATCAGTTGATTCCCTGGCTTTTCTCTAGGCTTCCCCCTGTTGCAAGTGATGCTGTAATGGAATTGGGGGAGGTGGATAAACAGGATAATGAGTGTGTGAAACTAGCATTAATAGCTAGATTTGGGAAGACCCCTTCCCAGTATTTTAAGAGGTTTAGAACCCTCAAAAAGCATGATGGTACCCCTTGGACTACCTGGGTGTGTGAATGTTTGAAAAACTTAGATGGTTGGGTTAAGTGTTACAAAGTGAACACTTATGAAGGTTTGAGGAATCTTGTAATGTTGGAGTCTATTTTTGATGTCTGCTCTCCTGAGCTTAGACAGCACTTGGCTGATTCAAAGGAGATAGATCCTAAGAAACTAGCTAAAGCTTCTGACTTGTGGGTTGCCAACAGGGCTACTCTCAAGGATACTGGGGCTACTCAGAAGAAGGATGAGGGGAAGCAGCCAAAGAAAGACAACAAAGAGAATTCCAATAATTCCAATCCAAAAGAGGGCCCCAAACATAACCAGGGTAAGCCAGAAGGTAAACCGAATCAGGCTAGTGTACCACCTGGTTCCACACCAGATGGAGGCCAGGGAAAACCCCCCTTCCAGAGAGCATTTGGAAAATGCTTTGTTTGTGGGTTGCCTGGCCATGTGAAAGGAGATTCCAAGTGTAAGGGTAAACCTTCAGGGGTCCACACTGTCTCCTTAGCCTTCTCCCAGGTGGATGAAGTACCTATGACCATTGGAAACTTTCAGATACTAGCTGATGAGCCCATGAGAGTCTCCGCTAGTGTTTCTTTATTGTCCTTGGGTCTTTGGGAACAACAGAACCTAGATGTCTATAACTCAATCCCAGATAATACTAAAGAGTATTATAAAGATAGTGTTCTTGTGAATGGTCAGGAGACCCCTGCCATCAGAGACACTGGAGCCAGCATAACTGTGGTTGATGAATGTTTTTTCAAAGTGGAGGATGTTGCTAAGGCACCCACACACTTAACCAAGTTAGCTGGAGTCCATGTGAAAATGGTTCCCCAGTTGCCAGCTCTCATGTAGTTTAATGACATGACTGTCAGAATACCTGTAAGTGTGCAAAATAACGTACCTGGGAGGGTCATGTTGGGTAATGACCTTAAAACTCTTGGAGTTGTGTCTAGCACCCCCAGGTCCCCTAGCAGAAGGAAGCAGGAGCTCACAAGGTCTGCAAGGGAGAGAACCTTAAGAGGCTCTCCTGGGGACATGATAGAGGAAGCTATCACCCCAAGTCCACAGGACTTACTTACTGCCATTGCAGGACAAGAAAAGACAAAAGGGAAACCTAAGTCTGCCAGCAAGAAACCAACAAGCACTCCTGTGCCAAGAAGGGCATCGCCGAGACTGTCCAAAGTCACAACTGTGACTCCCACACCAACTGAGGCTGAGTGTGAGGTTCAACCCTGTATGATCAAACTAGATACTGAGGAATGCGATCTAGAAGAGGATCTTACCTTGGTAGGAGATCTTGACCCTGTTGACCATCCTGAGCTGCAGTCTTTACTGGCAGAAGGTGGACCCAACAGAGAAGATTTCAGTAAGGGACAAGGAGAGTGTCCTACCTTGGAAGGTCTTTGCCAACAGGCAGCTTCTCAGCTCAATGGGACTGAGCCTGGGAAGTATAGGTTGCACTGGGAAGATGGCCTCTTCTACAGTGAACCAAATGAGCCAACCGCTGGAGACTACAGAAGACTTGTAGTACCTCTAGTGAACCGACTCCAGTTTCTGCAGTTAGCCCATGCGGTACCTTTGGCTGGTCACTTAAGTTTTAAGAAGACCAAAGAAAGGCTATCTCTGCACTTCTACTGGCCTAAGATGGGTACAGAAGTAGACAAGTTCTGCAGAATCTGCCACACTTGTCAAACCTCTGGCAAGAGTGGATCCAAGAATGTGGCACCCTTAGTGCCTCTCCCAGTGGTGGGAATTCCTTTTGAGAGGGTTGAGATTGACATTGTTGGTCCTCTTGACCTTCCCACAACTTCAGGCAACAGGTTTATCCTGGTTGTAGTGGACCATGCCACTAGGTTTCCTGAAGCTATACCTATGAGGACTGTTACGGCTCCGGCTGTAGCTAAGGCCCTACTTGGTATTTTTACCAGAGTAGGTTTTCCTAAGGTGGTGATATCTGACAGGGCATCAAATTGTATGTCCCAATACATGCAAACCATGTGGAAAACCTGTGGAGTTACCTACAAGTTCTCAACTGCCTACTACCCCCAAACCAATGGGCTGGTAGAGAGGTTTAACAGAACTATGAAGAGCATGATAGGTGCTTTAGAAGAACCCCTTAGAAGAAAGTGGAACCTTCTATTGCCATGCCTTCTCTTTGCATATAGGGAAGTCCCTCAGGAGGGAGTAGGATTTAGTCCGTTCGAACTTCTTTATGGCCATCCAGTCAGAGGTCCATTGGCCCTGATTAAGGAGGGGTTGGAGAGTGATCCTTCCCCCAAGCCAGTCAGAGTGACTGACTATGTGATAGGTCTCTGGAGGAGAATGTCACACATGATGGCAGAGGCAAGTGATAACTTGAAGGCTGGTCAAGCTCTGGTTAAACATTGGCATGACCAGAAGGCTAACATGGTTGAGTTAAATCAAGACCAGCTTGTTCTTGTTATGGTCCCCACAAGGCAGAGGGCCTTGCAGGACAAATGGATAGGACCCTTCAAGGTTGTGGGTAAACTTGGAGAGGTGAATTATCTGGTGGACTTAGGCAATCCTAAGGAGGCTCTCAGAGTCTTTCACACCAGCCGGTTAAAGGCTTATGTCTCCAGACCTGACATAGGAGCTTTGCTTCTAGCTTCAGCTCAGGAGGAGGAGGAGAGTGAACCTCTACCTGACCTCCTCAGAGGCTTACCTTTAGATGAGCAAGTGGAAGGAGTTAATCTCTCTTCCAGTCTCACATCTGACCAGCAGGATGAGTGCAAATTACTTTTAAATCAGTTTGCCTCCCTGTTCTCACTTTCACCAGGCATAACCCCTTGGGGCCAGCATGACATACACACTGGTGACTGTTTGCCTGTCAAAATCAGGGGGTACAGAATGTCAGACAATGTCAGATCCCACATAAGGAATGGGGTCAACAAGATGCTTGAACTCGGGGTAATAGAACCCTCTACTAGCCCATGGTCTAGCCCAGTTGTGCTTGTACCAAAGGCAGGATCCAAGGAGTTGGGATTATGCGTGGACTATAGAACTCTAAATGCAGTCACCACGACTGATGCCCATCCTTTGCCTAGGACAGATGAGCTGGTGGACAAACTTGGTGCAGCCAAGTACCTCAGCACATTTGACCTAACGTCAGACTAATGGCAAATAGCCCTGACAGACCATGCCAAGGAGGAAACTGCATTATGCACCCCAGCTGGCCTCTACCAATTCAAGGTAATGCCTTTTGGATTAAAGAATGCACCTGCTACATTTCAGAGGATGGTCAATCAAGTTCTGAATGGGATGGAGGACTTCTGCATGGCATACTTGGATGACATTGCAGTGTTCAGCCCTACATGGAAAGAACATGTTGAACACCTAGGTTATGTATTGCAGGCTCTTGAACAGGCCCATCTGACCATAAAGGCAAGCAAATGTCAAATTGGTCAGAGTACAGTGGTCTACCTTGGACATGAGGTAGGAGGAGGTGAAATAAGGCCATTGCCTAGCAAAGTACAAGCTGTACAAAACTGGGCCACCCATACTACTCAAACCCACGTGAGAGCCTTCCTAGGTCTCACTGGGTTTTATAGGAACTTCATAGAGAACTATGGGACCATAGCTTCTCCCTTGAATGTCATCTCCTCTCCCAAATTTCCTAAAAAGGTCAGGTGGAATGAGGAGTGCAATCAAGCCTTTGAAGGCCTAAAGAAAGCCCTTTGTCAAGCTCCAGTCCTAAGAGCTCCTGACTATCACCAACCCTTCATTGTACAAACTGATGCTTCTAATGTAGGTATAGGTGCAGTCCTTAGTCAACTGGATGAGAAAGGTAGGGAACACCCATTTTGTTTCATCAGCAGGAAGTTAAAGGATCCTGAGACAAGGTGGGCAACAATAGAAAGAGAATGCTTTGCTAGTGTGTGGGCACTGAAGAGGTTTAGACCATACTTGTATGGATCTACCTTCACTATTCAGACTGACCACCAACCCTTGAGATGGCTGATGCAAATGAAAGGGGAAAACCCAAAGTTACTCAGATGGTCAATCTCCCTGCAAGGATTAGATTTTTCCATTGAGCACAAAGCAGGAAGTCACCACCAAAATGCTGATGGTCTCTCTAGGATGTTTGTAACCGACTAGAGGTATGAGGTCCATCCAGGAGTGGATTAAATCCTCCTGTCCCTTAGTCTGGGGGGGGGGGCGAGTGTTAGGGAGAATTCTCATTTATGACTAATTTCCCTCACCTAGTGAGTCCCCCAGCAGCTTTGCTGGACTTCTGGAGGTTATTTTTTTCCACCTGGTAAGAGTGAGAGCTTTTTCCCCATTCTTACCTGTGTTTTGCTATGTGTTTCCATCTGTTTTTGTGATTGTGGACTCTGAAGTACACCACCTCAGTAGACCCCTTCTTTGTGTGTTACACAGCACCTTCAGTGTCGTGGCACAGGGTTGTCTTTAAGACTTCCCTCGACTCCATTTCTGAGGTGACTACTGTCCCCCAGAAAAGGGTAAAGTAACCATTAACTTTACTTAGTCAATCTACCACAGATCCAGTACCCCCCATCTTCCATTGAGTACTGGAAAGGGTTAACTCGTATCCCTTTTTATCTGTACCTCCTAGAGCATTGTTTCGCTCTTTTATCATTTAGACTTGGCTGGTGGCAGTATTATCTACCCTAACTTTTCTACCACGATTATATTAGATAAACGTGGTACTGTTCTTGGCTATTATATTAGCCTCGCACATAAACCCGCTTAACCAAATCGTCTTTCTTTTGGCTCCGGTTGGGTTTATTCGCCATTTCTTTTTGTTAAAGTCCTTTGTGTGTTTTACTTTGCGCGGCAAACTAGGTTTGCCTTCTTTGTTTACTGTCTTTTGGCGGGCTTCTGCCCAGAAGCCCTCATCAAGGCACCTGGGGGTCTAGTTGGGCTGAATGTGAGGGAGGGGTTTAGTCAACCCGTGCACAGGGTATCCTAGGAAACCCAAGTCGCACTGTGTCATGATTGGCCAGGGTAGTTGTCCGGGTTGGACAACCCCCCTGCTGGGTGATTGACAGCCAGGCTGCGTGAATGGGGGTTTTTCGCATAAAAGGCAGGTCTCTTGGGCTAGAAGTCAGAGAGTCGCCACTGGAACTACAAGGAACCGAAGAGAAGCAGAGAGAACGACAGCTGCTGCAACTACCCCGTCCCAGTGAAGCCCTGCTGCAGTCCTAGCTATCTGCCCTTCAACGACTCAGAGAAGATCCAGTCCGTAGTCTTCTTCCCTTGAGCTTGGTGGGGATAGCCAGCTCATCTTCTACAGCCAGAGGATCCTCTTCCGTGGTGGAAATCGCTGCACACTGCTGTAGTGGTCCGGATAGCCACCTGAAGAGCCTCTCCTGTTTTTAAGGAGCGCACCTTTTATTCTGTGTCGCTGCTGCTGGCCTCATCCCTGTGTGGTGCAGACCCCCTTCAGACGTCCTCCTTCTCGACAAAGCTCCAGGAATCGTGGGTCTGCAGGAAACCAACATGTACAACGTGAATCGGTTAGTTGTAGTATATTTAACGTGAGGTTTTTATTGAAGTTTAATAGATGTGTTGTGTTTATAACAAATGGTTTAAAAATAAATGTACTTATATTTTTCTACCTGAAACCTTGAATCAGTGTTTGCTTGAGTCACAGTAATTGCGGTCCCTTTGTGTAATCTCTGCTACTGCTCATATACTCTTGAGATAAGCCTGGCTGCTCCGCTACTGCTACCACTATGACATAGTAGTACAGGCTTGTACCAAAGGTAAAACTTGTATCACCACCTGTAGTCTTAATTGTGTGTAGTGGTCCCTAAGGGCACTGCACAGGATTCTGTTTAACATCAGGTCTCTCCCTCTTAACGTTGCAGAAGAGAAGAGTCCTCTGGCCTGTAACGCTTTTCCTTCAAGACCACCAAGTCCGATACTGATGGCTATTCCCAACGGCTCTACAGTTTTCCTATCAGGTGACTCCATGCAGGATAAGCCATCTTGAGGACGCCGCAGCGATCTTACGCTCGGATTAGCCTGAGGACACAAACATCCCCACTCCAGACCGGCCTCCGGATGAGCTAAACAGGTCTTCTCACAAACCGAGGCACCCCTCATGGTCAAGGGTGCAGAGGCGCCAAAAAGTGAAATAAAAATGCCACAATCCGCTTTCTGAAGGGCTCGGCAATGAAACTTAGCACAACAAAAGCGACTCTGCGGGCCTCGTACGCTCATGCCCTCCTCCAGGGTGTATGCCATCAGAATGCCCTTGGAGGCGAATTCAAACTCTGTTCACTATCCTAGCCCTGTTGGCTATCCGGACAGGTTTGGCCCCATTGGCCATGGGACCCGCCGAACCAGAAAAATCGGCCTCCCGAACTTTTATACTCTCAGCCTCCCATTGGAGGTAGTCAAAAGTCCAGCCACATGAGGACCACATCTTAACTAAGCCTCCAGATGATGACTGAACTCTTTCCTGCCCAATCTCCACCGCAAGATTCTACGGAGGCTCAGGACGCGCCTCCACCACACTAAAAATTGTATTTTGTCACGCTGAATGTCAGGGGTCTGCACTCCCCCCTAAAAGGAAATCCACGCTGCAACGCTTACAGAATGAGGAATCCTCTGTGGTTTCCCTGCAAGAGACTTCAGTGGACTTCACCCGTCTTCGCAGCAGACTCTTTCCATTGCAATTCCTGGCTTCCAATGGCACTAAGAAAGGAGGCGCTGCCATACTCTTTGCAAAAGCCCTCAGACCACAAATCTTGGACACCCTGCACTGCCCTGAGGGCCGCTTTATGGCGGTCAAATGCCTGATCTATGGCCAACTTTACTCCCTCATCTCTGTCTATGCTCCTAATGACAAACAATAAGGATTCTATAGTGACTTGGAGGAAGCTCTCTCTCAGTTCATCAAGGGTCAGACGATCATTGGAGGAGACTTCAATGGGGTCCCTGACCCACTCAAGGACAAATCGCACCCCCCGGCCCACAAAGGCTCCAGACTGGCGGCAGGTCTTCTCCATCTGTTCGGGGAACCTCGATGTAGTGGACACATGGAGAGTGCTCTACCCCAAAGAAAGAGACTATTCATTTTATTCATACGTCCACAGAACCTACTCCCAAATCGACCTCCTGCTGGCCTCTCCCTGAGTTTTGGCCTTCGCCGACGGTGTCGCCATTGGTGCCAGGATGCTCTCCGACCATGCCCCAGTCGCCTGACACTTCGGGCCCATGACTCTGATCCTCCTCCCCGTCCTCTATGACATGTCGCTAAGGGACTCCATAGTGAAGACGATCAAGAACTTCTTTAGGGAAAACCGGAACAAAGACACATCCCCAGCTAATACCTGGGATGCAATGAAGGCAGTGGAGTGAGGTGCACTAATCGCCCAGGGAGCAGCATTTCACAAACGCAGGCGGCAAACCCGCATGGTCCTGGAAAATGAGGTCCGCAAAGCAGAAGCCGTCTGCAAATGCAAAAATTGAACCCCAAGATCTCACTGAGCCCTACAGGCTGCGCGAAAGAGGCTGGAGGCACTCTATGCTAAGACAGTGCTCAGCTACTGGCTAAAACCAAACAAGGATACTATGCAACAAGCAATAAGGCGAACAACATCTTGGTTGACAAACTTGCCAAGGCAAAGAAGTGGAACATTATCCTGGGCCTGTGTGACCCCCCAAGGCAGAGTCCAATTTGCAGGCCAGGACAAGCTACAACTTGCAGGTTTCGCCCACCTCTCTGACACCATGTCAGCATCCCTGAGGCCTCTCGAGGAACAATAGGACTACCTACAAGGCGCAGCACTTCCTCGCCTTAAAGACACCGCGAGGGAGAACCTTGAGGCTCCTATCACAGGTGAGGAGATTGACGCGGCCATCAAAAGTCTCAAACCCAGGGCCCCAGGTCCAGACGGATATTTAACCCGGCTCTACAAAACCTTTCTACCCCAACTTATAGCGCCTTTGACAACTCTCTTCAATTCCTTTGCCACCTCGGGAACGATCACCCCTTCTATGCAGGAATCAATCACGGTCCTCATCCTTAAGCCAGGGAAGGACCCCAGGGATAACACTTCATATAGACCCATTTCACTACTGAACGTGGACGCCAATATATATTCAAAGGTTCTGGCAAATCGCTTGGCAGGTGTCCTTCCCGATATCATAGACCCAGATCAGACGGGGTTCCTAATGCACAGATCGACTGGGGACAACGTTCGCAGAGTCCTGAACCTGATAGACATCACAAACCAGGGTTCGCGGAGGCTGGCCCTACTAGCCCTAGGTGCAACTAAGGCATTTGATGAAGTTGACTGGGCATTCCTGCGACTCACCCTTGAGTCCTTCCACTTCGGACCCGGCTTCCAAAGGCTGGTATTAGCTAACTACCAATCCCCAAAAACCATCCTTAGTGTCAAAGGCCTCCTATCGACCCGATTCCTTTGACCTGTGGAACCAGACAGGGGTGCCCCCTTTCTCCCCTACTCTTTGCTTTGGCCATGGAACCCCTAGCCCAACGAATCAGTCTGAACACCCGGATCAAAGGCCCCCAAGCAGGCCCCTCCCAAAACAAGATTGCACTTTAAGATGATGATGTGTTGCTATCTATAACAGATATCTCTGCCTTGTTAGAGCCTGATCTTGCTGCTATCCATACGTTTGTGAGGGTATCAGGCTTCACCATCAACTTTGGAAAATCAGTGGCGTTGGGGATTGGGTTGGAGCCGGGGGACAGGAAGTCCTTTAGATCCCTATGCCCGATTCGATTGAATGAAAAGAATATTCCCTATTTAGGGGTCTAGATTCCTGCCCGGGAGACGTCTATTCGGTGAACTTCCCTTCACTTTTCAAAGAGCTGGAGAGGGAGCTTGACCGATGGCTCCCACAGGAGATTTTGCTCCTTGGCCGCATCACCGCCTGCAAAATGAATCTTTTTCCGTGGTTTCTTTATGCTTGTGCATCCCTCCCCATTACAATCCCACGGCTCCCGCTTCAACGCCTACAGAGAAAAATATTCAACTTCATCTGGAGGGGTAAGAAATCGCGTGTCCCCCAGAGGATCATGATGAGCAGTTCCAGGTTTGATGGTTTGGGGGTCCCTGACCTCCGGAAGTACCAGGTTGCAGCACAGTTAGCCCACATCCAGGCCTGGGCCATCGCCTTGGGTGCCCCAAAATGGATGGAGATCGAGCAGTCTCATCTGCCCCTCCCCTACGCTTCCTCCAACACATCCCCCACCCCCCTGCAGTGGTCGTGGCCGGGCACACTGTCCACCACTAAACATACCTTAAAAGCATAGGATTGGGCTCAGAAACATAAAGGCATCCCGGGAGGCCTCGGCCCCTCTTCCCCAACCTGGCCTTCTCGCCAGGATCCTGCCCCTCTAACTTTAGGAACTGGATTGCGGGTGGCCTCAACTCCCTGTGTCAGCTTTTTGAGGAGAACCAGCCGTGCTCCTTTGAGCAATGCAAGACCGCCTTCCAACTGGTAGAAACGGATAGGTTTACCTATTCACAGCTTCGACACTGGTGCTCCCATCCGCTGACCTGCTCGGCAGCACTACGTGCCCATAGCCCCCGTGAACTGACCATCGAAGACCTACCTGTTCGAGGGAAAATCTCGACTCTTTACAAGTTATTGCAAATGGACCTCCTCGTTGCTGAGGCCTCCTATATGTCACAGTGGGAAGCAGACCTGGGGCACCCTGTAGAGTACGGGTGCACAACATGCGGCCCACGGGCCAAGTGCGGCCCGGCATGTTGATTTTCCCGGCCCGCCAGTATGTAAGACTTTCCTAATGGAGGGCGCCCGCAAGCAGCTACAGCCGTCCTCTGTTAGGAAAGCTTTTTTTGTTATACTTGCTGGGCCGGGAAATGCTGACCCTCTATTGGTGGACTGCATTTACTACGTGGCTCTTAGGAGTCAGTGCATGTGCAACACCAATGGAGGGTCAGCACTGTGGCTGGCATGGCGTGGACTGTTACTGGAAGGCATATCAGCTTTGCCACGCCAGCTGCAGCGCAACGACATCCACAGTGATATGTCGGGCACTCTCATGTTCTTTTTTGGTATGTGTGTGTGCTAGGAGTTTGGGGGGTGGGTGATGGAGTATCCAGCATTGCAACAGTGGGTCGGGTGAGGTGCAAAAAAAGTTCTGCTACTTCCCCCCCCGCCCCCAAATGCAGTGTGCACAATTCTATACATACGGCCTCATTTAAGCAGCTTCCCCTCACATCAACTTTTTTATGGTAACATTAGTGGCAGATGGCATTTTACCACCTACACTTGCATACAGATTGCACCAACAGAAGTGACCTCACAGAAAAGGACGTTGCAAGGAGCATCATCAGTCTTTGATACTTGGAGGTACCATGGAAGTGACTTTAGAATAGGTCGCCATAAGTAAGCCAAGTGGCAAATAACTTTGTGGTGCAAAATACTTAAATTGCACTCTATAATCATTAGAATTATTTTTTTATAACAGGATGATAACATAAGTTATGAAGTAAATCACTGCAGATAAGGCACAGTGCAATTACATGATTTGCCCAGGATCACACACTTTGGTTAGTAGTGAAACCGAGATGCAGACATTTGTTGATGCCCATGCTATTTAGCTCACTGTGTTTGTGAGGGGGTGCAGGGCATGCAGCACCGTTTTTAGTTGTGGATTTGTGGCCATTGGGCATAGTGTTTGGTTGGTAGGTGGGGGCCATTGGGTATAGTGTCTGGTTGGAGGGTGGGGGCCATTGGGAATACTGTTTGGTTCTGGGGTGGGAGGCATGGGGCATAGTGTTTGGTTGGGGATGGGAGTAAAGGGGCATAAAGTTTGGTTGGGGGGTCGTGGCCATGGGGCAAAGTGTTTGTTTGGGAGGTTGGTGGCCATTGGGCATAGTGTCTGGTTGGAGGGTGGGGGCCTTTGGGCATAGTGTTTGGTTGGAGGGTGGGAGCCATGGGGCATAGTGTTTGGTAGGTGGGTGGGAGACATGGGGCATAGTGCCTGGTTGGAGGGTGGGGGCCATTGGGCATAGTGTTTGGTTGGTGTGTGGGGGCCATGAAGCATAGTGTTTGTAGGCATGCGGGAGGCATCGGACATAATGTTTTGTTGGGGGTGTGGGAGTAAGGGGGCATAGGGTTTGGTTGGGGGGGGTGGTGGCCATGGGGCATGGTGTTTGGTTGGAGGGTGGGTGACATGGGGCACAGTGTCACATTCAAGAGTGATCCCAATCATAAAGCTAAATTAGACACAGTTAAGAGATGTACCTACTTTGCCTTTTGTGGAAACCTGACTTAACGAAGGCCATACGTCCAAGAGTATGGCCAACTCAAACAGCAAAGTATAGCAGTCCAAATAGCAGTCCAAAATAACAAGCTTGTGCCTTGCAAATCTAAAGCGGCATAATGCGTGAAATGTTGGAGCGCAGTGTTTTTTCTCCTGAATGATTTGTCTACTTTGTCCACTGTTGCCAATAAATCCTTATGAAAGAAATGAATTATAAAAATAGAAAATCTGTAGTATAAAATGTACGTTTGAAATACGAATAAAGACCGGCACCCCTAAACATGTATTCTTTTTCCATTTGTTTAATAAAAATGGAGGGTTGAAAAATACTCCTGCCACTCCCCCGCCTACCGCTCCCACATTTATTTTTCGGCCCACTATAGGCAGCATGTAAGGTACATTCGGCCCTCTGGCAAAATCAGTTGTGCACCCCTGCTGTAGAGGATCAGACTTGGGTAGACATCTGGTCGAGCACGCACACTTCCTCCTTTTGTATCACCAACCGGGAGTGCACGCAGAAGTTACTCCTACGATGGTACTACCCCCCGCTCTGCCTGCACCACTTTAACAAGGCGCTAGACCCCCTATGCTGGTGCCGCAGTGGCCTTCCAGGGTCCTACCTTCACATGTGGTGGACATGCCCAGTGGGAAAAGAGTTTTGGTCCCAATGTATTGCTACCATTACAGACATCACTCAGGTGGCGATTTCATTGGAGCCGAAGCCTATCCTCCTGGGAGTCCCAATTCCAAATATCTAACTGAGAACCAGCAGGAGAGCTACCCTCTTAACACAACTTTTGCTTGCTGTAAAGGTCCCGGTGGCGCGTACTTGGAAGTCCCCTGAGGGCCCCTTGATGATCCTATGGTGGCTAAAACATTGGGACATCTTGATAGCAGAGAAAATCACCGCGGCCAACGCTGGCCTTCTCCACTGCTTCTCGAACATCTGGGCACCTGTATAAGACTACGACCAGAACTTCCCGGCATTAACTTATTAACCGCGCCTGGTCGCAAAGGCCTTTCATCCGCAGTGCGAAGGGCTAGCTCCAGCTCAGGTCTTGCCGGACCACGGCAGCAGTTGAGGGGGCCAGGGGTGATAAGTAATGTGCATGCTCATGTATTGAACTGGAGGCTACTGGTGTTTGATGCCTGTTAATTAATCTGCCATCTGTGTGTTGGTTTAAAACTAAACAAGTTAAAAAAAATAATAACTTGTCAGACCGAGTTGGATGCCGTGAATATGATTAAACTCTTAAAAGTGGCAAATGATGAGCAGAAGCACCTTTACTTCAAGGGCCCAGTTCGACTCCACACTGCAGATGGGGACCCCCGAATAACATTGTTACCGGGTGCTCATTGTGATGGCAGCAAGACCAAAGTTAGGCCCATTATGAGTCTACGAATTGCCAAAACACAGATGCCCCTTATACCTGGTATGTCCCTAAGAGAATCTGTTTTAGACCAGAGACATTTTATTATTTCTAATGTTATGACACCAGTATGGTTTGAACTCAAGGAAGCCCTCAGGAACAAGGTTATGGCCTGGCTCAGGCAAAGTATTGGCCCTGGGGGTCATAAGAACTTTGGACTTTAAGGTCCTACGGAGAATTAAGATTGACCAATGGTGCTCACATGTGGACAGATATTGCATATTGGTTGTCAGCGGTCGTCGTAACCTTCCACTATTTTTAGATCATTGTAATAACTTTATTAATGTGCCATCTGAGTTGAAGTTGATTGTGAATTCCGCTACATAAGGCCCTTATTTGAAGTATAGACAATATCTGTCCTGGTTCCAGCTTACATTATTTTTCACATGGACGATTGCATCGTTTCTGATTTTGGGCAGACACTGATTTGAAGTGAAGGCTCATCTGTATTTTAGGCAATGTATGTCTGTATTTTTATTGTGTTGCCATTAAGTCTGCTATTTGTTTGTGGTTGGTGTTTGTTATTCTTGCTTGCTCCCTTATGCCCATGGGCCAATATGGTGCTATATAAATAATTAAACATAAAGATTGGAGTATTCCTGTAGCGCCGATGGGCAATCTGCGAGGCATAGTCCACGTTGGCTGGTTCTGGATGTTGTGATCCTCGAAAGCCGAAGGGGGTGTCGGTGTAACATAGTCCATGTTGGTTAGTTTTCGAAAGCTGAGATCCTCCAAAGCCGAACTGCAGGCTGCAAGGTATAGTCCACATTGATTAATTTCAGATTTTCAGATACTCTGGACCTGAAGAGCAGTCTGTGAGGCATAGTCTACATTCCTTAGCTCCAAATGTTCAGATACCCTAAAGCCTTAGGGCAGGCTGGGATTCAAAATCCACTTTGATTTAATCAATAAGTATTCAATAGATGAAAACAAGCCTTAAAAGAATGAAGAGCCCTTAAGATTTGTGATACATCTATAATCGGGGGAAGCCTCAGCTGGAAATTAAGCTGTTGCGAGATTATAAGAACTTTAGAACAGGATAAAACCAGCAGTTTTCCTCCAAAGCTCGGGCACCATGTAAAGGCGTATTTAGAGGAAAGATACACATCTTCTCTATGGGTTGAGAGTATATGGCATTGGGAAAGAGTCCGTTGAGACACAGGGGGGCGCACTTTTGAACAATGACGGGACCATTTACATTTTTGAGCTATATCGAGTGCTGGTGCTGGGAAGTGACGATCTGCCCTTTCCAGCTCTATACAGGGTGCAAGTCCTCAAAAAGTGGGGGTGGTCAGGAAGTGAACTAATGTTAAATAAAAGTGAAATATGGATGTTTTGTATAATTGATCTTTCCCAATCGAAGAAAGTGCACAGGACAAATAAGAATTTGCCTGAACACCAGAAAAATAACCAAAGAGAAGAGTGTTTCCTATGGTGTTGCTGGCAAAATATAAAACATTTGAAACTTCTAAACCTAAAAACCAGTATTTGTATATTCCCTTAAGAGCAAAATCCTAAATAAGGTATTTCACAAGCATCATGATCAGATTCATGCAGCATTTGGCTGAATTTCGTGCCTGGAATCCTGGCTTCTGCACCGTTTGTAGCATGCCACTCTTGTGTTCACTCGGCTTGTGGCCTGCCTCTATAGATGTGATTATGGAATTAATTGAAAAATCCAAAACCTCATGTGTGACAAGCCTGGAAGAGCTGTACTTTCTTCTGGAATGGAAAAGGGCTCAGTTACGGGATTCAGTGATGGTCCTGCACTTCCAACCCATTGGCTGGAAGCAAGTGATGTTCTATAATGCTGAACTCTAGTCCCCATATATGTAATGTAACGTAATGGGCATTTGTATAGTGCCTGTGACCATTGGTATGATCTCGATGGAAACAGATTAAAAAAGGTTTAAGTTACTTACCTTTAACTATTGTTCTCCAGCATGAGTCTTGCATGGATTCACATTCCCTGTCGTCAGGCTGGGAATCCTCGGTAAAATAAAAAACGGTTTCACTTTCACTTAAAAACGGTATTTCTCTTCTAAACCAATCACTGTCCTCTGGGTCATACCATGCTGCCCCCATCCAATGACAGTCCTCTCCCTAAGTCCCTCCTCTGGCATCCATCTTCAGATTTGGTAAACACGTAAAGTGGCAGTATGACCAAGAAGAGCCGCAAAGGGGACGGACGGAAGGTTTGCATGTGAATCCATGCCAAACCCATGCTAGAGAACAATAGTTACAGGTAAGTAACTTAAACCTTCTCCAGCACGGGGTCTGGCATGTATTCACATGCTCATGAATAACAAATACATAGCAGTACAACATTACACAACCACAGGAGGTGGCAAGGCTCAATAAAAGCAATTAACTCTTATCTCTGGAATAGGCTCACCTCAAGCAAACAGGTTGCGTAGCACTGTTGCCCGACTCTGGACTCCTCCCTGGAATACCTGTCGACACAGTAGGACTTCGTGAAGGTGTGCATTGACCTCTACGTAGCAGCCCTGCTGATGTCCAGCAGGGGCACACCTGACAGAAACGCCGTCATTACAGCAATCGCTCTGGTGGAGTGGGTTCTCGGACGGCCTGGCAGCGGTCGGTTCGTCAACCGATGACAGTGCGTGACGCAGCCAGAGAGCCACCTTGAAATGGAAGCCTTGGACAAGGCCTTCCCATGATTCACAGGACCAAAGTTCACAAACAGTTGTGAAGTCTTCCGAAAGTCCTTTGTGCGTGCCATGTAGAACTTCAGGGCACGAGCAACGTCCAGCGAATGCAAGGTCCTTTCCGCTGGAGACAAAGGTTTTGGGAAAAAAACAGGTAACACCAAAGGCTTGTTTAGGTGGAATTCTGAAAGAACCTTTGGCATGAAAGAGGGGGGCGTACACAGCACCACCCTCGATTTGTGGAAAGTCGGGTACGGTTACTTGCAGGTTAGGGCCTGGATCTCACCTACCCTTCTGGCCTGATGTAAAGGCTTGAAAGGGGCGCCCATGAGCCTCGTCAGAACCATGTTGAGTTCCCACGCAGGGGCAGCAGCCTTCAGAAGCAGGAAAGATCTGAAAAGTCCTTTGAGAAACTCCTTGAAGCGTTATGGGACCAAAGAGAAGATCTTCCTGGTGACCTGGTGTAGCAGGAGATAGCCGCCAGATGTTCCTTGATGGAGGCGTGTGCCAGTCCTGCTTTGGCCAAGGATAGCAAGTACAGATGGATTTGTGGGGCCGTGATCCTCAGAGGTGTAATCTTCTGTGACCGGCACCATGCAGCGAAACGCTTCCACTTTTGACTGTAGAACTTCAAGGTCGACAACGCCCTGGCCTTGGCGGGGAACTCCCTGCAGTCTGCTGGCAATGCATACTACTCTAGGGCTGCAGGAGCCAAGCCCCCAGGTTCAGAGATCCTGTGTCATGATGAAGGATCACGCCTCCTTCTTTGGCGAGAAGATCCGGAACCACTGGTAGCTTGACCGGAGGTGACGTAGACAGGCTGAGAAGGTCCGGGTACTAAATCTGCCTTGGTCACGTCAGGCCGATGAGTATCATCCTGCATTGACACTGTCTGAGTGAGTTGATGACTTGTAGCACTAGCTAGCAACAGAGGGAGTGGAGGAAACACGTTCAGAAACAGCCCTTCCCACGGGAAGGAGAATGCATTCCCCAGACTCCTCGGTTGGTGGAATCTGCAGGCGCGCTTCTGGCACTTGGAATTTGCCACTGTTGCAAACAGGTCGATCCGGGGTCTGCCCCACTTGACGAATAGGCGGTCCACCTGATCCTGACAAAGCTCCCACTCATGGCAGGAGCGCAGTTCCATTCTGAGGGAGTCTGCAATGGTGTTCTTGACTCCCGCCAGGTGGAGAGGGACAAGGAACATCCCTTGTTCGACGGTCCAGTGTTAAGGTGTACGTCTCGCAACTTGGACGTACCTCTGTTTCCGGATGATGTCCGCGTTGGGGAAGCCAGTCTGAAATTCGGATTAACCAGTAGAGAATATGGTACAAGGAAGCGGCCTCAGCCCCGTCCTGATAGTACAGGACTGGACGGGGACCACCCCCCAGCACCAAAGATCTCCTTCTTGTAGTGACCTTGGTTGCTGTAGCTGGCACAGGCGAGACGGGTAACCAGGAAGTCGAGAAGTCCAGAGAGGAGAGAGCTCCGTAGAATGGCCCAGGGGAGAGAGCTCAGAAGATCACCAGGAGAGCCAGACACACTCAGTTCAAAGGAGTTCCAAACAACAGTCAATTTGCAGGCTGTGGAAGGATGGGTAGCCAAGTTGACGGAGAGAGTCCAGGCCCAGGCACATCCGGAAGGTGTTGAGGTTAAATTGGAGCAGGCAAGAAGACTGGTACCCCAGCAAGGCAACAAGATAGGGACACCAAGGAGGCGGCAGATTGACCTCAGGAAACCTCAAAGGATTTAACAAGGGGAAGGCAGTAAGGGAATGACAGGGAGGCCAGACAAGCAATAAGGAGCTAATCTGGGAAGCGGGGATTCCAGGCAAAAGGAGGGAACCAGGCAGGGAAACCAAGCAACAGAAGGCAGTGGGTCCGGTGGGAAATGCTAGAGAACCAGGCTGAGGGACAAGACGGCCTGGCAGGAAAGCAGGGACCCAGGTGGGCAAAACTGGAAAGTCTGGTAGAGGAACAAGAAGACCAGGCAAAGGAAGGGCAGGGATCCAGGCAGAGAAGGGAAGCAGGGCTGCAGAGTCCAACAGGAGCCGGCGGCGAAACAACGGTGAGTCAGGAACGAACCGCGTTAAGACGCGATTCGTTCCTGCACCCGATCGCTATTTACGGCCGCGGTGCGAAACCGAGGCTTGGAGCGCGAAGAGAACCGCGCATGCGCCGCGGTCCTTCCGAGGCGAGAACGAGGCTTGAAGCGCAAGCCTTGGATCGTCTTGGTCCGCGGCTCACGCGTGCGCCCGTAGCCTGGACCACACAGCTGATTGGGGCATCGGAGAGTCTCCCTCCCACTGATCCGATACCTAGAATAGAGCTGCCAAGGAACGTAGCGACCCGCAGCCTTCCAGGTACGTGTCCTAACACCATAACCCCCTCCAGAAAGGCCAGGAGCCCCAGGTTTCCAGGGATGACGGCGATAAAACTCTCTCACTAAACGAGGAGCATGGACATTACCCACAGGTTCCCAAGTGCGATCACAGACAGGGTAACCCTTCCAATCGACCAAGAATTGCAATCTCCCCCTAAGGTAACGGGAATCACATATTTCTTGAACCTCAAATTCTGGCATACCCTCAACCTCAATTGGTGCTGGACGTGAAGGGGAACGACCATAAGGGTCGGGGCGATAGGGCTTCAACAAGGAAACGTGGAATACTGGATGTACACGCCAGGACGCGGGAAGGGCCAATTTGAAAGCCACCGGAGAAACCCGTCTGATTATTTGGAAGGGACCAAGAAATCTAGGAGCCAATTTCAATGGTAAGTTACGGGCCGGTAAGTACTTAGAAGATAGCCACACCCAATCTCCCACTTGAAATTGAGGCGCAGGACTCCGATGTTTATCGGCGGTCTTGCTCATGTACTCTTGTGCCTGAGCTAGGGTACCAGCTGCCCGAAGGTGGAGGGACTGAATCTCGGCAACCAACTGATCCGCAGACGGGACTGGACTGAGTTGAACAGGAGAAAGAGGCAGCAGCTTGGGATGAAGTCCAGAAGAACAGTAAAAGGGGCTGAATCCGGTTGCTGAATGGACAGAATTGTTGTAGGCCACTTCGGCCAACACAAGGTGAGAGGCCCAATTAGATTGAGATGCGTTTGTGAAACATCGCAGATACTGTTCCAAAGTCTGATTCGTCCTCTCAGTCTGCCCATTAGTTTGAGGGTGCTAAGAACTAAGAGCTCGATGAATTCCCAGATGTCGACACAGCTGGCCCCAAAAAGCTGAGATAAACTGAGAGCCCCGATCCGAAATAATCTTCTCTGGTAACCCATGCAGGCGAAAGATGTTTTGTAGGAAAGAGTTAGCCATCTGAGTTGCTGTTGGTATCTTCTCAAAGGGAATAAAATGGGCCGTCTTGGTGAAACAGTCCACCACCACCATGATACATGTGTTGCCTTCGGAACTTGGTAGGTCCACAATAAAATCTGTGGCGAGTGTATGCCACGGATAAGGCGGCCTTTCAGTAGGATGTAATAAGCCCAAAGGTTTCCTGCGGGGAGTCTTGACTTGGGCACAGGTGGGACAGGATTCTACGTACTGCTTGACCTGAGTCGCCCAACCAGGCCACCAGAATTGGCGTGCTATCACTTCTTGTGTAGATCGAACTCCTCGGTGTCCCCCAACCTTGGAATCATGTAAACCATGCAATATTGCTTTATGTAGAGCTTCAGTAGGTAAGTACAGTCTATTTTGGAAGAGCAGCAGGCCTTCTTTCTCACGCACTTGTGGATGTGTTAGCAAAGCAGACCGTTTGGAATCCACTGACGTTTCTTTGGCTACTCTCTGTAAGAATGGTAGCAAGGCCAGAAGGAAATGTTTCGGGGCCAGCACTGGCTGATCTCTGCCTTCATGTTTGATGTCATCCTCAAGGGATCGAGACAATGCATCTGCTTTCACATTCCGAGAGTTCGGTACATAGGTGATGTTGAAATCAAAATGTGAGAAAAAGAAAGCCCAACGGGCCTGCCGAGAAGTCCTGCATTGAAGAGATCGTAGAAATTGTAGATTGCGGTGGTCTGTGCGTACCTCCACCGGAAACCGGCCCCCTAGAAGGTGGTGACGCCATTCTTCAAAAGTGGTCTTAATGGCCAGAAGTTCCTTTTCAATAACCGGATAATTCCGTTCACTGGCCGAGAGTTTCCTGGAGTAATATGCTACTGGGAATTCCATGTTCAATCTGGGATCATGTTGTAACAAAACAGCCCCAATCGCAAAGTCGGAGGCATCGGTCTCCACTATGAACGGTCTATCCTCCCGGGGATGACAGAGTATCGGGGAGGTGCTGAAGGCCTCCTTTAACTGTTGAAAAGAAGTCGAGGCTTCCGATCCCCACTCAAAACTCTTCTTGGTGCTGGTTAAACTGGACAGTGGAGCAGTCACCTTAGAAAAAGCCGGTATAAAACGGCGATAGAAGTTGGCGAAACCGAGAAAGCGTTGGAGAGAACGTCGGTCCTTGGGAGTCTTCCATTCCAAGATAGCACGGACTTTTGCCGGATCCATATTTATCCCGGAGGCACTGATCACGTATCCAAGAAATTCGATGTGATCCTGATGAAACAGACACTTTTCTGGTTTTGCATATAGATGGTTCTGTTGTAGTCGCTTAAGGACCTCCCTCACTTGAGTAGTGTGTTCCTTCAAGTCTTCAGAGAAAACCAGAATGTCATCCAGGTACACCCATACAGAAACTCCGATTAAATCAGCGAATATATGATCCATCAGACGCTGGAAGACAGAGGGGGCATTACATAGGCCGAAAGGCATCACACGATATTCGTAATGGCCCAATGGTGTCTTGAATGCTGTCTTCCATTCATCTCCAGGCTTTATGCGCACCAAATGGTAAGCCCCACGTAAATCTAGCTTGGTAAACACTCAGGCTTTGTGCAAGGATTCCATAATGGTGCGAATCAAAGGAAGCGGGTATCTATCCTTTCGGGTGATTTCATTCAGCTGTCTATAGTCGACGCAAGGCCGTAAGGTACCCTCCTTCTTCTTGACAAAGAATAATGGAAACCCGGCGGGAGAATTTGAAGGTGCGATATAACCCTTCTGAAGACATTCCTGTAGATATTCTCGTAGTACCTCCCTCTCTTGGGACGTCAAGGAATACACTTTACCATGCGGAATCTCTGAATCTGGTAACAGGTCTATGGTGCAGTCCAATGATCTGTGAGGAGGTAGAGGAATATCCCTAGGTTCAGAAAAAACTTCTTGAAATTCGGTGTACTCAGATGGAATTAAAACGACAGAATATAGACTGATTCTGTTCTCCCCATCGGTCTGTGTTGAAGCGGGGGCAGTTGTTTGAATGGGGTCACAAATACAGCATTCCTTAGAGCAACGATCAGAACAGAACACCAACGTTCTAGTCTCCCAATTAATGTTAGGATTGTGATGCAACAACCAAGGTAACCCCAAAATTATGGGGTACGTAGGTGTCTTAATTACATCAAGTGAAATCCGTTCCCTATGCCCTTCAATCTGTAGATGCAAGGTTTCAGTATGTTGGTGAACAGGGCCTGAAGACAGAGGAGTCCCATCGATTACCTCCACCATTGAGATGCGCTTCTTTTCAAGCAAGGTGATTCCATTTCTGGCCACAAAATCGACGTCAATATAATTACCAGAAGCTCCGCAATCCAACAAGCCTAGCACTTCAACTGGTTTGTTACCCGACCAAGAAACTTTAATAGGCAGAGCCATGAGAACCACAGGCTGCATGGGCTGTCTCTCCTGTGTCTTCACTGGAAGGTCTGGAAAAGAAGAGGGGCCTGACGTAGCCTTCCCTACATACGACAGGCCATTTAGTTTTCCGACTTTCGGAGTGGTCGAAGCGGGCAGGTACTGAGGTAATGTCCTGAGGCCCCACAATACAGACACAACCTGAGATCTCTCCTTCTCTTCTTCTCCGCCTCTGATAAGGGGCCTCTGACGGCTCTGAGTTGCATTGGTTCTGGCGCCGATTCAGTGGAACCCGATGCCTTGGATGGAAGATTCGGGAATCGAGGAAGTGTTTTCTCCAAACGCCGTCTCTCATTTCTTCTCTCGGCCAGCCTGTGATCGATTCGTAAGACCTGTTCTTGGAGAGACTGTAAGGTATCTGGTTCTGGAATATGAAGTAGCTCATCCTTGTACTCTTCTCTTAAACCCCTTCGGAAGAGTGTCTTCTGGGTAACCTCGGGCCATTGAGAATCGGTGGCCAATTGCCGGAAACGACTGATGTAGGAAATAATATCGGTTGACCCCTGTTTTAAGTCCATAAGTTGGTTCTGAGCGGTAGCCGCAAGGTTTGGTGATTGAAATACTTCCAAGAATGCTTTCTCAAAAGCCACAAAATCTTCGAGAATGGGACTCTTGGCTACCACCAGCGGGGTTGCCCAGGCCAATGCATTTCCAACTAAGTTTCCCAAGATATATCCAATCTTGGCCTTGTCTTGATTGAAATGCGTTGGACGGCACACAAAATGGATCCTGCAATGGTTACAAAATTCGGCCACTCGGCGAGGATCACCATCAAACTTAACTGGACTAGTCTGAGCCATTACAGACTCTGCAGAGATGACTGAACTAGCCCCATGTGCCACTACTTGCTGCAGGGTAAGATTCTCTTGACGTAAGGCTGACATCTCAGCACGTAGGGCTCTGATTTCGTTTCTTAATTCTTCGGTTTCATCCATCTCAGAATCTGAACTGGTGGTAAGGCGTCTTAATCTGTTAAGGTGTACGTCTCGCAACTTGGACGTACCTCTGTTTCCGGATGATGTCCGCGTTGGGGAAGCCAGTCTGAAATTCGGATTAACCAGTAGAGAATATGGTACAAGGAAGCGGCCTCAGCCCCGTCCTGATAGTACAGGACTGGACGGGGACCACCCCCCAGCACCAAAGATCTCCTTCTTGTAGTGACCTTGGTTGCTGTAGCTGGCACAGGCGAGACGGGCAACCAGGAAGTCGAGAAGTCCAGAGAGCAGAGAGCTCCGTAGAATGGCCCAGGGGAGAGAGCTCAGAAGATCGCCAGGAGAGCCAGACACACTCAGTTCAAAGGAGTTCCAAACAACAGTCAATTTGCAGGCTGTGGAAGGATGGGTAGCCAAGTTGACGGAGAGAGTCCAGGCCCAGGCACATCCGGAAGGTGTTGAGGTTAAATTGGAGCAGGCAAGAAGACTGGTACCCCAGCAAGGCAACAAGATAGGGACACCAAGGAGGCAGCAGATTGACCTCAGGAAACCTCAAAGGATTTAACCAGGGGAAGGCAGTAAGGGAATGACAGGGAGGCCAGACAAGGAATAAGGAGCCAATCTGGGAAGCGGGGATTCCAGGCAAAAGGAGGGAACCAGGCAGGGAAACCAAGCAACAGAAGGCAGTGGGTCCGGTGGGAAATGCTAGAGAACCAGGCTGAGGGACAAGACGGCCTGGCAGGAAAGCAGGGACCCAGGTGGGCAAAACTGGAAAGTCTGGTAGAGGAACAAGAAGACCAGGCAAAGGAAGGGCAGGGATCCAGGCAGAGAAGGGAAGCAGGGCTGCAGAGTCCAACAGGAGCCGGCGGCGAAACAACGGTGAGTCAGGAACGAACCGCGTTAAGACGCGATTCGTTCCTGCACCCGATCGCTATTTACGGCCGCGGTGCGAACACCGACGCTTGGAGCGCGAAGAGAACCGCGCAGCCGCCGCGGTCCTTCCGAGGCGAGAACGAGGCTTGAAGCGCAAGCCTTCGATCGTCTTGGTCCGCGGCTCACGCGTGCACCCGTAGCCTGGACCACACAGCTGATTGGGGCATCGGAGAGTCTCCCTCCCACTGATCCGATACCTAGAATAGAGTTGCCAAGGAACATAGCGACCCGCAGCCTTCCAGGTACGTGTCCTAACATCCAGTGCCACAAGTCCTGTGCTTCCCTGGAGAGTGCCAGGGATCGAGTACCCCCTGCTTCCTGATGTAAAGCATGGTGGTGGTGTTGTCTGTGAAGATCCTCATCACCTTGCCTTTCAGAGATGGGAGGAACGACTTGAGAGCACAGAACACTGCGCGCAGCTCCAGGATGTTGATATGAAGATCCTTCTCCTCTGGCAGCCATAGGCCCCTGACGTCCAGTGTGAGCTCCCCATCCCTCTGGGGAGGCGTCCATGATAACCATCTCCTGGTATGGCGGGCTTTGAAATCCTGTGTCTTGGGTGCTGTTGGAGCGAATGCCCCACCATACTATCGCACGACGGAACTTGGGGTTGAGCGAGATCTTGTCCTTGAAGCTTCTGGACACCTGTATCCAATGGATGTTCAGGAATTCCTGAAGGGGTTGCATTTGCAAGCCGCAAAGCGGGACGAATGTAGATGCAGGACGACATCATGCCCAGTGACGATTTGATGGCCCGCACTGTTGTCGTCTTCGTTGAAGACAGCAGTTGCACCTTTCCTAGAATGGCTGCTATCCTCTCCTCCGATGGCGACGCCAGGCACGTGAGTCTGGCACCCAGGAACATCGCCTTCTGTGATGGCGTTAAGGAGGACCTCGGACAGTTGATGGAGAATCCCAAATCCGTCAGTAGCTGGCCGGTCCCCTCCATGTGTCAGTCGGTCAGCTCCCGCGAGCAGGCGTGGATCAGCCAGTCGCCCAGGTACGGGTATACGTGTTTTCCCTGTATATGTAGATGGTCTGCCACTGGTGCCAGGCATTTCGTGAACACTCTGGGGGCCGACTTCAAGCCAAAAGGTAGTGCCTTGAACTGGTAGTACTGTCCCTGCACCACGAATCATAGAAAATGTCGGTGTTTCCTCTGAATGGGGACTTGGAACTAGGCGTCCACCAGGTCCAACAACGTCATCAAGTCTCCTCTTTCCAGTTGGCAGAGCACATGTTGCAACTTGACCATCCTCCATTTTTGGGACTTTAGGTATTTGTTCAGACGTCGCTGGTCTAGGATGGGCCTCCAGCCCCCTGTCTTCTTTCTGACCAGAAAGTATCTGGAACAGACTCCGGAGCCGTTGGGGAACTAGCTCTATCACCCCTTTTCGCCGCATGGCCTTACCTCTTCCAGGAGCTCAGGGATGTGCTGCTCCTGACGGGTAACCAAAGGGATCTGCGGACACCTGTGTTGAAACTCCAGGATGTGTCCTTGGGCAGGAGCGTCCAACACCCATCGGTCAGTGGTGATCTTTCTCCAATCGCTGACGAACCTTGTCAGCCGGCCTCCCACCGGGGTGCCCGAGTGGGGGACGGCGTACCGGCTGGCTCAGGATTGCTTTGGCACTGGAGTCCTGCCCTGCGGCTGACAGCAACGTTGTGCTCTGCTACCGTAGGCCTGGGAACGGCCTCTGTATGCTTCCTGGGTTGTGGATTTGGAAGGCTGATGGTATGACGTTGAGAAATCTTTGGAGGACCTGCTCAACATTCCCCTTGAGCAGCGAAAAGAAGAGCGGTGTTGCTGGAGAGTGCCCAGGGAAAAGGCTGTATCCGCTTTGATGGCCTGGAGGGACTCGTCAACGACTTTCCCAAACAGGTTCTTTCCGTCAAAGTGCATGTCCACCACCTTCGCCTGGACCTCCTGAAGGAAATTTGTGGCTTTCATGCAACCTTGGCGACGAAGGCAGACACCGTTCCCCATTTGCCGCAACCCCATGACGGCGACATCCAATGCCACTGTGATGGGGTGATCAAACACCACTGGAAGAGAGTGTTTCCTCCAACTTCTTATCATCGGGGAGCAACTCCAGAATTGGACCCAGCTTGTACCACAACTCCCTGTCATACCTGGCCAGGAGTGCGTTGGCCGCCTTGATAGTGGACGCCGCAGTGTAAATCACCTTCTTCCCCATGGCGACCATCCTTTTCCCCTCGTTGTCCAGAGGGACCAAGGACGACGAGGACAGGTTGGCCGACTGTTTCCTCGCGGCTGCTGATACCACCGAATCCAGTGATGGTTGCAACCTCAGGCACTTGCGCACGGAGTCCGGTACCCTATAGTCCTTCTCCAGTCTATCCCGTTTGGCTGGAGCCGTGCAAGGGTTCTTCATGAGGTCCAGTCCCTCGTCCCAAATATCACCTCGAAGGGGCACCGCCATGATCGTCTTCCTCTTGGCCTTGCGCCTCTGGTACAAGAAGCCCTCCTTCTTGGTTTCCTCGGGAACCAGCTAGAAATGCTTGGAGGCTCTGGAGATCTTGGAGTGGAACGATCCCACCTCATCTGGTGGGGACACCCTATGTGGAGCATCCAAATGTGGAGATTCACTGTCTGCTGCGACGATATCCTTGTCATCATCCATCCTCGTTACTGTATCCGTCCCCGTACCTGTGTCTGCTCAGGGAGAAGGGACGCAACATGGTGGCGGAGGTTGAAATGGGGGCTTCGGAGGACACGTCATCTTCTTCGGTGGAGGCTGATCAGGGACCTGGGGCACCACAAGTACCGGAGCCAGAGGCATCCTCAACTGGATCTCTGACACCAAGGTGTGTAGAGTCGACAGATTATTTCCAAGGAAATGTCCCTTGGCTGAGATGACAGAACTGGAAAACTAGGCCCTGCACCATAGTCGATGTCCTCCTTCTCTTCCACATCTTTGTGGACCGTGTGTAAGGATTACTGGTCTTCGCCATCCGTGGATGAGACCTCCATGGCTTGGTCGACAGCCTGGGAGGGCTCTTTTGGGGTCTACTTGCCCTTTCTCCTTTTTTCCCCCCTGAGGGTCTTGAACCGGGGCCTGAGCCAGGTTCCCCCATTCTGGCGTGCCCGCAAAATCACTGCGGCAGTGTCGCGTCTTGGGGGTAGGGACACATTCTGAGCCGTTGGGGCCACTCTCGCAGGATCAGCGCCCTTAGCTGTTGTGGCAGTAGCAGTCGTCGACACAGTCGCCGACGAGATCTTCACCTGTGTCGGTTGAGTTTGCTTGGGCTATTCGGGCTTCTCGGATTTCTCAAGTAGTTTATCCGGGTACGATGACTTCCACTTCAAAGAGGAGCTTGATTGCCTGCTGGCAATGGAGGAAGAAGGTGATGTCGATCGCGCCCTATCCACCTCGGGACCCGCTTCTGCGGCGAACCCGATGGACTTGGACTTGTGGCTTTTGCCCTTATCTTGGCCTTCCACGGATGAGGCGCCCTCAAAGGACTCAGAAGACCGCTCCTAGGACTGGCCGGTCCCGGGTGAGGCATGACCGTGCTCGGTGAACGGGTCATGGAGCACGGGTCAGAGGCCTTGGCGTTAAGCCATGCCACCAGTCTACTATGCCTGTCCGTCGTCTTCTTGAAGAAACCGAGGCATATCTTGCACTCTACGTCCTTGTGGTCCGGGTGCAGTCAGTAAAGGCATTGCAGGTGCTTGTCCTCCACCAACACATTCCGTAGCCCACATTTGGTGCAGGGCTGAAGAGGGACCCTTCCTCCTTCTTCTCCTCCGTCTTAGTCAGAGCGTGCAAAGTAGGCCCAAGGGCCTTCTAGAATCTTCGATGATCTTCACTCTTAAGGGTCGCACAAATTCACTGACAATGGGCCCACGCAGTTGGCAGATGATGCAAAGAGCACAAAAATCGAACTTTTTCCATAAAAAAACAAATAAAAACATACACATAGCTTTGAGAGAAAACTCGAGGATTTCCAACACTGAAGCATACAGTAAAAATCTGAAGATGGCTGCCAGAGGAGGGAGAGGATAGTCATTGGATGGGGGCACTATAACTCAGAGGACAGTGATTGGTTTAGAGGAGAAATACAGTTTTTTGAAAGTGAAACAGTTTTTTCTTTTTACCGTGTATTCCCAGCCTGATGACGGGAAATATTCATGAGAATGCCATGCCAGAGCCCAGGCTGAAGAAGAACCCAGTTTCTACTGACTTTTCAACTCCTTAGATCCTGCAGAGATCAATTTTGAAAAAACTGTGATTTTACATATGCAAAATTAGACCGAGGAGCATCCTGTGATCCCTATTTTTTCAAATGCCTTGGTAGAGGCACTATTTTCAAAGCAGGCACTACTTATTTATTGAACATATGTATGGTGCCTATACATCAAAAAGTGTTTCCAGGTGCCACAAGACAAAAAGAGGGGGGACATATAGAAGTCCTTGCAGTCTCTCTAATACACCTTTATATACTTTTTGACAGCATTTGATCTAGTTAGCACGCATTGATTGTGGTTTTAATGCGGAAATGCGGAGTACCTCATCTCTGCCACTCTCTACGATTCACACCCTATATTCGGAAACAGGGCTATGTGTTTGGATGGAAAGGAGACTAACAAATAAAATAGGCCCCAAAAAATAGAGCAATAAAGATGTTTCCTGTCCTCAAATCATGTTTAATTTCTATTCTTCATATCATCTAATTGAATTGATGAAGATCAAGGTGAGCCTATCTATGGAGGGACAAGACCATGTTAATGGCATTTGGGTCATGCGTGCAGAGATCCCTGAATGAGCCACAGAGACACTGTTCAGGGAATTCATTTTATTTTGATCTCATGAAAACTAAGACTCTGTCCATTGGCCATCTGAGAAGGGGATCTTGCTGGCGTTTAGGGGACAATAACTAGAACAAGCCACTGAACAAACAATTGGGAATCTTGTTTGATAACTTAAATTGGGCCCAATAAGTATAGGTAAAAAGAAACACTCAGGCAACCGATTCGAAGGCTCAGAGGTTTTACCAGTTAATCTGGATGCTGGTCAATGTCTTCCAAAATTATTTGATTTTTGTAGCATGTTATATTCTACTTCAAACACACAAACTTCATGAAGCTACTCCTCTCTATGGTAACTGTCACATTCATTAATTCCGAACTCTATTGAATTTCAATAATTATTTTACACAATATCACAGTTGTATTAATACATCACGACAACTTATCAATTTTGACATTAATCAGGTTAGGACTGGGCAATATGGACCAAATGTCATATCTCGATATTTTTGGGCTGAGTGGCGATATGCAATTTATATGGCAATATTGTTTATGTGGGTTAAATGCTCAGTTGTGCGCCGCCAACTACACGTGAGATGTCACAAACGCTTGTATTTATAACACATTGATTTTTAAAAAAAGTGCAAACACAGGATTCCTCTTCCTGTTTGAGAATACACAAAGCTGTGTAAATATAAAAATGTAAATCAAAAATTGTGGTATATATAATAACTAGCAGTAACACCCGGTGTTACCCGGGTATGCACGTGGGGGTCTGCTATAGCCTTGTGTATGTTTTATTGTGTCATAACTTCCTATTCTTGAAAATTCTCAGAATCAGCAATCTCCCGTAATCGCCTATACTGATAGCAAAGGCCCGACCCTAGTCCAGCCCCTTGCAGGGCCAATGGGTGGGGTTAATCAAATTTCACTATCGCCAGTACAACCCAAACTGGTATGCCAACCTTGTGCCCTAACCTCCTATTTTTGGAATAGTTGCAAAGTCGGCAAGCTCCCTAAATCACCTATACTGATAGTACCGGGCCGGACCACCCGGTGCCGGGCAAATGGGTGGGGTTGTTCAGATTTCACTATCGCCAGTACACCCCAGACTAGTATGCCGACCTTGGGCCAAGATTTCAGCCCACCAACTGGTATGGGGCTGGAGCCAACCCCGAATATACAAACACACTTTCACAAATATATATATATATGTATACAGAATGTGTAGGTAGAAACCTCCATGTTAACGATATTGTCTCATCCTATATCGATTTTGAAAATATATCAGCATATATTCAAAACTTGATATATTGCCCAGCCCTAAATTATGTCCTATAAAGCGGTCAGGTAACATCAACAACATTTTAATTGTACAATACTTCATTAAAAACATTTCATGCATAATAAAAGCTTAAAAACACTGCTAAACTCTATCAACCCAATTGCTAAAGTGCGTGTGTGCTCACCCGTATCCAACTTCTCCTACTATCACATTCTCTGAAGTGCAATCCTGTTAACCTGTACAGCAGCACACGCCTTTAGTCCTACAAATTTTAAAGTTCAACCATACTAACATGTACAGACAGACCAGGCCTATTCATGCCTTGTCTTATCAAACCCAGCACGTTTTGTTCCTTCTATGATGACACAATCATCGAACTTCTTCAAGGGCTGCTTCTCTTAATACCCACTAAGGATGACAGAGTTAGCAACATCACCCTATTACTTCTCTTCACACTAATAACACACAGTTATAGTAAGAGGTTACTATTTTTGTCTGCACCGCACAAAGCATCATGATCTTGACCACTATTACGCATTGACACTTGTCACAGTCTACATCAGGGTACGTGAGGTGGAGGTGAAGCCAGTGGAATTAAATGAAGACTGCATGGGTACTTTGGCCTGCGCTGCTAGCACTCGCCATAAGTTGTTTGAAACATGCACCTCATCTGAGACTTCCAGAAGAGCCTGCAACATTCTTCAAGTCTGAGCATTAGTTTTAAGGTATTCTGGAGTAAATTGACTTTGTCATAGTGAGATCTAGTCCCCGAACTTTGTGCATTGACTGGTGGGAGATCAGCAGGTGTTCGGATGTCAATCCATTAACATATGAATAGCAGGTAGAGCGCAAATAGTTTCATTATGTTGGTTGGTGCTTAGCAGTAGACAAACCACTGCTTCACCAGTAGCCAATAAGTGGACTTTGTGCCAGGGTAATGTGACCTAAGCATTTCAGACCAAAAATGAGCTTAGGAGTCTTAAATTGCAAAGCAGTATTTTTGTGGCGAACCTGGTACAGAGCCCATGACATTAGTTGATCCTCAACCTGGCTGCTACTACAACAATATCAAAGGTATGAGTGGCTGTCAGAAGGGGGAAGATGTCCTTCATTGGTCAAAGATGGTAGAAGGTGCTTTGAGAGGGTCATAGCTGGAAAAGGGGGTCCCAATAATTGCGCATGGTGCGATGATCTGGTTGTATTTGTATTTGTATTTATTTATTTGTATAGCGCATCAAGACCCTGAGGCAACTGAGCGCTTCTGTTACATGTTATAAGGTTCACATTTTACAGTGATATATGTACAAATATTAGACAATTTACAGTATTATACAATGAAAACGCATAAACAAATGCAGTCCATGTACAGATATACCAAAGCAGGGGCATATATACAATAATGTCCTTGCCGGTGGAAGATATATCACGCCTCAGTTATGTTCCTGGTCCCAGAGTCAAGCTTTAACCTTATTCCGGAATATCATGAATGAAGGCTCGGTTCTAATAGTGATAGGGAGCTCATTCCATTTTTTTGCAGCGAGGACTGGGAAACTAACTCCACCTGCCCGTTGTTGGTTAAAGTGTGGAATGATGACACAATGTGTTTGAGCTGTTCTTCTAAGTCGTAATGATGTACGGCGTGAAAACGTTTTGCAGAGGTATATGGGTGCCTGATTATATAAACACTTATGTGTTACAGAAAGTGTTTTGAGTTCAATTCTTTGCTTATGTTAAGCCAGTTTAGATTCTGTCTAGCTGTAGAAATATGGTGATTCTTTGTGATGTTACATGCAGATCTAACTGCGTTATTCTGCATGACTTGCATTTTGTTTATATTCCTTGGGACATTCCTAAGTAAAGCGCGTTACAATAGTCGAGCTTGGATAACACTAAGGCTCTTGCTACTGATATGCAATTAGTTGTAGATAGGTAGGGGCGACAAGCTGTAATAAGCTTACATGTGTAAGCTGTGGCTGATGCTAGGGCATTGGTTTGTCTCGTGAGAGATAGTGACGAGTCAATGTATATACCTAACGTTTTCACATCATTTGCTACATTAATTGTGTTACCATCGATAATGACATTTTTAAAGGATGTATCTAGTTTAGTCGATTTGGATGGAGAGCCGAGTAAAAGTAGTCTGGTTTTATCGTCATTTAAACATACATGTTTAGCCATCCATATTTGTATAACGCTATAGATGTCATTCAAAGTTTTGCTATGTACAACGTAATCACCAGTGATGGGGATGAGCATCTGGGTGTCATGGTTCACCAGGTCAAATGCCGCAGATAGGTCAAGTAGTAAGAGCAGGGCAGATTTGCCTTTGTCTTTTAAATCCTGAATCTGGTTCTTTAGGTCAATAAGTGCTGTCTCATCCCGTGTCTAGGTCTGAAGCCTGACTGCCTTAGACCTAGTAAAGTATTTGTTTCCAAATATTACTGAATTTGGAGATAAGCTGCTCGATCCAGTATTTTCAGCAAGAAAGGGACAGTAGTAATCTGGCGGTAGTTAGATGGGCTGTTAGGATAAAGCATAGGCTTTTTTAGGAGTGGTAGTACCCATGCATCTTTCAAACTGGTGGGCACGGTACTAGAGGCAAATGAGGCATTGATAAATGCAGTAATAAAAGGAGCGATTAAAAGGAGCGATTGCAGTTGCAGTTTCTTTGATTAACTTGGCTGAGCAGACATCACCTTTGCAGTTGGATGGTTTGAGCTTAAGTATGATCAGCTCTACTTCTTTGGTAGATAAAGGTTTAAAGTTGAATTGTGGCCATGTAGTGGTGGGGGAATATGGTGGGGGAAGATGGAAGATTCTGAGGTATGGTATTATTAATAAGGTTTTTTTTTAAGTTTATTTTGTTGAGTAACAGCGTAATTTTGCCTTGAAGCATTTTGAATGTTGGTACACCATTGGATGTCCTTAATACAAGGGTCAGTATAGGGGCGGGTGACTCAAGTTCTTTTAGAATGTTGAACAATTCCTTAGTGCTTGAGTTAGCTTTGGCTATACGGTCATTGAAGCTATCTCTTTTAGCTTGGACATATAAGACTACGACTGTCTTATAGTTAAATGAAGCTGCAATTAATATATATTTATTTTGTGTGGAGGGGGAGTTTTTCCAACTAGTTTCTGCTGTACGTTTCTCTTTCCTAAGAGTCTTTAAGTGAGGTGTATACTCACTCTAGCAATAAAACGCCTTGTCCCAGCGGCAGACGCTTCAAGCCCCATTATGGCTGCAGACCATGCTGCAGGATCCCGGCCTCCTTGAGGCCTGAAAGGAACTACTTTACCTGTGGGACTAATTTACCACCCGGGCGTGGTCGGGGAAGGATACATACTTGATTGGAGGAAGGATACATACCTGGAACTTCTTCCAAGGCTATTTAAACCCCACCCGAACAGCCACACGTGCTTCGCGTTGTTCTGTATCTAGCAGCTGGACGCTCACCGTGTCTGCTCCTGCATCCTGACTTCTGCCACGCCTGCCAGCATCCTGGATCACCTGCAAAGGAAGAGAAGAAAAGAACAGAAGAAGGAAAAGTCCTTACCTGCTAAAACCGCATCCCGGAGACATCTCGCCGACAAGCCTGAGAAGGAAGACAGCAGCGCCGCATTCCACTCACCTTTACAGGGCGCCTCCATGTTCAGCAGCGATCATCCGGATTCGCAGTCACGCCCCAGCGCCTAGGGAGAAAAAGGCAAGAACAAAAGGTGAGAGAGAGAAGGGAATAAGGAAAGCTAAATCTCCATGTTAAGACTTACCTGTTGATTCATTCCCTCTTCATTTCGGGTCCGCGCCGCATCCTGGCATTTCCGGACCCCGGCCCCTAAGGGGAAAAAGAGACATCAGCGTTAATGAGCGAATGAAAAGACATTACCAAAAAACGCTCATTAAAGACTTACCTGATTTCTACAAGGATTTCACCTCTCATCTCGGGTCGGTGCCTGTTCCCCGGCATTCCGTACCCCGGCACCTCTGGGGAAAAAGACACTAGCATTAGTACATTAATGCATGGACACAAGGGGAACCTCTTATCAAAAAACTTACCTGGAAGCCAAGCAAGTTTGGTTCTCACCAATCCGAAAATCCAGTGAAGTAACTGGATACCAACGCGCCCCTGCATCAGAAGCAGGATGGAGAGCTCGTCCTTCCAGACCCTAAGGTGAGACGCTACGGGGAATCACAGAAGGGTTTCGAGGAGGGTGAGAGGGGAAAGGTGGAGGCCGATTGCATTACCCCGCAGACAGTTAATCCCCTATTTTCGTCTACAGAAGGATACTTCTGCGAGCCAGACAAGCCAGATTTGGGGGCCCGGTCCAGTCCGTCTTCCGAACCCTGCGCATCACCTTAGAAGAGGTCACAGCAGCGCGAACCAGGCCAGCGCCTCCGTGGGAGTCAGGTGAGCGTTACACATTGTTTTGGACAAGACGTTCATAACATTTCTGTGTTGGGAACAGCATTTTTTTCCATATAACTTTTTATTAACATTTCCACAACTTTTACACACAATTGTAAACGCTCCCCACTATCCCCCGCCGTTGTCTGTCCTCTGATGGGGAAGTTCCTCTTGAATCCAGTCGAGTCTTAACCTCTTGAACGAAAACATCCTAGTTCACTCCACCAGGCCTAACAGTTTAATTCTCCTTGGACAGCAGTTCCCCATTGCCCCTTACTGAAGAAACCCCATAACCCGTGACCAATAAAGCCGTTGATCTCCTTGCAAAGAGTAAGTGGCCCATTCCAGCAGAGCAGAATTCCACACTTTTCCCACCCAGTCGCTTTCGGTTGGAGGGTCCGTTGCCTTCCAATTTTGCGCTATTCCCAATCCACCCGATATAATCAGGATTATGGAAATGTTTCCCTCCGCTTTGGATAGTAGCTCTTGCAGTTGACCCCCAACCCCGAAATGGACATGCCTCTGTTACCAGCTCCCTTCAGTTTCAACGCCTCAGCCAGAGCCTCTTCTATCAATGTCCAGTATACCTGGATGTGAGGACAATCCCACCAGATATGGCTCCAGGAGGCCACCTGTCTGCATTGTCTCCAGCAGAGGTTTGTCACCCTGGGGTAGAATGCATGTAGTCTCTCCGGGGTTAGATGCCACTGGAACATAAACTTTGTGCATATTTCTTGAATTTGTAGAGATCTTGTCAATTTTGGTATGTTGGCCCATAACTGCTCCCAGTCCGCTGTTTCTATGACTTGACCTTTTACTCCCTCACCCGTAAAGAGTCATGTATTTCTTTTCCCTTGGTGTCTCCCCCGTTTAGCATAAATTGCTTCCACTAAGGGGGTTAGATCTCCCGTAGCTGCCCCTTTGATTGAGGGGTGCATGATCCAATGTCATATCTGAAAGTATCGGAATCTCTCTATCTCCTCAAGCCCAAAGTCTTCCTTGCACTGGGTGAACGTTTTAATTTCTGTTCCCCTGAAGATATCACGCACTTTAAGGCATCCCCCTCCCACCATGCTAAAAAGCCCCTTTCCCCTTGACCTGGGGTAAACCCTGGATTGCCAAAGATTGGGGTAAACGGTGACGGGAATGTGGTGATTTGGGCACTTTTTATCGCCTCATCACAGGAGTCACCTCCCACCGACAGTATTTCACTGTAATACATTTTCTTTGGCCGGTCTACCTTTGTTTCCATAGTACCTCCTCAGTGTTTTCCCCTATCAAGGCCTTGTCCATTGTCCTTCAGATTTTCCCTCGATCATCTTTCAACCAATCCCTCAATACCCTGATCTTTTCTGCACTAAAATAAGCTGCCAGATCCGGTTCCCCCATACCCCCTTTGTTTCTCGGTAGGATCATCAATCTCCTAGCTATCCTTGGTTTTTTGTTATTCCAAATAAATCTGTCCGTATGTTTTTGAACTGATCAGAAGAAGCCTGTCGGGACTTGGATGAGGAGAGTCACGAAGTAATACAGCAACTGTGGGAGAACCACCATCTTCAACATCCAGGTTATTGAAAGGGGGCCCCAGTCCCCCAGTTTACTTCTAATTGCTTCTAGTACGGGCATGTGGTTCTGTAGTCCTGCAGGGCAGCAAAGACATCTCTGTGGCCACCCCTGGTTCCGATCTGCGAGGTCCGACTCTATGGATCCTGTTTATTTTCACTTCTAGCTTCTCACCAAAGTCTAGTAGATCCTTGAAGATCCCCTTCACCACTGCCTCTTGGTATTTGTCTGACACCTCTTCCAGCATGTTTTTGACCCAGATATTCGATCTCCTGGATCTGTTCTCCAAATCTTCAGTCTGCAGCTCTAGGTTGTATGTTGCTATCGCCATTTGTCATACCCAAGTCTCGATCTTCCTAGAGTCTTCCGTCTGCTCCTGTATGGCTCTCTCGTTTGTATCAACCCTTTCCTCCATCTTATTCACATCTTGTTTTATTTCTTGAAGTGCAGAGGCAAGGTCTTCCCTCATTATAGTCATCTGTTTTTGCAATGTTTCTGTGATTTTGTGACTGCACTCTGTAAAATATTGCTTAAGGAGTGATGGCGTCACTAGTTTCTCTAGTCCTTCCTTCTGCTGGGGTTCCCCCTGGTCCCTTTGCTCCTGGTCTATGAAGTTTCCCGGGGGAGAGGTTGCGTCTTTACTCCACATTTTCTGGAGGTCACTTTCCATAGGTTTTCTGGGGCCCTTCGGGGGTACGGGCTGTTCTTCCCCTCTGGACTTGTACATTGCTGTTAGGAAACACTTTCCCAGGGAGATGGTCACTCACTATTCTCCCTGCTCCACTCTCCACTTCTCTTTCACTATGCAGGGGATATTATTTAGTCTCCGCCTGTTTCTTCCATGTGCCTGTGATGGTTCGGAGTATTGGCCAGCTATCAAGAGGGCTCCACCACTCTATGCCTGCTTGCCTGTTGAGGGGCCTTCTCTGAGTCACCCCCTGCTGCTTTTGATTTTGTTGTGTCCCGCTCCCCGCCACGTCCTGGGTAGGAGAGATCACGGCCTCTTCCATCAGTAGTGCTAGTGCCGTTAGAATGTCTGGCTCATCCCCAGGAGGCCGGGCTGCTGGGTTAGGCCTTTCCCTCTCTGCCAGTCACTCTCAAGTGATAGGGCTCCCTCGCGTTCCCTTGCATGCCGCTCCGACCTCCCTCTGCTGTTGGAGACTGATCACTGCTTTCCTTTTATCGTAGAAAGCCCCCAGGCCCTCTGGGACCCTAGCCCTGTCTCCTTGCCTCATCCAGTGTGGTCTCTGACCCCTCTTCACCCCGCGGGGTCCGGCCTGGGCCCTCTGCTTAAGTTCGCCCCGGGTCTCTCCCCCGGTCCGATTGGGGGTAACCCCGCTGGCGCTCACTGTGTGTGCCTTGTCTAAAGGCTCACTGTTGCTCCCAGGACGGGTGACAGCTCCTCCTCTCCCCGCTCACCTTACCGCTATTAGCTTGAGCATTCCGTCCGGGTGCGCACAGGTCCCAGGTGGATTCTACCATCATTTCTTTTCCTCCTGACTGGCTCCTCTCTGAGCCTCACCACCGGGCCGCTATGCCCACTTCATGGGAGTCGCGAGCCGTCTCCCTGTCGTCTCTCGTTAAGCTGCTGTGCGCTGGGGTACACATCTGCTTACTTGCAGTTTTCTGCTGCTGTCGTTCCCTTCATTTCTACTGCGGGGATCCCACCACACCTCCAGCTCCATCACCCTGATCCTCGCTTTCCTCCTCCTCCAATGCCTACAAGACCTCCTCCTGAGCACCGCCGACATTCATAGTTTCTGGCGTACACATTTTACAACGGGGGTGCAGGAATGATGGCCTCCGTCTGCCCGGGCTTCTCCACGTCTCAAATCTGCTGCCTGGGGAGGCACTGAAATGCTGAACGGTATGTGGAGGCCCCGAGGGTCAGGAGAGCATCGATCACGGTGCTCTGCACCCGGCGGCTATTTTGGAAGCCCGGAAACAGCATTTTTATTCTTAACTGCCTAAATCTATGCCCTCCTCCACACCAATTAAAATGTATCACACAGTTGTAAATAGAAATGAACTCCCGTATTTTCACATGTTCATATTTAACACACCAAAAAGTGTTTCTTTTTGGTAGAATGTAACCTTTTTCTTAGATGCATGAAGCATGCCTTTATCAAATGCTCAAACACAAACAGGTAACCTTTTCACACATTACCTTTTCTTATGAGTCTTTAAGTCTTGAAACTACATTTTCAAAACACAGAGGCCATTTCTGCCTTCTGCTGAATTGCATTCTGGAATTTGCAGTCTTCCATTTAAGATGGAGGCGGGGGACGATTCCACAATTGTACACTTTTTGCCTAATATATTCCTATAGGGATTTATATATTTGTATGAGCTCTTTACTATAGTTTGCGTACATTCAAGTCATCTTTATAAAACAGTTTTGTTGAAAGCCAAACATGGATTGTGAAGAGGAGAAAGGATAAGAGGCCAGGTAAGTCATAATTATGTGCCTACGATGTTGCAAGAGAGGTTGCAGGACTGGAGACTGAAGTCATTTTTACTGGTTCTGGCCCTTTGCTGAATTTCAGGGCACAAGGCGAGGATACATGCGGATGTACAGCGCCCGCTCACTTTTTTCAGAGAGTGGGCATAACCCCCCTTGGGTGCTTTTGAGGCAGAATTGAAAAAAAGGTTTGCTTGATGAAGTACCGAGTGTTCAGCTACCAGAATTTCACCCCAGGTTGGCTTGTTCACCGCACAGCGCATATGCTTACCCACAAGCCCATGTGAAAGTGTCATCAAAGCACACGTCTTGTAGTGGGATCTTGTTTTACAGAGAATATTTCACCATAGATTGATGTGTTTAAAAAGTGGGGACCTGATATACTTTGCCTGTGCAGTCTCTATCTCTAGTTATTTTTTCAGTGTTGATTAAGGCCTATGCTCATTTGCCTTGTACTCTTTCTCCTAAGGGGGAAAGGTCAACTGAACTAAATGTGTATGTTTCACTTTTACATATGTTCACATACATTGCATATATTAATGGGTGGCTCCTTTTAGTGTTCACTATGGGGGCAGAAATTCCCACACAGAGTGAAGCGAGGGAGCCATCCCCATGTCAAAACAACAAATTTGACATCATATTTACAGGAAGGTCTAAGCATATAACATCTCAGCAACAGTCTAATCAGCTGTGTTGTCTTTGCATCATTCTGCTATAGGAATCCCTGATTCCCCTGATAGGCCCGTCATAAAGCGTTGTCTGGTTTACTACTTCCAATGAAGGTTCAGTTGATCCACTGATAAGGGTCCATTCTTATTTTGAAGTGAGCAGCCCTTCCTAATTTTGCAAGATGCATGCTAACATGTAAACAAGCCTGAACCCAGCAGGAAAGGAGATAGAACCACTGCCACACCCAGTGATTTAGATGGGCATGGCAAGGAAAAAGGGTGTAACTATGCCCTCTGACCCAATGTACTAACTTCCTATTCCTATATTATTGAGCCTTCCGCCACTCGTTATTTAGGACTGGAGCCCTGTTAATTTTGTTAACATGTGAAGACCTGCAAAATTGCTTAAGACCTCCAAGGTAAATAGGCTCTATCGCACTTTAGGGCAATCCTGCAGTAGATGCAACCTGACCCAACTGCCCAGGGCAACCAATCCCTGCCCTGACATGACATCTTTGAAACCTGCTTGGAGTTTATTTCTTTTTATAATTAAACAAATTCTTATCTGTACCTTCTGAAATAAAAGCATATTACAAGTTTAGACAGTATGGTCAAACATGCACTAACAAAATAAAAACAACAGAGAAACTTCTGCAAAAACAGTCATTAGCTTCAGTTAGCAAAACACAATCAACACATTTTTCCATTGCCTTTCACAGCCAGATGCCGTTTTTAAACCAAGGTTTCAAATTTAGTTTTTGTAAACAATATTTCTACCATTTGCTTCCAGGAATAGATTTATTAGTGCCTGAATTGCAGATTGATCTCCAATCTCAGCTTCACCGCTTAAGCAAAGTGTGTGCTACGGGAAAATCCTTATATCTCATTGTGCCTTATCTTCCAAAATTAAACGTTTATTTAAGGTATTCAGCTCACGCTGCCTTCTGCTTGAAAAAAGCCTCATTCCTGATATTGCCATGTAGGTACATGTTAACAGTGCCAATTCATATACTGGATGTCCGTTTTTTTTTGTCTCCTGCCTTACTCATGGCAATGTGTTTTATATTTAACTCTTCATGATACCTTTGTGTATTAAAGAATCATTCTATGATATGATTTCCTGTCATATCACTGTCACTATGTAGGCAAATAAAGGGGACAGGAGCATCTTTTAACGCCCAGGGCCCAGCAAATCCTAGGGCCGGGCCTGGCTGGAATTTTCTGTCTGAAAGAACAACTATTTGCCATTTAGATTAGGCATGAGTTGGGAATTGGCGACAGAAGCAACATTTGGGGGAATGTCAAAGGAGAGGATAATTGTGGCTTGTCATGTCTGCTGCGGTGCTGCCTCGAAGTTTCAGGAAAGGTCAATGACTTTTTTCGGACATATTTGTGAATATGCTTCGAAAGAATGTTCTAGAACAGGTTGCGTTCATACACATGAACTAGAACTCACAAAAAAGGAAAACATGTGCTCAGGATGGCAGGAAAGGACATCTCTCCACACGGCATGTGGCGCCATTCAAAACACCACACAGGAATAAGTAAATGCTTCATTTCCGGAGTCAACTATCGTACATTGTCCGTTTTTGAAAAAAAAAGAATGATAAATAAAACCTGACCAACCATATCTTCATACATGCCAACATTCTGTGACCAAAAATCTGTAGGAATCTTAATGTTTCAAAAACAGTAAGTAGCATAATGATGACATCATTTATGTCACATCAATTTTATCCAATGAAATACACCTGGGGTTAACATCTGCTGATTATCATGAGATGTCCAGGCAGGAGGGAGCTGAAACAAGAAATACCCACTGAAAAGCTATAAATCCATCTATGTCAGCAGGTGCCTGCTTCGGGGGAACCGGTCTGAAAAGGCAACGAGGTGATAACATATCTGTATACCCCAAGGGAAGTGACTGCCGCAAGGGCTCCTGGAAATGCAGCGTGTAAGGCAAGCCCCAGAATAAAAGCAATAAAGAGATAAATATATCTGGCAACATGAGTGAGTTGTTGGGGGGGGCTGAGGTTCATGCATGGGCCATTTCAACTGAAAAGTTGGCAATGCCCTGTCCCCTGCCCTTGACACATCAGTTGTTAAATATTGCATGGGCTCCTACAAATGCAGCTTGTAAGGCGAGCATGCAAAGCGCACATTTAAAGCCCCAGAACTATGAAGAGAAATATATTACTGTGTTTAAGAGTACTGACTGGCAACATGGGGCCCCCTTGAGGCTCATGCATGCCCCCTTTCAACTGAAAAGGTGGAAGGGCCCTGATGCCGTCTTTACCCCGTTAATCTATTTTTACACAGATTTGTAAACCTGACAGTTATCCTCAGTGCTTTATATGAGCAGGCTCTGCCATGCTATGGCTGAGTATCGGCCTGCTGCATCATATATTTTACAAGCACTGCTCTGGCAGAAAGCAATACTGAAATGGAAGCTTTTATGTCACATTCAGCCCTGCATGCAGCCCAAGCACGGTCTGTTATGCGTGAGATTAGAAAACACCCCACTGGAGGTAATTCAAAAAATGTTTCTTTCTAGACGTGACACAAACGCAATATTGCTGAAGCTAATTTTCAGTGAATGATGTTCAGAATAATCCAACTGATTTGCGATGTAACTCTAGCTCCCTGTGCTCTGCAACCCTGCTATTTAATTATACTTATAACAAAAGGCACGCACATCAAGGAAACCCAGAACTACAACAAACTGCCACCGGACCTCGAAACACGTATTGGCTATTTCTGGAAACTGTCTCAGGGAAACACAAATAACTATAGCCGAATGCCCATTTGCATTGGTTTGCTTACTGGTTGCTAACTGTGGCTGTAAATATAAAAGTTGGGGGAAACCAGCTCTGCGATGGATATCTGGTTTTGGAAACATGCATGGAATCCCTGGCTGCCAAGCTCCCCTGCTGCTCGGGGTCAATCCATTTTGTAATCTCCCCACAGTTTAGGATGGAGGGTGAGTGTGCATCAGGATGTGGGAAAGAAAGCGTGAACTCAGCAAGGCGATTGGGCCAGAACTCCATCGGGGACATATCTGTGATCATTTCAGAAAGGAAGTACCAATATTCTTGGATCCCATGGGGCAGTTGCTAGGGGCTCCCTTCTCATGGACGGGCCTTTTTTAACTGAAAAGGTGGAAAGGCCCTGATGCCATCACTGCACTGATGTCATTAAACAAACTTAATAAGTAACTAATTACTCAACCTGCATCAGAGATTATGATTGTAGACTCAGACTACGTTTTCATTTAGACCCTGTATATATTTACAGCTCAACACAGAGAGTGACAGGCCCAAGCCTGAAGGGAGGAGAGCACTAGCACATGCACTTTCATTTCAGAAGAGTGACTCAAACACTATCGTTGCACAGCCATCTGTGCCCGCCTCTGCCTCTCCTCACCAATGCCTGCCAAGTATTTCACATTGCTGCTGAAAGGAGGGACAAAAAAATACTACTTAATGTACACAGAGGTGACGCTGTTCAGGAACGCAAAGCGTGCAGACGATGGACTAGACAACAAAACGTACCTCGATGTACACCAAATTCAGTGATCTTTTTGGCGTTTTGAAAGTAAAGAGCTGTAAAATGCATCATGTTTGGCAAAAAATGACCCATAGTAAGAAGAAGTGGGTTGTGGGTGCCCATGACGTATTAGTGGGATATCGTTTGGCAATGATTGACAGTTTACAATATAAACATAAGCTCTTATTTTTGCCGCAGATATACTGCCTGACCATTGTCAGTGGAGAGCACAGCTCAAACGTGCGTCTTTTCAAAAGGACAGAGCTAGAGCGCACGAGTCTTGGGTCCACGCATAAACCGACTAGCGGAGGATTCTTTTGCAGAAACGGTTGTGGTTTGAGCCAAACATTTTGGACAATGAAAACAGAGCAGTATCTCTAACTCACTCTATTGCAATTAATGAATTAGCTTTTTCCCCGTCATTTTCCTTTCGGAAGACTCTGATTAACGCAGAGAGGCCGCTCTCTGGTATTGTCCAGGCTGCCCCCTTCCCACGATAGACTCTGCAATAGTCGCTTTGTGACACAAGTTCAGGGATTTTGTATTGCACAAGAGACAGAAGTTATTTGTAACACGTTACCAAAAATAAATGCGGAACTTTTCTGGAGAGTTCCTTCTGCATACAGCTTCATCACACCCCAAACCACAGACCCAGCTTCCGATCCTAGAGCGACCCTTTTATTGGCATCTCTTTGAGGCACTTTTTGTTATTGTTCAAAACAAGAAAGTCTACACATCTACGTAAAATGTACACGTTCACCTTTGAAGAGTGACACTCGTCAACGTGGCTGTACTGCACGTGCAAGCTCCAGTAGATAAGACTCCATAAGTTCAGAAGAATTTCTAGTAAAACACCAGCTCGGAGCTCTGAACAAACATGTAGATGAGGCAGGCAGCTCAGAGGCACGGCATGGCTGGCGCAGGCGCGGCCACACTGAGACCTTAACCCCATGGAGCACAGGGAAGAGAGTGTCTGTTTCACTCCAGGCAGCGAGCATGTCATCATCAATCAAAATGAATGGGCCATTACGCCCACCTTCAATACACTGACTGGAGGATGCTGCTCTGGCCCTGGCAGCAAGGCCTAGTGGAGCCTTCATAAATCAGTAGGTTTAGACAGGAAAATCGGTAGGCAGTAGGACTGCTTAAATAGCGGTATCCTACCGCCTAAATCGGTAGGGTTGGCAAGTATGTATCTTTTATGCGCAGCTGAATTGTTGAGTAATGCTTTTTCCTGAATATTCACCCGCGCGTGGGCAGAAATGCGCGGGGACGGGCCGTCTCGCGGCGACCAACGGACGCAAAGACGTCACCACGCCGCGCACGAGGGTGCCCCTAGCACTTGGCCAGCGGCAACGGTTTCTGCGCGCGGTTGCGGAGCACTCTATTTATTGGCTGCAGCGGGGTCTGCACTGTGCTTGTCATCCAGGACTGGAGGCATGTAAAACCGATAGAGGACCAGCACAAGTCTCCCTCGGCGAGATAAGGCCTTGCCTAATGTGTGTCTCAAACCTGTGGTGGTCAGTGACGTACAATAGAAAAGGCGCCAGCTGCCATGTGATATGTTATTTATAACGCTCTTCCCAGAGGTTTCTAAGCGCGGACCCGGGGATCGAACCTGTGTTGCCCCGAGTCGTCTTGCTTCCAAGGTAGCACTTTGCCCCTTAGCGGTCCTCCCATCATTGAATGAATCATTACCCTGCCCTGGTACAACATTCACCAAATTGCACAATTAATACAACAGAATGTTTGCAGTTTGCATAAATCGTCATGCACATGCAAGACACTAAACGAAAACATCCTCATAGATTTTTAGAGGCTCACTATGTGGAGTGTTATGTTATGGATTTCCTTTCAGTCACCAAAGATGAGAATATCCCCACTGTATATATTTCAGTGGTCAAGTCCTAAAAAAAAATGGGGGGGGGGCTTATTAACAAATGTGATGTCAACAGAAATTAGCACACCAAGGTGAAATATGCACATTTTTGGCTTTGAATAACCATACAGATTGTACAGGACAAATGGGTATTTTCATAAAATCAACATACCCAAAAAAGTGGGTATTTTCTTTTAATAGGGTTTAGAAATGTTACAAAGTGTGAACGTTTTAAAGCCCAAGAATCAATGCCAGTGTTTTCCCTGGAGAGTGCAGTCATGAAATGTGACATTTTTACCTAGTAGTTCAGCTTTTTTCACTAAGTTATATGGTGTAGTGGTGAAGTACCCGACCTGTGAACCTGACAACTGCAGTTCAAATCCCTATGTCACCCTTACAATTCATGATTTCGAAAACCCTGGTGGGGTGGTGTCAGTTCTCTGAAAAAGTTGAGGGGGGCGTCGTCCACCCATGTGTACCCTCGTTTTGAGCCCTGCATTTACAGAGACTCACTTAGCGTTCTCCTGACACTAATGTATGACAGGTTCCCAGATTTAGCCGATTGCACAGTGACAGGCACATAAAAGATCCATCTCTGCGAAATGCTCGTAAACAAAGAACTGCAAGTGTGACAGCCCCGATGTATACCGTGGCTGTCACTCTTTTAGAAAAAACCACGAGGGTCAGAAATGAGACTCATGATTTACGCCTCCCCTGCGTTTGACGGGGATACCCCTCATTTTGGCACATTAAAACCTGCACCCCGTTTAGTGAATTCAGGATGTGTGCCCCCTTATTTGCGCAAAGGTGAAGAAAAGACCATCTGAAAGAACGCTCCATTCCGATGCCCTTTGTGAATTGGGCTGCTTGTTGGAATTTCTAAACTTAAGAAATGCAATAAATAGAAACATACTATAAGAACAGATATTACGCATTATGATAAGCTTACATTTGAAAAATGAATTGAGGCATTCATGCAAAGCAAACCTGTCTTAATTACAATACGAGAACAATCAAGGTAATACACTTAAAATCCAGCAGAGGTAAAAGCACCAAGACCTAAGTAAAAAAGAAGGTTTTCAATGCCTGCATAAACACAACCCGGGCCGACTTGGACAATAAATAAAACAGTAGATGGTTCCAAAGATCGGGAGCGATGAAATTAACGGATAGCTTACCTGCTGTCTCCAATTTTCAACTGTGCTCCATCAATACATTAAAATGTCTAGATTTAAGATCCCTCACATGTTGCTTCCTGGACAGCCTCTGCTTTAAATAGCTGGGGTTCTTTCCAAACAAACATGGCGAGGAGCCTACATTTTATCTGCTCCCTCACCGGTAGGTAATGTAAGGCCTGTCTAGCCTCTGAAATATAACAACGCTTCCAAGCGGACTGCTATCCTCGCTGCTTTATTCTGAATCACTTGCAGTCTAGATAGGTTCTTCTGAGGTGAACCCTCCAATAAACTGGCATATATTTATGGGCGGATTTTAGCCAACAATCTGACATAATAAGCAGAGGTAGAACATACTGAGTTAACCTGGTCTATCATAGATAATGTAGCATTGAGGCAGAATCCTAGTGTTTTAACCTTAGGAAGCACCTCTAGTTGACATCCTACTGTGGTAAAACCTTTATAGGTGGCGCACAATTTTTCAAGACTAGTGCGTACCTACAAGAAGCAGCTCAGTTTTTGATTCATTCAGCACCAGTCCTTTTTGCGCCATCCAGCGCTGTATCAAGTCAAAGACAAAATTAATAATTTCAGCACCAGCAGTGTAATCTCCTGACATTTTTCACCCAATCGGAGAATCATCTGCATGGTTAGTGAAAAACACCCCAGCAACATCCAAAAGTAGATAGAAAGTTTAGAGATATGAAAGGTTACTCAACTTGTCAGAGATAATCCCATATTTAATGATTGTTAGTGTAGTTGAGATTATAAAGTGCATAGTAAGTAATTGCCTATTACCTCAGCATTTCATAGTTCAGTGGCAGAGTTGCTAATCGAAGTAAGAATTGTAAGTATCATCAGTCCAAGTGAAAATCTGAGCAGACAAAAAGTGCTGTTATTGCCAGGTTCACCAGAAAATAAAATAAAGTAGTAGGAAAGATGAACTCACCAGAATGTACAGTCTGCTTGGCTCGTGTCATGCGTAACATGTACTTACTAATTAAATATTTTAGGACTGCATTAATTATAGAAAAGTGTCATCACAAAGTAGTAATAATGTCATCAAATGACCGGTATTAGAACTAGGCCTGCATTAAATTGTTTGCAAAGTCCTTCTGATCACTTGAGCAATTGCATTTGTGGAAGGGTGATTGGTTGTGTGACGCACATGCCACCTGCCTGGATGGAGGAGGAATTTGCACTGGGACAGCTTGAATGAACGCATGCTCACACTTGATTTGGTTGAGCGCAATAGCTGACACATAAGCACTTGAATCTTTTTGTCAAATTGTCATAGTTAGCGAATATGGAGAGGCTTTGGGCTGTGTTGAGATAAATGTGTTTGTTGGGTCTTGCTGATCTCTAAGGCAGTGGCATTAGTGGCTGAGTATTTGTGTGTGTAACAAAACACACCACCTGGGTGGATGGAGGCGAAATTTGTGCTAGGTGGCGTTATTGAACGCATGCTCAAACGTAATTGGTTGAGCACAATGGTTGATACAGTTTATTAGTAAACTTTGAGCCAATCTGAGAGTTATTTGGGCATGTAGCTTGATGTAACAGTTGCTCACACATTACTTGGTTCAGCATAATTGCTGACATATGCAAGCACTTGAATTTCTTGTAATCTATAAGCACGCTTTGAACAAAAATGTAGTGTTTACATCTCAAGTGCAAATTAGATTTGCGGTGAGCTGCGTACTTTCTCCTGGTTCTCCCGAGATACCTCCTGCCTACCGAGTAATGCCCAATAACCAGGATATGCTTTTAGCTCCTGCTAATCAAATCTCAATTGTAATCCCTGTTACCCCTCCCTTTTCTACTCTCCACACCCCTCTCCTCACCTACAACACACAATGCCATGTCTACATCGCTGTGCCTTAACCATACCACACTCTGTCTGCCTGTCAACTACCCCCTTGAGCTTCGCTCTGACAAGGTGGTCAAGGAGGGTTCCCTTTATTGCGAGGGATTCATGTTGCGGATGGTATCAATCATTTAGGGCCTGATTCACTGAGTATTTTCCTATGGGATTTCACCATTATAAAAGGTTTCTGTGAATTAGGCCCTTAGAGTTTATACATATTAGATCTTCTCGCACGTAGAAAGACGCAATATTAAAGCTGTGACTGTAACGCTGTGACTGTAACACGGACACAAATCCATACAATGGTGTGCTTTTTTCCCCACAATTAGTTGTAAAAGTAATAGGAGCATTCTTGAGGGGAAAGAGAATTGGTTACCTAGTAATAAGGTCGTACAAACAGGGCAAGGTCGACCGTGCTTGCAAGGGAAACGATGTGTTCTGGCCCTTTGTATTAAAATTTTTAGATGGGATTAGTCATTTGTTTGGTGGTAAGGGGTCTGACGGTTAAGTATTGTTCCAGGATATCATAGGTTGTATGTGGCCGCATGAATTAGATTCAGGCGCCAGAAGTCTGTGGAATGGAGATGGCTATGTATAGTTCAAGGAAAATCATCTTTAAGCAGACCTTCCTCTATTTGCTAAAATACGTCAGCCGGACCATGTGCAATCATACCTAAAGTTAAAGGTCTCATGCCAGTTATTGCTAGCAATGACTTATGTTTTCAATACTAATGGTTAAACCATGCACCAACGTTAGGACCTACTATAACAAATCCCAAGAAGAGGTGTGTTCAATATGATCCGAAAATAATAACGAAGATAAGCCTGACCAATGAAAATGGAAGAATTGGGTAAAGAGGGGATTTCTATGCAACCCTCACTTTGTCCCTCGTTCTCGCTTCTTTTCTACTGTGGTCCTGCTGTTTCTGTCTCCCACACCCTCCTACCATTGGTTCAGCGCTCGCCTGATTTTAATAACCAATCAAGTCCTGTCTTTCCCCAGGGCCTTGATCGAACAGGTGAGGGTCTTTTAAAAAATCATTTAGCTCCACCCCTTTTTAAGTATCTGCTGAAACGGTAGCATCCAGGGGTTCCATGTTGTTTTACCAACAGGAATTCCATTGAAGTAAATTGCTTTGAAGGAATTATACAGAAAACTAAAAAACTCACCACATTTTTATTTTTAATTTGGGGGTGGGCATTCCCCCCAAGCCCACCCTTTCCCTATACTAGTCTCCCTTCCCCAAACCCCTCCCCTTAAATAATTCAATGAGTTGTTTTTTTGGGAATCATTCCTTCGAAAAACTACAGGATATGGCAGCCAGGTGCTCAGGGTGCTCATTTTCCTTGTCTTTATTTCCTATGCTAATGAGTTTGGTTTCAAATTCGGTTTGAGGAGGATTTTTGGGTTTCTCCTGCTCCCCTGCAGTCTCTCCTCACTCCCAGTTTGTTTTCTGTTGCTCCACCACACTCCTGGGGTCTGACCGGGCTTGGTAGGGCAGGTGTTGGGTGTATTATCTTTTTTCGACCTAGGGCTGGGCGATATATTGAGTTTTGGAGATATATTGATATATTTTCAAAATCGATATAGGATAAAACAATATTGTTAACATCAAGATACATACATATATATACATTATTACATGTACTACACATTTTTATTTACATATTAACATTTAAACAGCTTTGTATATTCTCAAACAGAACGAGGAACCCTGTATTTGCACTTTATTTTGATCAATGTCTTATAAATGAAGGTGTTGGGGACATCTCACATGTAGTTGGCGGCTTACAACTGAACATTTAACCCACATAAACAATCTTGACATATATATTGCATATCGCCATTCAGCCCCAAAATATCAAGATATGACCTTTGGTCCATATCGATCAGCCCTAGGTTGACTAGAAGAGCTGGCACAAGGATTCCATTGAGCTCCTGAACCCTGGGAACATGCTGCCCAATACCATATCTTCTGGTAGGTTTGGGATTCTGAGGACATTGGTGGTCCAGATTGTCTCTCGCACATGGTATGCGACCCTTGCCATAAGTTACTCAGTTCTCATGGATACAACAGCTGGCCAAGAGGTACCCTACCTGGGGGCTTTGTGTGATAAAAGTTCCAGGGTTATGGTGTGGGTGCTGCCCGAGTCTACCAGGGCCCAAATCGTGTCCTACTGGATCTGGAGGGAGCATCCTTTGGAAGTTATTTTCTTGCCCCTCCCCTGTGGCATTGGTTTTGTTACAGCCTAAGATCCGGCTACTGACACCTAGGGAGTGGGCCCCCTCTTTCCAGAGAACAAACAGAGCATTTCCTTTCCTTTGCCTCAGGGAGGGGGAGGTGCAGGGTCCAACTCCTCTTCTTCTAGCCATTGCTGTAAGAGGACAGACCTAATATGCACTATTTCCTCCAGTGAGGGTCCTATCGTATGCTCTGAGAAATCCGGCTGCAAGGGTAGGGGGTGCAGTCTCTGTATGTCCCCTGGAATTGTCTGAATGGATCTTCTAATTGCAATCTCTCTGCCTTCTGTTGGGTCTTTCCCTTTGGTTCTCCTTGGTGTGGATATTTCTGTGGCATTTTTGGCCCTGTCAAGTCGAACATCAGCACCTCAGCCCCACGATTCAGAGGGTTCACTTCAGGTTTATCATTCTCTTCATCCTGGCACGGGTTTTCCCTTTTCGGATGAATCAAGTTTATCAGTTCCAAACGAGGCTATACCAATCAGTGGTCCAGATAAGATTTTGAAGTGGGAGTATTTTACTCCCTATTTTTGAAAGTTGAGAGTAAAATTATGTTTTAGGGATTAAAACCCTGCAGGAGACCGAGAGAAGGCAGGAGCCCTTCTCACCCTGCATCTGCCTCCCCCTCCATAGCACGAGGCACGTGAGGAGCAAGGCCCCGTTCCGGTGGAGCTGCTTCGGAACGCTGCGGTAAGCCCGCGAGCAGCCCCTGTTCCGCCTCGCATTCCCCGCTACAGCTGATGTTGCTGTAGCCCCATGATCAGCTGTGGATCGTAATTCGTGCCTGATCAGCTGTGAATCTTGCCGCGCCTGGTCCCAAAATGGCGGGCGCTACGCAGCCTCAAACCGAGGCTCGCATTGGTTGCTGAGCAACCATACACTGCATCCACGACGTACATCTGCCGGCAGGCGGAAGGAAGCCGGCCATTCGGAAAAGGCCAGGGAAAAAGGCCTTGTTTGCCGTTGCTGCATCCCATTCCACCCCTGCAGGAGACCGAGAGAGGGCAGGAGCCCTTCTCACCCTGCATCTGCCCCCCCCCTATGTAGCACGAGGCATGTGAGGAGCGAGGCCGTGTTCCGGTGGAGCTGCTTCTGAACGCTGCGGTAAGCCCGCCAGCAGCCCCTGTTCCGCCTCGCATTCCCCGCTACAGCTGATGTTGCTGTAGGCCCATGATCAGCTGTGGATCGTAATTCGTGCCTGATCAGCTGTGAATCTTGCCGCGCCTGGTCCCAAAATGGCGGGTGCTACGCGGCCGAGTCTCGCATTGGTTGCTGAGCAACCATACACTACATCCACGACGTACATCCGGCGGCAGGTGGAAGGAAGCCGGCCATTCGGAAAAGGCCAGGGAAAAAGGCCTTGTTTGCCGTTGTGCGCCGGTGGCCGCCCGGTCTGCCCTCAAAGGTACGTGTTCACTGACACTTTTAACTCTATGCCCATCTTGCATGCAGACATGATCCAGCATCGGATCATCCCTATCCCCTTGCCGAGTTAATGCCTTGGGTAGCCTGCAAACCTATGCTGAACATTGCCCACTGCCTCTGCCTATGCTGGACTTTGCCTATTGCCTCTGTGTAACTTAGCTACTACTTATGACATTCTATGCCTACTGCGCTGTTGTGCAATCTACCCATCGCCTATGCTGATGTGTCCCTCTGTGTAACTTAGTCATTGCCCATGCTGATCCATGGCCCCAGTGCCCCTGTGTAACGTAGTCATTGCCTATGCTGATCTATACTCACTGTGCCTCTGTGCAACTTAGTCACTGCTTATGCTGATCTATGCTCACTGTGCCTCTGTGCAACTTAGTCACTGTTTATGCTGATCTATGCTCACTGTGCCTCTGTGCAACTTAGTCACTGCCTATACTGATCTATGCTAATTTAGGTGCTGCCATGTGTATTGTAGCCTGCCTTTGATGCCCAAAGCTAGATACTGCCCTGTACATATTAGTTTAATTGTACTGCCTTGCGATGCCCTGTGCGGATTGTAATTTAGGTGCTGCCATGTGTATTGTAGCCTGCCTTTGATGCCCAAAGCTAGATACTGCCCTGTACATATTAGTTTAATTGTACTGCCTTGCGATGCCCTGTGCGGATTGTAATTTAGGTGCTGCCATGTGCATTGTAGCCTGCCCTTGATGCCCAAACCTAGATACTGCCCTGTGCATATTAGCTTAATAGTACTGCCTCGTGATGCCCTGCGTTGATTCCAATTTATGTGCTGCCATGTGTATTGTTGCCTGCCTTGATGCCCAAATCTAGATGTTGCCTTGTGCATTCCAACTTAATTGTGCCTTGTGACGCCCCACACAAGTATATAGACATATTAGCCCTGACTAAAACTGTCAAACCTTGGTGCTAAAGCAGTAGCATAACTGTATTGCAGTCCCTACTGGGTCAGCCCAATTTACTTGTCTCTGTGTCCTCTTCGCCCAACATGCGCACCCTCCAGACCAGCCTCTTATATACATACTGGTCCTTAGCCTGGACTACTCTAACCATCACCACAATAATGGCCCTCACCAACCTCTCCCCTTGCAACCTACAAGAAAGAAACTTGCGACTGAGAGCTAGGCTGCCACGACTTTACGACACTAAAAACAAAAGAACCAGCCCACCAGTACCTACACGTACCTCTACTGCCATTAAGCCTAACATCCTAGCCTCAGCGACGATAAATCGTCCCGAACCACAAGGTGACCTATACTACAAACAGTGGAGACCCAACCACCCCAAACCCGGATCTGCCAAAGATACCATTACTACTCCTGCATTATCAGGAGCCCTTATTAATGCTAGGTCCCTTATAGCACACAGTACTGAATTAGCAGATATACTGGCCACGGATAACTTAGATATCCTGGCTGTTTCTGAAACCTGGCTCCATGATGCAGCCGGCCCTGCCCTCATGACTGCCATACCGGACAATTACAACATCCTAAGAGTCGACCGGCCTAACACTAGAGTAGGCGGCCTGGCCATCATAACCAAAACGCAGCTGGCTGCTAGACTTACCCCACACCTAGCAATCACATGGTGCGAACTTCTCTCAGCCAAAATACCTATCTCAAACAATAGCACACTAACGATACTTCTAGTGTACAGACCACCAGGCCCACTAGGCAATTTTGAGGAAGACCTATCTAGTCTCCTTACTAACAGCATTAAAGACTCCACCCAGCTCCTTTTACTAGGTGACTTTAAGCTGGGCTTTAATGACGCTGAAGACAAACAAGCCCAATCTATCCAATCCATTCTAGCCAACCACGACATCACTCAAAATGTCCTTGCTCCTACACACACAAAAGGATGCACACTAGACTGGATAGCTAACCATAACTGCGACATCACCATTTCTAGTATTCTACCTCAAATATGGACAGACCACTATCTCATGTGCTTTACAGCCAGCATCGAGCCTCCCAAACCCAACAAGAATAAAATCGCACCCCCCATTCCAACGAGAAGCAAAAGAGAAATTACAGTGGAAAAATTACTCCCACTACTCCTACCAGCTCTCACCACCAGATCCAATGATTCCAACCCTAGCGAGCTAGTTGAGTCATTTAACAAGTCCATGACCAAAGCTCTAGACTTGATCGCCCCTATCAAACTTCACAAAAGTAAACGTGAAGCTCACCTTAATTCTTGGTTCAACCCCCAACTCAAAGAGATGCGCATCCAAAAACGCAAACTCAGCTATCTGGAGGCATTCTCCCTCCGCTGACAACAAAACCACACTTGCCAACTTTGCCAATAGATACAAGAAGGAAATAATTAAAACTAAAAAAGATTAATTCAATGATAGAATTAGTAAAGCCAACTCAAACTCCAAAGAGCTCTTCACTATTCTCCGAGAATTGGAAAATCCAATTTCCCCCTACAGACAATGTCCCCAAGGACAAATCCTGGTGCACTAGCATCCAAAATGCCCTAGCAAATAAAATTACAACCCTTTAATCTAAAATCGCTAAGAAAAAAGCCTCCTTGAGTCCTAGCAGAACTCATACCATCCCACGGAAAGAAACACCAAGCACACCCACCCAAAGCAACTGTAAACAGGTTTACTAACATCTCTATATTGGAAACTGAAAAGGTCATTCTATCCCTTAAACCATCGAACTGACAAGGCGACAGCTGCCCTGCGCAAATCATCAAGGATGCAGCCAGAGATTTAGCACCCTTCATCTTGAAACTTATAAACGCCTCCTTCAATACGAGCACTGTACCTACAAACCTTAAAGAATCTTGGGTATTGCCCGTACTAAAAAAACAGACACTTGACCCAGCAATCCCCACTAACTACAGGCCCATTACTACGGTCCCATTTCTCCTTAAAATCATCGACAGAGTAGCCTACCTCCAAATCCAAAACTATTTAGAGACACACCAACTACTAGGTTCACGACAATCTGGCTTCAGACCACTTCACGGTACTGAAACGGCCCTTATTGACCTCAAGACGCAATTCGACGAGTTGAAGGATAAAGGTACTACAGCTATGCTCCTCCTCCTTGACTTATCAGCGGCCTTTGACCTGGTGGATCATGCAGTATTATGCAACCACTTAGCGTCTGCCGCCCATTTCTCAAGTGAAGCTATAGCATGGGTACAATCCTTCCTAGCTAACCGTACAATGAGAGTGTTCTCCCCTGTAGCGGCAGCGGACCCAATCTATATCACTTGAGGTGTCCCACAAGGTTCCTGTGTCTCCCCAACAATGTATAATATATTTACTAAGCCACTCTTCGACAAACTTGACAGATTAGGGGTAACTTACACCAATTATGCGGACGATACGCAGATTCTCATACCACTATCTGGCAACTTTGTCGAAGACACAGCTTTAGTAAACAAAATGTACCTCCTCATTCAGGCATGGATGGCCTCCCACGGCCTCTGTCTAAATGACAACAAAACAGAGATACTGATCTTGGGTTCCGACTCCAATCTAAAAAAACTTAGTCCCAACTATAGCAATTTCAACATAGATGGCAACAGAGGTAAAAACTCTAGGTTTTTACCTCGATTCCACTCTATCCCTCAAAAAACAAGTTAACTCCTTGGCATCCTCCACAGCGTACACCTGCAAACTAATCAGGACCTGCAGACCGTACCTCTCCAAAACTAACTGCATCACCATAGCTAACGCATTAGTAATGTCCAAGCTGGACTATTGCAATGCTCTCTATGTAGGAGCTAATAAAACCATCACAAATAAAATGCAAATCCTTCAAAATAACGCTATTAGAGCTGCCCTTGACATACCCCGTAGAGAACATATTTCCAACATCAGGAAAGACCTCCATTGGCTTAAAATCAGCGACAGAGTCCTTCTTAAGACACTATCGCTCACCCACAAAGGGCTCAACAACACAGCACCCCCCTATATTTCGGCCAGACTGACCAGAAAAACGTCCAGACACCACACCAGGGCTACCAACCACTTCCTGCTTGAACCCCCAGATTCAGACGATCCAAAGCGGGCGGAGCTAGCTTCCCTGTCAGAGCTGCCCAGGCGTGGAACGCATTGCCTACTGCATTAAGGGCCAACCTACCCTACACCAACTTCAGATGTAAGGTAAAAAACTGGCTCTGGTCCAACGACAACTAATTTGCGCAGTACCTACGGCCATGATACCCCTGAAACCAGTCCATGACTATTCTGCTTTTACCCATTCACCTTTTGTATACACCTTCAATACTGTAACATGTTAGTCTTTCATTTTCAACTGTCTGTATTGACATGTATGCACTGTATTGTTATGCTTTTTATCCTCTGTATGTAACCTAAGCTCAAGTAACCTCGTACCTGCTGCGCCCGGCTACCCCTGGGTTTTGTGCGCATTATCAAGTAATAAACATAAACATAAAAACATGAGTCCCATCCCCAATGGGAGTATTTGATAAACAAGTAAAATTTGCACCAAGTTATTCATGCACATTAAAACATACATTTGACCTCTTCCATAATTATAGTAATTTCATCCTGTGGTACTACACAAACAACTGATGGTACTACACAAACTGGTCCAAAAACATCCATGGATCTGTTTGGGTGAAAGCAGGGGCACAGCCTTGTATGCGCCCGTTTCCCTTTTTTGTATTGGGAGTATTTGTACTCCCTATTTTTGTTTTGTGTGTGTATTTACCTATTTCTCGGGAGTAAAAGTGGACAATACATCCCTTATCTGTAGTGCTGATGCCAATGGATCGAGTAGGATTAGGTGCAAACCATCCTTTCTCTATTCTCTAGCTTAACCTCGAGTTCTCTCCATGGATGTGCGTCTCGCAGGGATGACATCGGACCTCTGGCTCACCACCGCCTCTTCACCAGACCAGTCATATCCACTTCCTGGAATCCTGGTGGCTTGTACTGCACCAAGCTCTCTGTGGAATCCTATTGTCCCTCTTTCAAGGAAGGTGTACCGCCCCCAGTGATGTAGCTGGATTCCCACAGTATGCACCAACCATCTTCATAGGTGCTTCGCCCCTCTTGGACTTGCTCAGTGATCCACAGTTTATCTCACCAAAACCGGCCAACTATCTTTCCCTCCTTCTTCACTCCGCCCTCATCACTACTTCCACCACCAGCTTGCACTTTCCACACCTGCAACCCTCACTATACTCTAATTCTGTCCTCTTCTGTACTGCTGTCTTGCTGGTTTTGTCCCTCTCCCCACCCATCGATTGGTTCCATCGCTCACCTGATTCTAATGACCAATCTAGGCCTCTCTTTTCCCCTGGTGCTGGGGCTCATAGGTGACGGGCTTTAAAAACACATGGTAGCCCCGCCCCCTGTTCAGTCAATGTTGGCAGGGTAGAAGCCAGGTGCTCAGGCTGCCCGTTTCCTCGTGATTATCCTGAACTCCTAGTGAGTCTGCTTTCACATTTGGTTTGTGGAGAATTTCTGTGTTTCTTCTGCACCCTGCAGTTTTTCCTCATTTCCATTTAGTTTTCTGTTGCCGCACCCTTCACCTGCCGTCTGACTGGGCTTGGTAGGGTGGGTGTCAGGTGTCTTATCGCTGTTTGACAAGAAGAACTCAAGTCCATTCCATGTCTGTCCTTGATTCCATTCCAATGGCTCCGGTCTAGGTTTTCTTGCTGCTGCCCAGATGCACTCTCAGAGTTGGAGTCCTGAAACAGAAAAGAAAAAACACTAGCCAGAAAAAGTACCGGGAACTATCATGTGACAAAGAGTGATACCATCAATGACATTCATGGAACATGAGAGTGTTTCAGGCAATAGACCACACCCAATTCCCAATCCTCAAAACTGGGACGGGGCAGGCTCTGGCTTTAATCATGGTAAGCCTCCTGCCCCAGGTTGGCAGGGGTTTTTGTCCCCTTCTGACAGGGTCATGACCCTGTCACATAGTCACAAGCTCAACTTGTGGCAAGGTAAGGGAAAGAGATATATATTTGTATTTTTTTGTATTTTGTTTATTTGTATAGCGTGCAAGGCCCAAAGGCATCCGGGCGTATTATTTAGTTACAGGACAGGTTATATACTTAGTTTTTTAAAACAAATTATATACATAACATTATTTAACTTGAAATATGTAGAATGTACATAGTTGCCGGCACATTAAATTACTATGAGATATACAGGATATAACAAATGTACATAGTTACAGGCACAATAATTACTTTGAAATATACAAAATATACATAGAAGTGACTGCGGTGTACAAGATGCATAATCAAATCATAATATAAGTTCGTGACATAATGCAGAGACGGCCTGAGATGCTGAGATAAGAATTCCAATCAGAAATCCAATATGTGAACACTGAGTTCAAGCCCATCACAAGCAGTGAGCCAGAGGTACTGATGGAGAAGCAAGCAAACTCTGGAACAGCACCTATCAGCAAAACCCTTGCGTGCATTGAAAGTGCAGATATTACACAAAGCACATGCCATATCTGCACTCCCTTAGTGACACTTAGTTGGAGGCCCTGAAATGTCAGTGGGGTTGATCAACATCAAGCAATGGACGCATCAACCATGCAGTTGCAGCAACTAGCGATACCGATGGCACTAGTTTGTCTTGTGGGGTACCTTATTTCCTTTCCTGCTGCCTCTACCCAACACCCAATGGCACTTTCTTTAAGGTGGGGGAGCCAATCATTTCTGGGTAGAGCCCAGCCAAACCCGAGCCAGGTGCCTGGCTTGGCTCTAAGTTCCAAATGCGAACCAAGCCGGAAAAAGATACCTTACCATCTGCCTCCCCTACCTCAAGCTCAAAACCCATACCTGTCATCTTTCTTCATTTACCCCTACAATAAAAACCCAACACCTGGCCTCCTCCTCCCTGCCGCCCAACACAAACCCATACCTGATGTCCTGCCGCCCTGCACCGTAACAGGAAACTTATCCCTGGCATCCCAATTTTGGAAAATATTCCACAGTGAAATTAAAGGTTTTGTCCATGATAACACACTTTCTGTAAGATGGGATTTGTTCCCAGTCTGCACTTTAGACCTTGACCACATATCTTCTCGTCTCTAGCAGATATAAATATTTGTTAATTTACAGTTTTAAGGATCTAAAATAATGCTGTTTTCATAAAAAATTACTTAAAAGTACACAAATCATAATATAAAACAACCTGATGAATATAACACCTTATATTAAGCAGTAAGAGTGATTCTAGCCAGGCCTCCATGTAAGTGCGGTACCAGGCCTTTTTACGGATTCAAATCTTGTAAATATGACACCTTCTATCTTTCCATGCGTACCATTTATGCACCATTTGAGAAAAGAAGGTATTTCAAATGGCGTGTGACTTGACAGAAACCAGAAGGCATGAGGGTGCTAGTGAGCCCACCCAAGATGGTGGATCTCCGGTGAGCTCCCTGGGTGCCTCCCATACATCCTGAAATAAATTAAGCCCCAGGTGCCTGGTACATTGGGAACCGCGATCAACAATCGTGTGAAAAGCCGCTGATACTGGAGCGGCGTTCAGCGGATCTCGAGGTGCCGGCGCTGCCGAGTTCGAGGGAGAAGGTACCGGCCTGCACCGCAACGCGGCAAATGAGAACATCAGAAGACGGCACAGAACGTCACCCTGACAGTGTGGCCGACCGACGGGGTGAACAAAGGCAGAATGCGGAACAACACCGGCATATCCGCTGAGGTGGCCGGCTGCCCTAGAGGGAATACTGGGTATTGAATGATACGAAGTGAAGTTGCTTGGCGTGGTGGAGATGGGGACAAAGCAAGGGCTCAGCGGGCCGAACCCCTCATGGCTGAACAGACCCCCCCCACACGCAACAGCTGCATACACACCCTCCCGTGACAGGAACATAATAAGTAGACAGGGGACAACTGCGCTCAATGAAAATGAAGCGCTCTGGGTCAGGTCTCGCCTAATTAACATCACTCTAAAAGGAACCGTGTGTACTGCTGAGACCATCCCTGAATCCCCACGCTGCACACACCCACGAAGCTCCCAAAGGGAGACACAGCAGCGATGGGGATCTGAGAGGCGGGTCCGGCAACTGCAAAGCAGGACCCTCGTCCAGCCGGCAACAACGAGGAGCGCTCGGGGAGCATACCCCGGTGAAGACGACAGTACGTCCTTGAGGTGAGATGTGCGTCTCCTCCAGTCCATGTCCCCCGAACAACTAAGCATCCAACGCTGCCCGCTGAGGTACCGCGGCCCATCACCACGCGGCCCGCGCAGTGGGGGACTGCAAACGGCAGCTCCCTGCCCTGTCTAGACTCCACTAGGTGCGCACAATTCTCAAAGCCCAACAACATCAGGGGGGCTAGCGTGTGCACGAGAAAGAAAGAAAACACTCCTCGCCCCCCCCCCCCAGACGAACGGAGCGAGCAGCTGTGATTCAGGCACTCCACACCTCATGACCTAAGAACCTTAACTTGGCAGGTTCAAGGACCCGATCCATGGAACCTCCACATTGCAGATGAGGGACGGTTCCAACACCAACCACACAGTGGAATTTTGACACAACAAGACCCAACATACCAAACCCACAGGATAGACCCCAGTACACAACCACCATTGCATGGACCTTGAGCTGGGTGAGGACTGTCCTTGAGTCCGGAGGAGAGCATCAGTGGGACATCTGACCCACACGAGGCGTAGTGTTTCAGCCTGCACCAATTGGTCACAACACAGAGACCCACACCCTCAGCCATCCATACAGGGGGGGCCAGGGACTGCGACTCCTTCGCACAGATCGGGTCCCCAGAGGTTGCTGGCCAAAGCAGTGGAGACCTGAGGCGGCGGTGGAGGTGCGGTGCCTCGAGACCTACAGGAAGACGCACTGAGAGAAGGAGAACCGCCCAACTAACAGTGAATTTGGAGCCACAGTCCACCCTGCAACAATATAGGCCCACGGTCTCACTCTCTCGACCGCACTCAGATATCAAGATCAGAGATATGAAACGAAGATACAGGAATGGTCCAGAAAAGCCAGAAGAATAGAGACCAGAGCAGTCACAGGGGAACAACCCATGACCCCATCTCTGGTATCGCTCCTCCAGGACACGATCTGAAGCTAGAGTCCACAGACCTTCTGCTCCACAATTTCCTCAGCAATAGCCACAGTGGCTAGACAGACCCCGCAGGCCCCCCCACCAGAGGTCAGTGCAGACACTGCACGACTTCAACAGAACCAAGGGTATCCCCCGAGACCACCACCTGGACCCCCTTCATCAGCAGCAGTGGCTGAATATGGGAAAATCCGACAAATCTCAGCGTAAACTAAACTTCGAACCAGGAACCATCGTCAAGACCCCCAAAGCACATACACAGTTGGAGCCCCCAGACCCGACAATGGAACTAGAGGATGTGAGCTCACAAATCCCAGCGATTGACATCCGAGAGATCCTACTCGATCTTAAAGCCGGCATTGTCAACCTAGACTCCAAGCGTGATGCACTCTCATCAAGAGTAGACCTACTACAACACCGTCTGGCTAAACACAGAAACAGACTGGACTCGGCGGAACAAAGAGTCTCAGACTTGGAAGACAGCAGCACTTCACTAGCAACTAGGGTGTTGGCACTGGAAAATCAAATGAAAGCAGTATCTGCCAAAAACAAAGACCTGGAAGGGAGGGCCCGCCGCAACAACATCAGGCTTGTCGGAATAAGAGAGAGACAAATTCCTGTGAAAATGGAAGACTTTACGGAGACAGTATGCAAAGAACTATTTGGAAGTCCATCGCTGTCTCCGCTATTTGTTGTTGAGAGGGCACACCGAGTTCCTTCTAACCGCCAACTTCCGAGAGCTGTCCCACGCCCCATCATCGCACGACTGCTTAATTTCAAAGATCGGGACACAATTCTGAGACTTGCCAGGGAGAAAGGCGAGCTGCAATACGACAGGGATAAAATTCGAATCTACCCAGACTTCTCACCAGCGGTCCAAGCATCAAGGAGATCCTTTACAGCAATGAAGAGGCGACTTTGAGACAATCAAATGCAATATTCTATGTTATTCCCCACAAAGCTGCATGTTTAACATGCAGGAAAAATGCAATTCTTCAATACACCAGAGGAGGCAAACATCTTTCTCGACGACTTGGGCTGCAGGCTGCCAGACAGCGGCCCGAGACCGTCAAGGAGAGACCGCGACAGACAGAACCCACCCTGAAAGAGACTGGTATGTGGTTGACCCCAACTTAGGGAACAACTATAGTCAGTGGAGTAACTTTGCTGAAAATGTTGGTGGGGACATGACATCTGAAGAAAAGGTGCCCCAGCCAAATGAATGGGGACAAAATGATGTGCCATGATAGTTGGGGGGACAAACACCCCTGTTCCCCCCTAAAATGATGCCCATGACTATAGTGCTGAATACCTGGGTGCACCAAAAAACACTTACTAATGGGAGCTATCGTACTGGAACTGGCGCTAGTGCCCCGAGCACGACACAACATGTTAGTTACTTGTTGGGGGGGCCAATTAACGTGCGGGTTGGGGGTTGTCCTACATCCGTTACGAGAACAACCACTACCCGTTCCATTCAAGCTAGCAACCTGGAATATCAAGAGGGGCAATAACCCGACTAAGACACAGAAGATATCTCAGTATCTTCGTAGGCACAATATTGATGTTGCACTTATACAAGAGACACACTTCCTCCCAGCTTCTGAGAATCGCTGGGCATCAGATTGGGGATGCCACAGGTATTTCTCCTATTCATCGTACGCCATACTTATTAATAAAAGATAGAAGTTCAGGCTCATATCAACGGATAGCGACAGTGAAGGCAGATCGCTCCTGGTACGAGGGGTCCTGGAGAGTAACGAAATTGTTCTTGTGAACTCTTACCGTCCGAACATAGAGGGGCAAACAACTTCAACTGGGTAATGACACACCTGTTGGGAATGGACCAGGCCACGATCACATGGAACGGGGATCTGAACACCACACCGAATCCCAGTAAAGACAAATCACATTTATCCACCACCACCCCCTCTAAAGCAAGTCTCCAGATTCACGAGATCTGTAGGGCCTACGACCTAGTGGACGCGTGGAGACTCGGTCACCATGACGCCCGGGACTACACCTTTCCCTCCTGGGTCCACAACACTAGTTTTTGACTCGACTACCTGTTAGTGTCCAAACAAGGACGCCTCCAATGGGCAACCTGCCAAATTCTCCCGAGGACACTCTCTGTTCACTCCCCTGTCACTCTTGAATGTATCCCCGCAGATAACAAGAAAGGTCGACCCCATTGGAGATTCAAACCCGGGGCACTTCAGGACCAGGTGTTCACCCAAGAACTCAGTTCCAGGATCACTTTCTTCTTAGCGACCAACCAAAACTCAGTATCATCTGCCATAACCCTTTGGGAAACACTGAAGTGCTACGTCAGAGGGATATGCATGGCTAAAGAGAACAGAATCCTAAAACTAATTAGAAGTGAACTCGCCGCCAGCGAGACACGGCTGAAAGTGCTTGAACACGACCCCCACACCCTTGCCTCCCTTAAAGAAGAACTAGATAAATTCAGGTCTACCGCCGACTGTGAGACCAGATTTCTCACTCAAGGCAACCGCGTCCGTCAATACGGATAAGGCCAAACACCGGGGGCACTACTTCCGCAGCTACTGGCTGCGGATAGGAAACCCCCACAAGTTGAGTGCATACGTAACACCCAAGGCACCCTAGTATATACAGAAGACGATATAGCAGAGTCTTGCCACGCCTTCTATCAAGACCTCTACAGTTCTAAACAAACAAGCAGTCCAGACACCCTCCAACATTACTTAGACGAAATAGAACTCTTCTGGGTCAATGATGCGCTGAGAGACCACCTGAATAAATCACTTACAGTAGAAGAGATACTAGGAGCTATAAAAGAACTTCCAAGAACTAAAGCCCCAGGCCCAGACGGGTTAACAGGCAAATTTGATAAGACGTTTGCTCCACTCCTAGCATGAATCCTATTGCAAGTATTTGAAGAAGCACTAGAAAAAGGCTGCTTGCCCCCAACACTCCGTGAGGCGAACGTAATCCTCCATAAAACAGGTAAACCCCCAGAAGAGTGCGCCTCATACAGGCCAATTTCATTGATTAATGTAGACAACAAGATCCTCACGTCTAGATTACTCCCCCTGATGCCGGGCCTAGTGCTCGCCGATCAGGCGGGCTTCATCCCTGGTCGCAATACAACGTTCGGTATCAGGCGTCTATTCAGAGTCATCGAGGCACTCGGCCCATCATCCCAAGCTATAGCAGTCCTACTTGATGCAGAAAAGGCCTTCGACTCCGTCGAATGGCCATACCTTTTTGCGGTGCTGAGGCTGATGGGCCTGGGTGACCACTTCCTGAACCTAGGCTCCCTCCTCTATAAACACCCCCTGTCCAACATCGTCCTGGGGAAAGAGTAAAGTCCATGAGCATAGAACTACCAGACAGGGGTGCCTCCTATCAGCCCTCCTTTTCATGCTGGCAATGGAACCCCTGGCCGCAGGCCTTCGGACCAGACAGATAGAAAGAGTCCTCTACCTAGGTCCCCATAAATTAATATTATCTCTATACTCCGACGACGTAGCCCTTTTCCTCAGCGACCCAACTGAGAACCTAAACCCGGTCATGCGGGAAGTCGTCAAATTCGGTACTCTCTCAGGCGTAAAAGTCAATCACACAAAGTCAGTCGTATTCCCCCTAACCACCAAAACCAGAGAATTTAAAGATGATTACGGGCGTGGATGAACACTCGGGAGTCAGGTACCTGGGAATCCAGATGTCCAGGAATCACCAAGACCTCTTTTGTGATAACTACGGGAGGGCAATAGAAGCCTTACGAGATAAAATATCCAGATGGATTCACCTCCCGCTCACACTGTGGGGCAGAACCTCCATAGTAAAAATGGTAATTTTGCCCAAATTCCTTTACCTGTTTGCAAATATCCCTCTTTTACTGCTGCAGAGGTTCTTTCTGCTGCTGCGTAGCATGATTCTCGAACTCGTTTGGGCCGGCAAGCATGCAAGGGTTGCATTCACAACACTCACTCAGCCGATAGCAAAAGGAGGCTTAGCGCTCCCTGTCCTAGAGCGCTACTACTGGGCCGCCCAAGCCCAATTCCTGGGCCACTAGTACGCCATTCATTTTATCAGGCCTCCCGTCCAGATCGAGCGAGCCCTGATAACCCCCAAACTGCTACGAGCAGCCATCATAGGAGTCATTCAGGTACCGCCCACAACCCTAAACGTGGTATATTCCACCTACACGATATGGAAGAAAATCGCGCACAAGTGTAATACCCCAGTCAGATTCTCCCCTCTTATACCAGTGAGATTCATTCCCGGGATACCGTTAACCACAGAAAAGGTGTACCTCCAATGGGCAAGCAAGCTACGAATAGACACACTAAGCAATCTATTCGTGGATGGGACCTTCTTGTCACCCCAACAAACGCGAGAACAGGGAGCAGATTTGGCACTACGCACATTCATTTACTTCCGGCTCCGCCATGCACTCTGATCGCTCTTACCCACATTTTCGCTGCGACCACCCACATAGCAACTCTTACATGGGGCGATCCAATCCCAAGGGGAAGGAAGGCTGGTATCCACGATCTACAAAAACCTCCTGTCAGACACTACCATCCTATCAGCAGCTTCGAAAACGAGATGGGAGAGATCACTTCCTGCCCCGATCCCTGACGAGGACTCGTTGTACGTCTTGGGACAGACCCAGAAGGTGTCCTAAAATTCACGCTATAAACTGATACCCTTTAATTTCATGCACCAGGTGTACCACACCCCGGCTAAGCTCCACAATCAACGATCACCGATATCGGCATCCTGTGATCGATGCAGTGCCCCGGCATCAGACTTTATACACCTAGCCTGGGAATGCCCACCAATACGTCACTTCTGGAATGGAGCAGACTTCTACCATTGTGAGCGAACAGATTGAACATTGAACCCAAGGTTGCAATGCTAGGCTTCACCAAGGGCATTCCGACCTCAGTGAGGAAGCTAACTGGCCTGCTGATAGTTCTGGCATGAAGGAGGGTCATCATGACTTGGGGGCGAGGCCGTCCTCCCTCCTCGCGACTGTGGTTACAAGACATAGCTTTCTGCCAAGATACTGAAGAGAACTTTATCAAAAATCTGCCTCTTTACGCTAGTCCCCCAGACATATGGGGACCCTACATCAACTATTGAATGTCCGCCCCGGATTGTGACCCTCCGAACAGTCCACCTTAATAACTAACGTCTCACTGGTGCCTTGGCCTTCTTGGCAGGTGTCTCACATAAAATGTTATGCATGACATAACACAACATAATATGAGTATACAACTGTGATTTATCCGTTTACTGTACCATAGGGGGCGGCGGGGAGCGCGTGGCGCATAGTTGGGAATTGTTTGTTATGATTTACAAAAAAACAAAATAAAGTTGAAAAAAAACAGAAGGCATCTTTTGATTCTTATCTGCATGGATGAAATTGCAGGCCGTGAAGGAGTGATTCAGACCTTTCCCTGAGCTTTGTGCACTGAGCCTGTCAGAAACAGCACACAGTGAGATGAGGAATGATTTCTTTCTGCTTAACGTCTGCTGTGTTTTGTGTCTGGAAATGCTCATGGAGAGGAGCATTATGTGTGCAACTTTATTTTCCGAGCCTTTTAGTATGGTAGCAGTAATAAAATGGAAAACTCGGTTACAATTGGGAAGTATCCTTTTAACAAACAAATGATGCCTTTTCAATGAATGCTTGCTTGTATTGCATAAAAGTATTTTTCGGAGTTGTGTTGTGTGCATTTATCATAAAGCTGCATTGATGTTGTGTGTTCATCCTACACATTAATGGATAGCAAAATGTTTTCCACAAATGTAATAACTTGTTTGAAGCGCAAAGTCTTTGCTACATAACTGTTTTGGATTTGTGTTCTATTCATTTTCAAGTTTAGTAATATGCTGGTTGCATGTCGCATACTTATTGCACTATTATTTTTACTCTTACAATTTAATTAACATTCTATTAAAACAGTGTGTAAAATACTTCCACCTCAAAACCTTATCTGGGGCACGAACAAGTATGCAATATCTAGTTTGAATATCCATTAAAGCTTAACTTGGAGTCAACGTGGCAAATGGTAATATAAATGGTGAGTGGCAGCAGGGCCCTCACTCAAGGGTGAGAGATTGTCATTACACCAATCACAGGGTCACACCCTCTTTCAAATCACTGAGACTACATTTAAAACATTAGAAACCTGGCTCTCCAGCCAGTGCAAGCTCTGTTACAAAACAACAATGAAGTTGTTGCATTTGCAAATGAAATAGAAACTCAGCAAAACATGTCCCAGTAGTGGTAATCCAGATAGGTATTTAATATTTGTATGTAGGGCTTCATGCAGGATTCCTACAACTTCGAAGCGCTGTGATTATTATTAGCTCAGTCAATAGTCAGTTTACTGACCTCTGAAGGTTGCTATGCTAACTTGGGCCGGCCATCATTTGACAACCGGATTAGATATAGATTTTTGAATTGAACACTTGCCTCTCTGCGCTATCGTATCATAACACATATTAATTAAGTAGTACTAGTTTCAGTAAATGATGAGTTTCATTAATCTTCAATAGAATATTCTGCTATTAAACCTCAAAATACATGTGATATGATAAGTGATTTATAACACACTTGTCCACATGTGTTTTTAGGTGCGACAAGACAAGGGCGTGTGGAGGGAAGACAAGACAAACGATCTTACTAGGCCTTGTCTAATTCAGATCGTGCAAGTGCGAAACGCAAAGTGCAGGGGAAGGAGACAGGGGAAGTGCAAGGGAGGAAGGGGAAAGTGCAATCAAGGCAGCATTGCTCTGGGTAAGTGCAGACCTGACAGCACGGCTTTGGGTAAGTCCAAGGAGGAATGTCATGTTTGCTTTACTGGGTAATTGGGCAGGTTTATGTGTGTCTTTAAAATTAAAATATATATATATAAGAGTTCAAATGTGCAGACCTTTGTAGAGGAAAAATAAGGCATTACGGTTTACTAAATTCCTACTATGTGGAGTTTTTCTGATTCTGGAAGCAGAGTTAGCCTTCACATTTCAATTAGTCGGTATCAATGCTATATTAGTTCTCTCTGTGAGGAGCTTAGACTGTACAGGCAATTAACAGTCCCTGTTCTATGTGGGTGGTGCTCTTTCTATACTAGGTGAATTGCTTAGCCCGTGCTGGGCAAGTTCTTTGTGATGGCAATTTGGACTGCTGGGGCCTATTCTATTCCCGTTCTGTGCGAGTCTAGCTTGCATTTCTGAGGCCCTTCATTTATCTGTTCATTGTGTGGTGTGAAAACCCTGAAAGTGTCTCACCCGCTTGTTCCCCGCATCTGTCATCCAGGTGGCCAGGACATGCCATCGCTATTAGAACCAGTTCCTGGGGGTGAACCAGTGTGGGAGGATCACCTGGATGAGGGGCCTTCGGTGAATGGAAGTGTGACACCGAAGGGTGAGACGCGGTATCCCCTTCCCTGTAACACCTTTTGCCCATTCTACCAGGTAGGATCCCTAGAAACTCAACCTCCTCCCCCTTTCCCAACACAAACACTTTCTCACAGACAGTTCATTGTGAGCGACAATGGACTAACAGAGCCGTATACCTGCTATCTCCCAACACCATGGTCAGGCAAGGTTAGGCAATTACTGATCATTACACACACCTGACTCCCATCATACTTCCCCACATGGATAAAAGGTGGAGCATGAAAGCACACTTGGAGTGAGGAAAATCACACAAGGAAGCAGCAGTAAGAGGGCAGTTTAACACAAGATGAAAGGCAGCAAGACCGGAGAGGGTTGCAAGGAGGGAAGTACCCTTGACCTCTAGAAACTGTTATTCCCACAAGCCTTGGAAAGTGAGAAGTCTTAAGACCGGGAACTGAAGATGAACAATCCTGCCCTGTGTCTCAAAGGTATGCGGGGCGCGCAGGTGTGGATAACCCATGCCTGGAGGAGCGATTGCCGCTTTGGTACTGTCTTTGGCTCCTGCAAGAAAGCTACGCCAGTAAAAGCAGCACAGCCGGTGAGTCGGAGAAACTGATATGAAATCAGCTTGTGTTTGAACCAAGGTTGCAAGCAGCAACATTGTATGAAGAAATCCACAAAGGACAGTGTTTGAAGTGCATATAATGAGAGGCACGAACAAGTGGAAACTAAAGGAGCAAATGTACTTTGAAAAAGCCAAATAAGATACCATGTACAGAGTGGTCCGGCACCACGTGGGTGCTCATTTGAAGGTCTCTGTTAGGTATCCAACTGAATGGCGATTTCACTGTAAAAAAGGAACTTTGTATAGAAGTGTTCCTGCGACGGGTCAAGATAAACCCTGAGCACATTTGAACGTCTTTGATAAGTATAAAGTGGACTACAATTGGTCCGAGCCCGGATGAGGGAGACTAATTGAAAGTAGAAAAGGGATTTTAGCCCGGCTGAGGGGGAGCCGTGGTGAACTGTAAGTCACCTGAGAAGGAATATTTTTGGAACCTTTAAATAAAGGGATCTGACCCCAGAAGAGGGGGATTCGCTGTAATAAGAAAAGGGATCAGAGCCCGGCTGAGGGAGATCCATGGTGAGGCACCCGAATCACATAATTTTAAGAAGAAAATAACTTTCTGTTTTGTTTTATACATCAGGCCCTCTGAATCAAGAGACTTTGATGGGAAAAGAGACTTGGGCACAGAAGGCCCTGGTGCTGGAATTGGATCTGTATCCTTATGTTGAAGAAGCCAGAGTGTGTGCTTGGCTCGAGTGAACCACCTTGCCACATGCTGGAAACGTGGGAAAGGGAGACCAACGGCCCGAACATCCGGACTTATCCTTTTGTGGGGACTCCCCCACACTATTTGTAAATTAACAGTGAGTATTGGCAATAGGTTTTTAGTATAGGGCCTTTTATTTTGACAACACTCCAGTAGGACTGCATTATTATTATGTGTTGGTTGAAGGTTTAGATAGGCGTTTTTCACTAAATAAACACCCTTGAACTGTGGTCACTTGTGTCTGCCTTACTTCAATGCTATGCCTTCCTTACAGTGGGTGCTTACATTGCTCCATCCCTTGCATTTCATTCTCTGTATCCTACCGTGCTAATCTTGTACTGTTGAGACGCACAATGTTCCTGTTCCATGTGTGGCAGGAATTGTCTACTGAGGGCCATGGCATACCGTTTCTCTATTAGAAGGGGACTGTGCATTCCTGAAGCTTATGTTGCACCTGCTTTATGTGAGGGGATCTTCTGCTGCTGAGATCCATTCCTTATCGGTTCTTGGTGTGGGTATCTTCTACCCTTGCTTTACCTTGATCAACACCTCTTGTACATGATAAAAGCTTGAATTGCTTTTGCCCTGATTTGCCTTCTCTGTTTGTGTGAGGGAAGCATGCACTGGCCGTACTGAAGTTGAAGTGTTCTGTGCGACCGAATCGTTAAACAGTGTACACGACTGTTGTACACTTGCGCACAGGGGACGCTCACTGTTAGTGCTCATATGTTCCATTTGTGAGGCAGTGTTTGTTCTACGTTAGAAGGCTTTCACATACTTTTTACTCTCTTATAGAGGAGAAAACTCATTTTTACTCCCAATAAATCAAATGTGCTCTCAAAGTTTGAAAAATAGGAGTAAAATATTCCCACCTCAAATCTTATCTGGAGCACTGATTCTTGCTGTATTTTCACCATTCTGAATGGAATTGGAACTCGACACATAAAATAATGCAAAGTAATATTGTCCAAAACAATCCATGGTGTTTTGCAACTGTGCTTTCAAGACTTAACCACACAACCAAACTGTGTGAAAAGGCCAGCTACTGTTAGTCACTGTTTTATACAGGCTTGGAACTGGCTCCTGTGCTACCACATTCCTGGTGGGCTACTCTCCGTCTTTAAGCATGCACATGTGGGAATAACAGGTAGCACCCACATGTGGATGGTGAGAGATTGAAGAGAAATGTGTGGGAGGTAGATAACCATATGTCTAGGCAGGCATCCCTCTTGGCCAAGACCGATGTGACTTCCCACTGTTGCATTCTTGAACTGGGTAGTACGCAGAGACCTTATGGCCACTGTCCATAGCCTCGTAGTGAGTAAAGCACATTTTCCTGGCAGGCTCTTTTTTTTTATAGTAAAGGAAAATACACAAGGCACCTCTCATACCCACCAAACAGTGTGACACATCATCTATTTCACTTTTCCGTTAGAAGAGAAACATGGCTTATAAGTGACAGAGCAATGAGCAAGTTAATGGATTCTCCAGCATGCAGTGTTCTTATTATACATGGACAATATTTTAATTTGTTTAGTTTAATACACTATCTAACTGCAGCATTTTTTCGAGTGCACATTTAATGGAATGACTTCTAACAAAACCCACTTGTGATAACCAAAGGAAATAGGACCCACTGAAGTTGAGTGATTTGTCCAGGATTTCATATATAATATGTGGAAGCCAGGTTTTCTAGTTGCACAGATTGTAATTCTGCAGGTTTCAGACCACTCACATCTTCCAATTTCATCTTTAGTTTTGCAGCAACATGAAATTCCTGGCAAGAAATAAACAAAGTACTCCGTGCAAGTAGATGCTCGCATGTAGTTCTTTATACTGCCATGGACGGCTATTTCACTTTAATTGACTCTGTATGTAACAGAGGGTGAGTTGATGCTTCACAAAGACGCCCTAGCCAGCGTCATGTAATTGGCTTTAATGATATTCGAGCCGGCTCAGGATCCCCTACCATTTATGGACCTGCTGCCTCTCTGGGGGGCCCACGATGCATATCTTGTTTGTGTTAAAACATTTGGTTTATGTCAAAAACTGTATTTCTCCACCTACGTACTGTGCCAAAATCTGTGTTACATGGGAAGCCATTGACCACTCTGGGTACCTCATCAATGCTGAAGGCGCATCGTTCTTAGGAATAGGAGTGGCAAACACAGCAGACACTGAACACTCTGCAACATGGGAAGTGGGAAGTGTGTTTCGCCTACAGCAGAGTGCTCCTAAGAGTCAGTGAAGATATAGTAGCTGCAGGGAAACTCCCCTGGACTGCCAGTCCAGTCTCAGGGATTCAGTTGAGTGCAGCCAGACATATTATCGTAATAATGCCACATTGATTGTAATCCTGGCTATAGATCGTCTAAACTACACCTTAATTGTGATTAAAGATTTTAGGGAGCTGGTGACAAGTACGGATTCCAGTTGGTAAATTCCTAGAAACAATTACTTTACATGCAAGGCTATTTGTAAGATGTATAATGCAGTCGTTTTTACAGTGAGAAAAACAGTGGATAGGTTGGATGGTAGGAAAGTCCACTTTACAACATATATTTGCGCAAGCTTCAAGGCAATGACTACATACCTGCAATGGCACTTTAGGTCACCTTCTCATCTAGTGATGAAACCTCAGAGCAAGAAGGGTCATCACAGAGACAGCATGCCATCCACCAACAAGTCACTTTGTGCATGTAAAGCTTTGATGCCAGGGGTCAAACAGATGTAGACATCTGGGATAACGAAAAGCTTGTGGTGGTAGAGTTCCTAACTCACTAGCCTTGAGTTTTGTGGCAGCGGACCATGACTACAGTGTCATTTCTGACCTCAGGGTATGGAATATTATGCAAATCCTTTGTATTGCACATGTTCTCAACTTTGTGTTGCTATTTGTCAGCGATTGTTACTCTCCCCATGAAATGCTTCCCTTGGCACACAATGGGCCTCATTAGAAGTTTGGCAGTCTGGAAATAAAGGTGCCGGTAGCAAAGTACGAGTCTGCCGATGGGGGCCACGGATCGCAGGTCAGGCCCCTACCAGCAAGTTTTACACTGAAGCACCTGCACTGTTAACAACCGGTTCTTCAGTGTCCCCATCCCCCAGTATCCCCATTCCCATGGAGTCCTATGGGAATGGGGATTTACCATACCGCCGTCGATGATGATATCCCGGTAGCACCAGGATGTCCAGTGGTGGGAACAGTGTTACAGGGTTACCGCCAACCTCGTAAGCGGGCCCAAGATCTGCTCTCATGTCAACTAGTCATAGAGAGCAAGAAATGTCTTGCAAGTAAATATTGCAGGTGTAGCACAAACTTACACACCACAGCAGAACATGTTTGCAACTGGAATTCAACCATGCATATGTTTGACCGCCTGTGTGAGCAAAGCAATGCTGTAAATGACTACAGCTTCATCCACCATCAAGCATTGGATAGGGCTTTCTTCACACCGACTTGGTGACAGCTCATGCACATTTTGTGTTCTGTGCTACAGTCCTTTAAGGAAGCTATTGCTCTGTGCCATTTAGTGAAGTCCTTACATTGATATACTTGTTGGAAATGAACCTGTCCAAAAAGCAACAGAACACCAAAGCACTGGCATGCCAGACATTGTGCAGTTGGTGAAACAACTGCTGTCACTCTTTCATGATGATCCACAGCACCAACACATGAGCGAAAATATGCAATACCTTTTGGCATTTTTCCTTGACCCCTGCATTAAGGTGAAACTGGCCGCTTTCCAGACTGTGGAATGTTGGATGACACATTGAGAAGCTGCAAATGAAATGTGCAGGATTTCACTCTAGGTGAGTTTGTGAGATGTGCTTACAGAGCAGATGCATCAAGGGCAGAGGACAGTGTATCATCCCTAACAGCCAGCCAGAAGTCTGTCCTCTGGTAGTCCCTTCTTACCAAGCCCTGCAATGTTTGGCACATGGGAACTCCGGGCACGTTGTGCAACTCTATCCCAGCTACTATAACATGTGACCTCCCCGTCCACCACGCTCTGTTAAAATCAAGTTACATGTACAGGGCTTTCTAGCGAGGTTCATGCTTTATAAACCGAAATAAAAATACAAGCTCTCTAACACACAACCCTGTTGGATGCACTTCCTGTTTCTGCCGTCTTCAATATGTCTGGGTCTGGATGAAGAAGACTGTCTGGTGGTAACATATCCACTTGTGCACAGATGGTGGACGCATATTTGAGCAGTATATGCCCGCTGAGAATGTATTGCAGCATTGGTCCTCCAGTAGTCTCAGGGGCCCACAGCACTTGTCCTAGTTGCCCTTAACATACCAAGCTGCTCCTCCGCTAGTATGCAAGCAGAGCATGCTTTCAATGCTGCCAGAGCAATTGTCTCTGACAGCAGAGCTCTGTCTCACGTCCAACAACCTACAGTCCACAAAATGAAGGCACACAATATTCCAGTAGATTACTTTTACAAGCACAACAACGGTGTCAGCAGCTGATAATAGTCAAATGAGAAGATGCCATCTGTCCCAGTAGAAGGCAGGTCAGATAAGACAGTGCATTGGGGTTTGATGGCTACTGGTGCCATGGATATTGCTAGCTTAGCACCTGGAGGGAAGGGGGCACATACAGAATGTTTGCTACAGTTCTACAGGGAAAGGTGCACACCTGGGATTTCTGCTGCACTCCTGCAGGGAAGGGAGAGTCACGCATAACTTTTACTGTAATCTTGCAGTGTAGGAGGAGCTTGCACAATATAGGATGCGCTCCTTCAGGAAAGGGGCATACATGCCATTTTTGATGCATTGCCACCGGGAAGGGGCATACAGACAGTTCTGCTGCATTCCTGCAGGCTGCGGAGGCACACACCTAACGTTTGCTACGCCCCCACAGAGAACGTGGTGCACACTCTTAGAGGGAAGGGGAGATGCATGCAGTTTGTTGCCACATTAGCAATGGGAAGGGAGGTACACATGCACCATTTGTGACAGAATCCTGCAGAAGGTAGGGTTGCACATACAATTTTCTCCACTCTGTGGTGAATCCCTCCACATCATCACTTCTCCCCCGCAGGGGGAACCTTCCCATGGGGTCAGGGAGGTGAGGCCCTACCCGATAGCCCCCATGGGGTTGGTACTCAGCGGGAGAATCTCATGGGAGGACACCCGGTATTCCATGATTTTACCGGAAATGTTTTTTGATGGATTTTTTAACCAAAACAAATCCATCGCAAAAACACAGATTAATAAAATACATATATGGGGTAGCGGGTTAAAACAGGTGTGGAGGGGGTTGGGGTAGGGTTAAAAAAAAAGGGAAATGTGAGGTTTGAGGGAACCCCCCCAATAAAAAAATAAAAGATTCAGTAATTTTTTTTCCATTGATCGTTTTCAGTAAGAAATCCATCTAAAAAATGTTTTTGGTAAAATCACACTGAACCAGACCCCCTTGTGGGAGTGGTGAAGACTATCGAGGGAGAACGCGGTATGACTATTACCACTTTACCCCTAGAGCCAAAACACCACACATTGCTAAAACCATAACATTCTCGTCCTCTGCACCCCTTCTTTCTACTCATAATTACTTTATGCAGCGTACCTATTCATGAGTGTGAGGAAAACCATACTATGACGAGGAAGAGTAGGGACAATTATGGCTCTGTAAATTATGACACAAGGAAGAAGAAAGAAGGAATGAAGAGCCAGCTGTGGAACCAACACAAACATACCAGCTGTCACCTGTACTGGCAAAAGATAAAAAGAGAGTAAGGACTTCTCTCAGGGCATGATGCTCTCTGGAGTAACCGGGAGCGGAAGGGAGCTGCCGTGCGGAGAACAGGGACTGAAGGAGACTGTGACGCCAAGCAGCCAACATATGCGCCCCAGCAGAGCAGACACCCGCGAACCACACCGGCAGAAGAATGTATCCAGCGGCAAACCAGTGAGCGGGAGAAGTTACTGCTGCCCCTGTGAGGGACCCAGGGCTGTGGAACCGCTGCATGACTTCCATGGGCGAGAGAAGCCCGGAGAGGCCGATAGCCGACAAGAGAAACCCAGAGAAGCGGGGAGCCAGAGAGAGAAGCAACCCGCAAAGCAGGGGTAAGGAGCAAGCCCCTGGGGCTATGATATGATATGATAAGTCATTTATAACGTGCCTGTACACCAGTGTTTCTAGGCTGGTTGAAATAAACTATAAAACGAACTATGATAATAAATGGGAAATTGCTTTATGAAGGAAGGGACAGTGTGAAAACCCTAATGAGACCCTGACAGGTGCTGTAGAACCAAGTCGGGGCAAAAGAGAGATCCCCGGGATAAAACCAATTGCTAAAAACTAGCAAGTTGAGTACAAGAGTCATCATCTTCCTCATACCAGTACTTAGAAGAAGCGCAGAGAACTTTATATGTCCACATGAGCCTGACAGGCTAGTGAACCGGGCCCAATTAAGAGACATTATAAACCAGAGAGAGGGGTCTGGGACCCGAATGCTTAGAGGATTGAAAATGTGCATGTTCAAAACCGTGCATGACAGGTTAGTGAACCGGCCCTGATTGAGAGACACTTCAATGCTGAGAGAGGGGTCTGAGACCTGAATGCTGCAAGGATTGCAGAATTGTATCTAAACAACTGTGCATGGCATAATAGTGAACTTGGCCTGAGTGAGTGACATTTGAAACCCGAGAAAGGGGCATGGGACCCTCATAAGTGGAAACGAAGGCCAAGGGGAAGAGAGATACCCTTTTTACAAGAGGAAAACAGGGGAGGTGAAATAGATCCTAGGGCAAATCCACAGACGTCAGTGGGAATACAAAAGGAGAGCCTAAGAAAGTACTGTGGAAGGGAGATATATTCCCCCCTTCTTTCTGGAACTATAAGAGCTGTCTCAGAGGACATGGGGAAGGGAGAACTCCCCTTCCAACTGTGTGAAGCTATCTTAAAAGGCCTGGCCATGGCCATGGAGAGGAGGAGATCTCCCTATAGTTAAGAACTGTTGAAACCTGTCCAGAAGGAAGGAGTCACCTTTATGGAATCAGGGTGAAGCTAGTATTGTAGTTGTCATTTGAAGTCTGAGAGGCAGGAATAGGTTTGGGACATAGCATAGTGGACAATCTTTCTTTTTTTGGTAATAATATATTCAATGTGCAATGCAGTTACACATACAACCTATTAACAATTTCCCTGTGCCCACCAACCATAGGGATTTAACATATATTCTGACTGATTATTCAATCCTCCCACCCCCCGCCCATCCTAACCCCCCACCAACAAAACAAAAGGGAACAGTTAAGTTTATCTTTTCAAGCCTTGCTTAGCATAGTGCAATACCTCCACTCCCAGCGCACAATTCAGTCTTTAGGGCCGTCGCCAGCGGCCAGGCTCTTGCTCTTTGTCTTACCACTGTCCGCATCAGCCCACTTAGTCACAGCCCACATGTCCTTCTGCATGTCCAGCATGTCAACCATCCCATACCACACACCTTTCCTCCCCTTTATCCATCGCCGTCCCCATTTCCCGGAGCAAAGCTTCGCAATCTTAGATGTTTCCTAAGGGGGCATGAGGTTGGTATCACCATTTCTCTATATGTATCCTCCTGGGTGTTACACCATGTCAATTCCCTCAGCCATTCAGCCAGCCCCGGCACCTGCTGTCCTCACCAATGCATCGCAATGCACCTTTTAGCTATTAGAATGGCCAACCCCACCACCCTGCGCCCTTCTTTATACCCTGGTTAAGCCCCTTAATGTCATTTCCAGGCTCAGTTTGATCGCACCCCATGTACTCTCACGCACCACTACCTGTATTTCCCCCCAAATGGGGGGCCACCTCCCATCACTCCCATGGCCTGTGCAAGAAGCCAGCATCCTGCATTTTACCAGGCGGGAAAGCACTCAATGATGTTGGATCATATTTTATGGTGGACAATCTTTCTTTTGACAGACATTCTGACACTATCCTTAGCTTTGTTTGAGGCAGGGCAACCCCTCTTAGTTACAGGGACAGATAGGGTTTGCATTTTATTTCCTTTCAATAAAGGTCTATGACCAGAAAAATGTCACCTCTGTGTCCCGCATCCACTTCTGCACCCTTACATATGGTGTTAGCAGTGGGTTGGGGGCATGGTTTACTGCAATGCCATGATGACGTGTTGGATCGCAGCTCCCGAGAATGATCTGTATTAAGATCCTTTGTGGTGCTTTAAAATGGGCCTTTTTACATGGATCGTGCCCGAAGGACAGCACGGTGGATTGCTCATATCCTGGCAAAGATCGATGGTCGATTTATGCTGTTTTTGTGGGGGGGTTTTCAGAGCGCAGAATAAAGGATCGGGCGCAGTGACCTGCATGCTACAGGCTTCTAGTCTTGGCGGTTAGTCGCCATGGTGCTGCCAGGTTCTCCACCTGATGACTTGGAGTGGATAGGGGAAGGGTGCGAGCATGCAGGGAAGTTCCTAAACTGATGAGATACGCTGAAGGTGAGGCGTGGTGGATCGTTGGTGCTCTTAGCCCTGGGGTGCAACCAGTGGCCTGCAGTGCCCTTCAGCCACACAATATAGCGGATGGCCCAGTGAGGACTCCTCAGTGTCGGTAAGGAGCCGGGGTAAGAATTTAGGTGGTGGATGCTGAATGTCACGTGTCTGTTGCTTCCTGGCCACCTGGGGGAGAGAAGATTAGTGGTGCATGCTGAATGAGAAGGTCTGGAGCTTATGACTATTTGTGAAATACCCTTTGGGGGGGCGCAGGAAAGAGGACCCAATACAACATACTATTTCGCTGTGAGCGCTGCGTACACGAATGATAACTTGGAGGACTGGTTTGCAGCTGCTACGATGCAATAATGCCAGATCCTAAAGCTAGGGCAGGTCAGAAGTGGTCCACCATTGGCTCCTTCACACCCAAAGGCGCACAGAAAGATCATACACTACCTTCAGATCTGGGACAAGTAGAAGACTCAGGCCAATGCCCCTAAGATGAGGAGGACAAGGTTCTGGCGGCAATTGTGGCGCTACGGACCACACTGCATTTTAGATAGATGCAGTGCAAATTGATGTCAGTCTGTTGAGGCAAGATGTGCACTCACTGTCTGCACGTGTAACTAGCCCCGAGGAACAGTTATCTACTACTGTGAAGGCAACGGAAGGTTTGCAGATGGCGGTAGTGGAGTTGTCAGTTAGGAATAAGTTCTTGGGCTGAAGATGTGAAAGGAAGAACTCTCCAGAATAACGCTTGCATTATGGTTCTCCAGAGGGAGAAGGAGTGATTGAGCCCACACTCTATATTGAGAATATGCTCCTGCTGGCTATTGGCCCTGGGAAGCTGTCCCAGGGCTTCACTATCGAGGGAGCGCATTGATCAATGGCACGCCGACTGCCTCCCTAGGCCCATTAGTGCTTGGGTCCTTAATTTTAGAGACCGCAAAGTGATCCTTAAATTATCTAGGTTAGGAGGCACCAACAGACACGGATCAGCATTCCTGACGATAGACCCTGACTACACACCTTTAGTCCAGAGAAGAAGAAATATGTTTTGTTCTACTAAAGTGAGGCTTTCGCTCCTGGGGATTAAATACATGCTGGTATGCCCGGAAAAGCCACTTTTTGTTAAGTCAGTCTGACTACCACTCTGGGCGATCCTGATATCCGTAATCTATTCATGTATTTTTGCTTTGAATTGGTGATGTCTGGCTGAAGATGGGTTCCTAATTCCGAGGCTGATCAGTGAAAGACTGAAATGGAAATCCATATAGTTGCGCCAAATTGTAATTTTATTGATCCTTAAAATTATCACTTCATAATCATGAGCATTGTTGTGTAACAAAGATGTCACTGCCTGTTCTAGTGACAATTAGTAATTATCTCAGTTATGTAGTATTAAACCAATGATAACTTCCCTCGACACGTGTTTCTCTGTCTACTGATTCAGAGGGTTCCTCAGGAGGGTAATGTCTTACTTCAGACAGTAATCTGTAATTAATACAAAAAGTAAAACAAAAGAAATTAACTATGAACAGTTGCTGCTTGTTAACTACAAGAATTCACTTCACTTTCTATTGGTTTCTGGACTTATAAATGGTAAGTATGTATTAAATTGTTACTCACTATTTTGGCTTTTGATGTTGTTATCCCTAAATAGTTTTTTGGGTACAAATTATACAGGGGTGGAGTTAGGGACCTAAAACCTCGCGACACAGTAACTAACCCATACCTTTTCCTGCCTTTACCTTAGAAATGTATCTCTGAACCTGCTTGAGGTTGAAACTGCCGCACATAGGGGTGTACGTGCGTAGACTTAGAGGGTGTGCCCTAAATTTGGAAGTAGAGACCCCATCAACTTTAACACGAGGTGGGTCATGTGCTATTATCTAATTTCTATAAGTTGAAATTGAGTTTGAAAAATAGAATTAATAGCTAGATTTGTTCTGCATTTCATTTTAGGGATTGAAGGTGCGGATATATTGATATTTGGGAAGCATTAGCATCATTCGCCCTAAAGATGGACCTTTATATGGTCCGAAACGCGTTGGCAACACTTTAAAAAAATTGGTGTTAATTGGGATCAGTGACTTACAATCAGGAAAAAAACGTTTTCTTGTGATTTTGAAGTTACAACGACCAAAAGTGGACATTGTAAATATATGCCAAGTGTGGAAAGAAAAACCTTACTGTTTTTTGATATGTTTTGAGAAAGAAGTATTATTTCCAATTTTCAATTGTATTTCTGTTAAGAGAATTGGATGGCACTAATGTATTTTCCGTTGGTTTGAAAACATTTACAACAATTCGGTGCCTCAATGAATTAAAAAATGACCCCGAGAGGGCCTTATGAATTCTTTGATTAAAAGTTTGTGTTATTGACCTGCTTCTTTGAAAATATTGAGCAAAAATGAATCTAATAGAGAATAACATTAGTAAGCTTCATTACTAAGTCTGGGGTTAGACCTTTCCTCTTCGCAGACTGTATTATACTTTACTCCCCCTAAAGAGATTAAGCAATATTCCAATACACAGATTAAGAACTGCAGGTCGTAGGATTCACTCTAGACTCCGCCAACAAGCTATACTAATATATTTAGGATTTATCTCCCTTTGGAGTGCACTGAGGGCTGGCGCGTAGCAATACACACCCTTTCTTCCAGTTTTCTTACCAGTCCCGAGTGGCCCCGTGACATTCGCCCCGGTGCACCTGAAGACTAATTGCAAAGTGCTACTGACAAATCAAACTCAGCCAATTTAAGCATTAAATACCCCTAATTCAATTTGTTAGTGCCTCCCTTCCTTTCCTTCTGTATTGTTATTGTGCCTCTGCCCAAATATTAACATTATATGTTTATTCTATGACAATGGCTGTAAAATAACCTTAAATGTGCTACGTTTGTTGTTTTATATTTGAATAAAAAAAGAGTATGAAAAGAAAATGGTGTCGGGAGTGGGATGTAGCCCCATTGATAAAAACTGGGGGATCCTTACATTCACTAGACTTAGTGATCAAGCCTCTATCCCAACTATCGCCACTCCTGAGTCTATAGGATTTGACATCACTAGTAGCTGAGATTTAATGGTAGATCCTGGCCAAAGAGAACTTGTTCCTATCGACCTGATACTAATTGCCCCCCCAGGAACATATATTAGACTAGTTTCAAAGTCAGGTTTGGCTTGGAGACATGGGCTAGACGTAATGGCGGAAGTGGCAGATCCTAATTATAAAGGGGATGTAAAGGTACTAATCCATAAAAATGGCCAAAATCTACATCATATTAAGGCAGGTGAGAAGATTGCCCAAGAAGTCCTGGAATGAGCTCTCTTCTCCAAACCCCTCGAGGCAGAGGAAGAATACCACACTGAACGAGGGAAAAAGGGATTTGGAGAGGCCGACCAGGACCCTGTACCTCCCAAAACGTCAGACTTAGAATTTCTTGAGATAGCGTTTTCCAGATAAACGACTTCATCCTGTCAGAAGTGTTCCTAACAGTTTTTTTTTGTTTGAACTTTCTTTATTGACATTTCATTTAATCAACACAAACATCCCACCAGAAAACATCCCCCCACCCCACCCATCCCAGTACACACATGAAGGTAGCACATGAAAGCAAAAAAAACCACATGGTAAGCAGCGCCACCAATCCATAGCTAACCCTCTTGATCCAATCAAGTCCACCCCTAACATCCACGTAGTCCTGCTTCTCCACACCAACGAGGCTGTATAGTCCAAATTGCCAAGTCCTCAAATATGGCCTCAGGGAGTGGGTGAAGACCCCACCACGAGATCAGACCAAGCGGGGGATATCCGCATAACAGGGGATTCCGGACTCTCCCTCCCAGACTGTCTGAGGAGGTATAGCGTGTACGCATCCCACATCCGATTGTTACCCCCCCCGATTCCCCCTCATTACATCCCATCTAGTCTCCATGTCATTACAATACAATATGTCCTTCAACCACTGGGCCTATGTCGGACTCCGCTTCTTATCCCATCCCATAGCCACACGACATTTTGCCAGGATGAAAAGAAGGCCTGTCAGCTTCCTAGTCTCCTTCGGTATCTGCTCAGTATACCCCAGTAACGCCTGCACAGGATCTGGTATAAGCCGTTGTCCCACAATATCACCAACCACCTCAAACACCTGTTGCCAGTATTGCAGCAGCTCCCCACACTCCCAAGCCACATGGAGAAATCCCGCCACCTCTTGTCCACACCTGATACAGGCCCCTGACCTCTGAGGCAAGAAATCTTTCAGCCGGGCTGGGGAGTAATAGCATTGGTGCAAACATTTTAAGTGGAACAACCGAAAGTTCGAGTTAATTGCCCCCTTTTTAGTCACCTCGCAACAGTACTCCCACACCTTGACAGGAAAGTCCCTTCCCAGTGATCCCTCCCACAACTCCTTTGATGACATCCTAGGACCTGGCCTACCCCTCAGAGCCAGCCCATACAGTTCAGATAGCACCTGCCACCCTATGCCTCCCCCTATCACCTTATCAAGCATCCCCGCCACTGGGGGTGAGTCGGAGAAAGATGGGAACAACCGCTGAAGTGCCACCTTCAGCCTGTGGTACAGAAACACATCTAGTGCCAATGGAGATGAACTTCCCCTCCAGGAACAGGTCCCCCAGCTTAGCAATCCCTAATTGTTTCATCATGGCTACAAAACAAGCCTCACTAGTCAGGGGAACACCGGGGATAAATAGAGGCGGAAGTTCCGGCGAGTAGAGTACACTGCCAGTGGGCGCATTTTCCAGAAGGGACCAGGCCCAGCATGTAAGCTCCACCATGTTCCGAGGAACCCGCGAGCGGCCCGGGGCTGTCAAGATAACCGACTGCAGCAACGGCGATGATGCAATAGACCTTTCAATCTCCACGTGCCTAGGCTCCGCCGCCATCCCATACCAGTACCTGAGAAAACTAGCCTGTGCCACCACATAGTATAATTCAAAATCAGGCAGTGCCAGACCTCCCTCCCGAACCGGCGCTGTAAGCTTTCCCCAGGATACCCGAGCCTTCTTACCAGCCCATATGAAGTGCACTATCAAGGAACGGAGGTCTCGGAAGTATTTTTGAGGTACCTTTATAGGCGCATTCAGGAACACATACACGAATCTGGGAAGAATAGACATCTTGACCACCGAGATCCTACCATATAGGTTAAGTGGGAGTGAGGTCCAGCCAGACATTGCGCGTTTGGCTGTCTCCAGTGTCTCCACATAATTCGCAGCATACACCACCCTTTCCTCCCTCACCACGGTGATCCCTAGGTATCGAGTGCTCAGTAGGTCCCATTGGAAACCCCAAGAGTACTGGAATTGAGATGCCCCTCCTGTCAACGGGAAGATGACCGACTTGCTAGTGTTTATCATAAGCCCCGATAATTCCCCGAATCGCTGAAGATCCAGCATAATCGGGTCTAGGTTGATTTCAGGGTGTCGAACAAACAAGACCATATCATCTGCATACAGCGTGATGACCACCTTATGGGTATGCAACTGAACTATATGCAACTGAACTATAACCTCCCCCCTCCTGGGCAGCCCTCTGCCCGGCAGCCCCCGCGGCTAAGCGCCCCAGGCCAAAGGCGACTCCTACAGTGCGGCTTCCTGTGTGTCTGCAGGTGTCCGCAGGGGACGCCAGGCGCCAGTTCCACCTGTTCTCCGTTCCCCGGCCCACCCCTCCTACTCCTGGTTACATCCGCATGGTGCCTTGCCTCACTGTATTCACAGTGTGGTAAACTAGGGTGCTTTTTTCTCCCCTCGCAGGATTCTCAAACTTAGGTGGCCCGGTACCTAATACGCATTACTTTTTGCTCTGAACTGTGGTAAACTAGGGTGCTTTTCTCCCCTCGCAGGATTCTCAAACTTAGGTGGCCCGGTACCTAATACGCTTTACTGTTTGTTTGCTCTAATTGTGGTAACTTGTGCCTGTCGCTCACTTCCTGTCTGCGTGCTCTCGTTTCGTCTGTCTCCCCCCCCTCCCTCCCTCCTACTCCATGGTGCTCTCCGTCTCGCCTATCTTCTCTAACTGCTTCTCCATTGACTATCCTGCTCTCCTCACTAAATCTGGTAGGAAAAAGTTTAAAAAGGACATCCTGGTCTCCAACCCAGGCCTCCCTATCGCTGACACCTACACTAATGCCTGCTCTAAGGAAACTCTCACTGACATCCTCTTTTTCGTGCCTTCGCCTGACCTATGGACCCTTCATATGGTCTCTGTGCTCTCTCCTTTCTCCTCCTCTCCCATTAATGGTGGCACCCGTTGGGATGTCCTCTTGGCCCCCTTCCGCTCCTCTAAGGCCATCATTAATGTCTACGCTAATGGGACCGTCTTGGTCCAAGGCCCTCAGGCCAACCTTCACCTCTTCGATAGACGCTTCCCACACCTCATCAACTTCCTCTCCTCTCCTGCTGTCCCCCCTCCTCTATCCTTGGCTACCTTGCCTCTACCCTCCCTCCCTGCCCCCTCTCGTGCTCCTTCTTCACCTCCTTCTTCAATACCTCCGCAGGGCGTACCTCTGATCTGTACCCCTCCCCGGAAGTTCTTCAAGGATGGCAGCCTTCTCCACATTGCCACACTAAACACTCGCTCTGCCATCAAGCACTCCTCCAATATCTGTCACCTTCTTGAGGAACTGGACCTCGACGTCCTTTGTCTCACTGAGACATGGTTCACAGCCAGCTCTGCCACCAGCTTTGACACACTCCTACCTGACGGTTACAAGATCCTCTCCATGCCCAGGCCTAACCGTGCAGGGGGTGGTGTTGCCCTTATCTTCCCTGAGTGGATTCCTGCCACTGTCACTCCTACGCAGACCTACTCCTCTTTTGAATGTCTTGTCTGCCGACTCTCTCTCTCTCCTAGCCATTCCCTTACCGTGGCTACTATCTATCGGCCACCTGGTCAAATTTCCTCCTTCCTCTCTGAGTGGGCTGACCTCTCCTCCTCACTCCTGTCCTCAACCACTCAACTCCTCTTTCTTGGCGACTTTAACATCCACCTTGATGCCTCCAGTCCCCCCACTGGTCTCTTTCGTGACCTCTGCGGCTCTCTCTCACTCTCTATTCTCCCATCTGGGCCTACTCACTCTGCTGGGCACACTCTTGATGCTCTGATCTCTTCTGACCTTCCCCTCTCCGTCCCTCTCTCCACTCCTCTCTCCTGGAGTGATCACTTTCTCCTATCCTCCCACCTCACCCTCCCTACCCCACAGGCAAAGCCACCCTCTTCACTGCCACCCACCTTCTTGGTCATCCGACCCATGAAGCGTGTGTCAGTTGAGGCTTTCGCTGCTACCTTCTCGCCCCCCCCTGCCCCCTCGGCTGACTCCCACCCTGACACAGCCCTCTCCATGCTCCACTCTGCTATATCTGTTACTCTTGATATCCTTGCCCCCGTCATGAGAATCCGCCTGAAGCCCAAAGCCAAATGTAACTCCTGGTATGACTCGGATCTCGTCACCCTAAAACGCAAGTGCAGGGTTGCAGAGAGGAAATGGCGTGCTTCATGTTCATCCTCTGACAAACTGGCCTGCCGCCTGCTCCAAAGGCAGTACCGGCTCTCCGTTCTCACCAAGAAGAGAGACCTTATCCAAGCCCGCATCTCTGCGGCATCAAACAACTCCGCCGAACTCTTTAAAATCTGCAAGGAGCTGGCCAACCCTGTTGCAGTCTCTACCTCTCCTGTCCCCTCCCAGGCCCTCTGCACTGCACTGGCCTCTCACTTCATCTCTAAAACTCAGGACATCCTGTCCTCGCTCTCCTCCTTTCACCTCCCTCCCTCCCTACCCGGCCCTTCCTCTGGCCCTTCTGCGGTCACCCCTCCTCCCTCTTTCTCTGCCTTTCCACCTTTCTCTGCTGACGAGGTTTCCAGACAAGTCCGATCAATGAAAGTCTCGTCTAAACAGGTTCACCCCTGTTCCTCCAAAACTATCAAGGACCACATCGACTCCCTGGCTCCTGCCCTGGCTGATTTTTGCAACCACTCCTTCGCCTCTGGAGTCTTCCCTTCCCCCCTCAAGCACTCCCTTGTGCACCCTCTTCTCAAGAAACCCTCTTCCGACCCCTCCTGCCCGGCTAACTATCGCCCTATCTCCATCACTCCCTTCCTGGGCAAGCTCCTGGAGAAACTGGCCATCTCCCAGATTAACCTCCATGCTGAATCTGTTGGTAGTCTTCACAACCATCAATCTGGCTTCAGCTCTGCCAGAAGCACGGAAACTGCTCTCCTGAACATCCGTGAAGACCTGCTCTTGAACCTCGATTCCAACACTCCGTGTGTTCTTATTCTGCTCGATCTCTCCTCTGCCTTTGACACTGTCAACCATGCCATCCTGCTCAACCGTCTCCGGGAAAACCTGGGTATCACTGGTCAGGCTCTGGCGTGGCTGACCTCTTTCCTTTCAAATCGACCCTCCCAGGTCCAACTGGGGTCCTTCCTCTCCGACATCTTTTTCTCCACCTGTGGTGTCCCCCAGGGATCTAATCTCTCTCCCTGGCTGTTCAACCAGTATCTGGCACTCCTTGCCCACCGCATCGCCGCTCTCTGCCCTAATTTCCAGTGCTATGCGGACGATACCCAGCTCATTTTCAGGCTACCCTCAGCCTCCCCCTCTCCTTCCCTCATCTCTGACTGTCTGTCTGCTATCCAAGAATGGTGTGCCGCCAATGACCTCTGCCTAAATGCCAGTAAGACTGAGATTCTACTCATCGGTACTCCCACTCCCTCCTTCCCTGCAGCTCTCTGGCCTGCCTCCCTTGGCCCCCTCCCTGCTCCTACCTGCAAGGCAAAAAACCTTGGGGTCATCTTCGACTCCACACTCTCCTTCTCTCCTCATATTTCTGACGTCGCCAAGAGGTCACACTACCAGCTGCACCTCCTCAGAGGTATTCTTCCCTTCCTCTCCTTCCCCCAGAAGCTCACTGTCTCCCGAGCCCTGGTTCTCTCGAAGCTGGACTACTGTAACAGCCTCTATCTTAATCTGCCTGCCTCCACTCTCCGCCCTCTGCAACTCATCCAGAACAGAACTGCGAGACTTGTCCTTGGCCTCAAGCCCAGGGACCGTATCTCTCCAGGACTGAAATCTCTACACTGGCTCCCAGTGGCTGCGAGGATAAAGTTCAAAACCCTCTGCATTGTCCACAAGGCCTTCTGGGGCCTGGGTCCTAAATACCTTCAACTCTCTCTTCCCAAATATCTTCCTTCCCGAGCCCTTCGCTCATCCGCCTCCAACTCCCTCAGGGTTAGCCGCTTCTCGAAGCAACGAGCTGGGGGTAGATCTCTCTCCGCGGCAGGGGCCTCCCTCTGGAACAGCCTTCCTGCCTCCCTGAAACTTGAGGAGAACCATCTCCGGTTCCGGAAGCACCTCAAAACCTTCCTCTTTGCTTCTGCTTTCTCTCTCCCTCTCCCCTGCTGAACAGCTAATTAATTCTTCACTGAAACTGCACTGATCCTGCAACTGGACCACTCTAAACGGCCTCGGTCCTGGGCCCAGCCACTCTCCACTTGCACTGATGCCCTGGAACCCCTCTGCACTGCGGGACTGTCTCTGTATCCCTACAGCCCCCCCCCCCTTCCCCAGCACTTGTTCTGCACTTATCTTGCACTTGCCACCAGCTGGCCCTATTTATTTATTACTTTACGCCACTTACCTTGTACTGCACTTCCCCCCCTCCCCTTCCCCTTGCACTTTCCCCCTTCCTCACCCCTGCACTTGCGCGATCTGAATGACACCTGGCCTAGTAGGATCGTTTGTCTGTCTCCCCTTGTTCCTCCCCTCCCTGCCTCGTCGCGCCTTGAAACACCTGTGTATAGGCGCGTTACAAATACCATATCATATCATATCATATCATAACTCCCCGATGTAGGTGAAACTCCCTAACCTTTTCAGCCCAAGGCTCTATCACCAGGGCAAATAGCAGGGGGACAACGGACAGCCTTGGCGCGTCCCCCGCTCAAGCGACACCACCCCAGTGGTCATCCCATTCACCCGCACCCTAGCCACCGGATCTGTATATAGTAGTGACACCAGGGAGACAAAGAACTCGCCCAAGCCCATCCTGCACAAAACCGTGAATAAGAATGACCATTCGACGGAATCAAATGCCTTGGTGGCATCAAGTAAGACCGCAACCACCGGGTCGTCCGCAGGTAGCGCCGCCATCAAACCAAACATCCTCCGCAGCCCGAACGAGGTCCATCGACCAGGAATGAACCCCGCCTGGTCAGCCCTCACCATAATCGGCATCAGCAGTGCCAGCCTTGATGCTATTAGTTTTGCCAAGATCTTATTGTTGAGATTAATGAGCGAAATCAGGCGATACGATGAGCAGTCTCCCTCCGGTTTCCCAGGTTTCAATAATATAACCACCACAGGCTCACGAAGAGAGTCTGGTAGCCGGCCCTTAGACACCGCTTCCTGATACATACGTAGTAAATATGGTTCCAGTTTCTCAGCGTAACACTTATAAAATTCCGCCGTAAAACCATCCGGGCCTTGAGATTTCCCACCCGGTAGTAATGTAATGGTTTCAACCACCTCCTCCAACGACACTGGCCTATTCAACCACTCTCTCTGCTCCTCCGAGCACCAGTACAGCCCCACATCGTCAAGAAAAGCCTCTATATCCGCCTGTGACGCCGACAGCTGGGAGGAGTACAACTGCCTATAAAATTCCTGAAATTCACGAACTATCCCCTCGTCCTCAAAGTGATCCACGCCCCCCCTATCCGTAATCACTGTTACCCTATTCTCCCGATCCCGCAATCGAGTGACTCTCGCGAGCAACTGTCCTGGGGTCTGCCCTTCTCCGTACCTCCGAGGAGCAACCCTATCCCACAGAAATGTAACCTCCCTTTGAGCCAGGTTATAAAACTCTTGCAGTTTCTGTTTAATTTCCCCTTGTTGAATTTTAGTCGGGACGGGGGCCCCCTCCTGCAAGACCCTCAGTTCCTCTTCTACACAAGTCAAATCTCTCCGTAACTTCTTCAGAATCCCTGACTCCTTGGCTATAGATTCTCCCCTTATTACACACTTAAACCCTTCCCACAAGATGCCAGCAGACGAAACGACCCATCATTAACTTCAAAATATGTATCTATAGCTTTCGCCAATTCCTCCCTGAAGACCACATCCGTAAGTGCCTCACTCTTAAACCTCCAAGGAGGTCTCGCCTTATCTCAGCCTTCTAAATGGATAGACAGCAGAACAGGGGCATGATCCGAGAGAGTGCGGGCCAGAATACCTACCCCCACGGACCGGCCCATAATTGCTCGAGACACCAGGGAATAGTCTAATTGGGCTGCCAACCCATGCGGCCCAGAGTAATGCGTGAATTGATTCACCCCCGGATTTCTCACCTTCCAAATATCTTCAATGCCCCATACTGGGAGCATACCTCGAATTCTAGTAGAGTTCTTGCTACCTAGACGCACCACACTGCCCACCTTGTCTAGGGAAACGTTTAAAACCGAGTTGAAATCTCCTGCCCATATAATTTCCCCTTCAGGGAGTACCCCCAGTTGTCTCTCCACCCAATCAAGAGATTCTGTCATATCCTGGTTGGGACCATACTAACATATCAGTGTGTATAGCCTCCCCTGAATGACCCCTTGTACCACCAAAACCCTGCCGTCTTGATCCTTCAGGATTTTGGTCAGTCGGAATCCCACTGAGCTATGCACCAAGATGCACACGCCCCTGGAATAAGAAGAAAAGGAAGAGAAGTAACGATGGCACCCCCAGCTTTTACCAAACTTAGATTCAGTTACTGCCGTCAAATGGATATCCTGGAGGAACGCCACCCCCACCCCGTGCCTCTCCAGATATTGCAGAACCTTCCGACATTTAGGCAGGCTATTAAGGCCCCTGACATTTCAGGTCATAAGATTTATTGTCGCCATTCGGAGATGTCAGACATATATCATCCAGCTCCACATTAGCCCCGCATGCATACCACCCCCCTGTGTGTACCACTGAACCCCCCACCTGCCCCCCCCACCTCCCCTTTCTACCAACAACCCCCCAACTTGTCGGTGATTGCCCCCGCAACCCCGCCCCATCCCCTAACAACCCCAGCTAAAGCACCTCCCCTCCCATGCTGGAGACCCCAACATTCCCACTCCCCAACAAACATTAACATATACGCGGACAGCTTTTGCTTAAGGGGCAACTCCGAGCCCAACCCTCCACCGCACCACTCCAGGATAGTTGTCGCTCCCTTAGGTATAACATCAACTACCAAAAACAGCTGCGACATCAAAGAACCCTACCACACTCACGCAGAGTTACCTATCATTCAACCGTGGTCTAGGAGACCCGGGCAACGTATCAAGAAAGGAGGAGGCCTCTTCCAGAGTTTGGAAAAACAGCGATTTCCCCCCATATACAACCCGTAGCTTGGCTGGAAATAACATTGCATATTTCAGGCCCCTGTCCCTCAGTCTCTTCTTAACATCCAGAAAGGTTCTCCTGACAGCTTACACCTTATCAGAAAAATCCGGGGAAAACTTGATTACATCCCCTTTATACGACACAGTACCCTTCTCTCTGGCCTTCCTCAGTGCTGGTTCCCTATCCCGATAATTCAGTAACCGGGCAATCAGTGGATGGGGTGGGGCCCATGGGATTGGTCTCCAACCACTAGGGATCCTATGCGCTCTCTCCACCACGCATAGCGGAGGGAAGCCTTCAGAGCCCAGCGCCTCCCGTAGTATTTCTTCCACCACTGATTCCATGTTCTTCTGGCCCTCACACTCCAATAAGCTTACAATCCGTATATTATTCCGACGAGATCTTCGATTGGAGATCTTCTTGCTTCTCCCTAAGTTCTTTCAGGGCCTTCCTGACCACAGACATTTCTCCCGAGACCGAGGTTGCCACATCTTCCACTCCAGACAGACGACCCTCCGCCTCGTCTAATCTTTCCCCATGTTTGTCCAAATGGACCTGCATGTGGTCCACCTTGCAAGTCAGAGTGTCCAGCTTACCATCCAGGGACTGTATGCCTGACTGCAGCTGCATCAGCATCACCTTAATGTCCTGAAAAGCTGCTGCAGGGTCCAGCTCCGATCCTGAGGAACTCGACGCAGCTTGGTCAGTCAGTGTTCCGCAAGCCTTGACCTGCGTGGGTGTCTCAAAGCTTAACTTCGACTGTTGTATCCCCACTTTCCCAGACTTAGACATGGTGTGTGAGGGAAGCGGGACACCAAGGTAATCTGCTGGACCTTCGGACCCGGGCTACCCACTCCCCGTAGCCCTTACCCCCTTCCCCACCGGGGGCCAGGCCCGGACCTCATGACCAGGGTCTGCTGCCTCTGATCCAGATGCCAGGGATGTGCGCCGTTCACACACAAGTCATCCAACGTACCCGGGGGCCGAGGAACTCCAGGCTTATGGGGCTCCGTGTAGGCCAAGCGCAGCCCAGGACAGCGGCCACCAGGACCCCCTAGAACTTGCCGTCGCAGGGGTTGGTGACCCCCAGCTGCATGGAAAAATCCCAGCGCCGCCACTGGACTGCCTTCCTGAGGTGCCACCGCCAAATAGTCCAATGCCGCGTCAGCTACAGCACGCAGCCACCCAGGCCCCTAGGGGAAACACAACGGGCAGGCAGCCGCACCAACTCCAACAGAAATAAACATCTCTCGACGAGTTATGGGGCCGGCCCACCGCTGAACACCACTCCCCGTACCTGCGGGTCAAAGCAAGCCACGTCCATGCTGGCCTGGGGACGGGGGCACCTCCACCAAGACCCGGGAGGCACCCCACCTCTGTGTCGGGACCTTCCCATCAGCTCCGGGTATCTGTCCCCTCAGCCTGCGGCTCCGGAATGTTTGCGCGGGGCAGCCGCCAAGCACAGCCCCCTGCTGCCACACAGCCGCGGTGTCACTCCACCGTCCCCGGTCCACCAGAGCGGGCTGCCGCCCAACCGCTCCTCCACCAACGGGCTCACAAACCGCCCAGCGCCACGGCCAACGGTGCAGCTAGAGCCGGCGCACCTCTCCACAGTCTGCCTCCCCGCACTCCACACGGGGGGGGGGGTGTCACTGCATGCTCCGCAGACCAGCAACCATTAGCGGACGTCCAGCCCGGTATGTCCCGCTGTGTCTCCCACGCTCAAGGAGCCCGCCGCCGGTAGCCAGCGAAGGGATCAGGCACACCACGCTCCGAGCGGGCCCGCACCTCTCCCACACTTCTCCAGAGAGGGTCCCGGCCGCTGTCTCTCCTTGCCAGCTCTCCACTTCACCAGCACCAAATTCACCCTGCAGACCCTCTACAGAGGCTGAGTATAGTCCTGTCTCAGATGCCGCAGCTCAGACCCAGGCGGTAAGTTACCGCCTGGGTCGTACTCTTACCACCATGGTGTAAACTATGTTTACACCATGGTGGATGGCGGATTTACCGCCCCATTCCAAGGTGAGTGGGGCGGTAAATCCCCATTTCCCATTTTACCCTTCCCCATTCCCATTTTTGCCCCATAGGGCATAATGGGAGTGGGGAAGGCGCTAATTACGCCACCGTAAATTACGGTGGCGTAATTAGCACCATGGTCCCTTAGCGCCATGGATTTTAACGCCTGCAAAAAGCAGGCGTTAATATCACCATGGCGCTAACGGACCTTGTAATCAGGCGTTAAGGGTCGGCGCCGTTTACGGCGCCGTTAACCCCTTAACGCCTGATTCGTAATGAGGCCCCAATCCTAACAGTTGTCTCTGAGGCAGAGGGTGGAGGAAAAGAAGCCCCATTTATTTTCATCAAGCAGGGGATATTGTATAGAGGGGCTAACAATTCGGAGGGAGTACCCCAGTTCCAAATGGTTGTCCCCAGAAGTCACCATAGAGTGGTATTAGAGGTTGCCCACTCTCACCTTACCTCTGGGCACTCTGGAACCACTAAGACACAAAGCCAAGTGGTGAATAGATTCTATTAGCCTGGGGTCTATGCAGATGTGAAAAATGCCATTGCATCCGGTTCTATCTGGCAGAAATCCATTCCACATCGTTGCCACCCAGCCCGTTTACAACCCGTACCTATCATCGACATCCCTTTTTCTAGGATTGACATGGATATTAGAGGGCCACTCGAACCATCTAGACTGGGGAATAAATATATCCTTGTATCCTTGATTACACCACCCGGTACCCTGAAACCTTCCCAGTGCACAACAAAACATTCCAATAAATATTGAAACACATTATTCCTTTCCTGACCCAAGATCATGGGAGAAGTAAAACAGATTCTGCACATACAAACTCTGCAAACATCCATACATCATCCACAGAAGGCTAGCTTAGTAAAACTCTTTAATCAGACCATTCAGAGCACCCTAAGAAAACTCTTTGAGGTGGACGGTAAGAATTGGGACATGATGATCCCATGGGCCCTATTTGCAATCAGGAAAGCCCTGCAAGCCTACCTAGGATTCTCCCCATTCAAGCTCTTGTAAGGAAGAGATCCGCAGGACTTAATTGATATGTTGAGGGAGACATGGCGAAAAAAGGGAGGAGGCTATTGTACCGTTGTCCCAAGCAGCTTAAAGAATCAAAGAGCATATGACGCTAGTGAGGTGATTGTGCATTCCCATCTGCCCAGAGCACAGGATCAACAAAAGACCCATTATGATAAGAAAACAATAGCCTGTTCTTTTTCAGTCGGTCAGAAAGTTCTGGTATGCTTCCCACTTCGGATAATAAAATCATATCTCGCTGGTATGGGCCATGCGAAGTTGTAGAACAACCGGGGCCATGTAATTATCGTATTGTCCAGCCTGACCATAGAAATAAGACTCATGATATATCACAATAATCTGTTGAAAGAGTGGAAAGAGGACCACATCGCACAAACGTTGGTTGTAAAGGCCAGTCTTCTATCCGAAGAAACTGAGAATTATGGGTTTACACCATCAGATCTCCCCTCTTTCCAGCAAAGAGATATACAAGAACTCATACGTTGTTTTCCTGATGTCTTTAACGAAGAACCAGGGACAGTGCAGAATGTCTTTCACTGCACCCGCACTCTGTCCGCAAAGGTTATTATTTTGAAATGCTTCAGGATTCTGGCATCCGGAAATGAATAGTCCTTAAGGAGTTGGAAAAGATGCCGTCTTCACATATCATCGGACTCTCTCAAGGTCCCTGGTCCTCGCCAATAATCCTGATGACTAATCATCAATCGTGGAGTTTCTGCATTGATGTATTTATTGGTCACTTATTAGACACGTAAACAGTTAGCAAAAAACTGTTTCAAAGCGCCCACAGGGCAACCAGGGTGGGGAACAAGGGAAGGTAGACAATGAATTACGGCAAAGATAAATAATTGCACAAATAGTACAACAAATAATGAGAATAAAGGGAGGGGGAGACAAACCTACTATGCCTTGTGAGTGTTCAGAACATGCAAGTGCAGAGGGGGGAGGGGGGAGGGATAAGGTGCTATGATGCTCATGGAGAAGTGCTAAGAGGAGAGGAAAGTAAGTGCACCCACCCATGGGCAGGGTGGGCCCAATTAAGTGCAGCAGAAAGACAGTGGCTGGGATGAGAGATGGGAGGTGGGGGGGGTCAAGGCCCCAAGGCCCCGAGGACACATAAGGGCCCTGCGCATCAGTCACGCTGTTGTAAGATTAGCAGGGAAGAGAGGAGGAGAAGGAAGAGGTAAAGAGAAAGGTCTTGAGATTTTTTCAGAACTTAAGAAGGTCTTACTCAAGAGGGTGGGGAGGCTATTCCACAGGAGTGAGCCAGCCGAGGAAAGTGATCGCCGACCAGCTCTCTGTTTAGCAAAGCGTTTAACATGCAGGGAGTTGGTGCCCATTTCAGAAGACTCAATACTGCCTCCCTATGTCTATCAGCCACAGTCAGCATTTACCACACTTTAAAAAAATAAATGTGTAACATGTTTTTATTTTATCAAACAAACAAACAAATACAGACAAGCTTGGCCATTTAGTTCCAGTGATACAGGCATATATCAATTCAGGTATTTCCCCAGGGGATAGTTGTAGCTCCGCAATCTCAGAATTCCGGCAGGTCAACCACCTCCCACAACAATTCCTGCCCACCAAACTTCATGTTCCCCCATCCCATCAGTACCTCCCAGCTCCTGCATTAACCTCACCCCGGGAACATACATCCTCTAAGTCTCATCTTCTCCCGGGTTGAACATGTTCTGTAGCAGGGCGTTCCGTACCTCGATTCCCTCATTGCCCTTCTTAAGCGATTTATACCATACAGCAAACTCTGCTAGTGAGCATCGCTGTAGATCAGCCCACCAGGCTTCTATATTAGGGCCTTCAGATGATTTCCCCGCCATGGCGATTCTGCGCTTCGCTAGTACACAAACCAGATCCTTTATTTTGGTCAAGTGAGCCTTTTGTCTCCCACCCCTAGGTAACAATCCCAACAGACAGTACTCTGTCCACATCTGGATCTGGATGCCACCGCATGCCATCCTCCCCGCCACATCCCCCCAAAATTTCCATATTACCGGGCACACCCAAAATATGTGTATTAGGTCCGCTCTCTCCTGTGTGCATCTTGCACAGTCCTAGTCACCTCGCTTCGCTGTGAGAGACACCCTGTATGGAGTCATATACGCTCTGTGAGTGACATACAATTGGGTGAGTTTGAACCTGGCATTTCTTGTTACTCGCTTGGTGTAGAGCAGTTCCCTTTCCCATACCACTTCTGTAAGTGCTCTCCCTATGTGTCATGTCTCTGCACCGCCCTTGGTCCCTTTAGCACAGTTGGCGACATGTGACCGGGTTGAACAGGAGTTCTCCCAAGATGGCACCGTTTTTGCTATTTAGCCTTCCAGGCATCCTGCAGGAGTCAGTTGTCCAGACTCCACCCCCGACGCCGAAAGCAGTATTTCAGAACATCCAGACAGCACTGCATCGCGTTGCTACTCTCTCCTTGTGGCTACGCTCCGTGAGTTTGTTTATACTTGTATCCTAACTTCTACATTACCTTTGTCCTGACTTCCTATCTATTTCAGTCAACCATCTCTTTTTCCTCATTTCATACTTTAGCCGTGTCATGTTCCGCTCGGTATGGAGCGTTCATACCCGATTGCGTACTGTTCTGTGCATGCATTCTCCCCAGACCTCCAGGGTAGGTTATACTATTTCACACTTTCTAGTCTTGGTAATAGGCCACCGTTCCCCACTTACGCATGTCCATTGTTTTGAATCTAGCCCACAGTATGTAGTATTTCCGGACTACGTTACCCAGAATCCACACCCGCAGTTTTCAACAATCTTGCGCTCTGCGACCAGCGAGTGCAGTACACGGTAGGCTTCTAACATTTTCTATTCTGTCCCACATTGTTGAACCTTATCTTTATACTTGCCTTATTCCGCTTCACATCACCATAACCGGCTTGACGCTGGCTTGTATCACAGTTTCAGCCCTTCTTCCTGAAGTGCGAGAAAGAAGAAATCCACATTAGGGTAAGAGTCACAACCTCTCACTAGGCATCAGAGGACCCTAACTCGCGATTTACCTTGTTTATTATGTTATAGTTGCGACCCTTGGAACTGGCGAAGGACCGCTTCACAGAACGTCTCCTCCACTCCCTACACCAGGAACCTTCGCTCTCAAGCAGCGCAGTGTTTTCTTCCCCACAAGGGTTTCCCTGGAAACCTCTCTTTGTTCCTAAAGCTTGATAGGAGCGCAGAGAGGTGACCAGGTCAATTCTCTTGTCATCTGGCAGTACAGAAATCTGGTACAGGTCAGTGGTTGCACCTATCTTGTTTGCTAATTCTTACAGGTCAATGGGGTATAATCTCATCAAGGAATAACACTATGTCCGTCTCCCACTTGCTACGCACCTTCAGCTCAGACGCACCCAACCTACCCAGCAACAGATCATATAGTCTAGAGACCACGTGTCCCCCTTCTGACATGTCGTACATGGTGTCTAATTTCTTGTTGGTCCCCACTTCACTCTGCGGATCGAGCCATCTTTCCCCAATTCTCCTGACCATTCCTAAGTATAGCAGGAATTGCCCTTCGTGTATACCATATACTCCTACGTCCCGTCCCCTTTCCTTCATACTTGTGGGACATTCCGTCCTTCAGGATGGGAACAAAGCACTTTTGTTAAAAAGCATCAAAAATTCACTTATTGCCCTTCTTTTATTTTTACGTGGGGTCACTGCACGTGGCCATAACCGCGCCCTCCGCAGCTCCTCCCCACGCATCGCCCTTCAGTCCTTTTTTTCGCACGGTCAGGGACGGATGCACTAGCATCTCTGGGAATTTTTTCTTTTATTCCCTTTGTCCTTCCTTCCTGCTCCAGTTCCATGGTCATCTTGTCCTCCGTCTATGCTGGAGCATCTGGAATTCGTGTCCTCTTCATACTGCGAATGCCGTTTCGCGAGGGTGGATCCCAACTCTCTTTGCCTGGAGTGTCTAGGCCCGGAAAACCGTTGGGACTCGTGCTTTTATTGCGACTCCCTTTCGATCCAGGCCCTCCAGCGTCGACATCTCCGGTGGGAGGAGGTGTTTCAACGCGTTCCTTCACCACATTTTCAGCTCTTCATCGACGAGAAAAAGAAACGCCCGGTGAGTTCTTGACTTTTTAGGGTGCCCTGGCCAGGGGACTCCTTCCCGGGGTCTTCCAGGACCAGGAGTGGCTCAAGCAGCTCTTCTACCACGGGTGTCCCGCAAGGGCCCTAATAGGCGCACCAGAGCTTCCTCTGGGGATCCCCACAGTGGGCCTTCCAAAACCGGACATTCTTCCGAGGATCCCCGTTTGGGGGCTAAAGTTCAGCCCAGTTCTTCACTGGCTCTGGATACCGGGGTTCGCCCTGAGGTCTCCGTTTCTGGAGCGTTCCACGCCGAGACTCGGCTCGAGGCCCCTCTTGAGGGAGCTAAACGTAACGGGTTCCATCCAGAGGTTCCCCTTCTTGGGGCTAAATTCAATACCGGCAGAATTGAGGGATCCTCTTCGAGGGTCCTGGTGGTGAGGTATATTCCTTAACCTTCCCACGCTTAGGGACGGGGTGGTACCAGTTCTGTCGAGGGGGCAAAGAAGGCGTTCATGCACCATGGGCCTTCGAGTACCGGCTCTGCCGAGGTTCCTCCAGAGGAGGCTAATTCTGGGGCAGTCTCTAAGGTGTCCAGTAAACACCCTAGATCTGCCAGTACCGGCTCTGTCGAGGGTCCTTGTTTCAAGGCTAAAATGTCACACAAGACCCATGACTCCCCTGATGAGACCATTGCCTCACTTTCTCCTGTGACGCAGTTCACCTCAGGTGTCGACAAAATGGCGGCCCAACCTCCACGGACCACAGCGGCCATTTTTGACTACCTCGTTTACACCAACGTTCACTACGGCTGGTGCTTGGGGGATTCCTTTTGTGGCTGAGCAGCCTTTTCCACACCATGTGGATAACAAGAACCCGTTCCGCCCTTCAGTCGATTGGGGTGTTCGGGCACCGCTACCTCATACATGCTTGCTCCCTCCTGGTTCCGCACCCCTGATCTATGTGGAACCGATTGGTGGAGGTCCTTCCTGGCAATCATCCTCATTGTGTTCATGGGGGTATGCTGCTTCTGAGGGCCTCTGCCCACTCCAGCGCCTAGATCTTCGTCCGAGGATGCGTTTTTTGGGGAATTTCAGACGATCATGCATTATGATCCCATGAAGGCATACTTTAAAGATCTGTTTAGGGAAATGTATCCTAGACCTCTGTACCGCCCCCTGCTCTGGCAGATCCGACGCAGGCCCTGGTCGTGCCACCTCCTCCATCTCTGCCTGCAGAACCTCCTCCACCATTTCCTCCTCTGCCTCTGCTTTCCCCGATAGAAAAGACGTTGGGTGCTCTGCCAAACAACACTTTTGGGCCTGAGGCGCCACGTGCGGTGCATCAGTCTTCTGCTTCACTGGATGAGGACCAGGCGGACCAGGACAGTTTTGAGCCGCCCCGCTCTATAAGAGCATTTCATGAACGGGTGCTGGACATGATGGCCCTGCTTGACATTCCAGTACCCGAGGCCCCCGCTCCACAGGAGGGGGTGCTTTCTGGAGCCTTTACTCTATCGCCTCAGGAACGCACCAACCTGTTCCTCCAGAAGAACGTCTTGGCTGAGGCCCGGGAAAAACCTCACAAAAGGATTGACGCTCGATACAAGCTTCATACCTCAGAGGACATACCTTTGTCGACTTGTCCACTTCCATTGTCGACAGAGGTGGCAGCAGCCACCCTCCAGTCCAAGCCGCCCTCTACCTCATCCACTGCACCGGCCCAAATCCTCTCCAAGCTTCTTGACGCCATTGGCAAGAAAGTATTTTCCAATTCGGCGCTACAACTTCGTCAGGCTAATACCAAACCTATCCTAGCGGCATACATTGTCAAGCTGTGGAGGGAGCTAGCCGATTTCCAGGAATGTATTCCTGCGGATAGGCTCGAGGACTTCAAAGCCGGTTTGTCGGACTCCAGAATCTTGGCACAGGATCTACTGGAGGCTGCGGCACACCACGTGAATACTTCAGCTCGAGGCCTTATGGTCGGGGTTGACATCTCCCACCAAGCGTGGCTCCATGCTACAAAGTTCTCAAAGAAAGTGCAGGACAAAGTGTCGGATCTTCCTTTTGATGGCAAGGAATTGTTCCATTCCTTCACAGATAAGGAACTCACGAAGACTAAGGCGAGCACTCAAACAGCCAAGTCTTTATAGGTCCTGACGAAAACTCCAGCTTATACACAGAGGTCAGGGTCCCAAACTCGGTCCTTCTCTGGATTTAGGGATTTTCAGGATCGTTGTGCACACCGATTTGAGGCTCCGGCTGGCGGGCCCTACCGTAGGCGGCAGCGGCAAGGTGGCCGGTTTTTCTCTCGGCCATCAGCCTCCTCTCCAGGGAGAGGTAGTCTACCTGCTGACAAATCTTCCAAATTATATTTTTTGTCGGTCGCACGAGGCTCCGGTGGGAGGACGAATTTCGTCTCATCTGGAGGCGTGGCAGACCATCACCGAAGACTGATGGGTTTTGTCAATCACTCAGGCGGGCTTTCATTTGCCCCGCCCCTCTACTCCATCCTTCAACCGTCCCTTCCAGCAGACTGGGTCGCCCTCCCTCAGAGCCGAGGTACAGAAACTTCTAGACCTCAGAGCGATGGAGCCTGTTCTGCTCAGGGAGCAAGGGGAGGGCTACTACTCCCGTCTGTTCACGGTGCCTGTCCAACTAGGCTGGCCTGCGCACTATCCTCAATCTTTCCCAGTTCAATCTTTCTCTTCCCCAAGAGAAATTCAAGATGATCACGCTTTGCCAGATAAAAACCTCTCTTGGGAACGGTGACTGGCTCAGCCCGGTAGACTTCCAGGATGCATACATGCACATTTTGATTTGGAGCCTGCATCGAAAATATCTGCGGTTCTCTGTGGGAGCGGAACACTTCCAGTTTTGTGTACTGCCTTTTGGTCTCAGCTCGGTGCTACGTGTCTTTATGAAAATGATGTTGGTCATCGCAGCTTTCCTCATACTGCAGGGAGTACATGTCTATCCATACTTAAGACGATTGGCTCCTGCGCGGTCCTTGCCCACAGACGGCCTTCATCAATCTTCAGTCTCTCCTTCAGCTCCTGTTCCATCTTGGGCTGTCGGTTAACTGGTAGAAATCGTCTATGATGGTCTCTCAAGACCTGATCTTCCTAGGTTTCCATTTGAACACAGTCAGTACCAAGGTGTTCCTAACGGCGGACAGGACTTCAGACCTTTCGACTACATTTTATTTATTTCTTTATATTTATATAGCGCGCAAGCAGCCCAGGGGCATTGAGGCGCTGTTACTTGCAAGAACTTAGTTACACAGGTACAGGCATGGTAGCGGTCGTTCACACATTATGAATACTACAAAACATCATACTGTTGTTACAGATATTGCACTTGGTCATTATATACATGCCAACTCTTCCTCCAGTCCTTGCACGTGACGGCTTGGTGGTTCCAAAGACTTCTGGATCTCATTAGCTCTTGTGTGCTAGCTCTACCGCTTGCAAGTGGAAGATGAGGCGCACTCAGCTAGCTCTCCGGAGCTGCTGGTCTGAGGCATTGGATCCGGATTCCACGATAGTCCCAGTTATATCCTGCATGTCAGCGGTTCTACAATGGTGTTCCTCGACCAACACCCTTTCAGTGGGGGCCTTCTACCAGGAGCCCGGCCCCCAAGTGACGGTTACTACTGACTCCTCCCTTCTCAAAGTTTTCGACTTGTGGATGCCGCAGGACAGGCAGTTTCATATTAATTACCTGGAACTCCTGGCTGTGTTCCTGGCGCTCAAAGCATTTCAACCATCTATCACTAACAGGGTAGTCCATATTTGCATGGACAATTCTGTTGCAATGTTTTACATCAACAAGCAGGGCGTCACCAAGTCACCTCTCCTTGTGGACCTTGCCATACAAATTTGGGACTTGGCCTTCCGGCACAAGGTCTGGCTCCAGTCTGTACACATCCTGGGTCACATCAATGTGACTGCAGATTCACTCAGTCATCAGTCGGCAGCTAGCTACGAGTGGGATATGAACAGCAATGTCCTCTCCAACATCTTCCATCAATGGTGCACTCCAGAGGTGGACCTCTTTGCGACTTCTACAAACAGGAAACTTCCTCTTTATGCATCCAGGGACAGACTCGGAGCGTCCACCCTGGGAACTACGAGCGCTTTCTGTGGAACATCCGTTCCTCACTTTCCACAAGGATAAAGTTGTGCTTCGCACTCATCCTTCCTTCCTGCCTAAGGTGGTTACTGACTTTCATTTGAACCAATCTATCTCCTTACCCGTCTTCTTCCCGAACCCGGCATCTGATGCCGAGAGACTTCTACACAATTTGGATGCCAGGCTAGCCCTGAAGTTTTACCTCAAGAGAACGAGTGAACTCAGGAGCTCTATGTTACGTTCGGTGACCCTAAAGGCAAACCAGCTTCTAAAGCATCTATTTCCCGCTGGATTGCCTCATGTATTTCAGAGGCCTACAATATCCAAGGACTTCAACCACCAAATGGCATCCATGCACTTCTAGTCCATGGCAAAGCGGCTGCTGTTGCCTTCCAAAAGTATGTTCCTTGGAAGTCCATCGCCAAGTCTGCTATGTGGGCCTCCCCATCGGCTTTCTGCAAGCATTACTGTTTACACCTGAACTTCAGGGCTGATGCCCAATTTGGCCAGGCTGTCCTCAAAAACTTGTTTCAGTGAAGGGATTTTCCATCCACCCGTACTGCCTCTGGTTATGCTTGGGAATCTCTTACACGTATGGAGGAAAGGGGACGGGGCGGAGGAGTATGACAGAGTTACTCACTGTAGTGACTATCTTACTCCTAGTTCATAGTCCCTTTTCCTCCGTACGCCTGCCCGCCGTCCCCTCTAAAAAGTATCCTCTATTATAGATTAAATGGTCTCAGACCTGGCGATAGAAAAGGAGTGAAGGACGATGCGTTGGTCGGAGCTCAGGAGGGTGGGGTTACGGCCACGTGCTGTGGCCCCGCGTAAAAATAAAAGAAGGACAAAAAGTACATTTTTAATGCTTTTTAACAAAAGTGCTCCGGTCCCGTCTCGAAAGATGGAATGTCCCACAAGTATGGAGGAAAGGGGACTATGGACTAGGAGTAAGATAGTCACTACAGTGAGTAACTTTGTTATTCGCTGACCAGGGCCTGGAAAGCTATAATGTCATCTTCTCTTACTAGGTCCCCAATCGTGGCTATCCCCTTGTCCTCTCAGTGTCTACTATATTGCACCAGTGCCCCTCGCAGTTCAGACTCCCACCAGGGGAACATGCACTGAGCAAGGATCTGAGTCACCTAGGAGTTTATTTTTTGCCCTGGACTTTGAAGACTCCTTCCCTGTTTTTCCTGTATATAGTTATTTCCGTGTAGGATTGTTTTGTAATTTCATCTTTTCCCCCAGACTGCTTGGCCCTTTATTCCACATTTTTCTTTGTTGTAATGGTTGCGGCTGGAGGGATGCTCATGTCCCTGACATGTGGGGGTGGGTCCTTCAGCGACTGGGTCGGCAGTGTATGTTTTCATTTGCATTTACATGTGCAGCATCACTGTGTGTTTGGCATCAGTGCAGTTGGGGTTGAGGGAGGTGGGCTCACTGTGGAGGGGTGTCCTTGTCACGTTACTTGCACATTTGTTTGTCACTGCTGTGTTAAACCCCTGCCATGCACACACGCCCACCAGCATGTGCAGTCACACACTGCCTGCACCCATGTCTTGCTCCACCTCTACAACTGGAATGTATTTGCAAGCCATGTTTGCTCTTCCTGTGTGGCAGCACACATTTCCTGTCTCAGTGAGTCATGGACTCTCTGACTGCCCTCCCATCACCCATGGGACTGTCATGTTGTGGTCTCTGACAGGGACTTTGCCACCACTTCCAGCCAGGTCACTTGTGCTCAGGCTGTGATGCGCCTGGTCATTATTTGTGGATCTGGCCGATGTATGAATAGGTTTACTTCTGTCCTCGGCAGTGGCTTTGCCAGTGGCTCAGTTGGTGTGCTTTGATGCATTTGCAATGACCCATGGCCAACAGGCACATTTACATTTACATTTACATTTATTTATTTGTACCATGCTCAATGGACCGGTAGGCGTGATGTCGCCACGAGACACACAATACATAAAGTCATGAACAATAGAAAAAAACATAAAATAGGGCGCTATTGCTATCCAGAAACAAAGCAGTCCACCTTTCATGAGGAGAACCAGTACAAAAATGACTAACTCTGGCATTTAATTCAAAACGATATACATCTTTGAGGTCGATGATAGGTGGTTCATTTTATCAAGACTGTCAAAACAAGGGTAAACTACTTGAACCACATCCCAGCACTATGCAGTAAGTGTTATCCTTACTACACCAGTCCTTGATTTGAATTCTTCGAAGAACCCTGAAGTCATCTGGTCTGACACAATCGGGAACCACTTTTATGTTGAGCCAAGCTTGGATTTTATTCTTTAGGGCCTCCCTTGTTTCATGGTGAGTTGGTTTCATTACGTTGGTTATTATAAAGTTTCTTGGGTCAAGAACAAAACTACTCAAGGTGGAGTCACTGATTTTTGCCATTTTGGATTTTTTTGTACGCAAATCCCTATGGGACGCTTTAGTCAATGGTTCCACTGGCCAAGTGGTCAATGAGATACCCTTTGATAGAATTTTGGGGCCAGGGCTAATAGTGCGGGCGGTGTCAGGTGTGTAGCAACAACAGGATCCGTTTGAGTTCCTTGGTGATGTTCTATATGGCCGTGAGGTATTCCTTTCCTGATGGCCTCGACAATTAGTGGAACGGGCCGCGGAGGCACAACTAGATTCTTCCCGATTACCTTGACCCAGAAGAGGAAACCTCCATATTATGGCAAGCCCAAAGATCACTTTGCATTGCATTCACTTGCCACATGTTGATGGGGTGGCTATGGTGTTGTTGATGCAATATAGTGCTGTCTGGCTCGAGTTTTGCAGATTCCAGTCTGCCAGGGAGTGACAGTGGATGCTCCGGCCCATGATTGGTCTTCAGTGCTTCCTGTTGATTGTGTTGGCGGTGGAATGTTGGCGGTGTGCTTCATGTTGGAGGCAGACCACAGAGGTTCAGGTGTGTTGCAGCCATACATTGAACATCATGCATGGGAGAGTTCCGAAGGGCTGTCTGGGGTAGTGTCGGAGGTGCAGGCAGTGTGGGGAGGAGAGTGTACTATCGGGGGGCTGCCTGGGGTGGTGTCCGAGATGAAGGGGGCTGGTGGGTGGTGTCTGGACTTGAGGGAGTTTCCTGTGGTGTTATCGGAGATGAGGGAAGTGTGGGGAGGAGAGTGTACTATCTGGGGGCTGCCTGGGGCAGTGTCGGAGGTGAGGGCCATGTGGGAAGCGGAGTGTACAATTGGGGATACCTGGGGTGGTGTAGGAGGTGAAGGGTGCTGGTGGGTGGTTGCTGGACTTGAGGGGGCTGCCTGGGGTTGTATCGGAGGTGAAGGGGACTGGTGGGTGGTGTCAGGACCTGAGGGGGCTGCCTGGAGTGGTGACGGAGGTGAGGGCAGAGTGGGGAGGGGAGGAACTATCCAGGAGCTACCTGGGGTGTTGTTGGAGCGGGAGGGCGCTGTTGGGTCATGTCTGGAATTGAGGGGGTGCCTGGGGTGGTATCAGAGGTGAAGGAGGTTGCCTGGGGTGGTGCAAGAGGTGAGGGCACTGTGGGGAAGGGAGTGTACTATCTGGGGGCTGCCTGGGGTAGTTTCGGAGGTGAAGGCAGTGTGGGGGTTGTACTATCAGGGGCGCTGCCTGAGGTCGTGAAGGAGGTCAAGGGGGCTGGTGGGTGGTGTCTGAACTTGAGGGGGCTGCCTGGGGTGGTGTCTGGACTTGAGGTGGCTTCTGGGTGGTGTTTGGCCTTGAGGGGGCTGCTGGGGTTGTGTCAGAGGTGAAGGGGGCTCGTGGGTGCTGTCTGAACTTGAGGGGTTGATGTGTAGTAGGGGTATATGCCGGCAGATTGGGTGCCTAGGGGTGGACTTGCAGTTTCGCTGGGGTGCCTTAACAAGCGAGGGAACCTGTGCATTTTCGTTGGGGGTGCCATGTGGGAAGCGGAATGTACAATTGGGGATACCTGGGGTGGTGTAGGAGATGAAGGGCGCTGGTGGGTGGTTGCTGGACTTGAGGGGGCTGCCTGGGGTTGTATCGGAGATGAAGGGGACTGGTGGGTGGTGTCAGGACCTGAGGGGGCTGCCTGGAGTGGTGACGGAGGTGAGGGCAGTTTGGGGAGGGGAGTGTATTATCGGAGAGCTGCCTGGGGTAGTGTCGGAGGTGAGGGTAGTGTGTGGAGGGGAGGAACTACCCAGGAGCTACCTGGGGTGTTGTTGGAGCGGGAGGGCGCTGTTGGGTCGTGTCTGGAATTGAGGGGGTGCCTGGGGTGGTGTCAGAGGTGAAGGAGGTTGCCTGGGGTGGTGCAAGAGGTGAGGGCAGTGTGGGGAGGGGAGTGTACTATCTGGGGGCTGCCTGGGGTAGTTTCGGAGGTGAAGACAGTGTGGGGGTTGTACTATCAGGGGGCTGCCTGGGGTCGTGAAGGAGGTCAAGGGGGCTGGTGGGTGAGTCTGAACTAGAGGGGGCTGCCTGGGGTGGTGTCTGGACTTGAGGTGGCTTCTGGGTGGTGTTTGGCCTTGAGGGGGCTGCTGGAGTTGTGTCAGAGGTGAAGGGGGCTCGTGGGTGCTGTCTGAACTTGAGGGGTTGATGTGTAGTAGGGGTATATGCCGGCAGATTGGGTGCCTAGGGGTGGACTTGCAGTTTCGCTGGGGTGCCTTAACAAGCGAGGGAACCTGTGCATTTTTGTTGGGGGTGCCGCCTTAGCTTACGAGGGAGCCCACGCGTTTTCGTTGGGGGGTGCAGCCTCAACTTACAAGGAGGCTCTTGAGTTTTTGCAGGGGTGCTGCCTTAGCTCACGAGGGAGCCTGCGCATTTTCGTTGGGGGTGCTGCCTTAGCTTACGAGGGAGCCTGCGTGTTTTCGTTCGGGGTACCACCTTAGCTTACAAGGGAGCCCACCTGTTTTTGTCGGGGCTGCAGCCTCGACTTACGAGGAAGCTCTTGCGTTTTTGCAGGGGTGCCGCCTTAGGTTATGACGGAGCCCGTGTGTTTTAGTTGGCGGGTGCAACCTCGACTTACGAAGGAGCTCTCACGTTTTCGCAGGGGTGCCACCTTAGCCTACGAGGGTGCCCACGTATTTTCGTTTGGGGGTGCGGCCTCGACTTACGAGGTAGCTCTCGTGTTTTTGCAGGGGTGGCGCTTTAGCTTACGATGGAGCCCACACGTTTCGTTGGGGGTGGAACCTCGACTTATGGTGTACATCTTGCATTTTCGCTGGTGTGCCTCCTTAGCTTACGAGGGAGTCCACACGTTTTCGTTGGGGGTGTAGCTCCGATTTACGAGGAATCAATCAGGGGTGCTGCATGCTTATTAGGGGGCCACACACTTTCACAGTGGTGCTGGATGGTGGCTCAGGGGTGGATGCAGAGGTCTGCGCTTGGCTTGGGGTATGGCGTGAGTTTTGGTTTGTGTGTTGTGGCATGTTGTAGGCGTTCCTCGTGCAGCTCCATCCCCTTTGCGTGTCTGCTGGAATTGCGCATTTGGAGCCATTAATGCGGCAAGTGTGCAGATGTACTTCATTGCGCAGGCTTGTGCAGTGTCCGTCTCGGCATGCGGCTCTTGCGGGATTTCTGCACGCATTTTCATGAAACGCCAAATCGCAATCCTTATAAACGATGACGGTGCGTGAAACATGGCGCTCGTAATTATGGGTGATGTAGTCCTCTAACTCAGAACAACATAACCAAGCTTAATGTCAGGCCACACTTAAAAGTACTTAGACTAGTAGCATTGTGGCATTCATCTTTATTATATAAACCACCCAACACAGTCTCCTCTGCACTATGCTGCTTCTAGAGAGTTTCAGTTCTCAACACAGTATGGGAATATACTGTCGCTGAGGTTTAATATAACGTGGACAAATTGAGAACTGCAAACTCCAGAATGAATTGTAAATGAAACAATATTAATAAACTGACTACTAATCTTGGACTGAATTGAGGCTCATACGTTGAAGGCACACCAGAGCTAGAAACGATGCAACTAATTCCTGGAACTAGCATATAGCTGGGGGACTCTGGATTTAATTAAGTGTCCACTCGATCTTGTCATTCATCCCAATTTGGTCACCTTTCAACCGATAATCATTCTTTGTTTCCATGTAGACAGCATTCATTTCTTTCGTTGTGAGTCATTTCCCTTAACTTGTTGCAGTACAACCCATTTTAATTCTGTGGCTCCATGTTGTGCTTCCACATAGTGATTGACCATGGGGGCTGTTAGAACCTTTTTATGAGTGCATGATGTGTGCTCTATCATGTGTGTTTCAACTGGTCTCTCAGTTTTCCATACATATTTCAAGCCGCACAAGCATGTGATCAGGTATATCACCATACTGGATTCAAAGCTTGTGACATTCTTAAATTGCCATGGTTTATTGAGTCCCAGATCCAATTCTTATTTTTTTTAAAACTTTTGGCTGCACATGGAAAATGTTCCTGAATACCTTCCAATCCCCAACTCATGAGAACAGTTCGTAATTCTTGAGTGGGAATTTGTTTATTAGTCTTATGTTTGATGATCACTATACTAGCCACCCACTTCACTGCTAAAACTGAAGACATCCTGAGTTCTCTCTGTTCCTCCCCCTCGAACTCCCCTCCTCCCATCCCCCTGCCACCCTTGGCCCCTCCTGCTCCCTCATCCACTTTTCCCTCCTTTTCTCCTATCAAACCGGACGAGGTCACTAGAGTTGTCCACTCTATGAAGGTCTCTTCCAAACATGTCTCCCGCTGTTTTTCCAGAACTTTTAAGGACAACATCGGCTCCCTTGCCCCTGCACTCGCTGATTTCTGTAATCACTCTCTTTCTACTGGGTCTTTACCCTTTTCCCTCAGGCACTCCCTTGTCCACCCCCTCCTGAAAAAGCCTTCTGCCGACCCCTCCTGTCCAGCTAACTACCGCCCCATCTCTATCACTCCCTTCCTTTGGAAACCTCTGGAGAAGTTTGTCTCCCCCCGACTGACCCAGCACATTGAGCTTGTTGGTTGCTTGCATGACCATCAATCTGGTTTCCGCATATCCAGGGGCACGGAAACTGCTCTCCTGAACACCTGTTAAGAGTTGCTTGCATCTCTTGACTCTAACTCACCCTCTGTTCTTATTCTACTCAATCTCTCCTCTGCTTTTGACACAGTCAACCGCTCCATCCTCATAAAGCAGATCCATAATACCCTTGGTATCTCAGAGCGGGCACTGGACTGGCTGACTTCCTTCCTCACTGACCATTCCTCCCAGGTTATTCTTGGTCTTTTCTCCTCACCTACCTCTATCTCCATGTGTAGCATTCCCCAGGGCTCTATCCTTTTGCCATGGCTCTTTAACATCTATCTCGTCCCTTTTGCTCACCTTATTTCCACTTTCTCCCTGCACTTCCAGTGTTATGCAAAAGACACCAAATTCCTCTTCAACCTTCTGCATCTCTTCCTACTTCCTCTGTAATTTCTGATTGCCTGTCAGCTATCCAGTCTTGGTGCACCTTCAATGATCTTTGTCTCAATGCCAGCGAGACTGAGATCCGTCCTATCGGGACTCATGTTCCCTCTTTTCCCCCCTTCACTCTGACCACCCTCTATGGGCTTCCCCCCTCTCCTTCCTCTGAAACCAGAACCCTGGGAGTTATCTTCAACTCCTCTCTCTCTTTCATTCCTCACATCTTGGATCTTGCCAAGAAGGCCCATTTCCAACTGTACCTCCTCATAGGCATCCTCCCTGTCCTCACTTTTCTCCAGAAGCTTAATGTCTCCAGAGCTCTGGTACTCTCCAGGCTGGACTATCGCATCAGCTTCTTCCTCAATCTACCTTCTTCTTCTCTACAACCCCTCCAACTAATCCAGAATAGGGCAGCAAGACTTATCCTTGGCCTCAAGCCCAGGGACTGTATCTCTCCAGCCCTAAAATCTCTCCACTGGCTCCTGGTTGCTGCAAGGATCAAATTTAAGTCATCCATAAGGTTGTCTGGTGCTGGGGATCACGCTATCTACAACTTGCTCTCACCAAATACTCTGCTTCCATATCGCATATCCATATCCCTCTGATCCTCTGCATCCAACTCTCTGCTTGTCAAGCGATTCTCTAAGCAGCAAGCCGGTGGCCGTTCCCTTTTCCTCAGCTGGCTCTATCCTCTGGAACAGCCTTTCTTCTCCTGCTTCCGGCCCTCCTTCCCGTGCTAAACCCTACAGTCCCTGTAGATTGGTGGCCTGGGCGCGTATGTGTCCTTCTGGGTCCTGGCCTTCTGTCCAATCGCCCACAGCATCGGCCCTCCCCCTGCACTTACCTTCGGGCACCACCTGTCCTGTGATGTCTCACAGGCCTGCACTTACACTGGCGGATGACCCCTCTTTTACCAAGTGGTCACCACCTGGCACTTACCTGTTGCCTTTGCAACTGGCTTTCTAGCACTTCCCCTCCGTTGAACCTCCAGCACTTACCGCCTTCCCCTGTCCCTTCTCTCTCTCTGCACTTGCACACTCTGCATGTTCACAAGGCCTATTAGGACCGCCGTTGTCTTTTGTTCATCTCTGTTATTTTTCCATTGTCTTGTATTGTTCCCTTGTTCCCTTCCCTTTGCCCTGTGGGTGCTTTGAAACACAATTTATTGATGTATAAGCACCTTACAAATGCCCAATAAATAAATAAATAAATCCAATCTTTGATACTCATGCTATTTCTGTATGCAAAAATAGGGCTGGGAAAGCAGGATTTACCCATATTCAAGATATACCAATTCTTTTTTATGCATTTTTGATTTTTATAGGACAATGTAGTGTATGTAGTGGGACACACCATCTGTTCATCGTTCAAGTCTTTTTTTTAAACTTGTGGTTCCAGTAGCGCTAATTGATTGTTATTACCTGCTCTTTTTGCTGTATTGATGAGTCATTGCTCATTATTACCCCTTTGTGTCAGGCTTTGTACTAAATTAGCTGTTTCATGTTTATATACTCTTTTGCTAGTACTTATAAGGAGAACACCACTGCGATTGCGGTTTGGCGTTTCATGAACGGATGGAGGCTGTTTGTCTAGACATCAGGTATTATAGGTAGAAACAGTGTTCTCTCCATTATGTAGTCGATAATACCTTTACGCTCATTAGCTCCTTTCTTTGAAGTTTCTGGAGCTATTACTAGCAGCACTGTGTGTTTACTAATGAACCGCTGAAGGGCTCATGATCTGCAACTCCTACTAGAAGTAAGTATACATGATTTATCTGATTTCAATAATGAATGATAGCTAATCTAAGTGTGTCACATTTGTAAATTAGTGATACCATATTTTTCTTCCGCCAGATGACATGAAATCATTTGATGTATTTAAGCATCATAAAACTGCAGAGCGCTATTATGAGCATTGAGGTAGGTGAAATTGTATTTCCTCCTCACCAAACAAAAACTATTTTTAATATTTGTTTTAATATAAGTAGCTTCTTACATGATAATGTGTGTGTGGGAATCGCTAATTTGTCACATATGTTAAGTGTAGATTTAATGAACCGAAGGAGCAATGTAAAGGGAGGAGTGCTGGTACCCCCTGAAGAATGTCCTGCACATGATAGCCAAGTGGACAGAAACATGTGCATGTAGGGGTCGACACAACAGCTAGTAGATCTGTGTGGAATTTTCACATGTTTTTAAATTGTTAACGGTGCCGGTTTGGGGCCAACACATCAGCTAGATGACCTATGTGGGTTTTCCCTATTGGTAATGGGTTTGGACAGTGGCTGGAAATAGAGAGTATGTGTATGGAGTTTTTTTTTCTCACTATGTGTAAGTAGATGAATTGATGCATCACTTGTGGTATTTATTTTGGATAGAGTGTCTACCATTGCCTTGTCTGGAGTCTTCTGTATAGTAATGTTACTGACAATGCATGTCTATATTTACATGTCTTTTTAGTCCCGATATTCATTAATATATAGTGTTACTCCTACGTCTCGTCCCCTTTCCTCCATACTTGTGGGACATTACGTCCTTTGGGACGGGACCGGAGCACTTTTGTAAAAAAGCATCCAAAAATCATTTTTCTTCTTTCTTTTATTTTTACGACGGCCACTGCATGTGATCGTTAACCCGCCTTCCTCAGCACCGCCCCGCACATCCGCCCCGCACATCGCCCTTCAGTCCTTTTCTCAGCGCGGTCGGATGAACTTGCATCACTGGAAATGTTTTCTTTTATTCTCTTGTCATTCATTCCTGCTCCGGTTCCACGGTCATCTTGTCCTCTGTCTATGCCAGAGTGTCTGGGATTCATGCCCTGTTCTTCCTGTGAACGTCGTTTCTCTAGGGCGGATCCCCACTCTCTTTGCTTGGAGTGTTTAGGCACGGAACACCATTGGGACTTGTGCTTCTATTGCGTCTTCCTCTCCGTCCGTGCACTCCAGCGTCGGCTTGTCAGGTGGGAGGAGGTATTCCAACGTGTTCCTCCACCTCACTTGCAGCTCTTCATTGACGAAAAAGGGAAACGGCCGGTAAGTTCTTTACTTTTCAGGGTATCCCCGCCGGGGGACTCCTTTCCGGGGTCTTCCAGGTCCGGGAGGGGCTCAAATAGCTTTACTACCAGGGACATCCCTGAGGTGTCCTGGAGGGGGCCTAACAAGCGCACCAGAGCTTCCTCTGAGGCCCCTATCAGGGGGGCTGCCAAACCCGATTCTTCTTCCGAGGTTCCCTGTTTAGGGGCTAAAGTTCAGTGCAGTTCCTCTGTGGCTCTTGGTACCGGGCTTCACCCAGAGGTTTCCACATTGGAAACTATTTGCACAGAGTTTCGGCTCGAGGTCCCTCCCAAGATGGCTAAACATACCGAGGTTAACCCCGAGGTTCCCCTTCATGGAGCTATTCTAAACACCGGCAGAAATGAGGAACCCCTGTTGAGGGTTCTAGCTCTAGGGCGTGGCTCTCAGCCTTCCCACGCTCATGGTGACACCAGTTCTGCTGAGAGGGCGAAGGCGGTCACGCACTGTAGGCCTTCCAGTACTGGCTCTGCCGAGGTTCACGCACTGTAGGCCTTCCAGTACTGGCTCTGCCGAGGTTCCCCTTCTATGGGCTAATTTTTCAGCAGTCCCCCGGGTGCTGAGTTCACACCCTAGATCTGCTAGTACCGGCTCTGCCGAGGTTCCTTGCTTCAAGGCTAAGATGTCACATGAGACCCCTGACTCCCCTGAGGTGACTATAGCCTCACTTACTCCTGTGATGCAGATTGACTCAGGCATTGACAAAATGGCGGCCCAACCCTCCTTTTGGGGCTGAGCAGCCTTTTCTACGCTTTGTGGAGAGTAAGAACCCGTTCCGCCCTCCAATGGATTGGCATGCTCGGGCACAGCTACCGCATACAGTCTTGCTCCCTCCTGGTTCCGCACCCCTGATCTATGTGGATCCAATTGGTGGGGGTCCATCCTGGCAACCATCCTCCTTTTAGTCATGGGGGTATGCCCCTTTTGAGCAGCCTCTAGCCACTCCAGCGCCCAGACCTTTGTCTGAGGATGCGTTTTTTGGGAAGTTTCAGATGCTTATGCATTCTGATCCCATGAAGGCGTACTTTAAGGATCTTTTTAAGGAAATGTATCCTAGGCCGCCTGTACCGCCTCCTGCTCTGGCAGATCCCAGGCAGGCCCGATGGCACCACCACCTCCACCTCTTCCTCCACCACTTCGTGCCGCGGATCAGTCTTCCGCTTCGCACCACTGGATGAGGACCAAGCGAACCAGGGCAGCAATGAGCCGCCCCACTCTATAAGAGCTTTTCACGACTGGTTGCTGGACATGATTGCGCTGATAGACATCCCAGTACCCGAGGCCCCGGGTCCACAGGAGGGGATGCTTTCTGGAGCCTTCACTCTGTTGACGCAGGAGCGCACCAGCCTGTTCCTCCAGAAGGATGTCTTGGCTGAAGCCCGTAAGGTCTGGGAAAAACCTCATTCGGGCAGCATCTGAACAAGAAGATTGATGCTCGCTATAAGCTTCACACTTCTGAGGACATATCTTTGTCCGCTTGCCCACTCCCCTCGTCGACAGTGGTGGCAGCAGCTATGCTCCAGTCCAAGTCGACCTCTATATCCTCCACTGTAGCGGCCCAGATCCTCTCCAAGGAGGACAAGCATCTTGACGCTATTGGGAAGAAGGTATTTTCCAATTCGGCTCTTCAACTGCGTCAGGCCAATACCAAGCTCATCCTGGCTGCTGCCAATGTCAAGCTGTGGAATGAGCTTGCAGAGTTCCAGAAATGTATTCCTGCTGATAGGCTGGAAGACTTCAAAGATGGCTTGTCGGATGCCAGAGTTCTGGCGCAGGATCTACTTGAGGCTGCGTCCCATCATGTAGACACCTCCGCTGGAGGCATTATGGTTGGGGTAGACCTCTCCCACTAAGCGTGGCTGCACGCTACGAAGTTCTCGAAGAACTTTGGGACAAGGTACTTGATCTTCCCTTCGAGGGTAAAGAACTGTTCCACTCTTACACGGATGAGGAACTAACGAAGACCAAGACTAGCACTCAAAACGGCCAAGTCATTGTCAGTCCTTGTAAAAACACCAGCAAAGGCACCTTATACTCAGAGGTCTGGGTCTCAAACAAGGTCTGTCTCTGGGTTCAGAGGTTTTCAAGACCGCTGTGTGCACTGAGCGAATGCTCTACATGGCGGGCCGCGCCGTAAACAGCGATGGCAAGGTGGCCGGTTTTTCTTTCGGCCAGCAGCCTCCTTGCCTGGAACGGGTTGTCTCCCTGCCGATAAAACATTGAAATTATATTTTCCATCGGTCGCATGAGATTCCGGTGAGAGGACGAATTTCGTCTTGTGAAAACAAGGAAATAATATGAAGCAGGGTAACCAAAAAGGAAACACACCAAACACAGGTTACAAAGGAACATACAAAGCACTTTATTTTATACTCAATCCAGTTACAAAAGAACAGAACAAAATTCAGATAGCTATCGACCCTCAGTACAACACAGCGAACTCCGGCGTGGTTCGGTGTGCTCAGTGAGTGCAAAAATTCATTGAAACAGTCAGGTTTTTATACATTTGAAGCCTGCTGTTCAGCCCTCCTTTGGGTTAACCATTCCATAAATATGTTACTGCACTAGGGTCCCTTGCCAGGTCAAATCTAGTTCATCTTTTATACATTAACAAGAAGAAATGGTAATAATGTATGCTCTAGGCCTAACATTACAATGCAGGACTTAGTTTATACAATGTAGTTAAGCAGGTGTTCTCATTCAATTATAGATCAGTTTCGGTGATACAGGTAATCCATTGCACACAGGTCAGCAGAAGGACAAGGTCTCAACTCATGACCCTAACAAGTGGCCTGCAGGCAAGTTATACATTAGCTGTACAGAAGTCATGAAAATCGAGTTCTGTTCTGAATAACATAGGCTACCATTTTAGCTCACATGGTGACTTTATAGAGCAAGAAAACCTAAAATGGCGGCTTGCCCCAAAATGACAGTTTACATGGTTTCTAAGATCAGGACCTTGCAATGCGAGTTTATTCACATGTAATTTATAAGCAGCTTGTTAGCAGCTTGGCGTAGGCCAATATACATATATTCATAGCAATAGGAGGCACAATATAATTTCTAGTTTGACAAACCCTCCTTTTGGCCTATGCCAAGTGCTAAACTACTTCTGATCTCCCTGCAAATAACTCCATGTGTCATCGTCCATGCACCCTGAATAGCTGTCAGAAATATCTATCGCCATTAGATCTTTTACTAAGATCTCTTTCAGTACATACTCCTTAGAGGTTTTATCCAGGGCATACACTTTATGTCCTATTCTACATATCGCCTGAGTGCAACATCCCCCTAGCATTGAACATATACTTGGTAGACATTGGATACAACAACAAAGAAATAGCAGAATTCCCAAAATAATCAGCAAAACTGAAAGCACTTTCCAACCCCAAGACCGCAAGAAGTCCCAGAACCAAGCGCTAAGATCCCAATTTCCCTCGGGAACATGCATTTCTGAACTAAGAATGTGCAGATTCTGTATTGCCTTAAAAATTGTTGGGGAGGAATCCGGTTGGAAAACACAGCAAGTGGACCCCACTAGTTTACATACTCCACCACGTTCAGCCAGAATGACATCTAATGCCATCCGGTTCTGAAGCGCTACCAATCTGATCGCTTTCTGCTCTAAAGTCATATTATAGAGTATATCTGTGGTCCGGTTGATGGTTCTCTCCAGTACTCTCGCTAGTTTCCTGATATCCTCGGAAATCGCTATCTGCTCAAAGAATGGAAGGAATGATTTCGCTACATCTCCTAAAACCTGTGCTAGAGTGTCGCCATTCTCGTCCCGCCGTGGACGACCCTTCGAAACCTCTACAGTACTTGCTATAAACACCCCAGGTAACAGGATTCCTAGATAACAAGTTCCCTGCCAATCCCTGGGCAACCATGGAAATGCTACATTACCGCAAACAAAACACAAAGGTCTGTCTTCCCCAGTCAAATTTGCAACGTTGAAACAACCTTTAAAATCTCCCATTGACCGGGTGCCATTCCTCTGTATGCAGAAAGAAACTGAATCGGGGCTATGGTTAACAGTATAAGAAGGAGGCACAGCATCCTTATTGCCTATCGGAGCCATTTTAAAGGAAATCAAAAATTGGAAAAGATGAGACAGTCTATCAGAAGGCCTAATAGAAGCAATATTGAGCTTACTCCTATTTGCGAAAAGCGAGCATCCCAGGGGAGTCAGAACACGTTTCTCAAAACTATTCAAATTAGTGCCATCAAAGTTCCCCAAGATGCTATCGTTCCATTGGCCAAAGAACAGTGCTCTAAGTGAAGCATAACAAGCAGTTGTCAAAGGTAAAGGGTGAATATACCAACCTAGCCCCTTATCCCCATGTTGCGGTAAATGCGAGCAGATCCAACAATTGGTTCTGTTAAAGATTGCATGGGTAGCATTCATAATTAGAAGTAGAGTGTTATTTTGATAATTCCGTCTACATTCTCTCCAAATACCAAAACCCACAACCAACAGTTACTAAAAATCCTGTGATTATCACCAGTAGACAACAAAACGTTTTCAGGGCCCCCATACATATCTGCTAATTGTCTCTCCTAGTCACATTTTTGTCCAAAAGTTCAGTACGAACGGTAGCGGATGCGGGCATTGTCGTCTTCAATCGAGAAACACCAATTGTTTGTTTGCTGGCGACTCCGGTCTTCTTAATGTCTTTTCCCACAACCCTTAGCCAGCAGAACCCTTTATGCAATTGGCCAAAAAAAGGCAAGCCCTCAAATTCTTTCAATTGTACAGCAAGAGCCGTATTGTAAACCTATCTCCTTGGGAGGAGATTATACTTCACAGTTTCCGGTGCAAAAGAATCAGCAGACAGGATGTCGTCACTTCCCACAGGAGGTGGCGAGTGAACGGAAGTTGGATCAGAAGATGGATGATCCACAAATGATGCAGTGGGAGGGCAAGGAGGCAAGATGGCCATTTTGTCGGGCCTTACAACTTCTGGAACGGCCTCCGATACTCTCTTTCCACTGTCTGCCGTTTCGGGTATGTTGGTTTCAATGTCGGAAAGGGGTTCTGCGTCTTCTGTATCGTATGGCACTGGGTATGGGATCCGTTTGGTGTGGCTGCCGTGGATCCAGTGGCGACGTCCTCCTACCTGCACCGCAGTCTGAGTGACCAGGAGCACCTGGTAGGGGCCCCTCCAACGTGGTGCGAGGCAAGACGCTCTATCGAAGGATTTAACGAGGATCCAATCCCCTGGTCGTAGACTGTGACCGGGGCCCTCGTACCTCACCGGCAGTGCCTCTCGCACCTGGTGATAAATTGAAAACAGGTTTTTAGTCAATTGGTTACAATAGTCAGAGAGAAGTACATTTTCTACATCGCGCAATGCACAGCTTTTAGGCAAACCCCAAATATTAGCAGGTCTACCCATTACCACCTCAAAGGGAGAGAGCCCAGTCTTAGTTTGAGGGGTTGTCCGCATTGAAAGTAACACGATTGGTAAGGCGTCCGGCCATTTTAATTTGGTGCCGGCACACGTCTTAGCGCGCTTGTTTTTTATGATACCATTGTGTCTTTCCACTAATCCGGCACTCCGAGCATGTCTGGTCAAATGGAATCGTTTGTCAATTTGCAATGCCGTACATATCTGTAGAATTACAGCAACGATAAAATGCGGACCATTATCCGACCAGATAACTCTCGGCAAACCGAACCGTGGGAAGAATTCCTTTAACATGGTCTTTGCAGTGGTCATGGCTCTAGCGTCTTTAACAGGGAAAGCCTCGACCCAATAACTAAAGGCACAAATGACCACAGGGACATATTTTAGATTGTTACATCGCTCCATTTCAATAAAGTCAAAGTGAATCACTTCAAACGGGACGGAAGGAGGCCCAAAGCTACCTCTTGGAGTTGCTGTCCCCTTTCCCACATTGTGTTGTAGGCAAATCATGCAATTTTGGACATAATGCTGGGCAATTTTTGAAATCTTATCATTTACTCAGACTTTCTCTAACATTCTCGTGATCTGTTGAGCGCACACATGTGTGGGACCGTGTGCCATGGTAACCATCATTACTATATAGGCATTAGGAAGCAACCATTTCCCTTCAACCATGTCCACCCAACACCCATCATCATCGAGTTTCCCCAAGCCCTCAGCCCACCTCTTGGATTCTTCTAATATGGCATCGGCTTGGATATCCCGTACAGACCCAACACCCTCATCCATTGCATAGGCATCTACAGTCTCCCTTGAAACATACATCTCCGTGAAGAGATCAGAGGCAGTTTGTCTAGCTATTTGATCAGCGAAAGCATTCCCTTTCCCTACATCATCTATAATCTTGCGATGTGCTGCGCATTTAATGATTGCTAACTGACTAGGGAGCGCAAGCGCTGAAAGCAATTGTACTATCAGGGAGCCATGTTGGATCTTGGTGCCATGCGAAGTTAAAAACCCTCTCTCTGACCAAAGTCTCCCAAAGTTGTGAGCCACCCCAAAGGCATACTGGCTATCAGTATATATGTTTACTGTTAGCCCTTCGGAAAGCTCACAAGCTCGAGTCAATGCTATAATCTCTGCGGCCTGTGCAGAGTTATGCGTAATTCTCTTGGTCTCCACAACCGTACTCAATGTCAATGTGACTGCATAAGCAGCTGTGGATGTACCATCCAGTAGTTTGAAGCAGGAGCCATCACAAAACAGCTCCCCTTGTGGGTTATCCAAAGGAGTGTCCCTCAAATCAACTCTGCCTTTTGTATCTTGTTCAGTAGTATACAGGCAGTCATGTGACTCTTCGTCACCGCAAACAGTATTTTGCGGGAAAGGTAGGAGTTCAGCCGGATTAAGAACGCAGTACCTCCTAATTTGAATGTGGGGAGCAAACAAGATTAATTCATATCTTGTCAGTCGTGCGGAAGTGAGGGGTTGCGTTTGGGTTTTGTTCAATAGAATATCTACAGAGTGAGGCACCATCAGGGTTAAATCATGGCCTAGGACCATTCCCTCACTCTGTTTTACAGACGCAGCAGCAGCAGCGACAGCGCACAAACATCTTGGCAAAGCGCATGCAACAGGATCAAGGGCGGAAGAGTAGTAACCGCATGGCCTATTCTTCCCTCCATGTTCCTGCGTTAATACAGCCAAAGCACACCCATCACATTCATGCACAAACAACACAAAGGCCTTCTCATAGTTCGGTGTGCCCAAAACTGGCGCCGAACATAATGCAGTCTTGAGCAACTCGAATGAATGTTGATGCTCCGTATTCCATGGCAATGGCGAAGAAATACCCTTCTTCGTCAAGGCCAACATCGGTTTTATCACTAGTGAGAAGTTTGGGATCCATAACCTACAGTAAGAAGCCATACCTATCAAGGTTCTAACTTCCTTTTGTGTATTTGGGACAGACATGCCAGAAATGTGTTTTATTCTTTCAGGTGTCAATCTTCTTCCCTCCTTTGACAGGAGATAGCCTAAATAGGCGACCTCCTGGCAACAATATTGAAACTTTTTGAGCGAAGCTTTGTGAACGTGCTTAGCTAGATGGATGAGCAACAACACAGTGCCCTCTTTACAAGAGCTCTCAGAGTCAGCGGCTAAAAGCAAATCATCAACATATTGAAGCAACGTACAAGTAGGGGGCAATCCAAGGGTATCAAGCTGCTCTTTCAAAGCCCTACTATAAATACTAGGACTCTCAGTATAACCTTGAGGTGCACGAGTAAATGTGAATGAGCGTCCCCCTAAGGTGAACGCGAACAAGTATCTACTATCCTCATGTATAGGAAAACTGAAGAAAGCATTCTTTAGGTCCACAACACTGAAGTTAGCAGCCGTAGCTGGAATCATTGTTAATATTGTCGTCACATCAGGCACAATTGGAAATTGCGGAGCGACGACTTTATTAATGGCACGTAAATCAATTATAAAACGAAATGGAATTGCGTTATCACCTTTTTTGTATACGGGTAAAATCGGACTATTGCACAAACGTCCTGCAATCTCCTCAATCACCCCACGATGCACAAAATCGGAAACAATGCTCTTCAAAGCTCGCTCGCCTTCATCTGAGATCTTATACTGTGGAATACCGAGCAGCTTAATTCCATGTTTCAAAACTATTTTAACAGGCACAATCTGCAAATCACCGGCATCATTGTCATCAACTGCCCACAAACACTCTGGTACATTACTGAATTTTGGCGGCAAAGGTCTAGTCAAGAATTGCGAAACAGAACATTGCTGTGGTGAAATCGTCAGACGCACTCCATCAGAAGAACAATGAATTACCGCATTTAATTCCTTCAACAGATTCAACCCCAGCAAATTCTCTCCACAATTCGAAGTCAAGAGAAATGGACAGTGGTCCGTAAAGGGACCCAAAGAAATAGGTACCGGTGAAGAAACCGGACAAACAACTGGTGTGCCAGAAAACCCTACAGAAACATTGGTTTGCCCTGACAGTGGAATGTTTGGAACCGAGAATGATCAATGGAGCACTTCTGTGCTCCAGTGTCTATCAAAAATTGATGTTTCTTATTTCCCACTACCATTTCAACGTAGGGACCTTTCTGATTAACGGGAATAGGTGTAGGTTCCAAACCCTGCTTCGGGCAATCCTAACGAAACAAAATATCATCAAAAGGAAGCTCTTCAGATAGATATGCAGCAGAAGGATGATCAAATATGTTTCTAGTATCCACACTCGAAGTCTGATTATCCTGTGAAAAAGGTTGTTGGGGATCCTGCGAAAACTGGCCTCTACCAGGGCCCCCTACACCCGGGCGACCTCTGGATCGTCTACCCATATTTCCAAATGTGTTATTCGACCTCTGTCGAAGGACGGGGCATTGTGCACGCCAATGACCCTCCTAGCGACAATAGGCACACTGGTTAATATTCACAGGACCCAAGGGCACATTCCCTTGTGGAACATACTGACCACTAATCTGCGAACTACCCCCTCTGGGGCCTCTAACAATTTGCTGTAACAATACTTTAGTCTTCAAATCACCTTTTCTCTTCTCGACTCTATCTTTTTCATTATTGACACGGTTCTCGTAGTACTGAGCCATGTGCAGTACTTCTGATTGGGATTTTGCCTGCCAAGCGCTCTCAGAAGACATCATTTGTGACTGGATGTCAGGCAGCAATCCACGTACAAATTTGTCCACAAATAATCTTTTCCCAGACTCTGTGCCTAAGTCATGTCCACTGAAATCCGAGAATACCTGTTCGAACCGATTAAAGAACTCGGTAGCACCCTCAGATTTTCCTTGGACACAGGCCATAAGCTTGTCCCAAATAATTCTCTTTTCGGGGATTATAGTTTTCAGTTTTGCAATGATTCTGTCAGGCAAAGTTAGTATCACCTGAGGTGGTCTCTTACCAGCTGGCCTTTCCCCATCAAGCCTAACTATGTTAGCCCATGTATCTCCCAACCCTGGTACATCGTCTATAGTTCTAACTTGTTTCCACAAATCTACAGGCAGGAGTACAGGGAATAGCAAATCAATGTCACCTAGGGTAAACACTGAGGACTGCAAAACGGACTCTATCTCTTTATAGAACCCTGTCGGATTTTTCCTAATGTCAGGAATAGTTTGTCTAATAGTATTCACTTCCTGTCGTGAAAACGGGACGTGAACAAACTGCGATACATAATGTGCAGGAATGTCCACAGCAGGTGTACCTGCTGCAGCATTATCAGGAATCTCAACCTTTGGGACAAATGTCGGAGGAACCTCTCTCATAGCCTCTCATAGCCAAACGCTTACTAAGCAACAGAGCTAAATCGAGTGCTAAAGCAGTTGAAGAAGTGTCAAGTGAAAAAGCTCTCTTATAAATGCTCAATAACTCTGTGGGACAACTAACCTTTCTCTTTAAACATTCATCCTGCAGGTATTCTACCATTACCTGTATCACTTTCCTCTGCATTTCTAGCGTATATTGACTGTATGTGTCATATACCTCAACTGGAGTTATCGATATGTCTGAAATCCATCTAATCGCATCTTTTGTACAAATTCGCGCCTTCTCAGATGTCGATTTACGACACGGAAGAAATCGTTTCTGTACATACATACTTTCTTCCTCGTCATCCTCATTCCGTAACCTTTCCAACTCCTTTCTATACTCAAATATCCTCTCAACATGCTCATGTACCTTCTCCACAGTGTCTCTTAAAAACGCTAAAGTATTCAGGTCCCTCAACCCTTGTGGGAGGTCTGCATTATTTAATTTACCCCACATTACACATAAATGAATCCCTAAACCTTCAATGAAAACATTTTTCTCAGGAAAATTATCCATATTAGAAAGTGTGGCAAGAACATTAGCTCGATCATCTCTCTCCATACAATGCTTAGCCGATGCAAACAAATCCTGTTTCTTTTCTGTAGGAACAGTATTACGAGTAACAATCCTCGACCCCGCACCCTGATCAACTACACGCGGTACAGAACTACTTGGGAGTGAGGGTGCAGGCAAATTCAATGGAGGTACTATTACTGGTGCAATGGGAAGAGGCAGAGGAGCAGGTAGAGGAACAACAACCGGAGGAATAGGAACAACAGGTTGAGCAGGAAGAGCAGGAATAACAGCAGGAAGAGGTACAGCAGGAGGAAGAGGAACATACGGAGGTGGTGCAGAGGCACCAGGCCTTCGTTCATTTAACAATTTGTCGATAAACTCATCAGAAACATGAAGATCTTTAGAAGGATAGATTTTCTGAATACCGAGTGAGAAAGCCCTGTCCATATTCCTAACCGACTCAGACTGTTTGTCCTGATCATATAACAACGCCTTTTCAGCATTTGTTTTATGACGGCACACATGTTTTCCCTACTTTTAAGCTGCTGCAACGCTTCTCTTTTCCAGTTTTGCAAAACATCAAATGCTGCAGGTCTGGCCTTCTTTTTTAACAAGACTGACTCTAAAAATGTAATACGAGGGATCTCAAAACTACCATTGACTGGCCACTGAAGTTCGGAGGCATGTCTGGTTTGTCTGTGACAAATTTTATTAAATATTACACTTCCAATGCCATGCTTACAGTACATAGTACATGCCGGTGACCCCTCCTGTGGTGCCGGATGGCTAAATTCCAAAGATTGTCTATCGCTGCGGAATAATGCCCTAAAGCAGCTAGACAATTTCCCAGGCATTTCTCAAATACTCGGTGTTACCTGGTCAATAATTGTGTCTGCAGATACAATGCGCCAAATTCAAATTGTCAGGGTTGAATTAAGAGTCGGGTAACAACTCACCTGACCAAACCTAAGGAGGACCGATCGGTTTACAAAGGTCTTACCTAACAAATTTTACCTTGTGTATGGTGATATTGGCAAATCTGCCCGCCTCAAAAAATTGACCCTCGTCAAGATGCCGTCTCAGACCACACGGCTATCGTCCAGGGAACGGATCGTGCAGCGCTGTTGAGGTGTCGCGTCTCGTTCAGTCGGGCCCGTTATGTCACACCGTCCGATCCCGGTCCGATAGCGTGCGTCAACCTTCAATAATCCGGCATCAATCTTGAGTGTCCCTATTCCGGGCGCCAACTGTGAAAACAAGGAAATAATATGAGGCAGGGTAACCAAAAAGAAACACACCAAACACAGGTTACAAAGGAACATACAAAGCACTTTATTTTATACTGAATCCAGTTACAAAAGAACAGAACAAAATTCAGATAGCTATCCACCCTCAGTACAACACAGCGAACTCCGGCGTGGTTCGGTGTGCTCAGTGAGTGCAAAAATTCATTGAAACAGTCAGGCTTTTATACATTTCAAGCCTGCTGTTCAACCCTCCTTTGGGTTAACCATTCCATAAATAAGTTACTGCTCTAGGGTCCCTTGCCAGGTCAAATCTAGTTCATCTTGGGTTTATACGTTAACAAGAAGAAATGGTAATAATGTATGCTCTAGGCCTAACATTACAATGCAGGACTTAGTTTATACAATGTAGTTAAGCAGGTGTTCTCATTCAATTATAGATCAGTTTCGGTGATACAGGTAATCCATTGCACACAGGTCAGCAGAAGGACAAGGTCTCAGCTCATGACCCTAACAAGTGGCCTGCAGGCAAGTTATACATTAGCTGTACAGAGGTCATGACAATCGAGTTCTGTTCTGAATAACATAGGCTACCATTTTAGCTCACATGGTGACTTTATAGAGCAAGAAAACCTAAAATGGCGCCTTGACCCAAAATGACAGTTTACATGGTTTCTAAGATCAGGACCTTGCAATGCGAGTTTATTCACATGTAGTTTATAAGCAGCTTGTTAGCAGCTTGGCGTAGGCCAATATACATATATTCATAGCAATAGGAGGCACAATATAATTTCTAGTTTGACAGTCTCATCTGGTGGTGTGCCAGACCATCACCGAAGACCGAAGGATTTTGTCAGTTGCTCGGGTGGGCTTTCGCTTGCCCCTCCCTGCCACTCCACCCATCAACCCTCCCTTCCGGCAGACTGGGTCGCCCTCCCTCAGAGCCGAGGTACAGAAACTTCTAGACCTCAGAGCATTGGAACCTGTTCCCCTTGGGGAGCAAGGTGAGGGCTAATACTCCCGTCTGTTTACAGTTCCCAAACCCAACCAGGCTGTCCTGCACACTATCCTCGACCTTTCCAAGTTCAATCTTTTTCTACCTCAAGAGAAATTCAAGATGATTACGCCCTGCCAGATAAAGTGCTCTCTCTGGAAGGGCTCAGCGTAGTGGACCTTCAGGACACATGCATGCACATTCAGATTTGGAGCCTGCATCGAAAATATCTGCGGTTTTCCATGGGAGCGGAACACTTCCAGTTTTGTGTGCTCCTCTTTGGTCTCAGCTCAGCACTGCAAGCCTTTATGAAGATGATGCCAGTCATTGCAGCATTCTTCAGACTGCAGGTGGTCCATGTATATCCATACTTGGACGATTTGCACCTGTGCAGTCCTTGCCCACAGACGGCTACGACCAATCTCCAGTCACCCCATCAGATCGTGTTGCATCTTGGGCTGTCAGCGAACTGGCGGAAATCCTCCCTGACGGTCTCCCAAGACCTAATCTGTATGGGTTTCTGTTGGGATACCGTCAGCACCAGAGTTTTTCTGATGGAGGACAGGATTGCAGACCTGTCGACCACGTACCAGCTCTTCCAACAGCCCTCTCACTGTCATGATCTCTGCTTCCAAAAGATCAGGACTTGCCCGACTCCCTTGGAAGCAGACCCATAACCCCGGTTCCGAGTGCCAGCCAGTCCCAATTGGGACCTTTTGGACCCTGTCCTGGCGCCAGTGGCACCAGGCTCATAAAGATGCCCAATCCCAGCGCTGGAAGCGCCGGGCTCATAATGCTTGGGTGGACTTACCTGCAGCAGACCATGCTGCTTACTTACCTGCCAGTTGAACCCCTGATCCTCTTCTGTTTGGGACTACTTTTCCTGTTGGGTGGGGCAGGAGCCACTCCCTAGGTTCAGAACACTGGAACTCTTCTGGAAAGCAGGAACTCTTTTCTTACCTAGGCGTGGCTGTGGAAGGAGACACCTAAGCACTACAGGAGGCTATTTAAACCACACCCGATGGATGAATCTTGCTTTGTGTTATTCTGCATTCTCTGCAGCAGAACGCTCATCGTGTCTTCTGCTTCTGATCCTGGGCCTAAGGGAACAAAGGCTTACCATCCTGGAATCCAGTCTTCAGCAGCACCTGTAAAGACAAAGAAAGAACAGGTTAGCACTACGGTCTTCAGTGGCAGCGCATCTCTTACCTGGTCCATCGGCTGTCACCAACGCCTCGCGCTGCATTCTGGCATCTGAAAGACAAAGGCTTACCTACTCTTCGCATGCTCCGGAAGTCTTCGCACTGCATTCCGGCATCTGAAAGACAAAAGCTTACCAGCTCTTCGCACGCTCCGGAGGCCTTCGGCGCTGCATCCCGCATCTGAAAGACAAAAGAAGGTGCGCTTAAAGACATTGGGCAACTTTATTACTCACGTGCCATTACTCCTTCCCACGCCGAATCCAGTGGGTATTCCAGCACCCTTCAGCTTCTCTAAAGCTCTGAACTTGTATCTGCAAGATAAAAGGGACAGTTAGTGCGCATCGTGAAGCAGGCTACAAGCGCTTACTTACGCGCTTCCAGGCGCTTCTATTCCTCACGCGGGTTCGATCCTCAACTCTCATCAGCCCGCCATCCGCCATCACCGGAACCCTGCAAAACAAGAGATATCATTACAAAAGACTTTTAAGACATTTGAAGTGCCCAGAACTTACCGTTCGTGCAGTTAACGACGGATAGCAGTCCTCTGAGGTCAAGAGGCCTGCACTCTTATCCAGTGAAGAAACTGGTTACGGCACCCTGCCCCGAGGCAGATGGAGAGCTCGGCGTTCACTTACCTAAGGTGAGGGCGTTAACCTTTGGGGTTCTACAGGAGAAGAGAAAGGGAAGAGGAGAGAGGCACCCAATAACCCCAGTTCATTAATCCCATATTTTCTATCTGCAGACATCTTACTCTTCGAGTCAGACATACAGTGCACAGAGGTCCAGCTCAAAGAGCCAACCGTGTGTTACACATCACCTTTGAAGATACAGCATTCACCCAGTCAAGACCGGCGCCTCTGCGGGAAACAGGTGAGCGTTACAAAACACAAAGCCTACCGCAAAACTCCCACCCAGGCGCTATGGAAATCTCGGATACCGACCAGCTAGCCCAGTTACTTGGGGAACTAAGAGCAGAAGTGCATGCAGCCCGTCAGGAAACGAATGCTCTAAGAAGGGAACTGATTATTTCCAAGGAGCGAACAGACGATCTCGCTAGACAATTGCTACAGTCACAAGCCGGACAAACTCTGTTACCCGTATCAGGGGCAAATCTTCCTTCAACATCCTCTACGAACCCAGTGCAGATCAACCTACCTGGGAATGTACCTCTGGCTCCGCCCGAACGATTTTCTGGTGACCCAAAGAGGTTTGCAGTATTTATTAATCAGTGCCGGTTGCACTTCTTATGCCGGCCAGCAGCCTTTCCAACTGATCAAGCTAAGGTAGCTTTCGTGCTTTCGTACCTTTGTGGCAATGCGGCAGACTGGTCGATCCCTCTAGTTAATCAAGATGATCCGGTTCTCCATGATTTTCAAGCTTTTCAGCTCAGTATGGAAAAACTGTTTGCAAGACATTCACAGGGGCAGGCCTTGGACAATGAGCTCCTTTCATTGCGACAAGGTAATCAAGACCTTTTGGCTTATATTGCGTCTTTCAACAGACTGATAGTGGAAACTCGATGGCCTGAGAACAAAAGGATTACGCTGTTTTATAGAGGTCTACGTGGAGAGCTCAAAGATGTGTTAACCCAAGTAGTGAATCCCCCGCAAGACTGTTCGGACTAGATTGACTTAGTCGTTCAAATTGACCACAGACTGCAGAACAGGAAGGCCGATCGTTCCAAGTTTGATGCTCGAGTATTTTCCAAACCACCAACTCCTACCAAAGGAGTAGACTCCGGGGAACCCATGCAAATAGGGGGCCTGAAAGGACCACTAACACAAATGGAGCGGGAAAGGAGAAAACAGCTGCAATTATGCCTCTATTGCGGAAACTCGGGGCACTTTCTTCGAGACTGTCCGGTGAAACCAGCCAAGAAGGCAGTAGGAGCTGCAGTTACCAGGGTCACAAACTCTGAGCAGGGAAACGACCTCGCCCGACAAGAATAGAGGTCCTCTTGCCGAGCGTTAAAACCAGTTCCGTGACCTCGCATTTCGTGATACCTATGGTCCTCATTAGCCCTGAACATCCGGATCGATTACATGCGATTGAAGCTTACGTCGACAGCGGTGCCATCGGCAATTATGTGGATCATGAAATGGTTTTGAGGATGAATCTGACTCTTTGTCCAAAGGCTGTAAAGGACGTCATTACTACGGTGGATGGTACGGAGATAGCCTCCGGACCAGTAACGCATACCACCCAAGAAGTGACGCTAGTAAGTCAAGATGGACACCATGAGAAGATCGTGTTCGATGTGATCAAGGCCCCTCAGTTCCAGATTATTCTAGGAATTCCTTGGTTAGAGAAGCACAATCCTCAGATCGATTGGCGAGCAAGAACGGTTCAGTTTCCAGAATGTGTCTCTACTTGTCACCCTCGACCTGGTGTTGCACTGGCAGCAATTTCCTCGGAGGCTCCCCAGTTACCTCCTGAATACCTAGAATTCCAAGATGTTTTCCGGAAGGATCAGGCTAACTCTCTACCTCCTCATAGGTCTTATGACTGCCAGATAGACCTGATACCTGGATCTACTCCTCCTTGTAGTAGAATTTATGCCCTCACCGAGCCTGAGAATCTTCACCTCCGACAATACCTGGATCAATACCTAGCGAATGGGTTTATTCGTCCTTCCAAGTCCCCTGCTTCCTCAGCTTTGTTCTTCGTTCCAAAAAAAGAAGGGGACCTTAGAACTTGTATAGATTATCGCGCCCTGAACCAGATCACCGTTAAGAATAGATATCCGTTACCTTTGATCCCTGAACTCCTGGACCAAGTCAGAAAAGCATGCATATATACAAAGCTGGATCTTAGAGGAGCCTACCACTTGGTACGAGTAAAAGAGGGCGATGAATGGAAGACGGCCTTCCGCACCAAGTATGGGCTATTTGAATATCAGGTCATGCCCTTCGGACTTTGCAGTGCCCCGGCCGCCTTTCAATATTTTATGAACGATGTCCTCAGGGAGCTCATAGATGTGTGTGTTGTTGTTTACATTGACGACATCCTCGTTTATTCTTCATCGGAAACTGAACATCGGAAACACGTGAAAATGGTCCTCGAGAGATTGCATCAACACAAACTTTTCGCTAAGTTGGAAAAATGTGTTTTCAACGTGACTGAAGTTGAATTCTTGGGATTCATATTATCACCTAGCGGAGTGCGTATGGATTCAAAGAAGGTCGATGCAATTCTCAAATGGCCATCGCCATCCTCCGTAAAAGGTGTTCAAAGCATGTTAGGCTTCGCTAACTTTTACCGCAGGTTTATCCCCGAATTCTCTCGAATAGTCCAGCCCACCACCGCCTTGTTAAAGAAAAACAAACGTTTTGAATGGTCTACCGAGGCGGAACAAGCTTTCCAGAATTTGAAGACTAGATTTATCTCTGCACCGATCTTAAAACATCCTCGCCCAGAACTCCCCTACATCGTTGAAACTGATGCTTCGAGCCTTGCCATGGGGGCAGTTCTATCACAAAAGGACCCAGTAACCAATCAGTTGCATCCCGTGGCATTTTGGCCCCGCAAATTCTCGCCTCCTGAAATCAATTACACTATTACTGATAAGGAACTTCTAGCTATCAAGTCCGCCTTTAAGGCTTGGCGGCATTATCTTCTGGGGGCCCGACACACCGTTACTGTGATTACAGATCACCGAAACCTGCAATATTTGAAAACCGCAAAAGCTCAATCCTCTAGGCAACTCAGTTGGGCACTATTCTTTGCCGAGTTTGACTTCATAATTACCTATCGACCTGGTACAAAAAACGGTAAAGCTGATGCCCTTTCTCGGATGGGAGTGGAAGAACATTTGATCAATCCTAAACCTGTACCTATCATTCCCGAACAAAGAATTCTAGGTGTAATCACCACACAATCCATAGAGGAAGTTAAGGATAAAGCCAGGCTACTGGTAACTCCAGCAGACATACAGAATTGGCATCTGCAGGGAAAGGACTTTACGGTGAAGGACAACCTATTATATTTCCAAGAACGGTTATACCTGCCCAGCACAGATTTACAGAAAAAGGTAATCTCTTGTTATCACGATTCTTTAATAGAAGGACATCCCGGTATGACCAAGACCTCGGAAAAGATCAAGCGCTTCTTCTGGTGGGCGTCTTGGAAAAAAGATATCAGAGACTTTATAATGTCCTGTGGAGTATGCGCCCAAAACAAGAGTCAAAAGGAAAAACCAGCCGGCCTCTTACGCCCTATTGACATCCCGCCTCGCCCTTGGCATACGCTTTCTATGGACTTCATCACAGATCTACCTCCATGCTCCGGATACAATACGATCCTTGTAATCGTGGACCTATTCTCCAAGATGGCGCATTTCATTCCACTCAAAGGCTTACCAACAGCAGCAACTCTGGCCCGAGAATTTCTCGAAAACATCGTCCGACTGCACGGTTTTCCTTCAGTTCTAATTTCGGATCGAGGTAGTCAATTTATTTCTCATTTTTGGCGAAGTTGCTGTCGGTCGGCTCAAATTGATGTGAGACTTTCGACCAGCCACCACCCTCAAACCGACGGACAAACCGAGAGGACCAATCAAACTCTGGAACAGTATTTGCGCTGCATGCTACAACAAACTGAAAAAACTTGGAAAGATATCCTTTGGATAGCCGAATATGCCTACAATAACTCTGTCCACTCGGGAACTGGGAAAACCCTGTTTTTTCTTTTATACGGTAGTCACCCTCGAACCTCGGAGTTGGATCCACTCCAAGATCTTGGAACACCAGCAGTAGACCACCTGCATTCTACAATCACCCAAGCCTTTAAGAAAGCCGTTTCTCACCTTCAAAGGGCTAAAGAACAATACAAGAAAGGAGCAGACCAACATCGGAAGGAAGCCCCCCAATATCAAGTAGGAGATCAAGTCTGGTTATCCACCAAATATCTACCTCTAAAAGGACCACGCACATTCAACCCAAGATACCTTGGTCCCTATTCCATCACTACCATAGTAAATCCAGTAGCGGTCAAGTTGGACTTGCCCCCTCACATGAAGATACATCCGGTCTTCCACGTCTCTCTATTAAAACCCGTGCAACCTCAAACCCGACTAACTACATCTCCAAAACCTATTCTAGTTGATGGAGAACTCGAGTTTGAAGTCAAAAGCATCCTGGATTCCAAGATCTCCAAATCTAAACTATTTTACCTGATTGACTGGAAAGGCTACGGTCCCCAAGAAAGATCTTGGGAACATGCAGAATATGTCCACTCGCCTCGTCTAATCAAAAGATTTCATCGAACATTTCCTAACAAGCCCAAACCCCCGGAGAAGCCCGGTTTGGGAGGGGCCTTGAGGGGGGGTGCTGTCATGATCTCTGCTTCCAAAAGATCAGGACTTACCCGACTCCCTTGGAAGCAGACCCATAACCCCGGTTCCGAGTGCCAGCCAGTCCCAATTGGGACCTTTTGGACCCTGTCCTGGCGCCAGTGGCACCAGGCTCATAAAGATGCCCAGTCCCAGCGCTGGAAGCGCCGGGCTCATAATGCTTGGGTGGACTTACCTGCAGCAGACCATGCTGCTTACTTACCTGCCAGTTGAACCCCTGATCCTCTTCTGTTTGGGACTACTTTTCCTGTTGGGTGGGGCAGGAGCCACTCCCTAGGTTCAGAACACTGGAACTCTTCTGGAAAGCAGGAACTCTTTTCTTACCTAGGCGTGGCTGTGGAAGGAGACACCTAAGCACTACAGGAGGCTATTTAAACCACACCCGATGGATGAATCTTGCTTTGTGTTATTCTGCATTCTCTGCAGCAGAACGCTGTTAGGCAGAAACCTGTGCAGTTCCCTTGGGGACCACTGCAAAAGATTTAAGACTACAGGTATAGCAGTAAACCCACTTGGTAGCAGTCTGCACCACCCAGATTTACCTGGTAGCTGTGGCTGAGCAGTCAGACTTCCCTCAAGAAGAGTTATGCAGTATGCAAAGTATACACAATATGTACTCAGGCACAATAGCACAAGCAAACACTGACCAGAGCTTGGTGTTAAAAGTATATAGTTATTTATTTATCAAACACACATAAGTTGAAATCACTCTAGCAAAATATAGTAAAAACACTTCAAACACAGTTATAATGAAAGCAGTTTCAACCCTTACTCCTATCTAGACAACTCTAGGTTAACACCACCTAATTAAAACAGAGGTGAGCGCTTAACGTTAGATGACACTCTAGTAGGTTAAAGAAAGGGGTAAAAAGAAACAGAAATGGGTTAAACACACCACTCTAAGGTCCAGAACACTTGCAATAGGCTCAAAGAAGCACAAAGTCACAGGTGAGCAAAAGTCACTAGGCAGGGCCCACTCTTAGAGTAGCCGGAGCGAAAATGTGCCCAAGATCACACTGTTATTAGGGATTCAAAGTCTTGCAAAAGAGTTCGGAAAAGAGTTAGAGAGGCTCAGAAAGTTTAGCCAAAGTGTCCCAGGCAATCCCAGGATCGAAAGCCGAGGGCTAAAACTACCTCGTACAGTCGGTGGCAAGGGAAGCCAGGCGGAACACGGTACCTTAAGCGGAAAGGATCCTCCAGCGGTGGCAGTTGTTCCAGGCAGTGGCAGCAAGGCTCGACGTCGGTCAGGGGAGAAGAAGATCTCGCTGAAGAGCAGAAGAAGAAGGTCGTTGCACTGCCCGGGAAGAAACCAGCCGCGGAGTCCTCCGGTTAAAGGGTTGTACCGACTTTCGCGGTTGGGGTAAAAGTGGTGGGGTTCCGGTTGCCGGGGTGCTTGGCACTGGCAAGGCGGCCACGAGATACCTCGAGAAGCGGAAAGAAGGTGAAAACTGGTTGTCCCCACCAGTCAAGGGAAGGAGCCACTCCGTTAAGAGTTCTCCTCGGTCGTCGGGAAAAGTGGTGAGACGGTTCAGCAGGGCTCCACCGGGTGGTGTCGTCGAAGCAGGTCGGCTCAGCTCTTCCCTCGTCGGATTCTTGGTCCTGTGGCGACTTCTGAAGTTCCAGTCCCCAAAGCCCTGCTTTTATGCAGCAAACCCCCATTCACCCAGCCTAGCTGTCACTCAAACATGCTAAGTGGTGAGCCGGCCGGCTCACCACTTGGGCCAATCAGGACGGAGTGCGACTTGAGTTACCAAGGTAACTCAGTCCAGGGTGCCTAAATCCCCCTCCACCCCTCCTAAGTACCCCAGACAGAGTGGCACCACTTTGCAGGGCTTCTGTGGAGAAGCCCGCCAAAAGTGGAACAAAGGGCTCCACTTTGGGTCAGAGTTACAGAGGCGAACGCCAACGCCATTTTAGAATCAAGTTTTGGCAAAAAGTCCCAACCGGAGTTATAATAATAAATATATAAACCGGCGGTATGTTTAAGGCTACCGTAAATAAATAATTAAATGTGTTAGCCTAAAACAATGGGAAATCCCATAGGGAAATATTCGCGGTCGAATATAAAAAGTAGTTTCCACTGCCACCAGCCAAAACTCGATCAGGGGGGACGGAGACGTGCCCCCTCGACTAACAGACCCTGGGGCAATCGAATTGCCCCAGCCAGTACGTCCACAATATGATGGTTTGTACTGGTTCTGTTCAGGATTCAAGACTAGCAAAGTCTTTGGTGACTTTACAGGCCCTGGGAGACAGTAGTCAGTCCCAGGGTATGGAGTCTATGTTGGGGAGTCCCTAGGACACCCCTGGGTCACGGCACAGAGGGTGCTGTGTAACCCACATCAAAAAAAATACATGAGGCCCTATGGAGTAAAAGACCCCATAGCCCATTCAACACAAGGTTTAACCAAGAAAACACACTTCAACATGCCCAAGAGTGAGGGTAAAAAGAGTCTCACTCTTGGCAGGAGAAAAAAAGAAACCCCAGAAATCCAGCAAAGCTGCTGGGGGACTCACTAGGTAGGGAAATTCAGCCTAACCAGAGAATTCTCCCTAACACTCTCCCCCCCCAGACTAAGGGACAGGAGGATTTAATCCACTCCTGGATGAACCTCATACCTCTAGTCGATGATATACATCCTAGAGAGTCTATCAGCATTTTGATGGTGACACCCTGACCTGTGCTCAATGGTGAAATCAAACCCTTGCAGGCAGATTGACCATCTCAATAGTTTTGGATTTTCCCCTTTCATTTGCATTAACCATCTCAAGGGTTGGTGGTCAGTCTGAATAACAAAAGTAGAACCATACAAGTATGGCCTAAACTTCTTCAGCGCCCACACAATAGCAAAGCATTCTCTTTCGATTGTTGCCCACCTTGTCTCAGGATCCTTCAGTTTTCTACTGATGAAGCAAATGGGGTGCTCCCTACCCTTCTCATCCAGTTGGCTTAGAACTGCACCTATACCCACATTGGAAGCATCAGTTTGTACAATGAAAGTTTGGTGGTAGTCAGGAGCTCTCAATACTGGAGCTTGGCAAAGAGCTCTCTTCAGTTTTTCAAAGGCCTGATTGCACTCCTCATTCCATTTTACCTTTTTAGGGAATTTAGGAGAGGAGATTACATTCAGTGGAGAAGCTATGGTCCCATAGTTCTCAATGAAATTCCTGTAATACCCAGTGAGGCCTAGGAAGGCTCTCACTTGGGTTTGAGTAGTTGGTGTTGTCCAACTTTGCACAGCTTCAATCTTGCTGAGCAAAGGCCTTATTTCTCCACCTCCTACCTCATGCCCAAGGTAGACCACTTTACTTTGACCAATCTGGCACTTACTGGCTTTGATTGTCAAATGGGCCCGTTCCAGAGCCTGCAACACATGTCCTAGGTGGTTCACATGTTCTTCCCAGGAGTGGCTGAAGACTGCAATGTCATCCAAGTATGCCATGCAGAAATCTTCCATCCCAGCCAGAACTTGGTTCACCATCCTTTGGAATGTGGCAGGTGCATTTTTTAATCCAAAAGGCATGACCTTAAACTGGTACAAGCCAACTGGGGTTGAAAATGCAGTCTTCTCCTTGGCATGGTCTGTCAGGGCTATTTGCCAATAGCCTGACGTAAGGTCAAATGTGCTGAGGTACTTGGCTGCACCAAGTTTATCCACCAACTCATCTGTCCTGGGCAAAGGGTGGGCATCAGTCTTGGTGACTGCATTTAGAGCTCTATAGTCCACACAGAATCTCAAGTCTTTGGATCCTGCCTTTGGTACTAACACAACTGGGCTAGACCATGGACTAGTAGAGGGTTCTATTACCCCGAGATCAAGCATCTTCTTGACCTCTCCTTTGATGTGGGTTCTGATATGTTCTGACATTCTGTACCCTCTGCTTTTGACTGGCAGACAGTCACCAGTGAGTATCTCATGCTGGCCCCACGGGGTCAAGCCTGGTGACAGTGAGAACAGGGAGGCAAACTGATTTAACATAGATTTGCACTCCTCTTGTTGCTCAGGTGTCAGGTCTGAAGAGAGATTAACTCCTTCGACTTTTTCATCTAAAGGCACCCCTCTGAGGAGATCAGGGAGAGATTCACTCTCTTCCTCCTCTGCAGCTGAAGCTAGGAGCAAGGCTCCTACGTCAGGTCTGGAGATGTATGCTTTTAGTCTGTTGGTGTGGAAGACTCTAGGCGCTTCCCTGGGTCTGCCCAGATCCACCAGATAGTTGACCTCTCCAAGCTTTCCCACAATCTTGAAGGGTCCCATCCACTTGTCTTGCAAGGCCCTCTGCCTTGTTGGGAGCATAACTAGAACTTGCTGGTCTTGAGTAAATTCAACCATGTTAGCCTTCTGGTCATGCCAATGTTTGACCAGAGCTTGACCAGCTTTCAAGTTGTCACTTGCTTCTGCCATCATGTGTGACATTCTCCTCCGGAGACCTATCACATAGTCAGTCACTCTGACTGGCTTGAGGGGAGGAGCACCTTCCAACCCCTCCTTAATCAGGGCCAATGGACCCCTGACCGGATGGCCATAGAGAAGCTCAAAGGGAGAATAACCTACTCCCTCCTGAGGGACTTCTCTATAAGCAAAGAGCAGGCATGGCAGTAGAAGGTCCCATTTTTTCTTAAGGGGTTCCTCTAAAGCACCTATCATGCTCTTCATGGTTCTGTTAAACCTTTCAACCAACCCGTTTGTCTGAGGGTGGTATGCTGTTGAGAACTTGTAAGTAACTCCACAGGTTTTCCATATGGCTTTCATGTAGTGGGACATAAAGTTTGACCCCCTGTCAGAGATTACTTCCTTAGGAAACCCAACCCTGGTGAAAATACCAAGGAGGGCCTTAGCCACAGCCGGAGCTGTAACAGTCCTCATAGGAATTGCCTCAGGGTACCTAGTAGCATGGTCTACTACAACAAGTATAAACCTGTTGCCTGAGGAGGTTGGGGGATCAAGGGGACCAACAATGTCAATCCCTACCCTCTCAAATGGGACTCCCACAACTGGGAGAGGCACTAAAGGTGCCACATTCTTGGAACCAACCTTACCAGAAACCTGGCAGGTATGGCAGCTCTTACAATATCTATCTACTTCAGCCCCCATCTTTGGCCAATAAAAGTAGAGTGAGAGCCTTTCCTTGGTCTTCTTGAAACTCAAGTGACCAGCCAAAGGTATCTCATGGGCTAGTTGTAAGAACTGTTGTCTGTTCTCTTGTGGGACTACAAGGCGTTTGTAGTCTCCAGGTTCAGACTCAGTGGGTTCACTGTAGAAGAGGCCATCTTCCCAGTGCAACCTATACTTCCCAGGCTCTTGCCCATCAGCTTGAGAAGCTGCCTGGTGGCGGAGACCTTCCAGAGTTGGACATTCTCTTTGCCCCTTACGGAAAGCAGCCCTGCTAGGCCCACCTTCTGCCAGTAAAGACTGCAGCTCAGGATGGTCCTCAGGGTCCAAATCTCCAATAAGGTTTGGGCCTCCCTCTAGCTCTTCCTCAGAGTCTAGCTCAACCACACAGGGTTGTACCTCCCTCTCAGCCTCAGCTGGAGGTGGAGTTACAGGTGTAACTTTGGACAACCTAGGGGAAGTCCTTGTTGGAAGCACTGGAGTGCTTGCTGCTGGCTTTTTCCTAGGAGTCTTGGGTTGCCCCTTTGCTCCTGATCTGGTTGTTACTGCAGTAAGTTGTTCCAGTGGGAGAGGAGTGATTTCTGTCATCATCTCCTGAGATAACCCTCTCAGGGTTTTCTCTCTTGCAGGTTTTGTGAGCTCCTGTAACCTTTTGCTAGGGGGTCTGGGGGTATGAGATACAACTCCAAGAGCTTTGAGGTCATTACCCAACAGAACCCTACCTGGCACTTCACATTGTACACTGACAGGTATTTTTACAGCCATATCATTACATTGGATGAGAACTGGTAACTGGGGACACATCTGCACAGGCCCACCAGCTATCTTGGTGAGGCATTTGGGTGCCTTAGCAACATCCTCTGCCTTGAAAAATGATTCATCCACCACAGTTATGCTGGCCCCAGTGTCCCTAATGGCAGGAGTCTCCTGGCCATTCACTTGGACACTGTCTTTATAATACTCTTTAGTATTATCTGGGATAGAGTTATATACATCTAAATTCTGTTGTTCCCACAACCCCAGAGAGACTAAAGAAACACTAGCTGAGACTCCAGCGGGTTCATCAGCCAGTAATAGAAAGTTTCCACTTGCCATATGTACTTCCTCTTCTGGAGCGAAGGCTAAGGAGGCAAGTTGGACCCCTGAAGGTTTACCCTTACATCTGGGATCTCCTTTCACATGGTCAGTAGCCTTACAAACAAAGCATGAGCCAAAGGCTCGCTGGAATGGAGGCTTGTTCTGACCTCCTTCTGGTCTGGGACCAGAAGGTACACTAGCCTGATTCGGTTTCCCTTGTGGCTTACCCTTATAGTTTTGTTTGGGGCCCTCTTTGGAATTTGTAGTATTTGAATTCTCTTTGGAGTCCTTTTTAGGCTGTCTCTCCCCATCCTTTTTCTGAGTTACCCCAGAATCCTTGTGAGTGGCCCTGTTGGCAACCCACAAGTCAGCAGCCTTAGCTAGTTTCCGGGAATCTAATTCCTTGGAATCAGCCAAGTGTTGTCTGAGCTCAGGAGAGCAGGCATCATAAATAGTCTCCAACATAAACAAATTCTTCATACCTTCATAAGTGTTCACCTTGTAACCCTTAATCCATCCCTCTAAGTTTTTCAACCCTTCACTCACCCAGGTAGCCCAAGGGGTACCATCATGCTTTTTGAGGCTCCTAAACCTCTTAGGATACTGGGAAGGGGTCTTCCCAAACCTAGCTATCAAAGCTAGTTTCACACATTCATAGTCCTTCTTATCCTCCTCCCCCATCTCCATTACCACATCAGTTGCAGCAGGGGGAAGCCTAGAGAACAACCAGGTGAGTAAGCCATTTCCTGTGATGTTCTGGAGCCCATGATTATATTCAAACAGAGACAACCAATCCAACACATCCAACTTAGGCTCATACATACCAACCAATTCTTTAGGCATCCGGGGTCTTTTAGGACTGGAACTTCTAGAGGAGCCAGAGAGAGAAGCATTCTCAACAGATAATTTCTTCATTTCTAGCTCATACTTGAGCTCCATTTCCCTTAGCCTTAGTTCTTTGTCAGTTTGAGCATTCAGTTTCTTATACTCCAATTCTAGTTTCATTTTCTCCAGTTCAAAGTACTGAGGACTAAATGTGGGACCTGGTAAAGGCCCAGTAGGTACAGCAGGTAGAGCAGGCAGAGGCCTAGGGGGGACAGTCACAACAGCCTCACCCTCCTCTTCTGACTCTTCCTCAGAATCATCAACATTTTGCTCCATGTTAATTTCAATACTGTCATCTACAGTGGCTGGAGTGGTAGGTTCCTCTGAACCCTCACCCAGACTTTGGTTAGCTAACAATCTTTCAATCAGCTCCATTTTCTTGCCCTTAGTCAGGAGGTCCTTATGTTTACAGAGCACTCTTAAACAATCAGCAGTTTTGGCTGCAAGGGACTCTTGACTATAGCTTTCTATAACTGACATGTTAGAGGTTTACTTTTATAGTGCTAAGCTTTGTGGTTAGTTGCACTAAGGTATCTAAAGCACACTAAAATGTATACTTAATACAAATCCCACCGCTGTACACCAGTGTTAGGCAGAAACCTGTGCAGTTCCCTTGGGGACCACTGCAAAAGATTTAAGACTACAGGTATAGCAGTAAACCCACTTGGTAGCAGTCTGCACCACCCAGATTTACCTGGTAGCTGTGGCTGAGCAGTCAGACTTCCCTCAAGAAGAGTTAGGCAGTATGCAAAGTATACACAATATGTACTCAGGCACAATAGCACAAGCAAACACTGACCAGAGCTTGGTGTTAAAAGTATATAGTTATTTATTTATCAAACACACATAAGTTGAAATCACTCTAGCAAAATATAGTAAAAACACTTCAAACACAGTTATAATGAAAGCAGTTTCAACCCTTACTCCTATCTAGACAACTCTAGGTTAACACCACCTAATTAAAACAGAGGTGAGCGCTTAACGTTAGATGACACTCTAGTAGGTTAAAGAAAGGGGTAAAAAGAAACAGAAATGGGTTAAACACACCACTCTAAGGTCCAGAACACTTGCAATAGGCTCAAAGAAGCACAAAGTCACAGGTGAGCAAAAGTCACTAGGCAGGGCCCACTCTTAGAGTAGCCGGAGCGAAAATGTGCCCAAGATCACACTGTTATTAGGGATTCAAAGTCTTGCAAAAGAGTTCGGAAAAGAGTTAGAGAGGCTCAGAAAGTTTAGCCAAAGTGTCCCAGGCAATCCCAGGATCGAAAGCCGAGGGCTAAAACTACCTCGTACAGTCGGTGGCAAGGGAAGCCAGGCGGAACACGGTACCTTAAGCGGAAAGGATCCTCCAGCGGTGGCAGTTGTTCCAGGCAGTGGCAGCAAGGCTCGACGTCGGTCAGGGGAGAAGAAGATCTCGCTGAAGAGCAGAAGAAGAAGGTCGTTGCACTGCCCGGGAAGAAACCAGCCGCGGAGTCCTCCGGTTAAAGGGTTGTACCGACTTTCGCGGTTGGGGTAAAAGTGGTGGGGTTCCGGTTGCCGGGGTGCTTGGCACTGGCAAGGCGGCCACGAGATACCTCGAGAAGCGGAAAGAAGGTGAAAACTGGTTGTCCCCACCAGTCAAGGGAAGGAGCCACTCCGTTAAGAGTTCTCCTCGGTCGTCGGGAAAAGTGGTGAGACGGTTCAGCAGGGCTCCACCGGGTGGTGTCGTCGAAGCAGGTCGGCTCAGCTCTTCCCTCGTCGGATTCTTGGTCCTGTGGCGACTTCTGAAGTTCCAGTCCCCAAAGCCCTGCTTTTATGCAGCAAACCCCCATTCACCCAGCCTAGCTGTCACTCAAACATGCTAAGTGGTGAGCCGGCCGGCTCACCACTTGGGCCAATCAGGACGGAGTGCGACTTGAGTTACCAAGGTAACTCAGTCCAGGGTGCCTAAATCCCCCTCCACCCCTCCTAAGTACCCCAGACAGAGTGGCACCACTTTGGAGGGCTTCTGTGGAGAAGCCCGCCAAAAGTGGAACAAAGGGCTCCACTTTGGGTCAGAGTTACAGAGGCGAACGCCAACGCCATTTTAGAATCAAGTTTTGGCAAAAAGTCCCAACCGGAGTTATAATAATAAATATATAAACCGGCGGTATGTTTAAGGCTACCGTAAATAAATAATTAAATGTGTTAGCCTAAAACAATGGGAAATCCCATAGGGAAATATTCGCGGTCGAATATAAAAAGTAGTTTCCACTGCCACCAGCCAAAACTCGATCAGGGGGGACGGAGACGTGCCCCCTCGACTAACAGACCCTGGGGCAATCGAATTGCCCCAGCCAGTACGTCCACAATATGATGGTTTGTACTGGTTCTGTTCAGGATTCAAGACTAGCAAAGTCTTTGGTGACTTTACAGGCCCTGGGAGACAGTAGTCAGTCCCAGGGTATGGAGTCTATGTTGGGGAGTCCCTAGGACACCCCTGGGTCACGGCACAGAGGGTGCTGTGTAACCCACATCAAAAAAAATACATGAGGCCCTATGGAGTAAAAGACCCCATAGCCCATTCAACACAAGGTTTAACCAAGAAAACACACTTCAACATGCCCAAGAGTGAGGGTAAAAAGAGTCTCACTCTTGGCAGGAGAAAAAAAGAAACCCCAGAAATCCAGCAAAGCTGCTGGGGGACTCACTAGGTAGGGAAATTCAGCCTAACCAGAGAATTCTCCTTAACAAACGCTCATCGTGTCTTCTGCTTCTGATCCTGGGCCTAAGGGAACAAAGGCTTACCATCCTGGAATCCAGTCTTCAGCAGCACCTGTAAAGTCAAAGAAAGAACAGGTTAGCACTACGGTCTTCAGTGGCAGCGCATCTCTTACCTGGTCCATCGGCTGTCACCAACTCCTCGCGCTGCATTCTGGCATCTGAAAGACAAAGGCTTACCTACTCTTCGCATGCTCCGGAGGTCTTCGCACTGCATTCCGGCATCTGAAAGACAAAAGCTTACCAGCTCTTCGCACGCTCCGGAGGCCTTTGGCGCTGCATCCCGCATCTGAAAGACAAAAGAAGGTGCGTTTAAAGACATTGGGCAACTTTATTACTCACGTGCCATTACTCCTTCCCACGCCGAATCCAATGGGTATTCCAGCACCCTTCAGCTTCTCTAAAGCTCCGAACTTGTACCTGCAAGATAAAAGGGACAGTTAGTGCGCATCGTGAAGCAGGCTACAAGCGCTTACTTACGTGCTTCCAGGCGTTTCTATTCCTCACGCGGGTTCAATCCTCAACTCTCATCAGCCCGCCATCCGCCATCGCCGGAACCCTGCAAAACAAGAGATATCATTACAAAAGACTTTTAAGACATTTGAAGTGCCCAGAACTTACCGTTCGTGCAGTTAACGACGGATAGCAGTCCTCTGAGGTCAAGAGGCCTGCACCCTTATCCAGTGAAGAAACTGGTTACGGCACCCTGCCCCGAGGCAGATGGAGAGCTCGGCGTTCACTTACCTAAGGTGAGGGCGTTAACCTTTGGGATTCTACAGGAGAAGAGAAAGGGAAGAGGAGAGAGGCACCCAATAACCCCAGTTCATTAATCCCATATTTTCTATTTGCAGACATCATACTCTTCGAGTCAGACATACAGTGCACAGAGGTCCAGCCCAAAGAGCCAACCGTGTGTTACACATCACCTTTGAAGATACGGCATTCACCCAGTCAAGACCGGCGCCTCTGCGGGAATCAGGTGAGCGTTACACTCACATGACAGCTTGGTGGCTCCACAGACTCTTGGGCCTTATGGCTTCTTGCGTGTTGGTGCTACCTCGTGCGCGCCTGAAGATGAGACGCTCTCAGCAAGTGCAGCGCTTACCGGCGCTCCATTCCACAGACCTGCAAAGTGAGAAAATCCATGTTATAAACTTGTCAAGTTATCCACAAAGTTAGCAGACCACAGATTCAACGTACCTGACCTGATCTCCGTAGCAGCTGTCTTCAGTAGAGGAGCTACGTTCCGAGTTCCTCACCTCAAACCTACAACGTTCTTCGGCAGCCGCGGCCATATTCCACTGAGCTTCTGAACTCTGATACTCCGACAACCTGAAATACAAGGTACAGAGTTATAAGAGACATCAAAAACAAATACCACTCAAGAAAATAAATCATGTGCTTAGACTCATCTGAGACATTCCACGAACCTCAGAGAGTTTTCAAGCGATGGGCTTTTTAGCGAACTCCAGCAGCAACACCACGCAATCTTGTTGCACCGCGTGCCATCAAATTACTTGCGCAGACCTCGATGGACAGTATGTCGCGGGTGTTCCAAAATTGCCTGTATTTCCTTTGGGAGGTTTTTTCCTTCAACCTGTAAGAGAGAGAGAGAGAGATTGAACATGAACCCAGAGACTACAATATACCTATTGACAACACCAAGGTTCAATATCAAGATACTTACAATCTCAGGGCTCTTCCAAGTTCTTAAGCAAAAAGGTGCACTTCATCTTGCTACAGCCGCATTACCAACGTGCCCCTGCGTGACAGCAGGACAGAGAGCTCCATAACTAAAACTCACAGATGAGAAGAAGGGGAGGGGATATTCTGTACAGTAAAGAAGCACAAAAGAGTGGGAAGCACAACAGAGTGGGAAGGGGCCAAAGATCTTTGACCTACATTAAGAATCATTCCTTGTTCCTTTTTTCTCTCGTTAATACAGAGGGGTACCTTTCCAGCACAGTAGTTTCAGCATTCATAGTACCTAGCCAACCTACACTCCTGCAGAAATAAGGTAAGCATTACAATAGCACGCACAGCACCCGTTGGCTTCAGTTCAATTTTTCCGCGAATGCTATCGCTTGGGAAATACGGTGCGCTTCTTCACTTCGTGACGACTTCATTTCTTCGAGAAATCGAGAATGTCTTCGTCGACATTGACAATCCCGAAGACCGGGTTCAAAAAGTGCTGTGATTGTGGGTCGAAAATGTCATTGACTGATCCTCATCATATATGTTTGTAGTGCCTCTGGGTAGACCATAAGCGATGACAGGAAAGGCCTTGAAGGAACGAAAGAGGAAATTGACGATAGGTCGAAACACCAAATCTCCTACCCCCACCAAAAAACCTTCGACTAACGAGTCGAGAGGCCTCCTAGGAGGAAGAAGGTTAAGCGGTTGAGATCAAGGAGTGGCTCCCACCACTCCTCATCATCGTCGAAGAAGCCTAAGAAGAAACACCATAGGTCGCCTTCTTCGACTTCATCATCGGACGCTTCCCATGAGAGGGAATCTTTCCCAACTATAAAAGCCACTCCGGCAGAGTAGGAGGCCTTCAGAGCAGAGATGCTCAAGATATTTGAAAAAAAAGCCTCCAAGCCATGCTCCTACTGTGCCTTCCAAAGAACCCGGGAAGGAAAGTGCCCGACCTAAATCCCATGCGCGTTCGAGCCCGGAATGAAGGCCTGATCCTCATCAGGAGCCGTCGAGGCCTCGATCCGATGTCGTAACATCGAACGATCCGTCGAGCCGAAAGCACAAACATAAGTTGAGGTCATCAACAACTTTGACGCCGGCGACGCCTTCAACGCCAGCCAAATCCTCAACATCGACTTTGACGCCAAAGGCATCGACGCCAGCTGCACCATCTACACTGCGCACCCAACCAAAGCCTATGGCGCCAATGAAAAACGTTTTGACGGCTCCTCCAGCGTCAAATTCATTGTTCATAAAACCCCTCATACCTGAGAAGAGCTATGTGCCTCTACCAAGAAAAGACTATTTTAAGTCCCTTACTTGTATATATGACGAGAATGAGGCTCCATTTCGCCTCCAGCTTGGTACACCAAATGTACCAGAAAGTTTTATCTCAGAGGAGTCAAGGTTGAGAGACCTTTATGACAACCTGTAGACGGGCAGTGGGGTAGAAACCTCACCTGAGTTGGAGTTTGGGAGACCAGAGGCTGGGGAGCATGCAGACAACTCATGTCCAAGGTAGTGGATTACATGTGGTGGAGTAGGCCTCCATTGCCATTCAAACAGGAAAATCTGACAGACATCCTGGATAAGGGTCCTCAGTCAGATCCTATATTACCTTTTCACATTGATCTGCAAAAAAGGGTGGCGACAAATTGGGAAACACCATAAACCAATCCGGCCTTAAATAAAAACTTGACAAAGAAGTACCGCTCTTCCAGTAGTGACCTGGACTACTTGTGAAAACACTCCACTCCAGAGAGTCTGAGGGTACAGGCAGCTACTGTAACTTCTAAGCAAGAGGCTTACCCTACCATCCCTCCAGATAGGGACAACAAAAGAGTAGATGGATGGGCAAAGAAGGTATTTTTTGCAGGGAGTATGGCGCTCAAATCAGCCAACTCCACATGTGGCCTTGCAAAATGTACATCAACCTCATGGCCACAACCACCTACAACAGGCCATTTCAAAAGTGGACAATGCCAAATGTGCCATTTTTCAGAAAATGCTAAAAGCTCAATTCTCAAACCCAACGGCATTGAAGTACCCATCAATCAGCTTATCAACTGTAACAACACATTTGTAATCTACTGGATCAAATGTCTATGCAATAGGCTCTACATTTGGAGCACCATCAGAGAACTCAAAATATGTATAGGTGAGCACATCAGAGCTATCAAGAATAAAGATCTCAGATCACCCCTCGCAACACACTATATGAACAATCACAATATAGAACATCTGGCACAACTGACATTTTTTGGAATTGAAAAACTTTCACCACCCCCAAGAGGAGGTAACTTGGAAAAAATGCTCCAAAAACGAGAAGCATTTTGGATAAATAATATGGACAACTGCCACACAGGTCTAAATTCTGACCAGGAACTACACCACTTCCTTTGAACATCGCAAACATTTATATACAAAACATCAGTACTCACACCATAATATTAAACGGGTGCACCAAACATAATCGCAACTATTTGCAGCCTTCAATTGACCTCAATCAGTTAATTCAAATGAATTAACCAAATCCTACATCTAAATAGTATAATTAACAAATCGCCTTTAGTTACAATCATCAATACCAACTACGAACTATATTAGTAATTACTACTCATTTTCATCAATGGGCAAGCCTCCATGAATCCCGTGAAATTCAAGCACAAAAACTTAACATTTTTTTTAATCATTATCAAACCAAAAGAAATAAGGGATGCATCCTATTTAAACTAGTTCTCATTTTTTTTCTCAATTAAAATCAAGAAATTGTAACCTTCAATATAAAAAATAAATACGAGCAGCAATTCCAAAACCAATCCAAAATGGCATCTGTGCGCATGACGTCACCACATAATGTAACGCAATGACATCATCGCGCACTATAATAATAGCTGTGAAATCATTTAACAAACATGGTAATTGGACCGCTGCAACTAGAAAAGGGCAAATCACAAAAACAACATAAAATTATTTTTCCACAATTAGATACCCTATGAACTTTTCCCTTCAACCAATTATACTCTAATTACTGCAATAATATGGGGAAAGAAATAGCATATAAAACAGCATATAAAAAATAATGTTTTCAACAGGAAGCTAACTCTGAACTAATGGGCTTGAAGCAAGACACCCCGTTATATACAATCCTCATTACTAGAAGTACTTACAATTACCTTAACCAGTGGACAGCATGAGGATGAGAGCACATGAGTATCTCAGTTAAAGCCTAAGCCCTAAAATGCTACTAGTATGTTTAACAACAAATGTTTACCTCTTTTGCTGTCTTTGAAAACAAGAACGTAGACATCTCTAGCCAGATGTGCAAACTTAACCTATGCAATTCTGCCCTACAGGCCGAAACCTGAAAGTTAAACATTGATTACAGCTATACCCATAATTTGAGGGTTATGACAGAAGTTATGCAACAAATGGATAACCAATAAAAAAATATTTTTCAACAATATCTTTAATCGACACACAACTAGAAAACTTAATATGTATCACAACAGATTTCTCTTTTTTCAAACAATATAGCTTCAAACCAATGTAGCACACACTTGGGACACGTGCATCCCTATTTCACTCTTTTAAGGGCATCATTACATCATCAAACAAACATTATGCACCTCGGGATGAACCGCCATATCATAAGGCAGGGAAACACGTGTTGAGGAGCAAACCAAGGAGCAAACCACATTAAAATAAAACGGCACAACCATTGCACCCATCAACAAATCACCAGAATGACAGTATAATCCTAACTACCTAAAAGGCAACAAGTAAGAATACCAAGTCATCATCACCTACCAATAAAGAAATCAGCAATTGATCAATATCCTATCCAATCGTTCACTCAACTAAGCACCCACAAATTTAAAGAACCCAAGAGTAAACAAATTGAAGGCAACAACTGAATGACAATTAATTTAGTCATGCAATGAAATAAGGATCTAAAGGCAACAATTGAATGGCATTAAATTCAATCATGCAGTTAATTATGTACTGAATCAAGGATCTAAAGGCAACAATTGAATGATATAAAAGCCAATTATACACGGAGCCAAGGACCCACAAACTCTATGAATAAGGAAGACAGCAACTGAATGATTACCAATTTAATTGTCCTTCCTCCATCGGATCCATCAACCCAATGAACTCAATATAGGATAGGATTCAAAGAACTGCTAAAGATACAGGTGTATATATACCATAATCAAAAGGCATCGAAATAAAGTAAAAGATTTGAAGAACTTACAGTGTGAATACTGTCATCATTTATACCTATCATCCAACAAACACAATTGCAATTAGTGAAAGTGCAACTGGATTCTCATCTCTTTGGTTCACTTGGTATATGCACCTACTGCAACTTCTAAGCAAGAGGCTTACCCTACCATCCCTCCAGATTGGGACGACAAAAGAGTAGATGGATGGGCAAAGAAGGTATTTTTTGCAGGGAGGATGGCGCTCAAATCAGCCAACTCCATATGTGTCCTTGCAAAATGTATGTTTACTTTGGGCCTGAATTGGAAACGCTGTGTTTTTATTCATTTCTGCGGCTAGAACCGTTTGTGTGAAGCTTACGGACCTTTTTCTGCACTTGCAACTTTAATTCAGCTGAACACACCCAGCCAGGACGTGGCGTATTTAAGAGAAGCTCGCCGGCACCCGTGTGGCGATCAGCCTGCAGGGCAGACAAGGGCGTAGCTGTTAGGCTGTTGGGCTGGGGGGCCGGTGCCGATATTTCCTTTCTGCTCCTAAAAGGATTTTGCGAGCTTTGGACTACTACAGTGCTCCTCCTAAAATTGGAATTGTCATTTCTGCAACGCTGCTCGACACGCCGCTGCTAAGCCCACATAGCCACTAAGCACTGTAGTGCTGCGGAGTGTGTGGAGACTATTGTGCCTGACGGATTGTTGCAAGTGTGAGGTGGTCGCTTATCTTGATACTGCCATACTACGCCACTCGAGGTAAGAGTGTATTATAAGCATTGGGAAGAATGCCGGGCAGAGCGACTACAAAGAGCAAGCACTATAATCTTAGGAAGAGCAAACCTTATGGAAAATGCTCACGTCATCAACATGAGGAACGAGCAACCGGGTCTAATAGAAACTGTGGGATGGCAAATGCCTCCTTTTCTGATAAACCAGTTAATAAAAAATGAGCTAATAAAGTCAAAACCTCCTGTGTCTCTGCACCCATCACAGACTTTTTTAAAGTAGGAAATGAACTTCCCACAAAAGAATGTCAAACAGTTGGTATCGTAAAAGTCACTGTGGCAGATATTCATGCATCAATGAGGGAGATGAGTGAGAGTATATCTCCCCCCACCTCCTCGGATGTAATAGATGATAACTTGTTATTAGAGCTATGCTATCGACTCTGTGGCTCCAATAGGGCTGCTGTTGAAGCAGAAGTCGCAATGGCAGAGCATATGAATGATAAATCCATCTCCCATACTACAGAAACATCGTGTCATTATGTTGAATCTACAGCACGTCTATCCAGCACGCCAAGTCTACTCCCATTGTCAGGCTTGCCTAGATATCAGACGCCTCATAACTTGGCACAGCCTGAGGTCATGAACATCTGTGACCACAATGGGTATGGTAATAATCATTCAAGAGCAGTGCCATCTGAGCCAACACCTGTCCCATCTGTTGGTTTACTGCATTTTGCTTTGCAAATATTGATGAAACTTGTGAACCAAATGTGTTATCAAACTGTGAAAAATGGCCAGCTATTGGAATCTCTTATGCAAGCGAAAGCTACTATACAAGCGACTAATCATATAAGTGGTAATGATAGTCATAGAGAAATAATACATGAGCCTAGTGCTCCCACTTCTTCTACTGGAGCTATTGAAGTTGTCGATTCATATAATGTACGTTCACACTACGGGACTGCATTTCCATGGCGGCAGAGCACATTCCCGGAGGGGATGAAAGAGACAGGTTCTTGGCCATAGTTAGAGACGGCAAAGAAGCCATGTGTGAGTCTCCTCAGTCAGGTCTGGATTCTGCTGAGAGCATCAACAGAGCTATGGCTAGAAGCACCGTTATGCGCAGATTCGCGTGGTTGAGGAAGTCGGGTTTTGCACCGGATGTGTAATCCAGAATTCTCAACATGCCCTTTGACGGGTCTCACCTTTTTGGAAACAAGGCTGAGAGTCTTGAGAAGTTGCAGACCTCGAAGGCAGCAGCCAAATCTTTAGGTGTCACTATTAGGCAACCTCAGCATTTTCAACCTAGTGGACAACCTTGGAGGGATAGATCTTTTTGCTACTACTTCCCAGTTGGAAGAGAGAGAGGAATCAGCCACCTCAAAAACTCTCTGAGGTCTTGAGACACAGTTCACCAGTGGGGGCAGACTGTCTTAGCATCTGGAAGAATGGTAAGGCATTACTTTGGATGCTTGGGCCTTGGAAACCATAACCCACGGTTACTGCCTTCCTTTTATACAGAGACCTCAGAACAATCCACTGGGGAGCCACTCTTTGAGGATTGCAGATCCGCTCCTTGTGCAGGAAATTTTAACCCTGCTAGAGAAAGGCGCTATAGAACCGGTGTCTGTAGCGGAGAGGAACAAGGGTTGGTATTCCCCTTATTTCCTCATATCAAAAAGTGCTCAGGACTGGCACCCATCTTGGACTTGAGATACTTGAACAAGTTCCCCAGGAAGGACAAGTTCAAGATGGTCACACTTTCTCAGATCCTTTAGGCCCTCCAACTCCAGGACTGGTTGGTGTCATTGGACATTCAGGATACTTATTTTCATGTGCCAATCCATCTCAAGCACAGAAAATACCTGAGGTTCTCAGTTGGCGGTTTTCACTATCAATTTTGAGTTCTGCCATTCGGGGTGACCTCCGCCCCAAGGGTTTTCACTAAACTGATGGTGGTAGTAGCAGCGAGTCTCAGGAGAGGGGGATGGGGTTCACGTCTACCCATACCTGGACAATTGGCTGATCATCCCAACGTCATATGACACTCCCTTCACAGACTGGGCTTCTCCCTCAATTACAAGAAGTCCCATATGACACCTTCTCAGAAACTCCAGCTCACCAGAGCTGTTCTGGATACATCCTTGGGAAAGAGACTTCCATCCAAGGTGAGGGCTCAAGACATTCTACAGATGCTCACAACATTTTTAAGTGCCCAGTGTCTCCTGGATTTCGATTTTTTGAGGTTGCTTGGCCTCATGGCATCCTGCAATTTTCTGGTGCCAGAAGCCCATCTGACAATGAGGTCCCTTCAATGGGCTCTCAGAACTCAATGGTCCCAGTTCTCAGGGAAGATGTCGGACCTACTCCAGGTTCCCAGCAAGTTTGCACAGGATCTTCTGTGGTGGGCCTGCGAGGACAACATTCTGAACCTTTTTGGCAGCAATGGCCGGAGATAACGGTAGTGATGAACGCCTCACTGAAAGGGTGAGGAGCCCACACCAACGATCTGACAGTCAGCGGTCATTGGTCTCCATCGGAGGCCAAACTACATATAAATCTTTTGGTGCTGAGGGCAATCAGACTAGCACTGAAGGCCTTTCTACCCTCTGTACAGGGAAAAAATGCCCTGATAATGACGGACAACACAGTGGCCATGTACTACCCCAACAGGAGAGGAGCTGTAGGGTCACTACCATTGTGCAGAGAGGCAATGCAGCTCCGGTACTGGGCAATTCAAGAAGGAATCTCCCTATCGCCAGTTCACCTAGCCGGATAGGAGAACACAACGGCAGAAATTCTGAGCAGGCAGAGCACAGTCTCCCATGAGTGGGAACCAGCTCAGGAAGCCCTTCAAGAGATCTTCACTCTTTGGGGAATCTCTCAAGTGGATCTGTTTGCGACAGGTGTCAACGGGAAGTGCGAACTGTACTGGTCCAGGGAATTTCCCCCAAGAGGAGCTCTAGGAGACGCGTTTGTGGTGGACTGGGAATTTCCACTCCTGTACGCGTTTCCTCCAATCCCTGTAATTCCTCGCGTAATAAGGAGGTTGAGAAGGTTCAGGAAATCCATTATCCTAGTTGCCCCGGACTGGGCCAGGAGGATATGGTACCCAAACCTTCTAGACATGTCCATCTGCCCTCTGATACGTCTTCTGCAAAGAGAGGACCTTCTCTAGCGAGAGAGGGTCAGATTTTCCATCCGGACATCAGGACTCTCAGACTTCACCCATGGTTTCTGAGAGGCTGAGATACAAGTATTGGGACCTCCCGGACAACGTAATGGAAGTTTTGCTTTCAGCCAGAAGGCCAGCAACCAAATCTTTATACCACTGCCGCTGGAATAAGTTCTGCAGCTGGTGTAGAGATAATAATGTTGATCCTTTCTCATGTAATACACCAATGGTGTTATTGTTTCTATTAAATCTGGCAAATCTGGGGCTCCAAATTGGTACCATCAAAGGATGTCTGGCAGCGCTTTCTATTATTAAGCGCACTTCAGAGGAAGTCTCCTACTTTAAGATTCCTTTAGTAGTACAAGTGCTAAATGGACTGAATAATGTTTACCCGCCAATCCCGTTTCAAGTCCCACTATGGGAACTCAACTTGGTATTAAACCATTTGATAGGAGCTCCTTTTGAGCCTCTACATTCTTGTCCATTAAGACTTCTAACTCTGAAAACTGTCTTCTTAGTGACAATAGCATCAGCCCGAAGGGTGAGCGAGCTACAGCTTTATCCTGCAAGCCTCCTCATACTTTTTTTTATAAAGACATAGTGGTACTAAAAGTGGAGCCTACATTTCTCCCCAAAATTGTTTCCGAGTTTCATATTACTCTGAAAATAACGTTACCATCTTTTTATCCTCCTCCAGATCCGGGGAAGGAAGAAGAAGGAAGAAGAAAGACTTCACAGGCTTGACCCTAGACGTGCACTGAGCTTTTGCATCTCCAGATTGGCAAAATTACGACAGGATGACCAGTTGTTTGTGGGCTATTCAGGTCACAAACTAGGACTAGCCATTACCAAGCAAACTATATCCAGATGGATAATACTAACTATATCGGAATGCTACAAGCTGGCAGATAAAGATCCTCCAGAACACCTACGAGCACATTCGACAAGGGGCATTGCAACTTTGTCTGCCTTGCAAAGGGGAGTTCCGATAAAAGATATATGTGCAGCTGCCACATGGTCGTCTATGCACACCTTTACTAAACATTACAGTTTAGACTCTTCCTCAGGCTAAGATTCTGCTTTTGCAAAAGCAGTTTTGCATTCAGTGCATACATAACCACTCTAATTTCTACTCTCACCTCGAAATTACGTAAACTGCTTTGGGATTGTACCAAAGATAAGTAATACGTGGGACGACACAAACCATTTGAAGAACAAGTTACTTACCCATGGTAACGTTCTTTCGACTGGATGTTCGTCCCACGTATTCCTTATCGCCCCTCCCAGCCAACCCTGCAGTAGAATTTCACTTTGCAGTTGCAGTCTCTGCTCTCTCAAGGGGAGTAACAGTCGAACACAAGGTAAAGCTCCACTCATCAAAATGCAATTGAGACCAATGGGCGCTTCACATGATACATATACCTGTGGTGACGTTGGTATCGAGACAGAGACCTCTGAGGGACATCGACTTGACAGACATCAACGCACAGCAACTCCTGCTGAATAATAAATTCAGAGGCAGCAAAGCTGGGATATTGGAAATATCAAAGATAAGGAATACGTGGGAGGAACATCCAGTCAAAATAACGTTACCATGGGTAAGTAACTTGTTCAATTAAATGAGAGACAGGTTTCACAAATTCACTTGCTCGCCTCAATCATTAGTTGTCTTGCTGTTACAGATCTGGGTTTCATAGCCTCCTGTACCTTGCAAGCGGGTTTGGCTCACAGCCCAATACATCTTTCCAGCAATGAGGGCCCTACTTTGAGGTGCATTTCACACCAGTTCTGGGCAATGCCGCAGGGCCGCCCAAGGCAAGGCAGAGTAACTGATGTTACCATCCGGCAGGCCAGGAGAGGGGCAGCTCCCGCGCCCACGCCTGCTCCTCTCCCCCACAAGCCACAGAGCCATGCAGTCTCTGTCACACAAAGCCGAGGAAGGGTGAGGTGTGAACAAGCGCCTCACCCTTCCACCAAGCAACAAGATGCTAAGCACCTAAGGAAAACCAACAGTCAGGTAGGGCCCAGGTTCAAAGACCTGCCCCCTCCTCAGGGGGCCAGACATGTCGGTTACCCGGCCGGGGGCTGGCGCACAGCCCCCACTACTATACACATCAAAAACCCAGGGCTCCCCTGGGTCTCCTAAATAAGAGCAGAATGCTCTATGAAAACACAATCTGTTTGTGGACCCTGAACGGGGACCCAAACTGACAGGAGGTTTGCTCTTCACTCAGCGTCTTCCATACTTTGCTTCATTACCACAAAACCCTCCAACCCTACAAATAAGGGAGAAGAACAAAGGAAAAGAAGTACAGGGCACTGTACGGTGTCCACAATAAGTCGTGGGACATGAGAAGGTGGCACAGGCCGGAGGGGGTAACCTCAGGACCCGGTGCCCAAAAGTATGATATTATTATGATATGTGTTAATTGTTATCTGCATAACCATATCTGTACAATAAAATCCTACAGCCTTTTATTGCCAACACTTGACAAAATGTTGTGAGACAAATTATTTCGGGTGAGGGCACGGGGTCGGCCGACAATGATTCATGAATATGGGTTCATCAGTTATCATGTTTCTTTTTTGACCACTGCCTCCACCACGGCCTCTGTAACTTGTATAAAGCATGTCCTCCCACTCCTGCATTCTGGGATTGTATTGTGCCACATAGCGAATGGGGCAAGCCACCTCCACCGCAATAATCCTAGTGCTCCAAGGGGGCAATAATAAAATAAGAAATGGGAAACTCCCAGGGACATTCACCAAGAGAGAATGGAAGCAGGTGTAGCCAGGATGGTTGTGTGTGCTGCGTACATGCATGATTAGCCAGGCTGATTGTGTGTGTTGTTTGCATACACAGGCTTTCATGTCTGCCTTCTTCGTGCGCACTAGAGACGCACAACCTTTTTCAAATATGGCTATGTGTGTTTTGTTTCCCTCAGTCTAAATGATCTTTAGGCAGTAATACCGTTTGGAAATGTGTCTTTCAATTTCCGAGCACTTCAAACACATACATGAGCGCGGTGATTTTTCTCTGCAAAGGAAAATGGCAGGAAATGTAACCTGCCAAATGAATGGTGTGGGCGTAACCTAAAAAAAAATAGGAAAATTAGCAATTTCGCATAGTTGTAAAGTCGGGAAATGGGTAAAATCATGCCAGCAGAAAATAACGTTGCACGCTCCTCATTATGACATTTTGTGGAATGTTCCTGTTGTGTTTTTTCCTAATCTTTCTTTAGAGGGAAAGCACGCTTGCATAATAGGAAGCCTTCGTGGAATATTCGAAGATGTGACCTGTCTTTTATTGAAGTGACCATGATGGTAAAATGCATTAGATGTGAAGTCCCAGAAAACTCTTCATCAGACAGCAGCATCAGAAGCAAGAGGGAGAGCAGACAGCAGTGCTGGGCATTCCTTTCTCATTAGACTCGCTCTTTATTGCAACTTCTTTGGGAACAGGAAAGGCTACAAAGTCTTCACAGTGCGCATGGATTGCATTCTTCTCTAGCTCTGTGAAGTCACTCTGTCAAACTGCACAGAGAAGCGCTGCAAGTAACACAAAGGTTTAACACAACATGTGCAAAACTGCGTACAGTAACAGAACCGTGTCTACTTATCTTTGAGGGGATTTTATATATAATATATGAAATGACCTTGCACACTGTGGAGCTAAGAACATGCAAGCAGAATCGCAGTTCCTAAGAGATCAATGAGGGGTAAAGGGGGTGGGGGGGCGGGGGTGGTCGGGAACAGAGGAGAGGCAAAGACACGAGCCTCTAGTTGCACCAACCCCAAGAGATGCAAGTCTCTCAATTGGCAACCGCAAAGAAGGAAACAACACAACTTCAGTAAAACGTGCGCAAATGAAGGTCAGGCGGCTCTAAGACTAACACCCTCATTCACAGAGCGGTGCAAAGTGTATTTTTGCAGTGCAAAGTGACTTTTTTATTTTTTATTTACATGTTTTATTGGTTAATACATTATACACCTTTAACATAATACAATCAAGTATTTAAAAGCGACTTTGCACTGACAGCAAACACCCGAATTCAGAGCTAAAAGTTGCACAAATTAAGCCCTAAGAGGCAAAGAGCACACATGGCATCAAAGGGGCAAAGGGCAAGCCAAGCAGACCCTGAAGACCCCAGAGAAAAATAGTGCAAACCTTTTGGGAACGACGAAGCAAAGTGCACCAAAGGGGCCGGGCGTGAACTCGTAGCGCCTCCTGAAGACGAGAACGCTCTGCTAAGTACCTGTGGAAAGGGGGCGCCTACCTTCCAGAAGCCTTGTTTGCCCCATTCATTGCCCCCAAGGAAAAAAAAACCCTGTGCAATATGCCTGCCTCCAAAGCGTGCCTCCACGACCACTCAACATGTCTGGACATCAGCTGTGCCCCTGCGCTAATCGCACCAGTGCGCAACAGAGCAGCATTCTTACCAGCAATGTGTATTTATCCCTTTTCCCCTCCAGTAGGGTGAGGCTTTGCAATGAGATTCCATTGGAGTTACGAGAGATTGGCACTCTTTTTGGAGAGTGATTAAGGTTTACACTGCCCAGTTGAAGTCTATGGAGTTTATTGGGATTGTTGGCTGTATCAATCCTTTCACTGGTCACCAGCGCATGCCAATCGATCTGCATAATTGTTCTTGCTGCACCCTGTGGCCTTGTTTCCTCCAGCCTTCGGTTGGCGCTCTGTCTCTTATCCATGCCCCCATTGAAGTCTATGGAGTTTATTGGGATCATTGGCTGTATCAATCCTTTCACTGGTCACCAGCGCATGCCAATCGATCTGCAAATTGTTCTCGCTGCACCCTGTGGCCTTGTTTCCTCCAGCCTTCGGTTGGCGCTCTGTCTCTTATCCATGCCCCCATTGAAGTCTATGGAGTTTATTGGGATCATTGGCTGTATCAATCCTTTCACTGGTCACCAGCGCATGCCAATCGATCTGCATAATTGTTCTCGCTGCACCCTGTGGCCTTGCTTCCTCCAGCCTTCGGTTGGTGCTCTGTCTCTTATCCATGCCCCATTGAAGTCTATGGAGTTTATTGGGATCATTGGCTGTATCAATCCTTTCACTGGTCACCAGCGCATGCCAATCGATCTGCATAATTGTTCTCGCTGCACCCTGTGGCCTTGCTTCCTCCAGCCTTCGGTTGGCGCTCTGTCTCTTATCCATGCCCCATTGAAGTATATGGAGTTTATTGGGATTGTTGGCTGTATCAATCCTTTCACTGGTCACCAGCGCATGCCAATCGATCTGCATAATTGTTCTTGCTGCACCCTGTGGCCTTGCTTCCTCTAGCCTTCGGTTGGCGCTCTGTCTCTTATCCATGCCCCATTGAAGTCTATAAAGTTTATTGGGATTGTTGGCTGTATCAATTCTTTCACTGGTCTGGGCACCAGCATGTGCCAATCAGCCCTCGTATCTGTTCTTGCCGCACCCCCTGGCCTTGCTTCCACTATCGTCCTCTTGGCACTCTGTCTTGCGTGCCCCATTCGCTGTCTACCTCGGCCCCCTTGGGCCGGCACTAGAAGTGCAGGTACTCACCAAGCTACGTAGCCGGACATTCCAATGCAGTGCTTTCTGCTCCGGTTATTTTGGCGTGGCGCCTTGGTCACAGGTCCCTTTTAGGCACAGCCTGTTGTTTGCAGCCAATGACCAGCAAGATTAAATGGTGTTAGGGATGGTGAACATATTAGTCAGTGCGCGCTACCCATATCTATACAGTTATAGATTTTAAGATTGGTAATTATAGTGCTAGTATTTGGTCAACTAGGCGGGAGCCTTAGCTGCATGACTTCATAGAGACTGGTATCCACCAACCAGTCAATGAGACCGTAGATCAGTGGTGTGGCTTCTACATGAGCCTTTTTGCCTGGCTTGGTGTTTTTATTATTAGTATCTACCAAATAAGTCAGTATAACTATTTTAGTTATTCAGAGTATCCTTGGTTTATTAACAATTCTAAAAAAGTGGTCATATAAACATTTCAGTAGTTATACACAGGTACAGTAGTGCAAACAAACTCCGATAGGAGGCACGTGCACACGTTTCGCCCTTGCTCTGGCTTTTTCAAGGCACAATTATTACAGTTCATTTAACAATTGATATGTTTTATGCCGATGTGCTGGAGGAACTCCACTGGTAACCGCAGAGAGAATGAAATAACCAGACCTAGGACTAAGGACAAAACTGACAAGGGACCAGTCACATAAACAATCACAGAGGGTTCCACTTATCAAGGAACTCGAACGGCATAAGGACAATGACAGAACAATAATATTGTACAAGTATGATCTTACCTTGCACCCAAAGAAACCGTCCACAGACTGTAAAAACATGAAAAGAATGTATATCTAAAATAATGCTGCTAAGACAAGGCAGGCAACTTTAGAAAACATATTCATTGTTGAATGAACAGTAATAATTGTGCCTTGAAAAAGCCTGAGCAAGGGCGAAACGTATGCACGTGCCTCCTATCGGAGTTTGTTGGCTCTACTTTATCAACGTATAACTACGGAAATGTTTATATGACCACTTTTTTAGAATTGTTAATAAACCAAGGATACTCTGAATAACTAAAATGATTATACTGACTTATTTGGTAGATACTAATAATAAAAACACCAAGCCAGGCAAAAAGGCTCACGTAGAAGCCACGCCACTGATCTGGATTAAATGATGGGCCAAGGAGCACAGACCTTGGTAACGCAGTGTATCTGACATCCTTTCACACTAACTTCTAGTTTGTTGTTATGCATTGTGTTAAGAAAGTTTAAATAATATTAAATAAGACTTTCTTTTTTGCCCATCAAACTAGCAGATATCATAGCTGTAGACTAAGCTTTAGAAGGGGAGTTTTATTATGGCTCACTTTCATTGCCTGATAAGAAATGCGGTAGTTAACTGGAGTTGAATCGTTAACGTCCATTACAATGACAATTACTTGAACAATTACAAATTAAATTAGGCACTACTAATAGCAAAGAAACATCTTTAAAAAGTAATTTCCCAGGCTTTCCAAATCAATCCCTGTTCTATCAAAGGACACCAATGGTAACAGGTGAAGCCCACTCAGCGAAGCAGTGTCCCGGGCCTAGTGTGCTGGGAGAAGAAGTGTCCCGGGCCTAGTGTGCTGAGAGAAGCAGTGTCCCGGGCCTAGTGTGCTGAGAGAAGCAGTGTCCCGGGCCTAGTGTATTGAGAGAAGCAGTGTTCTGGCCTAGTGTGCTGAGAGAAGCAGTGTCCCGGCCTAGTGTGCTGGGAGAAGCAGTGTCCCAAGCCTAGTGTGCTGAGAGAAGCAGTGTCCCGGGCCTAGTGTGTTGAGAGAAGCAGTGTCCCGGGCCTAGTGTGCTGAGAGAAGCAGTGTCCCAGGCCTTGTGTGTTGAGAGAAGCAGTGTCCCGGCCTAGTGGGCTGAGAGAAGCAGTGTCCCGGGCCTAGTGTGCTGAGAGAAGCAGTGTCCCGGGCCTAGTGTGCTGGGAGAAGCAGTGTCCCGGGCCTAGTGTGCTGAGAGAAGCAGTGTCCCGGGCCTAGTGTGCTGAGAGAAGCAGTGCCCCGGTCTAGTGTGTTCAGAGAAGCAGTGTCCCGGGCCTAGTGTGCTGGGAGAAGCAGTGTCCGGGGCCTAGTGTGCTGAGAGAAGCAGTGTCCTGGCCTAGTGTGCTGAGAGAAATAGTGTCCCAGGCCTAGTGGGCTGAGAGAAGCAGTGTCCTGGGCCTAGTGTGCTGGGAGAAGCAGTGTCCCGGGCCTAGTGTGCTGGGAGAAGCAGTGTCCCGGGCCTAGTGTGCTGAGAGAAGCAGTGTCCCGGGCCTAGTGTGCTGAGAGAAGCAGTGCCCCGGCCTAGTGTGTTCAGAGAAGCAGTGTCCCGGGCCTAGTGTGCTGAGAGAAGCAGTGCCCCGGCCTAGTGTGTTCAGAGAAGCAGTGTCCCGGGCCTAGTGTGCTGAGAGAAGCAGTGTCCTGGCCTAGTGTGCTGAGAGAAGCAGTGTCCCGGGCCTAGTGTGCTGAGAGAAGCAGTGCCCCGGCCTAGTGTGTTCAGAGAAGCAGTGTCCCGGGCCTAGTGTGCTGAGAGAAGCAGTGTCCGGGGCCTAGTGTGCTGAGAGAAGCAGTGTCCTGGCCTAGTGTGCTGAGAGAAGCAGTGTCCCGGGCCTAGTGTGCTGAGAGAAGCAGTGTCCCGGGCCTAGTGTGCTGGGAGAAGCAGTGTCCCGGGCCTAGTGTGCTGAGATAAGCAGTGTCCCGGGCCTAGTGTGCTGAGAGAAGCAGTGCCCTGGCCTAGTGTGTTCAGAGAAGCAGTGTCCCGGACCTAGTGTGCTGAGAGAAGCAGTGTCCGGGGCCTAGTGTGCTGAGAGAAGCAGTGTCCTGGCCTAGTGTGCTGAGAGAAGCAGTGTCCCGGGCCTAGTGGGCTGAGAGAAGCAGTGTCCCGGGCCTAGTGTGCTGAGAGAAGCAGTGTCCCGGCCTGGTGTGCTTGGAGAAGCAGTGTCCCGGGCCTAGTGTGCTGAGAGAAGCAGTGTCCCGGGCCTAGTGTGCTGAGAGAAGCAGTGCCCCGGGCCTAGTGTGTTCAGAGAAGCAGTGTCCCGGGCCTAGTGTGCTGAGAGAAGCAGTGTCCGGGGCCTAGTGTGCTGAGAGAAGCAGTGTCCTGGCCTAGTGTGCTGAGAGAAGCAGTGTCCCGGTCCTAGTGTGCTGAGAGAAGCAGTGTCCCGGCCTAGTGTGTTGAGAGAAGCAGTGTCCGGGGCCTAGTGTGCTGAGAGAAGCAGTGTCCCGGGCCTAGTGTGCTGAGAGAAGCAGTGTCCCGGGTCTTGTGTGTTGAGAGAAGCAGTGTCCCGGGCCTAGTGTGCTGAGAGAAGCAGTGTCCGGGGCCTAGTGTGCTGAGAGAAGCAGTGCCCCGGGCCTAGTGTGCTGAGAGAAGCAGTGTCCCGGGTCTAGTGTGTTGAGAGAAGCAGTGTCCCGGCCCTGCCTGCCCCGCAACCCCCCCCCCCACCCCTGGTGCTGCCTCGCGTAACCCCCTATACCCAACTGCCTTACTGCCCCCGGGCTGCACTCTAGGCCTGGACATCGCCACCCATCTCCTGCTTTCCTCCTGGCTCCAGGAATTGTCATCGTTCCCCCTGGACCCCCATCTCCCGTTTCCTCGTGGGCCATGGCATGTCTGCCACCTGTTCCTGCCCTCCATGGACCTTGCAAGCTCTGCCCGCATCCCTGTGGTCTTTTGACCCCCTGGGCCTGGGCTTCTCCGCGCACATCTCCCGTTGCTACGTGCCCCTCGTGCATGGACTTCCCTTATGCCCTCATACTATGCTGCCCCTGCCACTGTCAGCCGGGAGAGGGGGAGTGGGCAATATTGCCCGCATCACCCCATGGGTCTGCAGGTTGCTTTTCGCATCGTCCTCTGCAACACCTCCGCCCCCCGCGGTCAGCGATCCCCTCTCCCTGCCCCCATGCCCCCCATACCGCCTGCCTTTGCCCCCTGGCACTCCTTCCCAGGGCCCTAGACACCACATTCCGCAGTAGTCTACATTCCTGGCAGATAGCACATAGTAGCGGCTCCCGTCCTTGGCGGCGTATTCTCTTGGGCACGTTCCAATGCCAGCGCCGGTGATAAGGGCACTGACCCCTCCCGATTGGAGCGGGCACCAGCGCCTGCAGTGCCCTGCACAGGGCATCACCAACGCCGTACTTAGCCCGCCCGCCTGTCCACAGGCATCGCCACTGCCTGCCTCCGCTATGGCACCACTGCCCCTCATCGCGCTCATGTGGGTGTTCGTGGGGCCCCTGGGCTGGGCACGTAGCTGTGGCGCGCCTCCGGGGGTACGGGAGCACGTCCTGGCCAAGGTGCGGGAACATGTGCTGGACGCCCTGGGCCCGGCCCCTGGACCCTGGCTGGGCGAGCACCCCCCGCATCGGGGCATCCACAAGAGGCATGCGCCGGCCCCGCAGACCGCCAGGAGAGGGAGAGTAGAGTCCCTGGGGGAGGACGCCTCCCAAGTCATCCTCTTCCCGTCCACAGGTGAGGATTGGGGTCCCTGAAATCATTTCCCACATTCCCAGCACAGCTGGTCTGTCTGCGCCTAAGTGTGCACTACGCTGACGGACTATTAATTCTTGTATAGCGCTGTACGTTCACTGATGGTTTCATTGAGCTTTATACAGAATCCTCTCAAATACATAAAAGATACAGTGGTCAGCACTGGCTCTGTAGAGGCTCAAGAAGCACTGCAGGAAGCCCAGGTGCGGGTGCGGTGCAACCCAGAGGTGCAGTTAGTATTGCTCTCAGGTAGCACAGGTGCCATATGAGGAGCAATTAAAAGGTGTAGTTAGTAGAGCCCTGCAGGTAGCACATGTCCAGGGTGTGGTGCAATCAAGAGATGTAGTTAGTAGAGCCCTGCAGGTAGCACATGTCCAGGGTGTGGTGCAATCAAGAGATGTAGTTAGTAGAGTCCTGCAGGTAGCACATGCGTGGGGTGTGGTACATTGCAGAGGTGTAGTTAGGATTGCCCTCAGGTAGCACATGTTCTGTGTGTTGGTGCCAACAAGAGATGTCGTTAGTAGTGCTCTGGGGTAGCACAGGTCCAAGGTATCATGCAATCCAGAGGTGTAGTTAGTAGAGCTCTGCAGGTGGCACGAATCCAGGGTGTGGTGCAACTCAGCAGTGTAGTTAATAGTGCTCTCAGGTAGCAAGGTGCCGTGTAGAGCAATCCAGAGGTGTAGTTACTAGTGGTCTCAGGAAGCACAAGTTCCATGTGGGGTGCAATCCAGAGGAGTAGTTAGTAGAGCTCTGCAGGTAGCACTGGTGCAGGGTGTGGTGCAATCGAAGATGAAGTTAGTACTGCTCTGCAGATAGTGCAGGGCTGGTGCAATTCAGATGTGTATTGAGTAGTGCTTTCAGGTAGTACAGGTGCCATATGTGACGCAATCCTGAGGTGTAGTTAGTGGAGCTCTGCAGGTAGCACAGGTCCAGGGTGTGGTGCAATCCAGCAGTGTAGTTATTGCTCTGCCGATAGTGCAGGGCTGGTGCAATCCAGAGGTGTATTTAGTGGTGCTTTCAGGTGATACAGGTGCCATATGTGGTGCAAACCAGAGGTGTAGCTAATAGTGCTGTCGGGTAGCACAGGTGCGGGTGTTGTGAAATCCAGTGGTGTAGTTGGTAGTGCTCTCGTTTAGCACAGGTGCTATTTGAGGTGCAATCCACAGGTGTAGTTAGTAGAGCTCTGCAGGTAGCACATGTTCAATGTGTTGGTGCCATCCAGAGATGTCGTTAGAAGTGGTCTGGGGTGCAGCACAGGTCAAGGGTGTGGTGCAATCCAAAGGTGTAATTAGTATTGTTCTCAGGTAGCACAGGTGCCATGTGTGGTGCAATCCAATGGTGTAGTTAGTACTGCCATGGGGTAGCACAGATGCAGTGTGAGGTGCAGTCCATAGGTCTAGTTAGTAGTGCTCTTAGGTAGCACAGTTGCCGGGGGTGGTGCAATCCAGGGGTGTAGTTAGTAGAGCCCTCAGGTAGCACATATGCCTTACAATCCAAAGGTGTAGTTTGTAGTGCTCTGAGGTAGTATAGGTGCATGGTGTGGTGCAATCCAGAACTGTAGTACCTAGTGCTCTCAGGCAGCACAGGTGTCGTGTGTGGTGCAATCCAGTGGTGTAGTTAATAGAGCTCTGCAGGTGGCACAAGTCCAGGGTGTGGTGAAATTCAGCATTGTAGTTAATAGTGCCCTCAGGTAACACGGGTGCTGTGTGTGGTGCAATGCAAAGGTGTAGTTAGTAGTGCTCTGAGGTAGCACAGGTGCCATGTGAGGTAATATTCAGAGGTGTAGTTAGTAGAGCCCTGAAGGTAGCACAAGTGCCATGTGGTGCAATCCAGAGGTGTAGTTAGCAGAGCTCAGCAGGTAGCACAGGTCCAGGATGTGGTGCAATCAAGAGGTGTAGTTAATAGGGCTGTCAGGTAGGCAGGTGCGGGTGAGGTGCAATCCAGCATTGTAGTCAATTCAGCCCTGCAATTAGCACTGGTGCAGGGTGTGGTGCAATTCAGCAGTGTAGTTAGTACTGCTTTGCAGCTACTGCAGGGTTGGTGCAATCCAGAGGTGTATTTAGTAGTATTTTCAGGTGGTACAGGTGCCATATGTCGTGCAATCCTTAGGTGTAGTTAATAGTGCTGTCAGGTAGTACAGGTGCCATGTGTGGTGCAATACCGAGGTGTAGTTAATGGTGCTGTCAGGTAGCCCAGGTGCAGGTGTTGTGAAATCCAGTGGTGTAGTTAGTAGAGCTCTCGTTTAGCATGGGTGCCTTGTGAGGTGCAATCCAGAGGTCTAGTTAGTGTTCTCCTCTAGCACATGTGTGATGCAATCCAAAGGTGTAGTTAGTAGACCTCTGAGGTAGTACAAATCCATGGTGTGGTGCAATTCTGTGGTGTAGTTACTAATGCTCATAGGTAGCATAGGTGCCATGTGTGGTGCAATCCCGAGGTGTAGTTAGTAGAGCTATGCAGGTAGCACAGGTCCAGGATGTGGTGCAATCAAGAGGTGTAGTTAGTAGAGGCCTACAGTTAATACTGGTGCAGGGTGTGGTGCAATCCAGAGTTGTAGTTAGTAGAGCCCTGTAGTTAGCACTGGTGCAGGGTGTCGTGCAATCCATGGGTGTAGTTAGTGCTCTGCAGATAGTGCAGGGTTGGTGGAATCCAGAGGTGTATTTAGTAGAGCTCAGTAGCTAGCACTGGTGCAGGGTGTGGTGCAATCCAGAGGTGTAGTTAATAGTGCTGTCAGGTAGCACAGGTGCAGGTGTTGTGAAATCCAGTGGTGTGGTTACTAGTGCTCTCGTTTATCACAGGTGCTATGTGAGGTGCAATCCAGAGATGTAGTTCGTAGAGCACTCAAGTAGCACATGTGCGGGCGTGGTGCAATCTAATGGTGTAGTGAGTAGTGCTCTGAGGTAGCACACGTTTAGGGTGTGGTGCAATTCAGCAGTGAGGTTAATAGTGCTCTCATGTAGCACAGGTGTGGAGTGTGGTGCAATCCAGAGATGTAGTTCGTAGAGCTCGGCAGGTAGCACATGTGTGGGGTGTGGTGCATACCAGAGGTGTAGTTAGTATTGCCCTCAGGTAGCACATGTGCCTTGTGTTGGTGCTATCCAGAGATGTCTTTAGTAGTGCTCTGAGGTAGCACAGGTCCAGGGTGTGGTGCAATCCAGGGGTGTAGTTAATAGTGCTGTCAGGTAGCACAGGTGTAGTGTAAGGTGCAATCCAGTGGTGTAGTTAATAGTTCTAAGGTAGAGTAGGTGCAGGATGTGGTGCAATCCAGTGGTGTAGTTAATAGTTCTAAGGTAGAGTAGGTGCAGGATGTGGTGCAATCCAGAGGTGTAGTTAATAGTTCTAAGGTAGAGTAGGTGCAGGATGTGGTGCAATCCAGAGGTGTAGTTAGTAGTTCTCTCAGGTAGGGCAGGTCCAGGGTGTGGTGCAATCCAGAGGTGTAGTTAGTAGTGCTCTGAGGTAGCACAGGGGCTGTCTGAGGTGCAAGCCAGAGGTGTAGTTAGTAGTTATCTCTCGTAGCGTAGGTGTGGGGAGTGGTGCAATCCAGACGGCAGTTAGTAGTGCTATGAGGTAGCACAGGTGCAGTGTAAGGTGCAATCCAGAGGTGTCAATAGTAGTTCTCTCTGGTAGCGTTGGTGTAGGGTGTGGTGCAATCCAGAGGTGTAGTTAGTAGTTCTCTCAGGTAGCGCAGGTGTGGGGGATGGGGTGCAATTAAGAGGTGTAGTTAGTAGTGCTCTGAGGTAGCACACGTGCTGTGTGAGCTGAAATCCAGAGGTGTAGTTAGTAGTTTTCTCTGGTAGCGTTGGTGTAGGGCGGGGTGCAATCCAGAGGTGTAGTTAGTAGTTCTCTCTGGTAGCGTTGGTGTAGGGTGGGGTGCAATCCAGAGGTGTAGTTAGTAGTTCTCTCAGGTAGTGCAGGTGTGGGGTGAGGTGCAATCCAGGGGTGTAGTTAGTAGTTCTCTCAGGTAGCAGAGGTGCTGTGTGAAGTACAGTCCAGAGGTGTAGTTAGTAGAGCTTGCAGAGGCCATATGTGCAGTTGGTGATGCTTCCAGGTACCACAGGTGCACATGGTGATGCTATCAGAAGCCACATGTGCATTTGGCTGTGCTTTCAGGCATCACAGCTGATTTTGGTAGGGCTGTACCAGAGGGGCAGTTGGTGGTCCTCACAGGAACCACTGCTTCAGCTGTCAATATTCGCAGGCACCACAGGTACAGCTGGTGGCCCTCACAAGGACCACATATGCTGTCGGTGGTGGTGCACCAGAGGTGCAGCTGTGTTGCATGCAGGGACCGACCAATGCTATTGGTGATGCTCTTATGTGTTAGGTGTCATGGGTGCAGTCGATAGTGCTCACCTCTGCCCCCCGCCCCCCTTTGCCTGTCTGTTACCGCCCACCCTCCCACTCCCCAACACACTTACTGTGACCAGGCTCAAGCCGACCCAGTCACACCACCAAAGAAATGAACTGATGGGGTGCATTTCCCTGTTTAAGAATATATGGAGAATGGTACAGATGCCTGATGACAACAGCAGCACTTTCTGACATGCATGCGCATAGCCCGTACACATACAGAAAGATGATTACTCCAAAGAGTTTCTTCCAGAATTGTGGGATTCTCCTGCTTGCCAGCTAACGTTTATTAAAAGTAAGACAAATTCAAGGAAGCTAACATATTGAATTCATGCCGCTCAATCGGTGCCAAACTTTATTTCATAAACTGTTACTAGATTTTTTTTAAAAAGCGTTGACCCTGAGGCAGAGATCGCAGAGCAGGCGAGACCAGTTCCAGGAAAGGGCAGCTCGAGGGCGGGTTTTTTAATGTAGCCGTACAGTGTCACCTGACCCGCTGCACCCTCTAATACTTCAGTGATGAAACATAAACACACAGTGCTGGCGATGCACCTCAGTCCTGACCCACGGCACCTGCTAATACTTCAGTACAGAGACACACACACACACACACACAATGCTGGTGATGCACCTCAGTCCTGACCCACGGCACCCGCTAATAATACAGTACAGAGACACACACACACACAGTGCTGGTGATGCACCTCAGTCCTGACCCATGGCACCCGCTAATACTTCAGTACAGAGACACACACACACACAGTGCTGGTGATGCACCTCAGTCCTGACCCATGGCACCCGCTAATAGTTCAGTATAGAGACACACACACACACACACACACACACACAATGCTGGTGATGCACCTCAGTCCTGACCCACAGCACCCGCTAATAATTCAGTACAGAGACACACACAGTGCTGGTGATGCACCTCAGTCCTGACCCAAGGCACCCGCTAATACTTCAGTACAGAGACACACACACACACACACACACATAATACTGGTGATGCACCTCAGTCCTGACCCACGGCACCCGCTAATACTTCAGTACAGAGACACACACACACACACAATGCTGGTGATGCACCTCAGTCCTGACCCACGGCACCCGATAATAATTCAGTACAGAGACACACACACAATGCTGGGGCATCAGTACAGAGACACACACACAGTGCTGGCGATGCACCTCAGTCCTGACCCACGGCACCCGCTAATAATTCAGTACAGAGACACACACACACAGAGTACTGGTGATGCACCTCAGTCCTGACCCATGGCACCCGCTAATACTTCAGTACAGAGAAACACACACAATGCTGGGGCATCAGTACAGAGACACACACACACAGTGCTGGTGATGCACCTCAGTCCTGACCCACGGCACCCGCTAATAATTCAGTACAGAGACACACACACACAGAGTGCTGGTGATGCACCTCAGTCCTGACCCATGGCACCCGCTAACATTTCAGTACAGAGACACACACACAATGCTGGGGCATCAGTACAGAGACACACACACACAGTGCTGGTGATGCACCTCAGTCCTGACCCACGGTGCCCGCTAATACTTCAGTACAGAGAGAGAGACACACACACACAGTGCTGGTGATGGACCTCGGTGCTGACCCATGGCACCCGCTAATAATTCAGTACAGGGACACACAAACACACACACAATGCTGGTGATGCACCTCAGTCCTGACCCACGGCACCAGCTAATAATTCAATACAGAGAAACACACACACACAGTGCTGGTAATGCACCTCAGTCCTTACCCATGGCACCCGCTAATACTTCAGTACAGAGACACACACACACACAGTGCTGGTGATGCACCTCAGTCCTGACCCATGGCACCCGCTAATACTTCAGTACAGAGACAAACACACACACGCACACAGTGCTGGTGATGCACCTCAGTCCTGACGCAAGGCACCCGCTAATACTTCAGTACAGAGAGACACACACACACACAGTGCTGGTGATGCACCTCAGTCCTTACACACGGCACCCGCTAATACTTCAGTACAGAGACAAACACACGCACACAGTGCTGGTGATGCACCTCAGTCATGACCCATGGGACCCGCTAATAATTCAGTACAGAGACACACACACACGCAGTGCTGGTGATGCACCTCAGTCCTGACCCACGGCACCCGCTAATAATTCAGTACAGAGACACACACACACACAGTGCTGATGATGCACCTCAGTCCTGACCCATGACACCTCTGATACTTCAGTACAGAGACACACACACACACACACAATGCTGGTGATGCACCTCAGTCCTGACCCAGGGCACCTGCTAATACTTCACTACAGAGACACACACACCCACAATGCTGGTGATGCACTTCAGTCCTGACCCACGGCACAAGCTAAGCTAATACTTCAGTACAGAGACACACATACACACTGTGCTGGTGATGCACCTCAGTCCTGACCCACAGCACCTGCTAATACTTCAGTACAGACAAACACACACAATGCTGGGGCATCAGTACAGAGACACACACACACAGTGCTGGTGATGCACCTCAGTCCTGACCCACGGCACCCGCTAATAATTCAGTACAGAGACACACACACACAGAGTGCTGGTGATGCACCTCAGTCCTGACCCATGGCACCCGCTAACATTTCAGTACAGAGACACACACACAATGCTGGGGCATCAGTACAGAGACACACACACACAGTGCTGGTGATGCACCTCAGTCCTGACCCACGGTGCCCGCTAATACTTCAGTACAGAGAGAGAGACACACACACACAGTGCTGGTGATGGACCTCGGTGCTGACCCATGGCACCCGCTAATAATTCAGTACAGGGACACACAAACACACACACAATGCTGGTGATGCACCTCAGTCCTGACCCACGGCACCAGCTAATAATTCAATACAGAGAAACACACACACACAGTGCTGGTAATGCACCTCAGTCCTGACCCATGGCACCCGCTAATACTTCAGTACAGAGACACACACACACACAGTGCTGGTGATGCACCTCAGTCCTGACCCATGGCACCCGCTAATACTTCAGTACAGAGACAAACACACACACGCACACAGTGCTGGTGATGCACCTCAGTCCTGACGCAAGGCACCCGCTAATACTTCAGTACAGAGAGACACACACACAAACAGTGCTGGTGATGCACCTCAGTCCTTACCCACGGCACCCGCTAATACTTCAGTACAGAGACAAACACACGCACCCAGTGCTGGTGATGCACCTCAGTCATGACCCATGGGACCCGCTAATAATTCAGTACAGAGACACACACACACGCAGTGCTGGTGATGCACCTCAGTCCTGACCCAAGGCACCCGCTAATAATTCAGTACAGAGACACACACACACACAGTGCTGATGATGCACCTCAGTCCTGACCCATGACACCTCTGATACTTCAGTACAGAGACACACACACACACACACAATGCTGGTGATGCACCTCAGTCCTGACCCAGGGCACCTGCTAATACTTCAGTACAGAGACACACACACCCACAATGCTGGTGATGCACTTCAGTCCTGACCCACGGCACAAGCTAAGCTAATACTTCAGTACAGAGACACACATACACACTGTGCTGGTGATGCACCTCAGTCCTGACCCACAGCACCTGCTAATACTTCAGTACAGAGACACACACACACACACACACACACACACACAGTGCTGGTGATGCACCTCAGTCCTGACCCACGGCACCCGCTAATAATTCAGTACAGAGACACACACACACACACAGTGCTGGTGATGAACATCAGTCCTTACCCACGGCACCCGCTAATACTTCAGTCCAGAGACACACACACGCACAAAGTGCTGGTGATGCACTGCAGTCCTGACCCATGGCACCCGCTAATAATTCAGTACAGAGACACACAAACACGCAGTGCTGGTGATGCACCTCAGTCCTGACCCATGGCACCCGCTAATAATTCAGTACAGAGACACACACACACACAGTGCTGGTGATGCACCTCAGTCCTGACCCATGGCACCCGCTAATACTTCAGTACAGAGACACACACACACACATAGTGCTGGTGATGCACCTCAGTCCTGACCCACAGCACCTGCTAATACTTCAGTACAGAGACACACACACACACAGTGCTGGTGATGCACCTCAGTCCTGACCCATGGCACCCGCTAATAATTCAGTATAGAGACACACATACACACACATAGTGCTGGTGATGCACCTCAGTCCTGACCCACAGCACCTGCTAATACTTCAGTACAGCGACACACACACACACACACACACACAATGCTGGTGATGCACCTCAGTCCTGACCCACAGCACCCACTAATACTTCAGTACAGAGACACACACACAATGCTGGGGCATCAGTACAGAGACACACATGCACACAGTGCTGGTGATGCACCTCAGTCCTGACCCACGGCACCCGCTAATAATTCAGTACAGAGACACACACACACACAGTGCTGGTGATGCACCTCAGTCCTGACCCAAGGCACCCGCTAATACTTCAGTACAGAGACACACACACACGCATAATACTGGTGATGCACCTCAGTCCTGACCCACGGCACCCGCTAATACTTCAGTACAGAGACACACACACACACACAATGCTGGTGATGCACCTCAGTCCTGACCCACGGCACCCGATAATAATTCAGTACAGAGACACACACACAATGCTGGGGCATCAGTACAGAGACACACACACAGTGCTGGCGATGCACCTCAGTCCTGACCCACGGCACCCGCTAATAATTCAGTACAGAGACACACACACACAGAGTACTGGTGATGCACCTCAGTCCTGACCCATGGCACCCGCTAATACTTCAGTACAGAGAAACACACACAATGCTGGGGCATCAGTACAGAGACACACACACACAGTGCTGGTGATGCACCTCAGTCCTGACCCACGGCACCCGCTAATAATTCAGTACAGAGACACACACACACAGAGTGCTGGTGATGCACCTCAGTCCTGACCCATGGCACCCGCTAACATTTCAGTACAGAGGCACACACACAATGCTGGGGCATCAGTACAGAGACACACACACACAGTGCTGGTGATGCACCTCAGTCCTGACCCACGGTGCCCGCTAATACTTCAGTACAGAGAGAGAGACACACACACACAGTGCTGGTGATGGACCGCGGTGCTGACCCATGGCACCCGCTAATAATTCAGTACAGAGACACACAAACACACACACAATGCTGGTGATGCACCTCAGTCCTGACCCACGGCACCAGCTAATAATTCAGTACAGAGAAACACACACACACAGTGCTGGTAATGCACCTCAGTCCTGACCCATGGCACCCGCTAGTACTTCAGTACAGAGACACACACACACACAGTGCTGGTGATGCACCTCAGTCCTGACCCATGGCACCTGCTAATACTTCAGTACAGAGACAAACACACACACGCACACAGTGCTGGTGATGCACCTCGGTCCTGACCCACGGCACCCGCTAATACTTCAGTACAGAGAGACACACACACACACAGTGCTGGTGATGCACCTCAGTCCTTACCCACGGCACCCGCTAATACTTCAGTACAGAGACAAACACACGCACACAGTGCTGGTGATGCACCTCAGTCATGACCCATGGGACCCGCTAATAATTCAGCACAGAGACACACACACACGCAGTGCTGGTGATGCACCTCAGTCCTGACCCACGGCACCCGCTAATAATTCAGTACAGAGACACACACACACACAGTGCTGATGATGCACCTCAGTCCTGACCCATGGCACCTCTGATACTTCAGTACAGAGACACACACACACACACAATGCTGGTGATGCACCTCAGTCCTGACCCAGGGCACCTGCTAATCCTTCACTACAGAGACACACACACCCACAATGCTGGTGATGCACTTCAGTCCTGACCCACGGCACAAGCTAAGCTAATACTTCAGTACAGAGACACACATACACACTGTGCTGGTGATGCACCTCAGTCCTGACCCACAGCACCTGCTAATACTTCAGTACAGAGACACACACACACACACACACACACACACAGTGCTGGTGATGCACCTCAGTCCTGACCCACGGCACCCGCTAATACTTCAGTACAGAGACACACACACACAGTGCTGGTGATGCACCTCAGTCCTGACCCACGGCACCCGCTAATAATTCAGTACAGAGACACACACACACACACAGTGCTGGTGATGAACCTCAGTCCTTACCCACGGCACCCGCTAATACTTCAGTCCAGAGACACATACACGCACAAAGTGCTGGTGATGCACCGCAGTCCTGACCCATGGCACCCGCTAATAATTCAGTACAGAGACACACACACACGCAGTGTTGGTGATGAACCTCAGTCCTGACCCATGGCACCCGCTAATAATTCAGTACAGAGACACACACACACGCAGTGCTGGTGATGCATATCAGTCCTGACCCACGGCACCCGCTAATAATTCAGTACAGAGACACACACACGCACACACACAGTGCTGGTGATGCACCTCAGTCCTGACCCACGGCACCCGCTAAGACTTCAGTACAGAGACAAACACACGCACAAAGTGCTGGTGATGCACCGCAGTCCTGACCCATGGCACCCGCTAATAATTCTGTACAGAGACACACACACATGCAGTGCTGGTGATGCACCTCAGTCCTGACCCATGGCACCCGCTAATAATTCAGTACAGAGACACACACACATGCAGTGCTGGTGATGCACCTCAGTCCTGACCCATGGCACCCGCTAATAATTCAGTACAGAAACACACACACATGCAGTGCTGGTGATGCACCTCAGTCCTGACCCACGGCACCCGCTAATAATTCAGTACAGAAACACACACACATGCAGTGCTGGTGATGCACCTCAGTCCTGACCCACGGCACCCGCTAATAATTCAGTACAGAGACACACACACACACACACACACACAGTGCTGGTGATGCACCTCTGTCCTGACCCACGGCACCTGCTAATACTTCAGTACAGACACACACACACACACAATGCTGGTGATGCACCACAGTCCTGACCTACGGCACCCGCTAATACTTCAGTACAGAGACACACACACACACACACACAATGCTGGTGATGCACCTCAGTCCTGACCCACGGCACCCGCTAATAATTTAGTACAGAGACACACACACACACACACACACAGTGCTGGTGATCCACCTCAGTCCTGACCCATGGCACCCGCTAATAATTCAGTACAGAGACACACACACACACACACACACACACACACACACACAATGCTGGTGATGCACCTCAGTCCTGACCCACGGCACCAGCTAATAATTCAGTACAGAGAAACACACACACACAGTGCTGGTAATGCACCTCAGTCCTGACCCATGGCACCCGCTAATACTTCAGTACAGAGACACACACACACACACACACAGTGGTGGTGATGCACCTCAGTCCTGACCCATGGCACCCGCTAATACTTCAGTACAGAGACAAACACACACACACACACAGTGCTGGTGATGCACCTCAGTCCTGACCCACGGCACCCGCTAATACTTCAGTACAGAGAGACACACACACACACACACAGTGCTGGTGATGCACCTCAGTCCTTACCCACGGCACCCGCTAATACTTCAGTACAGAGACAAACACACACACACACACAGTGCTGGTAATGCACCTCAGTCCTGACCCATGGCACCCGCTAATACTTCAGTACAGAGACAAACACACGCACACAGTGCTGGTGATGCACCTCAGTCCTGACCCATGGCACCCGCTAATAATTCAGTACAGAGACACACACACACGCAGTGCTGGTGATGCACCTCAGTCCTGACCCACGGCACCCACTAATAATTCAGTACAGAGACACACACACACACAGTGCTGGTGATGCACCTCAGTCCTGACCCATGGCACCTCTGATACTTCAGTACAGAGACACACACACACACACACACAATGCTGGTGATGCACCTCAGTCCTGACCCAGGGCACCTGCTAATACTTCAGTACAGAGACACACACACCCACAATGCTAGTGATGCACTTCAGTCCTGACCCACGGCACCCGCTAAGCTAATACTTCAGTACAGAGACACACATACACACTGTGCTGGTGATGAACCTCAGTCCTGACCCACAGCAACCGCTAATACTTCAGTACTGAGACAAACACACAGTGCTGGTGATGCACCTCAGTCCTGACCCACGGCACCCACTAATAATTCAGTACAGAGACACACACACACACACACAATGCTGGTGATGCACCTCAGTCCTGATCCACGGCACCCGCTAATACTTCAGTACAGAGACACACACACACACAGTGCTGGTGATGAACCTCAGTCCTTACCCACGGCACCCGCTAATACTTCAGTACAGAGACAAACACACGCACAAAGTGCTGGTGATCCACCCCAGTCCTGACCCATGGCACCCGCTAATAATTCAGTACAGAGACACACACACACGCAGTGCTGGTGATGCACCTCAGTCCTGACCCATGGCACCCGCTAATAATTCAGTACAGAGACACACACACACGCAGTGCTGGTGATGCATATCAGTCCTGACCCATGGCACCCGCTAATAATTCAGTACAGAGACACACACACACACACACACACACACACAGTGCTGGTGATGCACCTCAGTCCTGACCCACGGCACCCGCTAATACTTCAGTACAGAGACACACACACACACAGTGCTGGTGATGCACCTCAGTCCTTACCCACGGCACCCGCTAATACTTCAGTACAGAGACAAACACACGCACAAAGTGCTGGTGATGCACCGCAGTCCTGACCCATGGCACCCGCTAATACTTCAGTACAGGGACACACACACAATGCTGGTGATGCACCTGAGTCCTGACCCACGGCACCCGCTAATACTTCAGTACAGAGACACACACACAATGCTGGAGCATCAGTACAGAGACACACACACACACAGTGCTGGTGATGCACCTCAGTCCTGACCCACGGCACCTGCTAATAATTCAGTACAGAGAAACACACACACAGAGCTGGTGATGCACCTCAGTCCTGACCCACGGCACCCGCTAATACTTCAGTACAGAGAGACACACACACACACACAGTGCTGGTGATGCACCTCAGTCCTTACCCACGGCACCCGCTAATACTTCAGTACAGAGACAAAAGCACGCACACAGTGCTGGTGATGCACCTCAGTCCTGACCCATGGCACCCGCTAATAATTCAGTACAGAGACACACACACACGCAGTGCTGGTGATGCACCTCAGTCCTGACCCACGGCAACCGCTAATAATTCAGTACAGAGACACACACACACACAGTGCTGGTGATGCACCTCAGTCCTGACCCATGGCACCTCTGATACTTCAGTACAGAGACACACACACACACACACACACACAATGCTGGTGATGCACCTCAGTCCTGACCCAGGGCACCTGCTAATACTTCAGTACAGAGACACACACACCCACAATGCTAGTGATGCACTTCAGTCCTGACCCACGGCACCCGCTAAGCTAATACTTCAGTACAGAGACACACATACACACCGTGCTGGTGATGTACCTCAGTCCTGACCAACAGCACCTGCTAATACTTCAGTACAGAGACACACACACACACAGTGCTGGTGATGCACCTCAGTCCTGACCCACAGCACCCGCTAATACTTCAGTACTGAGACAAACACACAGTGCTGGTGATGCACCTCAGTCCTGACCCACGGCACCCGCTAATAAATTCAGTACAGAGACACACACACACACACACAATGCTGGTGATGCACCTCAGTCCTGACCAACGGCACCCGCTAATACTTCAGTACAGAGGCATACACAGTGCTGGTGATGAACCTCAGTCCTTACCCACGGCACCCGCTAATACTTCAGTACAGAGACAAACACACGCACAAAGTGCTGGTGATCCACCGCAGTCCTGACCCATGGCACCCGCTAATAATTCAGTACAGAGACACACACCCACGCAGTGCTGGTGATGCACCTAAGTCCTGACCCATGGCACCCGCTAATAATTCAGTACAGAGACACACACACACGCAGTGCTGGTGATGCACATCAGTCCTGACCCAAGGCACCCGCTAATGATTCAGTACAGAGACACACACACACACACACAGTGCTGGTGATGCACCTCAGTCCTGACCCACGGCACTCGCTAATACTTCAGTACAGAGACACACACACACACAGTGCTGGTGATGCACCTCAGTCCTTACCCACGGCACCCGCTAATACTTCAGTACAGAGACAAACACACGCACAAAGTGCTGGTGATGCACCGCAGTCCTGACCCATGGCACCCGCTAATAATTCAGTACAGAGACACACACACATGCAGTGCTGGTGATGCACCTCAGTCCTGACCCATGGCACCCGCTAATAATTCAGTACAGAAACACACACACACGCAGTGCTGGTGATGCACCTCAGTCCTGACCCACGGCACCTGCTAATAATTCAGTACAGAGACACACACACAAACACACAATGCTGGTGATGCACCTCAGTCCTGACCCACGGCACCCGCTAATAATTTAGTACAGAGACACACACACACACACACACACACACAGTGCTGGTGATGCACCTCAGTCCTGACCCATGGCACCCGCTAATACTTCAGTACAGGGACACACACACACACACAATGCTGGTGATGCACCTGAGTCCTGACCCACGGCACCCGCTAATACTTCAGTACAGAGACACACACACAATGCTGGGGCATCAGTACAGAGACACACACACACACAGTGCTGGTGATGCACCTCAGTCCTGACCCACGGCACCCGCTAATAATTCAGTACAGAGACACAACACACAGAGTGCTGGTGATGCACCTCAGACCTGACCCATGGCACCCGCTAATATTTCAGTACAGAGACACACACAATGCTGGGGCATCAGTACAGAGACACACACACACACACACAGTGCTGGTGATGCACCTCAGTCCTGACCCACGGCACCCGCTAATACTTCAGTACAGAGACACACAAACACAGTGCTGGCGATGCACCACAGTCCTGACCCACAGCACCCGCTAATACTTCAGTACAGAGAGACACACACACACACACACACACACACACACAGTGCTGGTGATGCACCTCAGTCCTGACCCACGGCACCCGCTAATAATTCAGTACAGAGACACACACACACACACACAATGCTGGTGATGCACCTCAGTCCTGACCCACGGCACCCGCTAATAATTCAGTACAGAGAAACACACACACACGGTGCTGGTGATGCACCTCAGTCCTGACCCATGGCACCCGCTAATACTTCAGTACAGACACACACACACACACACAGTGATGGTGATGCACCTCAGTCCTGACCCACGGCACCCGCTAATACTTCAGTACAGACACACACACACACACACAGTGCTGGTGATGCACCGCAGTCCTGACCCATGGCACCCGCTAATACTTCAGTACAGAGACACACACACACACAGTGCTGGTGATGCACCTCAGTCCTGACCCACGGCACCCGGTAGTACTTCAGTACAGACACACACACACACACACAGTGCTGGTGATGCACCTCAGTCCTTACCCACGGCACCCACTAATACTTCAGTACAGAGACAAACACACACCCAAAGTGCTGGTGATGCACCGCAGTCCTGACCCATGGCACCCGCTAATAATTCAGTACAGAGACACACAACCACGCAGTGCTGGTGATGCACCTCAGTCCTGATCCATGGCACCCGCTAATAATTCAGTACAGAGACACACACACACACAGTGCTGGTGATGCAGCTCAGTCCTGACCCATGGCACCTCTAATACTTCAGTACAGAGACACACACACACACAGTACTGGTGATGCACCTCAGTCCTGACCCATGGCACCCGCTAATAATTCAGTACAGAGAAACTTACACACACAGTGCTGGTGATGCACCTCAGTCCTGACCCATGGCACCCGCTAATACTTCAGTACAGAGACACACACACACACACAGTGCTGGTGATGCACCTCAGTCCTGACCCATGGCACCCGCTAATACTTCAGTACAGAGACACACACACACACAGTGCTGGAGATGCACCTCAGTCCTTACCCACGGCACCCGCTAATATTTCAGTACAGAGACAAACACACGCACACACTGCTGTTGATGCACCTCAGTCCTGACCCATGGCATACGCTAATAATTCAGTACAGAGACACACACACACACAGTGCTGGTGATGCACCTCAGTCCTGACCCATGGCATCCGCTAATACTTCAGTACAGAGACACACACACACACAGTGCTGGTGATGCACCTCAGTCCTGACCCATGGCACCCGCTAATACTTCAGTACAGAGACAAACACACACACACACAGTGCTGGTGATGCACCTCAGTCCTGACCCACGGCACCCGCTAATATTTCAGTACAGAGAGACACACACACACAGTGCTGGTGATGCACCTCAGTCCTGACCCATGGCACCCGCTAATAATTCCGTACAGAGACACACACACCCGCAGTGCTGGTGATGCACCTCAGTCCTGACCCACGGCACCCACTAATAATTCAGTACAGAGACACACACACACACTGTGCTGGTGATGCAACTCAGTCCTGACCCATGGCACCTCTGATACTTCAATACAGAGACACACACACACAATGCTGGTGATGCACCTCAGTCCTGACCCAGGGCACCTGCTAATACTTCAGTACAGAGACACACACACCCACAATGCTGGTGATGCACCTCAGTCCTGACCCACGGCACCCGCTAAGCTAATACTTCAGTACAGAGACACACATACACACCGTGCTGGTGATGCACCTTAGTCCTGACCCACAGCACCTGCTAATACTTCAGTACAGAGACACACACACACACACACACAGTGCTGGTGATGCACCTCAGTCCTGACCCACGGCACCCGCTAATACTTCAGTACAGAGACACACACACACAGTGCTGGTGATGCACCTCAGTCTGACCCACGGCACCCGCTAATAATTCAGTACAGAGACACACACACACACACACACACAATGCTGGTGATGCACCTCAGTCCTGACCCACTGCACCGGCTAATACTTCAGTACAGAGACACACACACACAGTGCTGGTGATGAACCTCAGTCCTTACCCACGGCACCCGCTAATACTTCAGTACAGAGACAAACACACGCACAAACTGCTGGTGATGCACCGCAGTCCTGACCCATGGCACCCGCTAATAATTCAGTACAGAGACACACACACACGCAGTGCTGGTGATGCACCTCAGTCCTGACCCATGGCACCCGCTAATAATTCAGTACAGAGACACACACACACGCAGTGCTGGTGATGCACATCAGTCCTGACCCACGGCACCCGCTAATAATTCAGTACAGAGACACACACACACACACACACACACACAGTGCTGGTGATGCACCTCAGTTCTGACCCACGGCACCCGCTAATACTTCAGTACAGAGACACACACACACACAGTGCTGGTGATGCACCTCAGTCCTTACCCACGGCACCAGCTAATACTTCAGTACAGAGACAAACACACGCACAAAGTGCTGGTGATGCACCGCAGTCCTGACCCATTGCACCTGCTAATAATTCAGTACAGAAACACACACACCCGCAGTGCTGGTGATGCACCTCAGTCCTGACCCACAGCACCCGCTAATACTTCAATACAGAGACACATACACACACACACAATGCTGGTGATGCACCTCAGTCCTGACCCACGGCACCCGCTAATAATTCAGTACAGAGACACACACACACACACAGTGCTGGTGATGCACCTCAGTCCTGACCCATGGCACCCGCTAATAATTCAGTACAGAGACACACACACACAGAGTGCTGGTGATGCACCTCAGTCCTGACCCATGGCACCCGCTAATATTTCAGTACAGAGACACACACACAATGCTCGGGCATCAGTACAGAGACACACACACACACACACACACAATGCTGGTGATGCACCTCAGTCCTGACCCACGGCACCCGCTAATAATTCAGTAAAGAGACACACACACACACACAGTGCTGGTGATGCACCTCAGTCCTGACCCATGGCACCCGCTAATACTTCAGTACAGGGACACACACACACACACAATGCTGGTGATGCACCTGAGTCATGACCCACGGCACCCGCTAATATTTCAGTACAGAGACACACACACAATGCTGGGGCATCAGTACAGAGACACACACACACACACAGTGCTGGTGATGCACCTCAGTCCTGACCAACGGCACCCGCTAATACTTCAGTACAGAGACAAACACACACAGTGCTGGTGATGCACCACAGTCCTGACCCACAGCACCCGCTAATACTTCAGTACAGAGAGGCACACAAACACACACACACACACACAGTGCTGGTGATGCACCTCAGTCCTGACCCACGGCACCCGCTAATAATTCAGTACAGAGACACACACACACAATGCTGGTGATGCACCTCAGTCCTGACCCACAGCACCCGCTAATAATTCAGTACAGAGACACACACACACAGTGCTGGTGATGCACCTCAGTCCTGACCCACGGCACCCGCTAATACTTCAGTACAGTGAGACACACACACACACACACAGTGCTGGTGATGCACCTCAGTCCTGGCCCACGGCACCCGGTAGTACTTCAGTACAGACACACACACACACACACACAGTGCTGGTGATGCACCTCAGTCCTTACCCACGGCACCTGCTAATACTTCAGTACAGAGACAAACACATGTACAAAGTGCTGGTGATTCACCGCAGTCCGGACCCATGGCAACCGCTAATAATTCAGTACAGAGACACAAACACACGCAGTGCTGGTGATGCACCTCAGTCCTGACCCATGGCATCCGCTAATAATTCAGTACAGAGACACACACACACACAATGCTGGTGATGCACCTCAGTCCTGACCCATGGCACCTCTAATACTTCAGTACAGAGACACACACACACACAGTACTGGTGATGCACCTCAGTACTGACCCATGGCACCCGCTACTAATTCAGTCCAGAGAAACACACACACACAGTGCTGGTGATGCACCTCAGTCCTGACCCATGTCACCCGCTAATACTTCAGTACAGAGACACACACACAGTGTTGGTGATGCACCTCAGTCCTGACCCACGGCACCCGCTAATACTTCAGTACAGAGACACACACACACAGTGCTGGTGATGCACCTCAGTCCTTACCCACGGCACCCGCTAATATTTCAGTACAGAGACAAACACACGCACACAGTGCTGGTGATGCACCTCAGTCCTGACCCATGGCACACGCTAATAATTCAGTACAGAGACACAAACACACGCAGTGCTGGTGATGCACTTCAGTCCTGACCCATGGCACCTGCTAATAATTCAGTACAGAGACACACACACACACACAGTGCTGGTGATGCACCTCAGTCCTGACCCATGGCACCACTAATACTTCAGTACAGAGACACACACACACACAATGCTGGTGATGCACCTCAGTCCTGACCCAGGGCACCTGCTAATACTTCAGTACAGAGACACACACACCCACAATGCTGGTGATGCACCTCAGTCCTGACCCACGGCATCCTCTAAGCTAATACTTCAGTACAGAGACACACATACACACCGTGCTGGTGATGCACCTCAGTCCTGACCCACAGCACCTGCTAATACTTCAGTACAGAGACACACACACACACACAGTGCTGGTGATGCACCTCAGTCCTGACCCACGGCACCCGCTAATACTTCAGTACAGAGACACACACACACAGTGCTGGTGATGCACCTCAGTCCTGACCCACAGCACCCACTAATAATTCAGTACAGACACACACACACACACACAATGCTGGTGATGCACCTCAGTCCTGACCCACGGCACCCGCTAATACTTCAGTACAGAGACACACACACACAGTGCTGGTAATGCACCTCAGTCCTGACCCACGGCACCCGCTAATAATTAAGTACAGAGACACACACACAGTGCTGGTGAGGCACCTCAGTCCTGACCCACAGCACCCGCTAATAATTCAGTACAGACACACACACACACACACACAATGCTGGTGATGCACCTCAGTCCTGACCCACGGCACCCGCTAATACTTCAGTACAGAGACACACACGCACACAGTGCTGGTGATGCACCTCAGTCCTGACCCATGGCACCTGCTAATAATTCAGTACAGATACACACACACACGCAGTGCTGGTGATGCACCTCAGTCCTTACCCACGGCACCCGCTAATAATTCAGTACAGAGACACGCACACACACAGTGCTGGTGATGCACCTCAGTCCTGACCCATGGCACCTCTGATACTTCAGTACAGAGACACACACACACACACACAATGCTGGTGATGCACCTCAGTCCTGACCCAGGGCACCTGCTAATACTTCAGTACAGAGACACACACACCCACAATGCTAGTGATGCACTTCAGTCCTGACCCACGGCACCCGCTAAGCTAATACTTCAGTACAGAGACACACATACACACCGTGCTGGTGATGCACCTCAGTCCTGACCAACAGCACCTGCTAATACTTCAGTACAGAGACACACACACACACACACACAGTGCTGGTGATGCACCTCAGTCCTGACCCACGGCACCCGCTAATACTTCAGTACTGAGACAAACACACAGTGCTGGTGATGCACCTCAGTCCTGACCCACGGCACCCGCTAATAATTCAGTACAGAGACACACACACACACAATGCTGGTGATGCACCTCAGTCCTGACCAACGGCACCCGCTAATACTTCAGTACAGAGACACACACAGTGCTTGTGATGAACCTCAGTCCTTACCCACGGCACCCACTAATACTTCAGTACAGAGACAAACACATGCACAAAGTGCTGGTGATCCACCGCAGTCCTGACCCATGGCACCCGCTAATAATTCAGTACAGCGACACACACACACGCAGTGCTGGTGATGCACCTCAGTCCTGACCCATGGCACCCGCTAATAATTCAGTACAGAGACACACACACACGCAGTGCTGGTGATGCACATCAGTCCTGACCCACGGCACCCGCTAATAATTCAGTACAGAGACACACACACACACACACACAGTGCTGGTGATGCACCTCAGTCCTGACCCACGGCGCCCGCTAATACTTCAGTACAGAGACACACACACACACAGTGCTGGTGATGCACCTCAGTCCTTACCCACGGCACCCGCTAATACTTCAGTACAGAGACAAACACACGCACAAAGTGCTGGTGATGCACCGCAGTCCTGACCCATGGCACCCGCTAATAATTCAGTACAGAGACACACACACATGCAGTGCTGGTGATGCACCTCAGTCCTGACCCATGGCACCCGCTAATAATTCAGTACAGAAACACACACACACGCTGTGCTGGTGATGCACCTCAGTCCTGACCCACGGCACCTGCTAATAATTCAGTATAGAGACACACACACACACACACACACACACACACACACAATGCTGGTGATGCACCTCAGTCCTGACCCACGGCACCCGCTAATAATTTAGTACAGAGAAACACACACACACACACACAGTGCTGGTGATGCACCTCAGTCCTGACCCATGGCACCCGCTAATACTTCAGTACAGGGACACACTCACACACACAATGCTGGTGATGCACCTGAGTCCTTACCCACGGCACCCGCTAATACTTCAGTACAGAGACACACACACAATGCTGGGGCATCAGTACAGAGACACACACACACACAGTGCTGGTGATGCACCTCAGTCCTGACCCACGGCACCGCTAATAATTCAGTACAGAGACACACACACAGAGTGCTGGTGATGCACCTCAGACCTGACCCATGGCACCCGCTAATACTTCAGTACAGAGACACACACACACACAGTGCTGGCGATGCACCACAGTCCTGACCCACAGCACCCGCTAATACTTCAGTACAGAGAGACACACACACACACATACACACACACACACACAGTGCTGGTGATACACCTCAGTCCTGACCCACGGCACCCGCTAATAATTCAGTACAGAGACACACACACACACAATGCTGGTGATGCACCTCAATCCTGACCCACGGCACCCGCTAATAATTCAGTACAGAGAAACACACACACACAGTGCTGGTGATGCACCTCAGTCCTGACCCATGGCACCCGCTAATACTTCAGTACAGAGACACACACAGACACACACACAGTAATGGTGATGCACCTCCGTCCTGACCCACGGCACCCGCTAATACCTCAGTACAGAGAGACACACACACACACACACAGTGCTGGTGATGCACCTCAGTCCTGACCCACGGCACCCGGTAGAACTTCAGTACAGACACACACACACACACACACACAGTGCTGGTGATGCACCTCAGTCCTTACCCACGGCACCCACTAATACTTCAGTACAGAGACAAACACACGCCCAAAGTGCTGGTGATGCACCGCAGTCCTGACCCATGGCACCCGCTAATAATTCAGTACAGAGACACACAACCACGCAGTGCTGGTGATGCACCTCAGTCCTGATCCATGGCACCCGCTAATAATTCAGTACAGAGACACACACACACACAGTGCTGGTGATGCAGCTCAGTCCTGACCCATGGCACCTCTAATACTTCAGTACAGAGACACACACACACACACAGTACTGGTGATGCACCTCAGTCCTGACCCATGGCACCCGCTAATAATTCAGTACAGAGAAAATCACACACACAGTGCTGGTGATGCACCTCAGTCCTGACCCATGGCACCCGCTAATACTTCAGTACAGAGACACACACACACACAGTGCTGGTGATGCACCTCAGTCCTGACCCATGGCACCCGCTAATACTTCAGTACAGAGACACACACACACACAGTGCTGGTGATGCACCTCAGTCCTTACCCACGGCACCCGCTAATATTTCAGTACAGAGACAAACACACGCACACAGTGCTGTTGATGCACCTCAGTCCTGACCCATGGCACACGCTAATAATTCAGTACAGAGACACACACACACACAGTGCTGGTGATGCACCTCAGTCCTGACCCATGGCACCCGCTAATACTTCAGTACAGAGACACACACACACACAGTGCTGGTGATGCACCTCAGTCCTGACCCATGGCACCCGCTAATACTTCAGTACAGAGACAAACACACACACACACACACAGTGCTGGTGATGCACCTCAGTCCTGACCCACGGCACCCGCTAATATTTCAGTACAGAGAGACACACACACACACACACACAGTGCTGGTGATGCACCTCAGTCCTTACCCACGGCACCCGCTTATACTTCAGTACAGAGACAAACACACGCACAGAGTGCTGGTGATGCACCTCAGTCCTGACCCATGGCACCCGCTAATAATTCCGTACAGAGACACACACACACGCAGTGCTGGTGATGCACCTCAGTCCTGACCCACGGCACCCGCTAATAATTCAGTACAGAGACACACACACACACAGTGCTGGTGATGCACCTCAGTCCTGACCCATGGCACCTCTGATACTTCAGTACAGAGACACACACACACAACACACAATGCTGGTGATGCACCTCAGTCCTGACCCAGGGCACCTGCTAATACTTCAGTACAGAGACACACACACCCACAATGCTGGTGATGCACCTCAGTCCTGACCCACGGCATCCGCTAAGCCTAATACTTCAGTACAGAGACACACATACACACCGTGCTGGTGATGCACCTCAGTCCTGACCCACAGCACCTGCTAATACTTCAGTACAGAGACACACACACACACACACACACACAGTGCTGGTGATGCACCTCAGTCCTGACCCACGGCACCCGCTAATACTTCAGTACAGAGACACACACACACACACACACAATGCTGGTGATGCACCTCAGTCCTGACCCACGGCACCCGCTAATACTTCAGTACAGAGACACACACACACAGTGCTGGTGATGCACCTCAGTGTGACCCACGGCACCCGCTAATAATTCAGTACAGAGACACACACACACACACACACAATGCTGGTGATGCACCTCAGTCCTGACCCACGGCACCCGCTAATACTTCAGTACAGAGACACACACACGCAGTGCTGGTGATGCACCTCAGCCCTGACCCACGGCACCTGCTAATACTTCAGTACAGACACCCACACACACACACAATGCTGGTGATGCACCACAGTCCTGACCTACGGCACCCGCTAATACTTCAGTACAGAGACACACACACACACACAGTGCTGGTGATGCACCACAGTCCTGACCCACAGCACCTGCTAATACTTCAGTACAGAGACACACATGCACACAGTGCTGGTGATGCACCTCAGTCCTGACCCACGGCACCCGCTAATAATTCAGTACAGAGACACACACACACACAGTGCTGGTGATGCACCTCAGTCCTGACCCACGGCACCCGCTAATACTTCAGTACAGAGACACATACACACACACACAATGCTGGTGATGCACCTCAGTCCTGACCCACGGCACCCGCTAATAATTCAGTACAGAGACACACACACACACACAGTGCTGGTGATGCACCTCAGTCCTGACCCATGGCACCCGCTAATAATTCAGTACAGAGACACACACACACAGAGTGCTGGTGATGCACCTCAGTCCTGACCCATGGCACCCGCTAATATTTCAGTACAGAGACACACACACAATGCTGGGGCATCAGTACAGAGACACACACACAATGCTGGTGATGCACCTCAGTCCTGACCCACGGCACCCGCTAATAATTCAGTAAAGAGACACACACACACACACAGTGCTGGTGATGCACCTCAGTCCTGACCCATGGCACCCGCTAATACTTCAGTACAGGGACACACACACACACACAATGCTGGTGATGCACCTGAGTCCTGACCCACGGCACCCGCTAATATTTCAGTACAGAGACACACACACAATGCTGGGGCATCAGTACAGAGACACACACACACACACAGTGCTGGTGATGCACCTCAGTCCTGACCAACGGCACCCGCTAATACTTCAGTACAGAGACACACACACACACAGTGCTGGTGATGCACCACAGTCCTGACCCACAGCACCCGCTAATACTTCAGCACAGAGAGACACACACACACACACACACACACAGTGCTGGTGATGCACCTCAGTCCTGACCCACGGCACCCGCTAATAATTCAGTACAGAGACACACACACACAATGCTGGTGATGCACCTCAGTCCTGACCCACAGCACCCGCTAATAATTCAGTACAGAGACACACACACACACACACACAGTGCTGGTGATGCACCTCAGTCCTGACCCACGGCACCCGCTAATACTTCAGTACAGTGAGACACACACACACACACAGTGCTGGTGATGCACCTCAGTCCTGACCCACGGCACCCGCTAATACTTCAGTGCAGAGACAAACACATGCACAAAGTGCTGGTGATTCACCGCAGTCCTGACCCATGGCACCCGCTAATAATTCAGTACAGAGACAAACACACACGCAGTGCTGGTGATGCACCTCAGTCCTGACCCATGGCATCCGCTAATAATTCAGTACAGAGACACACACACACACAATGCTGGTGATGCACCTCAGTCCTGACCCATGGCACCTCTAATACTTCAGTACAGAGACACACACACACACAGTACTGGTGATGCACCTCAGTCCTGACCCCTGGCACCCGCTAATAATTCAGTACAGAGAAACACACACACACAGTGCTGGTGATGCACCTCAGTCCTGACCTATGGCACCCGCTAATACTTCAGCACAGAGACACACACACACACAGTGCTGGTGATGCACCTCAGTCCTGACCCACGGCACCTGCTAATACTTCAGTACAGAGACACACACACACACAGTGCTGGTGATGCACCTCAGTCCTTACCCACGGCACCCGCTAATATTTCAGTACAGAGACAAACACATGCACACAGTGCTGGTGATGCACCTCAGTCCTGACCCATGGCACACGCTAATAATTCAGTACAGAGACACACACACACGCAGTGCTGGTGATGCACCTCAGTCCTGACCCATGGCACCTGCTAATAATTCAGTACAGAGACACACACACACACACAGTGCTGGTGATGCACCTCAGTCCTGACCCATGGCACCTCTAATACTTCAGTACAGAGACACACACACACACAATGCTGGTGATGCACCTCAGTCCTGACCCAGGGCACCTGCTAATACTTCAGTACAGAGACAAACACACCCACAATGCTGGTGATGCACCTCAGTACTGACCCACGGCACCCTCTAAGCTAATACTTCAGTACAGAGACACACATACACACTGTGCTGGTGATGCACCTCAGTCCTGACCCACAGCACCTGCTAATACCTCAGTACAGAGACACACACACACACACAGTGCTGGTGATGCACCTCAGTCCTGACCCACGGCACCTGCTAATACTTCAGTACAGAGACACACACACACACAGTGCTGGTGATGCACCTCAGTCCTTACCCACGGCACCCGCTAATATTTCAGTACAGAGACAAACACATGCACACAGTGCTGGTGATGCACCTCAGTCCTGACCCATGGCACACGCTAATAATTCAGTACAGAGACACACACACGCAGTGCTGGTGATGCACCTCAGTCCTGACCCATGGCACCTGCTAATAATTCAGTACAGAGACATACACACACACACAGTGCTGGTGATGCACCTCAGTCCTGACCCATGGCACCTCTAATACTTCAGTACAGAGACACACACACACACAATGCTGGTGATGCACCTCAGTCCTGACCCAGGGCACCTGCTAATACTTCAGTACAGAGACAAACACACCCACAATGCTGGTGATGCACCTCAGTCCTGACCCACGGCACCCTCTAAGCTAATACTTCAGTACAGAGACACACATACACACTGTGCTGGTGATGCACCTCAGTCCTGACCCACAGCACCTGCTAATACCTCAGTACAGAGACACACACACACACACAGTGCTGGTGATGCACCTCAGTCCTGACCCACGCCACCCGCTAATACTTCAGTACAGAGACACACACACACACAGTGCTGGTGATGCACCTCAGTCCTGACCCACGGCACCCGCTAATAATTCAGTACAGAGACACACACACACGCAGTGCTGGTGATGCACCTCAGTCCTGACCCATGGCACCTGCTAATAATTCAGTACAGAGACACACACACACAGTGCTGGTGATGCACCTCAGTCCTGACCCATGGCACCTCTAATACTTCAGTACAGAGACACACACACACACAATGCTGGTGATGCACCTCAGTCCTGACCCAGGGCACCCGCTAATAATTCAGTACAGAGAAACACACACACACAGTGCTGGTGATGCACCTCAGTCCTGACCCATGGCACCCGCTAATACTTCAGCACAGAGACACACACACACACACAGTGCTGGTGATGCACCTCAGTCCTGACCCACGGCACCTGCTAATACTTCAGTACAGAGACACACACACACACAGTGCTGGTGATGCACCTCAGTCCTTACCCACGGCACTCGCTAATATTTCAGTACAGAGACAAACACATGCACACAGTGCTGGTGATGCACCTCAGTCCTGACCCATGGCACACGCTAATAATTCAGTACAGAGACACACACACACGCAGTGCTGGTGATGCACCTCAGTCCTGACCCATGGCACCTGCTAATAATTCAGTACAGAGACACACACACACACACAGTGCTGGTGATGCACCTCAGTCCTGACCCATGGCACCTCTAATACTTCAGTACAGAGACACACACACACACAATGCTGGTGATGCACCTCAGTCCTGACCCAGGGCACCTGCTAATACTTCAGTACAGAGACAAACACAGCCACAATGCTGGTGATGCACCTCAGTCCTGACCCACGGCACCCTCTAAGCTAATACTTCAGTACAGAGACACACATACACACTGTGCTGGTGATGCACCTCAGTCCTGACCCACAGCACCTGCTAATACCTCAGTACAGAGACACACACACACACACAGTGCTGGTGATGCACCTCAGTCCTGACCCACGGCACCCGCTAATACTTCAGTACAGAGACACACACACACACAGTGCTGGTGATGCACCTCAGTCCTGACCCACGGCACCCGCTAATACTTCAGTACAGAGACACACACACACACAGTGCTGGTAATGCATCTCAGTCCTGACCCACGGCACCCGCTAATAATTAAGTACAGAGACATACACACAGTGCTGGTGATGCATCTCAGTCCTGACCCACAGCACCCGCTAATAATTCAGTACAGAGACACACACACACACACACAATGCTGGTGATGCACCTCAGTCGAGACCCACGGCACCCGCTAATACTTCAGTACAGAGACACACACACACACAGTGCTGGTAATGCACCTCAGTCCTGACCCACGGCACCCGCTAATAATTAAGTACAGAGACATACACACAGTGCTGGTGATGCATCTCAGTCCTGACCCACGGCACCCGCTAATACTTCAGTACAGAGACACCCACACACACAGTGCTGGTAATGCACCTCAGTCCTGACCCACGGCACCCGCTAATAATTAAGTACAGAGACATACACACAGTGCTGGTGATGCATCTCAGTCCTGACCCACGGCACCCGCTAATACTTCCGTACAGAGACACCCACACACACAGTGCTGGTGATGCACCTCAGTCCTGACCCACGGCACCCACTAATACTTCAGTACAGACACACACACACACACACACAGTACTGGTAATGCACCTCTGTCCTGACCCACGGCACCCGCTAATAATTCAGTACAGAGACACACACACACACACACACACACAGTGCTGGTGATGCACCTCAGTCCTGACCCACGGCATCTGCTAATAATTCAGTACAGAGACACACACACACACAGTGCTGGTGATGCACCTCAGTCCTGACCCACGGCACCAGCTAATACTTCAGTACAGAGACACACACACACAATGCTGGTGATGCACCTCAGTCCTGACCCACGGCACCCACAAACACTTCAGTACAGAGACACACACACACAATGCTGGTGATGCACCTCAGTCTTGACCCACGGCACCCGCTAATAATTCAGTACAAAGACACACACACACACACACACAGTGCTGGTGATGCACCTCAGTCCTGACCCATGGCACCCGCTAATACTTCAGTACAGAGACACACACACACACACACAATGCTGGTGATGCACCTCAGTCCTGACCCACGGCACCCGCTAATACTTCAGTACAGAGACACACACACAATGCTGGGGCATCAGTACAGAGACACACAAACACACAGTGCTGGTGATGCACCTCAGTCCTGACCCATGGCACCCGCTAATAATTCAGTACAGAGAAACACACACACACAGTGCTGGTGATGCACCTCAGTCCTGACCCATGGCACCCGCTAATACTTCAGCACAGAGACACACACACACACAGTGCTGGTGATGCACCTCAGTCCTGACCCACGGCACCTGCTAATACTTCAGTACAGAGACACACACACAGTGCTGGTGATGCACCTCAGTCCTTACCCACGGCACCCGCTAATATTTCAGTACAGAGACAAACACATGCACACAGTGCTGGTGATGCACCTCAGTCCTGACCCATGGCACACGCTAATAATTCAGTACAGAGACACACACACACGCAGTGCTGGTGATGCACCTCAGTCCTGACCCATGGCACCTGCTAATAATTCAGTACAGAGACACACACACACACACAGTGCTGGTGATGCACCTCAGTCCTGACCCATGGCACCTCTAATACTTCAGTACAGAGACACACACACACACAATGCTGGTGATGCACCTCAGTCCTAACCCAGGGCACCTGCTAATACTTCAGTACAGAGACAAACACACCCACAATGCTGGTGATGCACCTCAGTACTGACCCACGGCACCCTCTAAGCTAATACTTCAGTACAGAGACACACATACACACTGTGCTGGTGATGCACCTCAGTCCTGACCCACAGCACCTGCTAATACCTCAGTACAGAGACACACACACACACACAGTGCTGGTGATGCACCTCAGTCCTGACCCACGGCACCCGCTAATACTTCAGTACAGAGACAGACACACACACAGTGCTGGTGATGCACCTCAGTCCTTACCCACGGCACCCGCTAATATTTCAGTACAGAGACAAACACATGCACACAGTGCTGGTGATGCACCTCAGTCCTGACCCATGGCACACGCTAATAATTCAGTACAGAGACACACACACATGCAGTGCTGGTGATGCACCTCAGTCCTGACCCATGGCACCTGCTAATAATTCAGTACAGAGACACACACACACACACAGTGCTGGTGATGCACCTCAGTCCTGACCCATGGCACCTCTAATACTTCAGTACAGAGACACACACACACACAATGCTGGTGATGCACCTCAGTCCTGACCCAGGGCACCTGCTAATACTTCAGTACAGAGACAAACACACCCACAATGCTGGTGATGCACCTCAGTACTGACCCACGGCACCCTCTAAGCTAATACTTCAGTACAGAGACACACATACACACTGTGCTGGTGATGCACCTCAGTCCTGACCCAAAGCACCTGCTAATACCTCAGTACAGAGACACACACACACACACAGTGCTGGTGATGCACCTCAGTCCTGACCCACGGCACCCGCTAATACTTCAGTACAGAGACACACACACACACAGTGCTGGTGATGCACCTCAGTCCTGACCCACGGCACCCGCTAATACTTCAGTACAGAGACACACACACACACAGTGCTGGTAATGCACCTCAGTCCTGACCCACGGCACCCGCTAATAATTAAGTACAGAGACATACACACAGTGCTGGTGATGCATCTCAGTCCTGACCCACAGCACCCGCTAATAATTCAGTACAGAGACACACACACACACACACAATGCTGGTGATGCACCTCAGTCGAGACCCACGGCACCCGCTAATACTTCAGTACAGAGACACACACACACACAGTGCTGGTAATGCACCTCAGTCCTGACCCACGGCACCCGCTAATAATTAAGTACAGAGACATACACACAGTGCTGGTGATGCATCTCAGTCCTGACCCACGGCACCCGCTAATACTTCAGTACAGAGACACCCACACACACAGTGCTGGTAATGCACCTCAGTCCTGACCCACGGCACCCGCTAATAATTAAGTACAGAGACATACACACAGTGCTGGTGATGCATCTCAGTCCTGACCCACGGCACCCGCTAATACTTCCGTACAGAGACACCCACACACACAGTGCTGGTGATGCACCTCAGTCCTGACCCACGGCACCCACTAATACTTAAGTACAGACACACACACACACACACACACAGTGCTGGTAATGCACCTCTGTCCTGACCCACGGCACCCGCTAATAATTCAGTACAGAGACACACACACACACACACACACACAGTGCTGGTGATGCACCTCAGTCCTGACCCACGGCACCTGCTAATACTTCAGTACAGACACACACACACACTATGCTGGTGATGCACCACAGTCCTGACCTATGGCACCCGCTAATACTTCAGTACAGAGACACACACACACATTGCTGGTGATGCACCACAGTCCTGACCCACAGCAGCTGCTAATACTTCAGTACAGAGACACACACGAACACAGTGCTGGTGATGCACCTCAGTCCTGACCCACGGCACCTGCTAATAATTCAGTACAGAGACACACACACACACAGTGCTGGTGATGCACCTCAGTCCTGACCCACGGCACCAGCTAATACTTCAGTACAGAGACACACACACACAATGCTGGTGATGCACCTCAGTCCTGACCCACGGCACCCACAAACACTTCAGTACAGAGACACACACAATGCTGGTGATGCACCTCAGTCTTGACCCACGGCACCCGCTAATAATTCAGTACAAAGACACACACACACACACAGTGCTGGTGATGCACCTCAGTCCTGACCCATGGCACCCGCTAATACTTCAGTACAGAGACACACACACACACACAATGCTGGTGATGCACCTCAGTCCTGACCCACGGCACCCGCTAATACTTCAGTACAGAGACACACACACAATGCTGGGGCATCAGTACAGAGACACACAAACACACAGTGCTGGTGATGCACCTCAGTCCTGACCCACGGCACCCGCTAATAATTCAGTACAGAGACACACACACACAGAGTGCTGGTGATTCACCTCAGTCCTGACCCATGGCACCCGCTAATATTTCAGTACAGAGACACACACACAATGCTGGGACATCAGTACAGAGACACACACACACACACAGTGCTGGTGATGCACCTCAGTCCTGACCCACGGCACCCGCTAATACTTTAGTACAGAGACACACACACACAGAGATGCACACCAGTCCTGACCCACAGCACCCGCTAATACTTCAGTACAGAGAGAGACACACACACACACACAAACACACAGTTTTGGTGATGCACCTCAGTCCTGACCCATGGCTCCCGCTAATAATTCAGTACAGAGACACACACACACACAATGCTGGTGATGCACCTCAGTCCAGACCCACGGCACCCGCTAATAATTCAGTACAGAGAAACACACACACACAGTGCTGGTGATGCACCTCAGTCCTGACCCATGGCACCCGCTAATACTTCAGTACAGAGACACACACACACACACACAGTGCTGGTGATGCACCTCAGTCCTGACCCACGGCACGCGCTAATACTTCAGTACAGAGAGACACACACACACACACAGTGCTGGTGATGCACCTCAGTCCTGACCCACGGCACCCAGTAGTACTTCAGTACAGACACACACACGCACAAAGTGCTGGTGATGCACCGCACTCCTGACCCATGGCACCCGCTAATAATTCAGTACAGAGACACACAGACACGCACTGCTGGTGATGCACCTCAGTCCTGACCCATGGCACCCGCTAATAATTCAGTATAGAGAAACACACACACACAGTGCTGGTGATGCACCTCAGTCCTGACCCATGGCACTTCTAATACTTCAGTACAGAGACACACACACACACACAATGCTGCTGAGGCACCTCAGTCCTGACCCATGGCACCCGCTAATAATTCAGTATAGAGAAACACACACACACAGTGCTGGTGATGCACCTCAGTCCTGACCCATGCCACTTCTAATACTTCAGTACAGAGACACACATACACACCGTGCTGGTGATGCACTCAGTCCTGACCCACAGAACATGCTAATACTTCAGTACAGAGACACACACACACACACACACACAGTGCTGGTGATGCACCTCAGTCCTGACCCACGGCACCCGCTAATACTTCAGTACAGAGACACACACACACGGTGCTGGTGATGCACCTCAGTCTGACCCACGGCACCCGCTAATAATTCAGTACAGAGACACACACACACACACACAATGCTGGTGATGAACCTTAGTCCTTACCCACGGCACCCGCTAATACTTCAGTACAGAGACAAACACACGAACAAAGTGCTGGTGATGCACCGCAGTCCTGACCCATGGCACCCGCTAATAATTCAGTACAGAGACACACACACACACACAGTGCTGGTGATGCACCTCAGTTCTAACCCACGGCACCCGCTAATACTTCAGTACAGAGACACACACACACACAGTGCTGGTGATGCACCTCAGTCCTTACCCACGGCACCAGCTAATACTTCAGTACAGAGACAAACACACGCACAAAGTGCTGGTGATGCACCGCAGTCCTGACCCATGGCTCCCGCTAATAATTCAGTACAGAGACACACACACACACAATGCTGGTGATGCACCTCAGTCCAGACCCACGGCACCCGCTAATAATTCAGTACAGAGAAACACACACACACAGTGCTGGTGATGCACCTCAGTCCTGACCCATTGCACCCGCTAATAATTCAGTACAGAAACACACACACACGCAGTGCTGGTGATGCACCTCAGTCCTGACCCACAGCACCCGTTAATAATTCAGTACAGAGACACACACACACACACACACACACACACACACACACACACACACAGTGCTGGTGATGCACCTCAGCCCTGACCCACAGCACCTGCTAATACTTCAGTACAGACACACACACACACAATGCTGGTGATGCACCACAGTCCTGACCTACGGCACCCGCTAGTACTTCAGTACAGAGACACACACACACACAGTGCTGGTGATGCACCACAGTCCTTACCCACGGCACCAGCTAATACTTCAGTACAGAGACAAACACACGCACAAAGTGCTGGTGATGCACCTCAGTCCTGACCCATGCCACTTCTAATACTTCAGTACAGAGACACACATACACACCGTGCTGGTGATGCACTCAGTCCTGACCCACAGAACATGCTAATACTTCAGTACAGAGACACACACACACACACACACACAGTGCTGGTGATGCACCTCAGTCCTGACCCACGGCACCCGCTAATACTTCAGTACAGAGACACACACACACGGTGCTGGTGATGCACCTCAGTCTGACCCACGGCACCCGCTAATAATTCAGTACAGAGACACACACACACACACACAATGCTGGTGATGAACCTTAGTCCTTACCCACGGCACCCGCTAATACTTCAGTACAGAGACAAACACACGAACAAAGTGCTGGTGATGCACCGCAGTCCTGACCCATGGCACCCGCTAATAATTCAGTACAGAGACACACACACACACACAGTGCTGGTGATGCACCTCAGTTCTAACCCACGGCACCCGCTAATACTTCAGTACAGAGACACACACACACACAGTGCTGGTGATGCACCTCAGTCCTTACCCACGGCACCAGCTAATACTTCAGTACAGAGACAAACACACGCACAAAGTGCTGGTGATGCACCGCAGTCCTGACCCATGGCTCCCGCTAATAATTCAGTACAGAGACACACACACACACAATGCTGGTGATGCACCTCAGTCCAGACCCACGGCACCCGCTAATAATTCAGTACAGAGAAACACACACACACAGTGCTGGTGATGCACCTCAGTCCTGACCCATTGCACCCGCTAATAATTCAGTACAGAAACACACACACACGCAGTGCTGGTGATGCACCTCAGTCCTGACCCACAGCACCCGTTAATAATTCAGTACAGAGACACACACACACACACACACACACACACACACACACACACACAGTGCTGGTGATGCACCTCAGCCCTGACCCACAGCACCTGCTAATACTTCAGTACAGACACACACACACACAATGCTGGTGATGCACCACAGTCCTGACCTACGGCACCCGCTAGTACTTCAGTACAGAGACACACACACACACAGTGCTGGTGATGCACCACAGTCCTTACCCACGGCACCAGCTAATACTTCAGTACAGAGACAAACACACGCACAAAGTGCTGGTGATGCACCGCAGTCCTGACCCATGGCTCCCGCTAATAATTCAGTACAGAGACACAAACACATGCAGTGCTGGTGATGCACCTCAGTCCTGACCCATTGCACCTGCTAATAATTCAGTACAGAAACACACACACCCGCAGTGCTGGTGATGCACCACAGTCCTTACCCACGGCACCAGCTAATACTTCAGTAGAGAGACAAACACACACACCCGCAGTGCTGGTGATGCACCTCAGTCCTGACCCACGGCACCCGCTAATAATTCAGTACAGAGACACACACACACACACAGTGCTGGTGATGCACCTCAGTCCTGACCCATGGCACCCGCTAATAATTCAGTACAGAGACACACACACACAGAGTGCTGGTGATGCACCTCAGTCCTGACCCATGGCACCCGCTAATATTTCAGTACAGAGACACACACACAATGCTCGGGCATCAGTACAGAGACACACACACACACACACACACAATGCTGGTGATGCACCTCAGTCCTGACCCACGGCACCCGCTAATAATTCAGTAAAGAGACACACACACACACACACAGTGCTGGTGATGCACCTCAGTCCTGACCCATGGCACCCGCTAATACTTCAGTACAGGGACACACACACAATGCTGGTGATGCACCTGAGTCCTGACCCACGGCACCCGCTAATATTTCAGTACAGAGACACACACACAATGCTGGGGCATCAGTACAGAGACACACACACACACACACACACAATGCTGGTGATGCACCTCAGTCCTGACCCACGGCACCCGCTAATAATTCAGTAAAGAGACACACACACACACACAGTGCTGGTGATGCACCTCAGTCCTGACCCATGGCACCCGCTAATACTTCAGTACAGGGACACACACACACACACAATGCTGGTGATGCACCGCAGTCCTGACCCATGGCACCCGCTAATAATTCAGTACAGAGACACACACACACACACAGTGCTGGTGATGCACCTCAGTTCTAACCCACGGCACCCGCTAATAATTCAGTACAGAGACACACACACACACACACACACACACACACACACACACAGTGCTGGTGATGCACCTCAGCCCTGACCCACAGCACCTGCTAATACTTCAGTACAGACACACACACACACAATGCTGGTGATGCACCACAGTCCTGACCTACGGCACCCGCTAGTACTTCAGTACAGAGACACACACACACACAGTGCTGGTGATGCACCACAGTCCTTACCCACGGCACCAGCTAATACTTCAGTACAGAGACAAAAACACGCACAAAGTGCTGGTGATGCACCGCAGTCCTGACCCATGGCTCCCGCTAATAATTCAGTACAGAGACACACACACATGCAGTGCTGGTGATGCACCTCAGTCCTGACCCATTGCACCTGCTAATAATTCAGTACAGAAACACACACACCCGCAGTGCTGGTGATGCACCTCAGTCCTGACCCACAGCACCCGCTAATACTTCAATACAGAGACACATACACACACACAATGCTGGTGATGCACCTCAGTCCTGACCCACGGCAACCGCTAATAATTCAGTACAGAGACACACACACACACACAGTGCTGGTGATGCACCTCAGTCCTGACCCATGGCACCCGCTAATAATTCAGTACAGAGACACACACACACAGAGTGCTGGTGATGCACCTCAGTCCTGACCCATGGCACCCGCTAATATTTCAGTACAGAGACACACACACAATGCTCGGGCATCAGTACAGAGACACACACACACACACACACACAATGCTGGTGATGCACCTCAGTCCTGACCCACGGCACCCGCTAATAATTCAGTAAAGAGACACACACACACACACAGTGCTGGTGATGCACCTCAGTCCTGACCCATGGCACCCGCTAATACTTCAGTACAGGGACACACACACACACACAGTGCTGGTGATGCACCTCAGTCCTGACCAACGGCACCCGCTAATACTTCAGTACAGAGACAAACACACACAGTGCTGGTGATGCACCACAGTCCTGACCCATGGCACCTCTAATACTTCAGTACAGAGACACACACACACACAATGCTGGTGATGCACCTCAGTCCTGACCCAGGGCACCTGCTAATACTTCAGTACAGAGACAAACACACCCACAATGCTGGTGATGCACCTCAGTACTGACCCACGGCACCCTCTAAGCTAATACTTCAGTACAGAGACACACATACACACTGTGCTGGTGATGCACCTCAGTCCTGACCCACAGCACCTGCTAATACCTCAGTACAGAGACACACACACACACACAGTGCTGGTGATGCACCTCAGTCCTGACCCACGGCACCCGCTAATACTTCAGTACAGAGACACACACACACACAGTGCTGGTGATGCACCTCAGTCCTTACCCACGGCACCCGCTAATATTTCAGTACAGAGACAAACACATGCACACAGTGCTGGTGATGCACCTCAGTCCTGACCCATGGCACACGCTAATAATTCAGTACAGAGACACACACACATGCAGTGCTGGTGATGCACCTCAGTCCTGACCCATGGCACCTGCTAATAATTCAGTACAGAGACACACACACACACACAGTGCTGGTGATGCACCTCAGTCCTGACCCATGGCACCTCTAATACTTCAGTACAGAGACACACACACACACAATGCTGGTGATGCACCTCAGTCCTGACCCAGGGCACCTGCTAATACTTCAGTACAGAGACAAACACACCCACAATGCTGGTGATGCACCTCAGTACTGACCCACGGCACCCTCTAAGCTAATACTTCAGTACAGAGACACACATACACACTGTGCTGGTGATGCACCTCAGTCCTGACCCAAAGCACCTGCTAATACCTCAGTACAGAGACACACACACACACACAGTGCTGGTGATGCACCTCAGTCCTGACCCACGGCACCCGCTAATACTTCAGTACAGAGACACACACACACACAGTGCTGGTGATGCACCTCAGTCCTGACCCACGGCACCCGCTAATACTTCAGTACAGAGACACACACACACACAGTGCTGGTAATGCACCTCAGTCCTGACCCACGGCACCCGCTAATAATTAAGTACAGAGACATACACACAGTGCTGGTGATGCATCTCAGTCCTGACCCACAGCACCCGCTAATAATTCAGTAGAGAGACACACACACACACACACAATGCTGGTGATGCACCTCAGTCGAGACCCACGGCACCCGCTAATACTTCAGTACAGAGACACACACACACACAGTGCTGGTAATGCACCTCAGTCCTGACCCACGGCACCCGCTAATAATTAAGTACAGAGACATACACACAGTGCTGGTGATGCATCTCAGTCCTGACCCACGGCACCCGCTAATACTTCAGTACAGAGACACCCACACACACAGTGCTGGTAATGCACCTCAGTCCTGACCCACGGCACCCGCTAATAATTAAGTACAGAGACATACACACAGTGCTGGTGATGCATCTCAGTCCTGACCCACGGCACCCGCTAATACTTCCGTACAGAGACACCCACACACACAGTGCTGGTGATGCACCTCAGTCCTGACCCACGGCACCCACTAATACTTAAGTACAGACACACACACACACACACACACAGTGCTGGTAATGCACCTCTGTCCTGACCCACGGCACCCGCTAATAATTCAGTACAGAGACACACACACACACACACACAGTGCTGGTGATGCACCTCAGTCCTGACCCACGGCACCTGCTAATACTTCAGTACAGACACACACACACACTATGCTGGTGATGCACCACAGTCCTGACCTATGGCACCCGCTAATACTTCAGTACAGAGACACACACACACATTGCTGGTGATGCACCACAGTCCTGACCCACAGCAGCTGCTAATACTTCAGTACAGAGACACACACGAACACAGTGCTGGTGATGCACCTCAGTCCTGACCCACGGCACCTGCTAATAATTCAGTACAGAGACACACACACACACAGTGCTGGTGATGCACCTCAGTCCTGACCCACGGCACCAGCTAATACTTCAGTACAGAGACACACACACACAATGCTGGTGATGCACCTCAGTCCTGACCCACGGCACCCACAAACACTTCAGTACAGAGACACACACAATGCTGGTGATGCACCTCAGTCTTGACCCACGGCACCCGCTAATAATTCAGTACAAAGACACACACACACACACAGTGCTGGTGATGCACCTCAGTCCTGACCCATGGCACCCGCTAATACTTCAGTACAGAGACACACACACACACACAATGCTGGTGATGCACCTCAGTCCTGACCCACGGCACCCGCTAATACTTCAGTACAGAGACACACACACAATGCTGGGGCATCAGTACAGAGACACACAAACACACAGTGCTGGTGATGCACCTCAGTCCTGACCCACGGCACCCGCTAATAATTCAGTACAGAGACACACACACACAGAGTGCTGGTGATTCACCTCAGTCCTGACCCATGGCACCCGCTAATATTTCAGTACAGAGACACACACACAATGCTGGGACATCAGTACAGAGACACACACACACACACAGTGCTGGTGATGCACCTCAGTCCTGACCCACGGCACCCGCTAATACTTTAGTACAGAGACACACACACACAGAGATGCACACCAGTCCTGACCCACAGCACCCGCTAATACTTCAGTACAGAGAGAGACACACACACACACACAAACACACAGTTTTGGTGATGCACCTCAGTCCTGACCCATGGCTCCCGCTAATAATTCAGTACAGAGACACACACACACACAATGCTGGTGATGCACCTCAGTCCAGACCCACGGCACCCGCTAATAATTCAGTACAGAGAAACACACACACACAGTGCTGGTGATGCACCTCAGTCCTGACCCATGGCACCCGCTAATACTTCAGTACAGAGACACACACACACACACACACAGTGCTGGTGATGCACCTCAGTCCTGACCCACGGCACGCGCTAATACTTCAGTACAGAGAGACACACACACACACACAGTGCTGGTGATGCACCTCAGTCCTGACCCACGGCACCCAGTAGTACTTCAGTACAGACACACACACGCACAAAGTGCTGGTGATGCACCGCACTCCTGACCCATGGCACCCGCTAATAATTCAGTACAGAGACACACAGACACGCACTGCTGGTGATGCACCTCAGTCCTGACCCATGGCACCCGCTAATAATTCAGTATAGAGAAACACACACACACAGTGCTGGTGATGCACCTCAGTCCTGACCCATGGCACTTCTAATACTTCAGTACAGAGACACACACACACACACAATGCTGCTGAGGCACCTCAGTCCTGACCCATGGCACCCGCTAATAATTCAGTATAGAGAAACACACACACACAGTGCTGGTGATGCACCTCAGTCCTGACCCATGCCACTTCTAATACTTCAGTACAGAGACACACATACACACCGTGCTGGTGATGCACTCAGTCCTGACCCACAGAACATGCTAATACTTCAGTACAGAGACACACACACACACACACACACAGTGCTGGTGATGCACCTCAGTCCTGACCCACGGCACCCGCTAATACTTCAGTACAGAGACACACACACACGGTGCTGGTGATGCACCTCAGTCTGACCCACGGCACCCGCTAATAATTCAGTACAGAGACACACACACACACACACAATGCTGGTGATGAACCTTAGTCCTTACCCACGGCACCCGCTAATACTTCAGTACAGAGACAAACACACGAACAAAGTGCTGGTGATGCACCGCAGTCCTGACCCATGGCACCCGCTAATAATTCAGTACAGAGACACACACACACACACAGTGCTGGTGATGCACCTCAGTTCTAACCCACGGCACCCGCTAATACTTCAGTACAGAGACACACACACACACAGTGCTGGTGATGCACCTCAGTCCTTACCCACGGCACCAGCTAATACTTCAGTACAGAGACAAACACACGCACAAAGTGCTGGTGATGCACCGCAGTCCTGACCCATGGCTCCCGCTAATAATTCAGTACAGAGACACACACACACACAATGCTGGTGATGCACCTCAGTCCAGACCCACGGCACCCGCTAATAATTCAGTACAGAGAAACACACACACACAGTGCTGGTGATGCACCTCAGTCCTGACCCATTGCACCCGCTAATAATTCAGTACAGAAACACACACACACGCAGTGCTGGTGATGCACCTCAGTCCTGACCCACAGCACCCGTTAATAATTCAGTACAGAGACACACACACACACACACACACACACACACACACACACACACACACACACACACACACACACACACAGTGCTGGTGATGCACCTCAGCCCTGACCCACAGCACCTGCTAATACTTCAGTACAGACACACACACACACAATGCTGGTGATGCACCACAGTCCTGACCTACGGCACCCGCTAGTACTTCAGTACAGAGACACACACACAAACAGTGCTGGTGATGCACCACAGTCCTTACCCACGGCACCAGCTAATACTTCAGTACAGAGACAAACACACGCACAAAGTGCTGGTGATGCACCGCAGTCCTGACCCATGGCTCCCGCTAATAATTCAGTACAGAGACACAAACACATGCAGTGCTGGTGATGCACCTCAGTCCTGACCCATTGCACCTGCTAATAATTCAGTACAGAAACACACACACCCGCAGTGCTGGTGATGCACCACAGTCCTTACCCACGGCACCAGCTAATACTTCAGTAGAGAGACAAACACACACACCCGCAGTGCTGGTGATGCACCTCAGTCCTGACCCACGGCACCCGCTAATAATTCAGTACAGAGACACACACACACACACAGTGCTGGTGATGCACCTCAGTCCTGACCCATGGCACCCGCTAATAATTCAGTACAGAGACACACACACACAGAGTGCTGGTGATGCACCTCAGTCCTGACCCATGGCACCCGCTAATATTTCAGTACAGAGACACACACACAATGCTCGGGCATCAGTACAGAGACACACACACACACACACACACAATGCTGGTGATGCACCTCAGTCCTGACCCACGGCACCCGCTAATAATTCAGTAAAGAGACACACACACACACACACAGTGCTGGTGATGCACCTCAGTCCTGACCCATGGCACCCGCTAATACTTCAGTACAGGGACACACACACAATGCTGGTGATGCACCTGAGTCCTGACCCACGGCACCCGCTAATATTTCAGTACAGAGACACACACACAATGCTGGGGCATCAGTACAGAGACACACACACACACACACACACAATGCTGGTGATGCACCTCAGTCCTGACCCACGGCACCCGCTAATAATTCAGTAAAGAGACACACACACACACACAGTGCTGGTGATGCACCTCAGTCCTGACCCATGGCACCCGCTAATACTTCAGTACAGGGACACACACACACACACAATGCTGGTGATGCACCGCAGTCCTGACCCATGGCACCCGCTAATAATTCAGTACAGAGACACACACACACACACAGTGCTGGTGATGCACCTCAGTTCTAACCCACGGCACCCGCTAATAATTCAGTACAGAGACACACACACACACACACACACACACACACACACACACACACACAGTGCTGGTGATGCACCTCAGCCCTGACCCACAGCACCTGCTAATACTTCAGTACAGACACACACACACACAATGCTGGTGATGCACCACAGTCCTGACCTACGGCACCCGCTAGTACTTCAGTACAGAGACACACACACACACAGTGCTGGTGATGCACCACAGTCCTTACCCACGGCACCAGCTAATACTTCAGTACAGAGACAAAAACACGCACAAAGTGCTGGTGATGCACCGCAGTCCTGACCCATGGCTCCCGCTAATAATTCAGTACAGAGACACACACACATGCAGTGCTGGTGATGCACCTCAGTCCTGACCCATTGCACCTGCTAATAATTCAGTACAGAAACACACACACCCGCAGTGCTGGTGATGCACCTCAGTCCTGACCCACAGCACCCGCTAATACTTCAATACAGAGACACATACACACACACAATGCTGGTGATGCACCTCAGTCCTGACCCACGGCAACCGCTAATAATTCAGTACAGAGACACACACACACACACAGTGCTGGTGATGCACCTCAGTCCTGACCCATGGCACCCGCTAATAATTCAGTACAGAGACACACACACACAGAGTGCTGGTGATGCACCTCAGTCCTGACCCATGGCACCCGCTAATATTTCAGTACAGAGACACACACACAATGCTCGGGCATCAGTACAGAGACACACACACACACACACACACAATGCTGGTGATGCACCTCAGTCCTGACCCACGGCACCCGCTAATAATTCAGTAAAGAGACACACACACACACACACACAGTGCTGGTGATGCACCTCAGTCCTGACCCATGGCACCCGCTAATACTTCAGTACAGGGACACACACACACACACAGTGCTGGTGATGCACCTCAGTCCTGACCAACGGCACCCGCTAATACTTCAGTACAGAGACAAACACACACAGTGCTGGTGATGCACCACAGTCCTGACCCACAGCACCCGCTAATACTTCAGTACAGAGAGGCACACAAACACACACACACAGTGCTGGTGATGCACCTCAGTCCTGACCCACGGCACCCGCTAATAATTCAGTACAGAGACACACACACACAATGCTAGTGATGCACCTCAGTCCTGACCCACAGCACCCGCTAATAATTCAGTACAGAGACACACACACACAGTGCTGGTGATGCACCTCAGTCCTGACCCACGGCACCCGCTAATACTTCAGTACAGTGAGACACACACACACACACAGTGCTGGTGATGCACCTCAGTCCTGACCCACGGCACCCGGTAGTACTTCAGTACAGACACACACACACACACACACAGTGCTGGTGATGCACCTCAGTCCTTACCCACGGCACCTGCTAATACTTCAGTACAGAGACAAACACATGTACAAAGTGCTGGTGATTCACCGCAGTCCTGACCCATGGCACCCGCTAATAATTCAGTACAGAGACACAAACACACGCAGTGCTGGTGATGCACCTCAGTCCTGACCCATGGCATCCGCTAATAATTCAGTACAGAGACACACACACACACAATGCTGGTGATGCACCTCAGTCCTGACCCATGGCACCTCTAATACTTCAGTACAGAGACACACACACACACAGTACTGGTGATGCACCTCAGTCCTGACCCATGGCACCCGCTAATAATTCAGTCCAGAGAAACACACACACACAGTGCTGGTGATGCACCTCAGTCCTGACCCATGGCACCCGCTAATAATTCAGTACAGAGACACACACACACACACACACACAGTGTTGGTGATGCACCTCAGTCCTGACCCACGGCACCCGCTAATACTTCAGTACAGAGACACACACACACACACAGTGCTGGTGATGCACCTCAGTCCTTACCCACGGCACCCGCTAATATTTCAGTACAGAGACAAACACACGCACACAGTGCTGGTGATGCACCTCAGTCCTGACACATGGCACACGCTAATAATTCAGTACAGAGACACACACACACACAGTGCTGGTGATGCACCTCAGTCCTGACCCATGGCACCTCTAATACTTCAGTACAGAGACACACACACACACAATGCTGGTGATGCACCTCAGTCCTGACCCAGGGCACCTGCTAATACTTCAGTACAGAGACACACACACCCACAATGCTGGTGATGCACCTCAGTCCTGACCCACGGCATCCTCTAAGCTAATACTTCAGTACAGAGACACACATACACACCGTGCTGGTGATGCACCTCAGTCCTGACCCACAGCACCTGCTAATACTTCAGTACAGAGACACACACACACACACAGTGCTGGTGATGCACCTCAGTCCTGACCCACGGCACCCGCTAATACTTCAGTACAGAGACACACACACACAGTGCTGGTGATGCACCTCAGTCCTGACCCACAGCACCCGCTAATAATTCAGTACAGACACACACACACAATGCTGGTGATGCACCTCAGTCCTGACCCACGGCACCCGCTAATACTTCAGTACAGAGACACACACACACAGTGCTGGTAATGCACCTCAGTCCTGACCCACGGCACCCGCTAATAATTAAGTACAGAGACACACACACAGTGCTGGTGAGGCACCTCAGTCCTGACCCACAGCACCCGCTAATAATTCAGTACAGACACACACACACACACACACACAATGCTGGTGATGCACCTCAGTCCTGACCCACGGCACCCGCTAATACTTCAGTACAGAGACACACACGCACACAGTGCTGGTGATGCACCTCAGTCCTGACCCATGGCACCCGCTAATAATTCAGTACAGATACACACACACACGCAGTGCTGGTGATGCACCTCAGTCCTTACCCACGGCACCCGCTAATAATTCAGTACAGAGACACGCACACACACAGTGCTGGTGATGCACCTCAGTCCTGACCCATGGCACCTCTGATACTTCAGTACAGAGACACACACACACACACACACACACACACAATGCTGGTGATGCACCTCAGTCCTGACCCAGGGCACCTGCTAATACTTCAGTACAGAGACACACACACCCACAATGCTAGTGATGCACTTCAGTCCTGACCCACGGCACCCGCTAAGCTAATACTTCAGTACAGAGACACACATACACACCGTGCTGGTGATGCACCTCAGTCCTGACCAACAGCACCTGCTAATACTTCAGTACAGAGACACACACACACACACACACACAGTGCTGGTGATGCACCTCAGTCCTGACCCACGGCACCCACTAATACTTCAGTACTGAGACAAACACACAGTGCTGGTGATGCACCTCAGTCCTGACCCACGGCACCCGCTAATAATTCAGTACAGAGACACACACACACAATGCTGGTGATGCACCTCAGTCCTGACCAACGGCACCCGCTAATACTTCAGCACAGAGACACACACAGTGCTTGTGATGAACCTCAGTCCTTACCCACGGCACCCGCTAATACTTCAGTACAGAGACAAACACACGCACAAAGTGCTGGTGATCCACCGCAGTCCTGACCCATGGCACCCGCTAATAATTCAGTACAGCGACACACACACACTCAGTGCTGGTGATGCACCTCAGTCCTGACCCATGGCACCCGCTAATAATTCAGTACAGAGACACACACACACGCAGTGCTGGTGATGCACATCAGTCCTGACCCACGGCACCCGCTAATAATTCAGTACAGAGACACACACACACACACACACAGTGCTGGTGATGCACCTCAGTCCTGACCCACGGCGCCCGCTAATACTTCAGTACAGAGACACACACACACACAGTGCTGGTGATGCACCTCAGTCCTTACCCACGGCACCCGCTAATACTTCAGTACAGAGACAAACACACGCACAAAGTGCTGGTGATGCACCGCAGTCCTGACCCATGGCACCCGCTAATAATTCAGTACAGAGACACACACACATGCAGTGCTGGTGATGCACCTCAGTCCTGACCCATGGCACCCGCTAATAATTCAGTACAGAAACACACACACACGCTGTGCTGGTGATGCACCTCAGTCCTGACCCACGGCACCTGCTAATAATTCAGTACAGAGACACACACACACACACACACACACAATGCTGGTGATGCACCTCAGTCCTGACCCACGGCACCCGCTAATAATTTAGTACAGAGACACACACACACACACACACACAGTGCTGGTGATGCACCTCAGTCCTGACCCATGGCACCCGCTAATGCTTCAGTACAGGGACACACACACACACACAATGCTGGTGATGCACCTGAGTCCTTACCCACGGCACCCGCTAATACTTCAGTACAGAGACACACACACAATGCTGGGGCATCAGTACAGAGACACACACACACACAGTGCTGGTGATGCACCTCAGTCCTGACCCACGGCACCCGCTACTAATTCAGTACAGAGACACACACACACAGAGTGCTGGTGATGCACCTCAGACCTGACCCATGGCACCCGCTAATATTTCAGTACTGAGACACACACAATGCTGGGGCATCAGTACAGAGACACACACACACAGTGCTGGTGATGCACCTCAGTCCTGACCCACGGCACCCGCTAATACTTCAGTACAGAGACACACACACACACAGTGCTGGCGATGCACCACAGTCCTGACCCACAACACCCGCTAATACTTCAGTACAGAGAGACACACACACACACATACACACACACACACAGTGCTGGTGATGCACCTCAGTCCTGACCCACGGCACCCGCTAATAATTCAGTACAGAGACACACACACACACAATGCTGGTGATGCACCTCAATCCTGACCCACGGCACCCGCTAATAATTCAGTACAGAGAAACACACACACACAGTGCTGGTGATGCACCTCAGTCCTGACCCATGGCACCCGCTAATACTTCAGTACAGAGACACACACAGACACACACACAGTGATGGTGATGCACCTCCGTCCTGACCCACGGCACCCGCTAATACTTCAGTACAGAGAGACACACACACACACACAGTGCTGGTGATGCACCTCAGTCCTGACCCACGGCACCCGGTAGTACTTCAGTACAGACACACACACACACACACAGTGCTGGTGATGCACCTCAGTCCTTACCCACGGCACCCACTAATACTTCAGTACAGAGACAAACACACGCCCAAAGTGCTGGTGATGCACCGCAGTCCTGACCCATGGCACCCACTAATAATTCAGTACAGAGACACACAACCACGCAGTGCTGGTGATGCACCTCAGTCCTGATCCATGGCACCCGCTAATAATTCAGTACAGAGACACACACACACACAGTGCTGGTGATGCAGCTCAGTCCTGACCCATGGCACCTCTAATACTTCAGTACAGAGACACACACACACACACACAGTACTGGTGATGCACCTCAGTCCTGACCCATGGCACCCGCTAATAATTCAGTACAGAGAAAATCACACACACAGTGCTGGTGATGCACCTCAGTCCTGACCCATGGCACCCGCTAATACTTCAGTACAGAGACACACACACACACAGTGCTGGTGATGCACCTCAGTCCTGACCCATGGCACCCGCTAATACTTCAGTACAGAGACACACACACACACAGTGCTGGTGATGCACGTCAGTCCTTACCCACGGCACCCGCTAATATTTCAGTACAGAGACAAACACACGCACACAGTGCTGTTGATGCACCTCAGTCCTGACCCATGGCACACGCTAATAATTCAGTACAGAGACACACACACACACAGTGCTGGTGATGCACCTCAGTCCTGACCCATGGCACCCGCTAATACTTCAGTACAGAGACACACACACACACACAGTGCTGGTGATGCACCTCAGTCCTGACCCATGGTACCCGCTAATACTTCAGTACAGAGACAAACACACACACACAGTGCTGGTGATGCACCTCAGTCCTGACCCACGGCACCCGCTAATATTTCAGTACAGAGAGACACACACACACAAACACAGTGCTGGTGATGCACCTCAGTCCTTACCCACGGCACCCGCTAATACTTCAGTACAGAGACAAACACACGCACAGAGTGCTGGTGATGCACCTCAGTCCTGACCCATGGCACCCGCTAATAATTCCGTACAGAGACACACACACACGCAGTGCTGGTGATGCACCTCAGTCCTGACCCACGGCACCCGCTAATAATTCAGTACAGAGACACACACACACACAGTGCTGGTGATGCACCTCAGTCCTGACCCATGGCACCTCTGATACTTCAGTACAGAGACACACACACACAACACACAATGCTGGTGATGCACCTCAGTCCTGACCCAGGGCACCTGCTAATACTTCAGTACAGAGACACACACACCCACAATGCTGGTGATGCACCTCAGTCCTGACCCACGGCATCCGCTAAGCTAATACTTCAGTACAGAGACACACATACACACCGTGCTGGTGATGCACCTCAGTCCTGACCCACAGCACCTGCTAATACTTCAGTACAGAGACACACACACACACACACAGTGCTGGTGATGCACCTCAGTCCTGACCCACGGCACCCGCTAATACTTCAGTACAGAGACACACACACACAGTGCTGGTGATGCACCTCAGTGTGACCCACGGCACCCGCTAATAATTCAGTACAGAGACACACACACACACACACACAATGCTGGTGATGCACCTCAGTCCTGACCCACGGCACCCGCTAATACTTCAGTACAGAGACACACACACACACAGTGCTGGTGATGAACCTCAGTCCTTACCCACGGCACCCGCTAACAATTCAGTACAGAGACACACACACACGCAGTGCTGGTGATGCACCTCAGCCCTGACCCACGGCACCTGCTAATACTTCAGTACAGACACCCACACACACACACAATGCTGGTGATGCACCACAGTCCTGACCTACGGCACCCGCTAATACTTCAGTACAGAGACACACACGCACACAGTGCTGGTGATGCACCACAGTCCTGACCCAGAGCACCTGCTAATACTTCAGTACAGAGACACACATGCACACAGTGCTGGTGATGCACCTCAGTCCTGACCCACGGCACCCGCTAATAATTCAGTACAGAGACACACACACACACAGTGCTGGTGATGCACCTCAGTCCTGACCCACGGCACCCGCTAATACTTCAGTACAGAGACACATACACACACACACAATGCTGGTGATGCACCTCAGTCCTGACCCACGGCACCCGCTAATAATTCAGTACAGAGACACACACACACACACAGTGCTGGTGATGCACCTCAGTCCTGACCCATGGCACCCGCTAATAATTCAGTACAGAGACACACACACACAGAGTGCTGGTGATGCACCTCAGTCCTGACCCATGGCACCCGCTAATATTTCAGTACAGAGACACACACACAATGCTGGGGCATCAGTACAGAGACACACACACACACAATGCTGGTGATGCACCTCAGTCCTGACCCACGGCACCCGCTAATAATTCAGTAAAGAGACACACACACACACACAGTGCTGGTGATGCACCTCAGTCCTGACCCATGGCACCCGCTAATGCTTCAGTACAGGGACACACACACACACACACACACACAATGCTGGTGATGCACCTGAGTCCTGACCCACGGCACCCGCTAATATTTCAGTACAGAGACACACACACAATGCTGGGGCATCAGTACAGAGACACACACACACACACAGTGCTGGTGATGCACCTCAGTCCTGACCAACGGCACCCGCTAATACTTCAGTACAGAGACACACACACACACAGTGCTGGTGATGCACCACAGTCCTGACCCACAGCACCCGCTAATACTTCAGCACAGAGAGACACACACACACACACACAGTGCTGGTGATGCACCTCAGTCCTGACCCACGGCACCCGCTAATAATTCAGTACAGAGACACACACACACAACGCTGGTGATGCACCTCAGTCCTGACCCACAGCACCCGCTAATAATTCAGTACAGAGACACACACACACACACACAGTGCTGGTGATGCACCTCAGTCCTGACCCACGGCACCCGCTAATACTTCAGTGCAGAGACAAACACATGCACAAAGTGCTGGTGATTCACCGCAGTCCTGACCCATGGCACCCGCTAATAATTCAGTACAGAGACACACACACACGCAGTGCTGGTGATGCACCTCAGTCCTGACCCATGGCATCCGCTAATAATTCAGTACAGAGACACACACACACACAATGCTGGTGATGCACCTCAGTCCTGACCCATGGCACCTCTAATACTTCAGTACAGAGACACACACACACACAGTACTGGTGATGCACCTCAGTCCTGACCCATGGCACCCGCTAATAATTCAGTACAGAGAAACACACACACACAGTGCTGGTGATGCACCTCAGTCCTGACCCATGGCACCCGCTAATACTTCAGCACAGAGACACACACACAGTGCTGGTGATGCACCTCAGTCCTGACCCACGGCACCTGCTAATACTTCAGTACAGAGACACACACACACACAGTGCTGGTGATGCACCTCAGTCCTTACCCACGGCACCCGCTAATATTTCAGTACAGAGACAAACACATGCACACAGTGCTGGTGATGCACCTCAGTCCTGACCCATGGCACACGCTAATAATTCAGTGCAGAGACACACACACACGCAGTGCTGGTGATGCACCTCAGTCCTGACCCATGGCACCTGCTAATAATTCAGTACAGAGACACACACACACACACAGTGCTGGTGATGCACCTCAGTCCTGACCCATGGCACCTCTAATACTTCAGTACAGAGACACACACACACACAATGCTGGTGATGCACCTCAGTCCTGACCCAGGGCACCTGCTAATACTTCAGTACAGAGACAAACACACCCACAATGCTGGTGATGCACCTCAGTCCTGACCCACGGCACCCTCTAAGCTAATACTTCAGTACAGAGACACACATACACACTGTGCTGGTGATGCACCTCAGTCCTGACCCACAGCACCTGCTAATACTTCAGTACAGAGACACACACACACACACAGTGCTGGTGATGCACCTCAGTCCTGACCCACGGCACCCGCTAATACTTCAGTACAGAGACACACACACACACAGTGCTGGTGATGCACCTCAGTCCTGACCCACGGCACCCGCTAATACTTCAGTACAGAGAAACACACACACACAGTGCTGGTAATGCACCTCAGTCCTGACCCACGGCACCCGCTAATAATTAAGTACAGAGACATACACACAGTGCTGGTGATGCATCTCAGTCCTGACCCACAGCACCTGCTAATAATTCAGTACAGAGACACACACACACACACACAATGCTGGTGATGCACCTCAGTCGAGACCCACGGCACCCGCTAATACTTCAGTACAGAGACACACACACACACAGTGCTGGTAATGCACCTCAGTCCTGACCCACGGCACCCGCTAATAATTAAGTACAGAGACATACACACAGTGCTGGTGATGCATCTCAGTCCTGACCCACGGCACCCGCTAATACTTCAGTACAGAGACACCCACACACACAGTGCTGGTAATGCACCTCAGTCCTGACCCACGGCACCCGCTAATAATTAAGTACAGAGACATACACACAGTGCTGGTGATGCATCTCAGTCCTGACCCACTGCACCCGCTAATACTTCCGTACAGAGACACCCACACACACAGTGCTGGTGATGCACCTCAGTCCTGACCCACGGCACCCACTAATACTTCAGTACAGACACACACACACACACACAGTGCTGGTAATGCACCTCTGTCCTGACCCATGGCACCCGCTAATAATTCAGTACAGAGACACACACACACACACACACACACAGTGCTGGTGATGCACCTCAGTCCTGACCCATGGCACCCGCTAATACTTCAGTACAGAGACAAACACACACACACACACAGTGCTGGTGATGCACCTCAGTCCTGACCCACGGCACCCGCTAATATTTCAGTACAGAGAGACACACACACACAAACACAGTGCTGGTGATGCACCTCAGTCCTTACCCACGGCACCCGCTAATACTTCAGTACAGAGACAAACACACGCACAGAGTGCTGGTGATGCACCTCAGTCCTGACCCATGGCACCCGCTAATAATTCCGTACAGAGACACACACACACGCAGTGCTGGTGATGCACCTCAGTCCTGACCCACGGCACCCGCTAATAATTCAGTACAGAGACACACACACACACACAGTGCTGGTGATGCACCTCAGTCCTGACCCATGGCACCTCTGATACTTCAGTACAGAGACACACACACACAACACACAATGCTGGTGATGCACCTCAGTCCTGACCCAGGGCACCTGCTAATACTTCAGTACAGAGACACACACACCCACAATGCTGGTGATGCACCTCAGTCCTGACCCACGGCATCCGCTAAGCTAATACTTCAGTACAGAGACACACATACACACCGTGCTGGTGATGCACCTCAGTCCTGACCCACAGCACCTGCTAATACTTCAGTACAGAGACACACACACACACACACACACACAGTGCTGGTGATGCAGCTCAGTCCTGACCCACGGCACCCGCTAATACTTCAGTACAGAGACACACACACACACAATGCTGGTGATGCACCTCAGTCCTGACCCATGGCACCCGCTAATACTTCAGTACAGAGACACACACACACACAGTGCTGGTGATGAACCTCAGTCCTTACCCACGGCACCCGCTAACAATTCAGTACAGAGACACACACACACGCAGTGCTGGTGATGCACCTCAGCCCTGACCCACGGCACCTGCTAATACTTCAGTACAGACACCCACACACACACACAATGCTGGTGATGCACCACAGTCCTGACCTACGGCACCCGCTAATACTTCAGTACAGAGACACACACGCACACAGTGCTGGTGATGCACCACAGTCCTGACCCACAGCACCTGCTAATACTTCAGTACAGAGACACACATGCACACAGTGCTGGTGATGCACCTCAGTCCTGACCCACGGCACCCGCTAATAATTCAGTACAGAGACACACACACACACACACAGTGCTGGTGATGCACCTCAGTCCTGACCCACGGCACCCGCTAATACTTCAGTACAGAGACACATACACACACACACAATGCTGGTGATGCACCTCAGTCCTGACCCACGGCACCCGCTAATAATTCAGTACAGAGACACACACACACACACAGTGCTGGTGATGCACCTCAGTCCTGACCCATGGCACCCGCTAATAATTCAGTACAGAGACACACACACACAGAGTGCTGGTGATGCACCTCAGTCCTGACCCATGGCACCCGCTAATATTTCAGTACAGAGACACACACACAATGCTGGGGCATCAGTACAGAGACACACACACACACAATGCTGGTGATGCACCTCAGTCCTGACCCACGGCACCCGCTAATAATTTAGTAAAGAGACACACACACACACACAGTGCTGGTGATGCACCTCAGTCCTGACCCATGGCACCCGCTAATGCTTCAGTACAGGGACACACACACACACACAATGCTGGTGATGCACCTGAGTCCTGACCCACGGCACCCGCTAATATTTCAGTACAGAGACACACACACAATGCTGGGGCATCAGTACAGAGACACACACACACACACAGTGCTGGTGATGCACCTCAGTCTTGACCAACGGCACCCGCTAATACTTCAGTACAGAGACACACACACACACAGTGCTGGTGATGCACCACAGTCCTGACCCACAGCACCCGCTAATACTTCAGCACAGAGAGACACACACACACACACACACACACACACACACAGTGCTGGTGATGCACCTCAGTCCTGACCCACGGCACCCGCTAATAATTCAGTACAGAGACACACACACACAATGCTGGTGATGCACCTCAGTCCTGACCCACAGCACCCGCTAATAATTCAGTACAGAGACACACACATACACACACAGTGCTGGTGATGCACCTCAGTCCTGACCCACGGCACCCGCTAATACTTCAGTACAGTGAGACACACACACACACAGTGCTGGTGATGCACCTCAGTCCTGACCCACGGCACCCGCTAATACTTCAGTGCAGAGACAAACACATGCACAAAGTGCTGGTGATTCACCGCAGTCCTGACCCATGGCACCCGCTAATAATTCAGTACAGAGACACACACACACGCAGTGCTGGTGATGCACCTCAGTCCGGACCCATGGCATCCGCTAATAATTCAGTACAGAGACACACACACACACAATGCTGGTGATGCACCTCAGTCCTGACCCATGGCACCTCTAATACTTCAGTACAGAGACACACACACACACAGTACTGGTGATGCACCTCAGTCCTGACCCATGGCACCCGCTAATAATTCAGTACAGAGAAACACACACACACAGTGCTGGTGATGCACCTCAGTCCTGACCCATGGCACCCGCTAATACTTCAGCACAGAGACACACACACACACAGTGCTGGTGATGCACCTCAGTCCTGACCCACGGCACCTGCTAATACTTCAGTACAGAGACACACACACACACAGTGCTGGTGATGCACCTCAGTCCTTACCCATGGCACCCGCTAATATTTCAGTACAGAGACAAACACATGCACACAGTGCTGGTGATGCACCTCAGTCCTGACCCATGGCACACGCTAATAATTCAGTGCAGAGACACACACACACGCAGTGCTGGTGATGCACCTCAGTCCTGACCCATGGCACCTGCTAATAATTCAGTACAGAGACACACACACACACACAGTGCTGGTGATGCACCTCAGTCCTGACCCATGGCACCTCTAATACTTCAGTACAGACACACACACACACACAATGCTGGTGATGCACCTCAGTCTTGACCCAGGGCACCTGCTAATACTTCAGTACAGAGACAAACACACCCACAATGCTGGTGATGCACCTCAGTCCTGACCTACGGCACCCTCTAAGCTAATACTTCAGTACAGAGACACACATACACACTGTGCTGGTGATGCACCTCAGTCCTGACCCACAGCACCTGCTAATACTTCAGTACAGAGACACACACACACACACAGTGCTGGTGATGCACCTCAGTCCTGACCCACGGCACCCGCTAATACTTCAGTACAGAGACACACACACACACAGTGCTGGTGATGCGCCTCAGTCCTGACCCACGGCACCCGCTAATACTTCAGTACAGAGACACACACACACACAGTGCTGGTAATGCACCTCAGTCCTGACCCACGGCACCCGCTAATAATTAAGTACAGAGACATACACACAGTGCTGGTGATGCATCTCAGTCCTGACCCACAGCACCTGCTAATAATTCAGTACAGAGACACACACACACACACACAATGCTGGTGATGCACCTCAGTCGAGACCCACGGCACCCGCTAATACTTCAGTACAGAGACACACACACACACAGTGCTGGTAATGCACCTCAGTCCTGACCCACGGCACCCGCTAATAATTAAGTGCAGAGACATACACACAGTGCTGGTGATGCATCTCAGTCCTGACCCACGGCACCCGCTAATACTTCAGTACAGAGACACCCACACACACAGTGCTGGTAATGCACCTCAGTCCTGACCCACGGCACCCGCTAATAATTAAGTACAGAGACATACACACAGTGCTGGTGATGCATCTCAGTCCTGACCCACTGCACCCGCTAATACTTCCGTACAGAGACACCCACACACACAGTGCTGGTGATGCACCTCAGTCCTGACCCACGGCACCCACTAATACTTCAGTACAGACACACACACACACACACACACACACACACACACACACACACACACACACACACAGTGCTGGTAATGCACCTCTGTCCTGACCCATGGCACCCGCTAATAATTCAGTACAGAGACACACACACACACACACACACACACAGTGCTGGTGATGCACCTCAGTCCTGACCCACGGCACCTGCTAATACTTCAGTACAGACACACACACACACTATGCTGGTGATGTACCACAGTCCTGACCTATGGCACCCGCTAATACTTCAGTACAGAGACACACACACACATTGCTGGTGATGCACCACAGTCCTGACCCACAGCAGCTGCTAATACTTCAGTACAGAGACACACACGAACACAGTGCTGGTGATGCACCTCAGTCCTGACCCACGGCACCTGCTAATAATTCAGTACAGAGACACACACACACACAGTGCTGGTGATGCACCTCAGTCCTGACCCACGGCACCAGCTAATACTTCAGTACAGAGACACACACACACAATGCTGGTGATGCACCTCAGTCCTGACCCACGGCACCCACAAACACTTCAGTACAGAGACACACACACACAATGCTGGTGATGCACCTCAGTCTTGACCCACGGCACCCGCTAATAATTCAGTACAAAGACACACACACACACACACAGTGCTGGTGATGCACCTCAGTCCTGACCCACGGCACCCGCTAATACTTCAGTACAGAGACACACACACAATGCTGGGGCATCAGTACAGAGACACACAAACACACAGTGCTGGTGATGCACCTCAGTCCTGACCCACGGCACCCGCTAATAATTCAGTACAGAGACACACACACACAGAGTGCTGGTGATTCACCTCAGTCCTGACCCATGGCACCCGCTAATATTTCAGTACAGAGACACACACACAATGCTGGGACATCAGTACAGAGACACACACACACACACACACACAGTGCTGGTGATGCACCTCAGTCCTGACCCACGGCACCCGCTAATACTTTAGTACAGAGACACACACACACACAGAGATGCACACCAGTCCTGACCCACAGCACCCGCTAATACTTCAGTACAGAGAGAGACACACACACACACACAAACACACAGTTTTGGTGATGCACCTCAGTCCTGACCCATGGCTCCCGCTAATAATTCAGTACAGAGACACACACACACACAATGCTGGTGATGCACCTCAGTCCAGACCCACGGCACCCGCTAATAATTCAGTACAGAGAAACACACACACACAGTGCTGGTGATGCACCTCAGTCCTGACCCATGGCACCCGCTAATACTTCAGTACAGAGACACACACACACACACACACACACAGTGCTGGTGATGCACCTCAGTCCTGACCCACGGCACGTGCTAATACTTCAGTACAGAGAGACACACACACACACACAGTGCTGGTGATGCACCGCACTCCTGACCCATGGCACCCGCTAATAATTCAGTACAGAGACACACACACACGCACTGCTGGTGATGCACCTCAGTCCTGACCCATGGCACCCGCTAATAATTCAGTACAGAGACACACACACACACACAGTGCTGGTGATGCACCTCAGTCCTGACCCACGGCACCCGCTAATACTTCAGTACAGAGACACACACACACACAGTGCTGGTGATGCACCTCAGTCCTGACCCACGGCACCCGCTAATACTTCAGTACAGAGACACACACACACACAGTGCTGGTAATGCACCTCAGTCCTGACCCACGGCACCCGCTAATAATTAAGTACAGAGACATACACACAGTGCTGGTGATGCATCTCAGTCCTGACCCACAGCACCTGCTAATAATTCAGTACAGAGACACACACACACACACACAATGCTGGTGATGCACCTCAGTCCTGACCCACGGCACCCGCTAATAATTAAGTACAGAGACATACACACAGTGCTGGTGATGCATCTCAGTCCTGACCCACGGCACCCGCTAATACTTCAGTACAGAGACACCCACACACACAGTGCTGGTAATGCACCTCAGTCCTGACCCACGGCACCCGCTAATAATTAAGTACAGAGACATACACACAGTGCTGGTGATGCACCTCAGTCCTGACCCATGGCACCCGCTAATACTTCAGCACAGAGACACACACACAGTGCTGGTGATGCACCTCAGTCCTGACCCACGGCACCTGCTAATACTTCAGTACAGAGACACACACACACACAGTGCTGGTGATGCACCTCAGTCCTTACCCACGGCACCCGCTAATATTTCAGTACAGAGACAAACACATGCACACAGTGCTGGTGATGCACCTCAGTCCTGACCCATGGCACACGCTAATAATTCAGTGCAGAGACACACACACACGCAGTGCTGGTGATGCACCTCAGTCCTGACCCATGGCACCTGCTAATAATTCAGTACAGAGACACACACACACACACAGTGCTGGTGATGCACCTCAGTCCTGACCCATGGCACCTCTAATACTTCAGTACAGAGACACACACACACACAATGCTGGTGATGCACCTCAGTCCTGACCCAGGGCACCTGCTAATACTTCAGTACAGAGACAAACACACCCACAATGCTGGTGATGCACCTCAGTCCTGACCCACGGCACCCTCTAAGCTAATACTTCAGTACAGAGACACACATATACACTGTGCTGGTGATGCACCTCAGTCCTGACCCACAGCACCTGCTAATACTTCAGTACAGAGACACACACACACACACAGTGCTGGTGATGCACCTCAGTCCTGACCCACGGCACCCGCTAATACTTCAGTACAGAGACACACACACACACAGTGCTGGTGATGCACCTCAGTCCTGACCCACGGCACCCGCTAATACTTCAGTACAGAGAAACACACACACACAGTGCTGGTAATGCACCTCAGTCCTGACCCACGGCACCCGCTAATAATTAAGTACAGAGACATACACACAGTGCTGGTGATGCATCTCAGTCCTGACCCACAGCACCTGCTAATAATTCAGTACAGAGACACACACACACACACACAATGCTGGTGATGCACCTCAGTCGAGACCCACGGCACCCGCTAATACTTCAGTACAGAGACACACACACACACAGTGCTGGTAATGCACCTCAGTCCTGACCCACGGCACCCGCTAATAATTAAGTACAGAGACATACACACAGTGCTGGTGATGCATCTCAGTCCTGACCCACGGCACCCGCTAATACTTCAGTACAGAGACACCCACACACACAGTGCTGGTAATGCACCTCAGTCCTGACCCACGGCACCCGCTAATAATTAAGTACAGAGACATACACACAGTGCTGGTGATGCATCTCAGTCCTGACCCACTGCACCCGCTAATACTTCCGTACAGAGACACCCACACACACAGTGCTGGTGATGCACCTCAGTCCTGACCCACGGCACCCACTAATACTTCAGTACAGACACACACACACACACACAGTGCTGGTAATGCACCTCTGTCCTGACCCATGGCACCCGCTAATAATTCAGTACAGAGACACACACACACACACACACACAGTGCTGGTGATGCACCTCAGTCCTGACCCATGGCACCCGCTAATACTTCAGTACAGAGACAAACACACACACACACACAGTGCTGGTGATGCACCTCAGTCCTGACCCACGGCACCCGCTAATATTTCAGTACTGAGAGACACACACACACAAACACAGTGCTGGTGATGCACCTCAGTCCTTACCCACGGCACCCGCTAATACTTCAGTACAGAGACAAACACACGCACAGAGTGCTGGTGATGCACCTCAGTCCTGACCCATGGCACCCGCTAATAATTCCGTACAGAGACACACACACACGCAGTGCTGGTGATGCACCTCAGTCCTGACCCACGGCACCCGCTAATAATTCAGTACAGAGACACACACACACACACAGTGCTGGTGATGCACCTCAGTCCTGACCCATGGCACCTCTGATACTTCAGTACAGAGACACACACACACAACACACAATGCTGGTGATGCACCTCAGTCCTGACCCAGGGCACCTGCTAATACTTCAGTACAGAGACACACACACCCACAATGCTGGTGATGCACCTCAGTCCTGACCCACGGCATCCGCTAAGCTAATACTTCAGTACAGAGACACACATACACACCGTGCTGGTGATGCACCTCAGTCCTGACCCACAGCACCTGCTAATACTTCAGTACAGAGACACACACACACACACACACACACAGTGCTGGTGATGCAGCTCAGTCCTGACCCACGGCACCCGCTAATACTTCAGTACAGAGACACACACACACAATGCTGGTGATGCACCTCAGTCCTGACCCATGGCACCCGCTAATACTTCAGTACAGAGACACACACACACACAGTGCTGGTGATGAACCTCAGTCCTTACCCACGGCACCCGCTAACAATTCAGTACAGAGACACACACACACGCAGTGCTGGTGATGCACCTCAGCCCTGACCCACGGCACCTGCTAATACTTCAGTACAGACACCCACACACACACACAATGCTGGTGATGCACCACAGTCCTGACCTACGGCACCCGCTAATACTTCAGTACAGAGACACACACGCACACAGTGCTGGTGATGCACCACAGTCCTGACCCACAGCACCTGCTAATACTTCAGTACAGAGACACACATGCACACAGTGCTGGTGATGCACCTCAGTCCTGACCCACGGCACCCGCTAATAATTCAGTACAGAGACACACACACACACACACAGTGCTGGTGATGCACCTCAGTCCTGACCCACGGCACCCGCTAATACTTCAGTACAGAGACACATACACACACACACAATGCTGGTGATGCACCTCAGTCCTGACCCACGGCACCCGCTAATAATTCAGTACAGAGACACACACACACACACAGTGCTGGTGATGCACCTCAGTCCTGACCCATGGCACCCGCTAATAATTCAGTACAGAGACACACACACACAGAGTGCTGGTGATGCACCTCAGTCCTGACCCATGGCACCCGCTAATATTTCAGTACAGAGACACACACACAATGCTGGGGCATCAGTACAGAGACACACACACACACAATGCTGGTGATGCACCTCAGTCCTGACCCACGGCACCCGCTAATAATTCAGTAAAGAGACACACACACACACACAGTGCTGGTGATGCACCTCAGTCCTGACCCATGGCACCCGCTAATGCTTCAGTACAGGGACACACACACACACACAATGCTGGTGATGCACCTGAGTCCTGACCCACGGCACCCGCTAATATTTCAGTACAGAGACACACACACAATGCTGGGGCATCAGTACAGAGACACACACACACACACAGTGCTGGTGATGCACCTCAGTCTTGACCAACGGCACCCGCTAATACTTCAGTACAGAGACACACACACACACAGTGCTGGTGATGCACCACAGTCCTGACCCACAGCACCCGCTAATACTTCAGCACAGAGAGACACACACACACACACACACACACACAGTGCTGGTGATGCACCTCAGTCCTGACCCACGGCACCCGCTAATAATTCAGTACAGAGACACACACACACAATGCTGGTGATGCACCTCAGTCCTGACCCACAGCACCCGCTAATAATTCAGTACAGAGACACACACACACACACACAGTGCTGGTGATGCACCTCAGTCCTGACCCACGGCACCCGCTAATACTTCAGTACAGTGAGACACACACACACACAGTGCTGGTGATGCACCTCAGTCCTGACCCACGGCCCCCGCTAATACTTCAGTGCAGAGACAAACACATGCACAAAGTGCTGGTGATTCACCGCAGTCCTGACCCATGGCACCCGCTAATAATTCAGTACAGAGACACACACACACGCAGTGCTGGTGATGCACCTCAGTCCGGACCCATGGCATCCGCTAATAATTCAGTACAGAGACACACACACACACAATGCTGGTGATGCACCTCAGTCCTGACCCATGGCACCTCTAATACTTCAGTACAGAGACACACACACACACAGTACTGGTGATGCACCTCAGTCCTGACCCATGGCACCCGCTAATAATTCAGTACAGAGAAACACACACACACAGTGCTGGTGATGCACCTCAGTCCTGACCCATGGCACCCGCTAATACTTCAGCACAGAGACACACACACACACAGTGCTGGTGATGCACCTCAGTCCTGACCCACGGCACCTGCTAATACTTCAGTACAGAGACACACACACACACAGTGCTGGTGATGCACCTCAGTCCTTACCCATGGCACCCGCTAATATTTCAGTACAGAGACAAACACATGCACACAGTGCTGGTGATGCACCTCAGTCCTGACCCATGGCACACGCTAATAATTCAGTGCAGAGACACACACACACGCAGTGCTGGTGATGCACCTCAGTCCTGACCCATGGCACCTGCTAATAATTCAGTACAGAGACACACACACACACACAGTGCTGGTGATGCACCTCAGTCCTGACCCATGGCACCTCTAATACTTCAGTACAGACACACACACACACACAATGCTGGTGATGCACCTCAGTCTTGACCCAGGGCACCTGCTAATACTTCAGTACAGAGACAAACACACCCACAATGCTGGTGATGCACCTCAGTCCTGACCCACGGCACCCTCTAAGCTAATACTTCAGTACAGAGACACACATACACACTGTGCTGGTGATGCACCTCAGTCCTGACCCACAGCACCTGCTAATACTTCAGTACAGAGACACACACACACACACAGTGCTGGTGATGCACCTCAGTCCTGACCCACGGCACCCGCTAATACTTCAGTACAGAGACACACACACACACAGTGCTGGTGATGCGCCTCAGTCCTGACCCACGGCACCCGCTAATACTTCAGTACAGAGACACACACACACACAGTGCTGGTAATGCACCTCAGTCCTGACCCACGGCACCCGCTAATAATTAAGTACAGAGACATACACAGTGCTGGTGATGCATCTCAGTCCTGACCCACAGCACCTGCTAATAATTCAGTACAGAGACACACACACACACACACAATGCTGGTGATGCACCTCAGTCGAGACCCACGGCACCCGCTAATACTTCAGTACAGAGACACACACACACACAGTGCTGGTAATGCACCTCAGTCCTGACCCACGGCACCCGCTAATAATTAAGTGCAGAGACATACACACAGTGCTGGTGATGCATCTCAGTCCTGACCCACGGCACCCGCTAATACTTCAGTACAGAGACACCCACACACACAGTGCTGGTAATGCACCTCAGTCCTGACCCACGGCACCCGCTAATAATTAAGTACAGAGACATACACACAGTGCTGGTGATGCATCTCAGTCCTGACCCACTGCACCCGCTAATACTTCCGTACAGAGACACCCACACACACAGTGCTGGTGATGCACCTCAGTCCTGACCCACGGCACCCACTAATACTTCAGTACAGACACACACACACACACACACACACACACACACACACACACACACACACACACAGTGCTGGTAATGCACCTCTGTCCTGACCCATGGCACCCGCTAATAATTCAGTACAGAGACACACACACACACACACACACACACAGTGCTGGTGATGCACCTCAGTCCTGACCCACGGCACCTGCTAATACTTCAGTACAGACACACACACACACTATGCTGGTGATGTACCACAGTCCTGACCTATGGCACCCGCTAATACTTCAGTACAGAGACACACACACACATTGCTGGTGATGCACCACAGTCCTGACCCACAGCAGCTGCTAATACTTCAGTACAGAGACACACACGAACACAGTGCTGGTGATGCACCTCAGTCCTGACCCACGGCACCTGCTAATAATTCAGTACAGAGACACACACACACACAGTGCTGGTGATGCACCTCAGTCCTGACCCACGGCACCAGCTAATACTTCAGTACAGAGACACACACACACAATGCTGGTGATGCACCTCAGTCCTGACCCACGGCACCCACAAACACTTCAGTACAGAGACACACACACACAATGCTGGTGATGCACCTCAGTCCTGACCCACGGCACCCACAAATACTTCAGTACAGACACACACACACACTATGCTGGTGATGTACCACAGTCCTGACCTATGGCACCCGCTAATACTTCAGTACAGAGACACACACACACATTGCTGGTGATGCACCACAGTCCTGACCCACAGCAGCTGCTAATACTTCAGTACAGAGACACACACGAACACAGTGCTGGTGATGCACCTCAGTCCTGACCCATGGCACCTCTAATACTTCAGTACAGACACACACACACACACAATGCTGGTGATGCACCTCAGTCTTGACCCAGGGCACCTGCTAATACTTCAGTACAGAGACAAACACACCCACAATGCTGGTGATGCACCTCAGTCCTGACCCACGGCACCCTCTAAGCTAATACTTCAGTACAGAGACACACATACACACTGTGCTGGTGATGCACCTCAGTCCTGACCCACAGCACCTGCTAATACTTCAGTACAGAGACACACACACACACACAGTGCTGGTGATGCACCTCAGTCCTGACCCACGGCACCCGCTAATACTTCAGTACAGAGACACACACACACACAGTGCTGGTGATGCGCCTCAGTCCTGACCCACGGCACCCGCTAATACTTCAGTACAGAGACACACACACACACAGTGCTGGTAATGCACCTCAGTCCTGACCCACGGCACCCGCTAATAATTAAGTACAGAGACATACACACAGTGCTGGTGATGCATCTCAGTCCTGACCCACAGCACCTGCTAATAATTCAGTACAGAGACACACACACACACACACAATGCTGGTGATGCACCTCAGTCGAGACCCACGGCACCCGCTAATACTTCAGTACAGAGACACACACACACACAGTGCTGGTAATGCACCTCAGTCCTGACCCACGGCACCCGCTAATAATTAAGTGCAGAGACATACACACAGTGCTGGTGATGCATCTCAGTCCTGACCCACGGCACCCGCTAATACTTCAGTACAGAGACACCCACACACACAGTGCTGGTAATGCACCTCAGTCCTGACCCACGGCACCCGCTAATAATTAAGTACAGAGACATACACACAGTGCTGGTGATGCATCTCAGTCCTGACCCACTGCACCCGCTAATACTTCCGTACAGAGACACCCACACACACAGTGCTGGTGATGCACCTCAGTCCTGACCCACGGCACCCACTAATACTTCAGTACAGACACACACACACACACACACACACACACACACACACACACACACACACACACAGTGCTGGTAATGCACCTCTGTCCTGACCCATGGCACCCGCTAATAATTCAGTACAGAGACACACACACACACACACACACACACAGTGCTGGTGATGCACCTCAGTCCTGACCCACGGCACCTGCTAATACTTCAGTACAGACACACACACACACTATGCTGGTGATGTACCACAGTCCTGACCTATGGCACCCGCTAATACTTCAGTACAGAGACACACACACACATTGCTGGTGATGCACCACAGTCCTGACCCACAGCAGCTGCTAATACTTCAGTACAGAGACACACACGAACACAGTGCTGGTGATGCACCTCAGTCCTGACCCACGGCACCTGCTAATAATTCAGTACAGAGACACACACACACACAGTGCTGGTGATGCACCTCAGTCCTGACCCACGGCACCAGCTAATACTTCAGTACAGAGACACACACACACAATGCTGGTGATGCACCTCAGTCCTGACCCACGGCACCCACAAACACTTCAGTACAGAGACACACACACACAATGCTGGTGATGCACCTCAGTCTTGACCCACGGCACCCGCTAATAATTCAGTACAAAGACACACACACACACACACAGTGCTGGTGATGCACCTCAGTCCTGACCCACGGCACCCGCTAATACTTCAGTACAGAGACACACACACAATGCTGGGGCATCAGTACAGAGACACACAAACACACAGTGCTGGTGATGCACCTCAGTCCTGACCCACGGCACCCGCTAATAATTCAGTACAGAGACACACACACACAGAGTGCTGGTGATTCACCTCAGTCCTGACCCATGGCACCCGCTAATATTTCAGTACAGAGACACACACACAATGCTGGGACATCAGTACAGAGACACACACACACACACACACAGTGCTGGTGATGCACCTCAGTCCTGACCCACGGCACCCGCTAATACTTTAGTACAGAGACACACACACACACAGAGATGCACACCAGTCCTGACCCACAGCACCCGCTAATACTTCAGTACAGAGAGAGACACACACACACACACAAACACACAGTTTTGGTGATGCACCTCAGTCCTGACCCATGGCTCCCGCTAATAATTCAGTACAGAGACACACACACACACAATGCTGGTGATGCACCTCAGTCCAGACCCACGGCACCCGCTAATAATTCAGTACAGAGAAACACACACACACAGTGCTGGTGATGCACCTCAGTCCTGACCCATGGCACCCGCTAATACTTCAGTACAGAGACACACACACACACACACACACACAGTGCTGGTGATGCACCTCAGTCCTGACCCACGGCACGTGCTAATACTTCAGTACAGAGAGACACACACACACACACAGTGCTGGTGATGCACCGCACTCCTGACCCATGGCACCCGCTAATAATTCAGTACAGAGACACACACACACGCACTGCTGGTGATGCACCTCAGTCCTGACCCATGGCACCCGCTAATAATTCAGTACAGAGACACACACACACACACAGTGCTGGTGATGCACCTCAGTCCTGACCCACGGCACCCGCTAATACTTCAGTACAGAGACACACACACACACAGTGCTGGTGATGCACCTCAGTCCTGACCCACGGCACCCGCTAATACTTCAGTACAGAGACACACACACACACAGTGCTGGTAATGCACCTCAGTCCTGACCCACGGCACCCGCTAATAATTAAGTACAGAGACATACACACAGTGCTGGTGATGCATCTCAGTCCTGACCCACAGCACCTGCTAATAATTCAGTACAGAGACACACACACACACACACAATGCTGGTGATGCACCTCAGTCCTGACCCACGGCACCCGCTAATAATTAAGTACAGAGACATACACACAGTGCTGGTGATGCATCTCAGTCCTGACCCACGGCACCCGCTAATACTTCAGTACAGAGACACCCACACACACAGTGCTGGTAATGCACCTCAGTCCTGACCCACGGCACCCGCTAATAATTAAGTACAGAGACATACACACAGTGCTGGTGATGCATCTCAGTCCTGACCCACTGCACCCGCTAATACTTCCGTACAGAGACACCCACACACACAGTGCTGGTGATGCACCTCAGTCCTGACCCACGGCACCCACTAATACTTCAGTACAGACACACACACACACACACACACACAGTGCTGGTAATGCACCTCTGTCCTGACCCATGGCACCCGCTAATAATTCAGTACAGAGACACACACACACACACACACACAGTGCTGGTGATGCACCTCAGTCCTGACCCACGGCACCTGCTAATACTTCAGTACAGACACACACACACACTATGCTGGTGATGCACCACAGTCCTGACCTATGGCACCCGCTAATACTTCAGTACAGAGACACACACACACATTGCTGGTGATGCACCACAGTCCTGACCCACAGCAGCTGCTAATACTTCAGTACAGAGACACACACGAACACAGTGCTGGTGATGCACCTCAGTCCTGACCCACGGCACCTGCTAATAATTCAGTACAGAGACACACACACACACAGTGCTGGTGATGCACCTCAGTCCTGACCCACGGCACCAGCTAATACTTCAGTACAGAGACACACACACACAATGCTGGTGATGCACCTCAGTCCTGACCCACGGCACCCACAAACACTTCAGTACAAAGACACACACACACACACAGTGCTGGTGATGCACCTCAGTCCTGACCCATGGCACCCGCTAATACTTCAGTACAGAGACACACACACACACACAATGCTGGTGATGCACCTCAGTCCTGACCCACGGCACCCGCTAATACTTCAGTACAGAGACACACACACAATGCTGGGGCATCAGTACAGAGACACACAAACACACAGTGCTGGTGATGCACCTCAGTCCTGACCCACGGCACCCGCTAATAATTCAGTACAGAGACACACACACACAGAGTGCTGGTGATTCACCTCAGTCCTGACCCATGGCACCCGCTAATATTTCAGTAAAGAGACACACACACAATGCTGGGACATCAGTACAGAGACACACACACACACACACACAGTGCTGGTGATGCACCTCAGTCCTGACCCACGGCACCCGCTAATACTTTAGTACAGAGACACACACACACACAGAGATGCACACCAGTCCTGACCCACAGCACCCGCTAATACTTCAGTACAGAGAGAGACACACACACACACACAAACACACAGTTTTGGTGATGCACCTCAGTCCTGACCCATGGCTCCCGCTAATAATTCAGTACAGAGACACACACACACACAATGCTGGTGATGCACCTCAGTCCAGACCCACGGCACCCGCTAATAATTCAGTACAGAGAAACACACACACACAGTGCTGGTGATGCACCTCAGTCCTGACCCATGGCACCCGCTAATACTTCAGTACAGAGACACACACACACACACACACACACATTGCTGGTGATGCACCTCAGTCCTGACCCACGGCACGCGCTAATACTTCAGTACAGAGAGACACACACACAGTGCTGGTGATGCACCTCAGTCCTGACCCACGGCACCCAGTAGTACTTCAGTACAGACACACACACACGCACAAAGTGCTGGTGATGCACCGCACTCCTGACCCATGGCACCCGCTAATAATTCAGTACAGAGACACACACACACGCACTGCTGGTGATGCACCTCAGTCCTGACCCATGGCACCCGTTAATAATTCAGTATAGAGAAACACACACACACAGTGCTGGTGATGCACCTCAGTCCTGACCCATGGCACTTCTAATACTTCAGTACAGAGACACACACACACACACAATGCTGCTGAGGCACCTCAGTCCTGACCCATGGCACCCGCTAATAATTCAGTATAGAGAAACACACACACACAGTGCCGGTGATGCACCTCAGTCCTGACCCATGCCACTTCTAATACTTCAGTACAGAGACACGCATACACACCCTGCTGGTGATGCACCTCAGTCCTGACCCACAGAACCTGCTAATACTTCAGTACAGAGACACACACACACACACACACACACACACAGTGCTGGTGATGCACCTCAGTCCTGACCCACGGCACCCGCTAATACTTCAGTACAGAGACACACACACACATGGTGCTGGTGATGCACCTCAGTCTGACCCACGGCACCCGCTAATAATTCAGTACAGAGACACACACACACACACACACACACAATGCTGGTGATGAACCTCAGTCCTTACCCACGGCACCCGCTAATACTTCAGTACAGAGACAAACACACGCACAAAGTGCTGGTGATGCACCGCAGTCCTGACCCATGGCACCCGCTAATAATTCAGTACAGAGACAAACACATGCACACAGTGCTGGTGATGCACCTCAGTCCTGACCCATGGCACACGCTAATAATTCAGTGCAGAGACAAACACACACGCAGTGCTGGTGATGCACCTCAGTCCTGACCCATGGCACCTGCTAATAATTCAGTACAGAGACACACACACACACACACACACACAATGCTGGTGATGAACCTCAGTCCTTACCCACGGCACCCGCTAATACTTCAGTACAGAGACAAACACACGCACAAAGTGCTGGTGATGCACCGCAGTCCTGACCCATGGCACCCGCTAATAATTCAGTACAGAGACAAACACATGCACACAGTGCTGGTGATGCACCTCAGTCCTGACCCATGGCACACGCTAATAATTCAGTGCAGAGACAAACACACACGCAGTGCTGGTGATGCACCTCAGTCCTGACCCACAGCACCCGCTAATACTTCAGTACAGAGAGAGACACACACACACACACAAACACACAGTTTTGGTGATGCACCTCAGTCCTGACCCATGGCTCCCGCTAATAATTCAGTACAGAGACACACACACACACAATGCTGGTGATGCACCTCAGTCCAGACCCACGGCACCCGCTAATAATTCAGTACAGAGAAACACACACACACAGTGCTGGTGATGCACCTCAGTCCTGACCCATGGCACCCGCTAATACTTCAGTACAGAGACACACACACACACACACACACACATTGCTGGTGATGCACCTCAGTCCTGACCCACGGCACGCGCTAATACTTCAGTACAGAGAGACACACACACAGTGCTGGTGATGCACCTCAGTCCTGACCCACGGCACCCAGTAGTACTTCAGTACAGACACACACACACGCACAAAGTGCTGGTGATGCACCGCACTCCTGACCCATGGCACCCGCTAATAATTCAGTACAGAGACACACACACACGCACTGCTGGTGATGCACCTCAGTCCTGACCCATGGCACCCGTTAATAATTCAGTATAGAGAAACACACACACACAGTGCTGGTGATGCACCTCAGTCCTGACCCATGGCACTTCTAATACTTCAGTACAGAGACACACACACACACACAATGCTGCTGAGGCACCTCAGTCCTGACCCATGGCACCCGCTAATAATTCAGTATAGAGAAACACACACACACAGTGCCGGTGATGCACCTCAGTCCTGACCCATGCCACTTCTAATACTTCAGTACAGAGACACGCATACACACCCTGCTGGTGATGCACCTCAGTCCTGACCCACAGAACCTGCTAATACTTCAGTACAGAGACACACACACACACACACACACACACACAGTGCTGGTGATGCACCTCAGTCCTGACCCACGGCACCCGCTAATACTTCAGTACAGAGACACACACACACATGGTGCTGGTGATGCACCTCAGTCTGACCCACGGCACCCGCTAATAATTCAGTACAGAGACACACACACACACACACACACACAATGCTGGTGATGAACCTCAGTCCTTACCCACGGCACCCGCTAATACTTCAGTACAGAGACAAACACACGCACAAAGTGCTGGTGATGCACCGCAGTCCTGACCCATGGCACCCGCTAATAATTCAGTACAGAGACAAACACATGCACACAGTGCTGGTGATGCACCTCAGTCCTGACCCATGGCACACGCTAATAATTCAGTGCAGAGACAAACACACACGCAGTGCTGGTGATGCACCTCAGTCCTGACCCATGGCACCTGCTAATAATTCAGTACAGAGACACACACACACACACAGTGCTGGTGATGCACCTCAGTCCTGACCCATGGCACCTCTAATACTTCAGTACAGAGACACACACACACACAATGCTGGTGATGCACCTCAGTCCTGACCCAGGGCACCTGCTAATAATTCAGTACAGAGACAAACACACCCACAATGCTGGTGATGCACCTCAGTCCTGACCCACGGCACCCTCTAAGCTAATACTTCAGTACAGAGACACACATACACACTGTGCTGGTGATGCACCTCAGTCCTGACCCACAGCACCTGCTAATACTTCAGTACAGAGACACACACCCACACACAGTGCTGGTGATGCACCTCAGTCCTGACCCACGGCACCCGCTAATACTTCAGTACAGAGACACACACACACACAGTGCTGGTGATGCACCTCAGTCCTGACCCACGGCACCCGCTAATACTTCAGTACAGAGACACACACACACACAGTGCTGGTAATGCACCTCAGTCCTGACCCACGGCACCCGCTAATAATTAAGTACAGAGACATACACACAGTGCTGGTGATGCATCTCAGTCCTGACCCACAGCACCTGCTAATAATTCAGTACAGAGACACACACACACACACACAATGCTGGTGATGCACCTCAGTCGAGACCCACGGCACCCGCTAATACTTCAGTACAGAGACACACACACACACAGTGCTGGTAATGCACCTCAGTCCTGACCCACGGCACCCGCTAATAATTAAGTACAGAGACATACACACAGTGCTGGTGATGCATCTCAGTCCTGACCCACGGCACCCGCTAATACTTCAGTACAGAGACACCCACACACACAGTGCTGGTAATGCACCTCAGTCCTGACCCACGGCACCCGCTAATAATTAAGTACAGAGACATACACACAGTGCTGGTGATGCATCTCAGTCCTGACCCACTGCACCCGCTAATACTTCCGTACAGAGACACCCACACACACAGTGCTGGTGATGCACCTCAGTCCTGACCCACGGCACCCACTAATACTTCAGTACAGACACACACACACACACACACACACACACAGTGCTGGTAATGCACCTCTGTCCTGACCCATGGCACCCGCTAATAATTCAGTACAGAGACACACACACACACACACACACACAGTGCTGGTGATGCACCTCAGTCCTGACCCACGGCACCTGCTAATACTTCAGTACAGACACACACACACACTATGCTGGTGATGTACCACAGTCCTGACCTATGGCACCCGCTAATAATTCAGTACAGAGACACACACACACATTGCTGGTGATGCACCACAGTCCTGACCCACAGCAGCTGCTAATACTTCAGTACAGAGACACACACAAACACAGTGCTGGTGATGCACCTCAGTCCTGACCCACGGCACCTGCTAATAATTCAGTACAGAGACACACACACACACAGTGCTGGTGATGCACCTCAGTCCTGACCCACGGCACCAGCTAATACTTCAGTACAGAGACACACACACACACAATGCTGGTGATGCACCTCAGTCCTGACCCACGGCACCCACAAACACTTCAGTACAGAGACACACACACACAATGCTGGTGATGCACCTCAGTCTTGACCCACGGCACCCGCTAATAATTCAGTACAAAGACACACACACACACACAGTGCTGGTGATGCACCTCAGTCCTGACCCACGGCACCCGCTAATAATTCAGTACAGAGACACACACACACAGAGTGCTGGTGATTCACCTCAGTCCTGACCCATGGCACCCGCTAATATTTCAGTACAGAGACACACACACAATGCTGGGACATCAGTACAGAGACACACACACACACACACACACACACACACACACACACACACACAGTGCTGGTGATGCACCTCAGTCCTGACCCACGGCACCCGCTAATACTTTAGTACAGAGACACACACACACACAGAGATGCACACCAGTCCTGACCCACAGCACCCGCTAATACTTCAGTACAGAGAGAGACACACACACACACACACAAACACACAGTTTTGGTGATGCACCTCAGTCCTGACCCATGGCTCCCGCTAATAATTCAGTACAGAGACACACACACACACAATGCTGGTGATGCACCTCAGTCCAGACCCACGGCACCCGCTAATAATTCAGTACAGAGAAACACACACACACAGTGCTGGTGATGCACCTCAGTCCTGACCCATGGCACCCGCTAATACTTCAGTACAGAGACACACACACACACACACACACACACACAGTGCTGGTGATGCACCTCAGTCCTGAGCCACGGCACGCGCTAATACTTCAGTACAGAGAGACACACACACACACACAGTGCTGGTGATGCAGCTCAGTCCTGACCCACGGCACCCAGTAGTACTTCAGTACAGACACACACACACGCACAAAGTGCTGGTGATGCACCGCACTCCTGACCCATGGCACCCGCTAATAATTCAGTACAGAGACACACACACACGCACTGCTGGTGATGCACCTCAGTCCTGACCCATGGCACCCGCTAATAATTCAGTACAGAGACACACACACAGTGCTGGTGATGCACCTCAGTCCTGACCCACGGCACCCGCTAATACTTCAGTACAGAGACACACACACACACAGTGCTGGTGATGCACCTCAGTCCTGACCCACGGCACCCGCTAATACTTCAGTACAGAGACACACACACACACAGTGCTGGTAATGCACCTCAGTCCTGACCCACGGCACCCGCTAATAATTAAGTACAGAGACATACACACAGTGCTGGTGATGTATCTCAGTCCTGACCCACAGCACCTGCTAATAATTCAGTACAGAGACACACACACACACACACAATGCTGGTGATGCACCTCAGTCGAGACCCACGGCACCCGCTAATACTTCAGTACAGAGACACACACACACACAGTGCTGGTAATGCACCTCAGTCCTGACCCACGGCACCCGCTAATAATTAAGTACAGAGACATACACACAGTGCTGGTGATGCATCTCAGTCCTGACCCACGGCACCCGCTAATACTTCAGTACAGAGACACCCACACACACAGTGCTGGTAATGCACCTCAGTCCTGACCCACGGCACCCGCTAATAATTAAGTACAGAGACATACACACAGTGCTGGTGATGCATCTCAGTCCTGACCCACTGCACCCGCTAATACTTCCGTACAGAGACACCCACACACACAGTGCTGGTGATGCACCTCAGTCCTGACCCACGGCACCCACTAATACTTCAGTACAGACACACACACACACACACACACACAGTGCTGGTAATGCACCTCTTTCCTGACCCATGGCACCCGCTAATAATTCAGTACAGAGACACACACACACACACACACACAGTGCTGGTGATGCACCTCAGTCCTGACCCATGGCACCTGCTAATACTTCCGTACAGACACACACACACACTATGCTGGTGATGCACCACAGTCCTGACCTATGGCACCCGCTAATACTTCAGTACAGAGACACACACACACATTGCTGGTGATGCACCACAGTCCTGACCCACAGCAGCTGCTAATACTTCAGTACAGAGACACACACGAACACAGTGCTGGTGATGCACCTCAGTCCTGACCCACGGCACCTGCTAATAATTCAGTACAGAGACACACCCACACACAGTGCTGGTGATGCACCTCAGTCCTGACCCACGGCACCAGCTAATACTTCAGTACAGAGACACACACACACAATGCTGGTGATGCACCTCAGTCCTGACCCACGGCACCCACAAACACTTCAGTACAGAGACACACACACACAATGCTGGTGATGCACCTCAGTCTTGACCCACGGCACCCGCTAATAATTCAGTACAAAGACACACACACACACACAGTGCTGGTGATGCACCTCAGTCCTGACCCATGGCACCCGCTAATACTTCAGTACAGAGACACACACACACACACAATGCTGGTGATGCACCTCAGTCCTGACCCACGGCACCCGCTAATACTTCAGTACAGAGACACACACACACAATGCTGGGGCATAGGTACAGAGACACACAAACACACAGTGCTGGTGATGCACCTCAGTCCTGACCCACGGCACCCGCTAATAATTCAGTACAGAGACACACACACACAGAGTGCTGGTGATGCACCTCAGTCCTGACCCACGGCACCCGCTAATATTTCAGTACAGAGACACACACACAATGCTGGGACATCAGTACAGAGACACACACACACACACACACACACAGTGCTGGTGATGCACCTCAGTCCTGACCCACGGCACCCGCTAATACTTTAGTACAGAGACACACACACACACAGAGATGCACACCAGTCCTGACCCACAGCACCCGCTAATACTTCAGTACAGAGAGAGACACACACACACACACAAACACACAGTTTTGGTGATGCACCTCAGTCCTGACCCATGGCTCCCGCTAATAATTCAGTACAGAGACACACACACACACAATGCTGGTGATGCACCTCAGTCCAGACCCATGGCACCCGCTAATAATTCAGTACAGAGAAACACACACACACAGTGCTGGTGATGCACCTCAGTCCTGACCCATGGCACCCGCTAATACTTCAGCACAGAGACACACACACACACAGTGCTGGTGATGCACCTCAGTCCTGACCCACGGCACCTGCTAATACTTCAGTACAGAGACACACACACACACAGTGCTGGTGATGCACCTCAGTCCTTACCCACGGCACCCGCTAATATTTCAGTACAGAGACAAACACATGCACACAGTGCTGGTGATGCACCTCAGTCCTGACCCATGGCACACGCTAATAATTCAGTGCAGAGACACACACACATGCAGTGCTGGTGATGCACCTCAGTCCTGACCCATGGCACCTGCTAATAATTCAGTACAGAGACACACACACACACACACAGTGCTGGTGATGCACCTCAGTCCTGACCCATGGCACCTCTAATACTTCAGTACAGAGACACACACACACACAATGCTGGTGATGCACCTCAGTCCTGACCCAGGGCACCTGCTAATACTTCAGTACAGAGACAAACACACCCACAATGCTGGTGATGCACCTCAGTCCTGACCCACGGCATCCTCTAAGCTAATACTTCAGTACAGAGACACACATACACACTGTGCTTCTGATGCACCTCAGTCCTGACCCACAGCACCTGCTAATACTTCAGTACAGAGACACACACACACACACAGTGCTGGTGATGCACCTCAGTCCTGACCCACGGCACCCGCTAATACTTCAGTACAGAGACACACACACACACAGTGCTGGTAATGCACCTCAGTCCTGACCCACGGCACCCGCTAATACTTCAATACAGAGACACACACACACACAGTGCTGGTAATGCACCTCAGTCCTGACCCACGGCACCCGCTAATAATTAAGTACAGAGACATACACACAGTGCTGGTGATGCATCTCAGTCCTGACCCACAGCACCTGCTAATAATTCAGTACAGAGACACACACACACACACACAATGCTGGTGATGCACCTCAGTCGAGACCCACGGCACCCGCTAATACTTCAGTACAGAGACACACACACACACAGTGCTGGTAATGCACCTCAGTCCTGACCCACGGCACCCGCTAATAATTAAGTACAGAGACATACACACAGTGCTGGTGATGCATCTCAGTCTTGACCCACGGCACCCGCTAATACTTCAGTACAGAGACACCCACACACACAGTGCTGGTAATGCACCTCAGTCCTGACCCACGGCACCCGCTAATAATTAAGTACAGAGACATACACACAGTGCTGGTGATGCATCTCAGTCCTGACCCACTGCACCCGCTAATACTTCCGTACAGAGACACCCACACACACAGTGCTGGTGATGCACCTCAGTCCTGACCCACGGCACCCACTAATACTTCAGTACAGACACACACACACACACACACACACACACAGTGCTGGTAATGCACCTCTGTCCTGACCCATGGCACCCGCTAATAATTCAGTACAGAGACACACACACACACACACACACACACACAGTGCTGGTGATGCACCTCAGTCCTGACCCACGGCACCTGCTAATACTTCAGTACAGACACACACACACACTATGCTGGTGATGTACCACAGTCCTGACCTATGGCACCCGCTAATACTTCAGTACAGAGACACACACACACATTGCTGGTGATGCACCACAGTCCTGACCCACAGCAGCTGCTAATACTTCAGTACAGAGACACACACGAACACAGTGCTGGTGATGCACCTCAGTCCTGACCCACGGCACCTGCTAATAATTCAGTACAGAGACACACACACACACAGTGCTGGTGATGCACCTCAGTCCTGACCCACGGCACCAGCTAATACTTCAGTACAGAGACACACACACACAATGCTGGTGATGCACCTCAGTCCTGACCCACGGCACCCACAAACACTTCAGTACAGAGACACACACACACAATGCTGGTGATGCACCTCAGTCTTGACCCACGGCACCCGCTAATAATTCAGTACAAAGACACACACACACACACAGTGCTGGTGATGCACCTCAGTCCTGACCCACGGCACCCGCTAATACTTCAGTACAGAGACACACACACAATGCTGGGGCATCAGTACAGAGACACACAAACACACAGTGCTGGTGATGCACCTCAGTCCTGACCCACGGCACCCGCTAATAATTCAGTACAGAGACACACACACACAGAGTGCTGGTGATTCACCTCAGTCCTGACCCATGGCACCCGCTAATATTTCAGTACAGAGACATACACACAATGCTGGGACATCAGTACAGAGACACACACACACACACACACACACACACAGTGCTGGTGATGCACCTCAGTCCTGACCCACGGCACCCGCTAATACTTTAGTACAGAGACACACACACACACAGAGATGCACACCAGTCCTGACCCACAGCACCCGCTAATACTTCAGTACAGAGAGAGACACACACACACACACAAACACACAGTTTTGGTGATGCACCTCAGTCCTGACCCATGGCTCCCGCTAATAATTCAGTACAGAGACACACACACACACAATGCTGGTGATGCACCTCAGTCCAGACCCACGGCACCCGCTAATAATTCAGTACAGAGAAACACACACACACAGTGCTGGTGATGCACCTCAGTCCTGACCCATGGCACCCGCTAATACTTCAGTACAGAGACACACACACACACACACACACACAGTGCTGGTGATGCACCTCAGTCCTGACCCACGGCACGCGCTAATACTTCAGTACAGAGAGACACACACACACACACACAGTGCTGGTGATGCACCTCAGTCCTGACCCACGGCACCCAGTAGTACTTCAGTACAGACACACACACACGCACAAAGTGCTGGTGATGCACCGCACTCCTGACCCATGGCACCCGCTAATAATTCAGTACAGAGACACACACACACGCACTGCTGGTGATGCACCTCAGTCCTGACCCATGGCACCCGCTAATAATTCAGTACAGAGACACACACACACACACAGTGCTGGTGATGCACCTCAGTCCTGACCCACGGCACCCGCTAATACTTCAGTACAGAGACACACACACACACACAGTGCTGGTGATGCACCTCAGTCCTGACCCACGGCACCCGCTAATACTTCAGTACAGAGACACACACACACACAGTGCTGGTAATGCACCTCAGTCCTGACCCACGGCACCCGCTAATAATTAAGTACAGAGACATACACACAGTGCTGGTGATGCATCTCAGTCCTGACCCACAGCACCTGCTAATAATTCAGTACAGAGACACACACACACACACACAATGCTGGTGATGCACCTCAGTCGAGACCCACGGCACCCGCTAATACTTCAGTACAGAGACACACACACACACACAGTGCTGGTAATGCACCTCAGTCCTGACCCACGGCACCCGCTAATAATTAAGTACAGAGACATACACACAGTGCTGGTGATGCATCTCAGTCCTGACCCACGGCACCCGCTAATACTTCAGTACAGAGACACCCACACACACAGTGCTGGTAATGCACCTCAGTCCTGACCCACGGCACCCGCTAATAATTAAGTACAGAGACATACACACAGTGCTGGTGATGCATCTCAGTCCTGACCCACTGCACCCGCTAATACTTCCGTACAGAGACACCCACACACACAGTGCTGGTGATGCACCTCAGTCCTGACCCACGGCACCCACTAATACTTCAGTACAGACACACACACACACACACACAGTGCTGGTAATGCACCTCTGTCCTGACCCATGGCACCCGCTAATAATTCAGTACAGAGACACACACACACACACACACACAGTGCTGGTGATGCACCTCAGTCCTGACCCACGGCACCTGCTAATACTTCAGTACAGACACACACACACACTATGCTGGTGATGCACCACAGTCCTGACCTATGGCACCCGCTATTACTTCAGTACAGAGACACACACACACATTGCTGGTGATGCACCACAGTCCTGACCCACAGCAGCTGCTAATACTTCAGTACAGAGACACACACGAACACAGTGCTGGTGATGCACCTCAGTCCTGACCCACGGCACCTGCTAATAATTCAGTACAGAGACACACACACACACAGTGCTGGTGATGCACCTCAGTCCTGACCCACGGCACCAGCTAATACTTCAGTACAGAGACACACACACACAATGCTGGTGATGCACCTCAGTCCTGACCCACGGCACCCACAAACACTTCAGTACAGAGAAACACACACACAATGCTGGTGATGCACCTCAGTCTTGACCCACGGCACCCGCTAATAATTCAGTACAAAGACACACACACACACACAGTGCTGGTGATGCACCTCAGTCCTGACCCATGGCACCCGCTAATACTTCAGTACAGAGACACACACACACACACAATGCTGGTGATGCACCTCAGTCCTGACCCACGGCACCCGCTAATACTTCAGTACAGAGACACACACACAATGCTGGGGCATCAGTACAGAGACACACAAACACACAGTGCTGGTGATGCACCTCAGTCCTGACCCACGGCACCCGCTAATAATTCAGTACAGAGACACACACACACAGAGTGCTGGTGATTCACCTCAGTCCTGACCCATGGCACCCGCTAATATTTCAGTACAGAGACACACACACAATGCTGGGACATCAGTACAGAGACACACACACACACACACACAGTGCTGGTGATGCACCTCAGTCCTGACCCACGGCACCCGCTAATACTTTAGTACAGAGACACACACACACACAGAGATGCACACCAGTCCTGACCCACAGCACCCGCTAATACTTCAGTACAGAGAGAGACACACACACACACACAAACACACAGTTTTGGTGATGCACCTCAGTCCTGACCCATGGCTCCCGCTAATAATTCAGTACAGAGACACACACACACACAATGCTGGTGATGCACCTCAGTCCAGACCCACGGCACCCGCTAATAATTTAGTACAGAGAAACACACACACACAGTGCTGGTGATGCACCTCAGTCCTGACCCATGGCACCCGCTAATACTTCAGTACAGAGACACACACACACACACACACACACAGTGCTGGTGATGCACCTCAGTCCTGACCCACGGCACGCGCTAATACTTCAGTACAGAGAGACACACACACACACACAGTGCTGGTGATGCACCTCAGTCCTGACCCACGGCACCCAGTAGTACTTCAGTACAGACACACACACACGCACAAAGTGCTGGTGATGCACCGCACTCCTGACCCATGGCACCCGCTAATAATTCAGTACAGAGACACACACACACGCACTGCTGGTGATGCACCTCAGTCCTGACCCATGGCACCCGTTAATAATTCAGTATAGAGAAACACACACACACAGTGCTGGTGATGCACCTCAGTCCTGACCCATGGCACTTCTAATACTTCAGTACAGAGACACACACACACACACAATGCTGCTGAGGCACCTCAGTCCTGACCCATGGCACCCGCTAATAATTCAGTATAGAGAAACACACACACACAGTGCCGGTGATGCACCTCAGTCCTGACCCATGCCACTTCTAATACTTCAGTACAGAGACACACATACACACCCTGCTGGTGATGCACCTCAGTCCTGACCCACAGAACCTGCTAATACTTCAGTACAGAGACACACACACACACACACACACACACACAGTGCTGGTGATGCACCTCAGTCCTGACCCACGGCACCCGCTAATACTTCAGTACAGAGACACACACACACACGGTGCTGGTGATGCACCTCAGTCTGACCCACGGCACCCGCTAATAATTCAGTACAGAGACACACACACACACACACACACACAATGCTGGTGATGAACCTCAGTCCTTACCCACGGCACCCGCTAATACTTCAGTACAGAGACAAACACACGCACAAAGTGCTGGTGATGCACCGCAGTCCTGACCCATGGCACCCGCTAATAATTCAGTACAGAGACAAACACATGCACACAGTGCTGGTGATGCACCTCAGTCCTGACCCATGGCACACGCTAATAATTCAGTGCAGAGACACACACACACGCAGTGCTGGTGATGCACCTCAGTCCTGACCCATGGCACCTGCTAATAATTCAGTACAGAGACACACACACACACACAGTGCTGGTGATGCACCTCAGTCCTGACCCATGGCACCTCTAATACTTCAGTACAGAGACACACACACACACAATGCTGGTGATGCACCTCAGTCCTGACCCAGGGCACCTGCTAATACTTCAGTACAGAGACAAACACACCCACAATGCTGGTGATGCACCTCAGTCCTGACCCACGGCACCCTCTAAGCTAATACTTCAGTACAGAGACACACATACACACTGTGCTGGTGATGCACCTCAGTCCTGACCCACAGCACCTGCTAATACTTCAGTACAGAGACACACACACACACACAGTGCTGGTGATGCACCTCAGTCCTGACCCACGGCACCCGCTAATACTTCAGTACAGAGACACACACACACACAGTGCTGGTGATGCACCTCAGTCCTGACCCACGGCACCCGCTAATACTTCAGTACAGAGACACACACACACACAGTGCTGGTAATGCACCTCAGTCCTGACCCACGGCACCCGCTAATAATTAAGTACAGAGACATACACACAGTGCTGGTGATGCATCTCAGTCCTGACCCACAGCACCTGCTAATAATTCAGTACAGAGACACACACACACACACACAATGCTGGTGATGCACCTCAGTCGAGACCCACGGCACCCGCTAATACTTCAGTACAGAGATACACACACACACACAGTGCTGGTAATGCACCTCAGTCCTGACCCACGGCACCCGCTAATAATTAAGTACAGAGACATACACACAGTGCTGGTGATGCATCTCAGTCCTGACCCACGGCACCCGCTAATACTTCAGTACAGAGACACCCACACACACAGTGCTGGTAATGCACCTCAGTCCTGACCCACGGCACCCGCTAATAATTAAGTACAGAGACATACACACAGTGCTGGTGATGCATCTCAGTCCTGACCCACTGCACCCGCTAATACTTCCGTACAGAGACACCCACACACACAGTGCTGGTGATGCACCTCAGTCCTGACCCACGGCACCCACTAATACTTCAGTACAGACACACACACACACACACACACACAGTGCTGGTGATGCACCTCAGTCCTGACCCACGGCACCTGCTAATACTTCAGTACAGACACACACACACACTATGCTGGTGATGTACCACAGTCCTGACCTATGGCACCCACTAATACTTCAGTACAGAGACACACACACACATTGCTGGTGATGCACCACAGTCCTGACCCACAGCAGCTGCTAATACTTCAGTACAGAGACACACACGAACACAGTGCTGATGATGCACCTCAGTCCTGACCCACGGCACCTGCTAATAATTCAGTACAGAGACACACACACACACAGTGCTGGTGATGCACCTAAGTCCTGACCCACGGCACCAGCTAATACTTCAGTACAGAGACACACACACACAATGCTGGTGATGCACCTCAGTCCTGACCCACGGCACCCACAAACACTTCAGTACAGAGACACACACACACAATGCTGGTGATGCACCTCAGTCTTGACCCACGGCACCCGCTAATAATTCAGTACAAAGACACACACACACACAGTGCTGGTGATGCACCTCAGTCCTGACCCACGGCACCCGCTAATACTTCAGTACAGAGACACACACACAATGCTGGGGCATCAGTACAGAGACACACAAACACACAGTGCTGGTGATGCACCTCAGTCCTGACCCACGGCACCCGCTAATAATTCAGTACAGAGACACACACACACAGAGTGCTGGTGATTCACCTCAGTCCTGACCCATGGCACCCGCTAATATTTCAGTACAGAGACACACACACAATGCTGGGACATCAGTACAGAGACACACACACACACACACACACACAGTGCTGGTGATGCACCTCAGTCCTGACCCACTGCACCCGCTAATACTTTAGTACAGAGACACACACACACACAGAGATGCACACCAGTCCTGACCCACAGCACCCGCTAATACTTCAGTACAGAGAGAGACACACACACACACACAAACACACAGTTTTGGTGATGCACCTCAGTCCTGACCCATGGCTCCCGCTAATAATTCAGTACAGAGACACACACACACACAATGCTGGTGATGCACCTCAGTCCAGACCCACGGCACCCGCTAATAATTCAGTACAGAGAAACACACACACACAGTGCTGGTGATGCACCTCAGTCCTGACCCATGGCACCCGCTAATACTTCAGTACAGAGACACACACACACACACACACAGTGCTGGTGATGCACCTCAGTCCTGACCCACGGCACGCGCTAATACTTCAGTACAGAGAGACACACACACACACACAGTGCTGGTGATGCACCTCAGTCCTGACCCACGGCACCCAGTAGTACTTCAGTACAGACACACACACACGCACAAAGTGCTGGTGATGCACCGCACTCCTGACCCATGGCACCCGCTAATAATTCAGTACAGAGACACACACACACGCACTGCTGGTGATGCACCTCAGTCCTGACCCATGGCACCCGCTAATAATTCAGTACAGAGACACACACACACACACAGTGCTGGTGATGCACCTCAGTCCTGACCCACGGCACCCGCTAATACTTCAGTACAGAGACACACACACACACAGTGCTGGTGATGCACCTCAGTCCTGACCCACGGCACCCGCTAATACTTCAGTACAGAGACACACACACAATGCTGGGGCATCAGTACAGAGACACACAAACACACAGTGCTGGTGATGCACCTCAGTCCTGACCCACGGCACCCGCTAATAATTCAGTACAGAGACACACACACACAGAGTGCTGGTGATTCACCTCAGTCCTGACCCATGGCACCCGCTAATATTTCAGTACAGAGACACACACACAATGCTGGGACATCAGTACAGAGACACACACACACACACACACACACAGTGCTGGTGATGCACCTCAGTCCTGACCCACTGCACCCGCTAATACTTTAGTACAGAGACACACACACACACAGAGATGCACACCAGTCCTGACCCACAGCACCCGCTAATACTTCAGTACAGAGAGAGACACACACACACACACAAACACACAGTTTTGGTGATGCACCTCAGTCCTGACCCATGGCTCCCGCTAATAATTCAGTACAGAGACACACACACACACAATGCTGGTGATGCACCTCAGTCCAGACCCACGGCACCCGCTAATAATTCAGTACAGAGAAACACACACACACAGTGCTGGTGATGCACCTCAGTCCTGACCCATGGCACCCGCTAATACTTCAGTACAGAGACACACACACACACACACACAGTGCTGGTGATGCACCTCAGTCCTGACCCACGGCACGCGCTAATACTTCAGTACAGAGAGACACACACACACACACAGTGCTGGTGATGCACCTCAGTCCTGACCCACGGCACCCAGTAGTACTTCAGTACAGACACACACACACGCACAAAGTGCTGGTGATGCACCGCACTCCTGACCCATGGCACCCGCTAATAATTCAGTACAGAGACACACACACACGCACTGCTGGTGATGCACCTCAGTCCTGACCCATGGCACCCGCTAATAATTCAGTACAGAGACACACACACACACACAGTGCTGGTGATGCACCTCAGTCCTGACCCACGGCACCCGCTAATACTTCAGTACAGAGACACACACACACACAGTGCTGGTGATGCACCTCAGTCCTGACCCACGGCACCCGCTAATACTTCAGTACAGAGACACACACACACACAGTGCTGGTAATGCACCTCAGTCCTGACCCACGGCACCCGCTAATAATTAAGTACAGAGACATACACACAGTGCTGGTGATGCATCTCAGTCCTGACCCACAGCACCTGCTAATAATTCAGTACAGAGACACACACACACACACACAATGCTGGTGATGCACCTCAGTCGAGACCCACGGCACCCGCTAATACTTCAGTACAGAGACACACACACACACACAGTGCTGGTAATGCACCTCAGTCCTGACCCACGGCACCCGCTAATAATTAAGTACAGAGACATACACACAGTGCTGGTGATGCATCTCAGTCCTGACCCACGGCACCCGCTAATACTTCAGTACAGAGACACCCACACACACAGTGCTGGTAATGCACCTCAGTCCTGACCCACGGCACCCGCTAATAATTAAGTACAGAGACATACACACAGTGCTGGTGATGCATCTCAGTCCTGACCCACTGCACCCGCTAATACTTCCGTACAGAGACACCCACACACACAGTGCTGGTGATGCACCTCAGTCCTGACCCACGGCACCCACTAATACTTCAGTACAGACACACACACACACACACACAGTGCTGGTAATGCACCTCTGTCCTGACCCATGGCACCCGCTAATAATTCAGTACAGAGACACAAACACACACACACACACAGTGCTGGTGATGCACCTCAGTCCTGACCCACGGCACCTGCTAATACTTCAGTACAGACACACACACACACTATGCTGGTGATGCACCACAGTCCTGACCTATGGCACCCGCTAATACTTCAGTACAGAGACACACACACACATTGCTGGTGATGCACCACAGTCCTGACCCACAGCAGCTGCTAATACTTCAGTACAGAGACACACACGAACACAGTGCTGGTGATGCACCTCAGTCCTGACCCACGGCACCTGCTAATAATTCAGTACAGAGACACACACACACACAGTGCTGGTGATGCACCTCAGTCCTGACCCACGGCACCAGCTAATACTTCAGTACAGAGACACACACACACAATGCTGGTGATGCAACTCAGTCCTGACCCACGGCACCCACAAACACTTCAGTACAGAGACACACACACACAATGCTGGTGATGCACTTCAGTCTTGACCCATGGCACCCGCTAATACTTCAGTACAGAGACACACACACACACACAATGCTGGTGATGCACCTCAGTCCTGACCCACGGCACCCGCTAATACTTCAGTACAGAGACACACACACAATGCTGGGGCATCAGTACAGAGACACACAAACACACAGTGCTGGTGATGCACCTCAGTCCTGACCCACAGCACCCGCTAATAATTCAGTACAGAGACACACACACACAGAGTGCTGGTGATTCACCTCAGTCCTGACCCATGGCACCCGCTAATATTTCAGTACAGAGACACACACACAATGCTGGGACATCAGTACAGAGACACACACACACACACACACACAGTGCTGGTGATGCACCTCAGTCCTGACCCACGGCACCCGCTAATACTTTAGTACAGAGACACACACACACACAGAGATGCACACCAGTCCTGACCCACAGCACCCGCTAATACTTCAGTACAGAGAGAGACACACACACACACACAAACACACAGTTTTGGTGATGCACCTCAGTCCTGACCCATGGCTCCCGCTAATAATTCAGTACAGAGACACACACACACACAATGCTGGTGATGCACCTCAGTCCAGACCCACGGCACCCGCTAATAATTCAGTACAGAGAAACACACACACACAGTGCTGGTGATGCACCTCAGTCCTGACCCATGGCACCCGCTAATACTTCAGTACAGAGACACACACACACACACACACACACAGTGCTGGTGATGCACCTCAGTCCTGACTCACGGCACGCGCTAATACTTCAGTACAGAGAGACACACACACACACACAGTGCTGGTGATGCACCTCAGTCCTGACCCACGGCACCCAGTAGTACTTCAGTACAGACACACACACACGCACAAAGTGCTGGTGATGCACCGCACTCCTGACCCATGGCACCCGCTAATAATTCAGTACAGAGACACACACACACGCACTGCTGGTGATGCACCTCAGTCCTGACCCATGGCACCCGTTAATAATTCAGTATAGAGAAACACACACACACAGTGCTGGTGATGCACCTCAGTCCTGACCCATGGCACTTCTAATACTTCAGTACAGAGACACACACACACACACAATGCTGCTGAGGCACCTCAGTCCTGACCCACGGCACCCGCTAATAATTCAGTATAGAGAAACACACACACACAGTGCCGGTGATGCACCTCAGTCCTGACCCATGCCACTTCTAATACTTCAGTACAGAGACACACATACACACCCTGCTGGTGATGCACCTCAGTCCTGACCCACAGAACCTGCTAATACTTCAGTACAGAGACACACACACACACACACACACACACACAGTGCTGGTGATGCACCTCAGTCCTGACCCACGGCACCCGCTAATACTTCAGTACAGAGACACACACACACACGGTGCTGGTGATGCACCTCAGTCTGACCCACGGCACCCGCTAATAATTCAGTACAGAGACACACACACACACACACACAATGCTGGTGATGAACCTCAGTCCTTACCCACGGCACCCGCTAATACTTCAGTACAGAGACAAACACACGCACAAAGTGCTGGTGATGCACCGCAGTCCTGACCCATGGCACCCGCTAATAATTCAGTACAGAGACACACACACACACACAGTGCTGGTGATGCACCTCAGTTCTAACCCACGGCACCCGCTAATACTTCAGTACAGAGACACACACACACACAGTGCTGGTGATGCACCTCAGTCCTTACCCACGGCACCCGCTAATAATTCAGTACAGAGACACACACACACAGAGTGCTGGTGATTCACCTCAGTCCTGACCCATGGCACCCGCTAATATTTCAGTACAGAGACACACACACAATGCTGGGACATCAGTACAGAGACACACACACACACACACACACACAGTGCTGGTGATGCACCTCAGTCCTGACCCACGGCACCCGCTAATACTTTAGTACAGAGACACACACACACACAGAGATGCACACCAGTCCTGACCCACAGCACCCGCTAATACTTCAGTACAGAGAGAGACACACACACACACACAAACACACAGTTTTGGTGATGCACCTCAGTCCTGACCCATGGCTCCCGCTAATAATTCAGTACAGAGACACACACACACACAATGCTGGTGATGCACCTCAGTCCAGACCCACGGCACCCGCTAATAATTCAGTACAGAGAAACACACACACACAGTGCTGGTGATGCACCTCAGTCCTGACCCATGGCACCCGCTAATACTTCAGTACAGAGACACACACACACACACACACACACACAGTGCTGGTGATGCACCTCAGTCCTGACCCACGGCACGCGCTAATACTTCAGTACAGAGAGACACACACACACACACAGTGCTGGTGATGCACCTCAGTCCTGACCCACGGCACCCAGTAGTACTTCAGTACAGACACACACACATGCACAAAGTGCTGGTGATGCACCGCACTCCTGACCCATGGCACCCGCTAATAATTCAGTACAGAGACACACACACACGCACTGCTGGTGATGCACCTCAGTCCTGACCCATGGCACCCGCTAATAATTCAGTATAGAGAAACACACACACACAGTGCTGGTGATGCACCTCAGTCCTGACCCATGGCACTTCTAATACTTCAGTACAGAGACGCACACACACACACAATGCTGCTGAGGCACCTCAGTCCTGACCCATGGCACCCGCTAATAATTCAGTATAGAGAAACACACACACACAGTGCTGGTGATGCACCTCAGTCCTGACCCATGCCACTTCTAATACTTCAGTACAGAGACACACATACACACCGTGCTGGTGATGCACCTCAGTCCTGACCCACAGAACCTGCTAATACTTCAGTACAGAGACACACACACAGTGCTGGTGATGCACCTCAGTCCTGACCCACGGCACCTGCTAATACTTCAGTACAGAGACACACACACACGGTGCTGGTGATGCACCTCAGTCTGACCCACGGCACCCGCTAATAATTCAGTACAGAGACACACACACACACACACACACACACAATGCTGGTGATGAACCTCAGTCCTTACCCACGGCACCCGCTAATACTTCAGTACAGAGACAAACACACGCACAAAGTGCTGGTGATGCACCGCAGTCCTGACCCATGGCACCCGCTAATAATTCAGTACAGAGACACACACACACACACAGTGCTGGTGATGCACCTCAGTTCTAACCCACGGCACCCGCTAATACTTCAGTACAGAGACACACACACACACAGTGCTGGTGATGCACCTCAGTCCTTACCCACGGCACCAGCTAATACTTCAGTACAGAGACAAACACACGCACAAAGTGCTGGTGATGCACCGCAGTCCTGACCCATGGCACCCGCTAATAATTCAGTACAGAGACACACACACATGCAGTGCTGGTGATGCACCTCAGTCCTGACCCATTGCACCCGCTAATAATTCAGTACAGAAACACACACACACGCAGTGCTGGTGATGCACCTCAGTCCTGACCCACAGCACCCGTTAATAATTCAGTACAGAGACACACACACACACACACACACACACACACACACACACACACAGTGCTGGTGATGCACCTCAGCCCTGACCCACAGCACCTGCTAATACTTCAGTACAGACACACACACACACAATGCTGGTGATGCACCACAGTCCTGACCTACGGCACCCGCTAGTACTTCAGTACAGAGACACACACACACACAGTGCTGGTGATGCACCACAGTCCTGACCCACAGCACCTGCTAATACTTCAGTACAGAGACACACACGCACACAGTGCTGGTGATGCACCTCAGTCCTGACCCACGGCACCCGCTAATAATTCAGTACAGAGACACACACACACACAGTGCTGGTGATGCACCTCAGTCCTGACCCACGGCACCCGCTAATACCTCAGTACAGAGACACACACACACAATGCTGGTGATGCACCTCAGTCCTGACCCAGGGCACCCGCTAATACTTCAGTACAGAGACACATACACACACACACAATGCTGGTGATGCACCTCAGTCCTGACCCACGGCACCCGCTAATAATTCAGTACAGAGCCACACACACACACACAGTGCTGGTGATGCACCTCAGTCCTGACCCATGGCACCTGCTAATAATTCAGTACAGAGACACACACACACAGAGTGCTGGTGATGCACCTCAGTCCTGACCCATGGCACCCGCTAATATTTCAGTACAGAGACACACACACAATGCTGGGGCATCAGTACAGAGACACACACACACACACAATGCTGGTGATGCACCTCAGTCCTGACCCACGGCACCCGCTAATAATTCAGTAAAGAGACACACACACACACACAGTGCTGGTGATGCACCTCAGTCCTGACCCATGGCACCCGCTAATACTTCAGTTCAGGGACACACACACACACACACAATGCTGGTGATGCACCTGAGTCCTGACCCACGGCAGCCGCTAATACTTCAGTACAGAGACACACACACACAGTGCTGGTGATGCACCACAGTCCTGACCCACAGCACCCGCTAATACATACTTCAGTACAGAGACACACACACACACACAGTGCTGGTGATGCACCTCAGTCCTGACCCACGGCACCCGCTAATAATTCAGTACAGAGACACACACACACACACACAATGCTGGTGATGCACCTCAGTCCTGACCCACAGCACCCGCTAATAATTCAGTACAGAGACACACACACACACAGTGCTGGTGATGCACCTCAGTCCTGACCCACGGCACCCGCTAATACTTCAGTACAGAGAGACACACACACACACACACAGTGCTGGTGATGCACCTCAGTCCTGACCCACGGCACCCGGTAGTACTTCAGTACAGACACACACACACACAGTGCTGGTGATGCACCTCTGTCCTTACCCACGGCACCCGCTAATACTTCAGTACAGAGACAAACACATGCACAAAGTGCTGGTGATTCACCGCAGTCCTGACCCATGGCACCCGCTAATAATTCAGTACAGGGACACACACACACGCAGTGCTGGTGATGCACCTCATTCCTGACCCATGGCACCCGCTAATAATTCAGTACAGAGACACACACACACACAATGCTGGTGATGCACCTCAGTCCTGACCCATGGCACCTCTAATACTTCAGTACAGAGACACACACACACACACACACAGTACTGGTGATGCACCTCAGTCCTGACCCATGGCACCCGCTAATAATTCAGTACAGAGAAACACACACACACAGTGCTGGTGATGCACCTCAGTCCTGACCCATGGCACCCGCTAATACTTCAGTACAGAGACACACACACACACACAGTGCTGGTGATGCACCTCAGTCCTTACCCACGGCACCCGCTAATACTTCAGTACAGAGACACACACACACACAGTGCTGGTGATGCACCTCAGTCCTTACCCACGGCACCCGCTAATATTTCAGTACAGAGACAAACACACGCACACAGTGCTGGTGATGCACCTCAGTCCTGACCCATGGCACACGCTAATAATTCAGTACAGAGACACACACACATGCAGTGCTGGTGATGCACCTCAGTCCTGACCCATGGAACCTGCTAATAATTCAGTACAGAGACACACACACACACACAGTGCTGGTGATGCACCTCAGTCCTGACCCATGGCACCTCTAATACTTCAGTACAGAGACACACACACACACAATGCTGGTGATGCACCTCAGTCCTGACCCAGGGCACCCTCTAAGCTAATACTTCAGTACAGAGACACACATACACACCGTGCTGGTGATGCACCTCAGTCCTGACCCACAGCACCTGCTAATACTTCAGTACAGAGACACACACACACACACAGTGCTGGTGATGCACCTGAGTCCTGACCCACGGCACCCGCTAATACTTCAGTACAGAGACACACACACACAATGCTGGTGATGCGCCTCAGTCCTGACCCACGGCACCCGCTAATACTTCAGTACAGAGACACGCACACACACACAGTGCTGGTGATGCACCTCAGTCCTGACCCACGGCACCCGCTAATAATTAAGTACAGAGACATACACACAGTGCAGGTGATGCATCTCAGTCCTGACCCACAGCACCCGCTAATACGTCAGTACAGAGACACCCACACACACAGTGCTGGTGATGCACCTCAGTCCTGACCCACGGCACCCACTAATACTTCAGTACAGACACACACACACACACACACACACACACACACATACAGTGCTGGTGATGCACCTCAGTCCTGATCCACGGCACCTGCTAATACTTCAGTACAGACACACACACACACAATGCTGGTGATGCACCACAGTCCTGACCTATGGCACCCGCTAATACTTCAGTACAGAGACACACACACACACATTGCTGGTGATGCACCACAGTCCTGACCCACAGCACCTGCTAATACTTCAGTACAGAGACACACACGAACACAGTGCTGGTGATGCACCTCAGTTCTGACCCACGGCACCCGCTAATAATTCAGTACAGAGAAACACACACACACAGTGCTGGTGATGCACCTCAGTCCTGACCCACGGCACCCGCTAATACTTCAGTACAGAGACACACACACACACAAAATGCTGGTGATGCACCTCAGTCCTGACCCACGGCACCCACAAACACTTCAGTACAGAGACACACACACACACACAATGCTGGTGATGCACCTCAGTCTTGACCCACGGCACCCGCTAATAATTCAGTACAGAGACACACACACACACACAGTGCTGGTGATGCACCTCAGTCCTGACCCATGGCACCCGCTAATACTTCAGTACAGAGACACACACACAATGCTGGGGCATCAGTACAGAGACACACACACACAGTGCTGGTGATGCACCTCAGTCCTGACCCACGGCACCTGCTAATAATTCAGTACAGACACACACACACACAGAGTGCTGGTGATTCACCTCAGTCCTGACCCATGGCACCCGCTAATATTTCAGTACAGAGACACACACACAATGCTGGGACATCAGTACAGAGACACATACACACACACACAGTGCTGGTGATGCACCTCAGTCCTGACCCACGGCACCCGCTAATACTTTAGTACAGAGACACACACACACACAGAGATGCACACCAGTCCTGACCCACAGCACCCGCTAATACTTCAGTACAGAGAGACACACACACACACACAAACACACAGTTCTGGTGATGCACCTCAGTCCTGACCCACGGCTCCCGCTAATAATTCAGTACAGAGACACACACACACACACAATGCTGGTGATGCACCTCAGTCCAGACCCACGGCACCCGCTAATAATTCAGTACAGAGAAACACACACACACAGTGCTGGTGATGCACCTCAGTCCTGACCCATGGCACCCGCTAATACTTCAGTACAGAGACACACACACACACACAGTGCTGGTGATGCACCGCAGTCCTGACCCATGGCACCCGCTAATAATTCAGTACAGAGAGACACACACACACACACAGTGCTGGTGATGCACCTCAGTCCTGACCCACGTCACCCGATAGTACTTCAGTACAGACACACACACACACACAAAGTGCTGGTGATGCACCGCAGTCCTGACCCATGGCACCCGCTAATAATTCAGTACAGAGACACACACACACGCACTGCTGGTGATGCACCTCAGTCCTGACCCATGGCACCCGCTAATAATTCAGTATAGAGAAACACACACACACAGTGCTGGTGATGCACCTCAGTCCTGACCAATCGCACTTCTAATACTTCAGTACAGAGACACACACACACACACAATGCTGCTGAGGCACCTCAGTCCTGACCCAGGGCACCTGCTAATACTTCAGTACAGAGACACACACCCACAATGCTGGTGATGCACCTCAGTCCTGACCCACGGCACCCGCTAAGCTAATACTTCAATACAGAGACACACATACACACCATGCTGGTGATGCACCTCAAGTCTGACCCACAGCACCTGCTAATACTTCAGTACAGAGACACACACACAGACACACACAGTGCTGGTGATGCACCTCAGTCCTGACCCACCGCACCCGCTAATACTTCAGTACAGAGAGACACACACACACACACACAGTGCTGGTGATGCACCTCAGTCCTGACCCACGGAACCCGCTAATACTTCATTACAGAGACACACACACACACAATGCTGGTGATGCACCTCAGTCCTGGCCCACGGCACCCGCTAATACTTCAGTACAGAGACACACACACACACAGTGCTGGTGATGCACCTCAGTCCTGACCCACGGCACCCGCTAATAATTCAGCACAGAGACACACACACACAATGCTGGTGATGCACCTCAGTCCTGACCCACGGCACCCGCTAATACTTCAGTACAGAGACACACACACACACAGTGCTGGTGCTGCACCTCAGTCCTGACCCACGGCACCCGCTAATACTTCTGTACAGAGACACACACACACACAATGCTGGTGATGCACCTCAGTCCTGACCCACGGCACCCGCTAATAATTCAGTACAGAGACACACACACACACACAGTGCTGGTGATGCACCTCAGTCCTGACCCATGGCACCGGCTAATACTTCAGTACAGACACACACACACACACACACACACACAATGCTGGTGATGCACCTCAGTCCTGACCCACGGCACCCGCTAATACTTCAGTACAGAGACACACACACAATGCTGGGGCATCAGTACAGAGACACACACACACACAGTGCTGGTGATGCACCTCAGTCCTGACCCACGGCACCCGCTAATAATTCAGTACAGAGACAAACACACACAGAGAGCTGGTGATTCACCTCAGTCCTGACCCATGGCATCCGCTAATATTTCAGTACAGAGACACACACAATGCTGGGGCATCAGTACAGAGACACACACACAGTTCTGGTGATGCACCTCAGTCCTGACCCACGGCACCCGCTAATGCTTTAGTACAGAGACACACACACACAGAGATGCACCACAGTCCTGACCCACAGCACCCGCTAATACTTCAGTACAGAGAGACACACACACACACACACACAGTGCTGGTGATGCACCTCAGTCCTGACCCACGGCACCCGCTAATACTTTAGTACAGAGACACACACACACACACAGATGCACACCAGTCCTGACCCACAGCACCCGCTAATACTTCAGTACAGAGAGAGACACACACACACACACAAACACACAGTTTTGGTGATGCACCTCAGTCCTGACCCATGGCTCCCGCTAATAATTCAGTACAGAGACACACACACACACAATGCTGGTGATGCACCTCAGTCCAGACCCACGGCACCCGCTAACAATTCAGTACAGAGAAACACACACACACAGTGCTGGTGATGCACCTCAGTCCTGACCCATGGCACCCGCTAATACTTCAGTACAGAGACACACACACACACACACACACACAGTGCTGGTGATGCACCTCAGTCCTGACCCACGGCACACGCTAATACTTCAGTACAGAGAGACACACACACACACACACAGTGCTGGTGATGCACCTCAGTCCTGACCCACGGCACCCAGTAGTACTTCAGTACAGACACACACACACGCACAAAGTGCTGGTGATGCACCGCACTCCTGACCCATGGCACCCGCTAATAATTCAGTACAGAGACACACACACACGCACTGCTGGTGATGCACCTCAGTCCTGACCCATGGCACCCGCTAATAATTCAGTACAGAGACACACACACACACACACAGTGCTGGTGATGCACCTCAGTCCTGACCCACGGCACCCGCTAATACTTCAGTACAGAGACACACACACACACAGTGCTGGTGATGCACCTCAGTCCTGACCCACGGCACCCGCTAATACTTCAGTACAGAGACACACACACACACAGTGCTGGTAATGCACCTCAGTCCTGACCCACGGCACCCGCTAATAATTAAGTACAGAGACATACACACAGTGCTGGTGATGCATCTCAGTCCTGACCCACAGCACCTGCTAATAATTCAGTACAGAGACACACACACACACACACAATGCTGGTGATGCACCTCAGTCGAGACCCACGGCACCCGCTAATACTTCAGTACAGAGACACACACACACACAGTGCTGGTAATGCACCTCAGTCCTGACCCACGGCACCCACTAATAATTAAGTACAGAGACATACACACAGTGCTGGTGATGCATCTCAGTCCTGACCCACGGCACCCGCTAATACTTCAGTACAGAGACACCCACACACACAGTGCTGGTAATGCACCTCAGTCCTGACCCACGGCACCCGCTAATAATTAAGTACAGAGACATACACACAGTGCTGGTGATGCATCTCAGTCCTGACCCACTGCACCCGCTAATACTTCCGTACAGAGACACCCACACACACAGTGCTGGTGATGCACCTCAGTCCTGACCCACGGCACCCACTAATACTTCAGTACAGACACACACACACACACACACACACACAGTGCTGGTAATGCACCTCTGTCCTGACCCATGGCACCCGCTAATAATTCAGTACAGAGACACACACACACACACACACACAGTGCTGGTGATGCACCTCAGTCCTGACCCACGGCACCTGCTAATACTTCAGTACAGACACACACACACACTATGCTGGTGATGCACCACAGTCCTGACCTATGGCACCCGCTAATACTTCAGTACAGAGACACACACACACATTGCTGGTGATGCACCACAGTCCTGACCCACAGCAGCTGCTAATACTTCAGTACAGAGACACACACGAACACAGTGCTGGTGATGCACCTCAGTCCTGACCCACGGCACCTGCTAATAATTCAGTACAGAGACACACACACACACAGTGCTGGTGATGCACCTCAGTCCTGACCCACGGCACCAGCTAATACTTCAGTACAGAGACACACACACACAATGCTGGTGATGCACCTCAGTCCTGACCCACGGCACCCACAAACACTTCAGTACAGAGACACACACACACAATGCTGGTGATGCACCTCAGTCTTGACCCACGGCACCCGCTAATAATTCAGTACAAAGACACACACACACACACACAGTGCTGGTGATGCACCTCAGTCCTGACCCATGGCACCCGCTAATACTTCAGTACAGAGACACACACACACACACAATGCTGGTGATGCACCTCAGTCCTGACCCACGGCACCCGCTAATACTTCAGTACAGAGACACACACACAATGCTGGGGCATCAGTACAGAGACACACAAACACACAGTGCTGGTGATGCACCTCAGTCCTGACCCACGGCACCCGCTAATAATTCAGTACAGAGACACACACACACAGAGTGCTGGTGATTCACCTCAGTCCTGACCCATGGCACCCGCTAATATTTCAGTACAGAGACACACACACAATGCTGGGACATCAGTACAGAGACACACACACACACACACACAGTGCTGGTGATGCACCTCAGTCCTGACCCACGGCACCCGCTAATACTTTAGTACAGAGACACACACACACACAGAGATGCACACCAGTCCTGACCCACAGCACCCGCTAATACTTCAGTACAGAGAGAGACACACACACACACACAAACACACAGTTTTGGTGATGCACCTCAGTCCTGACCCATGGCTCCCGCTAATAATTCAGTACAGAGACACACACACACACACAATGCTGGTGATGCACCTCAGTCCAGACCCACGGCACCCGCTAATAATTCTGTACAGAGAAACACACACACACAGTGCTGGTGATGCACCTCAGTCCTGACCCATGGCACCCGCTAATACTTCAGTACAGAGACACACACACACACACACAGTGCTGGTGATGCACCTCAGTCCTGACCCACGGCACGCGCTAATACTTCAGTACAGAGAGACACACACACACACACAGTGCTGGTGATGCACCTCAGTCCTGACCCACGGCACCCAGTAGTACTTCAGTACAGACACACACACACGCACAAAGTGCTGGTGATGCACCGCACTCCTGACCCATGGCACCCGCTAATAATTCAGTACAGAGACACACACACACAATGCTGGTGATGCACCTCAGTCCTGACCCACGGCACCCACAAACACTTCAGTACAGAGACACACACACACAATGCTGGTGATGCACCTCAGTCTTGACCCACGGCACCCGCTAATAATTCAGTACAAAGACACACACACACACACACAGTGCTGGTGATGCACCTCAGTCCTGACCCATGGCACCCGCTAATACTTCAGTACAGAGACACACACACACACACAATGCTGGTGATGCACCTCAGTCCTGACCCACGGCACCCGCTAATACTTCAGTACAGAGACACACACACAATGCTGGGGCATCAGTACAGAGACACACAAACACACAGTGCTGGTGATGCACCTCAGTCCTGACCCACGGCACCCGCTAATAATTCAGTACAGAGACACACACACACAGAGTGCTGGTGATTCACCTCAGTCCTGACCCATGGCACCCGCTAATATTTCAGTACAGAGACACACACACAATGCTGGGACATCAGTACAGAGACACACACACACACACACACAGTGCTGGTGATGCACCTCAGTCCTGACCCACGGCACCCGCTAATACTTTAGTACAGAGACACACACACACACAGAGATGCACACCAGTCCTGACCCACAGCACCCGCTAATACTTCAGTACAGAGAGAGACACACACACACACACAAACACACAGTTTTGGTGATGCACCTCAGTCCTGACCCATGGCTCCCGCTAATAATTCAGTACAGAGACACACACACACACACAATGCTGGTGATGCACCTCAGTCCAGACCCACGGCACCCGCTAATAATTCTGTACAGAGAAACACACACACACAGTGCTGGTGATGCACCTCAGTCCTGACCCATGGCACCCGCTAATACTTCAGTACAGAGACACACACACACACACACAGTGCTGGTGATGCACCTCAGTCCTGACCCACGGCACGCGCTAATACTTCAGTACAGAGAGACACACACACACACACAGTGCTGGTGATGCACCTCAGTCCTGACCCACGGCACCCAGTAGTACTTCAGTACAGACACACACACACGCACAAAGTGCTGGTGATGCACCGCACTCCTGACCCATGGCACCCGCTAATAATTCAGTACAGAGACACACACACACGCACTGCTGGTGATGCACCTCAGTCCTGACCCATGGCACCCGTTAATAATTCAGTATAGAGAAACACACACACACAGTGCTGGTGATGCACCTCAGTCCTGACCCATGGCACTTCTAATACTTCAGTACAGAGACACACACACACACACAATGCTGCTGAGGCACCTCAGTCCTGACCCATGGCACCCGCTAATAATTCAGTATAGAGAAACACCCACACACAGTGCCGGTGATGTACCTCAGTCCTGACCCATGCCACTTCTAATACTTCAGTACAGAGACACACATACACACCCTGCTGGTGATGCACCTCAGTCCTGACCCACAGAACCTGCTAATACTTCAGTACAGAGACACACACACACACACACAGTGCTGGTGATGCACCTCAGTCCTGACCCACGGCACCCGCTAATACTTCAGTACAGAGACACACACACACACAGTGCTGGTGATGCACCTCAGTCCTGACCCACGGCACCCGCTAATACTTCAGTACAGAGACACACACACACACAGTGCTGGTAATGCACCTCAGTCCTGACCCACGGCACCCGCTAATAATTAAGTACAGAGACATACACACAGTGCTGGTGATGCATCTCAGTCCTGACCCACAGCACCTGCTAATAATTCAGTACAGAGACACACACACACACACACAATGCTGGTGATGCACCTCAGTCGAGACCCACGGCACCCGCTAATACTTCAGTACAGAGACACACACACACACAGTGCTGGTAATGCACCTCAGTCCTGACCCACGGCACCCACTAATAATTAAGTACAGAGACATACACACAGTGCTGGTGATGCATCTCAGTCCTGACCCACGGCACCCGCTAATACTTCAGTACAGAGACACCCACACACACAGTGCTGGTAATGCACCTCAGTCCTGACCCACGGCACCCGCTAATAATTAAGTACAGAGACATACACACAGTGCTGGTGATGCATCTCAGTCCTGACCCACTGCACCCGCTAATACTTCCGTACAGAGACACCCACACACACAGTGCTGGTGATGCACCTCAGTCCTGACCCACGGCACCAGCTAATACTTCAGTACAGAGACACACACACACAATGCTGGTGATGCACCTCAGTCCTGACCCACGGCACCCACAAACACTTCAGTACAGAGACACACACACACAATGCTGGTGATGCACCTCAGTCTTGACCCACGGCACCCGCTAATAATTCAGTACAAAGACACACACACACACACAGTGCTGGTGATGCACCTCAGTCCTGACCCATGGCACCCGCTAATACTTCAGTACAGAGACACACACACACACACAATGCTGGTGATGCACCTCAGTCCTGACCCACGGCACCCGCTAATACTTCAGTACAGAGACACACACACAATGCTGGGGCATCAGTACAGAGACACACAAACACACAGTGCTGGTGATGCACCTCAGTCCTGACCCACGGCACCCGCTAATAATTCAGTACAGAGACACACACACACAGAGTGCTGGTGATTCACCTCAGTCCTGACCCATGGCACCCGCTAATATTTCAGTACAGAGACACACACACAATGCTGGGACATCAGTACAGAGACACACACACACACACACACACACAGTGCTGGTGATGCACCTCAGTCCTGACCCACGGCACCCGCTAATACTTTAGTACAGAGACACACACACACACAGAGATGCACACCAGTCCTGACCCACAGCACCCGCTAATACTTCAGTACAGAGAGAGACACACACACACACACAAACACACAGTTTTGGTGATGCACCTCAGTCCTGACCCATGGCTCCCGCTAATAATTCAGTACAGAGACACACACACACACACAATGCTGGTGATGCACCTCAGTCCAGACCCACGGCACCCGCTAATAATTCTGTACAGAGAAACACACACACACAGTGCTGGTGATGCACCTCAGTCCTGACCCATGGCACCCGCTAATACTTCAGTACAGAGACACACACACACACACACACACACAGTGCTGGTGATGCACCTCAGTCCTGACCCACGGCACGCGCTAATACTTCAGTACAGAGAGACACACACACACACACAGTGCTGGTGATGCACCTCAGTCCTGACCCACGGCACCCAGTAGTACTTCAGTACAGACACACACACACGCACAAAGTGCTGGTGATGCACCGCACTCCTGACCCATGGCACCCGCTAATAATTCAGTACAGAGACACACACACACGCACTGCTGGTGATGCACCTCAGTCCTAACCCATGGCACCCGTTAATAATTCAGTATAGAGAAACACACACACACAGTGCTGGTGATGCACCTCAGTCCTGACCCATGGCACTTCTAATACTTCAGTACAGAGACACACACACACACACAATGCTGCTGAGGCACCTCAGTCCTGACCCATGGCACCCGCTAATAATTCAGTATAGAGAAACACCCACACACAGTGCCGGTGATGCACCTCAGTCCTGACCCATGCCACTTCTAATACTTCAGTACAGAGACACACATACACACCCTGCTGGTGATGCACCTCAGTCCTGACCCACAGAACCTGCTAATACTTCAGTACAGAGACACACACACACACACACACACACACACAGTGCTGGTGATGCACCTCAGTCCTGACCCACGGCACCCGCTAATACTTCAGTACAGAGACACACACACACACGGTGCTGGTGATGCACCTCAGTCTGACCCAGGGCACCCGCTAATAATTCAGTACAGAGACACACACACACACACACACACACACACAATGCTGGTGATGAACCTCAGTCCTTACCCACGGCACCCACTAATACTTCAGTACAGAGACAAACACACGCACAAAGTGCTGGTGATGCACCGCAGTCCTGACCCATGGCACCCGCTAATAATTCAGTACAGAGACACACACACACACACAGTGCTGGTGATGCACCTCAGTTCTAACCCACGGCACCCGCTAATACTTCAGTACAGAGACACACACACACACAGTGCTGGTGATGCACCTCAGTCCTTACCCACGGCACCCGCTAATAATTCAGTACAGAGACACACACACACAGAGTGCTGGTGATTCACCTCAGTCCTGACCCATGGCTCCCGCTAATAATTCAGTACAGAGACACACACACACACAATGCTGGTGATGCACCTCAGTCCAGACCCACGGCACCCGCTAATAATTCAGTACAGAGAAACACACACACACAGTGCTGGTGATGCACCTCAGTCCTGACCCATGGCACCCGCTAATACTTCAGTACAGAGACACACACACACACACACAGTGCTGGTGATGCACCTCAGTCCTGACCCACGGCACGCGCTAATACTTCAGTACAGAGAGACACACACACACACACAGTGCTGGTGATGCACCTCAGTCCTGACCCACGGCACCCAGTAGTACTTCAGTACAGACACACACACACGCACAAAGTGCTGGTGATGCACCGCACTCCTGACCCATGGCACCCGCTAATAATTCAGTACAGAGACACACACACACGCACTGCTGGTGATGCACCTCAGTCCTGACCCATGGCACCCGCTAATAATTCAGTATAGAGAAACACACACACACAGTGCTGGTGATGCACCTCAGTCCTGACCCATGGCACTTCTAATACTTCAGTACAGAGACACACACACACACACAATGCTGCTGAGGCACCTCAGTCCTGACCCATGGCACCCGCTAATAATTCAGTATAGAGAAACACACACACACAGTGCTGGTGATGCACCTCAGTCCTGACCCATGCCACTTCTAATACTTCAGTACAGAGACACACATACACACTGTGCTGGTGATGCACCTCAGTCCTGACCCACAGAACCTGCTAATACTTCAGTACAGAGACACACACACAGTGCTGGTGATGCACCTCAGTCCTGACCCACGGCACCCGCTAATACTTCAGTACAGAGACACACACACACGGTGCTGGTGATGCACCTCAGTCTGACCCACGGCACCCGCTAATAATTCAGTACAGAGACACACACACACACACACACACACAATGCTGGTGATGAACCTCAGTCCTTACCCACGGCACCCGCTAATACTTCAGTACAGAGACAAACACACGCACAAAGTGCTGGTGATGCACCGCAGTCCTGACCCATGGCACCCGCTAATAATTCAGTACAGAGACACACACACACACACAGTGCTGGTGATGCACCTCAGTTCTAACCCACGGCACCCGCTAATACTTCAGTACAGAGACACACACACACACAGTGCTGGTGATGCACCTCAGTCCTTACCCACGGCACCAGCTAATACTTCAGTACAGAGACAAACACACGCACAAAGTGCTGGTGATGCACCGCAGTCCTGACCCATGGCACCCGCTAATAATTCAGTACAGAGACACACACACATGCAGTGCTGGTGATGCACCTCAGTCCTGACCCATTGCACCCGCTAATAATTCAGTACAGAAACACACACACACGCAGTGCTGGTGATGCACCTCAGTCCTGACCCACAGCACCCGTTAATAATTCCGTACAGAGACACACACACACACACACACACACACACACACACAGTGCTGGTGATGCACCTCAGCCCTGACCCACAGCACCTGCTAATACTTCAGTACAGACACACACACACACAATGCTGGTGATGCACCACAGTCCTGACCTACGGCACCCGCTAGTACTTCAGTACAGAGACACACACACACACAGTGCTGGTGATGCACCACAGTCCTGACCCACAGCACCTGCTAATACTTCAGTACAGAGACACACACGCACACAGTGCTGGTGATGCACCTCAGTCCTGACCCACGGCACCCGCTAATAATTCAGTACAGAGACACACACACACACAGTGCTGGTGATGCACCTCAGTCCTGACCCACGGCACCCGCTAATACCTCAGTACAGAGACACACACACACAATGCTGGTGATGCACCTCAGTCCTGACCCAGGGCACCCGCTAATACTTCAGTACAGAGACACATACACACACACACAATGCTGGTGATGCACCTCAGTCCTGACCCACGGCACCCGCTAATAATTCAGTACTGAGCCACACACACACACACAGTGCTGGTGATGCACCTCAGTCCTGACCCATGGCACCTGCTAATAATTCAGTACAGAGACACACACACACAGAGTGCTGGTGATGCACCTCAGTCCTGACCCATGGCACCCGCTAATATTTCAGTACAGAGACACACACACAATGCTGGGGCATCAGTACAGAGACACACACACACACACAATGCTGGTGATGCACCTCAGTCCTGACCCACGGCACCCGCTAATAATTCAGTAAAGAGACACACACACACACACACAGTGCTGGTGATGCACCTCAGTCCTGACCCATGGCACCCGCTAATACTTCAGTTCAGGGACACACACACACACACACAATGCTGGTGATGCACCTGAGTCCTGACCCACGGCAGCCGCTAATACTTCAGTACAAAGACACACACACACAGTGCTGGTGATGCACCACAGTCCTGACCCACAGCACCCGCTAATACATACTTCAGTACAGAGACACACACACACACACAGTGCTGGTGATGCACCTCAGTCCTGACCCACGGCACCCGCTAATAATTCAGTACAGAGACACACACACACACACACAATGCTGGTGATGCACCTCAGTCCTGACCCACAGCACCCGCTAATAATTCAGTACAGAGACACACACACACACACAGTGCTGGTGATGCACCTCAGTCCTGACCCACGGCACCCGCTAATACTTCAGTACAGAGAGACACACACACACACACACAGTGCTGGTGATGCACCTCAGTCCTGACCCACGGCACCCGGTAGTACTTCAGTACAGACACACACACACACAGTGCTGGTGATGCACCTCTGTCCTTACCCACGGCACCCGCTAATACTTCAGTACAGAGACAAACACATGCACAAAGTGCTGGTGATTCACCGCAGTCCTGACCCATGGCACCCGCTAATAATTCAGTACAGGGAGACACACACACGCAGTGCTGGTGATGCACCTCATTCCTGACCCATGGCACCCGCTAATAATTCAGTACAGAGACACACACACACACAATGCTGGTGATGCACCTCAGTCCTGACCCATGGCACCTCTAATACTTCAGTACAGAGACACACACACACACAGTACTGGTGATGCACCTCAGTCCTGACCCATGGCACCCGCTAATAATTCAGTACAGAGAAACACACACACACAGTGCTGGTGATGCACCTCAGTCCTGACCCATGGCACCTGCTAATACTTCAGTACAGAGACACACACACACACAGTGCTGGTGATGCACCTCAGTCCTTACCCACGGCACCCGCTAATACTTCAGTACAGAGACACACACACACACAGTGCTGGTGATGCACCTCAGTCCTTACCCACGGCACCCGCTAATATTTCAGTACAGAGACAAACACACGCACACAGTGCTGGTGATGCACCTCAGTCCTGACCCATGGCACACGCTAATAATTCAGTACAGAGACACACACACATGCAGTGCTGGTGATGCACCTCAGTCCTGACCCATGGAACCTGCTAATAATTCAGTACAGAGACACACACACACACAGTGCTGGTGATGCACCTCAGTCCTGACCCATGGCACCTCTAATACTTCAGTACAGAGACACACACACACACAATGCTGGTGATGCACCTCAGTCCTGACCCAGGGCACCCTCTAAGCTAATACTTCAGTACAGAGACACACATACACACCGTGCTGGTGATGCACCTCAGTCCTGACCCACAGCACCTGCTAATACTTCAGTACAGAGACACACACACACACACAGTGCTGGTGATGCACCTGAGTCCTGACCCACGGCACCCGCTAATACTTCAGTACAGAGACACACACACACAGTGCTGGTGATGCACCTCAGTCCTGACCCACAGCACCCGCTAATAATTCAGTACAGACACACACACACACAATGCTGGTGATGCGCCTCAGTCCTGACCCACGGCACCCGCTAATACTTCAGTACAGAGACACGCACACACACACAGTGCTGGTGATGCACCTCAGTCCTGACCCACGGCACCCGCTAATAATTAAGTACAGAGACATACACACAGTGCAGGTGATGCATCTCAGTCCTGACCCACAGCACCCGCTAATACGTCAGTACAGAGACACCCACACACACAGTGCTGGTGATGCACCTCAGTCCTGACCCACGGCACCCACTAATACTTCAGTACAGACACACACACACACACACACACACACACACACACACACACACACACACAGTACTGGTAATGCACCTCTATCCTGACCCACGGCACCCGCAAATAATTCAGTACAGAGACACACACACACACACACACACACACACACACACACACACACACACACACACATACAGTGCTGGTGATGCACCTCAGTCCTGACCCACGGCACCTGCTAATACTTCAGTACAGACACACACACACACAATGCTGGTGATGCACCACAGTCCTGACCTATGGCACCCGCTCATACTTCAGTACAGAGACACACACACACACATTGCTGGTGATGCACCACAGTCCTGACCCACAGCACCTGCTAATACTTCAGTACAGAGACACACACGAACACAGTGCTGGTGATGCACCTCAGTTCTGACCCACGGCACCCGCTAATAATTCAGTACAGAGACACACACACACACAGTGCTGGTGATGCACCTCAGTCCTGACCCACGGCACCTGCTAATACTTCAGTACAGAGACACACACACACACAAAATGCTGGTGATGCACCTCAGTCCTGACCCACGGCACCCACAAACACTTCAGTACAGAGACACACACACACACACAATGCTGGTGATGCACCTCAGTCTTGACCCACGGCACCCGCTAATAATTCAGTACAGAGACACACACACACACACAGTGCTGGTGATGCACCTCAGTCCTGACCCATGGCACCCGCTAATACTTCAGTACAGAGACACACACACAATGCTGGGCATCAGTACAGAGACACACACACACACACAGTGCTGGTGATGCACCTCAGTCCTGACCCACGGCACCTGCTAATAATTCAGTACAGACACACACACACACAGAGTGCTGGTGATTCACCTCAGTCCTGACCCATGGCACCCGCTAATAATTCAGTACAGAGACACACACACACGCACTGCTGGTGATGCACCTCAGTCCTGACCCATGGCACCCGCTAATAATTCAGTATAGAGAAACACACACACACAGTGCTGGTGATGCACCTCAGTCCTGACCAATCGCACTTCTAATACTTCAGTACAGAGACACACACACACACAATGCTGCTGAGGCACCTCAGTCCTGACCCAGGGCACCTGCTAATACTTCAGTACAGAGACACACACCCACAATGCTGGTGATGCACCTCAGTCCTGACCCACGGCACCCGCTAAGCTAATACTTCAATACAGAGACACACATACACACCATGCTGGTGATGCACCTCAAGTCTGACCCACAGCACCTGCTAATACTTCAGTACAGAGACACACACACAGACACACACAGTGCTGGTGATGCACCTCAGTCCTGACCCACCGCACCCGCTAATACTTCAGTACAGAGACACACACACACACACACACAGTGCTGGTGATGCACCTCAGTCCTGACCCACGGAACCCGCTAATACTTCATTACAGAGACACACACACACACAATGCTGGTGATGCACCTCAGTCCTGACCCACGGCACCCGCTAATACTTCAGTACAGAGACACACACACACACACAGTGCTGGTGATGCACCTCAGTCCTGACCCACGGCACCCGCTAATAATTCAGCACAGAGACACACACACACAATGCTGGTGATGCACCTCAGTCCTGACCCACGCACCCGCTAATACTTCAGTACAGAGACACACACACACACAGTGCTGGTGCTGCACCTCAGTCCTGACCCACGGCACCCGCTAATACTTCTGTACAGAGACACACACACACACAATGCTGGTGATGCACCTCAGTCCTGACCCACGGCACCCGCTAATAATTCAGTACAGAGACACACACACACACACAGTGCTGGTGATGCACCTCAGTCCTGACCCATGGCACCGGCTAATACTTCAGTACAGACACACACACACACACAATGCTGGTGATGCACCTCAGTCCTGACCCACGGCACCCGCTAATACTTCAGTACAGAGACACACACACAATGCTGGGGCATCAGTACAGAGACACACACACACACAGTGCTGGTGATGCACCTCAGTCCTGACCCACGGCACCCGCTAATAATTCAGTACAGAGACAAACACACACAGAGAGCTGGTGATTCACCTCAGTCCTGACCCATGGCATCCGCTAATATTTCAGTACAGAGACACACACAATGCTGGGGCATCAGTACAGAGACACACACACAGTTCTGGTGATGCACCTCAGTCCTGACCCACGGCACCCGCTAATGCTTTAGTACAGAGACACACACACACAGAGATGCACCACAGTCCTGACCCACAGCACCCGCTAATACTTCAGTACAGAGAGACACACACACACACACACACACAGTGCTGGTGAGGCACCTCAGTCCTGACCCACGGCACCCGCTAATACTTTAGTACAGAGACACACACACACACAGAGATGCACACCAGTCCTGACCCACAGCACCCGCTAATACTTCAGTACAGAGAGAGACACACACACACACACAAACACACAGTTTTGGTGATGCACCTCAGTCCTGACCCATGGCTCCCGCTAATAATTCAGTACAGAGACACACACACACACAATGCTGGTGATGCACCTCAGTCCAGACCCACGGCACCCGCTAATAATTCAGTACAGAGAAACACACACACACAGTGCTGGTGATGCACCTCAGTCCTGACCCATGGCACCCGCTAATACTTCAGTACAGAGACACACACACACACACACACACACACAGTGCTGGTGATGCACCTCAGTCCTGACCCACGGCACGCGCTAATACTTCAGTACAGAGAGACACACACACACAGTGCTGGTGATGCACCTCAGTCCTGACCCACGGCACCCAGTAGTACTTCAGTACAGACACACACACACGCACAAAGTGCTGGTGATGCACCGCACTCCTGACCCATGGCACCCGCTAATAATTCAGTACAGAGACACACACACACGCACTGCTGGTGATGCACCTCAGTCCTGACCCATGGCACCCGCTAATAATTCAGTACAGAGACACACACACACACACACAGTGCTGGTGATGCACCTCAGTCCTGACCCACGGCACCCGCTAATACTTCAGTACAGAGACACACACACACACAGTGCTGGTGATGCACCTCAGTCCTGACCCACGGCACCCGCTAATACTTCAGTACAGAGACACACACACACAGTGCTGGTAATGCACCTCAGTCCTGACCCACGGCACCCGCTAATAATTAAGTACAGAGACATACACACAGTGCTGGTGATGCATCTCAGTCCTGACCCACAGCACCTGCTAATAATTCAGTACAGAGACACACACACACACACACAATGCTGGTGATGCACCTCAGTCGAGACCCACGGCACCCGCTAATACTTCAGTACAGAGACACACACACACACAGTGCTGGTAATGCACCTCAGTCCTGACCCACGGCACCCACTAATAATTAAGTACAGAGACATACACACAGTGCTGGTGATGCATCTCAGTCCTGACCCACGGCACCCGCTAATACTTCAGTACAGAGACACCCACACACACAGTGCTGGTAATGCACCTCAGTCCTGACCCACGGCACCCGCTAATAATTAAGTACAGAGACATACACACAGTGCTGGTGATGCATCTCAGTCCTGACCCACTGCACCCGCTAATACTTCCGTACAGAGACACCCACACACACAGTGCTGGTGATGCACCTCAGTCCTGACCCACGGCACCCACTAATACTTCAGTACAGACACACACACACACACACACAGTGCTGGTAATGCACCTCTGTCCTGACCCATGGCACCCGCTAATAATTCAGTACAGAGACACACACACACACACACACACAGTGCTGGTGATGCACCTCAGTCCTGACCCACGGCACCTGCTAATACTTCAGTACAGACACACACACACACTATGCTGGTGATGCACCACAGTCCTGACCTATGGCACCCGCTAATACTTCAGTACAGAGACACACACACACATTGCTGGTGATGCACCACAGTCCTGACCCACAGCAGCTGCTAATACTTCAGTACAGAGACACACACGAACACAGTGCTGGTGATGCACCTCAGTCCTGACCCACGGCACCTGCTAATAATTCAGTACAGAGACACATACACACACAGTGCTGGTGATGCACCTCAGTCCTGACCCACGGCACCAGCTAATACTTCAGTACAGAGACACACACACACAATGCTGGTGATGCACCTCAGTCCTGACCCACGGCACCCACAAACACTTCAGTACAGAGACACACACACACAATGCTGGTGATGCACCTCAGTCTTGACCCACGGCACCCGCTAATAATTCAGTACAAAGACACACACACACACACAGTGCTGGTGATGCACCGCAGTCCTGACCCATGGCACCCGCTAATACTTCAGTACAGAGACACACACACACACACAATGCTGGTGATGCACCTCAGTCCTGACCCACGGCACCCGCTAATACTTCAGTACAGAGACACACACACAATGCTGGGGCATCAGTACAGAGACACACAAACACACAGTGCCGGTGATGCACCTCAGTCCTGACCCACGGCACCCGCTAATAATTCAGTACAGAGACACACACACACAGAGTGCTGGTGATTCACCTCAGTCCTGACCCATGGCACCCGCTAATATTTCACTACAGAGACACACACACAATGCTGGGACATCAGTACAGAGACACACACACACACACACACAGTGCTGGTGATGCACCTCAGTCCTGACCCACGGCACCCGCTAATACTTTAGTACAGAGACACACACACACACAGAGATGCACACCAGTCCTGACCCACAGCACCCGCTAATACTTCAGTACAGAGAGAGACACACACACACACACAAACACACAGTTTTGGTGATGCACCTCAGTCCTGACCCATGGCTCCCGCTAATAATTCAGTACAGAGACACACACACACACACAATGCTGGTGATGCACCTCAGTCCAGACCCACGGCACCCGCTAATAATTCTGTACAGAGAAACACACACACACAGTGCTGGTGATGCACCTCAGTCCTGACCCATGGCACCCGCTAATACTTCAGTACAGAGACACACACACACACACACACAGTGCTGGTGATGCACCTCAGTCCTGACCCACGGCACGCGCTAATACTTCAGTACAGAGAGAAACACACACACACACAGTGCTGGTGATGCACCTCAGTCCTGACCCACGGCACCCAGTAGTACTTCAGTACAGACACACACACACGCACAAAGTGCTGGTGATGCACCGCACTCCTGACCCATGGCACCCGCTAATAATTCAGTACAGAGACACACACACACGCACTGCTGGTGATGCACCTCAGTCCTGACCCATGGCACCCGTTAATAATTCAGTATAGAGAAACACACACACACAGTGCTGGTGATGCACCTCAGTCCTGACCCATGGCACTTCTAATACTTCAGTACAGAGACACACACACACACACAATGCTGCTGAGGCACCTCAGTCCTGACCCATGGCACCCGCTAATAATTCAGTATAGAGAAACACACACACACAGTGCCGGTGATGCACCTCAGTCCTGACCCATGCCACTTCTAATACTTCAGTACAGAGACACACATACACACCCTGCTGGTGATGCACCTCAGTCCTGACCCACAGAACCTGCTAATACTTCAGTACAGAGACACACACACACACACACACACACACACAGTGCTGGTGATGCACCTCAGTCCTGACCCACGGCACCCGCTAATACTTCAGTACAGAGACACACACACACACGGTGCTGGTGATGCACCTCAGTCTGACCCACGGCACCCGCTAATAATTCAGTACAGAGACACACACACACACACACACACACACAATGCTGGTGATGAACCTCAGTCCTTACCCACGGCACCCGCTAATACTTCAGTACAGAGACAAACACACGCACAAAGTGCTGGTGATGCACCGCAGTCCTGACCCATGGCACCCGCTAATAATTCAGTACAGAGACACACACACACACACAGTGCTGGTGATGCACCTCAGTTCTAACCCACGGCACCCGCTAATACTTCAGTACAGAGACACACACACACACAGTGCTGGTGATGCACCTCAGTCCTTACCCACGGCACCCGCTAATAATTCAGTACAGAGACACACACACACAGAGTGCTGGTGATTCACCTCAGTCCTGACCCATGGCACCCGCTAATATTTCAGTACAGAGACACACACACAATGCTGGGACATCAGTACAGAGAACACACACACACACACACACACACAGTGCTGGTGATGCACCTCAGTCCTGACCCACGGCACCCGCTAATACTTTAGTACAGAGACACACACACACACAGAGATGCACACCAGTCCTGACCCACAGCACCCGCTAATACTTCAGTACAGAGAGAGACACACACACACACACAAACACACAGTTTTGGTGATGCACCTCAGTCCTGACCCATGGCTCCCGCTAATAATTCAGTACAGAGACACACACACACACAATGCTGGTGATGCACCTCAGTCCAGACCCACGGCACCCGCTAATAATTCAGTACAGAGAAACACACACACACAGTGCTGGTGATGCACCTCAGTCCTGACCCATGGCACCCGCTAATACTTCAGTACAGAGACACACACACACACACACACACACACAGTGCTGGTGATGCACCTCAGTCCTGACCCACGGCACGCGCTAATACTTCAGTACAGAGAGACACACACACACACACAGTGCTGGTGATGCACCTCAGTCCTGACCCACGGCACCCAGTAGTACTTCAGTACAGACACACACACACGCACAAAGTGCTGGTGATGCACCGCACTCCTGACCCATGGCACCCGCTAATAATTCAGTACAGAGACACACACACACGCACTGCTGGTGATGCACCTCAGTCCTGACCCATGGCACCCGCTAATAATTCAGTATAGAGAAACACACACACACAGTGCTGGTGATGCACCTCAGTCCTGACCCATGGCACTTCTAATACTTCAGTACAGAGACACACACACACACACAATGCTGCTGAGGCACCTCAGTCCTGACCCATGGCACCCGCTAATAATTCAGTATAGAGAAACACACACACACAGTGCTGGTGATGCACCTCAGTCCTGACCCATGCCACTTCTAATACTTCAGTACAGAGACACACATACACACCGTGCTGGTGATGCACCTCAGTCCTGACCCACAGAACCTGCTAATACTTCAGTACAGAGACACACACACAGTGCTGGTGATGCACCTCAGTCCTGACCCACGGCACCCGCTAATACTTCAGTACAGAGACACACACACACGGTGCTGGTGATGCACCTCAGTCTGACCCACGGCACCCGCTAATAATTCAGTACAGAGACACACACACACACACACACACAATGCTGGTGATGAACCTCAGTCCTTACCCACGGCACCCGCTAATACTTCAGTACAGAGACAAACACACGCACAAAGTGCTGGTGATGCACCGCAGTCCTGACCCATGGCACCCGCTAATAATTCAGTACAGAGACACACACACACACACAGTGCTGGTGATGCACCTCAGTTCTAACCCACGGCACCCGCTAATACTTCAGTACAGAGACACACACACACACAGTGCTGGTGATGCACCTCAGTCCTTACCCACGGCACCAGCTAATACTTCAGTACAGAGACAAACACACGCACAAAGTGCTGGTGATGCTCCGCAGTCCTGACCCATGGCACCCGCTAATAATTCAGTACAGAGACACACACACATGCAGTGCTGGTGATGCACCTCAGTCCTGACCCATTGCACCCGCTAATAATTCAGTACAGAAACACACACACACGCAGTGCTGGTGATGCACCTCAGTCCTGACCCACAGCACCCGTTAATAATTCAGTACAGAGACACACACACACACACACACACACACACACACACACAGTGCTGGTGATGCACCTCAGCCCTGACCCACAGCACCTGCTAATACTTCAGTACAGACACACACACACACAATGCTGGTGATGCACCACAGTCCTGACCTACGGCACCCGCTAGTACTTCAGTACAGAGACACACACACACACAGTGCTGGTGATGCACCACAGTCCTGACCCACAGCACCTGCTAATACTTCAGTACAGAGACACACACGCACACAGTGCTGGTGATGCACCTCAGTCCTGACCCACGGCACCCGCTAATAATTCAGTACAGAGACACACACACACACAGTGCTGGTGATGCACCTCAGTCCTGACCCACGGCACCCGCTAATACCTCAGTACAGAGACACACACACACAATGCTGGTGATGCACCTCAGTCCTGACCCAGGGCACCTGCTAATACTTCAGTACAGAGACACATACACACACACACAATGCTGGTGATGCACCTCAGTCCTGACCCACGGCACCCGCTAATAATTCAGTACAGAGCCACACACACACACACACAGTGCTGGTGATGCACCTCAGTCCTGACCCATGGCACCTGCTAATAATTCAGTACAGAGACACACACACACAGAGTGCTGGTGATGCACCTCAGTCCTGACCCATGGCACCCGCTAATATTTCAGTACAGAGACACACACACAATGCTGGGGCATCAGTACAGAGACACACACACACACACAATGCTGGTGATGCACCTCAGTCCTGACCCACGGCACCCGCTAATAATTCAGTAAAGAGACACACACACACACACAGTGCTGGTGATGCACCTCAGTCCTGACCCATGGCACCCGCTAATACTTCAGTTCAGGGACACACACACACACACACAATGCTGGTGATGCACCTGAGTCCTGACCCACGGCAGCCGCTAATACTTCAGTACAAAGACACACACACACAGTGCTGGTGATGCACCACAGTCCTGACCCACAGCACCCGCTAATACATACTTCAGTACAGAGACACACACACACACACAGTGCTGGTGATGCACCTCAGTCCTGACCCACGGCACCCGCTAATAATTCAGTACAGAGACACACACACACACACACACAATGCTGGTGATGCACCTCAGTCCTGACCCACCGCACCCGCTAATAATTCAGTACAGAGACACACACACACACACAGTGCTGGTGATGCACCTCAGTCCTGACCCACGGCACCCGCTAATACTTCAGTACAGAGAGACACACACACACACACACAGTGCTGGTGATGCACCTCAGTCCTGACCCACGGCACCCGGTAGTACTTCAGTACAGACACACACACACACAGTGCTGGTGATGCACCTCTGTCCTTACCCACGGCACCCGCTAATACTTCAGTACAGAGACAAACACATGCACAAAGTGCTGGTGATTCACCGCAGTCCTGACCCATGGCACCCGCTAATAATTCAGTACAGGGACACACACACACGCAGTGCTGGTGATGCACCTCATTCCTGACCCATGGCACCCGCTAATAATTCAGTACAGAGACACACACACACACAATGCTGGTGATGCACCTCAGTCCTGACCCATGGCACCTCTAATACTTCAGTACAGAGACACACACACACACACACACAGTACTGGTGATGCACCTCAGTCCTGACCCATGGCACCCGCTAATAATTCAGTACAGAGAAACACACACACACAGTGCTGGTGATGCACCTCAGTCCTGACCCATGGCACCTGCTAATACTTCAGTACAGAGACACACACACACACACAGTGCTGGTGATGCACCTCAGTCCTTACCCACGGCACCCGCTAATACTTCAGTATAGAGACACACACACACACAGTGCTGGTGATGCACCTCAGTCCTTACCCACGGCACCCGCTAATATTTCAGTACAGAGACAAACACACGCACACAGTGCTGGTGATGCACCTCAGTCCTGACCCATGGCACACGCTAATAATTCAGTACAGAGACACACACACATGCAGTGCTGGTGATGCACCTCAGTCCTGACCCATGGAACCTGCTAATAATTCAGTACAGAGACGCACACACACACAGTGCTGGTGATGCACCTCAGTCCTGACCCATGGCACCTCTAATACTTCAGTACAGAGACACACACACACACAATGCTGGTGATGCACCTCAGTCCTGACCCAGGGCACCCTCTAAGCTAATACTTCAGTACAGAGACACACATACACACCGTGCTGGTGATGCACCTCAGTCCTGACCCACAGCACCTGCTAATACTTCAGTACAGAGACACACACACACACACAGTGCTGGTGATGCACCTGAGTCCTGACCCACGGCACCCGCTAATACTTCAGTACAGAGACACACACACACAGTGCTGGTGATGCACCTCAGTCCTGACCCACAGCACCCGCTAATAATTCAGTACAGACACACACACACACAGTGCTGGTGATGCACCTCAGTCCTGACCCACGGCACGCGCTAATACTTCAGTACAGAGAGACACACACACACACACAGTGCTGGTGATGCACCTCAGTCCTGACCCACGGCACCCAGTAGTACTTCAGTACAGACACACACACACGCACAAAGTGCTGGTGATGCACCGCACTCCTGACCCATGGCACCCGCTAATAATTCAGTACAGAGACACACACACACGCACTGCTGGTGATGCACCTCAGTCCTGACCCATGGCACCCGCTAATAATTCAGTATAGAGAAACACACACACACAGTGCTGGTGATGCACCTCAGTCCTGACCCATGGCACTTCTAATACTTCAGTACAGAGACACACACACACACACAATGCTGCTGAG